>NC_053152.1:31668775-32868775 GCF_016808335.1 Panicum virgatum | reverse complement strand
TTTAGCGCAGCTATAGCGCAATTTAGCGCTCATAGCTGCCATAGCGGCATAAATACAAATAGCGTAGCGGGAACTCTCTAAAAAGGCTATAGCGGGGCTATAGCCCGCTACTTAAAATCATGGTTTATAGTTAAACTGTGTAATTAATTTTTTAACTGCATTTAATGTTCCATGCATGTGTCCGAAGATTTGATGTGATGGTACTTTAGAAAAGTTTTGGGGACTAGACGTGGCCTGAGTGGAAGTTCCACAAGGAGTTTTATATGTACTATTAATTTTTATGCCACATCTGCATTTTTGCTGATATAGCAGGGTTACGATGAAGAGAGAGAAGAAAGAGTTTTATGAGAGATGAGATAGGAGTTCCATCCCCATGATACTCATCCAATTGGGTTACTAAGTTCTCTATCTTGATAGTTGTGCAATAAAACTATGAGTAAAGTCAATCACCTGTCTCTAAACTTGTGTCGTTGTGTCATCCCGGTGCCTAAACTCACTAATCGACCGTTCAGATTCTCAAACTTGTCCATCTGTGTCATCTCAGTCCATAAATTTATTCCACTGTGTCATCCCGGTCCCTAAACTAGAAAATCAAATATTTACGTCCTCAAATTTGTTCAATCATGTTATTCCGGTCCCGAAACTTTATTTTGAGTCTCGTATGGGTCAAAACAAAGCGGTTTAAAATCTATATATCAAAAAGTAATTCATAATTTTTTTTCATATGAACTTGAATAAAGACAAACTTTATATCAAAATAGTAGCCCTCGAGGTAATCTATAATTTTGTAGATGAAATATTTTTTAATTAAAACTGTTTAGGGTCTCAAAATATTGTTGTAATTTTATAGATTTTGAAATTTAAAAGTTAAAGTTAAATTTTGAGACTCTAAACAATTTTAATTCAAAACTTTTCAACTGCAAAGTTGTAGATCGCGTCGAGGGCTACCATTTTGATATAAAGTTTATCTCCATTCGAGTTTATATGAAAAAGTTATAAATTATTTTTTGATATAGAAGTTTTAGATCGTCCGGTTTGAACTTAGATGAGACTCAAAACCAAATTTAGGGACTGGGATGAC
The DNA here is from genome assembly GCF_016808335.1 of Panicum virgatum. Taxonomy (NCBI): domain Eukaryota; kingdom Viridiplantae; phylum Streptophyta; class Magnoliopsida; order Poales; family Poaceae; genus Panicum; species Panicum virgatum. Next base: position 32,867,694 of record NC_053152.1, on the reverse strand, counting down.
ATGAATGGATAAGTTTGAGGATCTAAGCAGATGGTTTATAAGTTTAGGGACCGGAATGACACAGCCAAACAAGTTTGAGGACCTAAACGATCGATTTACGAGTTTAGGAACCGAGATGACACAGTCGAACAAATTTAAAGACCGGTGACACACTTTACTCTAAAACTATACACTAAAACTTGCCTCGGAGACAAATCAATACTGATAGCGGTGTAGAAGGTCTTTTATCGTCTGTCTGGGTCTCTTACTTGTTGCAGACTTTGTACTACACAAATCAATGGCAGTGTGACAAAATGGTAGGGATACAATAACATCACACATGATAACCCAACATGGACTTGGTTCGAACGCGAGAATAGCCCAATAGCAAAGCAGGCTGCGAAACGGCCCATAACCGCAGCAAAAGGTGAACGACGGTTAAAAAAAAAAGAAGATTGCGACACATGGCAACAGCTAATACGTTGAAACGCAGGGTGCCTCTCGTGCCTCCTTTTTCTTCCAGGATAAGAAGGTACATATATTCTAGACACTGTTTGAATCTTTAATAGGTAAAAGTACCAAAGCATTTGCTCACCCAAATGGAAGTACTAATGATGGAATAGGCTAAACTGTAGCTAATGTTAAAAATATTTATCATATGAGTGCTAATATGTGATAAAATTTAACAATCAACTTTGGCTCCTCGGACGGAGCCTCAGTTTCTTGTCAAACTGTGTCTAATAAAAGCTGGCATATTCTAGAATTGTTTCACCTCTTTTCAAAGAAAAACAAGACTATCTAACTTGGGAACTAGGTAGTACCTGATATTCAAACTTGTTGATAACACACATTATTAGCTGCTTCAGATCAACAAATGTTGTTGTTTAGATACATCAACTTTTGTAATTTGCATTTAATTAGGCCCCACTTTTATCACGGGACCCAGATACCACCAATAAACATTCGTATTAATTCACATCACATTGATCACTTGTAACTTGTAAATCAAAGGCAGAAGAAAACAAGAGAAAACTGAAAAAATAAAACGAATAAAAAATGCAGGTCGACCCATCATATGCACCATGAACAAGTCACAACAGACCATGCATGAATGTTTATACATATAATATAAGAAATTTATCGCCTTGACGAGTCCAGTCAGTTAGCTGCCATGGCGGCCTCGGAGCGGATGGTCTTGGGGTAGAGGAACTTCTTCCCGCCGACGGCCTCGAGGATCTTCTTGCTCAGCGCGGCGCCGCCGTCCTGCTCCCCGGACTTGGACACGTAGAACGTCCGGGAGAACCAGTCCACCAGCTCCGGCGCCGCGCACATCACCATGTGGAACGCCCAGTACCACCCGGGCCACGTCACGTAGTGGTCCCCGCGCCGCACGCTCGCCACCACCACCGCCGCCAGGGACTCCGTCTTGCCCACCGGCAGCGGCCCGACATTGATCTGCACACAGCATGTATTTTCAACGTATACATGTTCATCAATGGTGAAAATATATACAGTGTAGATGTTGAGGAGAGGAGCTTAATTACGTCGCGGGCCTCCTCGTCGATGCCGACATGGCCGTCCTTCTGGAGGCCCTTGCCCTTGGTGAGATTGGAGACGACGTACCCCGGCATGAGGATGGTGACCCGGACGTGGGACCCCAGCTCAGCCCTCAGGGTCTCGTAGAACCGAATCACAGCTCCTTTGCTGGCCTGAAAAATCACACAATCCAAATTCCAGTTAAGCAACAGCTGATGTCTATCTAGACCTACTACTGCGATCTGAATTCAAAATCGATGTCGCATATATCTGGAGAAAAGAACGAATTTGTGTTCATGTAGGACACTCAAAGTCCTGACTGACGTGGCTAGTGACAGTGTGACACATGCATCCATTCAAACTAGGTAGCTGAACTAAATTATGTCTGATCATTCTAGATCGCCAGGCTGCTTCATTTGCAGTTGGTGCAGTTGGCACACCCACACAGGGTGTGTTTGGTGAGCAGAATTAGTAGCTTACGTTGTAGAAGCTCATCCTGGCGGTAGGCACCCTGCCGGCTACGGAGGAGGTGACGACGATGTTCCCGCGGCTTGCCTTCAGGTACGGCAGCGCGAAGTAGGTCGGGTAGACGGCGCCCCAGAAGTTTAGATCCTGCAGGCATACACCACCAACAAAATAGTCAGGTAACAGAAAAGGATTTTTTAGATATCAAAATGATGACACCAAATTGACTTAAAATGCGCTATAAATTCGAAAGCTAATCCAATTTAATTGGCTGGCTGTAGCGTTGAAGGCTCTATAGTGGAGCTAGACCATTGGAAAGAATGTTTTGATTGATCACTACCGGAATCGAGTAGTTTTCCGTGTGCCTGGGGCACACGGCAAAGCCCATATTGCACACGGCAAAAGCTTTGCCGTGTGAAACACTCGGCAACGTGCACACGACACACTTCGGCCGGTAAAGTGCTCATGGCACGCGGCATAGTTTCCGACACACGGCAAAATAAATAAACAGTAAATAAAAAAATCGGGCCCGGCCACTGCCCCACCGCCGGCCGCACCCCCGCCACTGCTCCCTGCCGGCCGCCGCACGCCGCCGCCACCAACAGACCGCCACCACTGGAAGCCGTTGCCGCTGCCGCCGACGCCGCTGCTGGAGCCATCTCCCCCTCCACCGTCGACGTCGAGCACCGAAGGAGGAGGTGGCCGGATCCGGCCTCGCCGCCACGCCTAACGGTGATGGTGCGGACACCCGCCGGGGAAGGAGGGTCTGGGGTCGCGCGCCGGATTCGGGGAAGGAGAGGGAGGAGCCGCGCGCCGGATCGGGGGAAGGAGAGGGAGGAGCCGCGCGCCGGATCCGGGGAAGGAGAGGGAGGGGCCTCGCGCCGGATCCGGGGAAGGAGAGGGAGGGGGCCGCACGCCGGATTTGGAGGAGGAGCAGGGGCCGCCACGCCGCGCCGGAGGAGGAGGAGCAGGGGCCGCCGCTGCCGGACCTCGCGCCGCGCCGTCCGCGGCCGTTGCCGGAGCTCGCACCGCGCCGTCCGCCACCGCTGCCTGAGCTCGAGCTGAAGTTCACGCGGCGCCCTGCGGGCGGTCCCGGTAAGCCGCCGCCGCTCCTCGCCCCGCCGCTGCTCCTCACTACCGGTGAGGGGCGAGCGGCGGGGGGAGGGGAGGGGAGGCATGGGAGGGAGACGGCGAGCAGGCAGGAGAGTAGGGGCGGCGGCGGATCTGAGGGAGGAGGGGGAAGGGAGGGAGGGAGGTGGCGTATCGATCTGAGGGAGGAGGCGGTGCGGGTTAATAATTGTGGGTAAGTGGGGGTGGGGGGAGTTGTTTGCCGTGTGCCTCAGATCTAGGCACACGGCAAATATTTTACCGAGTGTTTTTGATTTGACACACGGGAAATGTTAAGTTTGCCGCGTGCTCGAAAATTTACACACGGTAAAAGTCCAGACACACGGCAAACTGACCATTTCCCGTAGTGGATAGGCACATATAAATGCATCATGTAACGGTGTGTGATTGCGACCTGAATCTAAGAATCCAAGACCCATTAGTGTTCAGGTTCGAAAATCAGAAGAAGAAAAAATAATACAATGGGTCATAGTTTCCTGGCCGTTGGGATTTCCTGACTTATTTATTGTGCAGAGAAATATATATCAATGATCTGATGTTTTCTCATGAAAGAATTCCAAAGGTAAGCGTAGTTTGGTCGAGATGATGTCTTACGATCACATTGTGGAAGGCGGTTATATTGGTGATTTCTTCAAAAAAACAGCTGGACCAGATCCCCGCGTTGGCAACCAGGTGGTTCACTGTGGAAGCATACATCATAATCATTACGAATTGCAAATGACAAGAAAGAAACACAACATTTGAGTATCACGCTAGCTGAGTCAAACTCAAAAACAGATATTCTCATGAATATATATAAATTGGTAGAGAAACATGTTTCATCGAACCATTTCACTATCAAACGAAAAAAATACTGCAATAATTTGGAACAGGGTACTAAAGTCGATTATTATTCCCTTTATTATTTAAACTGCAATAATTAATGCTACTCCTTTAGTTTCTAATATTCTCTTAAATTGCTTGGTAGGATTAAACAACAAATGATTAACAAGTGAACGATCCTCTTGATGGTACTACTTTAGGCTGGATTGTAAGTAGCTCTCATATTCCTATCAACCAAATTGGGGGACAAGACCTTCACTCCACTATCCCTGAATGCAATTTGCACCCACATGGTCCTGAGCCAGCTACCCTCATCTACCAGTGACCTGGACTGTATCAAGGGTTGATGCATGATTGCAGGGAATTTCATTTATTAGTTTATTTGTAACCACTTATTCCAAACAAAACGAGGCCTCCCAAATAGATGGTAGCTAAGACTCTCCAATCAATCTACAAGACTATTTTTTTTCTTTATCAGGCGCTATTATTAGTTGTACCTTAGTACTACGAAGAATTGTGCTCGAGAGCCTCTCTTAAACCGGCTTCTGGATCTTGGAAGTCCCTCTTGAGTATTGAAATTGGGTACGGCATAGTAGCCTATGACTTTAGATGTTGTGTCATCTGGGGAACCAACACTAACACTTGCACGCAACTAATGATTCATCAACTAAAGGCATTTAATTATTAGTAGTAGAAGACTACATGTAGTGATTGCTTTTACTTTTGTTGAATCCAAGTACTAGATAGCTTATCAAGTGTTGGCAGGCCGCCGGAAGAAATAACAGCCGAAAACACCAAAAAAAATCTCGAGACAGTTGCACGCCTAGCTAGGTTGTGCAGTTTGGTTTGTTCAGTTCAGTAAACTGTGCTGCTACTGTGTCCATCACTACTCCTATATATCAATTAGGCAGTGACATCTGCCAACCGGCAAGATATGATCCTTACACTGGCGGCGACACTTCCGGCCACCATAACCACTCAACCTCACGTGACGTCCTTGTTAACTTCGTAAACGTCGTGTTTGTACACAGCATTAAACTAAAGGAGCACGAATTGTATGTATGTGTGTGTGTCTATATATATATATATATCTCGATGCACGTACGTTTGCCGAAGTGTGCGACGGTCTCCTCGACGGCGCGCTTGGCCTCGTCCACCTTGGTGATGTCGGCCGGCACGACCAGCACGTCGGGGGCGCCGAGGTCGCGCGCCGTCTTGGCCACGGCGCGCAGCGCGATCTCCGTCCGCGCCACCAGCGCCACGCACGCGCCCTTCCTCGCGTACTCGTACACCAGGTGCTGGACGACATCAGATTCACAAGCAAGAGTTCATCATCTCAAATAGACTTCATTTAATACGTCATGCATGTAAGATTCATTCGAAAAAAATCACGGAAAGTAACCAAACACTGCCATATCATAGGATCGATGTGCAGCAGATGTTCAGCTACTTTATTTGTAGCAGCAAAAAAGCCAAATTGAATTGTTAGGCTTTTAAACAAAGGCGAGTCAGTTTTGTATAATTCCGTTTCGAGGATTCTGAAAGCATGCCGTGCTCCTTGTTGCTACCGCTGTGCACATCTGTCCGCACTCTCGGATGTGTACCTTGTAGCCTGTACTCTGTCCATCTGGCACCGTTTGGTTCACATCACGAAATGAAGATGGGAGGACAGGGAACAGTAACTATCAGGACTCGGAGCTATAGCAGACAGTGTTACGACTGATGGTTCAGGGGTCGCCATGAATGGGCGGGCCGGCTTGCTGCGTTGGTTCCAGTGACTGTAGAGCCACATGCAGCTGGAGCTCATCAGGAGCTAGCAATCGATCAGCTCAGGATCGGAGCTAGTAGTAGTACTCCAAGAACTGCATGCAATGCAACCACAGCTTTCTGGAGAGGTCCATGCATCCATGCATGCTGCCCGGAGTTATGAGACGGCCGGTGCAAAATTTATGAGCTAGGGACAGGGGGATCCAGCGACCCTGACAAACATCAGCTTCCAACATCGACGTTAATAGCAATCAACAAGTCCCATACTGAACTTACGCCCTATTTATTTCCATAGACTTTTTTTAAGCTCCTCTCACGTCAAATGAAATCTAAGAAATCTTACCATTTAGGAGTATCAAATAAAATCTATTTATAAAACTTTATTGACAGATAAGTGCTAATTTGTGAGACGAATCTAATGAGCATAATTAATTCATGATTTGCTATAGTGATGCTACAGTAATCATTCACTAATTATGAATTAATATACCTTATTAGATTCGTCTCGTAGTTTAGCCCTAGGATAGTTAATTTTGTAATCAAATTTTATTTAATATTATTAAATATTAAAATTCTCTTTGATGTGTCATAATCTAAAGTTTAGCCCCTGGAATCAAACAACCCCTTATGTCTCTTTTTTTCTGGAAATCAAACAACATTTATAACCTTGCTTAATATGTAGTCAAATAATTTGCATGCTGTTTCAAGATTAAAAGTTGCACTAGTACATTCATAGACATCTGTTTTTGGGTAAGGGGTCATTTTAATAGATAAAGCTTACTTGGACCAAATCCTAATGAACTCTTATAAAAGCATTAGAATTAGAATACTAATTTCAGTTGTACTCCCTGTTACGCTACTGTAAAAAATCATTTTTTTGTGTACTTACCTTCTATTGTTTTTTGTTTTCCTGAAGAAGGATCATATCTGTGTGGTTTTCCTAGTGTGTGACGCTAGACCTAGCTAGACCAGGCGACTTGTTGTCCAGCCGTCTTTTGATAGGCTTTCACATACTTATATTGCCTTTATTCTTGAGGAAGATAGGAGTCAATTCCGGTGTTAAAAGGGTTCCGTTTCATTGGGTCACCAAGGGTTGGTGTTCATAAATTAGAGGCGCTAGCTGAGCGGGAGATTTTTCATGGAAGACCCCAACTAATGCTAATATATTTATATGGCGGCGAATGTATTGATTGGTGCTTGAGTTTATTTGTGGACGACGTGAACGCGTGCTGCCTGTGCAAAGATCCATCAGCACGTAAACAAAATTCATCAGCTCATCTTGCTTAAGTTATTATTACTAATAATGACATATATCTTGAAAAATAAAAATAAAAATAAAACTCTTAGCTAGCAGAAAACAAAGCTGTGGGAAAGAAATTTAACTTGTACATCATCATATATAGAGAGAAAAGGTTACACATGCATCTTATATATAAACAGCTAGCAAATAGTTGCATGCATGCTACCACCAAACTAAATTAGCAAGGCGAAACTGTTTGGCAAGGTGTTTATATGGCCCTAGCACGTGCAAATGGAGTGGATTAGATTCCCTCATAATTTGATCATGCGTGCACGTCACAATCGTCACAGGTTGGATTTGGAGACACCCTGCCGCTACGTTCTTGTGTGAGGCCCAGTTAATAGTAGCTAGCTAGCCTAGCTCTACTTCCAATGCAGCAGCTAACCTTTGTGAGTTTCAGATTCAGAGCAGGACAAAGGTAGGTCACCAAACAAATCAAAAGCACTCCCACGTTTCGGAATGAAAACGCACGATAAAAATGTAAAAGAAGCCAGGGACCAAGAAGCAGGCGCAGTAAAAAGACATCATCAGGCTCTGACAGAGAAGGGACCGTACGTACGTGCAGTGGCGGGCTAAGGGATCGTCATCAGTGACCACATTGAGTACGGAGGACTGACCTCGCCGATGCCGGAGGAGGCGCCGGTGACGAGCACGACCTTGCCTTGGAGGTCCTCGCCCTGGGCGAACGGGCGGACGAAGACGCGGGCCAGGAAGCGGCAGAGGGAGGCCGCCGGGAGGTAGACGAGGAGCACCAGCGCGAGGCCGACGTGCATGAAGCAGCTCAGGAACACGTTCACTGCCGCCTCCTTGCTCATCTTGCCGGCGGCCGACCGGTCACGCACCAAACAAGCAGCTTGCCGGAAGAGCAACGGCCGTGGCGCGCGGTGGAGGCGCGGCAGAGCTGGAGAAGGAGGCTCCGTTTCCGGTGGAGGAGAGGCGGCGGCGGCGGGCGGGGTGCGTGGGAGCCCGTGGGGACGCGTATTTATGGGAGCGCGCCGGGGAGCCTGGCTGGGAATTGCATTGATGGGTGGGTGGGGGTTGCTGCACCTGTAGGGGAACGCATACGATAAAATAATACTGCAACCAAACAAATCTGTTTCTTTTCCTCTATAGACTAGACGACCACGCGTGGAGTGGAGTGGTGGTCAATTGTAGAGAAACAGGAGCGAGCCTTGTTGGCTTTGCTGGTGTGGTGGTGATGGGATGCAACCTCAGACGGGGTCAGATCCGTGTGTTGCAGCCAGGGAGCTAGCTAGGTCGGCCGGCGGTGGCCGGAGTAAATGCCGGCCGCCGCCGCCGCCGTCGTCACGAGCTCGACCAGCCATGCCCATTCCGCCCCACGGGCGCCGCGCTGGGCGGCTGGCCTTCCAGTTCCAGTATGCCCTAGATAGTGGGAGATCGGAAGGATTACCCTGGTAAGTATAGATCATCTGCAAATAACCTGGTGATCGATCGATCCATGGAGTGCAGATGAGAGAGAGAGAGAGGCACAGACAGCCCCTCATGCCTGGCTGTACGGGAGACGATTCCAGAAGTCAACTGCCCACCTAACAACCGCAAGAATTTACTGTCTGTATCGAGCAGTGGTAAATATAGGATTTGAATGCGACAGACACCACACATCTGAAAGCCGCTGACGGTCAAATAATTGATTGGCTCAATTCGGAGCGTGCCATTATTATTGTTATATTATCTCTACAAGACTACAAGTACCGGTCAGTACTGGATGATGGTGTGGTGGCGATGTGTTTCAAATTTATATATGTTCACAAAATATGAAGTTTGATCCTTTTGCTATAATAAATGATTTCCATACTTGAATGGAAGAAATATTTTATTTGGAGTTTTGTCGTGCTCATAATTGAGTGAAGAAATTAGCCATTTTCGCTACCGGAAACGGCTCAGTTGTCGTGTGCTTACCGGAAATGGCTTAGTTGCCGTTACATGGCAGATAAAAGATGGGGCTGGGGGAGTGGGGGTTGGGGAGGGAAGGGTGGAGTGTGATTTAGGGTCAGAATTAGTAATTAGTATGTTCATTTGTTGTCTGGCCCATCAAAATTCTATAGGTTGCACATGAAAGAGGGGATTTTATACTATAATATCGAGTCATCGGACTAGCCCGCAGGCTAAAATTGCAGCCCGAGCCTGACCTGAATTTATAGTCGGTCAAAAAATAGGAATGTGTCTGGCCCGTGCCTTTTTCGGTTCAGTTCGGGTTAGATTCACTTTCGGACAGGTCGGTTCGGGTTACATTGAATTGGGCGGCCCATGAGATATAAGGCCAAGAAATGATATGCAAGCAAAACCAAACAAACCCATAAAATACAACATAAATCTGGTTTGGGTTGGCCATCCATAATTTATAGCCAGGCTAGAAATAGACCAAGTAACCAATCACACATATATAAAAATGATGGCCAATGCTTTGGTTTCTCCCAAGAAAAATCATGGTGGGGGTACTAAACAGATGTTTGTACTTTTTCTTGTCGGACACGAAAACTGAGGTTAAAAGAATAGCAGCTACTCAGAAACTAGGTTCAGGATATAACGGCGCAGAGAAGCATGCGCATGTTCCCATTATCCAATACATGCTCTAACAATGTTGTCACATGTCATATATCCATATAGCAGAAAAACCTACACATGCAGGTGCGCACCGTGCACGGCCTGATCAGAGCATGCAATGGTCTGAAGAAATCAGAGAATATCTACAAAAAGAAATAGTTGCAGTTCTATGCATGTCCTGTTTCAGCAAGTATCTAAAAAATGCATGGTATGTTTCGTTTTCCTTTCTGCTGAAGGGACCTGCTGGGGAGGGGAGGGGAGGGTGGTTGGGTAGGTGAGGTTCAGCTGAGCAGATTCAAATTCAATGGAGTGCACAGGTGTCCCTTGTGCAGTAGTGGTAGTGCCGTGGTCACGCCACCCATCAGCTACTCGTACACCCCAGCGGATCCGAGCAGCGGCCGGCCGGCCGGCGAGCGGCGACGACCGTCGGGTCCAGCGAGCGAGGCGCGTTGCCCTCCCGGGCTCCCGGCGATCCACTTGAATGCGTGCAGGCAACTGCTGCATCAGCAAAGCCTGCGAGTGGTCCCGTTTGGTTTATGATGTGTTAGTGAATAGTAACAGTTTGACTGCTAATTATAGTATCAAACAAAGCCATTTTACAAAAACCAACTTCAAAACCCCCACGCTAGTGACTTTAAAGAATTTAACGAGGTCTTTGACCGCGCGATTAGAAGATGGTTACTGTAGCATCACTGTAGTAAATCATCAATTAATTGCCGTCCTTAGATTCATCGCGAAAAATTACACTTATTCCTGAATTTTTTTTACAAATATACATCATATATGTAAAATTCTTTTTATAGAATGGAATAGCGTGGGAAAACAAGGCCACCGGAGAAAGTAGCAGCCTGCTGCACGCAACGAAGGGTGCGGCCAATCGGAGAGGAACACCGTCGTGTCACTCTTTGACGGGATTCACGGGGAGACCGGTCATGCCGGACATCTTCTGCCACTTTGCGCGCTCTCAACCCTTTAGGCCTTATTTACATACTAAATTTTACACTAAAAAATATCACATCAAATTTGTGAACATATATATATGAAGTAATAAATAAAATTTATTTGCACGAATGAGTTGTAAATCCGTGTAAAAATTTTATAAATAAACTTTATTTAGTGCTCTGAAATAGTAAGATCTAAACACATCCTTACTTAATTTGACTTTCATATTGCAAGATCGTCGTCGTCGTCTGACGCATCAGCGACGTAGTAGTATGCGTGTTAACGTTCTTGTAAACTTTTTATTCATCTTGGCGGACTACTATATTTATTCAAAAAGAATCTTTGTAAACTAAATAAATTAAGGGGTGTTTGCAGGGCAAAGGTAGCATAAGGTTTCCGATGATGCACAGCAGATTCTAACTCTAAGGGCTAAAGTTTAGCTCTGTCATATATGATGTTTGAATATTAATTAGAAGGATTAAATATAAACCAATTCACAAGCAATAGTGTTATATGTCCGGCACCCAAAACGATTGGATGGATCAGTAACCAAGGGTACGAATGCGATTGGATCACGTCATATCTGCCATCAATTAACATGGTTTAATAATATCATCAGCCCTCCAGATCAGATGCGTGTTGTGACAGCGTGAGTGTGCTACGTGATGATAACGTGGCACGCGGCTGGGCCACGCTAATTTGCGGTCGACTGTATGGAGCCTCTTCATACGATTGATTTTTCGATATTTTTTCCTTTTATAGTAAGTTTTTTATTATTTTTTGGCAAAAAAATTTAGAAAAAAAATTCAAGAAAACTTTTGAAGTAGCAGCAAATTTTTCAAAGAAAAATTGGATTGTAAAAAAAATCAAGAGAAAACATCAAAAAGAAAAAAATTGAAGAGCAGAAATTTTTTCAAAAAACAAATTGTACAAAATAAAATTAAAAAATCAAGAGAAAAATTACAAAATAGGAAAAAATACATAAAACATAAAAAATCTGAGGTAAAAAATGAAAAAAAAAACCGGAGATGCCCGTGGCGGGGAGGCCGCGCTGCCCCGTCATCCTCCCCGCCGGCGGGGGAGCGCGCGGCCTAGGGAGGCGGATCTGGCAGCGGCGGCGCCGGGGGAGCCCGCGGCAGCCGCGACGCGTGGAGGAGCGCGCGGCGACACGCGGAGGCGGATCCGACGGCGCACGGCGGAGGGGAGCGCGGATCTGGCGGCGGCAGCGCCGACGCTCAGGGAGGCGGCGGCGGCGCTTAGGGAGGTAGGCGGCGGCGCTCAGGGGAGGCGGTGGCGGCCCAGGAGAGCGCGTCCAGCGGCGGCGCGCGGCAGGGAGCGGCTGCAGGGGAGGCGCCGCCCGCAGGTCCGCTCGGACCGGAGGAATGGGAAATAGAAGGATGAAGAAGGGGAAAGAGAAGGAGTGGCAACTCACACTCGGTTGTAAAATCAACATCGGGCACGCAGCCAGTACTACAGAAAGGCTAATTTGTCCCGGTTGGAAAACCTTTGTCGTCCCGGTTTCCCAACCGAGAACACTAGGCCGGGACAAAAGGGGGTCCTTTTGTCCCGGGTCTGACAACCGGGACAAAAGGCTACCTTTTTTCCCGGTTGGTAACACCAACCCGGACAAAAGGTGCTGCCAGCGCCACGTGGCTGGCGCACCCTTTTGTCCCGGTTGGTGTTACCAACCGGGACAAAATATCCCTTTTTTCCTGTTTTTCTTTTCTCAATTCTTTTTCTATTTCAATTATACTTTTGCATTTCAATTAAACTTATGTATTGGAATTCAGTGTGTATGATCTCCACTAATATATATATATATATATATATATATATATATATATATAGTTACTTATATAATATTTGTCCTAGATAGTTTTCATATATAAATTAATTCACTTATATATATATATATATGTATACACATATCTATACATGTCAATTCCTATACATATGAAAATGTCTAGGACCAATATTATATATATATATATATATTATTGGAGTGCTTATATATAATACATACATACTCATAAATAGAAATTTAATACATACACATATATATATTTACATAGGTATATTCGTTCTTAATTACATATATACGCGTATATATTCATATTTGCTGCGATTGTCAATATTAGATAGTCCATCGCCTTTTGGATCGAATACTTGCTCAATAATAAATCCGGACAATTGTTCTTGAATCGCCATAATCTTTTCCTCCGGTATGAGTTTATCGCGCATCTCCTCGACCTATGGAAAAAAAGGGATAATTAATTTCGACTAATTAAAATACGAGTTCAAATATTAACAAATAATGTGCATGATACAGTGCCTTGTTTCTGCCTCATATACTTTAAGAGAGAAGAAATTATCAAGTATTTACATGAATATATAATAAAACTAATGAATCATGCAACAAATCATCCAAGTGCGTACCGCAAAATCTGTCTTGATCTTCAATTCCTTGTCAAATTTGCCTGGATGATTTTGATCGAATTCTTTCCAAATCCTGTGCATGATTAGAACAATTATAGTCAAGTAACAAAGTGATTCAAATTATCGGTCATCGACGGAGTAGTGGTAGAATTACTTTTTCATCATGTTAAAAAGATTTTCGTATTGTTCTGGAGGTCTCCACAATGAGTCCATAACCACGAGTAGGCTCTTCTCGGGAATTATGACAATTAGGACCCAGTGTTCACTGCAAGATTATACGGAGTCAGTTATTAGTAGTTAAGGTTTAAATAATTCGATTACAGAATAGAAAGAGTTAGACGAAAGGAATCACTCACACAAAGTTGTAAGGAAACAATATCATTTGCTTGTTGTGATGAACGCTTATGTACTTGAACAAGTTTTGGTATAGCTCGTCGGCAGTGTCACGTAGAATCCTCCAATTACAAGTAATTGGGTCAATGATGCCGAGGTGAGAGTATCCCTTTCTCCTGCAAGTTTGTATCTCCATTCTACATGATACCGAATAAATCAAGGGATCAATATGTTGAGATCATGCAAAACAATACGTAAGGAGAGTAAAATACTTACAGAACCCACAAGCCGACCATAGAGATGTCGAGGGCCTCCATATAATGGCCTCCCCCCGTAAGAAATCGTCATATTTAATCTTTGTGCCCTGCATGAAGATGCAATCGGCCATCGCACGCATGTATTGCTGGTGCAGCTGATACATGTGCGTTGGAAGCACGGACACTACCTCGGGGGTACAAGAGTTTTACCGATCTCATACGTCCATTTGACGACCACATCGGCCTTTGGAATATCTTCTCCCCCTGCAATCTGAGCCGCCGTCAGGTTTGATTCTTTCAAAAATGTAACAAAGTCTTGTTCTTGTGTCGTCTGTTCCACTACGAGAGGCTCTATTGATTGTTTCTTTTGGGCTCCGAGCTGTGGAACGTCGGACGACGACAACTTTGATTGTCTCTTCTTTTTCTCAGTAGTTTTGATAATTGTGCGTTCGTAGTCTGAAGGGGTATCTCTCGGAATGAATTTTCTCTTATTTGCTTCGCACATTCCCTTAAAAAATTTCAAATCTATCGGATTTGTCACTTTCTCGGGCTCAGACTTCGGCTTCGACTTGAAGTGCTCTTTAACTCTTTCTTGAGTTATCCGATCGCATTCTTCAAGGCTCATGTCCCAGGGTTTAATAGGAGCCTCCTTGGTTTTCTTCTCTTTTTCCTTCTTCTTTGGAGGCTCCTTAGCTAGTGCAGCTACCTTCTTTGCCAGCCGCTGTTTCTGCTTCTTTGCCGGCGGCGGAGGGGGTGACCATGGAGACGACGGTGATGCTTGAGTGTTCATCGGCTCATGAGATGATGGTGATGGAGAATGTGCCGGTGAACCTTGCCGAGTCAGTGCTGCCCTTGGGGAGTTTTGCGGAGATGCCGGCCTTGGAGAGGCCTGCTGAGATGCCGGTCTTGGTGTTTGATCATCTGACTTTTGGACAATGTAGCGCTTATCCCATAGGATGTAGCCATGAATGGCTTGTGCTAGTGTCCTCTCCCCATCGCCTCCAGGAATATCAAGCTCGAGCGTCTCCCAATCCTGGCACACCTGCTCCATGCCAACTCTTGTGTATCCTGGCGGAATTTGCTGCCCGTGGTACACGTCGCCTGGTTGGGTTGGCATGACGGTACCGTACGCAACAGTGAACATTAAGTTCTTAAGGGCAGTTTGCAGGTCACAATGTGTCCGCTGGGTGATCTCATCCACTGGAAATCGCTGCGGGGCCGTCGCTTCAACGGCGACGACGACGTCTGTGGAAGCGCAGCTGCTTTTTCGCTGAGACAGATGATCGGCTGCGACATTAGGATCTGGAGGCACCGTTTGCGCTTGCTGTTGCTGGCTCATTGCTATGGCCACTTAGCGTTGAACCTCTTCCTCCAGTATTTGATCGTGTGACATGAGCCGTCCCTCTAGCCTTCGCAAGTGCTCCCGCTCATCATTCTTTCTTCTTTGCCGGCTTCTATATGATTCAATGTAATCCCTGAACCCATACTTCCACGAAACCACGCATTTGCCTCTTGTGCGGCCAGGATGCTCTAGATTCCCAAGGGCGTAAGTCAGCTCGTCCCTCTCTCTATCCGGCTGTAATGTTCCCTCGGCCGCTGCTTGTATGGCCTTTTGTAGTCTCTGGGCTGCTCGCTGGATGTTTGGCCCATAGATGCAGTCACCAGTCAATGGGTCCAAGCTCCCCCCGTGACCATAAAACCAGGTCCTTGACCTTTCAGGCCAGTTCATGGTCGCAGGTTGGATGCCTCTGTCAAGCAGATCCTGCTCCATCTTCTCTCATTTGGGTATTGCAAGCTTGTAGCCTCCTTGGCCTAGAGTGTGATGGTACACTTTCTTCGAGGCGTTGTCTTTGGCCTTCTGTACCTTCTAAAGCCCAAGCTCTGAAGACTTGTATTCCACAAATGCATCCCAGTGACCCCTGAGCTTTTTGAGCTCGCCGGTAAATACGGGTGTGGTCCCGGTCTTGATATATTTCTTCATCAAAATTTTCTTGAATGATTGCAACTGTTCGGCCATCTTACTCAGGGTCCAGCGCTTGCATATCTCTTCGGATTCAGCTGGAACCGTGAAGTTTTTCTTAAGCTCCCGCCAGCACCATTCTTTTTCTCTTTCGGGTACCGCATCCCGTTCCTCGCTTGGATTGGAAGCTTTCCAGAGCCTGAAGCTGATTGGGATGTGGTCCCTAACAATACATCCGGATTGTCTTATGAATTTTTTGGCGGCAGCTTCTGGAGCGATCGGTTCGCCATCTGGACCAACTTCCGTTATAATGAACCGCCCTTCCAGTTTTTTTGTTGGACCTCGCTTCGTCTTTTTCTGTTGTGACGATGATCCAGACGGCTATAAAAAAACATTCATAGTATTCATATAGATTCAGATGATAATATGATTGTCACTACAAATAAGTATAGTTGTGATATGTATATTTGCACTTTGTTCAGCAGCAGCGTCATCCTGAATAGATTGTGGCTCAATTCCATCACCGGACATATTCAAATATATGTCGGTATTGCTGCCATCATCAGCTTGTTCAGGGACATCTCCTTGACCTTCGCCAATCATATTCAACAGGAACTGTTCGTCTTCCGCGTCTGTGTGTCGCGGGTCCATCGTAACTAAAATATGAATACAAGTAAAACCCTTAAAAAATTCTCTAAATAATCCACATATTTAGATCGGTAATGATCAGAAACTATCGGAAAGGATTCGGTCGGTATCGGTAACGATCGGAAACTATCAGAAAGGATTCGGTCGGTATCGGTAACGATCGGAAACTATCTGAAACGATTCGGTCGGGATCGGCAACGATCGAAAACTATCGGAAATGATTCGGTCGGGATCGGTAACGATCGGAAACTATCAGAAATGATTCGGCCGAGAAGTAATATAAATGTCATAATTAAATAATAAATACATGATAAATTAAAGGCTTCGAATGATATAATTAAATAATAAAAACATGATAAATTAAAGGCTTCGAATGACATAATTAAATAATAAATACAAGATAAATTAAAGCCTTTGAATGACATAATTAAATAATGAATATATGATAATTAAAGTCTTTGAATGACATAATTAAATAATAAATACATGATAAATTAAATTCTATGAATGACATATGTAAATAATGAATACAAGATAATTAAAGTCTTTGAATGACATAATTAAATAATAAATACATTATACACTCTCTAATTCTCTAATACATTATACACTCTCTATTTAAATAATTAAAAGCATTTCCTTCTCTATTTCTCTCTAAATTCTCCATAATTCTCACTATATCTAATAACTAAATTCTAGATAATATCAAATAATGGAAACCATATACCTTAATTAAATTCAACAAAAATATCTCTATAATTAAATTGTAGTTAATATTTACTAATAGAAACAAATAATATATATAATTCTATAGTAAAAGAAAAAAAAGAAATGGCCGGCGGCCGGCCCATACCACGTCGGGGACAAGGACGACGGCGCGGCGTCGGCGTCGAGGCGTGCCGGTGGGTGGAGTAACGGCGAGGCGGCAGCGCGGCGACGTCAAGGCGTAGCCGGCGGCGCGCAGGGGCGGGGGCGGGGGCGGCGGTGTCGAGGCACACGACGGCCGGCGCGACGGAGGCGGGGCTGGAGCGGGCTAGGGGAGGCACACACAGGGTGGAGGACACGGCGGCGAACCTCACCGGCGACTCCAAAGGGGCGGAACGGCGGCGTGGAGACGGCCCGACGGCACTCGGGCGACGGATCGAGCTCGGGCGTGCGGCGCTCGTGGGGGACGATGGGGGACGTCGACGGCGCTCGGGTGAAAGGCCCTAGTTTGGTTTTGGTAATTGAGTGACAACTTAGGTGGACTAATAAGTGTTTATGTTGAGATACACAGGAGATTAGTCCACACAAAGAAACTAGTATGAGCAACGTGTGCCATGGAGGAGAAATGGCTAAAGGTTGATGCTATGCTCATATAGTGTGATCGAGGAGCTCATTGCATATGAGACATGACATGGAGTTATGTGACCAAAGTGGAGAAGATCAAGACCAGGCTTGGCTTGATGGACCGATTGCAATGGAGAAGGGCAAGTCAAGGCTTTGAAGCGAGGGACCGCGAGGCGGTGAAGCTTGGGCAAGATTTGGCGCCGATGGACCAAGGCAACGGTGAAGAGCGAGCAAGGTCAAGATCGATGGACCAAAGAGGTCATGTAATGATATGGAATGGATCATATCATTCAAGGAAGATCAAGCCAAGTGTTGACTCATGAAGATGATCAAAAGGCTTGATGGAGTTTGGTGCTTGTGTGGCATCAATATTTGGGAAGATGAAATGGAATGCGCAAGGCAAAGGTATGACTTGTAGGGCATTTCATTTCACCGGTCAAAGGTTGTGTAGAGAAGTGCATGACCGGATTTAGGATAGATGGCCGTACTATCAAGAGGGGCAAACTTGTTTGCATATCGGTCATCTAGTGCCACTTGAGCGATCTAACATTGCAATGTAGCTAGGATCGAGTGGCGTGGTGAGATCAAGTGAAAATCCTTTGAAAATGATTGTGAAATGCTAACACACATGCACACGGTGTTGTTCACGTGGTTGTGTTGGCACATTTGCAAAGGAGAAAGAGTTGGAGTTGTTGTTGATCTTTTTTGGGAAGCAAGAAAGGTCTTTTGGTTTTCTCCGGAAATTAGGTTGTCTCTTGGAGTGGAATACTGCTTTGATTCATTGTGTTTTGGATCAAGAATTCAGTTGGGTTGTGTAGCCCTCTGAATTAGCTTTCCATAGAGTCCAAGATCACCTAATTTGGACATCGGAGCTAAGAGTTATGGCCGTTTTACCGAGGTACATTTCTGCTGGAAATTGACCTGCGGACGGTCCGCACTAGACCTGCGGACGGTCCGCCCTTGAGGGGCGGACGGTCCGCCGTTATCTCGGTTGAGCTCAAACAGAACCGTTTTTGGCTCTGTGGGTGGTCCAAAATGACCTGCAGACCGTCCGGTCCATGGGGGCGGACGGTCCGCCTTTAAAAGCTGAAACGGGCGCAGAAACTTGGTTGTTCTGTCTTGGGTGCCCAAAATGACCTGCGGACCGTCCGGTCCTTGGGGGCGGACGGTCCGCCTCCTACTGAAATTTCTGGGACAGAAACACTGCGGGTTCTGTGTGTGCTAACTTTTTGAACCGCGGACAGTCCGCCCCTAGGGAGCGGACAGTCCGCCGGTAACTTCCAGATTTAGTCAGAGACGTTTGCAAAACGGTTGGTTCGAAGTTTTGAACCGCGGACAGTCCGCCCCAGGGGCGCGGACAGTCCGCCCGGGGCTCTAACGGTCGACTCTGACACATAATCATTGCAGTTCTAGCCGTTGGTTTTAAATGGCGGACGGTCCGGTTTTTGTGAGGCGGACAGTCCGCGAAAACTCAGTTTTCACGGGATTTGAGTGTAACGGCTAGTTTGGGGCCTCCCTCTATAAATAGAGGGTGTGGCCAGCCATTTGTTAGTGCTGAGCACCTTGGGGACTTGGTGTCCATGTGTGAGAGTGCTTGAGAGCCCTCTACTCACTCTAACTTGATAGAAATCATCCGATCGAGTGAGAGAGCGATTCTAGTGCGATTGCTTTGAGAGATTGCATCGAGTGGCACTAGGTGATCGTGTTGCAAGCCGGTGTGCTTGTTACTCTTGGAGGTTGCCACCTCCTAGACGGCTTGGTGGCAAGAGGCTCCGTTGAAGCCCGCAAGAAGATTGTGCGGTGCTCCGGAGAAGAGTTTGTGAGGGGTATTGTGCTCACCCCGCGGGAGCCGCGAAGAGCAACTCTAGTTGAGCGAGACGTGAAGAGCAACAAGTGGTCCGGCCGGATCATGTGCTAGAGAGCGGTGTGAGCACTCCACGTGGGAGAGTGTGACTTGCGAGTCACCACTAGCAAGAGGATCGGCGGCAACCTTGGAGCTTGTCTCAACGGGGATTAGCTTGGTGGCAACCAAGTGAACCTCGGGATAAAAATCACCGTGTCAACCTTGTCTACTCTTCTCGGTGGTTTGCATTCTCCAAATCACAAGCATTGTATTTACATTCATATATATCTTGTGCTTGTGTAGTTACTCCTAGTGTAACTAGTTAGCTTGTGTAGCTTAATTAGTTGCTCTTGCTTAGATTGTGTAGATAAGCAAGTTGAGCACTTGGATTTGGATTGTGTATCCTTGTCCTTGAGCATCTAGTGAGCTTAGGTTTGGCTTTGTGCTTTTGCTCATTAGAATTGTTTAGGAGCTCCCCCGGTTTGTGAAGTACTAGTGCTTAGGCTTGTGTGACTTGGCATTAGAATTGTTAGGAGAGCTCTTACTAGCTTGGCACTCCATTTGCTTTGTGTAGGATTCCTTTTGGAGGTGCCTTAGAGTCATAGTTAGAGGGGTGAAGTCTTGGCTAAACGAATAGTTTCAATTCCGCATAAGTTTCGGTTAGCCGGTGTAATTAGTTTTAGAAAGGACTATTCACCCCCCCCCCTCTAGTCCGCCATTTCGACCCTACAAGTGGTATCAGAGCCGAGGTCTCTCATTTGTGGTCCTTACCGACCCGAGAGGATGCGACTTATGGGCTAGATGTTGAGTGTCCACATATTTTTGATGGCACACACTTTGCACGATGGAAAAATTGGATGATATGCAATTTTAAATTTATTTGCCCTCAAATGTGGTGGATGGTGGATGTAGGTTTTTCTCATGTGTTAGATGAAGGAAATCTAACTCCAACACAAGAGAAATGCCTATATCTAGACATCCAAGCTACTAACATCTTGTTTAGATCTTTGCATAATTGCATTCTTGGTGAGATCATGGACAAGGAAACCGCCCATGAGATTTGGAGTTATCTAAATGAGAAATATGGGGCGGCCTCCGATGATCATGATGATTATAAGACCAAGGAGGAAGTGCATGAGGAAGATGAGCACATCCATGACATGGTGATTGTGGAAGATTGCTCCACCTCATGGTTAAGTGATGACGATGATAATCAATCTACAACAAGTTCACTTGACATGATTGATGATGATTCAAGTGTTGCAAATTATGATTCTACTTCAAGCATACTTGATGATCAAGTTGGCTCATGTATGGATGATATTGCTATGTCAAGCTCATCTCCATCTCCACATTGCTTCATGTCACAAGGTGACACAAAGGTATCAAATTGCAATGTGATTGATCTTAATTCATATGATGAGCTCTTGAGTAGATATGCTAGCTTGACCAAATTATTTGAGGAAGTGTTAGCCAAAACAATCAAATTTGAAAAAGAAAACTCTTTTTCTCAAAGACACATGTGAACAACAAAAGCATCTGCTTTATGTCATGAGTTGTTCACATGATGAGCTAAAATTGACTCACGAGGAGCTTAGTGTTGCTCATGAGAATTTGGTACTAGACCATGCTTTACTCACTAACAAATTTTCTAGTAAAGGAATTAAAACTAGTGAGAGCTCATCACATGGGTTAAAAGATCAATTGCAAAATGTTGCTAACCCTTGTGATGTAGGAAAGAAACATGTATCCACCTCATGTGATGATTTATTGTCTATGTCATGTACTTCACATATAGATGCTTGTTCTTCTTCTACTATGCAATATGAGACTAACCTTGTAGAAGAAAATAAAGAGCTCCAAAGTCAAGTGAAGTATTTGAGCAACAAGATAGAGAGATGGACAAAATCAAAAGTCACCCTTGAAAGCATAATCAAAAATCAAAGAAGCTTCGGTGACATGAGTGGCATTGGTTCCATCAAGAGCAAAGGCAAAGGCAAGAAATGGAGCAAAAATAAATATAATAGAAAGATGAAGAAGCAAGAAGAAATGAAGCTATCTCATTTCATGTGCTTTCAATGCCATGAGATGGGACATCTTGCAAATGGTTGCCCCAACAAAAAAAAGCTAAAGTTGAAGAAGGAAGAAGAGAAGCTTAAACATATCAAATGCTTCAAGTGCCGCACTTGGGGTCACCTCACCTCAATGTGCCCAACCAAGCAATTGGTGAAGCAACAAGAACCTCAACCAAAGCCACAAGTTGAGCAAGAGAAGGCACCCCAACCTCAAGTCAAGATCAACCATGATGATCAAGTTGATGACTTGAAGATGATGAAAAAGAGAACAAGAAGGGGTGGCAAGGCAAGAGCAAGGCATCCAACTCATATTCAAGATGCCAAGATGTTGAGCAAGAACAAGATTCAAGATAAGAATCCACATGCTCACATCAAGTGCCATAGTTGTGCAATATTGGGTCACCAAGCTTCGGGTTGCCCAAACAAGCTTGAGAAGAAGGCTCAAGCAAACTATGAGAAGCAAGGCAATGAGAAGCATCAAATGAGTAAGAAAGAAAAGGCTCAACAAAAGAGAAGATGCTACCTATGCCGGGAAAGGGGACACATGGCTTATTCATGTCCCTTAGGTAACAATTCTAAGCTTATTTCAATTGATGCAAATATTATGCTTAGAAAGGATGGTAATGGTACCTCATTTGTTACTATTGCAAAACATCCCGCTATTCATACTAAGGTTTTGCCAAAGTATGTTGCTCCTAACTTGAGAGGACCCAACCTAGTTTGGGTACCATCAAAATGTGGATAAATGTGTGTAGGTACCAATGACATTGGAGGCTTGACTCAATTGGTTTTATCTTGTTCATCATGTGATTGAGTCAAGTAATCGAAGCCTAGTGCTATTCTCATCCCAATGTCAAGTCAAAACAATGAAGTCCAAGTTCTACAACATACAAGTATCTTTTTTCTAGTTGTGAAGATTTATTGGAAATATTTGATGGCTTGCAAATTTATTTGAGTTGAACCTCGTTTTTGGATGAAAATCATTTTGCAAGTTGAGAAATGAGCTACTTGTCATTTGACTTCTCAAATATGACTTGAAAACTAATACTTATGGCATTTGGTTCATATATGCACTTCTTGTTTCTTTTTTCTGAATTTTTAAGCCATTTATGAGTTTTCATGATTCTACTCGATTTATTTTTAAATTCTTGTTGAAACTTGCTCATATGAGTCTTTTGAAGGTTTTCATGCAATATTTGAGTTTTTTGGATTTTTATATGAGCAATGATCCCAAATTGAGGTTGAATTGAGGAAGTTTGGAACAAATTCTGGACAATCTGAAATTTGGTACAGCGGACAGTCCGCGGGTAAGGGGCGGACAGTCCGCCGTTCATGGGACTTGCTCACCAGAGGCTCTGCAGAGAAATTCTCAACCGCAAAAATACACTGCGGACAGTCCGCCAAAGGACCGCGGACGGTCCGCCTGTGTTGGGCAGTATTTGCCAGAGGCAGTTTCAGTCGGGCGGCAGTGTGAAAATTCAAAGGCGGACGGTCCGCTAGGATATCGCGGACAGTCCGCGAATGGACAAAAAAAAGGAGGATCCTGACAGCTGGACTTATCATGAGCTACAAAGGTATATCCCTAGTTGATCACATTCATTTGGGTGCATATGAGATGTTTGAATTGGATATATATGCTCGTGTTGCTTGCTATAAGATGTTTGAATGGATTAAATGCTTAGTATTCAAAATTGAGTTAATTTGAATGGATATGATCATGAGATGACATCTAGTATGCGATATAATTGAATATATGTCTTGTGAGAGTATTCAAACAAGTTGACATCAAGTTTGATTCAATTTGATGAAGTATAGCTCAATTGCTCAAAATCTGTCCTTTATTGAAAATCTGAGTAAGCTGAGAAGATAGCCATAGTTGGATGACCAAATCTATTTGGATTGGCTTGAAATTTGGTGTGCATGCCCTACACTTATGATACTAGTTGCTGTACAAATATCATGAGAATATGATGAGGGATACTTTGGTTTTGGAGTGGATCTTTTCAATGAATGTGCAGCAGTTTTCAGCATACACCTATGAGTGAAAATGTGAAATCTGGTAGCAATCTAGAAATGCATTGAAGCTCAAATTTTTATGGCCGCTATATGACTTAGTGTCACACATCTCCACAAAATTTCGTGGCAATTCAACTTGTACTTTGAGAGATGTGATGTATTCTTTGAGAAGTACAAAATCTGCCAGAAAAGTGACAAATATTGGATTGATCTTGAGTCACTTAAATTGAAAGGTCCTTAAGTTGGAATCATCTTTACAAATAGTTGAGGAACCTAGATTTGGTTTTGAGAAGAGCTAGAAGCATGACAAGTATTGGGTCACACTTTTGGGACTTAATTGAAAGATCAAGACCAAGCTCAAGAAGAAAGAAAAGGACTTAAAGAAAGATGTGAAGATTTTTCATCATGACAAGTTCATAGTTTGATCAATCAATCAAAGTCATTCAAGCGAGTGTCAAGAATGGTTCTTGGAAGAGATCACTTCTCCCTGGGAGGGGAGGGGCCGCCCAAGAGTGGGATGGACAAGCAAGGTGCTTGGAAGGCCGACATGGAAGTGGTAATCTAGAGTCATTGGAGATGTTTAGTTGAAGCTATCCAATGGGTTGATCAAGAAAAGCAAGCAACACCTAACATAAGAGAGATTCATGATAATTCAAGTGATATTCAAATGGTATTCTCTCATGAAAGCAAGGATCAAAGAGATAAAGCAAGCCAACCACAACAAAATAGTGCATTTCATGATAAGTGGTATTCATTTCATATGGGTGAAGAATGGTTTTCATATTGGTATTCATTGTCTTCACCAAGCTATTATAATTGGACTTCATGATGCTATTTGGAGAGCTACATTGGAATCTAATGACTATCCTCTACTCCAACATAGCAAGGTGAAATTGCTTGACATATGCATTCATACTATGCTAAGGACATGATTAGTGCATATAGTCATATATAGTGATCATTTATAAAATAAAATAATTTTAAATGTTTTATGATGCCACTATTGCTTCTATGCTTGATATGATCTAGTGGTAACATATGACATATTCATGAGCTAGTAACCCAAGTAGTTGATCTAGAAAATGAGCTTTCAAGTGTTTCACTCAATATTGTCAAGATAACCCTTAGAATGAGGTGTGAAGAAGCTTGTCATTGGTTCAAACCGAGTTGAATTATTTGGGCAAGTAGTCTAGATCAAGTCAAAGAGAAAGAAGCTCATGGAAACAATCTAGTTCAAGAATTGATTATCAATGTCAAATTCAACAAAGTGATCCATCATGATTTTACAAGTGATACTAGATTCAACAAAAGGTATATCATTGTATCTCTACAAGTGATATACATGGTCATACAAGTGGTATTCATTCAAGTAGATCTAGTGCAACAATGGTGGTTCCACAAGTGATCCTCAACTTTAAGTGATCAACTCAAATTAAGAAAGCTATCCTCATCAAGAAGAGCTCAAGATTCAAGTAAATTGACAAACACTTTGACATAGGGGGAGTAGCCCCACTACAATGTATCAAGGTCAAGGATCCTACTAGTATCCTACATGTGGCATTTCAATGTGGTCTTCATGCTTTCACATGTTGTTGTTACAAGTGGTGTCAATTTTAATCAAATTAAAAGTGTCCATCAAAAATGAAGATTCAAGACTCAACCATCTACCCAAGTCCAACTCTTTGTATCAAACCACATGTGCTTCATATGATTGCCTACAAGGGGTATCCAAGTGGTAACCCTACAAGTACAAGAGGTACAACTTCAAGTGGTGGCCATTGATCTTCATGGCAAATTTCATGTGGCTTCGGCCCTTTTTTATGGTCATTGATGACAAAGGGGGAGAGAAATGAACAAAGATATGAATTATCCTTTGATGACAAAGGGGGAGATGAGATGAGAGTGCGATCATGGACATGGATCAAGAGGATCAATATTCTTGGACAAGAGGAGCACACAAGTAGGGGGAGCAAGCTCATGAACTTAGTTGCTTGCATTTGATATGTGCATATTCATGTGCTTGCTTGCATTTGCATAAGTCTTAAAATTTATATATGCATTGCTTGTGTGTGATGTATGCTAGTCATAGAACTTGATTGTTGATTTGATAACTAGCATGCATAGATTGTAGCTAGACATTTTTTTTACAAGTGAATCAAGAGCCTTGCTAATATTGTTGATCTCATGAGGTATCTTGAGTTTTTGATGAATGTCTAGTTACTCATTGATGCTAAGGAATGAACTTCAAGGAAGCAACTCAAATTGGTATCACGCTTCAAAGGTTTATCCTATATACCTTAGCATCACTTAGTAGTGATAACAATCCCACAAATTTCTTATTTATGCATGTGTGTGAGTTTAAAACCAAATCTCTTGAGCACACATGTAGGGGGAGTTATCACTACCAAGTCGGATTTTTATGGTGCTTATCCAATCTTTCACAAGTGGTCTTATTGATGGATAAGAAACATAAAATCCAAACCAAGTTAGCTATTTACACATGTGTGAAGTGCTAGCTTGGAATATCCTTAATTTCCATATCTTTGTAGAGTTGTCATCAATTACCAAAAAGGGGGAGATTGAAAGGCCCTAGTTTGGTTTTGGTAATTGAGTGACAACTTAGGTGGACTAATAAGTGTTTATGTTGAGATACACAGGAGATTAGTCCACACAAAGAAACTAGTATGAGCAACGTGTGCCATGGAGGAGAAATGGCTAAAGGTTGATGCTATGCTCATATAGTGTGATCGAGGAGCTCATTGCATATGAGACATGACATGGAGTTATGTGACCAAAGTGGAGAAGATCAAGACCAGGCTTGGCTTGATGGACCGATTGCAATGGAGAAGGGCAAGTCAAGGCTTTGAAGCGAGGGACCGCGAGGCGGTGAAGCTTGGGCAAGATTTGGCGCCGATGGACCAAGGCAACGGTGAAGAGCGAGCAAGGTCAAGATCGATGGACCAAAGAGGTCATGTAATGATATGGAATGGATCATATCATTCAAGGAAGATCAAGCCAAGTGTTGACTCATGAAGATGATCAAAAGGCTTGATGGAGTTTGGTGCTTGTGTGGCATCAATATTTGGGAAGATGAAATGGAATGCGCAAGGCAAAGGTATGACTTGTAGGGCATTTCATTTCACCGGTCAAAGGTTGTGTAGAGAAGTGCATGACCGGATTTAGGATAGATGGCCGTACTATCAAGAGGGGCAAACTTGTTTGCATATCGGTCATCTAGTGCCACTTGAGCGATCTAACATTGCAATGTAGCTAGGATCGAGTGGCGTGGTGAGATCAAGTGAAAATCCTTTGAAAATGATTGTGAAATGCTAACACACATGCACACGGTGTTGTTCACGTGGTTGTGTTGGCACATTTGCAAAGGAGAAAGAGTTGGAGTTGTTGTTGATCTTTTTTGGGAAGCAAGAAAGGTCTTTTGGTTTTCTCCGGAAATTAGGTTGTCTCTTGGAGTGGAATACTGCTTTGATTCATTGTGTTTTGGATCAAGAATTCAGTTGGGTTGTGTAGCCCTCTGAATTAGCTTTCCATAGAGTCCAAGATCACCTAATTTGGACATCGGAGCTAAGAGTTATGGCCGTTTTACCGAGGTACATTTCTGCTGGAAATTGACCTGCGGACGGTCCGCACTAGACCTGCGGACGGTCCGCCCTTGAGGGGCGGACGGTCCGCCGTTATCTCGGTTGAGCTCAAACAGAACCGTTTTTGGCTCTGTGGGTGGTCCAAAATGACCTGCAGACCGTCCGGTCCATGGGGGCGGACGGTCCGCCTTTAAAAGCTGAAACGGGCGCAGAAACTTGGTTGTTCTGTCTTGGGTGCCCAAAATGACCTGCGGACCGTCCGGTCCTTGGGGGCGGACGGTCCGCCTCCTACTGAAATTTCTGGGACAGAAACACTGCGGGTTCTGTGTGTGCTAACTTTTTGAACCGCGGACAGTCCGCCCCTAGGGAGCGGACAGTCCGCCGGTAACTTCCAGATTTAGTCAGAGACGTTTGCAAAACGGTTGGTTCGAAGTTTTGAACCGCGGACAGTCCGCCCCAGGGGCGCGGACAGTCCGCCCGGGGCTCTAACGGTCGACTCTGACACATAATCATTGCAGTTCTAGCCGTTGGTTTTAAATGGCGGACGGTCCGGTTTTTGTGAGGCGGACAGTCCGCGAAAACTCAGTTTTCACGGGATTTGAGTGTAACGGCTAGTTTGGGGCCTCCCTCTATAAATAGAGGGTGTGGCCAGCCATTTGTTAGTGCTGAGCACCTTGGGGACTTGGTGTCCATGTGTGAGAGTGCTTGAGAGCCCTCTACTCACTCTAACTTGATAGAAATCATCCGATCGAGTGAGAGAGCGATTCTAGTGCGATTGCTTTGAGAGATTGCATCGAGTGGCACTAGGTGATCGTGTTGCAAGCCGGTGTGCTTGTTACTCTTGGAGGTTGCCACCTCCTAGACGGCTTGGTGGCAAGAGGCTCCGTTGAAGCCCGCAAGAAGATTGTGCGGTGCTCCGGAGAAGAGTTTGTGAGGGGTATTGTGCTCACCCCGCGGGAGCCGCGAAGAGCAACTCTAGTTGAGCGAGACGTGAAGAGCAACAAGTGGTCCGGCCGGATCATGTGCTAGAGAGCGGTGTGAGCACTCCACGTGGGAGAGTGTGACTTGCGAGTCACCACTAGCAAGAGGATCGGCGGCAACCTTGGAGCTTGTCTCAACGGGGATTAGCTTGGTGGCAACCAAGTGAACCTCGGGATAAAAATCACCGTGTCAACCTTGTCTACTCTTCTCGGTGGTTTGCATTCTCCAAATCACAAGCATTGTATTTACATTCATATATATCTTGTGCTTGTGTAGTTACTCCTAGTGTAACTAGTTAGCTTGTGTAGCTTAATTAGTTGCTCTTGCTTAGATTGTGTAGATAAGCAAGTTGAGCACTTGGATTTGGATTGTGTATCCTTGTCCTTGAGCATCTAGTGAGCTTAGGTTTGGCTTTGTGCTTTTGCTCATTAGAATTGTTTAGGAGCTCCCCCGGTTTGTGAAGTACTAGTGCTTAGGCTTGTGTGACTTGGCATTAGAATTGTTAGGAGAGCTCTTACTAGCTTGGCACTCCATTTGCTTTGTGTAGGATTCCTTTTGGAGGTGCCTTAGAGTCATAGTTAGAGGGGTGAAGTCTTGGCTAAACGAATAGTTTCAATTCCGCATAAGTTTCGGTTAGCCGGTGTAATTAGTTTTAGAAAGGACTATTCACCCCCCCCCTCTAGTCCGCCATTTCGACCCTACAAGGGGACGGCGGAGCTCGGCACCGACGGCGCGATGGGGCGGCGAAGCTCGGGCGGCGGAGGTTGGCGGCGCTTGGGGGCGGCGGCGGCGAGCAGGAGGTGCGGTGGGAGCAGGGAACGACGACGATGCGACGCAGATCAAGAAAACCCCCAAGTGTTGGGGAAGGGGGAGGAAGAAGGGAGATATAGGCTTTCATTTGTTAATTCAGTTAATAAATTTTGATTCCAAAAATTATGGAACAAAATTTCTTATCTCTATATAAACTTGATACACGCAACAAAAATAATTAATTTTCATTCAAGTGATTGGGTCAACGAAATATCTAACTTTTTTGAAATCATATTTGTTATTTTGACCATGCAAAAATATATTAGGTGAACAAATTTTTTCAAACTGTTGCTTTTCGACAGAAAGTGGATTCTATCACGATATTAATATTTAAAAAGTGAATTTTACATAAAATTAAGTAATTTCATGATATTAATGAGTAGTGTGTGAGTTTGAGAGATAGTGTGTGTGTTAGTGAGATTGTGTGTGTTAGTGAGAGAGTATAGTGTGTTAATGTGAATGTAATTTCATGAAATAAATAAAATTATAATTGAGTCTAGTAATTAAGTGAAAAATATAAAAATGATATATATAACACATAAAGTATAATTGTACAGTACATATACAATAAAAGTATTCGAATTGCGATTACGTTTTTATACAATAATATAAAATGATTCAAGTACATGAAGGATTAGCGGTAACAGACTTTCTCTTCACAAATGTCCCTTGATTATGATCACGGCGCAAGTATGGAGCATCATCATTGGCTAGCAGGATGCATGGATCAGCATTTACTTCGAAAGGTGGAATGGCAACAAAATTATTATATTCTTCTAACAAGTCTGTCTTGTCCTCCACCCCAACGATGTTTCTCTTTCCTGATAGAACTATGTGTCGCTTAGGCTCATCCTTTTGCTTGTTTATCCCCTTCTTTGGCTTGCTGGACATGTCCTTAATGTAGAAAACCTGAGCGACATCCTGGGCTAGGACAAATGGCTCGTCTCTATACCCAAGATTGTTGAGATCAACTATTGTCATCCCAAACTCATCTTTTGTTACCCCTCCTCCAGATAGCTTAACCCATTGGCAACGAAATAGGGGCACCTTGAAATTGGGACCGTAATCCAGCTCCCATATCTCTTCAATGTAGCTGTAATATGTGTCCTTTTTTCCATTATTGTCCGTGGCATCCATATGAACACCGCATTTTGGTTGGTACTCTTTTTATCTTGGGCTATCGTATAAAATGTGTTTCCATTTATCTCGTACCCTTGGTATGTTAAGATATTCCAAGATGGTCCCCTAGCCAATAAGAACAGTTGTTCACTTATATCCATGTGATGCATTAGATGCTTCCGCAACCAGCTGCAGAAAGTGTTCATGTGCTCACGTGTAATCCATGCCTCAGACTTTTCCGGAAAATTGGAGAGCAGAATTTTCTTGTGTTCCTCGATATATGGGTTAACCAAGGATGATTGTTGAAGAACCATATAATGCGCTTTCTTGAATGAGAAATCATCTGTGTAGACATAAAATTTCTTTCCTAATGTACCCTTTCCAGTTAGTCTCCCCTCATATCGCGATTCAGGGACTCCAATCGGTTTAAGGTCATCAATAAATTCAACACAAAAGTCAATGACCTCCTCAGTTCCGTAGGCACTGGCGATGCTTCCTTCTGGATGAGCTCGATTACGAACACATTTCTTGAGTACCCCCATGAACCTTTCGAATGGGAATATGTTGTGTAGAAATACTGGTCCGAGGATATCAATCTCTTTCACAAGGTGCACTAGAAGATGTGTCATGATGTTGAAGAAAGATGGTGGAAATATCAGCTCAAAGACAACAAGACATTGCACCACATCGTTTTGCAGCTTTATCAAATTCTCTGGGTCAATTATCTTCTGTGAAACTGCATTGACGAAGGCACATATCTTCACGATGGTTAACCGGACGTTATCAGGCAGAATCCCCCGCAGCACAACCGGAAGAAGTTCGGTCATAAGCACATGACAGTCATGGGACTTGAGATTTGTAAATTTCTTCTCTGCCAAATTTAAGATTCCTTTTATATTGGATGAGTATCCAGATAGAACCTTTATACTGCTCAAGTAGTCAAACATGGTTTCTTTCTCTTCCTTGCTAAGAGTATAGCTGGCAGGACTTAAGTATTATCGTCCATTATCTCGCTGTTGTGGATGTAAGGCATCTCGTTCTTCCATACGTTGCAATTCTTGACGTGCTTCGACTGTATCTTTTGTCTTTCCGTACACTCCCAAGAATGCTATCAGGTTGACGCAAAAATTCTTCATGAGGTGCATCACATCAATTGCATGACGAACATCTGAGACTTCCCAATATGGTAGCTCCCAAAATATAGATTTCTTCTTCCACATGGGCGCCATTCCATTTTCGTTCGGAACAGGTTGGTTACCAGATCCCTTTCCAAAAATAACTTCTAGATCTTTTACCATGTTGAAGACGTCTTTACCACTATGGTGCATCGGTTTTGTACGGTGGTCCGCTTGGCCTTTGAAATGCTTGCCCTTCTTTCGTACCGCATGCCTGATGGGAAGAAACCGACGATGACCCATTTATACAACCTTCTTATAGTGAGTCAACCATATATTATCGGTATCATCTAAACAGTGTGTGCATGCTTTGTCTCCCTTGTTCGAATGTCCTGACAAGTTACTAAGAGCAGGCCAGTCATTGATCGTTACGAACAGCAATGCTCGTAGGTTGAAGTTTTCCTATTTGTATTCATCCCACATCTGTACACCTTCATCGCCCAGAGCAATAAGAGTTCTTCGACCAGTGGTCTTAGGTACACATCAATGTCATTTCCGGGCAGCTTTGGACCCAGGATAAGCACTGGCATCATGATGAACTTTCGTTTCATGCAGAGCCATGGTGGAAGATTGTACATGCAAAGAGTCACAGGCCAAATGCTATGACCACTGCTCATCTCACCAAAAGGATTCATGCCATCCGTACTCAAACCGAACCTTATGTTTCTCGCATCCAAATCAAATTCAGGATACGTTCTATCTATTTTTCTCCACTACGACCCATCAGCGGGGTGTCTCAACATCGAGTCTTTCTTGTGTTCCTCTTTGTGCCATCGCATCAACTTAGCATTATCTTTATTTCTAAACAGATGCTTCAAACGTGGTATTATAGGCGAATACCACATGACCTTCGCAGGAACTCTCTTCCGGGGAGGCTCCCCCTCGACATCTCTCGGATCATCTTTTCTAATTTTGTAACGCAATGCACTGCATACAGGACATGCATCCAAATTCTCGTACTCGCCTCGATAGAGGATTGTTATCGCTGTAAATTAATAGGATTAATTTATGGGCCGAAAGCAAGATGGGCTTGAAGCATGAGAATTAGAAGGCTTGTAAATCGGCTCCTGCGTGAGCATTTGGGCCACATGGGCCATGTATTTTTAGGTTTAGTTTAAGATTAGAGATAGAGTCCGATCGGGACAAGATTAGTTTAGATTGTTTCCCAAGTCTCCGGACTATAAATATGTACCCTATGTTATTCATGAGAAGAGAGGAACGTCATCACGTCTCGCAATCAACAATCTCGGCGCATCGCCACCCCTAATCTTAGGGTTTCATCCAAGTAAGCGCCATGCTGCCCTGATCGCTTCTCGCGACCAGGGCAGTGTTGTTCTTGCTTTTACCTTGGTATTACTCGTACTGAAGCATTTTTGATGGCGAGTAGTACTAGTTATCCTGATATTCGTAGCATGGCTTTTAGTAGATCTGTCGTGCTTTGTTGCTTATTGTCTACGAATATCATGTTGTCTTTACGCGATCATGTTTTCATCTTATACTAGCTCTTGTTGCATGGAGTTAGCTGCGTAAAGGCAACACCCTGCTTCCTTTATGTTTAGAAGATCTGATCTGTTACGGTTTGCTCTTATTCTTGAGAGTTGGCGTAATATCTGCTAGGTTAGGCCTTGCAAACGGGTTGGACGATCCGGTGGCGTGTTAGATGCTCTGCTTTAGTCTTAACAGGGAATTGATCCGGGAATCGACTCTTGCTAGTTCTTAGACCTCTGTTTTGGTTATGGTTTAGTTATCTGTTACGTTTATTAGGCCCAATCACGTGTAGGATGTTCCGATCTAGCAGTGAAGCTTTTACCGTTGTGGTTTAGATCAATTAGATTTAATTGAAGCAGCTTTACAGTTATTCGCTTTAATCATCAATATCTGGATGCAAACAGATCCCATCTAACACCGGGACTCGATCGGCTCTTTAAAGCCGATGCAAGAGTCGTCCCGAGGAGCCGACCACGGCTCAGACTTATGTTTCCACGTGTTTGTGTATGCAGGCGAATCATTGCAAGCACATCCGCACCTTCCTGATCGGGTATAGGTCAGATGGCATGCCCTGCGTCTTCACAAGCCGCGGCGTGTGCTGGAATTGCGGGCCGTCGACGAGGGAGCCGTGCCTGCCAGCGCCCCGGCAACCTCCCGGCTCTTCGTGTTGCCTGTCGCTGCTCGCCGGTGGGTTTCGACCGACAACACATTCTGGCACGCCCGGTGGGACCTTCATCAACAACAATGCCCACTGCAGAGATGGCAGGAGCTCAAGATCAAGAACCCGCTCCCAAGCCCATCACATATGAAGAGCTCCCTCCTGAACACAAGAAGAAGTATGATGAGATCAAAGCTCTGTTGGAAGCCGATCTCATCGGCTCTTTTGAGAGGACCCGCAACCACGGCATTAAGTGGAAGGGGTTCTCACCTGAAGGCGCTCTCGACAACGTAGATTTGTCTGTACCATCAGAGGAGCACACCAGGGCTCTGCGTCAGGAGATGAATTACATGGTGGCCCACACGCTTCATCGGCACTCTCAGAGCCTGATGAACGAGCTCGAGCGCGTGGCACATCGCATCATCCAGGAGATAATCAAGAACCAATACTCTCCATCGGGACCAACCGTGGGGAGTCACGCAGAGGAAGCTGCACTGCATTCTAGACCGCAATTGCCGTTCTCATTTGCGGCTCCAAAACCACAGAGTGCGCCGATCTACGTCGTCCACAAGATCGGCGGTGATCCTAGAGAAGGCCAGTTCCTGACCGAGCCACCCAAGGAGATCCCGTACGGCTACACGTGCGCCTACATCCCTGATAGCGTCAATCCAACACGCTCGGTGCAGTTGGTAAATCCAGGAGCTTCTGGAACAGACGCGGAGAAACAAGCATGGTTGGCAAGGTACGCTACTGGGCCGAGTGCTGAGCCATCGGCCCCAGGAGTTCTTAGTGTGGAGCAGGTCAGTGCAAAACTGAGAGACCAGTTCGGCATCCTGCCCAAGAGAAAAGCGATCGGCTATTCCAAGCCGTATCCAAGTGACTACGACTTGATCCCATTGCCACCCAAGTATTGGCTCCCTGAGTTCACCAAGTTCAACGTGTCAGAAGGAGCTAGCTCCATCGAGCATGTGAGCCGATACTTAATGCAGCTTGGGATGATCTCAGTATCGGATCCACTGAGGGTCCGGTTCTTCGGCCAATCTCTTACAAGCCCAGCTTTTGGATGGTATGCATCATTGGCTCCAGATTCGATTCGAACCTGGAGGCAGCTGGAAGATCAATTCCATACCTAGTATCACTCAGAGGCTGCCGAAGCTGGAAGTGCTGACCTCGCCCAAGTCAGGCAAAAGTGGGGAGAGACCGTGTCGGAATACATACAGCGCTTCAGAGAAGTCAAGAACCGATGCTACTCATCACGCATCACAGAGAAGGAGGCAGTCGATCTGGCTGCTCTGGGACTCGCTAAGCCGATCAAGGATCTGGCTTTTCAGTTAGAATTCACCTCTCTGGCACACATGGTGCAGAAGCTTACGGCATATGAGCTTTATCATCCTGAGCTGTACCAAGACAAGTTCAAGCGCCATGTGAACATGGCCCAAGCAGATGAATCTGATGACTCTGGCGAGGAGCAGGAAGTGGCCGTGGCAGAGTGGACTCGGGGGGCAAACCCCGTCCCGTGCAAGTGGATCAAACAGCAAGGGCTTGTGAAGGGCTTTGACTTCGACGTAACCAAAGTAGAGCAGATATTTGATCTGCTGCTTAAAGAAAAACAGCTGAAGCTCCCAGAAAATCACAAGCTACCGACGGTACAAGAGCTGCAGGGAAGACTATACTACAAATGGCACCATTTGTTCACTCATGCCACGGGTGAATGCAAGGAGCTCCGTCATCAGATCCAATCGGCTATCGAGCAAGGCCGATTAATCCTGGCTCAACACACGATGAAGGTCGACACGAAGCCCTTCCCACAAGCCAACGTGGTAGAGCTGTTAGATTTCACTCCTACGAGCCATAATTTTTCATTCCAAATCAACATGGCAGGGCCTCTACGTCGTCGTGACGAGCAAAGAAGAGAGGCCGTTTCTGGCAAACGACCCCAAGATCAAAACGAGCTAGGGCGACAGCATATTGCTGAAGAGCAAGTGCGCCACATCCGTAATCAGCTTCCTGCTTCCGATCGGCTTCTGGAGAAGTATGAATATCAGCACAAGCTGTGTCACCGATATCAATCGGAAGAAGAGGAGTACGAATTCCGCACGGGGAGGACGCTGGGAAGGCGCCAGGCTATACGCGACCACTGGCATTGCCCATTCTTCAGGTACTGTTGGAACTCCGGCATGAGCCGATTGCCTACTATAGATGATTGTCTGGAGTGCAGGCCTCGGACACGCCAGTCAGGTGATACTTCAGTGTTTCGACGCTTGGGTCCCAAAGTGCGTCACGACGATCATGTTGAGCGGCCAGCCGAGGGTGATTCCGAGCCAGAAGAAGAGGACAGGTACCATCGCTCACGGTGGTGTCCTGACGGGCTTAATCGCTCGCAGAAGCACAGGGTGCAGTGCTTGCGCAATCTAGAAGAGGCAGAAGCAAAGTACCTTGACGTGCGGAGGAAGGCGCGTCCGGACCTCGCGGAACAAGTCAAGCATCCTCGAAGGGTGGAAAGGCACCCTTCAGGGAAAGAGTGGCGCCCCAAGCAGACAAAAGCCGATGAGAAGCCATCGGCTGATGTGAACATGGTGTTCGTGCTCCCGTCAGAGTTCCGGGCACCCCAACCGGAGGATTTACCTGTTGCACAGTTGGATCTTGGCCCCCAGCCGGCCATCTTTGAGAAGCCAAAGGAAAAAACTACAAACATCTGAAGGGGCTGTATCTCAAAGGCTTCATCAATGGTAAACCCATCAACAGGATGCTGGTTGACACCGGTGCTGCAGTCAACCTGATGCCATATTCAGTGCTGCGCCAGTTGGGATGTTCTTCTGCCAACCTAATTAAGACCAATGTGATGCTCAATGACTTCAATGGGCAACCATCAGAGGCAATGGGGGTTCTTAATGTGGAGCTGACAGTGGGTCGCAAGACGATCCCGACTTCGTTCTTCATCGTCAACAGCAAGAGTACATACACGGTACTGCTTGGGAGGGATTGGATTCACGCCAACAATTGTATCCCTTCCACAATGCATCAGTATTTTGTCCAATGGGATGGCGATGAAGTGGAAGTGGTCCCTGCAGATGATTCCAGCAAAGTCTCGCTTGCATATATGAATGCCTGGGACGTAGAGGGACAAGAGCCGATCTCAGGGATCGCCCTGGAAGATTGTGATTGGATCGAAGCGACAAAAAATGGACTGAGGCTGGTATTATCCACTGGCCTCACAGAGTAAACACATCCTGGCTTGCTACGGGGTGTAATAGAGATAGAGAGGCCGGTCCCAGCGACCGGTCCCGAAAAATAGAAAAAATCCTATTTAGGGTCGGAATTGTTACATCATGTACATACGATGGCCTGCTCCAGCAGTTGGCCACTCATTGATTGTTTGGTTTCGAATGATAATGGAAGAGTAGAAACGGCCAGCCCATGCGGTTGGCCAAATAATTTTTCTTGTCATCTCCCTGTGTTTGTCGCTGATCTTGTGGATAATGAGGACCCGCCTTCGTTCGCAGCTGGTTTTTCAGACGACGGCAAGCTGGGATACGGGTTCACGTCAGCTGATGATTTGGAAGAGATTGACATCGGTCCTGGGGATAAGCCATGGCCGACATTTATCAGCAAGAAGTTGGATCCGGTCTTGCGTGAGGAGATGATTGCACTGCTGAAAGAGTACCGGGATTGTTTTGCATGGGACTACACCGAGATGCCCAGTCTAGACAGAAGCATTGTCGAGCATCGGCTCCCGCTCAAGAAAGGGTTTCGGCCGTTTCAGCAACGAGCACGTCAGATGAAGGCCGAAGTCCTACAAGAAGTCAAGAAAGAGGTGGAGAAGATGTTGGATGCTGGGTTCATCAGGCCGTGCCGGTATGCAGAATGGATCTCTAGCGTGGTACCGGTACAAAAGAAGGATGGCCGATGGCGTGTCTGCGTCGATTTTAGAGATCTCAACAGAGCAACGCCGAAGGATGAATACCCGATGCCTGTTGCAGAGACATTGATCAATGCAGCTGCCGGCCACAAAATGATGATTTTTATGGACGGTAATGCCAGCTACAACCAGATCTTCATGGCCCCAGAAGACGTGAACAAGACCGTGTTCAGAGTACCAGGCACGGTCGGCTTGTTCGAATATTTGGTTATGACCTTTGGACTGAAAAATGCCGGTGCAACGTACCAACGTGCCATGTATTACATTTTTCATGATCTCATCGGCAAACTGGTAGAAATTTATTTTGATGATGTCGTGGTCAAATCCAAATCAACTGGGAGGCACCTAGAAGATCTACGTCAAGTTTTGGAGCGGACTCGAAGGTTTGGGCTCAAGATGAACCCAAAGAAGTGTGCCTTTGGCGTGTCGGCCGGTCAATTTTTGGGATTCCTGGTGCATGAACGGGGAATCGAGATCGGCCTGAAGAGTCAAGAAGCTGTGAAGACGATGAAGCCACCTACTACAAAGAAAGAGTTGCAGAAGCTCATCGGTAAAATTAACTTTGTCAGACGATTTATTTCTAATCTGTCTGGGCGCATCGAACCGTTCATGGGTTTAGTGAAGATCAAATCCGATGATGAGTTTTGCTGGGGGGGCAGAACAGCAGCAAGCTTTCGATGAAATTAAAGAATATTTATCAAAGCCTCCAGTGTTGGTTCCTCCTTAGCAAGATAGGTCGTTCTATGTGTACCTATCTGTGGGTGACACTTCCATTGCTTCGGTGTTAATCCAGAAGCACGACGGCCAGGAGAGGGTGGTTTTCTACCTCAGCAGGCACATGTTAGACGCCGAGACCAGGTACCCTGACATCGAGAAGCTTTGCCTTTGCTCATTCTTTACATGTACAAAGCTTCGTCATATTTTGCTCTCGGCGGAAACAATTGTCATATGCAAATCGGATGTCATAAAGCATATGCTGTCGGCTCCTGTCCCGAAAGGCTGGCTCGGAAAGTGGATGTTTGCATTGTCAGAGTTCGATATCCGATATCAGCCTGCGAAGGCAGTCAAAGGACAGGCACTGGCGGATCTTGTTGCGGACAGGATCAACACTGATATTGTTGCATTATTTATTCGTGCTTGGGCTATGTTTTTCGATGGATCGGCTTGTGATGATGGATGCGGAGTGGGAATTCTGTTGGTGTCACCTCAAGGGGCGACTTACTCTTTTTCCATCAGGATGACTGCCCCATGCACCAATAATTTGGTGGAATTTGAAGCCGTTCGCAAAGGGATGGAACTACTCCTCGAAGCTGGTGCAGAAACGGTGGAAATATTCGGAGATTCCAAGCTGGTGATTTCTCAGCTCACGGAAGAATATAGATGTGAGAGCGAGGCTCTTTTCCGATATGGATGCAGTGCCGTGAGTTGATGTCACGATTCAGGTACATCAATTTCCACTGGATACGAAGAACTCTGAACAATGAAGCTAATGATTTAGCACAGATGGCTTCAGGGTACAAAGAAACAGCCGATGGGGTTGATGTAGAGGTTCAGTTTCTAGAACCTGGAGACTGGAGAGCCGATATCTTCAATTATTTGAAGGATTCGGCTCGGGGGGCACCCAGAAGGATAAGACTCAAGGCCATGAAGTATGTTCTGATAGGGGATGATATGTTCTACAGGACCTTGGAAGGACTACTGCTTAAATGTCTGGGACCTTCAGAAGGAGCCTGCGGTACTCATCAATCGGCTCATAAGATGAAGTGGCTGATTAGGCGATCGGGTTATTACTGGCCCACTATGCTTGAAGATTGCTTCAATTATTACAAAGGATGTCAGGCATGTCAGAGGTTTGGCAAAATTCAGATAGTGCCAGCATCAGTAATGAATCCTATCATCAAACTGTGGCCATTCAGAGGTTGGGCCATGGACATGATTGGACAGATCAACCCGCCGTCTAGCAAGGGTCACCAATGGGTCTTAGCTGCTACAGATTATTTCACAAAGTGGGTAGAAGCAGTGCCCATGAGATCAGTAGCGTCAAGAGATGTGATCAGCTTTGTCAAAGAACACATCATTCACAGATTTGGGATCCCTCAGACCATTACGACCGATGGAGGATCGGTCTTTATATCAGAGGAATTCAGGAACTTTGCCGATGACATGGGGATTAAGCTTATCAGATCATCTCCGTATTATGCCCAAGCTAATGGACAGGCTGAAGCATCCAACCAGAGCCTCATCAAGCTCATAAAGAGAAAGATCGATGAATATCCTAGGCGCTGGCATGAGGTGTTGTCAGAAGCTTTGTGGGCATATCGTATTTCATGTCACGGGTCCACCAAGACATCGCCGTACAATTTAGTCTACGGCCAAGACGCTGTGTTACCTTGGGAAATCACGGCCGGGTCAAGGCGTGTCGAGTTTCAGAATGATCTATCTGCTGAACAGTATACGACCCTGATGAACGATGTAATGATCACCGGGGTGTCCGACCCTAGAGGGGGAGGGGGTGAATAGGGTCGCTAATCGCTTTTTAACCTAGGGCTCAAACTACTTGTATAAGATAAACCTAACATGTCCTATACATGCTAGTTATGGCTAAGGTTTATCTATGCTACTCTCTACTTACCCCTAAAAGACTTGCAACCTAGCCAATCCTAATCAAACCAACTAGGAAAGTAAAGGTACGCAAGATAGAGTAAATGCGGAAACGTAATACGGTAAGTAAAAAGGTAAGTGCAAGAGGGATGCAAACTCCCGAGTAGACACGGTCATGTAACGTGGTTCGGCACAAATGCCTACGTCCACGGGACACCGAGGCTCTTCCGATCACCGTCTTGCACTACGCCACCAAGGCGATGCCGGCAAGCAAAGGCAAGTGCCCCTAAGACCCTAAGTCTCGTGCACCGCCACCGTCTCTCTCGGTCACCCGGCCGAAATCCACTACGGAGCTTCTCCACCAAGGAGGGGGTCTCCTCTTCCCCCGCACAAAGTGTCGTTGCCACTCCACACCAAATCGGAGGGTCACACGACGGATCACAAGTTGCTTGCCGTAGCAAGGCTTTCTCTCAAGCTAGTTCTCTCAAGAACTAAGCCTAAACAAGCACTAAGCACTCTCACAAGTGTGCTTAAGCCTATATGATGTACAATGAAGCACTATGGAGGTTGGAGATGATCTTTGGCTCTTGTATACTTCCTTGGTCTCCAGCACTCTCAAATGAGCCGTTGGGAAAAAGGCTGACGAAATCCCTTAACGCCGGTTAAACTGACGCTCTAGTTTTTGTCATCATTGGTTTAACCGGTGAGTGTATTTTCCCAGCAACTAGCAGTTACTGCTCCAATGGCTATTTTGATCAATCGACCGACGCTCTCAAAGCCAACATCGGTTCAACCGGTGTATGTAATCTTCAATCGACCGACGCTCTCAAAACTAACGTCGGTTCAACCGGTGCATGTAATCTCAGAACCCCCCAAAAATAGAGTCTCTGGACAACTGCACCGACGCTTCAGAAACCAAAGTCGGTTCAACCGACGTACTTTGCTGATTTTGTCTTCTCTGAGTCCGTTGCACCGGTGAGTATAATTTCTCTATCGTCGGTTTAACTGGTGATAGTAAATTGTCTCTGTTTTGATCTTTTCGACTTGGATTTCTTCACGGTCTCTTAAATTCTTGTCCCTTGGACCGAAGAGGTTTCAGGGCGCTGCCCTGAGACCCGCGAGGGGCGGTTCCCCCTCGACCCCCTAAACCCTAAACCACCGTAGGGGCGGCCCTTCAGGCCTTGCTATGCCTATCTTCTCTTTGTCATCACTTGAACCTAAAAGCCTGAGAATGGTCATCTTAACAATCATATTAGTCCAAGTGTTGTGTTGTCTATATCAATCACCAAAACATTATATTGAAATATGGCATGAGAGGCCATTTTTGGTACAAACGATAATGTGGAGGATCTGACAGAGCTAAGGCTTTGGTCGCTGGAGAAGATCAAGGAAAATAAGGCTAAAGTTGCTCGTGCGTACAACAAGAAGGTCAAGCCAAAGAATTTTCAGGTTGGAGACTTGGTTTGGGAGGCAGTATTGCCATTGGGAACTAAAGATAGAAAATATGGCAAGTGGTCTCCAACTTGGCACGGACCGTACAAGATTGATCAAGTCTTGCCCGGGAATGCATACATGCTTGAGGAGCTAGATGGTGTCAAGTTTCTTGTTGCTGTCAATGGTAAACACCTCAAGAAGTATTTCCTGAGCATGTGGGAAGGCGAGTGACAAGAGCCGATGAGATCCATCCGGCTGTACTGAGATAGGCCAGCACGTTGAGACAAGAGCCGATGAGATCCATCTGGCTGTACTGAGATAGGCCAACACGTTGAGTTGGCCAGCAAAAAAAAAAGAAGAAAAGGCCAACACGTTGAGTTGGCCGGTAAAAAAAAAGGGGCCAACACGTTGAGTTGGCCGGTAAAAGAAAAAAATGAATGAGAAGGCCAACACGTTGAGTTGGCTAGTAAAAAAATACATATGAGAAGCAAG
This sequence comes from Panicum virgatum, assembly GCF_016808335.1. Lineage (NCBI taxonomy): Eukaryota > Viridiplantae > Streptophyta > Magnoliopsida > Poales > Poaceae > Panicum > Panicum virgatum. The sequence continues at coordinate 32,826,017 of NC_053152.1, read as the reverse complement.
ATAGCCGATGTGCGACCATCGACTTAAGATGTTTTAAACAGTTACAAGTTCCAGGTTAACAGGCACTACTAATTGTTTCTGGAGCCTATCTATTGGTTCAGGAATTCTTCTATGGCGTGGATGGCTTCTGTGCGGACGGCGTCTGCTCTTGCTATGATTGCTTCGTCATCCTTGTCATCGCCTGTAACTATCTGCCGACTCAAGGTGCTTATCTCTGCAAACTCTGCTTGTATCTGCTCGGCTATTTCCTGGGTTTCTTGTTCGGAGTTTGCGATGGAAGTTTCCTCGGCCTGGATGAGTTTCTTGGTGGTACGAACCTTTTCTTCGAGTTCTGCCAGTTCTTTCTTTAGGAGGTCGAGTCGTTTCTTGTTGGCGGACACGTCAGCTTTGGTATCTAGAGTTGCCTTCTTCTGGTTGAGGGCCTTGTACTTTTGAGCAATGTCAGCTTTCAGAGGAGCTTGAGAGCGACATTCTTCTATTCTTTGTTGTGCTTTGTTCACTTCTACCCGGAAGAATGGAAGATTGCTAGCTGGCCAAAGCTTGATTTGCAGTGGCTCCGAGAGTTGGGATTCTATTTGCTCGAAGATGTTCTTTATTTCACTGGAATCGCCAACTAGAGCAGTGAGTGGAGCAGATAGCAGATCCTTGATGAGATGAAGCTGATGTGCCAAATTAGCCGATTGCTGCAAAGATGGTGTTTTTGCTCTAGGGGCAGGCAGACCCATTGATACTGGATCAAAGGAAAGCAAGCTTGAAATGTCAAAGCCCTGTGGATATATCTGGAGTTAGAGCAAGATGCATTTATGAAGCTATCGGCTAGTTCAGGATTGGTTCTTGTAATGTTACCTGTTCTGAAGAAGAAGCGTTGGGCGGTTCAAGAGCGATCGTCCTAATAGAGTTTGTGTCGCCGTCAAGAAGATTGACTGCGTCAGCTTGCCCTTCGTTTGCCTCTATCGGTATATTGGGATTTGCAGTCATCTCATGTTGTACTGGGCTTTCTGCGTTGGAGATGTCTTCAGCCATGTCCTGAAAATAGAATTACAGTCAGCCAGAGTACATGTGTGTGCAATAAAGAAGTTTTAGAAGATGAGTTACCTGGTTGGTGTTGAACTCTGATGGACTTGGGGAAGCTGGTGTTGGTTTCTTGATGACTCGTCTAGTGATCATCTTCCTTTTCTTGGTCAAGACTCGGGGGGCAACACTTGCAGAAGTTTGTCTTCGTTTGGAAGCCGGCTAAAGTAAGTCTGGCTGAATAGTCATTATCACTTTCTTCATTGATGGTAATCCTTTGCAGAAAAGTACATCAGGAGCAGTTGGAAGAAAGTGGAATGGCTCCCCGTTGCTGGTCATAGGTTCTGGACCATCTTGTTGCTGCCAACAGGGTGAGCAAGGATTAGTCAGGTAAAGGAATGGGTGATATAGAAAGAGCAAAATGCTTAAATTCAGTACCTCTTCCTCGGGGATTACATATTCAGGATCAATTTGCTGCAGTCGAGGACCTAGAGCTTTTCTGAAAATATGGGTTTTCCACATTTCCCACCATGTGCTAAAATCGATCGATGAAGGATCAAAGGATAGATCGGCTGGTATTGGAATGTGGAGATCATCGAGCATGCTGTAGCATCTAGAACTGGTGAGGCCATCAGGCAGATCGGCTCTGCTCTCCACCAAGTGGTGAATATGGAAGTGGGGAGGGACCTGTCCTAGTCCAAATTGCCAAGCTGCTATGACTGGTTGATAAGATTCATAACCTGGCTTAATGATTCTATTAGAGGTGCTGATGCCAACAGGAAGGAAGCCAGGTCGAATCATCAGGGAATATAGATGCCGAGTGCTGTCGTCATCGGCAAAATTATCTAGTCTGAAGGCAGTTGGATTCTCGAAAGATTCAGATTCAGTAAATGGGAAGTAAATGGGATTCTCTAACCCTTTATAGAAGACTCTGAACCAGTTTGCTGCACCTGCTGAATTCAGTTTACTGCCAGGAAGACTAAATAAAGCTTGGCCATAGCTAGTACATCTAATTGGTTTGCCACTCTCATCAGGAAAAGAGTTCTTGGTTAGGCCTTGGAAGTTCGGGATCTGGTGCTGAAAGTATAGTTGTGCCCACGACTGAATAAACCACCAAGGACCTCCAGTTCTCAGTTTCTTCTGGTTAAGCAAGTTAGATGTCATCAAATGGAGATATCTGTAGATTTCTCCAAGGAAAAGTTTGCCTAGGCCGATGTGATTGCCATGGGCCAGGTGGTAGGCCAAGGGAAGATAGTTCTTAGTTGGAGCTAAAGAAGGGCCACAGAAGATGAAGTGCTCTAGCCAAAGATTTAAGAAGGTTGTGTGTTCCTTCTCGGTCACTGGACTTTTTGTTTTCATGTGCTGATTCATGTAAGTGCCCCAATTTGTGCAGTTAACTTTGGATGAAAGTTTGAAGGGGACTTCTGCCATTTTGTGGGCAGCAGGATTAGCAGAACTAATGTCTAGGCCAGTGATCATGGTGACATCCAGCAGAGTAGGGGTCATAGGTCCATGACCAAAGAAGTAACAGTTTAGAGCATCAGACCAAAAATAGCCGATGGTTTTCAGAAGATTTTCATCTTTGTCAAGTGGAGATAATGATAAGCTAAGTGCATCGGCTATGTTCAAATCCTGCCATAAGGGCATATAAGTTTTTGCTACTCTGTTGTATCATGTAATCCAGCTCTCAGGGGGATTAGGCCAGTCTCTTAAGCAGTCAGCCCAGAGGTTCAGATCGATGTTTTGACTCATAAAAGGAATCCTATTTGCTTCACAAGAGATCGAATCTATGGGGTTTTCATGGGTTCGTGGGCCAAGACAAAAAGATTTTGGATTTGAAGGATGCGGCAGAAGAATGTCTGACACCTGAAGTTCAGAAATTCAGAAGTATGCATATGGTGTCATGTTTCAGAGGCTTAGTAAGTTGAAGAAAACTAAAGGATTAGGCCGAATATTACCTTCAGGCCGCAGATTGCTGCATCATCGATTGCAGAGCTTGTCGTCTGAGCTGCAAAATCTGCCATGGTCCAGATCCGTTGACTTAGGGTTTGTTTGCTGTAGATTCTGATTCGAATTCCGGGTGCTTGGAGAGTTCTTGCTCGAATTTGTAGAGCTTGGTTTTCGAATTATGCTCGGATTCAAGAGTTCGGTTCAAGGTGGAAGTGTTACTGTACTCTTGTGCGGGTTGCTTCTAGTTTGAATTTTGTCGGCTCTTGGATATTTATAGAAGCCTGATGCGTTGCCATCGGCTTTTTGGAAAGTAATTGGACACACATAATTAAAAGAAATTGATTTCATTAGAGGAAAGTTCATTACAAGGAAAGCCGATTGTTACAAAGGAATTAATTCTTCGACTTTGTGATCCTACCCCTACGATGCTACCTACTGTTACTACTCATAGGTACCTAGTACCTACGACGCTTGGGGCTTCGGGCCGACGCATCCCCGCTGCCGTCGTCGTCGCTGTCATCGTCGTCGTCGTCGTCGCTGCTGAAGGCGTTGCTGCCGCCTTCAGACCCGGAGTCGCTCCAGCCGTCGCCGCCGCTGCTGTTCTCTTCCTCGCTGTCCTCCTCGGAGGACCCGAGGAACCGAAAGGGCTTTCCGCCCATCGGCTCGTCGTCTTCGGAGGGGAGTCGATTTTGTCTTCCGAGGAGGAGTCGACTCCGTCCGAAGAGGGGTCTTCTTCTTCGCTGCTCTCCAGTTCCTCTTGGAACAGGAACTGGAGGTCTTCTCCTTCAATTTTGGGCTCGTCCTCCTCGGAGACGACCCCGAAGTCAAACTCCTCTGCATCCCAGTGCAGAGGAGCCAGTGCCTCGTAGGCTGCTATCGGGTCCCATTCGGGAGTCGGCTCCCGACTCTCCGGGATGGAGTCGATGGAGGAGGCGGAAAGAGAAGAAGAAGAAGGAGAAGAGGAGGAGGAAGAATCTCCGAAGGAGTTGGAGCCAGAGGAAGAAGAAATCTCCATGGTTAGCAGAGGAGTGGGGTTTTCTGCGCTATTTGGCTCTGGGAGGAAGAAGGAGTTCGCTGTGAAGAAGAGCCGATTCGGGGTAAGATTAAATAGTGAAAAGGTGGAAGACGGATCGGCAGTTTCGCGTTCTACGAGGAGCCAGTTGCAGAGACGTTGCGTCTTCCTTGGTAGTTGCAGTGTGTTTAATGAGCATTAATGGGAAGATGAAGCGATGGAGTGGTTTTGGAACTATCATTGCCAAAACCAGGGGGCATGTGTTATCGCCGTAAATTAACAGGATTAATTTATGGGCCGAAAACAAGATGGGCTTGAAGAGGAGAATTAGAAGACTTGTAAATCGGCTCCTGTGTGAGCATTTGGGTCACATGGGCCATGTATTTTTAGGTTTAGTTTAAGATTAGAGATAGAGTCCGATCGGGACAAGATTAGTTTAGATTGTTTCCCAAGTCTCCGGACTATAAATATGTACCCTATGTTATTCATGAGAAGAGATGAATGTCATCACATCTCGCAATCAACAATCTCGGCGCATCGCCACCCCTAATCTTAGGGTTTCATCCAAGTAAGCGCCATGATGCCCTGATCGCTTCTCGCGATCAGGGCAGCGTTGTTCTTGCTTTTACCTTGGTATTACTCGTACTGAAGCGTTTTTTATGGCGAGTAGTACTAGTTATCCTTATGATCATAGCATGACTTTTAGTAGATTTGTCGTGCTTTGTTGCTTATTGTCTATGAATATCATGTTGTCTTTACGCGATCATGTTTTCATCTTATACTAGCTCTTGTTGCATAGAGTTAGCTGCGTAAAGGCAACACCCTGCTTCCTTTATGTTTAGTAGATCTGATCTGTTACGGTTTGCTCTTATTCTTGAGAGTTGGCGTAATATCTGCTAGGTTAGGCCTTGCAAACGGGTTGGACGATCCGGTGGCGTGTTAGATGCTCTGCTTTAGTCTTAACAGGGAATTGATCCGGGAATCGGCTCTTGCTAGTTCTTAGGCCTCTGTTTTGGTTATGGTTTAGTTATCTGTTACGTTTATTAGGCCCAATCACGTGTAGGATGTTCCGATCTAGCAGTGAAGCTTTTACCATTGTGGTTTAGATCAATTAGATTTAATTGAAGCAGCTTTACAGTTATTCGCTTTAATCATCAATATCCGGATGCAAACAAATCCCATCTGACACCGGGACTCGATCGGCTCTTTAATGCCGATGCAAGAGTCGTCCCGGGGAGCCGACCACGGCTCGGACTTATGTTTCCACGTGTTTGTGTATGCAGGCGAATCATTGCAAGCACGTCCGCACCTTCCTGATCGGGTATAGGTCAGGTGGCAAGCCCTGCATCTTCACAAGCCGCGGCGTGTGCTGGAATTGCGGGCCGTCGACGAGGGAGCAGTGCCTGCCAGCGCCCCGGCAACCTCCCGGCTCTTCGTGTTGCCTGTTGCTGCTCGCCAGTGGGTTTCGACCGATAACAAGGATGCAGTCGTTGGGGCATGCATGTATCTCCGAGTTGAAACCTCCGAGTTTGGTGATGACGAACCATAACGCCGCAATAAATCCTCAAGATCAAACGTAGGTTTCTCGCCCCTTGCCATGCATTCTCTATATTCTTTTTCCAAATAACGGAGCGCTGCCCTATGAAAAGCACTAGGTTTTTTGGACCGACGACCTACTCGAGTTGTGCCCTTCTCTCCAGAAGGACAACGATCACCCCCACCGGCGCCACTCCCTCCCCCACCGGCGCCACTCCCTCCAGCTGCTGGAGCCATATTTTACTGAAAAATACCTTTATTTTCCACAAAATTATAAATTCTTACCATTACAATGCAAAAATTATTTACTATTACAATTACAATGATCAGATTAATAACTCTTGCAAATAACAATGAAATCATATAAAAAGATGAAATGTATCATTAATTGAAAGAAATCTCTAATTAATTGAAAGAAATCTCTATAACTTCTAATTACTTTGACACCCTTCAGTTCCAGGAGTACACTCTTTTCAATATCCAGAAACCCTCTAGAAGAAAAATAAACCTTTATTTCTAAAAATATATGTCATTAACATCAACCCTGCGGTGATGACACTGCCTTTCGGGGGGACACGGTGCGGTACAAGGATGTCACCAATCGGCCAGTCGCAGCACCAACATTTACGATTAATAGGCACAACACTTGGTACAGGCAGCGTGCTCATTGATATGCTCTCAGTACAACAACGGCCATGCTGACTGCGTCAAATGCTGTCTTCTTATCAATCAGAAGTGCTGGTGATGCGACCAACCGATTCGCGACGTCCTTATAGCGCATCGTGTATCCCCGAAAGGTAGTGCCATCACCGTTGGATGGAGATTAACGACGTATACTTGTTTCGAAATAAAGATTTTTTAGCTTCTAGATGGTTTCAATGTGAGCCTGAATAAATACATCACTAGAGTGTCAAAATAATCCATTCATAATACAAAAAATTCTAATATACTCATTTCATTAATTCATTCATGAATACAAAAATCAAATATCCACAATATGGTCATATATACAAGTACATCACATAAAGTGTCTACACTCATTCTAAAAATTTCTACTATCCACATACTCATCTAAATCTAAAAGAAAATCACACCTACATATGCAATCTAGCTAAATGTCCAAGAAATGAGCTAGCTACACATTTTCTCTATTTCTAAAGCATGAAATGAGCTATACAAGCCAAGGAAGAAGAGAAAAACAAGCCCCAAACCTTTAGCGCCAATGGATGGACGGGGAATCAAAGATCTTCACAAATGTGGTGAAGAAATGAGCAAGAACTCCTCTCTCCCGAGCCAAGAACAGCAAGAAACAAATGAGCTGAATGGCTCGGGCAGGGGGAGAGAGAAGGGGATAAGGGGGCCAAGGCCTTTTGTCCCGGTTGGAGACACCAACCGGGGCCTTTTATCCCGGTTGGTGGCTCCAACCGGGACAAAAGACTGCGCGGGCCTTTTGTCCCGGTTGGAGCCACCAACCGGGATAAAAGGCCCCCTTTTGTCCCGGTTGGTGCCTCCAACCGGGACAAAAGGCCCATGTCCCTCCCGCTGGCACAGAATAGTCAGCCTTTGGGCCCGGGACAATATATGGCTTTTGTCCCGGGTCCAACGGCTAGTCGGGCCAGCGGGAGGGACATGGGCACAGAATAGTCTTTTGTTCCAGGGCATTTGTCCCGGCAGCCTTTGGGCCCGGGACAATAGATGGCTTTTGTCCCGGGTCCAACGGCTAGTCGGGCCAGCGGGAGGGACATGGGCCTTTTGTCCCGGTTGGACCCGGGCCCAAAGGCTGCCGGGACAAATGCCCTGGAACAAAAGACTATTCTGTAGTAGTGAGCTCTATGCTCCTACTCGCTTGGTTCTAAAATAAATACAATTTTTGTATAGATATTAATACAAGTACAATTACAAATATATACCCCAATAAAAATGTAATGATTGCAACTAGATGGTCTCATTCATAGTTGTGTTTTTATTTTGGAATAAATTTTAAACTCTAGAAATGCACCACGCAAACCCATGCATTGCTTTTCTCCGCCACGGTGCTGAGTGCTAGCTACCTAGCCGCTGGCCTTGCTTCTCATATACTCCTATGTTGCTGAGAGCAATTATTATAACAATCTATAAACAGGCGAATGCTAAGGTGAAGTAGAGAGGATAGGAGATAGAGGAGAAATGGACTGAAAACTTAAAGCCAATTTCGACACAAGAATAAAAGTTTTTGTGAAAGAGACAAGTAAATCATATATTAATGATGAAAAGCTAATAACTATACGAGTGAGTTAAGAGATAGGTTGTAAAGATCCTTCGGCTGCAGCATTATTAACCTTGCTCTGCTGCAAGGATCGATTGAACCTGGAAGACGGACGCATTATCTTGTACATCTCAAGACTTGTTAAGGTTGGAGTTGTCTAACTGTGGAAGCACCTAATTTGCACAATCAATATTCTTAACATAAATATTGGAGGAAATTCAATTAACCTGGAGGTTTAATTCGTACTCAGATGTATTTTTCTCTGTTTGTTTGGCTTGTCAGCCAATCAATCAGCAGTATTTTTCTTTCATAACAAATCAGCATCAGCTACCAGCCACATCCAAAAGAACTGCAGGCATTCCAATAGCCATGATCTACTGTGTTGTGTTGTACTCTAATCCGTTGCTTTCCTCTCCTTTCCCGAGGCTCCATTACTGCAGGGATACCGAGGGCCGAACTCTCGAGGTTTCTCCTAATATCGATTAATTTTGAATTTTTTAAATTTGGAAATATATAAATCAAAACTGAACGGAGAGAGTACAAAGCAAAGATGTGGTGCAATTCAGGCAATGCTTGTGAATCTCCCATGCAGTATTAGGTTTCTAATGCAACCTTGGACTTGCTGGAATTTTTTATATTATTCATGCACTAGGTGATGAAAAGTTACACTGAAACAATTGAAAAAAAAATTCTCCGAAGCTAATAATCTTGTCTGCTTTCAGAAGAAGCTATATATATATCCTGATTGTGTAACTAGCTAGATGATGCACTTTTGCCAAAGAAACCAGATCGACATCACGGATTAAACTGCACTTGACAAGAGTATCCAGACATCGATCAGATGGTTGCAGATTTCCCAACTCGATCCGTGCACACCTACATGATGGTGCACCGCGAACCCTCGTCGGAGTCCTCGACACGTAGCAGTGTCGACCGGCGGCGTACGGGTAGACGACTCACGTCCTGGGGCAATAATAGTCATAGCCGGGGGTGGTAGCCGTAGGGGTACCCCTGCGGCGGCCATGCAGCCACGGGATTGCTACAATCGGTGGCTGCCGCCCCCGCCGGCATCGTCGCTGCCTTCTCGTCGACAACCTCCACCTTGATGAGGTCCGCCCAGCCCACCTTCACCGTCTTCCGCAGGCAGACATGGATGTAGTAACATCAATTTGTGTTACTATATGTTAATAAATGTGTTACTATGTCTCCTTGTAACACATATTATTAGTGTTTCTATTCTTGATGTTACTATGGTATCACCTATTGGAACACAACACATGTGTTCTTTTATATCTAAAATAGTGTTACAACGATTTCATTATGTAACATATTTTTTTAACTCTAGTAACACTTCTATATTGTGTCAGTAACACTTCATGAGAACACAGTTTAGAATAATAAGAACACATGGTTCGTAACACATATTTTATCAATTGTAACACGTTAAAGTTTTTCAAAAAAAATATTATTATACACCTGCATGGTATATAATGTTGATACAATTTTTTTGGGAATATGATACATTATAAAATCACACAAACCACAAAGTTGAATAATCGTAGGAAGTTGTATTGATTGCGGGAGGAAACAATAATATTACTCGTCACACGATGTGTACATAATGACATAATTCTTTTTTTTTTTGAAAAAAGAGCAGGAGCACTGCTATGTCATTTAAGTAGGGAGAAGCAAAAACAAAGTCTTACAGTGGTGAAATTACATAAAAGGAAGAGTTCTCAAACTCAAAAACTGACAGGCGATACATAATGACACGATTCTAGAGAGAAAATGTACATATATAGCCATAGAAGGTACATGCTGTCTCTGTACTATATTTTTGAAACAGATATCTGTACTATTAGACATGCTATGGGTGCCTTTGGCATGGCTCCAATGGGCTTCGGCTCCACCTAACATTGCTACTGTAGCACAGCTAGCTGTTCATGGAGTCTTTTCTCTCTCTTCACTCCCGTCCCCCTCACAAACCGCAAGGAGCCGTAGGAGACTCAGGGCCGTTTGGAGACCGGCCAAAGGGGCCCTGTATGCGATTTAATAATTTTGTAATCCATTCAAGATCCATTGTTGGCCCATAAAAATATATGAATTCAAGCACTGATCATTTCAACCTGCATAGAGAAAGCTAGTTGTAAGATTGATCATTTCAACTTACATATAAATAGCTAGGAAGTACATCAACAAGAACTAAAATAATACTACATTTGGATCAAGAAACAAAGTATATCACTGTATGGCCACTTAAGTCTAGGAACTATTTTTAAGTTTTTACTGCTAAATCAAAATCATACAAAGATAGTGATGGAGTACATCACCTTTTCTTATTTGTAATTCATGATATATATAACTTGTGCTTTTGGCTATCCAGCATCAAGTGTTGTTCCTACCATGTAATCGTAGTAATACATGGACAAAATAATGAGAAATACTCTTTGGAACCACATAACAAATTATTCTTCATTCTGGTGATTAAAAGAATATCTGGCATAAAAGAATACATAAAGGCCTTAAAAACGCTTCAGTATAACAGTATAGGCCACTAATGGATAAACATGAATAAAAAACAAGTGAGGAGAAAGTTAGGACAAATCTGTAACCAGGTTAGTTCAGTCTGATGTAGTAGTAGCTTATACAAAATATAGACAGTATCGTATTTCAAGAAGTCTATTCCTTTGTTCCTGGAAATAGTTGAAACTGTAGTGTACAAAAAGATGCTACATGTTCCTAAAAAAATGAATAAGTACTAACAATAATTGCACGGGGACAACAGCAATTATATTGCCAAAAAAGATACACAAAAAAGAGCTTATAGATAACGCCAAACATTATGGGATCAGGACAACTTTGTGATTTGCTCGATATTTTCTAATTAACGGGAAGCCTAAGAACCATTTGCCCTCAACTCTGTAGAAGTGCAGAGGACCTGACCATGCACTTCTAATCTTCTGCTGCATCATGTCACCACCACAGCCGTGAATTCCCATTGAGATTAGGACTATTACCACCTGCAGTTCCTAATTTTTGCGAACAAATTATAATGAAAACTGAAATATAAATTGGTGATAAGGGTCTAATCTTGGGAATACTCTTCATCCCCTTCAATAAGATTAGGACTATTACCACCTGCAGCTTCAATCATGTGAGCATACAAAGTTACAAACTTTTGACAAAGTCCAAAAAACCGGTTGAAATGGCCGCAAGACATAAAAAACTTACATGTGAGCAGTAAGCGCATCACATGGTATGACTAAATTTTTTTTATCTACACTACTAGAAAACGGGCCATGGGAACCGGTTGGAAATGGCCGCACCGGTTTTCCAACCGGTTCCCGCCAACCGAGACCAATGGCCTCGCCTTAGGACACTGGGTATTTAACCCGATGCCTTACGCACCCATTGCTACCGGTTGGAAAGAGGCAGCCACGCTGACGCAAGGTGGCAGCCCCTTTGGTACCGGTTGGTCTTTCCAACCGGTACCAATGTCATTTTCCCTTTTTCCCAAATCTAGTTTTGTTTGTTATATTTATTACTGTTTATTCATTTATAATTGCTAAACACACTCAAGCTCTACAGTACTATACGTTCATTGGTCGTTCGTGTTCGTTTTCAGAGAATATTTGGAACTAACTAAAAGTGAAATGCGAGCATATAATTATGCTAATTAGATGAACTAATATATTTACAAATTTACAAACATCAAGACATAATGTTTAAAAATATTTACAAATGTACAAGTCATGTTTGTAGTCCAACTACTGGTCCCCTCAGGAGGTAGATGGAAGTCCTCTATGGATGTGACCGTCGTGGTAGAACTCGCCTCTAGGATCCAAGATCTCGTTCAAAATGAATCCGGCGAGCTGCTCGCACACGGCGTTGATCCGATCAGTAGAGTAACATTTATCCCCCATTTGAGACATCTATCATTTAGAAAAAAAAAAGGATTAACATCATGTGTGTTAGTACAATTATGAAAATATACTAGTGAACGGTTTGGTCGTACTCTCGTGTCTTCATCAGTAACCTTCCCGCATGGAGTCATGATGTGCAAGTAGTCGCATACGTAGTACCCGCACCAATCAGTTCCTTGTTGTCTCGCACACTTAAGGAGAAACAAATAAATTACTCAATTTAGAACAATTTGGAATTATATACTTAACTAGACAAATTTTTATGAATCAACATACCGGATAATCCATGTTAACGTTCAGTTCGGGCCTCCATTGACCACGTCCTTTGTTATTTCTCACAAATTTTTTCCAAACCCTGCGCTCAAAGTTAAGTTTGATATTCAGAAATTGTTATTAACAGAAAAAAAAATTTGATTGTGCAAACTGAACTTACCTGTTCAAGGGGTCTATGATATGTTGGATTGCGGACTTTGGATTTCTCATTGAGTCAAAGACTATAAGATTGCCGGTCTCTACGGAAAGTATGAGTAAAATCCAATGATAACTGCGGATATAGACAGGATATATACATACATGCATTAGACGACTTAGTATTTATTTAGTAATATAACAGAGGATTGAGTCAACCAAGGCTTACCCAAAGTTGTATGGTATGAATATATAGGATTTGTAATTTTGGCTAGTCAACGAATCGTACATGTTTTGGCACGTTTCCTTGTAATTTTCGTTTAACACTTTCTGGTTGACTAGCAAAGGAGACATGAAGCCGATCGGATGGTGCCATCCATGTTTTCAGTTTCTTTGGGTCTCCTGTCTAAATGATACAATAGAAATTTTGTAATGCACACATATAATTATGTTCTTGTTAACAAAAAGTATTAATGTAGAGGTAAGTGATACTTATAAAACCCAAATGGTGATGATAGCGGCGTCGAGGGCTTGTCGATAGTAAATGTGATATAAATTTTCGAAGTACACCCAGAAGTCCTCCTCCCCGCGGAAGAAATCATGGTCACGATACTTGACTCCAAACATTTTCCCATGGTCCTTCGACATTCGCAGGTACCATCTATGCAAATTGAACATCTGCGTGCCTAGATTTTTCTCCTGTTCCTCAGTGACAAAAGGTTTTCCATGCTGGAATGGAGTAAGAACGGGAGCGACAGGGATTTCCGCCTCCACTTGCCCCGTTGCCTCCTCTAGCGTTAATCCAGTTTCAGAAAGAAATATCGCGGCCTGTAGGTCCGCCTGGAGTTGTACGTCCGTCGGGTGTAGGAGTGGCAACCCTGGCACCCGGAGGGGCTCGAGTCCTTTTTGTTGTGTGCCAAGCTGAGGAATGGTCTTGCCACATTTTTTCTTCAGATTTCTCACCTTGTGTGCTTTTGTCAGAGTACGATCATAGTCCGAGGGTAAGCTTTTCGGTTTTGGTGGGTTGTCTAGGTTTGCGAGAAGCTTTTTCCCTAGTTCTAGAGGTACCTTTTCCCTCGGCAGGGGGACTTTAGGCTTCAATTGTTCTTTTATATATTGAGCAGTCTCCTCTTCCAACTCCTCAGCAGTTTTCTCGTAGGTTAATTTTCTTTCGACCATTTTCTGCTTCTTCTTTGAGGGTCCATCCGCTGGGAGGCCGGATGCTGTCTTTTTCTTTCCTTTTTCTGGGTCAGGAGGAGTTGGAGTACTCGTGTCCCTTTGCGCCGGCAGAGACGGTGGTGAAGGAGGTGGTTGTGGGGACGGCGATGAAGGAGACTGCGGAAGACGGGCGATCGGTCTGCACGGGAGCCGTTGTCCTTGCAGTAAGTTTGATGTTGGCCTTGCGCCATAGAACGACCACGTGCAGTGCGTCTCCCAATGTCTTCTCTCCATCCCCTCCAACGAAGTCGAGCTCAAGATCCTCATTGTTTCCAACTATCTGCTCGACTGTGATGGAGGTGTAGCCAGGGGGTATCAGCCTTCCATGAATTGTAGTAGAAGGATTCAGGGGCAGGGCTGACCCGTATGGGACATGAATGGATATATTTCTTGCTCGCACATGAAGCTCGCACGGTGTCGACATGGTGACATTGTCCACTGGATACCTCTGGTCATCTACTGCCGTTGGCTCAATCTGGGGTTGTTGTTCCGCTTGTACGTCGGGCGCCGTTGTGGATGCACAGCTGCTGTGTCGCTGAGAGACCGGGCTTATCACAACATCCGGGTGCGACCCAACAGTGCCCTTTTGGCTCAGAGCTAGCTGCACTGCCTTATTGACCCTGGCGTCCATCTGAGATTCCAAGGACGCAACCTTCCTTGTCATCTCTTCTTGCATGGCACGAAGTTTCTCTTCCTGTTCGGCTTTGCTCTTTCGGTGAGTCTTGTAAGAGGAATCTCCGGCCCAAGTAACTTTCCATGGGACCACGCCAATGCCGCGGGCTCGTCCAGGGTGGTCCGGATTCTTTAGTGCCCTTGTCAGCTCATCATTCTCCCTTTGAGGATGGAATGTTCCTTGTTGGGTCTCATCTATTGCAGCGACTAGATCGCGGGACACTTCTTGCAAATGCTCGGGCACGACCAAATTTCCATCCAACTAGTTTAGTGTCACGCCATTAGCAAATAACCACCACTTGGATCTATCCGGCCAATCCCAAGTCGTCGGCCTGATGCCTCTATCCATAAGATCCTGCTCCATCTTCTGCCATTTATTTATTGACTTCTTGTACCCGGCAGCCCCAAGGTGGTGGATGTACTTCTTATTTGCTGCATTCACCTTGGCCTGTTCGGATTTTTCTTGGGTTTTCTCTGATAGTTTGTATTGTTTTAACTCCTCCCAGTATGGTTTAACCTGAGGAAGATCGTCCCAGTTCAGCTCATTATCCTTCTTGATGTAATTGATGTACAACTTCTTCTTGAAAGTTGCAAAGGCAAGGGCCATCTTTTTCAAGGCATATTTCTTCACAAGTTCTTGGTCAACTCCTTCAGGAAGAGTGAACATATCCTTGAGTTCTGCCCATAGCATTTCCTTCTGATGTACAGGCACAGAGTGTTGCTGTTCTTCGGGTTTGCTTGTTTTCCATAGTCTTGAGGTGATCGGAATTCTTGCCCAAACAATAACCCCACATTGGTTGACAAATTTTGTGCTAGCAGCCTCTGGAGTACTTTGACAGCCCTCTACGTCCACTTCTGTGATGACCTGTCTTCCCTCCATTTTCTTGGTTGGCCGGCGTCTCCCTCGTCATTACTCGTCATCGTCATTACTCATCGTCGTCATTACATTATACAGTGAAATACATGTCGTCGTCGTTTAACCATTAAATACATGATTAAATAAAATCTTTGAATGACACAATTCTCTCTCTAAATTCTCTTCATTTCCTTCTATATATGAAATAACTAAATTCTAGATAATATCAAATAATGGCAAAAAAAAATAATGACTACATTCTCTTTAACTAAATTCTCTCCATTTCCTTCTCTAACTAAATTCTCTAACTAATGTATATAAATAAATTGAAGCCTTTGAATACAAGTACATCTAAATTACACATGTAAAGAAAAAGTAATAAAATTGGCATGTGTTGTCATTACCGGAGGGGCGGCGGAGGACGATCTAAATTACACATGTAAAGAAAAAGTAATAAAAAGACTATCTGTCATTATACATTATACATTGTAATAAAATTATACATGAAAATTCTCTAAAATTCTCTTAAATTATACATGAAAGTTCCCTAAAGTTATACATGAAAATTCTCTAAAATTATCTAAAATTCTCTTAAATTATACATTTTAATAAAAAAATATTAAGTCACTAAATTCTCTCTAAATTCTCTAAATTCTCACTAAATTCACTAAATTCTCTCTAAATTCTCTAAATTCTCACTAAATTCACTAAATTCTCTCTAAATTCTCTAAATTCTCTATAAATTCTCTCTTATGTCTCTAAATTCTCTTTAATTTTGCATAAAACAAAAACATTAATTTACTATCTATAAAATTGTACATGAAAATCATTATACATTATACATTGTAATAGTATAAAATTATAAAAAAATGAAAAAGGGGCACGGCGTCGGCGGCCATGTCACTTACGTCGACGGCAGCGACGGGTCGGCGGCGGTCGAGTCGGAGGCGCAGGGGAGGGGGCCGCGGAGTCGATGCGGTGGCGCCGGCGTGCAGGGGACTCGTCGTCGGGGTGCAGGGGACGCGACGGCGGCCGTGTGCAGGGCACGGGGCGGCAACGTCGACGAGGAGGCACGTAGGGGAGGAGGTGTCGACGAGGAGGCGCGTAGGGGAGGAGGCGCGTCGACGAGGAGGCCGTGTGAAGGGGGCAGGGCGGCGGCGTCCACGACGAGGAGGCGTCGACGAGGAGGTGGCGCCGTCGACGTCGGCGGCGCGGTGTAGGGGGCCGGCGTCGAGGCGGCCGGGGAAGAGCCGGACCGAGGTGGCGGCGGGAAGGGGACGGGGCAGCGGTGGCGCACCGAAGGCGCAGGTCGGGCGGGGAGGGGCGGCGGAGGACGATCGGCAGAGTGTGGAGGAAGAAGAGAAGGGCCATGCCAATATATATAACACAAGGCTTCGGTACCGGGTGATAAAATCAACCGGTGCCTAAGAGGGCCTAAGGCACCGGTTGAAGTTCCAACCGGTACCTTAGGCACAGGTATCGGTCATAAATGCACCCGGTACCTTAAGACTCCAACGGGCGGGAAATGAAAAAGGCTTAAGGCACCGGTTGAAAAGCTAAAACCGGTACCTAAGGCTTCTGAACCCTCTGTATTTTAGGTATTTTGCCGCCAAAAGGATTGAATTCACCGAGTATCCCAGTGGCAACCCGAAATATTCTGTGCGCCACAGCTCAGGTTCGAAACCCACGCCCACCCTTTTTTTGAACGGGGTCTTTGGTACCGGTTGAATATTTCAACCGGTACCAATAGGTTATTCATCGGATTTGTTAAATGCCCAATAATTCTATTAATTGCTTAATCAAATAATTGCATAAAAAATGATAATTTCCTAATAAATTTGTTAAATGCCCAATAATTTCATTAATTGCCAAATAAATAAGATAATTGCATAAAAAACTGATAATTGCCTAATAAATTTGTTAAATGCCCAATAATTTCATTAATTGCCAAATAAATAAGATAATTACATAAAAAGTCTGATAATTGCCTAATAAATTTGTTAAGTACCCAATAATTTCATTAATTGCCAAATAAATAAGATAATTGCATAAAAAGTCTGATAATTGCCTAATAAATTTGTTAAATGACCAATAATTCTATTAATTACCTAATAAATCAGATAATTGCATAAAAAATCTGATAATTGCGTAATAAATTTGTTAAATATTCAATAAATTTATTAATTGCCTAATAAATCAACTGATTGCATAATAAATCATTTCTGAAAATATTATAAGACATAATCATTCAACTAAGGGAATATTAACGATGGTTCGCTTTACAATCGTTCCTTCATTATGATCATGATGTGCGTACGAGCCTCCTCTTCGGCTAAAAGAATACTTGTGTCAACCTCCACTGCGAACGGAGTCATATCTTCAACCTTATTGTATTCTACTTCATCTGTGACATCGTCGACTCCCACAATTTTCCTTTTTCCTGCCAGAACAATATGGCGCTTTGGCTCATCTCCGGCACCTACAAAACTTGATTTATTCCTGGACTTGTCCTTTCTCGGTTTGCTAGACATGTCCTGCACATAAAAAACTTGAGTGACATCTTTAGCTAGGATGAATGGTTCGTCTCGATAGCCAAGCTCTTTCAAGTCTACCATTGTCATTCCGTACTCGTCGATATCAACACCTTTTCCTGTGAGTTTAACCCATTGACAACGAAATAGAGGTATTTTCAACGGCCCATAGTCAAGTTCCCAGATCTCTTCAATGTAACCAAAATATGAGTTCATTTGGCCACTAGAGTCGGTGGCATCTATACGGACACCACTATTTTTATTGGTGCTCTTGTTATCTTGGGCTCTTGTATAAAATGTGTAACCATTAATTTCATATCATTGGTACATCAAGATTGAATTTGCAGGACCCCTGGCCAACCAAGCTAGCTACTCATGAATTTGATCGTTAGCCATGACTTCCTTCTGCAACCAGGTGGCGAATGTATCATTATGATGTTTTGTAATCCATGTCTCAGACTTCAAAGGGTATATGCTTCGCACAATTTGCATGTGCTCCTCCATGTATGGAGCCACGACTGATTGTTGCAGAACTGTGAGATGTGCTTTGCTCAACGTGGCATGATCTGTGGCATTTACTGATTTTCTTCCAAGTGTGCCCTTTCCAATCAGCCGCCCCTCATGACGTGATACTGGAATCCCAATTGGGCAGACTTCTTCCACATAGTCAACACAAAATTCAATGACCTCCTCTGTGACGTAACCCTTCGCAATGCTTCCTTCTGGACGAGCCCGATTACGAACGTATTTCTTTAGGACTGCAAAGTATCGTTCAAAAGGGAACATATTATGAAGGAAAACAGAACCGAGAATACCAATCTCTTTGACCAGGTGAACTAGAAGATGCGTCATAATATTGAAGAATGATGGAGGAAATATCATTTCAAGACTGACTAAACTTTGGACAACATCCTCTTGTAGCCTGCTTAAACTCGATGGAAATTGTGTTGAGAAAGGCGCATAGCTTTATGATTGTTGCTCGAACATTAGCTGGTAGAATACCTTTAAGTGCAACTGGAATCAATTGCGTCATGGACAC
Organism: Panicum virgatum; assembly: GCF_016808335.1. NCBI lineage: Eukaryota > Viridiplantae > Streptophyta > Magnoliopsida > Poales > Poaceae > Panicum > Panicum virgatum. The sequence goes on along the minus strand of NC_053152.1, from coordinate 32,807,616 downwards.
GTGACAGTTATGGGACTTTACGTGTGCGAATTTCTTCTCTTTCAAGTTCAGTAGCCTCTTTATATTCGAAGAGTAGCCTGATGGGACCTTGATACTGTTCAAACAGACAAACATACTTTGCTTCTCTTCCTTACTAAGAGTGTAGCACGCAGGACCTAGATAATGACGTCATTTATCCCTTTTTTCTGGATGTAGGGCGGCCCATTGTTTCATATGTTGAAGATCTTGCCGCGCTTCCAATGTATCATTTGCCTTACCGTAGACACCAAGGAAACCTAGAAGGTTCACACAAAGATTTTTTGTTAGGAGCAACACATCAATTGTGTGGCGGACGTCTAAGACTTCCCAATAAGGTAACTCCCAAAAATACTCTTCTTCCACATAGGTGCACGTCCGTCATCACTCTGCACTAATTTGCTGCTGGGTCCTTTTCCGAATACTATTTTTATATCTTTGACCATTTCAAACACCATTTTCTCACAATGGTGCCTAGGCTTGGTACAATGATCTGCCTTTCCATTGTAGTGAGCATGCCTCCTCCTTAATGGGTGCTTGATCGGAAGAAATCGATGATGACCCATATACACGATCTTCCTACAGTGCTTGAGGTACATGCTGTCGATTTCTTCTAAACAATGGGTGCATGCCCTATAACCCTTATTGGATTGTCCAAAGAGGTTACTTAGTGCTGGTGAATCGTTGGTGGTTACGAAAAGTAATGCACGAAGGTTAAAATGATCCTCTGCGTGCGCATCCCACATACAAACACCCTCCTCTTTCCACAACAATAGAAGATCCTCAATCAGTGTTTTCAGATACACATCTATATCGTTACCGGGTTGCTTCGGGCCGGGGATAAGCACCGGCATCATAATGAATTTCCGCTTCATACACAACTAGGGAGGAAGGTTGTATATACAGAGTGTCACAGGCCAGGTACTATGGCCACTGCTCTGCTCACCGAAAGGATTCATGCCTTCCATACTTAAGCCAAATCTTATATTCCTCGCATCATTTGCAAATGTTGGGAATGTTCTGTCCACTTTTCTCCACTATGACCCATCAGCGGGGTGTCTCAACATATTGTCTTGCTTACATTCTTCTTTGTGCCATCGCATCAATTTAGCATTTATTTTGTTCATGAACAAACGTTTCAGACGTGGTATTAGAGGAAAATACCACATCACCTTGGCAGGCACCCTCTTCTTGACACGCATCCCCTCAACGTCGCCTGGATCATCTCGAGGGATCTTATACCGTCATGCGTTGCATACAGGGCATGAATCCAAATTTTCATACTCACCTCGATATAGAATGCAGTCATTAGGACAAGCATGTATCTTCTGTGCCTCTAATCCTAGAGGACAAACAACTTTTTTTGCCTCGTATGTTGTCTCCGGCAAGGTGTTACCCTCAGGGAGTAAGTTTTTTATAAGTTTCAGCAACTCCTCGAATCCTTTGTCAGACAAACCATTTGATGCCTTCCATTGTAATAATTCCAATGTGGTACCCAACTTTTTTTGGTCTTGCTTGCAATCAGGGTACAACAATGTTCTGTAGTCCTCCAACATACGCTTCAGATTTCTCGATTCCTTTTCTGTTTCGCAACCTTCCTCAGCTTCGCGCAGCATCTGACCAAGATCATCTTCAACAACGCATCCTTCAGTATCTTCTTCAGGCTGAACCATTGCAGTGTCATTGAAAAATGAATTATAATTGGCTGTAAAGTCAGGTATCCCGTTGTGAGAACCGCCCAATTTGATACTATTTTAAACGAACTGCCGGTCATTATCATCCAGATGAGAGTTAACACGTGCTTGCCGGAGCGCGTGCCACGTGTTATCCCACATCTAGAGACACGAATAACCGACACGTCATTCATCCAAAATAATATCAAATCCGGTAGTCCCGGTATGTGCTCCAACATACGCCCAGAATCAGCATATGCACATACCGTATACAATCGAATACATAGCCAACAATCCACAAAGAGCAGTTATATAAAACCAGAGTTCGAGACTTAATATTACAAGTTCAAAATAGGTGGGTTTCCAGCTTCACTTTACAAGCCTTGGGCTCACGCGAGTCATATTAAACAGAGACTTAGAGCTTATTGAAAATACATGCTCTCCGAAGCTCAGCCACGATAAAACTTACTTAAGTAATGACGCCTTGCTCAAGGACATCATTACAGCCACCATGACCTACTCTTCCCCCGCGTTCGGGACAGCGGGGTAGAAGTGGCCGAACACCACTTCCATCTCACCTGCAACTAGGTTTAGAAAGCACCCTGAGTACAAAAGGTACTCCGCAAGACTTACGCGATTAAATAAGCAAGGATCATGCATTGGCTCAAGTAAAAGCTTTAAGGTTAAGTAATTATTGCATCAGCACTAGCTCTCTACACTATCCCCTATCAGAATTGATTAATGTTGCCCAAACCCCTAAACAATTTTAGTACATTAAGAGAATACAAAATAACGAGGCACAGAGATGCCATGAACCTTTTTCGTCATAACCGAAACTTTCTACGAAGAGTTCAACGGACAAAGAGCTTGCTCTTAACCGAGAGCGCGGCAATTCGAATTGATTTAACCTTGCAAGGGTGTACTACTTTACCCACACGACGCAAGGACCATGCGACTCACCCAACCCGCTAAAGTGGGATAAGAGGGTACTCGCGTCAACCGTTCCCAACATGGCTCGATCATTGAAATCTTCACACCTAGCTTACGCGTAGAGACTTAGTTTCCACCGGGGACATCTCTAAACTTTCCTACACAAAGGTCCACCCGGGGACACCTCTAAGCCTCTCTGCATAGCCCTTGGCCACGTATCTAGGACTGTACATCAATGATCAAGTCAAGGAAGGTAATTGGCTTATCCGTTCCATTATATTGGATATGTGGTAGCACGAAAATGTGCTCAAAGCCGACGTCATCCACGAACGGTCCTTAAACGATCCAAGCGGACTATGCCCATGTGACTCCATTCACTAGGCCCTACCATTCCGCTCAAATCTCGATAAAGCACTCTACTTGCTCCAGATGCTCAAGTGCGATCAAGGATAAACAGGTAAGTGTGATACTCCAAACCATTCCTTTCTAGCAAGCAATGTATTATTCTAAGCAGGGCTAAGCATCTAGTCAGATTAAGTTATTAACTAACTAACTAGTGCCAAGAACAAGGATAACAAATCAAGGAAAGGTAATGCATGGAAGCAGGTACAAAAGTGCAATACATACATACTATATAAATCACCCAACATTACCCGATGAGGTAACTAACTAACTCAGATTAAATACGAGCAAGGAATCATGCTTAGCTGCTTGCCTGGGTTAACTTCAGACTCGACCACGAACGGGACTCCGGGTTCGGGCTCCACGGACTCGGCGGGTTCCACGGGTTCGTTCTCCGACGACTTGGTCACTAAAATGCATGAATGCGATGCACGAATTAAGGAATGAACTAAACAGCGAGAAAAAATCATGAAATAAATTGAGCATGCAAAAGACAATACAGGGAACTCATGAAAATTGGTTTTGCAGGAAAAGCATTTTCCTATAAGCAAACATAAATAGATCAATTTTCAGCTACTCTAAGCAAGATAAATCGGGAAAGGCATACAACCTGAACTAAACAAATCCAAGAAAATTATCTTAGCTACAAGGCATGAAAACAAAGCTAACAAAACTGGTTTTGCCATTTTATCACTTTCCTACACAAAGTTCTATATTAAACCACATTTTGGACAGCAAACACGAAATCGAAAAGAAACCCTAATGAACAGCAAGGAAACAAGTGAACAAGTTGCACCACTGAAAACTACACCTCACAAGGAGTCTAACAAAATTTGGTTTGGCATTTTTCCAGCAGCACACAAATAACTAAGCAATAAACTCACTTTTGCAAGATAAATCTATAGCTAAATCTACAACAAAGTAATACGCAAAACAATATTTTTCCTAAGTAGATCTCAGCTAGAGGAATCTAACAAAACAAGTTTCACAATTTTTGGAGCTATACATAATTTTCTACAAATTTTGTAAGGTTGCTGCCATATAAAACCTAAGAAAAACCCTAGCAAAATGCTAGGTGTACCCGGGCCTGGCCAGCCCAGAGGCCGAAAGGCCGGGCCCACTGGCCAGTGCCCACCAGGCCGGGTCAAGGCAAGGCCAGCGGCCTTGACCCGCCCGGGAGCGCGGCCACGGCACGCGCGCGGCGCGACGGGCGCGCGCACGCGCGGCGACGGCGGCGGCGGCGCGAGGCAGCACGGCGAAGCAAGGCCAGAGCGGGCCGGGGAAGGTGCGCACGGCATGGAGGGGACGGCGGCGAGCCTCACCGGCGGTGATGCGGGCGAGGAGCGGCAACGGGCGGGCGGCGCGGCGGCGTTGGGCGGCGGCGGACCAAGGCGAGCGGCAGCGGCCCGATGCGGCGAGGGAGGAGGTCCGGTTGGGGGCGGAATCGGTCGAGGATGGGACGGAGTAGGTGGCGCGCGCGCTAGATCGGGGAGGATCTCACCGGCGGCGACGAATCGCGGCGGCGGCGAAGCTCGGGGCGGCGGCCATGGGGGGGCGGGGGCTAGGGTTTGCGGCGGGGAACGAGGCCGGCTTCGACGCGGATAAGGAGAGGGCGAGTGAAGGAGTGAAGGGCGGCACGGCACGCGACGATGAATGGCACGTGGTGCGGAAACCAAGGATGGACGCCGGCGGACGACACGTGCCGCGGCGCGCGGAGGAAAACAGAGGAGGAGGAGAGTGAGGGGCTGACAGGTGGGGCCCGCGCGGAGAATTTTCTTTTTCTTTCTTTTTTTTCAGGGCTGTGACAACTCTCCCCCCCTTAAGAAAATCTCGTCCCGAGATTTAGGTAGACAAGAGGGGAAGGATAAAATTCGGACTTGGTTGAGGCCATAATCACCTAGACAAGATAAACATCTAAGAGATGATGCACAAAGGCAGGGATGATGTGGCGTGAGACATTCCTAGGGTTTTCTTGATGGTGATTGTGTAAACATATAACAATATCTAGGAAACTGAGCTTCATCAAGAAAGTGGGGGTGGTAGGGAGAAAACTTACTCATCGGAAAAGAATTCCGGGTATTCTTGACGTAATCGATCTTCGCACTCCCAAGTGGCTTCGTCTTCGGAGTGATTGCTCCATTGGATCTTTACAAACTTCACCATGCTACGCTTCACCTTTCTTTCATCTCGATCAAGAATGGCGATTGGGTGTTCTTCGTAAGTAAGACCCGGTTGAAGATCAAGTGACTCAAGGTCGACGGCGTCAGCTGGAACGCGATGACATTTCTTCAACTGAGAGACGTGAAAAACATTATGCACGGCGGAGAGTGATTGAGGAAGTTCCAATTGATAAGCCACTGCTCCAACTTTCTTGATAATCCAAAAAGGTCCGACATAGCGTGGCGCTAATTTTCCTCTGACTTGAAAACGGCGAGTGCCCTTAAATGGAGAAACCTTAAGATAGACATAATCACCAATCTTGAGATGTAGTTCTCGGCGACGACGATCAGCATAACTCTTTTGACGAGATTGAGCAATGCGAAGATTCTCACGGATAATTCTGACTTGATCCTCAGCATCTTTCACCAAATCTGGACCAAAGAAAGGTCTTTCTCCAGATTCGGACCAGTTGATTGGAGTTCTACACCGTCTTCCATAGAGAGCTTCAAAATGTGACATTTTGATACTTGCTTGATAACTATTGTTGTAAGAAAACTCTGCAAATGGCAAGCAAGTAACCCATTTCTTCTCATATATAAGAGCACAAGCTCGCAACATATCTTCTAGAATTTGATTGACCCTCTCGGCTTGACCGTCGGTCTGAGGATGATAAGCAGTACTATAGGTGAGTTTAGTTCCCATGGCCTCATGAAGATTTCTCCAAAAGTGAGCAACAAACTGAGGACCACGATCAGAGACAATTTTCTTAGGAACACCATGAAGACATACAATCCGAGTGAGATACAGCTCCGCATATTGCTTAATTTGATAAGTGGTCTTGACTGGAAGGAAATGAGCCGACTTTGTCAATCGATCTACAATTACCCAGATAGAATCATACCCTTGAGAAGACCTGGGTAACCCGGTGATGAAATCCATTCCAATTTCTTCCCACTTCCATGATGGAATAGGCAAGGGCTGAAGGGTACCGGCAGGTTTGAGATGCTCGGCTTTAACCCTTTGGCAAACATCGCACTCAGAGACGTACCGAGCAATTTCTCGCTTCATGCGAGTCCACCAAAATCTTTGCTTGAGATCTTGATACATTTTGGTACTGCCCGGATGAATGGAGAATTGGGAACTATGGGCTTCATCAAGGATAATTCGCCTGAGGTTATGATCCTTAGGCACCACAATTCGCTTCCCAAAGAATAAAACCCCTTGATCATCCGCAGAGAAACATCGAGCTTTGCCCTGATTCATTAACTCCCAAATTCGAGCCATACCCTTATTCTTCTTTTGGACTTCCTTAATTTGATCATAAAGATCAGATCTGACTGTAAGAGTAGCAAGATAGCCTTCTTTGACCATAGAAATTCCGAGTTTCCGGAGATCATCACAAAGAGTATGCACAGGAGGAGCTATGGTCAAGCAGTTGCATTGAGCCTTTCGGCTTAGCGCATCGGCGACGACATTCGCCTTACCGGGATGATAGTGCACTTCAATGTCATAATCCTTGATTAACTCAAGCCATCGACGTTGCCTCATATTGAGATCAGATTGAGTGAAAATATACTTGAGGCTCTTGTGATCAGTATAGATGTTGCAATGATTACCGAGCAGATAATGACGCCATATCTTTAGAGCATGGACAACCGCCGCAAGCTCTAAATCATGGGTAGGATAATTTTCTTCATGACGCTTGAGTTGACGAGAAGCATAGGCCACCACTCGGCCTTCTTGCATAAGAACACAGCCAAGACCGATGCAAGAAGCATCGCAATAAACATCAAAACTCTTGGAAATATCTGGCTGAGCAAGAACTGGAGCAGTAGTGAGACGATCCTTAAAGGTTTGAAAGGCTTCTTCACAGGCTGGGGACCACTCAAACTTGACCCCATTTTTCAATAACTCGGTCATAGGCTTTGCAATTTTAGAGAAGTTCTCTATGAACCGGCGGTAATATCCCGCAAGTCCCAGAAAACTCCGAACCTCATGGACATTCTGAGGTTGCTTCCAATCGAGAACATCTTGCACCTTACTAGGATCCACAGCAATACCATCCTTGGAGAGGACATGACCAAGAAAAGATACTTCTTCAAGCCAAAACTCACATTTGCTAAACTTGGCATAAAGATGATGCTCTCTAAGCTTTTGGAGAACGATATGAATATGACGAGCATGATCTTCTTTGGTCTTGGAATAAATAAGAATATCATCAATGAAGATTATCACAAAGACATCCAGTTCCTCCATGAAGATGCTGTTCATCAGATACATGAAATAAGCCGGTGCATTGGTGAGGCCGAAGGACATGACAGTGAATTCATAGAGACCATATCTAGTAGAGAAAGCCATTTTCGGAATGTCTTCAATTCGAATCTTGATTTGATGATAACCCAACCTTAAATCAATCTTAGAGAAATAACGAGCTCCAAAGAGTTGATCAAACAAGATATCAATCCGTGGAAGAGGATATTTGTTCTTGACAGTGACTTCATTTAACGGACGGTAATCAACACACATCCGCAAACTATCATCTTTCTTCTTCACAAAAAGAGCCGGGCATCCCCAAGGAGAGGAGCTCGGACGAATGAAACCCTTATCCAATAAAGTCTTGAGTTGTTTCTTCAATTCTTTCAACTCATTGGGAGGCATTCGGTAAGGCTGTCTAGAGATGGGAGCTGTTCCGGGCTTGAGCTCTATGACGAACTCCACCTCACGATCAGGAGGCATACCCGGTAATTCTTCTGGAAAGACATCCGGATACTCACAAACCACGGGAATATTTTCCAACGCCGTGGCTATGGTACTCGCCAAGGCATATAAACAAGATTCCACCTTGGCAAGAGACAGTAAAACTCTACTCCCAGAAGGGTGCAAAAGATCAATGGTGCGGGGCCCACATTTGATAACTCCGTCATGCTTACCCAACCAATTCATCCCAAGAATCACATCTAAGCCCATCTTGTCTAGGATAAGAAGATTAGCACGAAAAGTGGCTCCCTCAATGAGAATTGGAACCTTATCCACAAAGTTTCTAGCAATAATTTCCCCACCTGGTGATTCTATATGATATGGCACTTGTAGGTTTTGTATCTCAAGTTTACTATGCAGCACAAATTTCTTGTTGATGAATGAAAGAGTTGCTCCAGAATCGAAAAGAACACTTGCAAAGTGAGAGTTGATTAGGAGCGTACCCATGAGTACTTCAGCATCCTCCGGAACTTCTTCAGCGGTGGTGTAGTTGAGACGACCACGCTTAGGAGCCTGTGGTGGCTTGACTTCCTGACGCGATGCTTGAGGCAGAGCAGTATTGGGCCTAGGTGCATTGAAGGCACCACCACGCCTCGGAGAGGGGCAGTCCCTAGAGATGTGGCCTAAGCCACCACAATTGAAGCACGGACCCTTTGCGGTCACACCTGGGTTGTTCCAACAAGCACTGACCGGCCTAGGAGCTTGTCCTTGAGGAGGTTGAGAGTGACGTACAATCCACATAGGACGTGGAGCTTGAGCACCCGGCGCCCGAGGTGGAAAAGGAGAAGGCCCCAGACGTGGACGTGAGGAGCTACCGCCTGCTGAGGTAGGAGCGGGGCGCTTGTTCTTTGCCTCAAGATTCTTCATCTTGTGCTCAGCTCTGATGGCGATATTCACCAAGTCATTGAAGTCTTCAAACTTGGTAGTAGAGAGCTTGTCTTGCAACTCTGCAGAGAGCCCATCGTACAAGCGTTCTTGCTTCTTGGCATCGGTGGCCACTTCTTCAGGTGCATATTGGGAGAGAGTGTTGAAGGCATTGACATAGGCCATCACATCACGACCTCCTTGAGTGAGATTCAGAAACTCCTTCTTCTTGATGTCCATGATACCCTTGGGAATATGGAAGGAGCGAAAAGTTGTGCGGAACTCCTCCCATGTGAAGCGGTAGTTGGCAAGGTGAGATGCCTTGAAGTTCCGCCACCAAACCCCAGGGGCATCATGCAGTTGATGAGCAGCAAAGAGTATCTTCTCATGTGGCTCACATTCAATAAGACTAAGCTTTTCTTCAATGACATTGAGCCAGAAATCCGCATCCAGAGGATCCTTGGAACCACGGAAGATGGGAGGATTGGTGCGGAAGAAATCCCCGAACCTGTTCACTTGAGGCTCAGCTCTTGGACCATTATTGCCGGCATTGCCCAACTGATTGACTAAGGTCGCCATCAGTTCAGTTTGCCGGGCCAAGACGTCCGCGAGATTTGGGTGAACTGGAGGAGTAGGAAGGGGATCCTCGTTGTTGCGGTGGTTATTGCCACCCGAACCACTGGCACCATCCCTTTCATTACCCGAACGCAACACCATCCTGTTAATAAACAAAACAGTTAGCGATCAGGAATGAAAGATGAAGAATGATACCCAAAGGAAGGTGGAAAGATAATGTGTAGATAAAAATCTAACACATACCAATACTAGAACAACATATCTAAGAGAAAGGATAGATTTGGCCCATTAAGATTAGCGAGAACGAGTTCAACGGAATCTAGATCACGACACACTAGATTAGTTAGATGCAGATTTGAAAACCAAAAGAAAACATGCATGCATGCAAGGTATGAATGCACATGATGTCTCCTCACCTCGTGAGCACGTCCTAACATTCTAGCACTCACTTACGATCCGAAACAACTGCATTGTCCAACAGCGCTACAACCCTCCTACTAGCGCTCAGGACAATGGGTGATTCTCACCTTCTCAACCCCGGTAAAAGGCTCAAAAGGTTACCAGAGGGTGAAAGGGCTTTCCTACGCTCTCGCCACTCATACAGACAAGAGAGGTTAAGCACTTTTTAATTAGACAAGTGAAGCAATAAGAAGGAATTAGTTCTAAGACCAAGGAAGAAAGGTAGCATTTCACCTTAGGTTCAAATTTTTAACCAAAGTAAATCTTAGTGCAAGTAGTCAAATTTTATTTGACTCTCAACCCACTAAGCCAATTTTAGGTTCACTTCATGAAAACTCAGCTCTGATACCCGTTGTGAGAACCGCCCAATTTGATACTATTTTAAACGAACCGCCGGTCATTATCATCCAGATGAGAGTTAACACGTGCTTGCCAGAGCGCGTGCCACGTGTTATCCCACATCTAGAGACACGAATAACCGACACGTCATTCATCCAAAATAATATCAAATCCGGTAGTCCCGGTATGTGCTCCAACATACGCCCAGAATCAGCATATGCACATACCGTATACAATCGAATACATAGCCAACAATCCACAAAGAGCAGTTATATAAAACCAGAGTTCGAGACTTAATATTACAAGTTCAAAATAGGTGGGTTTCCAGCTTCACTTTACAAGCCTTGGGCTCACGCGAGTCATATTAAACAGAGACTTAGAGCTTATTGAAAATACATGCTCTCCGAAGCTCAGCCACGATAAAACTTACTTAAGTAATGACGCCTTGCTCAAGGACATCATTACAGCCACCATGACCTACTCTTCCCCCGCGTTCGGGACAGCGGGGTAGAAGTGGCCGAACACCACTTCCATCTCACCTGCAACTAGGTTTAGAAAGCACCCTGAGTACAAAAGGTACTCCGCAAGACTTACGCGATTAAATAAGCAAGGATCATGCATTGGCTCAAGTAAAAGCTTTAAGGTTAAGTAATTATTGCATCAGCACTAGCTCTCTACACTATCCCCTATCAGAATTGATTAATGTTGCCCAAACCCCTAAACAATTTTAGTACATTAAGAGAATACAAAATAACGAGGCACAGAGATGCCATGAACCTTTTTCGTCATAACCGAAACTTTCTACGAAGAGTTCAACGGACAAAGAGCTTGCTCTTAACCGAGAGCGCGGCAATTCGAATTGATTTAACCTTGCAAGGGTGTACTACTTTACCCACACGACGCAAGGACCATGCGACTCACCCAACCCGCTAAAGTGGGATAAGAGGGTACTCGCGTCAACCGTTCCCAACATGGCTCGATCATTGAAATCTTCACACCTAGCTTACGCGTAGAGACTTAGTTTCCACCGGGGACATCTCTAAACTTTCCTACACAAAGGTCCACCCGGGGACACCTCTAAGCCTCTCTGCATAGCCCTTGGCCACGTATCTAGGACTGTACATCAATGATCAAGTCAAGGAAGGTAATTGGCTTATCCGTTCCATTATATTGGATATGTGGTAGCACGAAAATGTGCTCAAAGCCGACGTCATCCACGAACGGTCCTTAAACGATCCAAGCGGACTATGCCCATGTGACTCCATTCACTAGGCCCTACCATTCCGCTCAAATCTCGATAAAGCACTCTACTTGCTCCAGATGCTCAAGTGCGATCAAGGATAAACAGGTAAGTGTGATACTCCAAACCATTCCTTTCTAGCAAGCAATGTATTATTCTAAGCAGGGCTAAGCATCTAGTCAGATTAAGTTATTAACTAACTAACTAGTGCCAAGAACAAGGATAACAAATCAAGGAAAGGTAATGCATGGAAGCAGGTACAAAAGTGCAATACATACATACTATATAAATCACCCAACATTACCCGATGAGGTAACTAACTAACTCAGATTAAATACGAGCAAGGAATCATGCTTAGCTGCTTGCCTGGGTTAACTTCAGACTCGACCACGAACGGGACTCCGGGTTCGGGCTCCACGGACTAGGCGGGTTCCACGGGTTCGTTCTCCGACGACTTGGTCACTAAAATGCATGAATGCGATGCAAGAATTAAGAAATGAACTAAACAGCAAGCATAAATCATGAAACAATTTGAACATGTAGAGGACATCACAAAGAACTCATGAAAATTAGTTTTGCAGCAAAAGCATTTTCCTATATTTAATCATAAATATAACAGTTTTCAGCCACTTTAAACAAAGTAAAACAGAAAATGAATACAAACTCAACTAAACAAATCCAAGAAAATTATCTTAGCTACAAGGCATGAAAACAAAGCTAACAAAACTGGTTTTGCCATTTTATCACTTTCCAATAAAAAGTTCTATAATAAACCACCTTTTGGACAGCAAGCACAAATCGAAACGAAACCCTAACAACAGCAAGGAAACACATGAGTAAGATTGCACCACTGAAAACTACACCTCACAAGGAGTCTAACAAAATTTGGTTTGGCATTTTTCCAGCAGCACACAAATAACTAAGCAATAAACTCACTTTTGCAAGATAAATCTATAGCTAAATCTACAACAAAGTAATACGCAAAACAATATTTTTCCTAAGTAGATCTCAGCTAGAGGAATCTAACAAAACAAGTTTCACAATTTTTGGAGCTATACATAATTTTCTACAAATTTTGTAAGGTTGCTGCCATATAAAACCTAAGAAAAACCCTAGCAAAATGCTAGGTGTACCCGGGCCTGGCCAGCCCAGAGGCCGACAGGCCGGGCCCACTGGCCAGTGCCCACCAGGCCGGGTCAAGGCAAGGCCAGCGGCCTTGACCCGCCCGGGAGCGCGGCCACGGCACGCGCGCGGCGCGACGCGCGCGCGCACGCGCGGCGACGGCGGCGGCGGCGCGAGGCAGCACGGCGAAGCAAGGCCAGAGCGGGCCGGGGAAGGTGCGCACGGCGTGGAGGGGACGGCGGCGAGCCTCACCGGCGGTGACGCGGATGAGGAGCGGCAACGGGCGGGCGGCGCGGCGGCGTTGGGCGGCGGCGGACCAAGGCGAGCGGCAGCGGCCCGATGCGGCGAGGGAGGAGGTCCGGTTGGGGGCGGAATCGGTCGAGGATGGGACGGAGTAGGTGGCGCGCGCGCTAGATCGGGGAGGATCTCACCGGCGGCGACGAATCGCGGCGGCGGCGAAGCTCGGGGCGGCGGCCATGGGGGGCGGGGGCTAGGGTTTGCGGCGGGGAACGAGGCCGGCTTCGACGCGGATAAGGAGAGGGCGAGTGAAGGAGTGAAGGGCGGCACGCCACGCGACGATGAACGGCACGTGGCGCGGAAACCGAGGATGGACGCCGGCGGACGACGCGTGCCGCGGCGCGCGGAGGAAAACAGAGGAGGAGGAGAGTGAGGGGCTGCCAGGTGGGGCCCGCGCGGAGAATTTTCTTTTTCTTTCTTTTTTTTCAGGGCTGTGACAGCTCATGGCTGCGTGGCCGCACGCACCACCCCGCCGCCCACGACGCGCAAGCAATCAACCGGTCGCCTCGTCCCGTCTCCGTCGCCGGCGCCATCGTGCAATCTGGCCGAGGCCCGCTAGAGCGCCACCGCCGCCGCCATTGCAAGATGCCAAGATACGCAGTGCCAGAGACGCACACGCATTGAGCAACCAGCTGAAAGAAAAAGTTGCCAACCTCGTTCTAGACTGAGCCGACCGTCGCCGACACCGCGTCACAATCGCAGACCATTCGCGTCACAACCGCGACTACGAATCGAGGTTGCTTGGAATCATGTGCTCCAATGCAACTGATCCACGCATCGCCGTCGGCTCTATTGACCCCTCATCAAGCCCGGGCCCCTCCCGTCCACAGATTCATCCGGAGCGCTGCGCCCAGAACGTGGCGGCGCCATCCGTGCTTTGCCCGGCCGGCGGCCACGACGCGCCCGAAATGAAACCGGTCGCCTCGCCTCCGTGTCGTCCCTGTAGCTCCGCTACTGGTCATGGCTCCGGGTGCTCCCCATTGGCCAACTGAGCTCTCCCTCTGCCCATGCCCATCCTGGGTTGTGTTCCCTCTTCAATGGCCAACAGTTCCGGCCTGCTGCATAGCAGCATAGGCTCCAGCGGCGCCTGCGCGCCATTGACCTGCGTGTCGTCTTCGACGAACAGTTCACGGCATGGGTCTGACTGATTGCGACTTGGGATCGGCTAATGACCACAACAATAATTTATAGAAACGGGTGATACCATCACCATCACCTGCCTCTGGAAGTAATTTTTTATGGAGCGGGAGATGGCATCACCAACCATTTGTATGGGTGGGTTATGGCTATCACCCATCTCTAAAAATACATTTTTAGGATGGCTTGAAAGTTACGGTAACCGACTTGTATTTTTAGAAATGGGATAGAATTTTGGTCGCCCCTCTAAAAATGGCGCTCATAAATTTTTTTTTGTAGTAGTAAAATTATTTTTATAGTAGTGATCGTATCTGTTTGTCTATGTGCACGTGTAGTATGTAAAATTTAAAATATACCTAAGAGACGTATAGGCAAGGGGTATGTGCTTGTATACCTAATTATTCATATGCTGCTACAGCTGTACCTACACGAGAGATATAAAAGAGTACTCTTCCTTACATTTTAGTAGTTGGAGTGGGCCATTTTGGAACATGAAGGCAGTGGCTTGATTTAAACAGCAGCAACGCGTTCGCTGGAATGAACCACTTGATCATGTGTGGTCCGTCGGCTACTGCCACGTACTCGATGGATCGGTCGAAATCACCTGCCCCGCGCTGGGCACTCCAACCAGATGGGTAATTTTGCTCAGAGACACTCAAATATGATATTGGCTGAAAGACACCACTTATTCTTGTCTTTGTTGAAGAATAATACTCTTTTGTGTTAATTTGTCATAGGACACCACATCTAATAAAATATTTATTTGTGGTCAAAAGGAGTGTGAAAAGTCGATTTTGCCCTTAAAAAATGGTTGCCTAGATCAAATTTTCTTTCTCTATCCCTGTGCTGCCTCCGAGCTCTCTGCTCCCCCATCCTGAGTTTCTGACCACAGGCTCGAGCCGCTCCAGGCCCCTGGCCTGGCCACCGCGTCAGACTCAGCAATGGCACATGAGCGCCCGCGGCCGCCGTACGCTAGCACCATCGGCTGCAGCATGCGGACACAGCGCAGCCAACCATCCCCAGCTTGTCTTGCTCATTGGGGAGCTGGAGCTCCATAACCATGGCCTTGGTCAGCGACGCTTCCATCAACGGCACCGTTTCCATTGACGGCGCCGCTGCGGAGGCAGAGTGGTCCCAGGTCCCAAGCGCATGCGCAGCGGCGACAGCGCTGCTAGGTGCCAGCAGCAGCCCCTGCTCCCGGGGCCGTTGGATCACCTGCTCTCGGGCCTCGCGGTGCTTCAGCCGAGGCTCCTGAGTGCGGTCTGCCAGCCCCTGCGCCGCCGGATGAGCTCGTCCGCGCTCTTGGGGCGCGGGAACAGGGAACGCGCTCAAGGTGCTGCACTGCAGCGACCCAGGGCCGCGACAGAGGTGGATGCGCGCTGCTCGCCCGACGGCGAGGCCGGGCGAGCCTGGCCGGCGGAGCAGAGCGAGCAAGGCCCGAGGCGGCGCGACGAGCGGTGGGCCGAGTGCGAACGATGCAGCGCAGAGCGGGCGAAGAAGCGGCGCGCCGCGCCCGGAGGTGGGTGGCACGGAGGCCAGCGCGGTGGCGCGCGTCCGCGGCCAGCGGGGGACGGGCGGAGGCTGGCTGGAGGCACGCCACAGCCAGCACTGGGTGGGCGGATGCGTGGCAGAGGTGCCGCAGCGACCGGCGCGATGGTGACCTACCAAAGCGGCCACGACGGCCATGGCGGGGGCACGGGCAGGGCCGCAGGGGCGTGTCCGTGAAGAAGATAGGGTAGATAAAAAAAGAAAAAAAAAGCTGACAGGTTGGAAGTAACGGTGGCCTGCAGCTGCAGGGGCATTTTTGTCCATTGACTCTTTTCTCTCTCCCCTCTACTCTAAGAAATTATTATTTTATTAGTTTGATGTCTTGGTGCAAATATTTGTATTTGAATGATGTGTTCTAGTAAAGACAAATTTGAATAGTGTCCACTAGCAAATAACAATATTCAAGAATGTCCTCTAGTTACCCCTACCAGATGGCACTCGATGCCCAGCTCCGCCGGCGACCTTTCGCTGGAGCTATGAGCAGTGGCTATGCTTGCCCATGACGCGTAATCAGTCGGCCGGCGCCAGCGCTGTCTCGTCTCTGTCGCCGGCGCCGGCGGATGCCGTGGATATCCCGTCGAGGATAGATGCTGCCCATGCTCAACGTCTTCATCAATGGCCGCCTTCTCAGTTGCTGCGTCCAGGAGGGCACACTCTACGCTTTACGCTGCGTGCACGTGTCCGTGGCTGCGGTCGGCAATTGGGCAAACAGCCACGGGGGTTTTTATTTGGCCAGAATCACTGGTGGAGAATTTTGCAAGGAACAGTGATTTAGGTTCGAGCAATCATGGTTGCGAATGGCAGCGCGTGTCTCTGGCGTTTAATAGGTAGTAGCCCTACTCCGTAGTTGGCTACTTGGTCTTTTTCAGTTTATTGACCAAACTGGAATCGGTGGTTATCGATCGGCTACGTGGACACCGAGTCATGTGTGATGCAATGATATTCCGCCACTTTGTTCATCTGTTCATCGAAGTACGATTTCGAGATAGAGTCTACTAAATTAGAATGTCATATAGACACTATATATAAACAGGAAAAAGTTTCTATTACTTCCTTCAAGTATAATCAAAGTCTGAATAACCCCCCTAAATTATAATTTGTTCAATTTTCCCCCTAAGCCATACAATTTAGTCCATGCATTTTACCCTCCTATACAATTTGTATTTTTATTTCTTCATACACAGGTTGAATGTTAATTTCAAATTTTGCAAGGTAGTGGACATCTCAATGCATATGAAAAAAATTATTATCATCGTTATTTTTCTTATAATTGTGTAATCTAATGATTAATTTGTATCCTAACCTATCAAAATAAAAAAAATATTATGATGTATTTTTCTAAAATGTGTTATGATGTGTATTATCATCGTATAAAATTTCAGCTTAAAACTCCACTAATGCGCGGAGAAATAAAAAAGACAAATTGTATTAGAGGTAATTTGAAGCAAAGGACATAGTTTGGGGTGTAAAATGAACCAAATAATAGTTAGTGGGTTATCCGAACTTCGACTATAATTCACAGGAGTAATTTAGATTTTGGTGGGTAGCACCGGAAGAACCGACGCATGAACATCGGTGCATCCGATGGTTGTCGGAAGAACCGACGCCATGGTATTTTGATGCAAAAGGGAATCGAAGCCAAGTCAGCTTATAGGCACCGGATGAACCGATGGTTCAAAAAGGGGCATCGGTGCATTGGGCGTACTATGTTCCAGAGACGATGCAAGTCGCGCAAGAGCCAAGTCTTCAGCACCGGTTGAACCGATGAAGCATCGGTGCATACCATCGGTGTAATGACGTCAGCAGAAGAGTTGAGTGCTGTGAGTGACCGGTTTAACCGACGGCTAAGCATCGGTTCAACCGGTGGTCACTGTGTCAGCTGTCAGGAGTTCAACGGTTACTTCGGGTTATGAGTGACCAGATGAACCGACGCTATCCCAGCCAGAGGCATCGGTTCATCGGATGATACGCAGATTTTCTGCTAACCGTTAGAGCAACGGCTACAAGACTTGGTGGCCTATATATACGCCTCACCTCGGCCATTTGAAGCTTGCTGGAGTTGCTAGACTTCCCACATATACTCAAGAACACCTCAAAAGCCATACAAGAGCATAGTGATCATATCCTTAGCCCTTAGCACACTTTGAGAGTGTTGTGTAAAGGTTAGCTCTTAGTGAGTGTGATTGCAAGGCCTTGAGTCTTTGTGCTGTAGTTCTCTAGTGAACCAAACAAGAGCTTGGTGCGCTAGCCTCCTTGGAGCTGCGAAGCTCGCCGGCAACGTCATCGACCCTCCGACTTGGTGTGGAGCGGCGACGACATCTTTGTGCGGGGGACGTGGAGACCCCCATCCTTTATGGAGATGCTCTTTAATGGAACCGGGGGCCAAGGTGACCGTGATTGTGTTCACGGAAAAGACTTGGTGGCCGAGTAGCAATACTCTTAGTGAGTGCTACAACAACGTGGATGCATGTGTGCCTTTGTGGCTAACCGAACCACGGGATAAACACCCGCGTCAAGAGTTTGCTATCTCCTATCCCGCTCTTTAGGCTTCCGCATTTAATACTTACAACATTTGTGCCTTTTCTTTCATAGAATAGTTTTTTGTTAGGAAAGGCTATAGGGTGCATAACTCTTTTGGGATAGGGGTTTCACACTAGAACAAACTAGTTGCACATATAAATAGCTTGAATTAGTTTAAGTTTTGTGCAAACTAGTTGGAGCCATAGGTCTAAGTTTTTAGAGTGCCTAATTCACTATCTCCCCCTCTTAGTCTAGAGCACCCGATCACTTTCATCTGTTCAGTTGGTTTCAGTGAACTGTCGTTCGTGACACCCCTCACTTGTATATATATCTAAGAGATCAATGAAAAATACAGAGAATCATTTTTGCATCGTTCGCTTTCTCTCGCTCTCACTTTCTAACACCTTGCACGACCGTACCAAGCTAACAGACTCTCCAAAAAACAAGGGCGAACAGCATGTACAGATTCGAAAGAATCACAAAGTTAGAAATAGTGGCACATTTGCCGTAGTTCGAGCCGAAAGTAGGAGTAAGAACACAACTACGTCTAATAATGGTAGAAAGAATTAACTGGTGATAGTAATGCAGTCTATCTCCACATCATCCTTTTGGGAATTACTAGTATTTTGTTACAGAATATCTAAAAACGTACAATCCAGTGGTTTGTGTTGCTTGTATTGTAGCTAGTACCATGGAGCATCCGTCTGCCGTGGCACATTAAGAAATGCTCTGAACAAGAAAAATATACTGCATCTCTCTCGGCTGGCTGCACGTATATCATAGAACTGATAGATCCGTAGAAGCAAACAATGGCACTTCAAATAGAGAGGGCAAAAGGGAACACATCTTGTGTATCTGCATGGATTTTGAGTGATGAACAGCAAGATCAGGGTGTCCAACTGCCGATTCATAGGGCGGTCTCTCGTGTACCACGACTGCCGATCAATGCTGACATTGCCCTAAACCTGCTCCTCTGTTCCCTCTTGTTGTGAAGTGATGAACATTCTGATGCATGTCCCCTGTCTCATTCCCTGTACTAAATTGTAATGGATTCAACTAATAAGTTGGTCATGCTACATTCTGAGTTTCTGACAGACTAATCTCAAAAACTCCAAAAACTCAAACTGTATCTTCTTGTTTCCATGCAAACAATCTCCTAATAAACTATCATGGAAGTGTATGCATGCAAAACTTAGTACGTAAGTACATGGCACTAAGATCTACAAATTCGTAAATGAAATAATTCGATTCCACTTTTTGGTACTTTGTCCCACATTTTGGAAGTACCAGATATTTTATTCTAGGTACTTTCTATCTTCATCGCCGTAGGATTTTTTCAGATGACCGCCTCCTATTTTTTTCGATCATTGTAAAATTTCTCGTGAAATAAAATGTGATCAACCAGATAATACAAAGGAGCATGTTCCTACACAAATCACTTCGGCCACCTGAATGAAAACATATACGCATAACAATCAATGTCCGGTCCGCTCATGATGCGTGATGCTTATATCAACCTGAAATAATGTATTCAATTTACAGGTGGGAGTACGAAGTTATCCCATTATATTTGCCTGCTGGTCTTATTAAGTCACATCTGCTTGTCCATCTGCTCATGATGCGATCCTTATATCAATCTGTCTCGTCTGGACATGCATGCATGGCGATCCACCATCAATCTTTCCGAGCTGCCCACCAGTCCAATTAGCTCATTTCATCAATGCGCAACTGCCGGAGCTACCAATCTGTTGGCCAAAAGTGAGTTCATGCATCGTTGGTGCAAACATTATTTCCGTTTTTCCCCAGATGCCTCTTTATTTTGATCTCGTAAAATTTCCTTCTTGGTTGAATTTATAAGGACGGCACAGAGTGATTTTATAATGTATTGTTGAGAGCCAGCATGAATAATGTACTTTTCATATAGCCTGTTTTCACACGGCACGGATGACTCAATATAGATGAATTGCATCAACTGTTTACTCATGAAAATAACACTTCAATGCAACCAAATTTGGAGTATTACAACACTACTAGTAGACCATGCTAAAATAGAAGAACTTATTAATACCATGACTAACCAATTGTGGAAAAACAATATATTGACATGAAATAGGAAATTGTCACAACATTTTTTACCATGCAAATAATTAGATGCAAAGATATACTCCCTCCATCCCAAAAATTAAGTCATTCTAGAATTCAAAATTTGTCCTAAAAGCAAGTCATTCTAGGACACTTTAAATGAAACCGCCTTTTGTTACAATGCGTGGGAGTCTCTTGGGGTAATTGAAACTATGGCTATTAGGGATGGGCACTTTTAAATGAGAAACCGAAAACCAATTGAAATGTCAGATTTGTTTGGTGTTTGGTGTCGGTTCGGTTGCTGGTTTTCCTTAGCTTGGGACTTCAGCATTGCCTCATTGGTATAGGTTTTCAAGTCCGTTGCACCGAGTTTCAAAAAAAAAACCCCCGTTGCACCGAAGAAGTGAACCACCGAGTTTGGCCCACCTCCCGCTCCAGACTCTTCACTTCCTTAGTCATAAACATTGGCCCAACAACACCACAATCTCATATCGTGGCCAACAACACTATAGCTGCACATCCCATTAGCAAGCAGGCGCTCTCTCTCATTTCATAGAATTTTTTTAATTTTTATATTATTTTTTTTTATTTTTCAAAAATATATGCTGAATTTTTTTTTTGCAAATTTATCATCCTGCCGCCGGTTTATCTAGCGGAATGAGGTTACCACCGGATGAACCGGCGGTAGGTGAGCGGGCCCACGACCTGACAAGGTATCGCCGGCGGTAAATGGGCCGACGTGGGCCTGCGACTTACCGCCGGACGAACCGTCGGTAGGTGAGACCTACCGCCGAATGGTCCGGCGGTAAGCACCCTGCTGGTTCAAACGGCGATAGCGGGTCACTTACCGCCGGACCATCCGGCGGTACGCCCCCACCCCCTAAAAACCGGCCCCGCTCCGGCCTGAACCCCCTCCCCCGCGCGCTCAGCTGCCTCGCCCCCCCCCCCCCCCCCCCCCCCGCGCTGCCGCTCGTCCCCGCCCCCGCCCGCCAGCTGTTGCCCGCACGCCGCCGCTCGCCACCCCCCTCCCGGTCGCTGTGCGGCACCGAGAGGCGGCCCCACCGGCCGCTGCGCACCACCGGTCGCCGGTGGTCGGCTGCCCGGCACTGCGAGGAGGGCCACTGCGCCGCTTTATTTTCAGGTACGATTCGAAATGTGTAGAAGTTCGTTCGGAAAATTAGCTCCCAGATAGAAATATTAGTCAAATTAGAAACAATAGTTTAAATACGATTATTAGTTTAGATAATATTAGTTTAAATACAATTATTAGTTTAAATATTAGTTTAGAAATTATTAGTTTAAATATGATTATTAGTTTAGATATTAGTAGTTTAAATATGATTATTAGTTTAGATATTAGTAGTTTAAATATGACTATTAGTTTAAATATGATTATTAGTTTAAATATTAGTGAGTTGAATTATTAGTTTAGATATTATTAGCGTAAATACGATTATTAGTTTAGATATTAGTAGTTTAAATACGACTATTAGTTCAAATATGAATATTAGTTTAAATATTAGTGAGTTGAATTATTAGTTTAGATATTGTTAGTTTAAATACGATTATTAGTTTAAATATGATTATTAGTTTAAATATTAATGAGTTGAATTTGAAATATTAGTTTGCTAGAACTATTAGTCAGTTATATTATTTTAAGTACAAATACTGGGACTAATAGGACTATTAGTCCGTTACAGAAATTCTAGGAAAAACTTAAGGTACATATTAAAAATTAATTACACACCACTACATGTTTTAAAATTATATTGGTTCTAGATTTGAATGGTCAGCGCTATGGCTGGGCAGAAAACCCGATACCCGATACCCGAACCCGAAAAACCCGAGCCCGAACCCAAAAAGTCCGAACCCGAAAAACCCGAATCCTAATCCGGGTTCCAACCCACGGTACCCGAAATTAATACGGGTAGTTCGGGTATTAGGCCACGGTACCCGAAATACCCGAACAACCCGAAATAATTTATTTTTTCATCTATGATTTGATTTGTGTGCTTCAAAACTATGTTTATTAATTGTGATATGTGAAGTGTGAACTGTCACGGTTTGGACGTGTGAAGTGTTAGTTAATTTCGTTTGAACTGTCAGTTTGGACGTGTGAACTGGATGTATGGTTGGGTGTATTTGATTTGATTTTATACTGCATATGTGGAGTTCCAGAATTTCGGGTAATTCGGGTAAAACCCGAACCCGAACCCGAATTTTCGGGTACCCGAATTTTCGGGTTCTTCTTTTTCCCAACTGATTTCGGGTATCATTTTTGGAAACCCGAAATTCCTAAAACCCGAACTACCCGACCCGAAAATTTCGGGTAACCCGAATGCCCAGCCCTAGTCAGCGCAGTAATATCAGCGGCTCACATACATTACTTATTTAATTGAAATGTGGGTAGAAAATATTGTTAATATTTAGACTATGGTCTGAATTTGACTTCACAAAATAATAGAAAGATTTACTGTCGCAAATGATGGCAGACATGTCAGATAATTTGTATTTTCAAGTGTTCTATGGCTTAGGAGAAATTAGATATGGTACTGAAGGGGTAGATTTGACAGAGTTTAGCTCGATCACAAAAAAAAATTACCCAGAGCAAGAGAAAGGACTTGGATTTCAATAACCAATTGGCTATTTAAAGCTTTCGGGCTTAATCGAGATGAACATGAGATATCTGTCATGGCAGTGCTCAGTCAAAGGGAACCAGTATTTTGGGAGCTATTGCCGCTTGAAGGGATGCAAAACTGGAGGAACTATGTTAATATAAGTACTAGCCGAGGGTTACCGCTTGCATTGTTTGTTCAAGCTTTCGAGAAGGTTAGATTTAGTACTAAAGTGGGTGGAGAACATGGAGGCCAGGGAAATATAGTAGCGGAAGATCCGGAGACGATGCATGAACCTCATGAAGAAGGTGTTGAACTCGAGATTGTTGAAGATGGTACAAATGCTTCATATGAACCTCGCCAAGCAACTGGTGAGGCTAATGAGTGGGAACACATTCCCGAGATAGTTGAAGAGTTTCAGAGGGAGGGTGAACAGCAGAACCATGCAATGAATGATGACTCCTCGGATGATGATGATGATGATGATGATGATGATGATTATCATGTGCCACAGAACTAGTCCGGGTATGATTTTTCAAAATTAAGTGTAAATGAAGGTGAAGCGGTTCCTTGGGAGTACAAGAAAAATGAGGTATGCATCGGTTTGGTGTATGCCAACAGTGACAATATGAAGGAAGCCATAAAACGGTGGTCCACCCTATCTTTGCAAAGACAGCTCAAAGTGGTCAAGAGCAGTCCGAGAGCATATGACGTGCGTTGTGTGCGAAGCGAATGCTCTTTCAGGGTGTACGCTTTTAAGGGAAAGTGGCAGGATTTCTGGGAGGTCAGAAAAGTTGTGGAGAACACTTGCCTGTTTGAGCAATTAGAACCACAGCACCGCAACCTCAGTTCCAGTTTCATAGCTAACTACATGTACCCTTTGATCGTGGACAATCCTAGTTATGAACCGAAGTCAATTATTTGTGCTGTTGAGGAGGAGTTTAAATATAAAATTAGCTACAACAAAGCTTACAGAGCGGAGCAGAAAGCGCTGGAAATGAGGTGGGGGACGTATGAAGCTTCATATTATAATATGCTAGCATTGCTGCAGACCATATGTCTTAGAAATCCTGGAAGCTACTACGACTTGAAAATGTATCCATGTGTCCAGAAGCCTGGAAAGCAGGTACTGCAACGGTCGTTCTTGGCCTTGGGGGCTTGCATTGAGGCGTTTCCGCACTGCCGGCCTGTCATTTGCATAGATGAGACATTTTTGACAGGAAGGTATAAAGGCACAATCCTGACAGCTGTTGCAGCTGATGGTAACAGGCAATTGTTGCCTTTGGCGATTGCCTTCGTGGAGAAAGAATCAGGGGATAGTTGGTATTGGTTTCTGCAGAGGGTGAAGCAGATGATTGTGAAAGATGTACAGAACGTGTGTTTGATTCATGACCGGCACAAGGGTATCTTACAAGCAATCGATGACATACAGAATGGTAGTACTGAGCGTCGTAGGCCTGTACTATGGCCGGACCTAAAGAGTAGGTGGTGCATGAGGCATATGGGGGCAAACTTTCATAGCCAATTCAAGAACAAAACCCTTATGAAGCTGTTCAAGCGGCTATGCAGCCAGAATCAGAAAAGAAAATTGAACTTACTGTGGAAAAAATTGGATGAGCTGACAAAGAAGCAAACAACGGAGTTTTCGAAGAGACTTGTAAATACAGAGGAGGACGATCAGGTCTCACTTGAAGATGTGGGCTTGGACGGTCCGAATGTCAGGCGCAAAAGGAGAAGGGCAATTAAGACATTCTCGGAGTGGATTGAGCATGAGCCCAAGAAGAAATGGGCTTTACTATTTGATGAAGGAGGCGCTAGGTACGGTATAATGACTACGAACCTAGCCGAGGTGTACAATTGGGTGCTGCGTTGTGTCAGATCGCTGCCACTTGTTGGGATCGTCGAGTTCTTCTTGTATCGCACTTGTGAGTACTTTAGAGACTGGTACACTGTGGCACAGAAGGATATGGTTGATAATCGGAAAGTTTACGGATACAAGATTACTCGAGTACATGGAGGCGGCTTTTAAAAAGGCCCATTTACACCGGGTCACTCCAGTTGGCAGTATGGAACATCGGTATGAGGTGATGTGTAGAGACAAAGCCCGTATGGGGGGCCGGTGTGAGAAACATGTGCAGGAGTGTGTTCTCCGTACCGATGCTTGTATTTGCTCATGTCATAAGCCAAAGCTCGTACACCAGTCGTGCACACATGTCATTGCTGCATGTTTTGAAGCTGGGGGGCTACAGCCTCGTATGTATGTCTCAAATTACTTCATGATGGAAACCATTTGGATGACTTGGAGGCACGAGATTTATGGGTTTCGTATTCTGGGAGACTTCATAAGTGATCCTGGACGCAATGCAAGTTACATTCCAGACCCAGATCTAGAAATGTTTCAGGGGTGGGGCGACGCAAGAAGAAACGCATTCGAAATAATATGGATCGATCGGAGGCTGGTCGAGACGTGCACCTCTACTCGAAGTGCCATGAGACGGGTCATACGTACAAGGATTGCACGGCATTGACTTATGGCGGCGGCACAGATGGAGCGGGCTCATCACAAGCTGCTCCAAATCCGGCAACGCAACCAACGGATCGTCGTGGTCGTCGTGTGAACAACGATGGACTTGTGTGATGGATGACAATTGTCATGTGTGTCATTCGCTATCGAATCATTTCCTATATTAAATTATGTAATGTTAAGAACTACTACGTGATGAACTGACTTCGACTTGGCGTACGAATATTTGTTGTAATGTGTGGCGCAATTTTATGTTCAACTTTGTTCATGTAATTGAAAATTGAAGTTATATGTTATGTAATTTGTTGTGCATCATTTATTAGGTTATTACGTTCCACACATTTAGTATTTCATTTAATATTTGTTGTATTATTTAATGTTATTATGTTTAATATTATTACTTATGTTCTGAAATTTTATCTAATAAATCCTATTATGAAGGTATGGCGCACGAGAAAGGAGCCACCCCTGAGTTGCTAAATGCTCTCGTCGACAAGCGCCACCGGTCGTACATGTCTGCGGTCCGTGGGATAAGCTTGGGGACGTTTCGGGAACGTTTGCCCATGTCGACGATGCCGATACACTATCGCTAGGTTCCTAGGTATGGGTTACATTTGTCACATATTTTCATTGTTTCGATAACCGTTTGTTCTAACTTGATATTTTATTTTTGCGCTGCAGGCTACGCGCTTCGGGTAGACCCTGCACGTCGGGTAGACCCGATTGCGCGACTTGTGGAGGGAGATATGGTAGACCCTGCACGTCGACCTAGGGACAGGGCTCCACGCTTTCAGTTCGACATGTCCCTCCTCGCGGCACTTCTCGACCGTTGGCGTCCGGAGACGCACACGTTTCACCTCCCGGTTGGTGAGATGACCCCTACTCTTCAGGACTGGCGATGCTTCTGGGGTTGCCGTGTGCTGGACGAGCTGTAGGTGCAGAGGACGTGGCACTCTCGTGGCGTGACGATCTTTTGGCTCGATTCACCGCGGTTCAGCGCAACGACCGAGCGTTGCCGTACCGGCCCTTCTCTTCGAACCATGGACTGACAAAGAGGTGGCTCCTACAGTTCAGTGTGAGTACCTAAATGTTGAATCCTTCTGTACTTATGTTCGTACGTATTTGCATTGACGACTTGTACCATTTTGTAGGCGGACTACATGAGGGCTGACGCAGACGACGCTACAGTTGCTAGGCACTTGGAGGCCTACTTACTGTGGCTGTTCGGCTGGGTCATGTTCTGCAGCTCCCAGGGTGACTCGTGCCCCAAACAGCTCGTTCCTTTGGCGAGGTCGATAGCAGATGCTCCACTTCACGAGTTCCCACAGTTTAGCTGGGCTTCTGCCATTTTGGCTGCAACTTACAGGGGCCTTTGCACGGGCGTGACGAAGGTCTCAGTAGAGGAGCCCATCTTTGTTGGGTGTCCTCTACGGTTACAGTTGTGGTCGTACGAGCGCTTCCCCGTCGATAGGCCAGAGATGGACTTCGAGCCGTACGTCCAGCTGTCTCCAGACCTATATGATGTCGACAGACCGACGATGGGTTCATTGTGGTGCCTCAGGGGGGAATGTTATATCGTTTGTTTTACTTATTGTCACATGTCTTCAGAACTCTACGATTTAGCGGTTAAATTTTTTTTTGTTATGCAGCCTTCTTGGGTCGGTGTGCAAATGAGGAAGTCATACCCTGACTTCGTGGGACAGTTCGACGCTCTTGTGGACGCGGACGTGAGGTGGACTCCGTACACTGCAGCCAACATTTACATCCGGGCACCGAGCGGTCTTTCTTCCTTATGCCTGTGGGACCATGAGTACTGGATGATGAGGAAGCCGATCCTTTACGACATCCACGTCGAAGAGTACCACATCAACTGGGTCATAAGGCAATTCGGTGTCTACCAGCAGACCCCGGTCCTGATTGTGCACTCAGTGGAGCCCCACGTCCACAGGTATGTAATATATAGTTCTGTTAACAATTCATCTTATTTTTACAAGGTACCATGTAACGTTAATTCGCTCAATCTTTGCATTGTAGGTGGACACGTCAGGGGCAGCCACCAGGGTCGCTGTGGGCCGACAAGGTCTATCCTTACGTCGACTCCTAGGCTGCGGCCCTCAACGACGTCGTTTTCGAGGATCGGCCGCACAGCGACGAGAAGTTCGCGGACTACCTACGGTGGTACCTGTTGAGGACACGCACCAGAGGCTCCGATCGAGGCCGTAGCGGTGACCGAGACGTACCCCGTAGTTCGAGATCAGAACTTCGCCATAGCGGTACGTTTCTCTAATTGATTTTGCATTCTACAAAAATAATTGCATATAATGTTACTACTTTCTCGGTGCAGTACGATGTCATACGAGCGATTGAGTCCGAGGCTTCGTCGAGCATGGGCCACTATCATGACATGACGCCCGCGCAGCACCAGAGCACGCTGCAGAAGATCATCGGCATATGCGGGCGATTTCGGCGAGCCGTGACTTGTCATGAGGACGACACCTTGCTCCCACCTCGCACTTCGGGGCCAGTGCCTAGGGCCGGTCCATCATCAAGACGGTCTGCACCCACGGGACAGTCAGGTGCACTGTCACGGCCACCCATCACGATGGCGACACCGTCGGCTTCTGCAGCTCCGCCCACGTACGTGCCTCGGCCAGCACATTTGTACTCGGCAGGTAAACCATACTCTAACCTCGTGTCCTTACAATACCGCAGCATGTAAAACTTTATTCATCAACTTGTACTCTTTATTCCTACAGTGCCTGGCTCGTCGTCGTCCAATACACGATTTAGGTATGTCTAAGACGAGTTGTTAATTTGCGATAACAAGTACATACTTAATTGAACAATGATGGATGGAGGCTTGTGAATCAGAGTACCGGCAGGTGGGAGGGACAGACAACGATGAGGAGGTTCAGGACATGGACGACCTCGCGCAGACGGAGTGGGTGAACACGTTCTTCTCTGCTGCACCGACGCAAGAGGTCGTCGGCCATTCACAGCTGGGGGCGCCCCACCCGCGACGCAGGACTACACTCAGGGGGAGCAGACGCCTGTTCCTGAGCAGGGTCGTCGGTCCACTCACGAGACCATCCCGCCGGAGCCACTGACGTACTCGCAGCACCACACTAGGGTGGCCCAGGCTGCAGAGCGACGTGACAGGAGGAGAAAGGGCAAGCGCGGACGCATCTAGTGTACAGGTTGTAGCTTATGATTTATTTATTCTGTCAGACTATGTTATGTACGTCGATGTAGACTGTGATATGCGTGCTATGTAGATGCCATGTGACCTGCTTGTATTACGAAAACCCTATAATCGGTGCGTTGGGCGATGGGATGTGTCGATGATGTGCCATTATCATGACTAGGCAAGTTCAATGCTTTCGGCGATGCAGACTGTCGGTGACGTGCCATTAGCACGAGTAGGCCAGTGCAGTGTTTTGCGCGATGGGATGTGTCGGTGCACTGGCACTAGGACAAGTATGCTGCGTACACTAGCACTATGACGGGTACCCGTTAAGCCGAGGCCGCGGTGTCATGACCTCCTATATATATCCCCAGTGGCGGATGCTTTGATATTCGCTTCCGTAGGACCGCCTCGTTTGAGTAGTAATGTCTGGGGGGTCGTCAAGTAGAAAGGGTTTCGGTGCTGGGAGAGGAAAGGTGGTACGAAAGGGACCGCCGATTGTGTGGGAGGGTTCTGTTGGTCCCAAAATTTATCCAGAATCAGTGTATGAGTTTCCAGTACAGAGCAAAAGTGACTTCAGTACCACAAAACCTCTGAGAGGATACGATAACCGCAAAGAGGATTGGGCAAAATGTATGCATGGTGAGGACTGTGTAGTGCTGATGATGACCAAGGGAGAGGATGGAGGACATCATTTCTTCAAATGTCCGCGAGTATGGGTACGTCTAAATAATCTTCATTTGTTACATGTATCGCACTTCGTTTCTATTCTTTACCCCAGGTACATGTTTCAGTCTTCTACAGATTCGGACGAGTGCGGGTTCGTTAGGTGGGTCGATCCAGCTCCTATTCATCCACATCAGGAATATATTGAGTACCTGCAGAATCGTATCTTCGATCTAGAAATGAATATCGGTGACAATGGCACAGAAGATGATGACAACAACAATGTTGTCGTTGCACAGGCGACAATCTGCAGCGATCCATACTGCAACTGTCCTTGTTACAAGAAGGTGGGGGATTCGCCACCGCCACCGCCAGAAAAAATGGGAGGTTACTATGGCGAAGGCGCCACACACTATGCTAGGTGGCCGCACTATTAGATGTAACTTTTCTTATATTCGTAGAGGTGCTGTGGTGTGTTTATGCCGCTTGAAGTATCATAGAGGTAGACATGCGGCACAGCACAGAGCTCATGGTAGATTTATGTACGTGTCTCTATTATTTTTATATGAGTAATGTTGTTTGAATGCCGGGGAATCTTTCAGTGTACGACTTATTCATTCAATGTTTCAACCCAACCATTTCCGACTGATGGGACACGTCCAGGCCAAAGGTCACAGCTTTCAACTGTGCAGTGCATTGATCACGAATAGACCGGTGCAGTGATATGTATAGGACAATGCACTGCCAGTACACCTATTAAGTCCGTGAGAGACTACGACACATGGGATAGGACATTGCGGCCCCATTAGGACGAGTAGCACGCTGCAGGTATAGTGTGCACTGCAGTGTGGAACTCGCACGGCAACCAGTGTCATGATAACTCGCTGCATTATTTTCTGGACGTCCATGGACATAGCCCATGGCCTTGCAAGGATCTCCATAAATAAGCCCACCAGGCAGACCATGAAACCATAGAGTAAGCTGACAGCAACTGTACCCCAAGGAGTCCAGGTGCCTATGTGCTTTTGCGGTTCATTGTGCAAGCTCATGAAGTCCACAGTTTTGGGGGACGACTTCGGGATGAGGTTCTTCATGTGCGACAACTATGAGTATGATCCACCCAAGCGTCACGGCAAGGAACGAGCTATGGTACTAAAATATACTACCAGAGCTTCGCAATTCTCGACCAGTTACTGAGTACTAACATGATTTGGGGAAAGACTCCACCGCCTCTATGTGATTTCGTGCAGTGGTTAGACATCGAGCAATCTCAGGAGGCAAAGGATCACGTTGAGCGTGAAGCAAGGTGGGCTGCGGAAAGGTGGCAACGAATGCTGCATGAGGAACAGATGGAGGAGAAGCGCAAGAAAGACCAAGAAAATATCCGGAAGAGGATTGCAGAAGTGGAACGTCAGGAGGCGGAGGAACGTGAAGCTGACAGGGAGAAGAAGCGAGAGAGGGTCCGCCGTGCAAAGAAAGCAGGGCTCGAAGCTATTAGGAAGGGGAAATATCCCATGTGCACTCAGTAAAGCACGACCATGTAATCCTGGCAATTGAAATTCCCTAAGGCACGTTAGGTTTAGATGAAAACACGGTTACCATGTTGCACGTGCCACTGCAGTTCGTTCTTTAAGTTCCATGTTCAGAGCAAAGGTCTCATGCGTTATTTGTCGTAGTAATACAGACGCAATGACTCGTTGCTTTGTAATCGTTATCTTAATGAAATCCGGGAATTTATGGCTCGTGCCTAATTTGCCGTACTAATTGCAGTACATTCATATATAGTTCAAATTATGCCTACACAGTTTATAATACAAAAGAAATATGGTATGTTAAGGCAGTGGAGGCTCACGTGGTACATGCACCTATTCCTTTCCGTAACTGTGACTATGGTAAGCCAGTGGAGGTTCACGTGGTTCGGTCGGCCTCATTGAATCGTGCATTGGATTCGACTATGAAGTGAAGTGACATAACGTGACGTTGAAAGGACGCTAATTGCTGGCCATGTCTGTCCTGCGCTGTTTCAAACGACACGGAAATAGTCTTATCATCTCGTGACCATTTAGTGGAGGCATTCCTGCATTCTAAGACTATGGTCATGCTTTGTCTGGCGTGTGAGTGCAGCAGTGAGTGGTCATGTCTGTGCTTAAAGTGCGAGGGCAGCAGTGTGGAGTGCACTGATATTTTTCACCCTGTCGTGTACGGTCCAAAGAATCTAAATGATAGACTCTGGTGTGATTGAACAGAATGATGTGGACGTGAAACTGTTGATATGAAACATCACTCACCATCCGAAATTATTGAATCCGCCGTGCTTCAACACAATAATATTCAGGAGGACGTGACTCCGTCGCTATTTCAAAGGATGATGCAAGCACTCCGGCGTCTATAAAAGCCGATGATGTGGTCATCGAGAGTTCAGGCAATTTAACTTGCACATATTTTCGGTTAGCCCGAACAAACCGCTATGGGCTCATCATCTAGGGCAGCTTTGCGTCGGGAAATGGAGGCGTCGTTAGGAGGCACTCCTAACGATCCAAATATATGTATTACAGACTGTAAGGTGTGGCCGAAAGGTGTAGAGCCACCCTATTGCTATTGCCAGATGCGTTGTGTTCCCAACATATCTCGTGAGTACGAGACTTTTGGCCAGAGGTATTGGTCTTGTAAGAATATCGAGGAAGTCCAAAAAGCACAGGTATAGATATTTTTTTCTTGAACATGTTTGTCAAGTGTTTGTTTCTATTTTTTCTAATTAATTTGTTTCATTTCTTGTTTATGAAAGAGCGATGTCGATAACACGCATACTCATTATTGTCATTTCCATGAGTGGATTGACACGTGGATCACTCGTCGTGATCAGCAATATATGGCGTGGTTGAAGAAGGTGGATGATGATGTACGCAAGTGCGAGCGCGAGAAAGCAGAATGAGCGGGATGTGGAAACGATGCTGGCCGTGAATGAGGGATGTTGTACTGGTCCGTTTAATTCGGATCAAGCCTGCTATCCGAATAAGTTATGTTCCTTCCCGATCAATATGTTGCGTGTTTGTTTCAGAAGTCTCTTCTGACTTCCTTTGTATTGCTTTTTATTGCGTCCTTTATATGTGTACTCCTTATGTTCTAGAGGTTGTTTTTCGTTTGTAATAAAACCGTATATCATCCGGCAATGAGAAATTATCATACTAGTACTCCGAAAAATGCAATAAATTCGGTCAACTACCTGCACAATCGGTCACCAGAACTAATACAGTTTCTAGACAATTTTTAGTTACACCGACGGACCGTCCGTCCCATAGGATTCGACAATCCGCCTGTTAAGATGTTCGGACATCGAAATCGTAATTGGAGCTCATTAAAATATATCATGAAAATATATTTTCACATTCTCCTAGAGTTAAATCTAATTTTTAGTTGTTTTCAAAAAGTATTTTCATAAGCTCTGCTATCTCTTCTATCTTTTTGAAATATCTCTAAGCGTAAACAAAATAATTAGAGCACAGGGAGCCTAAAAAATAATTAGAGCTGGCAAAAAATGCGTTTGGAAACTTTTATAATTTCGATTTAGCTTTAAAAAATGGCGGGACGACCTTTCGCCGTTTGAAACGGCGATAAGTTACTGTACACTACAGTGCAGCTATAGCCGGCTGTAGCTTGGCGATAGCGCCTTCCGCCAGTTCATCCGGCGGAAGGTACCTACCGCCGGATCATCCGGCGGTAAGTTTGTTGGCTCAGGGCCCATCTAACTTACCGCCGGTTCAACGTTCCGCCGGATAAACTGGCGGCAGGATGATACTTTTGCAAAAAAAAATCGGCGTATATTTTTGACAAATTGGAAAAAAAATAATATAAAAAATAAAAAAGTTCCATTTCATACGCAAATCACAGAGAATCCTTCTATCCCTCTAGCCTCTAGGAGCTTCCTTCTCATTTTTCTTTCACTCCTTCGGGCCCATGATTCCTTAAATCAATACTCTATATACTATACGCCGTGGACGGGGTGCCCTCTGAGGGATTGAGCTTCCCCTGGTCGACACGTGCCCTGGC
Source organism: Panicum virgatum (assembly GCF_016808335.1). Taxonomy (NCBI): domain Eukaryota; kingdom Viridiplantae; phylum Streptophyta; class Magnoliopsida; order Poales; family Poaceae; genus Panicum; species Panicum virgatum. Next base: position 32,774,459 of record NC_053152.1, on the reverse strand, counting down.
TGAAGTAGGCCGATGTGAGCCGTGGATTCGGCGCTTCCTGCCTTCGCGCGCTGCAGCCAGCGCCTCGCTTCCGTCTGGGGTCCGCTGGGCTCCACTGGGAAAGCCTCCACTGCCGCGCGGGGAGGATTCTAGGTCGTGAGCGGCGGCAGGCGGCGTGGCGTGGCGGCTAGCGGGGGCGTGCGCCGGTGGGGGCTGTCCCTGCGCGTTCCGACGGCCGGTGCGAGATCCGCGCGCCGCAGGGCTCTGCGCCGCCGGCCGGATCCGGCGCGGCGCGACGCCCCCGGCTCCCTCCTCCTCCTCCTCTACGGCGAGCTCGAGCTCGGCTTCTCCGGTGGGGAGGCGGCCATGGCGCAGCGGAGGACCCCAGCGCGCGCCCCTCCTCTCTCTGGCGGGGAGGCGGCCATGGCGGGGGCCGAGCACGCAGCGGCGCGGCACACGGCCGCGAGCACCGCGGCGGCGGCACGGCCGCCCTCTCCCTTCCCTCGGCATTCGCGCAAGCTGGCCCTCTCCAGCGGCGGATCGGGAGCTCTAGCTCCGCCGCGGCTCGACAACGGCGGCGAGCTTCCCCTGCCTCCCTCCTCCCTCTTCCGTCCTCCTCACGGTGCCTGGGACCCACCGGGATCCCCTCGTCCAGTCTCCACGGGAGGCCGCCCGTTCCCACCCCGCCTAGCCACCCGCGCAGGAGGCCTCCACCGGAGTGGCGGCCTGGACATGGCGGGCCGGAGCGGTGACGGCGCGAGCTCCTCCTTCCTCCGGCGTGGCTCCTCCTCCAGCACGGCAGGCGGAGCTCGGCCGCACCTAGCTTCGCCCCCGCGCGCCTCTCCTCCTTGCGTCTCAAGGCGTCATCCCCATGGGCGAGGAGGCCGTCGACCACGGTGGCGCCCAGAAGCGGCGGCGGCGGGCCCGATCTAGCAGCGCCACCTCCCACCACGGCCGCGCGGAGCTGGCCGCGGCGAACGAGCGGCGGGCCGGCGGGGTGGAGGCACGGCGGACGCGGGGCATGCAGGCGTGCGGGGCGGAGGCGCCACTGCTCTCCTCGGCATCGCGGGGCGGAGCTCTTCGTCCTCAATCCTGGCCGGCGCGGAGTAAATTAACTATCCAAATTAAATTCCGACTACATCGTCGTGTTTCTAACAACGAGTTCTTCAGAACAATATTACACTTGACAACAGTCGTACGAAATTTAAGATGGAACAATTTTAGTTTGATGCAGAACAAGAAAATTGTTTCCCTTCAAGAAAAAATATCTCACCTTATAAGTTATTTAAATATAGTCACTTAGGATCTTATTTTCAAATTTTCATCATAAAAAATTAATGGTGCAATCCGAATTTAAATAGACATTTCAGTTGAAAATTATAAATTTATTTACTTCAAACCTATTTTTTGGAAGATGCGTACGTGTTCCAGCCCACAATATTCTTTCTGCGATAACTTCACTGCGAGTCACGTGCGCTATCCAGAATAGCGTCTCATTTCTTATCCACTCTCTTCATGATGCCCGTGGCAACCGCGCTGCCGAGATGCAAGCCACCAAATGGACTGCAAGCAAGTACGAGCGGTATGGACTTTGGTGCCAACCGAACAGGCGAACACCGAACTAAATACACGAACATTGAATTGGTTAGTTTTTGGATTTCCTAAGCACCGATTGGTTCATACTTGAAGATGAAGTTTTTCAACACCGAAAATAACGAACCAAAATTGTCGGTTCAAACCAAATGCCCAGCCCTAATAGTTATGCTACGGAGTACGGAGTGCAACAATATAGCCCATGTATTGCCATGACAAACCGTTGCCAATATTACCTATCCATGCCACAATTCATGAGTTGTTGCAATATATTTGGTTCAAAAAGCCGATTTTCTCAGTTGAAGCTATTTTCTATCTTCCTGTCTTTAAAAATTTTACCAGACCTTTTCTCCCAAGCATTCCACAACCATGTGTTTGCCGTTATGAAGCACTGAACTTTAGTTATTGGATAAGCATTTCGCAAAAAAAAAGGCATTGGATAAGCATTTCGCAAAAAAAGGCATTGGATAAGCATTTTGCATTTTCCAGTCACTATGGCCCTCCCCCCCCCCCCCCCCACCCCTCCCCCTCCTTCGACTATTTTAAACTTTAATTACATGAGTCCTCCATAAATGTAAAACATTGAGCCATCAATTCGGTTCTTGGTTTCATAGTTTTTTTCTTTATAAATATTATCAGATTTAAAATAATTTAACTTCAAACAAAGTTATATAAAGACAGTCTCAATAGAGTTTCATAAGAGTTTCATGAGCATTAAATGTTATATCACGTCAGCAAATTTGCTGATATGATAGTGTCACTATACTGTATAGAGGAATGGGAATTTTGTGAGATAAGAGAGAAATTTCACCCCTATAATAGTCATCCGATTTGGTTACTAAATTCTCAATCTTGATAACTATACAATGAGAATATACACTGAGGCTGGTCTAACTACATTTTCTTAAAATGTAGGAGTACCAGCATTGTCAATTTGTCATATTGATTTCTTTTTTCTATTTTATGGGTTATCATCGTGATTTCTATAGAAACGCACGGGCATTAGCTCTGGGGACTAATCCTAGTTTTTAAAGCATTAATGGACCACTCTATGCCTTAGTTTGTCTGCACTCGTCGTACTCTAAATTCATCCTCTAAAAGAAATCTCTCATCCTCATCATCGATATTCTTTCCTCTATACCCAGTTTCAATGCACACATCTTCCTCTATATATCATCCTCTGTATCAACTACCAGCTGCGGAATCCATACCTCATACTCTCTTTCTATTCTCTCTCCCACCCGATCTCTCTCTCTCTCTCCTCCATTCCCCTCCCAGCATCCCCAAGCCCTCTCTCTGCTCCCTCCGCCGCCCCTCCCTGCTCCCTCCGCCGACGGCGGGCGCGGCACTTCCTGCTCCCTCCAGCAAAGCCGGCCATGGCACCCTCCCTCCTCCCGGGCCGTGCAGGGCGAGGGCGAGGCCTGCCATCCGCGCCGGGGCTGGCCTGTTGCGGCGTCGCGGCGCCTCTCGCAGCCTCCAGTGGTGGCACGGCGGCCGGCACCCTCCCCTGCGCGCTCTCTCTCTCACTCCAGCCTCCCTCCCTCCTCTCCCTACGTGCGCACCGCCGTCGGGCCCTCCGCGGCCGCCGTGCTTGCTCGCCGCACCCCGCTCGCCGGAGCTCCCTCCCAGCCGGATCCGCGCGCCCCCGCGGCGGCCCCTCCCTCCCGGCCATGGCAGATCCTCCAACCTCCTCCCTCCTCCCCCCTACCTCCCTCGGCGGCCATGGCGGGCCGCGGCATGGCTCTGCGGTTGCCGCCACCACGCCTCCGTCCTCGGCCAGTTCCACGCGGGGCCACAGCCAGCAGCTCGCACTCGCCTCCCGCGCCGGCCGCGGCGGAGGAGGCCCTCGCGGTAGCGGCGTGCGGCGGCCGAATCCAGGCTGCTTGCGGTCGTGCGGCGCTCGTTGTGACGAGCCTCGCGGCGCAGGCCGGAGGGCGGACAGGATGACGGCGGTGCTCGTGGTGGTGGGCCTCGCGGCGCCGGGCAGTCGGAAGGCGCGCGTAGGCACGGAGCCCACACCACGGCAGCGCGTAGCGGACCTCCGCTACCTCCTTTGCATTTGGCGTGCCTGCTCTCATCCGCTAGGATAGCGGTTTCCTTTAGGGTATCCGCTGCGGAAGAATTCCCTATAAACTCTGAAGCTTGGTCATTCAATCAAGTCGAGTGTTAATGGCCACACTCTAATGCCTTTGCTTATTTTGTATTTGGGTTGCTAACTTCCTAGATACAGTACTATCTTTGCTTATTTTGTATTATTATTATTCGGAGTAGCTAGATAGAAGAAAAATAGCTTATTAATTTGTAGCGTGGAACCTGAGACCGTGTGGTCTTTGTCCGTGGACAAACAGGCGCAACATTCAGCCATGGAGGCGATGACGCATGTGCTTTACACGTGGCAGCTAGCTGTTGGACGGATAAGTGTGTAGCCCTAGTATGAACTTTAGGCTTGAAATGCATTTATCTCTTATAGCAATTATCCACTTTTGGAATCATTTGTACTATGATGTATTTTAAAATGGAAGTCTAAATTACTCCCATAAACTATAACCAAAGTTTGGATAACCTCCTAAACTATCATATGGTTCATTTTACACCGCAAACTATACATTTTTGTTCAAATTACCTCCTAATACAATTTGCTTCTTTTATTTCTCCATGCATAGGTGGAGTTTTAAACTGAAAGTTTACAATATGATAGTACAAATCATAAAACATCTTATAAAAATGCATCATAATTTTTTATCTTTATTTTGATAGGTTAGAATATTTAATAATAAATTAATCATTGGAGTATAAAACTATATGAAAAGTTATAACAAAATTTTTAATATGCATTGTGATGTTCACTACTACCCTGCAAAATTTGAAATTAAAATTTAACTTATGTATGGAGAAACAAAAAGGAAAAATTATATATGGGGGTAAAATGGACTAAATTGCATAGTTTATGGGGTAAATTGAACCAAGTTATAGTTTAAGAGGTTATTCAGACTGTGGCTATACTTGAAGATAGTAAATTAATTTTTTTTCTTTTAAAATTAATCAGCACAACAAAATTAATGATACCTAGTATCAATATAGTTTTTTGAATTTTTAAAGAAGCAATATTCCAACAAACAATTTCAACAATTTGAATATATTGTTTCAACATTAACATGAAAAATGTTGAAACCAAACTACTGAGCTAGGTTTGAAGAAATATCGAGTCTAATATTATGAAGTGTTGACTAGTAAGTGTATACCAATCAAAATTTCGATATTGTTTGAACATTTACATAAATGTTTAACTAGTATTTTCGAAATTGTTCAACGGTTTTCTTAATAATTTTGAATCTTATTATTCGAAATTCTAAAAGTGCAAAATTATAATATAGTGGTTAATCACAAAGATTCAAAGAATAGGAGAAGGTCGAGAGAAAAAATAGATATGGGCTGCACAAGCTGGTGTCGCCTTGGCATGCACAAGCTGGCTATTTATGACCTAGCACGAATTCTGCCTTCTGGGCCAGAAAAAAAAAATCGAAGCTAGTTCACAGGAAGAAGAGGCGCAATTGCAGGCCGTTCCTGGGCTGTCTGAGATGGTCGATGACGATGACATAGGCCATAAAAAGTTAAATAAGTTTATTAATTTCTTAAAAATGATTAATCTACTTAATTTTTTTAGTTTGGAGTTGTTTGTCCCGCCCTTCTATGGTGCTCTTTTAAAGATTTTGTTCCCAAAAATCTTTAACTTAGACCCTGTTTAGTTCCTAAAAATTTTACTACAGTATCTGTCACATCGAATCTTCGGATACATGCATGAAACATTAAATGTAGTTGAAAAAAATAACTAACTATACGGTTCAACTAGAAATGACGAGATGAATCTTTAAGTCTAATTAGTCTATAATTGAATATTAATTACCAAATAATAACGAAAGTGCTACAGTACCCAAATCCAAAAAATTTCATGAACTAAACACAGCCTTATTATTTTGACGTTGTACGTCCTGCTTGCCTTCAGAGTTCAGACTGAAGCCTGGCTGGACCACGAATTAATTTACTGTTTTTTTTCAGAACTAGACACTTCAATATAGCTGTAGCGCCAGCTTCAGCAGAAATCAGGGAGGCTGTGAAATCTATTAGATTAGTAACATAAATACACAATTAACCACTATTAATTATTGTTACTGAAAGGGAAGTTGCAAATGAAGGGTCCCACCTTGGTCTTTGTTCAGATCAGTCTTCATTTCAGTTTTCCTTCATTTTGTATTTCTGACAAAAAGCTTAACTAGAGTTCCATATTATATTGCGCATGTTTCCAAACATTTACATGTACTAACACAAGCTAGTTATGTACAGATTTATACTAATGAACTATCCGACATAAGTTGCTATCAAATATTCAATTCGCTATACAAACACTTAATAGACGTGTTAAATTAATTTTGACGTATACCAACTACACTATGAAGATGCTATATCATCAAAAGTTGCTGAAACATATAAATTGAAGACATCACACATTGTCCATATATATGCGTTGGTCGGGTCCCTCCCTTGAGGAGCAAGGGAGAAAGAAGATGGGAATATTATAGCTTCATCAGAAAGGGAAGAGAGGCTTGAGACAAATTAGTGAGAAAAAAATCCAAAAGTTTCTGAATATATAGAAGCAGATGATGAAACCATAGTCACTGAAGTTATTGGAATGACGGATCGAGAAAGGAGGAACGGTATTTGTGTGGACTTTTACACTATAGAAACGAAAATATTCCCCATTTCCGTCCTTGGAACAGTGCTCCCAACATAGGGGCGTTCCACGTTCCCGGTGACTATGGATGAAACAAGCGGTTGACAATGCATCATGTACTCTGTGGTGTGGTGCTTCACATTTGTACACCCGTCAACGTATCCAAATTAACTTCGAAGAGCCGTTCTCTCCCCACTGATTTAAAAATACACAGTGGTTATACAGGATATGTAGTCTTGGATAGAAGAGAAAAGCAAACAAACTCTCCATCAGACTTGTGGTCAAAGATTTTTCAGAATTAAACAGCAAAAAGCCTACTAAATATTAAATAAGCACAAACGCCATGTTTTCTCAAAAGATCTAAAACATAAAATGAACTGAAAGTTTCTTTATACAAGTGCAGTTCGATCAAAACCTTACCTTCTTGGGAATGACCATGGAAAGTAGTCTCCTCTTAGTTTTTTTTTCTCTTTTGGAGAAGCAGAAATGACCTTGTCCTCGTAAGCACAGTCATTGTTGCTAACGCTACCAGGATCACTAGCAGCTAGTATGGCATACTTCTTCACCTGCTCTCTCACAAACTTGTTATAGATGAATGCTGCTCCCCTGAAGTTTGGGAGCACCAACCAGACTATAAACAGCAGCTTCAGCTCATACCAAATTGGAATCCTGAAATTCACAAAGAGATGTCCCAGGAGGCCAGGAATAAGTCTAATAAGATATTCAGATGGTCAATTTTGCGCACAAAAAAATGAATTCTCCGTCTGAACATTTTATTTGCAGATGTGCATCTCTGGAACTCTGAACAATTGCAGAATTTTACCAGCAGATGAGGGAGTGCAGCACCATCTCCATGAGGGTGATGAGTGAGTAAAGGATCCAGTAGGCCAGCCACTGCTCGTCTTGGAGCTTTGACGAGCTCTCCATCGCCTGCACCGACGCATATCTGAACCCATACAGAAGTGCTCTATAAATTCCAGAAACCAACCGAATTATGAAAAAGTTTACCGACCAAAAAGTAGAAGCACTTCTGAACTTACGAGGGGTAAAGTAGAGTGACAATAGGCCTGTAGTAACGTTGATACACGAGAACAGAAACAAAATTATGAATTGAACCGCAGAAACAAAAAATTAATAAAAAGACCAAACCGGTCATCCGTATGAATTGATACACATCACATACCCTGATAAGGAGTAAAGGTGAGACAGGATCGTCCAAAGCTTTCCCATTTGCAGTGATGCTAACAATCTTGCTGTTTACCTTCTTGTTACTGAAGCCAGTGGTTTATGGACGGTGTGACCTATGTATCTTGTTTGGATGACGATGTTTACACAGGGGGAAAGGTTGATGGCACGGGTTCTCTGTATTTGCCGGCCAAGTGAGCTCTATCCTGTCGACAGAGATGTGCACTACATGGCTGGTGAAACATCCAAAGGTAGCTGCATAAAGGGTAGTATAGAAAAGACACTGGCAAGAATTGCATTGGCAGCCAGTAAACTTTCATGTTGCACAACAGCAAGATATTTTTTTAGCTCATTCAGCAGGAAAGCCGGTTTTATTTTAGACAAATGGTACGAATTCTGGCCCCTCGACAAGGATTGGGCTGGCATTTAGCCCATCCACACAGTCCTTTAGGGAACAGTAAACTGCTAATTTCAACTAAATCATGGAGCTATGATTTATTTCAAATTTGCACATAACCATATTTAAGCCCTTCAGCAAACCAACAGCTATTTTAGAAAGATAGCACAGAGATTATTCAGACAGGAAAACCTGTCCCAGAACATTGTATTGACTTTTTGTCAGATCTCGAGTCACATTCACATGATCAACACGGAAAGTTTGCTCTGGTCTCCATTCAATATTTCTGCTAGATGTTCACACATACAGGATCACCATATACATCGATCGGCTCTATTTTAAGTGACGAGCATGAACAAACTCAACTAGACACCAGAAACACTACAGGAGGCTCTGCATCGACAAGCCGCCGGGATGAGGTCACCGCACCGTCCGGCATGCTTCAGTAAGCTTCGTGATCCTGAAAACATTCAACCCAAACAGTTTTCAGTCAAGGAAAAAAAATCCATCCTAAAAGCCTGTGAACTGCAAGCGTGGAAAAAGCTGAATCTCTCATGGTGCGGAGTTCAGGTCAGGTCACCTTCTTGGGGGTGACGAAGGCAAGGAACTTGCTCTTGGGCTTCTCCTTGTCCTTGGGAGAAGACGAGGGCGACTTGTCGTCCTTCTTGACCTTGCCGCCGCCGGCGGTGAGGCCGTGCTTCCGGAGCTGCTCCCTGACGAACTTGTCGTAGATGAAGGCCGCGCCCCTGAAGTTGGGGAGCACCAGCCACGCGATGAACAGCAGCTTCAGCTCGTACCAAATCGGGATCCTGAAAATCAGTTCCAAGCGAATTTTCATATTAGCTATTTGCAAGACCATGTCAAGCAAATCTTCAGGTAGCAATGAAAAAAATAAAATAACGAGGAGATCAAGCCAAGATCATGGCTGGATGAAATCATCAGTCTGAAACGAACGTACCAGTAGATGAGGGACTCGAGCACCATCTCCATGAGCGTGATGAAGGAGTAGAGGATCCAGTAGGCGAGCCACTGCTCGTCGTCAAGCTTCGACGGGCTCTCCATCGCCTGCACCGACGCGTACAGGGGGTACAGGAGCATGACCGTTGGCCTGCAAGAACCCAAAAAGATCATCAGATAAGTTCAGACACTTGATCCGAGCTGAACTGAAAGCTAAAAAAAAAAGAGAGGAAAAGAACGATGCAAGAACTGAAAAAAGGTACAATCAGAGAGTGATGGTCTGAAGCTGTGAAGATACCCTGCGAGGGAGTGGAGGTGAGTGAGGATCGTCCAGAGCTTCCCCATCGTCTACAACCTTCCTCTCCCAGCTCTTGGTGCAGCTATCACTGGGAGCTGAGCTAGAGCGATGGACAGACAGGTGAGTGAGCGAGTGAGCCAAATGATGAAATGAAACGTGTCTTGGCTTTGCTTTGGATTTGGGTGAGGTTTCCGGGAACGGGGACGCTGAGGTTAATTATATAGGAAGCCACAGTGCGACTGGGATGGGAACACGTGGCGCGACGCCATTGGGGAGGTGAATTGTCAGGATTAGATGGATACAGGGGCACGGGCACACGTGGCAACGTGGTACCGCACCGTCCAAGTCAGGTACTCTGTTGAATCCGGGAGTTGTTTAAAGCCCATGGATTGATGGGAGATCTAGCACAGGGTAGTGAGGGCGTGAGGTCAAAAGGCAGAGGCATCTTTTTTTTTTTGATACAAACATACCTGTATTTGTATTAAGAGATAAGGAAAACATACACAAACACGACGAGGTACAGGTAGCCGCTAGAAGGATTCCGAGGACACAGCTGTCCCAGCCACACTTCACAAAAGACCCCAACAAAACAAAAAATTACAAAGAGGCCCAAGGGGACTACTGAGCTTGCTACCGCCGACGAGCACCACCAACCAGCATCACCGAAGCGGACGCCAACGGCGGAGCAGACCGAAGAACCGCATACCAGGATCTGGAGGAGAACCATCTCGCCTTGGCTTCGACACGAGCCGCAAAGGAGACCCGTCCCAGAGAACGGAAAGGCATCGCCTGTATACCATCGGCCGGGGACACACCCCGCTCTCCCTAGATCCGGGACCAAGGTTCGCCATCGAAAGACCGACGAAGAAGAAACCAAGGCCCCCAGACCGGCTCACCACAGAACCCGCAGCTGGCGGTCTTCTTCGCCTCCGATGGCCGTCCAGGCTTCGCGAGGTGGGGAAGACCGTTGGTTCCCCGTTGGCTGGTAGTTTAGGTCCTAGTTTTTCTAGGGTTTCGTGTCCTGGCGGCGGCGACGAGGCGGGTGCGTCGTCGTCGTTTTGGAATAAGTCCCTCCTTCCTCTTCCCCGCTGCGGTGGTGCTGACCCCGGTGCTTCCGTGAGGTATGTGAGGGTTTGGTTCTCTAGATCCAGTGCTTTGGGTCTTGAGAGGGAGTGTACAGGGGCTTCCCGTTGCTTGCCGGTGCTGCTTCCTCCGGTTGCGGCGGCGGAGGCGACTTTCTTTTCTGAAGGCAGAGGCATCTTGATACTGGGACGATGAGGAAAACGGGAGATGCATCCGCTTCTGCATCAGAGTATGTCAAATTCAGATATGCTCCAGCCTTGGTTCGTGTGGATTTCAGTTTTCAAATATGTCAAAAATTAGTCGAATCGCTGGGATTACAAGCAAAACTTCGCTAGGCGGAACTCTGTAGAAAAATGCTCCTACTATATCCGTTTTCTATCATAGACCCTATTTGTTTCATGAGACTTTTGTATAAGTCTCTGGAACTTTTGGGGCTAAAGATTTTTGGGGCTAAAATGATGTTAGGACTAAAGAGTGAGAAGTCCCTCTTGAGTAGTTTTTTTGAGACTTTTAGCCTATATGAGTCCTACTATTCCACACCCTACCTGGTCCCCACCTCTTGAATGCATATAGATTAGGGGTAATATGGTACTTTGTGCACTCATTTAATGACCTCTAATTCTTTTTAGTCTCTAAAATCAAATAGATAGTGACTAAAGTTTTTAGTCTATGGACTAAAATTAGACACTGTTTGATTTTCAAAAGTCTCTAGCCCCTCCAAAAGACCCTGAGTCTAAACAAAAGTCCCACCATGTTCGTTTTCAATGATTGAAGGGACTAAACCTCATTAAATGGTGTATTCAAAAGACATCTTTACCCCTTGTCCCTGCATGCATGTGCCCAGATGCCCACCCCTTCTCCCTACGCGCCATTTAATGAGGTAGGGGGGCAGTAGGTGGAAACATAGACCAAAAACCTCAAAAAGCTCCTCAAGAGGGTTTTCTCCAAAAAATGTCTTTACCCCAAAAAAGTCTCTAAAAGTCTCATCCTGTTTGGTTTAAAAGTTACTAAAGTCCCAAAATCTTCTAAAAAAATCCCTCAAACCAAACAAAATCTTAGTCTAAGGACTTTTGAGAACCAACCACCATCCTAGCATACGACCGTCATGACTCCGTGATCGGATCGTGACACTGGGAGAACACATGGAGCCTCGAGACACCAGCACGTGTCCAGTGTGGGCTCATCCCGGAGGAGCGAGTGGATTTGAATATCTTCCCAGGGCCCACCCAGGCGCTTTCTTTCTTTCACCCCGAAGCACGGCGGCCGGCGGGGCAAGGCAGGCACAAAGCGGCCGGCGCCGTGGCAGCGCGCGCCCGCCGTCCGTGTCCGTGCCCCCGGCCTCGGGCGGCGGGAGAGACCGGCCGGCCGTGTGGCATGGACTGGGGCAGCAGGCACGGCACGGGCACGGGCACGGGCACGGCCGCGCGGCCCGGGATATGGAAGAGCGCGTCAGGTCGGCGCAGGTCGCCTGGCGCCGCCCACGCGGTGCCCACGCGGCGTCTGCTCGGCCGGCCGGCCGGCGTGACGGAGCGCCGAGGAACCGATCCGTCGGTGGCGCCGGGGACACACTGCCCTGCAATCGATCGCTGCTGCCTGGTTTCAGCTTTAATTTTGCCGGTTGGCTATGGCCCTGTTTAGTTCCTAATTTTTTTTAAGATTTTTCGTCATCGAATTTTTGGAACATGAAACATTAAATATAATTTTAAAAAATAACTAGTTGCATACTTTAGTTGAAAATGATGAGATGAATTTTTAAACATAATTAGTCCATAATTGAATACTAATTACCAAATAAAAACAAGAGTGCTACGGTAGTCAAATAAAAAAATTTCGCCAACTAAACACGCCCTGTTTAGGCTGCCCGCAGCGGTTACGCTATCGCGTCCGCGACCTCATCCTGCAGGACGCGATAGCGTACCGAAATGCTGTAGCGGGTGGCCGGGTGCGGTAAACTCACGCGGTAAACAAGTGTATGGGTGCAGGTCCGCGATATCCAGCGTTGTACGGAAGGTCCGCTACCGCTCGCGCCAGCCCCACCTCGCCTCTGCCCCGCGCGCAGCAACTGCCGAAGCCTTCGCCGCCACCGCGCAGGTCCGCCGCCGCCGCCCCACCGCTCGCCGGCACACAGAGAGGGAGGGAGAGAGGGAAAGAAAGGGGACCGAGCCGCCGCGGCTGCCACACGCCGCCCGACGCGCAGCCCTCGCCGGCCCCTGCTCGCCGCGCGAGGGCCTCCGCCGCCGCCGTCCACCCTTGCTAGCCGGCCCCGCGCCGCCGTCCGCCGTTGCTCCGCCGCGCGAAGCCGCACGAGGCCCGCCGCCCGCGCAGGCCGCCCACCACGCTCGCTCGGCTCGTGCGCTGGGGAAGCTCCGGCGCGAGGGGCAGCTCCGCAGGCCTGCCCTGGGCCGAGGAGCACCGCCGCTCCGGGCGCACGCGCGGGAGGGGGCCGCGGCGAAGGAGGAGGTGTGCGTCCGCCCTGCCACTCCGGCCACTGCGAGGAAGCGCTGCCCAAACCCACGGTATGCTTTCCTGAGAAGTGGAATCTGGTGGGTATGCCTTCAGTCGGATCTACACTGATGTATGCTTCGATTTGTTACACGTTTGTGTTATGGAGTGGAAATATGCAGCTTATATGCTTCGATTTGTAATCTCGATGCGTATTGCATGAATGCTTAGATTTGCATATTGTAGGTGCTTAAGTTGGTTTTTTAGACTTCATCCTCCAAATTTAGAGTTGGAGGTTTAATAGGGGGTTTGCTGGAGTTGATCTAAATGAATTAAAAAGGTGAGGAGACTGTCAGAGAGCCCTCTCGGGCTAGCAGCCTCCTAATGTAAAGCTCTCCCCTAGAATTAGCCTAAACGAAGTTTCACATAACAACGGTAATCCCACGCTGCAGAAACGGTGGCCACACCAGCTCATACAGGTGCAAAGTGACCCTTAGTGCACTTCTAACTCTCTTCTCTTTAGTTCAACTATTTGTACCACTTTAAAATAATCTCAGGTGCAAAGTGACTCTTAGTGCACTTCCAACTCTTTTTAGTTCAACTATTTGTACCACTTCAAAATAAGATCATTTTGAAGAATTAATATAAATATTTAAATTAAAGAATATTGAAGGTATACCTAAAGATCACCAAACCTCTACCTGTGACGGGTTCTCCCAATTTGTTTGGAGAGTGGATTGGGTGCCACGGTGCCACAGGGAGCTCAGCAGGTCACGACCTGAAATAGCGAGCCTTCTTTCGCTGTCAAATACGTAACCACCACCATCACCACGTATCTTACCCTCAGCTTTGAAAGCCATGGACACGTCGACACCTGAGAGAAAGACCTTGCAGCATCAGGAACACTACCAATGATCACTGCGTTCGGCAGGCTGGAGCTAGAGGCTGGAGTGATGTGAGAGAAAAATACTGTTAGGCTGGCTGGAGCTGATGGCTGGAGTGGTGCGAGAGAAAAATACTGTTGGGCTGGAGCTGGCAGCCGAACACGGTGGATATGGAAACATCCAATATGTGGATCTGCATAACACAAACAACATAGCCAACTGGTACGAAAGCGATGGACCATGATCGATTTCTTCCCTGCCATACTGAACGACGAAAACCACGCACGGCTCATTTTTCAGGCCGACATGAAACTTTCCTAGCCCAGTCTACCATTTTGGGGGTCCAGTGCAGGTCAGCAATGGCCACTCATATTTTTCTGTTTTTTTTTTCAGCATAACACATTTTCTGAGTTTTGGATGGAACATCATAGCAACTGCGTTACAGGGAAGAAAACAATTGCCGCCTCGTGATCCATGGATAATTAGTGGAAACCAGTCCACGCACACTACAAATCCAAGATCAAGCACCCATACAAAATTACCCAGATTCTGCCATTCTGGAACCATCGAAAGACCTTGGTCATTTCGCTTCTGGCTGGGAGGCCGCCTGCTTGCTCTGCCTGATTGACCTCGGAACAAATGTAAGACCCCGAGAGCGACGGTGGCCAAATGTGATGTCTGCAGGGGTGGATTCTGCTGTGCTGAGTTTCGACACGGCAGAAGTCAGCTCGTCGATCTTCTGTTCGACCTCCATTTCGTTTTCCTTAGCCTCCTTATGCTGACACTCGTTCTCCTTCAACTCTTTATGGTCATGCTGCTTTGGTCGATACCTCCAGTTAGTTTGCCTCGTACCTTTCCCATCTACGTTCATCGAGTTATCCCTTGTCTCCTCTCCCTTGTGAGCAGTTTGCCTCCTCTGGGACTTCTGCCGTTGCCTCTGGGAGGGCCGTGCCTTTTTGAAGAACTCGAATGACTTGGGGAATTGATGCTTATCAATGAGGTGCTGCCGCCGACTTTTGTAACTCTTCAACTTCACCCCACAACCCTCCACCAAACACTCGTACTGTTACAAAAAAATTGAACATGTTAACATACAAGTGATTGCCCAAACCTAAAGGACTAATGAAGAATTGCCACTGTCAATTTGTCAACAGTAAAATGTTATAGATACTCTGGCAAGATCCATAAGTGGGATTAGGAACATATGTTAACTCATTTTTCATCCAGATAGTAAGAAATACTTCTAATATCTATCAGTTCTTGAAGACGCTATACTTCAAAACATGATTCCTAACTTTCTGTAGACATCGCTAATCAGTGAAAAGATGGACAACTAATATAAATGGTAGCTGGATAGATGGTATTACCATTGGAAACCCACGGGCAACTTTTGCTTGGAAATATGAGTCGTGTGCCTCAGACACATGAATGCTCAGCAACCTTGAAGTTGGATATACTCTTGAACATACAGAGCATGAAGCAGTATGTCGAGTGACATAGTGGTCCTCAAAGTCCTCCAAACAATCTAGATGGGCACCACAACCAGCAATTGGGCAAAACAAAGTACTGCAAGAGTTTGACACATGACTGCATTAGAAAAATAATAGAAACAAAGGAAAAGTATCTACTGCAGCAGATAAAACACAAAGCATGCTTGATCTTAGGACATTATTCAATCCTTTTGGACACAAGGTTTCAGGGAAGGATGTTGGCCTTGAGATTAAGGGAAACATTGTTCTCAGCTCCAACCTAGGGGCCTTAGGTTTAGGGTGACCTCTTTTCTGGAGTGTACCAGTAGTCTTCCTGCTTGCAAGTGAGCAAGCCATCAATTCTATTTGTCGTTATTGGAATGAGCACCCAAGGTTGGAGTTGGAACCTCCAGTTCCAAATTTTGGTTGGTCTTGGACTTCTATCAGCCAAGTGAGGCAAGGCTCAAAACAAACATAGAACTACAGAATGAAATGTGTTGGAAGGCATCAGGATGGAACAGCTCACTTATAACCCCAGATTACAACCCTTAGTACATGTAATGCGCCTAACAGCCACTGCCCAAACTGTATCATGCTTGACGACCACTGGTCTATGCATTTGCGAAAATTCCTAGCAACATATCTTGTATCCTATCATTGGAACTAGGAACTCGGAGACTTATCATACGAATTCTAGTCACCTGTTATCAGCGAAGTGGAGACTGGCGACAATATTTCAGCTTGGCGGTGTGCAAGATTATTTAGTTTTCCAATTCCCACTAGAGTTATGCATATATGCGCATAACAAATGAATCATTCAACTCAAAACAGAATGACATGCGATTGGAAAGGTAATTTCATACCACGTGCTGGCTACTTCCATCTTCTCAAGCTGGTTCCGGTCATCCTCCGAGAGATCCAAGGCCACCTATAATATGCAACAAACAAACAAACAAACAAACAAACAAAGGGGTTAGTCAAACTTCAATACAAACCTTGCGCAACGAATTGGGTCAAACATGCTGAGTTGATATTGCATTTGCAGGAACAGAACAGAAAGGATGTCTCTAGTTTCAGCTACATCCAAGGGACTCTTTATCACTACAGACCTATGGAATAGAAGGTCCATGTCCATCTAGCAGCAATTCGTTTTCGCGAGGACAGGTCCAATTACACCCAGAGAATTTGGATCTAGGAACCAGTGCTACCACAGCCAATCGAACCCCCGAAGAAACATCAGTTGCGCGCAGTTCGGTGCATAAAAAAAATTAAGTGCGGCGTCTAACATTTCGCTAGAATCTGCTCGCCCCGCTCAGCCTCAACCCCAAATGGCCCCTGGAACAGGAATCTCCTCACGCACGCCGTACCGAAGCGTTCGGAGAGAAGGGGGCTCTCAGCGCGGAGCGGACGTGGGGACGCGGGAGGGGAGAGGCGACTAGACGTACGTGCTTGGCGAGGAGCTCGCGCTCGAGGTCCCCGGCGGCAAAGAAGGGGTCGTCGGGGGCGAGCCGCCGCCGCGCCGCGAGCCAGAACCCTAGCTCCGGCCCCGCCGCCGCCTCGGCCTCGACCTCCTCCATGGCGTCCTCCGGCCTCTGCTGCATCCCGTGGATCCGGCGGCGGGCCCTCTCCGAGCCGAGCCTCCGCTCGCCGCCGTGGGGTTGGGGTGCGGGCGGAGAGCGAGAGGGGAGGAATCGAGTTCGAATTCGAATTCCGCGATGCCGGCCGGCGAGGAGAGGAGAGGAGAGGGGAGTGGGGGAGTTTCCCCTGCGCGTGCGTGGGGAATGGAATGAACCGGACTGGGCTGACCCAATCGCGTGGGCTGCCCTAACGGCCCGTCCTGCGACGTTGTTACTAGGCCTGAGTATGGGCCGGGCTTGGTCGCATACGAATTAGGAAGATGGATTTTCTCGAAGCATTTTTGCAACGATTTTCTGAAGGTTTTTGGGAGTGACTACTGAGTACTGACCACATGGCATAATGACGTTCCTTTTCAGTCTCAGTAATACTACTGTATTTTTTAGGCCAATGAAAAATTCCGCGTCATTTTGAGCATCTGAGTTAGAAGGACCGTTACGGATAAACCATAATCCAATCAATTTACTTTTAGGTGGTGTTTGGCTCGGCGAATTTGCCCCGTGATCTATTTACACCGCGATCTCTTACGTTAGTTCGTGTTTGGTTGGCTGGTCTGGAACCACGGTGGCATACTCATACTGCTCCCCTCTAGTGCATCCTCCTTTTAGCTATATGCCCTCTCGCGACTTTCTTCTTCCTAACGCCTTGATCCATGACAGGTTACGATCCAATCGGACTATTTGAAACAAAGGATTAATGCAGCGTGTGGGCGATCACCTGACGTTGCTATGCTCATTTGGATGGGTCAAGCCTGGTTCACACTCAGATCTAACCCCTTCGTCCAAAAAAAATAAATAACCATCCTAAAAATTCTAGAATAAATTAACGAGAAGGTAAAATGATCATCATTTTTGTTACCTAAATTTGGTACTCATCGATTTTTCATTCGCATATACTTTCTAAATAAGATAAGATGATTTATTTTCTAGAATAAATTTTGAATTTTGAATTCGAAATTAACTTATTTTTTAGGATGGAGGACGAACGTACGTACCCCCTCTCTCTATCCTGCTAGCATTGTCGTCGCTGGACTTGTTCCCGAGCCCACTCGATTGTACCGGCCCAGTTATGTTCACTCCACTCAATGCCTTTCCAATGCAAAAACCACCGCGCTCTTTTACATCCCAGTTTGTTTATTATTGTTTTTACTTTTTACATCTCACTTTGTCTCCTCTCTACCAAGAAGCTAGGTGAGCGTGCGTGTCGCAACATCACAACAGTCAACAGAGCACGTCCAATGATAGCAACTTTTGAGCCTTTAATTAATTTGTGCGCCGATGCTCCTCCAAAGCGAACCCGCCGGCGGTCATGATCTCGCGAAGCACGCTCCTGCGTACAATCCGTGCATCAAAAACCATGCCACCTGCTCGATCTTCCAGGCTTTGTATACGGAGGGACACAATCACGCGAAAGGCCAGCCCATCTGGAGGAAGGCGAAGCAAAGGGGAACGTAAAGAAAACAAGCATCACACAGAAGGACAGGAGATGATGGGGAGCCCGATGCTCGAGCTTCACCCCCAAGGGACACACACCGGGCAAAGCAAACCCTTTCTTTCTGGAAAAAGTAGTTTTTTTTTTGCGACTCTGGAAAAAGTAGTATGGGTATGTCCTGACAACTTGAACTTTTTGGTGGACCCACATGTCAGCGACGGACGATCACGAGCTCGAAAGGGAAACACTACTAAAAAAGAATTTGTAGGGACGGGTAAAAAACTATTTTAAGGGCGGGTACCAGATCCGCCCTTGGTTTTCGTAGCTAGAAATAACTATATGTTCCGCCCCTAAAAATACATTTCTAGAGGCGGATCACCCCAAAATCCTCCCCTGCAAATAAATCTTTAGGGACGGGTCACCCTACCACCCCGTCCTTACAGATCGAATAAAAAAATAAAAAAATGACCGGCAGCTGCTCTGCTGCCTGCTGCCGCCGCTGCTCCCCACATCACGCGCCGCGCCGCCCAGTGCGCCTCGCGCCGCGGCCCCGAGCAGGGAGGGGAGGGGACGCCGTACACCGCCGCCACAAGCCGCATCTGTGCAGCTCGGCCGGCACTGCCTGAGGACGCTGCCGCCCGCTGCGCACGCCGTCGCCGTCGGTGACAGCAGATCCGCCATGCTGGGGGAGGACCGCCACAAGATCTGCCATGCCCGCCGCCTAGATCCGCCATGCGTTGAGGTCTCGCGCATTGTGGCTGCGCGCCAGCCGCCGCCGCGTCGCCGCCGTGCGCCCGCCGCCGCTGCGCCGTGGCCCCGCGTCGACCTGTTATATTGTGTTCCAAATTCATTGTACAAGAAAAAGACCAACTTCCGACGGAGTGGAGCGGAGGCCCGTTGCCGTGAGGCTTGTGCCGGAGCGTAGCGGATCAGGGACTTATTAGTTATGTGGATTCAGACTATGCTGTTGATTTGGATAGGCGCAGGTCACTCACAGGATATGTGTTCACTGTTGGTAGTTGTGCCGTGAGTTGGAAGGCTACTTTGCAGCCTGTTGTTGCTATGTCTACCACAGAAGTAGAATATATGGCTATTGCTGAAGCGTGCAATGAGTCAGTTTGGTTAAAAGGTTTGTTTGCTGAGCTGTGTGGAGTTATTTTTTACATTGATCTATTCTGTGACAGTCAAAGTGCTATATGCCTCACCAAAGATCAAATGTTCCATGAGAGGACTAAGTATATTAATGTCAAGTACCATTATATTCGTGATGTGATTTCACAAGGTACATTAAAGGTATGCAAGGTCAGTACTCATAATAATCCAGCTGATATGATGACTAAACCAGTTCCTGTAGCTAAGTTTGAGCTTTGCTCAAGTTTAGTTGGTTTGACAACTTAGCCCAAGAGGCTATTTGGCGCCAGAAGTTTTGTTCTTTGTTGTGTTCAGGTGATGATTTGATATATGCTACAAGAAGAAATTTGTCTCAAGGTGGAGTATATTATATTATGTTCCAAATTCATTGTACAAGAAAAAGGCCAACATCCGACGGAGTGGAGCGGAGGCCTGTCGCCGGGAGGCTTCGGCCTGTTTGCTCCACAGTTCATTATTTCTCTTGTAAGCCGCCGCTGGGCGTTGTACACAAACACCCGATATAGTGAAGTTCTTGCTTGCTGGCGCCCGTGTTTTTTACCCTTCGCATTGGAGGGGTTTTTCACATTAAATCCTTGTGTCTTCTGTGGTTTGATTTTGTTGTTCTTCGTTATTTTCTCGCCGTCGCTTCTAACATGATCCGCCCCTAGAGATAGTAGTATTTCTAGAGGCGGGTCACCCCATCACCCGCTCTTAAAAATAACTCATTTTTAGAAACGGATGATGGGATGATCCGCCCCTAAAAATGTATTTTAGGATCGGGTCAGCTGCTACAGTACCGCAGTCTTTTTTATAGTGGCGGGTTACATTTAGATCCGCCCCTAAAAAATTAAGGTGTTGCTACAAATCGTTTTTGTAGTAGTGAAAAAAGATGTGCATAGGAAGATCCAAGTGGACTCAAGTACGCCTTGAAACTTGAGGTCGACTCAAGGATGCCCCAAAGTCCAAACGAGGTCCCAAAGTCCAAATGAGGTCTCGCAACGTGGACATGTAAATTGCAAGCAAAGTTTGAGTTTGGACGGGGTAGCTATAAGAATTGTAGAGTAGGATTCAAACCTCAAAGAATGTAGCTCTGAGGTTCGGATTTTGAATTGAGCTAGACAGAGCACTGAGGAATGTTGAGTACTCTATCCTGCTTGTGATGAGTGAATTGGCAACCGTGCAGTGTGATCATGCGCTTGGTCTTTGGATTGCAGGTACATGGGCGTGAAGTGTCGACGGAGAGCTGTCGTGGAGTTGCTGCGGCCGAAGGACCGTGCGGTGGACGGCTGTCGGCGTCCCGACCCGGGGGTCCGGATCCCAACTAGTAAATGCTGTGTGTTTCCTCGTCCCAGATGTTGATGCAAGAGGCAACACAGTAACGCACGGGTTTATCCTGGTTCTGGCCACGGGGCCGCACGTCCAGCAAAGGGCTGTGCGAGGGCACTGTATTATCTTGCACCCGGAGTGCTTGTAGTAGGGGGTACAAGCGAGACGAGAGAGGAAGGGAAGCTCCCAGGTCTCTGCTAGAAAAGGAGTTGGTTGAGATGAGTGCGATGATCGCGAGTGTGGATGACTGTGGTCGCTGAGGTTCAGAACGTCCCCCTTTAAAGGAAGCCCGCCTCCTCCTTTTATAGTTACAAGGAGGGGCGGTGTACATGAGTAGGGGAACGTGAAAGTCGTCGTCTTCCCCCGAATCACGGGGGTGCAGTGGTCGAACACTGTGGGAAGTACACTGTGGGGCATGGCGTCGGGAGTGGCTGTCGTCCTGGATGTCGTCCGTGGTCTTGCGGAGATCGTGCCGGCATCCTGCCAACTCCAGCAGGCGGTGTGGTCGTTACTGTGGAATGTTCAGTCCTCCAGATGTGGCATTCCATGGGCCTTGCAGATCAGGGCCCTGCGTGTTCCAGCGGTGGCGGGGCACGCGGCGGTCCCGGACCCCCTGGATAAAGTGCTGGTGCGCGCCCTTAAGGAGGTCCGAGGGTTGCGTGGAGGTCCCGGACCCCTCGATGGAGGAGGTCCAGGACTCCGGCTGCGTGTACTGTGCATCCCTCTCGGAAGGGTACATGGCGTCACCAGACCCCTTCCCAAGCAGGAGGGTGGTCCGGGGCTATACGTGCGATGAGGTGGAGTCTGGTCGGCCGGAATTAGTAGAATAGTACGAGAACGGTGCCGAGCGCGTCTCGTCCCGCGTCGAAGGTCTCACAGTGCTGCCACAGCGCTTGGGATGGCGGAACAGTGATAGGAGTTGGCGGATGGAACTCCGGTCAAAGCCACTGTGGGGAATGGCGGCCTGACGCCATCTGTTCTGTGCACTGTGGAGGAGTGGTTGGCATTCAACGCCTCCGTACGACAGGCAGTTGAGCGGCAGAGCCGTTTGTCCCTTACGCCGAGGGGTGGCCTCGAGCGAGGCGGAGGTGAGTTACCCGCTCGAGGGAGGTTCACTGCTCTCGAGCGAGGCGGAGATGGTTTGCCCACTCGAGGGTAGGTTCGCTGCTCTCGAGCGAGGCGGAAATGATTTGCCCTCGAGTGAGGCGGAGATGCGGGGCGCAGTCGAGGGGTCTCGACGGGAGCCCTCGAGCGAGGCGGAGATCGTCCCGCGGGCTTGAGAAGGGGGCGAATGGGCCGTATGCTGGGCTTCTTTGAGTTCTTTCCTTTCTTTCAGATCGGAAGGAGGCCGTGGGCCTTCGTGGGCCCAATTGCCTTAATCATGTGTTTGCGTTTTAGAGTGATCTTAGTGCCCCGATTAGGGTGTCCCTAATCATGGTACCTTACAGTAGCCCCCGAGGCTTTGGTCGAGTCAAGGGATTCGGCCAAAGGGTAATTCGGCAATTTCTCCCTTGACGTGATCGGTCAATGTCGTGCACCCGCCAGGCGCGCCTGAGTGCCAGCCCAGCGGATGTGACAACTCGTCGGTCGGGGTAGTGCGCCCGCGGGGGGAGAGCTTCGAGGTGCACGCCCTTTTGTTTGTTTGTTCCAGGGATAAGACGTGTCCGCGCGCTGAGGGGGCCAGGGCGACGATGGCGCCTGCTGCTCGGCAACTGGCGCTTTCGTCACGCTGTCTCGCGCTCAGGGCCTTGGCCCCGCTTTCCCTGGTTGCCTTGCGGCGCGCCGTTCGAGGGCGGTCGGCCTGAGCCGACGCTACGCCGCTTAGCGTCCAGGGGCTCAGCTTCGCTTTATTTCGTTCGATCGCGTCTCGGCGCGGTAGCCGATGGCATCCTTTGCTCGTGGAGTGCCTCGCCGTCACGACCGATCCAAGCCCATGTCCTTTGACAGGCTTGAAGCTTGGTGCCCGACGCAGCTATAAATAGGGGTCGTGGGGTTCCCTTTTCCTCTCCAACTTCCCTGCTCTTTCTCCCAGCAGCGCCTAAGTCCTAATGTTTTCCTTTGCCTTTCGTGACCGGCCCCCAGATGGGGTGGCCTGGCTTTTTTAGTCTTTGGTGCTAGAAGAATGCTTGCGAGCGGCGGGGGAAGACCGGAGAGGGTGTGCGCACCATCCCTCAGCTTCAGTTGGATCAGCAGAAGAGCATTGGGCCCGTGGGGTCATGCTCCTGTGTAACACTCTAATTTAAATTCCAGCATTTAATAATAAATTTAATTGGCTTTATTTAATTTTCTAAGGTTTATTGTGTTAGACTTGCATTTAATCTAAATTTTTGTTCCTCAAGTAATTAAAATTTGTCAAAGGTTTAAAAATTTGTGTTGCATTCATGCTGGTGCATATTTCTATTTGAGTGTGGTTCGAATTCAAATTTGAATTTGAATTCAAACCCTGTTTGAATTAGGAATAGAGAGAGAGAGGAGTAGAAATAGAAATAGAAAAGCAAACCCTCACCCAAAGTCAACCCCAGCCCAAACCCAACTTCCCAGCCCAACCCGCGGCCCAACCTTTTCCGCGGCCCATTCCTTCCTCTCCCTTCCCGCGTCCCGCTCCGGCCCAACTCGCCACGCTCGTCGGCGCTTCAGCCCGACCCAAGCGCCCCGCGTCGCGCGCTTCACCCACAGACCCCCCTGGGCCCGCACGTCAGTGCACCCGCGCTTCGCCCGCGTTGCCCGCTCAGCCCGCTCGCAGCACGCCCCGCCGCTGACCCGTGGGCCCAGCCTGCCAGCATCGTCTTCCCCGCGATGCGCTCGCGCAACAGAATCCGCTGACCTCGCCGTGATCTCCGCAGCCCTTCCTCCCTATCCCGCACGCCGAGATTCTCGGTCCGGGCTCTTTAAACCACCCCGCGGACCCCCCTGCTCCCCACCTCGCCGCCGTAACCCGAGCTTGCCTCGCCTGCGCCGCTCCGCCCTGCGCCGCTCCCCTGCTCCGCGTGGCCACGACGCTCCGCACCGCCTGAGCCCCACCGGAGCCGTGCACTAGCTCCGCCCGAGTCCCAGGAGACCTCCTCGAGCACCCCTTCCCCGGTCTAGACCCTTGCATCGCCGGAATCGAGCTCGGACCATCGCCGCCGGTAAGTCGCTGCGCCACCTCAATTTCTCACCGCCGACGACCACCTGTGCCCTCTGACCCCTGGAATCGCTTTGCAGAGCCGCCAAGAGTCGCGCCGTGCCGCCATATGCCCTGAGAAGCCCCGCTCCGACCTGTCCCCGAGCTCCGCCGTGTCGCCGCCGCCCGGATCCCGCCGTCGGCGTTGCTGTACCACGACTCCACCCAAATCCCGAGCCTGGTGAGCACCACCACGATCCCTTTCCCTTGCGCTAGCTCCCACAACCCTTTTTCGCCCACAGCACGACGCTGGCACGGCCTGAGTGCCCTACGCCGGCGAGCTTCGCCACGCACACCCGCCGCCGCCCATGCTAGCGTCGCTCCGAGCCTCCCCGAGCGCCGTTTAGAGCCTAGGTGAATCACGCTTGGCGTGTAGATCACCCCAGCCCCAGGCGCGGGTCAATTTGACCCCCGGAGGGCCGGAATCGGCGAACTCCGGCGAGCCTAGCGCCGCGCCGCCGCGGAGCAGAGGCACTCCGGTGACCCAGCGCCGCCGGTGAGCCCCAATCACCTAGGACCGTCCGATCTAAAATGTGTGTCCAGGATTAGATCTAGGATCCTTTAGATCTGAGCCGCCAGATCCTAATCCTACGGCCTAGATCCAAACATACCGGTTCGGCCTAGACTTTTTGCTAAAGAGCCCCTGGTTTTTCCCGGATTCAACCCGCAGTCCACCTTTTTTGGAAAATAATCGCAGATAGGTCCAAAACTTTGCAAGAACACCCCTGAGCTTCCTAGAATTTGAACCCGCAGTCCAGACTTGAATATTTTGCGCGTCAGCCCTTAGATTTAATGTTTAATTACGTTTAGGTCCTCGGTTTTGGCAGAAAAGCCCCTGGAACCCTGTTTTTATTACAAATAAGCCCCTAGAACTTGTTTTTAGCCTAGAAAATGCATTTTAGCTCCGTTTTTAGCGTTCTTTATGTCCACGCGATCGTTGTAACACGTAGAATAGTTTTAGCTTAGTTTTTCTTGCTGTTTTTATGTATTGATGTTCTGTTTCCTAGTTTTTGTTAGTGTTTGCTTGTATGCTTATTATCGTGCATTGTTTTGGCCATGTGTTCGTGAGTAGACGTTGATCCATCTGAGGAGCCCCAGTACCAGTACCCGGAGCAGCCGTCTTCCGAGCACTTTGAGCAGCAGCAGGAGCAGTACGAGGAAGGCAAGTATAACATGAACAACCTATCACCTTTAATTACAATTTCATACTGCATTTTAATACTGTATGCCTATAAGGACATTCCTAGCCACTTTATATCCTTTATATATATCCTTGGGTTGCATTTTGGTTAGTTGTGCTAGGTTGCTGCGCTATAACACACTCTGGTCCTTTTTAATTAATTTGATTAATGGTTTACTTGAACTTAATTCTGAGAGTGGCCCTCTGTGTGGATGAGTGGCTCACGTCTCGTTAAAAGATGTTTTTTTTGTAGAAACATGGTTTAGGGGGCCAGCACGGTGCTTAGTGCTTGGTTGGCCACTCTCCATAAGGACCGGTTCATAGAGCGACAACCTGGGACAACAGCGCTACCACAAGGCTAGAATGGGATAGACTTGGCTTACTAATTAGGTCTTTTTGGTTTGGAGTAACTTACCTGCGGGGCAAGAGTAGTAAGCTTCAATGGTCCCTGCTCCTTCGGCTTGGTCTGTGCTTGGATTGCGCTCCTGTGCTTGTACCCCTGGAGGTGGGCCCTATCGTCGCTGACCTATCTCTCGCGGTTACGCCTTACCAACGAGATCCTTTGTAACGGCCTCGTAGTGAGTTTGCTAGTCATCTCACCTAAGGAAGTGTGATGAACAACTGGCGTAGCTCACGACTTGTGGGTAAAGATGTGCAACCTCTGCAGAGTGTAAAACTGGTATACTAGCCGTGCTCACGGTCATGAGCGGCCCAGATCCTCCTTTTGATTAGTGGAGTTATCTCCTTCCGATGAGGGAGGTGCTTCTCGGGGTTTCCTTGGTGGTTTGGTTTTGGTTTGGTTCTCAGTAGTTACATAATTAATTCTGATTAATTACTATGTAACTGGGTTAATGGTAATTCATCAACTCGTAGTAAATAGCTTTAATAAAATTTTGCCAACATTTAAAAGCTAATGCAGTTGAGTCAGCCAACCTTAGAGCCTCATAGTTTGTGTTATACTTGTTGAGTACAAGTTGTGTACTCACTCTTGCCTCTTCTCTACTTTTTCCTCTTGGCTACGCTACTGCTGCTCAGTTCCTGCCGACACGAGGGAGTTCGTCCAGCGCTACCAGGACTACGAGGACTTCTAGGCGTTCGTCTCCCAGTCGACGTCCCTGTGGCGCCCTGCTTCAGCTTCGGAGAGCTTTATTCGTATTTTGTACTTTGCTTCCGCTGTATCAGACATTTTGTCATTAATGTAATAAATAACATTCGTATTCGCTTTATTATATCTTTTTACGTGATATGTGCTATGATATACTGTTCATTCTGTTGTATATACGTGTGACTTGATCCTGGCACGTATATGATTGCTCGGTTTATGTTCTGTTATAAACCGGGTGTTACAAGTGGTATCAGAGCCGTATCGACTGTAGGACGAAGCCTAGATAGAACTGGTCGAGTTTTAGGACTTCTTCTCTCCAATCTTTGCCTGCTGAAACTATTTTACTACTATACCCCTCGAATTCTATGACTTTTACCCTCCTTGCCTTGATTTCTCTCTCTGAAGAATAGTTTCGTAGATTTTGGCCTGAATCAGTCATCTGACCACCATGAGTATTAGCTAGTGACCCTTTTATAATAATACGATAGCACGCTCTGCGACGCGTTGTGTTAGTCGAGTCGTATGTTAAACTCGGCTAATAGTTTCGTAGATTTTGGCCTGAATCAGTCATCTGACGACCATCAGGAGAGCGCGCGTTAATAGCGGGGGATTTGGTTATACACGTAGCTTCGCAATTGATGGTCGTCGACTTATTCGAGGGTGCGGTCTGAACCGTGGTGTGCGAGGAGCCCCCGAGCCCAGGCCCGTGTGAAGGCGTTCAGGGGAGGAGGGGTGAAGCGCACCATGCTACCCATGCCCGGGCCGCGAGCTATGGCTGCTTCAGTGAGCTGTTAGCGGGTAGTTCCAGCGGACGTCCGTGCCCCGTTCGATAAGGGTCGGCTCGTGGTCCATGGACACGTCACATAAAGCGCTCGCGAGGGTTCGCTAGGCGGGGCTCGGATCCGTTCGATAGGATCCGAGGGCTCGATGCTCTCCCTCGATGGGATCCCCCTTCTAGGCAACCTCGACCGGCCTTGAACACTGCGTAGGATATCACGAACTCCGCGTTCGAGGGTAGCTTGTATGGCACATCCATGCAGTTCCTGACTCTGGCAATCTGGGGCGCCTGTCGAACCCCCGACGGGCCAGGCTTCGAACCCCTGATCAGTAAGGCCTCGGAATGCGATTCCTTCGAGAGTAAAGGGACCCCGGAAGGAATATTCCATCATGATTCGAGAACGGCGCGGAGTAGCCTGTCATGCGCGTGGGTCTTCCGCTGATCGTGGGCGACGTGGCTCGATTCGTGCGGTGCGGTGCGGGCGTGCCTTTTCAGGTGGCAGCCTCGGGCAGACGAAGCGGCGTGGGCGGTGGCTGACGGATGGGATAGTGCAACAGTCGCGCCGCGCCTGCCGATTACCGTGTCGCAGTTATTACTGCGTGCGCGCGTGGGGGACTCTGCGGGCATAGGGCCCAGCTATTAGCGACAGCGAAATCTACCGCATTCAATGCGGTAGATTCGGACTGTGGTGATAGACCCACCCGTCGCGGTGAGTAAAAACAAAGAGAAAGGGGTTGTTTGGGCTCACCTAGCCATTTGCCTTTGTCTCGCTTCGCCTTCTCCGCCTCCCCTGCATCCTGAGCGCGCAGCCAAGAGCGAAAGGAGGAAGAGGAAGGAGAGTCAGAGCGCACCTTAGCCATCCTGGAGCCTTCATTCCCACATCCCCCCTCGAATCAAAGAGATGTCGGATGTCCAGGAGCCCTTGCTGTGGGGGAGGTCCTCCGCCACCGTGGCGGTTCTGGAGCAGTTGGTCGCCAACCGGCTGTTGCCGGTGAACACCAATTCGGGCGCGCCGGCGTGGATCTCCCCGCTGCCAGAGGAAACCGAGCCGAAGCCTCCCAAGGGCTACGTTGTGAGCTTCGTGCGTCTTCATGAGCGAGGCTTCGGCATCCCCGTCTGCAGGTTCATGCGGGCGTTATGCGAGTACTACGGAGCGGAGCTGCATAACTTCAGCCCCAACTCCATCTCGTAGGCGGCGGTCTTCGTCGCCGTCTGCGAGGGGTACCTCGACATCGAAGCCCATTGGGATCTCTGGATCCATCTATTCCGCGACAAACTCTTCGTCGAGAACGCGCGGGGCCAACCGAAGTGGTTCGCGCGCGCTGGCGGCCTGATGTTCCACGTGCGTCACTCCCGGAAGAACCTCTACATCCCCAGCAAGATGACGACGAACAACACCGGGTGGAGCCGAGGGTGGTTCTACCTTCGGAACTACAGCGGCGCGCTGCCGGCGTTTACCAACAGAGTTCTCCGGGAGCGACCGCCGAAGTGGGACTGGGGGGTGTCGCCCCCAGCGCAACAAGTCAAGCTCGAAGTCCTCACCGACGCGCTGGCGCATCTGGCGAAGAAGGGGTTGACGGCGGCAGCCGTCATCGCAAACTTCCACCGGCAGAGAGTGATCCCTCTCGTGGAGATGGCCCTGCCGATCTACAAGCTCACCCCCGGGAGCCAGGCTTCGTGCTCGAGGACGGCGGTCGAACTGCTCTCCCGAACCACCGCCGCCCGGAGGGCGAGGCACGCGGTGGCGGAGTTCCCCCACGACCCGAGGATCTTTGGAGGATCAAGATGCGCCCCGAGGTGGGGTACATTTCTCTGGTGAGTTTCGATTCCGAATTTTTTTGTGTCTTACGTAGTCCCTTTCCTCGCCCCTGACTTCAACTCAGTCGCGCTTCGCAGGGGTTAAAGTGCCACCCCTCGAGGCCTCCGGTCCCTGAAGAACGCCAGATCAACCGTCTGCATGCAGAGAAGTTGAAGAGGCGGAAGGACGCGGCGGAGGTGAAGGCCGAGAGGAAAAGGAAAGCGAAGCACGATAAGGCGTGCAAGATCGCTCGCGTGGAGGGGAAGCCACGGCCTGCCACGCCCGAGTGCACGGACGAGGAGGAGGAGGAGGCCTCGGATGCCGAGGGCCACCTTCTGGGGGACGACGGGGTGGCAGCGGGTGCGAGTTCCGCGCCGACCTACCGGTGGGATGACGGCAAGGGGGCGCCGGCAGCGTCGGAAGAAACAAGGACCGCGGCGGAGTCGTCGGCGGATCCGTCCCTCGAGGGGGCGAAGCGGGAGTCGTCCCCTCCGGCGGCGAGTGAGGAGACACCCGCGCCCCAGGCGCTGATCTGTGGCGACGAGTCTGCGGCCGGTGCGGTGGCGCTCGTGCTGACAGCTTCGAGGCACCAGGCCGGCCCGGGGGGGGCGCCCTCGGTACAGTCTTCGAGGGGCGGCACAGTGCCGCGGGCCCGAAGAAGCGCCACGAGGAAGCGGAGCATGAGTGCTCAATCCGGGTAAGTAGACTTGGAATTCATCTTTGTTGTGTGTTTGATCGATTTCTCAATCCTGTTGTCTTCAGCTTTTGTTCCTCGATTTCCAGCCCCGGGGCCGTCGGCAAGGGCGCAGTGTACCTCGCCCCGACTAAGGCCCTCAAGACCGGGGCACGCAGCACGCCGCACACGGCGCCGCAGCCCCTGCCTGCCGTGGACGTCGTGGCGGAGGCCGCAAAGCTGCGGGATGCGATGGCTCGAGGGGCCCAGGCAGCCCAGCAAGCTTGAGCTCAGGCCGACGATGTCGAGGAGACCGGCCGGGGTGGTGCGGATGGCGCCGCCCGGCCGGACATCGAAGTTGAGGCCGGTCAGGGCGACGCGGCCAGCCCCGCCCGACCGATTATTGAAGGAGAAACTGGTGGGAGTGCGCAGGAGCGCCCCGTCGACCATGTGGAGGTGGAGACTCTCGTCCTCGAGCCCCCGAGGGCTAAGGTCGAGGGCGTCGCGGAGGAGACGGCGCTAGGGGCGCCGGAGGTGGAAGGAGCCCTCGACTCGGAGTCCACCGAGGCCTGAGACGAGGGCATCGTTGCGGTGGTGCCAACGGCGCAAGGGAGCTTGGTGCCGGTGGTGCAGCTGCCGGACAGCAGCGACGAATATGGGGATTCGATGGACATCGACCCTGCTGCTGCTGCAAGCGCCGCTGCGCACATCGCCGAGTTCGCATCGGCCAGTGCAGATGTGCTCGAGGCGGGGACGTCCGAGGGGCCTCAACATGGGGCGATCATCCCGTCCGGGCTCCCCTCGGAGTTCCTCCGCAAAGAGCAGGAGGAGGAGGAGGTCTGGAACGCGCAGCTCAACGTCGGCCACGAGATCCTGCAAGCCCTCGACCGCGCCTTCCAGCTCCATCAGGGGACGGATTACTAGGTCAGCCAGGTAAATACTTTCCCCTGAAAATTGCTTGGATTCGATTTGGCTTTAACGCGCTTTTACCCATGCCCTCCTGCTTGCAGCGGCTGAGGGAAATCTCGTGCGAAAAGAGCGCAGAGATGGCCCGGATGTACTCCCGGATGAGCCAGCTTGGGCAGCACAACGCCAATCTAGTGCTCAAGAGCATCGAAGCCAACACTAAAATGGCGGATCTGGGAGCGCGTCAGCAGGCGTTGGAGGAGGATTTGGCGTGGGCTACCGGTGAGCGGGATGTCCAGAGGGCCGCAGCGGAGCAAAAGGCTCAGGAGGCCGAAGCGCAGGCTACCGCGCTACAACGCCTCCGAACAACGCTTGAGGAGAAGGCTCGGGAAGCCGAGGCGCAGAGCGCCGAGCTGCGACGCCTCAGAACAGCGCTCGATCAGCAGGAAACCGAGCTTCTCCACAAGGAGGTGACCGTTGTCACGCTCACTGGGACCCTCCGGGAAAAGGGTGAGGCCCTCGAGGAGAAGGAGGTGGCCCTCCAGAACGTGGGGACCGCCCTTAAAGAGAAGGAAGACTCCTTGTCCTCGCTCGAAGAGGCCGCTCGAGTTAAGAGGGAAGAGGCGCAGAAGAGTATCACGGCTAAGTACCTTCAAATTTTCGTTGGTTTGTTTCTTTTCGTAGCTTACGTTGTTTTCCGTTGCTCAGAGCAGAGGCAGAAGGTGGCGGACGAGTCCGCAGCGAAGGAAGCAGTTCACACCGCGCTCACGGCGGCACAGGCGGAATTTGCTGAGCTGGAGCAAACTGCCCTGAGCGTGTGCCAAGGGCTCGAGGGAGAGGGTGCCGTCTCGGGCAGTTCGGTGATCAGCCGCCTGCGCACGCTAGGCGGTCGGATTGCCAAACACGCCAAGAGCACCTTCCGCCTCGGTGTCCTGTAGGGCCTCGCCATGGCCTCGACACACTACCTCATGGATCTCCAGAGGGTGTCGTCGGGGTATGTCGTTCCCAATGACGCTGATGCAGACGCCGCGTCGGCCATCATGGACGAAGACGACGCAGCCGCGAAGGAGTTCGCCACAATCCTCGCCGAGAAGCTCGAAGCCGACATCCCTCCCATTGCTGAATTCGACGCCACTGAAGACCCGCAAGGGGGGATGGTAGCCTGTAGGAAATTTGAGCCTCGAAGCCCATGTAATAGATTAGTGATTATCGTAATCACACTTTGTAATCATATCTTATGAATATAAGAAATTCATTTTCGTTAAATCGACTGTGTGGCCCATCGAGGCCTAGTGCGTTCGAGCCTTTGTTTTCTTTACTTTATTTCCGTGTTCTCGTATGCGACTTAGATAAACTTCTGCGAGGAATTTCGCATTGATAAACAACGTAGGCGTGGGGTGGTGAGGGGGGTGCCATATCCCGGAGGCATAGGTGGCCCCATGACTCGGCCGGCCCCGTACCGTAGTTGCTTATGCCTCGCGTCCATTTTTTCCAAGTATACGAGAAGCTTAAGGATGAGACGGAAATATTTCAAAAAAACATTGGCGATTTTTGGGGACGTTCGGGGGTTCTCCCCATAGTAGCCCCCGAGGGAGGCTTGGCTTTGCCGAGGGTAAAGCCGAGCGTACCTCAGTGTCCGTACGCGTCCGAGCCCTCGAGGGTCCGAAAGGTTCCCAAAAATAAACAAGTAAAGCGTACTCCTTTATTATTTCGGGAAATCGAAAATGCGAGTACAAATGATGTACAAATAGCTCGGAATTCTAAGGGTAGAAGCGACATAGCTGTTGTATGTTCCAAGCGTTGGTGAGGACTTCGCCGTTTTCGTTCGCCAGCTTGTACGTGCTGGGTTTGAGCACCTCAGTGATTATGTACGGTCCTTCCCAAGGCGGTGAGAGCTTGTGGCGGCCCCTGTTGTCTTGTCGAAGCCTCAGCACCAAGTCCCCTTTGTTGAGGTCTCGGCGCTGGACTCTCTGCGCTTGGTATCTTCGTAAAGACTGCTGGTAGCGCGCAGAGTGTAGGAGTGCCACGTCTCGAGCCTCGTCCACTTGATCCAACGAGTCCTCGCGGGCTCGCTGGTTCTGCTGCTCTTGGTTTGCCTTGAGCCTCGGTGACCCGTACTCCAAGTCCGTGGGGAGTATGGCCTCGGCGCCATAGACGAGGAAGAATGGGGTAAAGCCCGTGGCTCTGCTCGGGGTCGTCCTCAGGCTCCAAATGACCGAGGGTAGCTCCGTGAGCCACCTCCGGCCAAATCTGTTCAGTTTGTTGAAGATTCTTTGCTTCAGTCCTTGGAGGATCATGCCATTAGCACGCTCTACTTGCCCATTCGTCTGTGGGTGTGCCACAGCCGACCAGTCCACACGTATGTGAAAATTGTCGCAGAATGTCAAGAACTTCTTGCCTGTGAACTGGGTGCTGTTGTCGGTGATGATCGAGTTTGGGACCCCGAACCTGAAGACGATGTTGGTGAAGAATAGAACCGCTTGCTCGGATTTGATCTTGCCAATGGGTCGAGCCTCGATCCACTTGGAGAATTTGTTGACTGCCACCAGCAAGTGGGTGAAGCCCCCGGGCGCCTTCTGCAGCGGACCAACGAGGTCCAATCCCCACACAGCGAAAGGCCATGTAATGGGGATGGTCTGCAGAACGTGCGCGGGGAGGTGTGTTTTTCGGGCGTAAAATTGGCAACCCTCGCAGGTCCGCACGACATCGGTGGCATCGGCGACCGCGGTGGGCCAGTAAAAACCTTGCCGAAACGTGTTTCCCACGAGGGTACGTGGCGCGGCATGGTGGTCGCAGACGCCAGCGTGGATGTCGCGGATCAGCTCCTTGCCCTCGGGGATGGGAATGCATCGCTGCAGGACTCCCGAGGGACTGCGCTTGTACAGCTCGCTGTCGATTAGAACAAAGGACTTGGCCCGCCGAGCGAGGCACCGCGCCCGAGCGCGCTTTGGGGGTAGGACCCCTCGAATCATCCAGTCAAGGTACTGGGCGTGCCAATCTTGCGAGGTGGGGGCCTCGTCGACTTCCATTGCTTCGGCCTCATCTGTGGAGGTGGTCCCGAAGTCAATGTCCATGGATTCCGCCTCATCCGCCGGGGGGTTCCCGTCGGAGGGCCCGGCGGACGAGGGTCCCGGCTCCGCCGGATCCTTGAATTCGACGGAGGGCTTGGTGATGTCGCGAGCGAAGATGTTCGGGGGGACGGTGGTCCGCCCCGAAGCAATCTTGGCTAGTTCGTCGGCATCCTCGTTGTACTTGCGCGGGACATGATTGAGTTCTAGGCCGTCGAACTTGTCTTCGAGGCGGTGCACTGCATTGCAGTAAACCTCCATCTTCGGGTCGTGGCAGCTAGAATCCTTCATCACTTGGTCGATGACGAGTTGAGAGTCACCGCGCACGTCGAGGCATTTGACGCCGAGCTCGATGGCGATGTGGAGGCCACTGAGGAGGGCCTCGTACTCCGCCATGTTGTTCGACGCAGGGAAGTGCAGGCGTATAACATACCGAATGTGGTCTCCGAGGGGTGAGATGAAGAGGAGGCCGGCACCGGCGCCGGTTTTCATCACCGACCCATCGAAGAACATGGTTCAGCATTCGGCCTGGATTTGCGGTGGGGGTAGCTGAGTGTCCGTCCACTCAGCCACGAAGTCAGCCACGATTTGGGACTTGATCGCTTTGCGTGGGGCGTAAGTGAGAGTTTCTCCCATCAGCTCCACAGACCATTTGGCAATTCTACCCTCGGCTTCCCGGTTGCGGACTATCTCTCCCAAAGGGAAGGTCGAGACCACGGTGACCGGATGGGCCTTGAAGTAGTGGCGCAGCTTGCGCCGAGCCAAAACCACTGCATAGAACAGCTTCTGAATCTGCGAATAGAGTGTCTTAGTTTCAGACAACACCTCACTGATGTAGTACACCGGCCGTTGAACGGACAGAGCATGGCCCTCCTCTTGTCTTTCGACAACGACCACTGCGCTGACCACTTGGGTCGTCGCGGCTACGTACAGAAAGAGGGGCTCACCGTCCGTGGGTGGTGTGAGAATGGGGGCGTGAGTGTGCGATGCCTTCAGCCTGTCGAGGGCTTCTTGGGCTTCGGGGGTCCACGTGAAGCGCTCAGTTTTCCTCAAGAGTCGATACAGGGGTAAGCCTTTCTCGCCAAGACGCGAGATGAACCGGCTAAGAGACGCTAGGCATCCCATGACCCTCTGTACCCCCATTAGGTCTCGGATCTGTCCCATCTGAGTGATGGCCGAGACTTTGTCAGGGTTGGGTTCGATGCCCCGCTGGGAGACAATGAAACCAAAGAGCATGCCTCGAGGCACCCCGAACACGCACTTGTCGGGGTTGAGTTTTACCCCTTTGGCCTGTAGGCAATCGAATGCGATCCTGAGATCGGCAACCAGGTCGTCCGCCTTTCTGGATTTTACAACGATATCGTCGACATATGCCTCTATGTTGCGCCCGAGATGGTCCCCGAAAACATGGAGCATACACCGCTGATACGTAGCTCCGGCATTTCTGAGGCCAAAGGGCATCGTGACATAGCAGTACATGCCGAAAGGTGTGATGAAAGAAGTCGCGAGCTGGTCGGACTCTTTCATCTTGATTTAATGATAACCGGAGTAAGCATCAAGAAAGGATAAAAGTTCACACCCCGCAGTAGAATCTACAATTTGATCAATTCGTGGCAAAGGAAAGGGAACCTTCAGACATGTCTTATTTAAACTAGTGTAATCTACACACATCCTCCAGTTTCCACTCTTTTTCTTCACTAATACAGGATTAGCTAGCCACTCGGGATGGAATACCTCCTTGATGAACCCGGCCGCCAGAAGTTTCTGCAACTCCTCGCCAATCGCGGGTGTCGTGGAGCCGCTCCCTCACGGGAAAAGAAGCAGTTCGGATCTCCCGGTTGAACACCCGGGTGCCCGGAGGCTCCGGTGACTCACCCCCTATCATGCTCGGGGTCGAAGCGTCCACCCCGCCGAGGGGTGTACTTCCTGCCGCCGACGATGTAGCGGGCGTCGCCGTCTTTAGCATGCCCGCGTGTGTCGTGGAGCCGCTCCCTCACGGGAGGCCTTCCGATGCGGTCGTGCACCGAGGGTGCCTTCGCACCGGGCGCCACAGCTGCCTTGACCTTCGCTGCTGGTGGAGTGTGCACCGAAACCTCGTGGTCCGGGTGCGTAGTCCCACCGGGCTGCTCCGGGGCCTTCGAGCGCATGCGAGACGCAGAGCTCTCGGCTTGCTGCATGGCAGCTTGCTCGATGAGCGCCTGTGCCTCGCGGCGTAGGTTGCGGCCCGAAGGCGTCGATGGCTCGGGCATGGCTTGGAGTAGGTAGGCCGCAACGACGAGTTTTTCGCCAGCCGTCTTAAGTTCTGGAGGTTTGTCGACATTGTCGTCGGCCAGTATGCGCTCCCGGGCAACGCGCGCCGCCGCCTGGGCATGTGCGCCATGCGCGGTGCGCTGCTGCTTGAGTGCGATGCGCAGCTCCTGTGTCTACCGGCGTTGCTCGTCGAGCTTAGCTTGAAGCTCTTTGAGCTGTGCCAGCTGGGCTTGCCGCGCCGCCGAGCTTGACGAAGAAGAAGGGGCCGCAGGCGACACCACTGGTTGGTTTGCCTGTGCGTTCGCCCCGCCGTCCCCGTCGTCGCCCGGGACGTTATCGTTTTGCTTGTCCGCAAGGTCGGCCATGAAACACTCCTGGGCGGGATCAAAATCTCCCTCGCTGGAGTCCTCAGAGTAGGTGAAGCAATAGGCCGTCGCGAGCTGGAATGAGCGGAATGC
This sequence comes from Panicum virgatum, assembly GCF_016808335.1. NCBI lineage: Eukaryota > Viridiplantae > Streptophyta > Magnoliopsida > Poales > Poaceae > Panicum > Panicum virgatum. Next base: position 32,738,541 of record NC_053152.1, on the reverse strand, counting down.
GTCGGGGTCACGGACCCCGGAGTAGTCCTCGGCCTCCTCGGCCGTGAAGTTGTTCATGTAGAAGTTGACGTCGTCGGCGATTGAGCTCGCCGTCTCGGGGTAGGATTCGTCGGGAGACGACGCGATGAGGTTGCGGATCGACAGAAGATGATGACCCAGCAGATCCTCATACTCGGTGAAGTTAGTGCTGATTGAAGAGGCGTAGGTGGCAGCGTTGTGCATCCCGAAGCGGAAGGGCGATGGCGAGGTCGAACCCCCCTGGGAGGCACTGGCGCTGCAGTAGATGATGGTGCCGGCGCAGGCGACGCCGAGGCACGTGATGACAAAGCGGTGGCCCCGTTGGCTGTGATGCTAAGTTGCGACACGCCAGACTCAACCCATGTGGGGGAGCTGTGGCGTGCCGCACGGTGCCGCTCCGGCGTGCTTGTCGCGAACGCTGGCCCGAGCGCCTGTTGTGCTGGGCTGGTGAAGTCGGAGTGACGGGGTTGCGTCTGGGCGAGAGGAGCTGCATGAGGTAGCCGTTGCCGGTTGCTCTGAACTCGAGACTCCCGAACCAGATCACGAATCCTGCTCGGAGCGGATCCAAAATGCCCATGGGGTATGGGTTGGATCTGCCCGCCATCCCTGGAGATAAAATGGGAACAAGAGAGAAAATGTCACGCGGCGCGACCCCTACCTGGCGCGCCAACTGTCGGCGTCCCGACCCGGGGGTCCGGATCCCAACTAGTAAATGCTGCATGTTTCCTCGTCCCAGATGTTGATGCAAGAGGCAACACAGTAACACACGGTTTTATCCTGGTTCCGGCCACGGGGCCATACGTCCAGCAAAGTGGTGTGCGAGGGCACTGTATTATCTTGCACCCGGAGTGCTTGTAGTAGGGGGTACAAGCGAGGCGAGAGAGGGAGGGAAGCTCCCAGGTCTCTGCTAGAAAATGATTTGGTTGAGATGAGTGCGATGATCGCGAGTGTGGATGACTGTGGTCGCTGAGGTTCAGAATGTCCCCCTTTAAAGGAAGCCCGCCTCCTCCTTTAATAGTTACAAGGAGGGGCGGTGTACATGAGTAGGGGAACATGAAAGTCGTCGTCTTCCCCCGAATCGCGGGGGTGCAGTGATCGAACACTGTGGGAAGTACACTGTGGGGCATGGCGTCGGGCGTGGTTGTCGTCCTGTATGTTGTCCGTGGTCTTACGGAGATCGCGCCGGCGTCCTGCCAACTCCAGCAGGCGGTGTGGTCATTACTGTGGAATGTTCAGTCCTCCAGATGCGGCGTTCCGTGGGCCTTGCAGATCAGGGCCCTGCGAGTTCCAGCGGTGGTGGGGCACGTGGCGGTCCCGGACCTCCCTGGATAAAGTGCTGGTACGCGCCCGTAAGGAGGTCCGAGGGTTGCGTGGAGGTCCCGGACCCCTCGAGGGAGGAGGTCTAGGACTCCGGCTGCATGTGCTGTGCGTCCCTCTCGGAAGGGTACGTGGCCTCGCCGGACCCCTTCCCAAGCAGGAGGGTGGTCCGGGGCCATACGTGTGATGAGTTGGAGTCTGGTCGGCCGGAGTTAGTAGAATAGTATGAGAACGGTGCCGAGCGCGTCTCGTCCCGCGTGGCAGGTCTCACAATGCTGCCACAGTGCCCGGGATGGCGAAGCAGTGACAGGAGTTGGCAGATGGGACTCCGATCACAGCCACTGTGGGGAATGGCGGCCTGACGCCGTCTGTTCTGTGCACTGTGGAGGAGTGGTTGGCATTCAATGCCTCCGTACGATGGGCGGTTGAGCGGCAGAGCCGTTTGTCCCTTACGCCGAGGGGTGGCCTCGAGCGAGGCGGAGGTGAGTTACCCGCACGAGGGAGGTTCGCTGCCCTCGAGCGAGACGGAGAGGGTTTGCCCGCTCGAGGGTAGGTTCGCTGCCCTCGAGCGAGGCGGAAATGATTTGCCCTCGAGCAAGGCGGAGATGCGGGGAGCAGTCGAGGGGTCTCGACGGGAGCCCTCAAGCGAGGCGGAGATCGTCCTGCAGGCCTGAGAAGGGGGCGAATGGGCCGTATGCTGGGCTTCTTTGAGTTCTTTCCTTTCTTTCAGATCGGAAAGAGGCCATGGGCCTTCATGGGCCCAATTGCCTTAATCATGTGTTTGCGTTTTAGAGTGATCTTAGTGCCCCAATTAGGCTGTCCCTAATCGTGGTACCCGACAACGGCGGTGAAGGGCAGCCGGGATCGGAGCTCGTGCCGGATGGTAGTAGTGGCGTCCACTCCTGGATCAAAGGCACAAGCGGTGACGGAAGGCGGGTTTCTTGGTTTGCGCCACAAAACCAAGGAGGCAAACGGCGGTTGAAGACGCCAAGTCGTGGAGGCACGGGCACCGATGTTGACGGCGTCAAGGCCTCGTTGCGGGCGAGGAGGTGACGGGCGTCGGGCGGCGTCTAGGGCCGTCAGGAGGCCGAGGTGGGAACGGCGTCTAGGGCCACAACGTGGAGGCGGGAATCTTCCCGCGCGTGGAGTTTTGGCGGTTTTCTCAAAACTGGCCATCTACCCGGGTTTCGCAGACCCTTCAAAACCGCGGACCGGATCTTCATCCACACGACGGCATCGCGGAGAAGACTTCGAGTCGAAGAAATAACCTCGGCCGTCGGATGAGTCCATTGTATCTTTTCCGGTTTTGCCCCTACGGGCTTTCTAGTCTCTAATTGAGTCTAGGGGTAGTTTAGTCTTTTAGTCTAGAGTTAGTGGGTTAAATACCCCTCACCCCTCTCTTCTCTCGGCGCGCCTTGCCAGAACAGAACCACTTCTCCCTTGCCTGGCGCCACCTCTTTCTCCTCCTCTCTATTCCTCCTTTCTTCTTCTCCAAGGGTAGGATTAGAGGTATGGATTCTTGAAGACTTTGTATGGAGATTGTGTGGGAAAGGAGGCCCTTTCCTCCTTGTGCCCTCTGGGTGTTTGTTTTCGATTCGAGTTCATCCTCCTTGTGCCTCGTTTGATTGAATTTCGATTTTGTTTTGTCGATTCATGAGCACGAATTGATGGCTTGATTCTTGATGTTTTCGTGACTCTTTGTAGTGATTCAAAACCATCTAGCCTAGTGCTAAACCCTCCGAAATCACGAGTCACCACGAATCGAAGTTTTTGCGTTCTTTACAAAACCCCAATCTTGCTTCGAATTTCGTCGATTTCTCCCAAACCATGGAGTAATTCGTCGATTCCTTCCGTGGACGTATTCACAAGTCCCTTGTGATCATGCCTACGAAATTTGGTGAGATTTGGACTTGATTTGGTCTCTCGATCATCGAGTTTTCGAAAGATCGCAGGCTGGAAAGCATTTTTGGACTCTGTTTCATCTAGCACCGGATGAACCGACGCTTAGAAATTGTATGCGTCGGATCAACCGGTGTATAGGTCTTTCTCTGAGTTAGGGTTTTCTGGTGTTCTTCAGTTACACCGGTGCTTTAGCTACCACGAGCATCGGTTTAACCGGTGCATGATCACCAGCTGCCCCACGTGCAAGAGTTCACTCGTTTAACCGGTGTGTTGAGTTTTCACAACACTGGTTTAACTGGTGCTCAAGATTTTTCGAGTTGGTGTTCCTCTGGACAACTACACCGGTGCTTGATTGTGCCAACGTCGGTTTAACCGGTGTAGTCAAAGGTTGTTTTGTGGACTCTCTGGACAACAACACCGGCGCTCGAGCTTGATTTTGCCGGATCATCCGGTGTCGGTCACCGGCTAAACCGACGCTGTTTAAACCATAGCGTCGGTCTAACCGGTGAGTGTTCCTTTTCTGCTGCCGGCTCTGCTCATCAGTTGAACCGACGCTGTTCAAATCAGTGCGTCGGATCAACCGGTGAGTTATACCGTGCTGTGTCTTGGTGTTTCTCGCGCTGCTTTTCGGTGTTTGCTTCCGTGTTGAATCTTGCTTGTTCCTAGGGCTTTCTTGTGTTGGTGTAGCTTCTCCATAGCTACTCCACACCGTGCCTAGGACTCTAGGGTTGGGCGTGTACTTCGGGACTAAGCCGATCTTTCCGATTGCAAGAAATTTTAATCGGCTCCCATTCACCCCCCCCTCTGGTCGCCCATTTCGGTCCCTCAATTGGTATCAGAGGTTGGTTAAGGTTTTCAGTACCTTGACCGGTTCGAAAACCATTTGGCGACCATGGCGAGTCATGGTAAGATCCCTGTGTTTGCCGGCGAGGACTATGCTTATTGGAAGATGCGTATGCGAGCCTTCTTGCAAAGCATGGGAGCCGAGGTTTGGGAGATCACCAAGAACCAGGCTTACGAGGTGCTTGCCGTTCAGACCACACCTCTTCAGGTGTCCGAGCACGAGGCCAACGCCAAGGCTGTCAATGCCTTGTTCGCTGGCATTTCTTGTGCGGAGTTCTCACGCGTCCAGGGTTTTCAGGAAGCCCACAAGGTTTGGACGTGTCTTGAGAAAAACCACGAGGGCACACCTCAGGTCAAGGCCAGACTGTTCGAGACTCACCGGCGTGAATATGAGAATTTCACACAAGGGCCGGGTGAGAGCATTGGCGACATGTTTAGTCGGTTTCAATCGATTGTGAACAAAGTCAATGCGAACAGATCTGCGGATGCCCTTGAGTACACAGAGCATGAGAAGGCCCTCAAGTTGCTCTACGCACTTGACCGCTCTGTGTGGGATCTCAAGGTGAACACGATCATCGAGTCAGCAGGCTATGAGACTCTGACCGTGAATGAGCTTTTCAGCAAGCTCAAGGCCACAGAGGTGGATAACCAGACACGAGCCAAGCTCACTGGTGCCCCTCCTTCCAAGAGCATCGCTCTTTGTGACTGGCCCAGATGGATCGAGATCTAACGCTAACTCTGCTCTTGACTTTTCTCTTGCCTCTTTACCTTCTGTTACAGATGAGCAGCTAGAGACGCTGGGCGATGACGACTTGTGCTTCCTCATCAACAAGTTCCAGCGTGTCTACCACAACAGGCAGAGGAAGAAGAACCCCGGGTGCAACCACTGCGGTGATCTGAACCACTTCATCGCCGATTGCCCCAAGAAGTCCGGCGGTGGCCAGAACAACAAGTTCGACTACTACTGCCACCGCGACTGCGACGAGGGAGGGCGCCACAAGCACCAGAGTCGTGACCGGGGAGGACGCTTCGACAAGGAGTCACTCAAGAAGCGCTTCTAGTACAAGGCCAAGAAGCAGGAGAAGGCTTTCCTGGCGCAGCTCAGCGACCTCGACAAGAGCTCTGACACCGACCGCTCTTCTTCACCGACCTCTGAGGACGACGACAAAAAGAAGAAGAAGCGGGACAAGGATGCCACCGGCTTCATCGGCCTCTGCTTAGCAGCCGGTCGGCACAAGAGTTTCTGCACCATGGCGGGTGAGGCCAATGGTGCACGTGCGTCTCCAGGTGGACATGCTACACCGACGCATGACGTCTCTTTTCCTAGATCCGAGAGTGATTCAGAGGTAAACTCCACGATTGACCTGCTTGATACGGAGGTTAGGGAGTTGTACGCCGCTCTCGACCACCAGAAGAGGCTGCTTAAGGAAGCAGCTAGAGAGCGTAGAAAGCTTAGGGCTGAGCTGGCTTGTGCTAGAGAGAAATCTGGTGAGGATGAGTGCGCTGGCTGCATATCTCACATGAATGATCTTGTTGCTCTCCATGCGAAGCATGATGAGAACGTTGCGAACTTAGATGTTGCTAAGACTTCGCTTGCTGACGTGTCTAACGAGTTAGCCAAGGCCAAGCATGAGCTTGAACTGGTCAAGGACGCTCCCATAGTTAGTGATGTGCTTGAATGCGATGAGTGTCCTAATTTTAAGTCTGATCTAGCTTCTTTGTAGTCTAAGTTTGCCACTGTTGTTTGTGAGCTAGAGGAGCTTAGATCTAGGCCTGTTCTGCTTGGTGCCTCTAAGCTTTGTCCCACACGCTTAGGTCGGAGCTAGATGAGAAGAACGCTTTGATCAAGTCTTTAGGGAAGACTAAGGTCGAAGAGTCTAGTCCACCTGTTGATTGTCATGTTTGCCCTAGTTTGATTTCTGATTTGGATAATCTTGCGGTAGAGAAAGCCAACTTGGAGAATGAGAATACCTATCTTAGGGCGATTCTGAGTTGGGTTTCTAGCAGTGAGCCGCAGTTGGGCATGATGATCAAGCAGTTTAAGCGTGGTGATGGTTTTGGGGTCGGTTACACATACATGAAGTCAGACTTTGACAAGTTGTATGGTAAGATCGGTATGGCTGCTGGAGTTTCAAGTGCTCTAAACACTGCTAGCACGAGCACGCAGCCTTCGCTTCTTGACCCCGTGGATGGTGAGCTGAAAGAACGACAAAAAGCACCTCCATAGAAGCAGGTTTGGGTTCCAAAGCCCAATGAGCTGAGGAATCCCCTCGATACGCTCCCTGTTGCCACAGCCCAGGTTGCCCAGAAGAAGGGGGCGGCTCCTCCCCGTCCGCAGGCGAGGCCTCCACCTTCCAAGAGAGAGGTGAGGTACCACTGCGAGTACTGTGACAGAGAGGGTCACCTGGAGGAGTTTTTCTTCAGGAGGAAGCGGGCTGTGAGGAGTGAGCAGGAGAGACGCAACCCGGACATGTACTCTGCTCGGGTGCATGGTCCTCCTTGGCATGGTGTTAGGCAAGATGCTAGGGCACGCCGTGTAGGTGGAGGATAGGGAGACGGTGGAGGTTACCGTGCTCCAGCGGGTGGTCGCTTTGCTGGTCGTGTTCCTGGTCGTCCTCAGTACGGCTATGGACCACGGGACCGAGGCTTTGGAGGAGGTTACGATGCACCACGCTTTCCTCATGGTGGTGGTCGTCGGCCTCGCGGTAGACGGGACAGGGGATACGCTTTGCCTGATTTTGCTAACCCCTATATAGAGCAAATGGCTCGACACTGGTTTGCTTCACACTTTGCTAACCCCAGTGTTGAGACATTTGTTCACCCTTTGTCTCACTACTGATGTGCAGGTCGGAGGCTTGGAGAACAGGTGGCTCATGGACTCCGGTTGTTCGCGCCATATGACCGGGAATGACAAATAGTTCTCCAGCCTCACCCCAACGCGCCACAAAGAATACATTATATTTGGGGATAATGGTAAGGGCAAGGAACGTGGTGTTGGTGCTGTTAGAGTTTCTGATCGCTTCACCCTGAGAGAGGTTGCTTTGGTTTCGAATCTTGGCTTTAATTTGCTCTCTGTTTCGCAACTTCTTGATGAGGGGTTTGAAGTTCGCTTCAAGGAGGGTTGTTCTCGAGTTTTGGATTCCAGAGGAGACCTGGTTTGCCGGATCGTTCCTCGTGACTGAGTTTTCTTGGTCGATTTCTCTGGAACTGCTTTTGGCCCTTCTTGTTGCTTGTTGGCTGGTCCTTTTTCTAATCTATGGAAGTGGCATAAGAGACTTGGACATTTGAGCTTCGACTTGTTGTCTAGACTTAGCTCACTTGGCCTAATCCGAGGATTGCCCAAATTGAAGTTTGAAAAGGACCTTGTTTGCCATCCGTGTCGCCACGGGAAGATGATTGCTACTTCTCATCCGCTTGTTAATCAGGTGATGACCACTCACCTTGGAGAGTTGCTACACATGGACACAGTTGGTCCTTCTAGGGTGATGTCAGTTGGTGGGAAGTGGTACGTTCTTGTGATCGTGGATGATTTTTCTCGCTATTCTTGGGTCTTTTTCATGAGAACCAAGGATGAGGCTTTCGAGTTTGTTCGAGACTTGATCTTGAGGTTGAAAAACGAGCTAGCCCAAGCCATGAGAGCAATTCGCAGTGATAATGGCACAGAATTCAAAAACTCTCATTTTGACACCTTTTGCAGTGATCAAGGTCTTGAACACCAGTACTCTTCTCCCTACACTCCACAGTAGAATGGAGTTGTAGAACGGAAGAATCGGACGCTGGTTGAGATGGCGAGGACGATGCTCGATGAGCATAGGACTCCTCGAAAGTACTGGGCTGAGGCGGTTAATACCGCTTGTTATGTGTCCAACCGCATTTTCTTACGTGCTTTCATGCACAAGACTTCTGATGAGTTGCGATTTAGACGCCAGCCCCGTGTTAACCATCTCAGAGTTTTCGATTGACGATGTTTTGTGCTGAAAGAAGGAAATCTTGATAAGTTTGAGTCTCGCTCGTCTGACGGCATTTTTCTCGGTTATGCATCTCATTCCAGAGCATACCGTGTGTTGCTTATTGATTCTAACATCGTTAGAGAGACTTGTGAAGTCACTTTCGACAAGACTGCACCGTGCAATGCTTCTGTCTTTGAAGTTGCAGGAGAAGATGAGCTCGGCACCTCCAACTTTGAAGATGAGGAGGAAGAAGCTGCAGAGGGTGATGCTGAGGCTACCACGCATGCTGTGGACCCAGTTGCTTCCGCCACGAGCTCGGACGACGATGACGGCCCCGATCCTACTACATCTACTCCCCGGGGGCCAGTCGAGCAGGTGACTCAGCCTTCACCAGCTACACCTGAGGAGGCACCAGCTTTGGCTGAGGAGGAGGCGACTTCGACAAGGGAAGCACCACGACACATTCAGCGTCATCACCCACCTCAACAGATGCTAGGTGACCTCAACGAGAGAGTAGCACGGTCCAAGGTAACAAGTATCGCTGGATTTGCTAATTCAGCATTTGTTGCCTCTTTTGAGCCCAAAGATATTGGACACGCTCTTTCTGATTCTAATTGGGTCAAAGCCATGCATGAGGAACTCGAAAATTTTGAAAGAAACCAAGTTTGGGTTTTAGTCGAGCCTCCACATGCTTGTAATCCCATCGGAACGAAGTGGGTTTTCAAAAATAAGCAGGGTGAGGATGGGTTGGTTGTTCGAAACAAGGCTCGTCTTGTTGCCCAGGGGTTTTGCCAAAAAGAAGGGATTGATTTTGAGAAAACTTTTGCCCCTGTTGCTCATTTGGAAGCGATTCAGATTTTTCTTGCATTTGCCGCTTCTAAGGGTGAAGCGCCCCGACCCGAAGATCAAGGCTAAACCATGTATTAATTACCGAATAAGGTCTCCGGCATAATACATGTTACATCAAGTGGAGTCCAGAGTCATACAGAGCTTTATTTAACACGTACATGAGGAGTAAAGTGACAACACAAAGCTACACAGAACAACCATAGGATAACAACTAGCATAGCGACATGCAGGACTAGCTCTTCATCCATCACGGCTCCACTCGATCAGCTTGGGTGCGGACACGATCTACTCGTAGTCTTCTGGTACAAAGTCAGGATCCTCTGGAGAAAAATCAACAGGGGTGAGTACAAAAGTACTCAGCAAGCTCCACCTCACCCTACGGGAGGGGAAATGACATGCACGACACATAATAAGCACATTCTACTAACAATGCAACTAATGGTATGCAACTCTTCCCGACACAACCCACAATAGGTAGCTCACTAGTTGTCAGGACCACACCGTAGCCTGTCCATACCGTGGACACGGACCATTCGAATGGATTATACACTCTGCAGAGGTCGTACACTGTACCCACACGCTCGGCTGCCCGAACGGACAACCGACATAGCCGACACCCAGCCGTGGCTCAACCCCGACTAGTCGCCCCCAAACCCTCGGGTCTGGACCAATCCAGGTCTCACCCCAAAACATATCCACCTCGGACGACTACCAGGTTAGCCAGTGGGATTAGGCTAGGGTTTGCCCATACAAACTCATGTGGTCCTACTGAAAGTAAGCTAGGTGAGATGTCAAAACAACTCGGTCCTTATGGTTCACCAGGGCAGCAATCATCCCTCAACATATCAACTCGAGCCTACCACCACGGTAGCACTCACCTGCCAGTCTACCACCACGGTAGCGCCGGCTCCAGCATACCCAGCTGCCCTAGCCTCATCCAAAACCCTTCATATCCTAGTCTCAACTCTGGATATGCATAACTACTCATATGCATGTATGAGCACACTCAATCACTCAAGTACTGGTATATGTAATCGATCCTAGACCCAGGCTACAGCTAAACGTCCTCACATGGATGCAACCGCTCACGTAGGGGTCGATGAAACTTGCCTTCGCTTGCGTACGCGTCGTCGGCGGCGGCTTCCTGCTCGTGGTACGGGTCTTCTGGCTCCTTGGCGGTCTCCTCCTCGGTCACTCCGTGATCTACGGGCGAGAACGGCACAACCGGCAAACAAACACAAGCAAGCAATAAGCTCAAATGGAGATGAAAATAGGAGGAAAAAGAGTTATGTGAAAAGGAGTTGATATGAAGGAGATTTTGAGTTTACAGTATTGATTGGTAGAATGATTTGGATTAAGTGCTCATGGCCTGGGGGTGTTTTGGGCCTTTATTAGTGGAGTTAATGGTCGGGGGAGCTGCCTGCCATCTCACCTTGGCGCGGAACAGCTCGAGGAAGAGGGTCAACTGTTGGAGCTTCGTCTCGTAAGTGAGTTGGGCTCGGAAGGAGCGGTTCAGCTAGCGAAGCGAAGCGGCTCGGTGTGCTTGGCTAGTGACGGGGCTCGTCACGGCCTTGCTCCTTTTATAGGCGAGGAGAGCAGCAGCGGCGTCGCGCAAGGATGGGCGACGGCGTGGGCTGCGGCAGCTCGTCGTCAACGCGAACAGTGGCAGCACTGAAGGCGCGAGCGCCGAGGCGGCAAAGCCGGCGAGGGCGCTGCAGCAGCGTGGGTGAGGTGGGGACGCGGGAGTGGGCGGCACGGCATGATGCCGGCGGCAGTACGCGGTCCCGTCGTGGGGACGGTGTGTCGCGCGTGCGCGCGCGAGAGCGAGCGGATGAGGCGGTTCATCGGGAAAAATATCGGCCGGCACTATGCGTGGCGACCCCAATTTTTAGGGAGGTGAGTGCTGCCATGACGGGTCTTTTCAAGGTCAATGGTGTGGGTATTCTGTGACTTCCAAGGAATGATGAAGTTATGGCAAAGGAGGTAGGCGCTGTCATGATTGTCTGGGAATTATGGCATGGTACGGTGACTTAAGAGACTTTTATGGAAACGAGATGATTTTTGTCGTAGGTGTAAGCATGCGTATGCTGGTTACTGGAGGGAACGAATGTACTATCGCAAAGCAAGAGTATAAAATAGTTTACCTAGTAGTTATGTAACACCTCATATAACGTTAGTATTATTTTACGTTACTAGTTTAATTGCAACATAAGTTTTATTTTAGTGATTGTTGGAAATTGAGGTGGCCCTACTAAGTTGAGGATCTACACCAACTCACTTCAGAGTCGGTCAGCTTCTAGTTACTTAGTGTACCGAGTCCTTTTGACGGCAGAGCCGCCTTTTGCTCCCGGGAGGCAGAGCCTACCAACAGATGAAGCTGGCTTCCGGGTGGCAGAGCCAACCTTCGATGAAGCCCAGACCCTTTTGTGATCCCGGGTGGCAGAGCCAACCTTCGATGGATCACAACTTATACACTAAGTACTTAAATTTAACCGGAAGACTAACACTTATAAGACGCTTACCTTATTGAAGGAACAAAGGAACACACACCTAGCACACTCTACCTATGCTCACTTCTACCATGCCCTTGGATGTGTGTGGGATGGAGTGGAGTAGTATGGCATGGCAAGGGGTGGCACCCTCCTTATATAGGCACCCATACCCTCTTGGATGAGTGACACTTGTCACAATCTAGGAAACTCCATACAAATATCTAAGTTCCCTACAAATATCTAATTCTAGAAAATTCTAAATTTTACCATGACAAGAAAATATCCAAGCTTCTTGTCTTCTTATGATTCTTGTGGAACATTCTAGAACCTTGTCATGGTGAACAAAATTATGCCATTGTTTATCCTTATTTTTATAGAACCTTCTAGAGTTTTGCATTATAAATTTCAACACTCCCCCCCTTAAGCGTGATGAAAACTGGGATGTTACAAACCTACCCCACTTAGGTTGAATCTCGTCCCCGAGATTCAGCTTCACCACTAAAGAGACTGGGAAACTCGGCTCGGAGCGCGTCTTCTCTCTCCCAAGTTGCTTCTGCTTCCGAATGCCTGCTCCACTGAACTCAGCAAATCCTGACTTCTGAGTTGCGGGTTCTTCGCGTCACAGTGTCCAGAATTTTTACTGGTACCTCTTGATATCTGAGATCATCCTGCAGGTCGATTGTCTCTGGGGCCACTTGTTCTTCTGGTACTCGCAGGCACTTTCTGAGTTGGGACACATGAAATACATCGTGTACATCTGACATCTCTGCTGGCAACTGAAGTTTATAGGCTACCGCTCCCACTTTCTTGATAATTGGGAAAGGTCCAATGTAACGTGGAGCCAACTTTCCTCGTACCTGGAATCTGCGTGTGCCGCGAATTGGGGAAACTTTAAGGTACACATAGTCTCCAACTTCGAAGCTGAGAGTACGTCTTCTTTTATCGGCATAACTTTTCTGGCGGGATTGCGCTGCCTTTAGATTCTCTCTAATTTCTGCTATCTTGTCTTCTGCTTCTTTAATAAAATCTGGGCCCTCAATAATGCGGTCACCGACTTCGGTCCACATGAGAGGTGTGCGACACTTCCTCCCGTAGAGGGCTTCAAACGGCGACATCTTTAAGCTTGACTGGTAGCTGTTGTTGTAAGAGAACTCTGCATATGGCAAACTGTCTTCCCAATTTTTACCATAAGTAAGAACACAGGCTCTTAGCATGTCTTTAAGGATCTGATTAATTCTTTCGGTCTGGCCATCAGTCTGAGGATGATAGGCTGAACTGAAGTCCAACTTTGTACCAAGTGCTTCATGTAACCTGCTCCAGAATCTCGAAGTGAACTGGGTGCCTCTATCTGACACAATCCTCTTAGGTACTCCATGCAGCTTCACAATACGCTCAATATATAATTTGGCTAATCTATCACCTCCATAAGTGTTACGCACTGGGATGAAGTGTGCCACTTTAGTGAGTCGGTCAACAATCACCCAAACTGAGTCATGACCGCTCTGGATTCTTGGTAGACCGGTGATAAAATCCATACTAACTTCATCCCACTTCCATACTGGGATCGGCAATGGCTGGAGTAATCCACTAGGCTTCTTATGCTCTGCCTTAACCCTATTGCACACATCACAATGAGCGACAAATCGAGCGATATCCCCCTTCATACCATTCCACCAATACTTCTCCTTAAGGTCCAGGTACATTTTCGTAGTGCCAGGGTGAATGGAATAGGCTGAGTTATGGGCTTCGTCCAAGATGGTCCTGCGGAAATGACCTTGCTTAGGCACACATAATCTCTTCTTGAACCACAAGACTCCGTCTTTATCTACTCTGAAATCTGGGGCTTTGCCTTCACTATTGCGACCTTTAATCCATACCAATCTTTTATCCTCCATCTGAGCCTCCTTTATCTGGTCATCCAGGACGGGATGGACACTAAGGTTATAGTTGCAAGAGCGGTGTACAACCCTTAGGTTCAACTTCCTCATTTCTTCACTCAGCTCTGGGGCTTGTGTGACTAAGTGATGGCAATATGCTTTTCGACTGAGCGCATCAGCCACCACATTAGCCTTTCCAGGGTGGTAATGAATTTCCAAATCATAGTCTTTGATCAACTCCAACCATCTTCTCTATCTAAGGTTAAGGTCTGACTGGGTGAAAATGTACTTCAGGCTCTTGTGATCCGTGTAGATTTCACACTTATTCCCAATCAGATAATGTCTCCAAATCTTGAGGGCATGCACCACTGCAGCTAACTCCAAGTCATGGGTGGGGTAGTTCTGCTCATGTGCTCTCAACTGTCTTGAGGCATAAGCTACAACTCTTCCTTCTTGCATAAGCACACAACCCAATCCTTGTCTGGATGCGTCGCAATAAATGACAAAGCTCTTCTGATTATCTGGCAAAACTAGTACTGGGCAGAAGTTAGTCGCCTCTTCAACTCTTGAAAGCTTCTCTCGCAAGCTTCAGACCAAACAAACTTCGTGTCCTTCCGGAGTAACTCAGTCATAGGCCGGGCTATCTTAGAGAAACCTTCGATGAATCTCCGGTAATAGCCGGCTAATCCCAAGAAACTCCTGATCTCCGAGGCTGAGGTTGGTTGCTTCCATTCTGATACTGCCTTGACCTTTTCTGGGTCCACTTCAACACCTTCAGCTGTTAAGACATGACCCAGAAAACTGACTCTCTGCAGCCAGAATTCACACTTGCTAAACTTGGCATACAACTGGTGTTTTCTGAGCTTTCCCAGCACAATTCTAAGATGTTGTCCATGCTCCTCAGCACTCTTAGAGTAGACCAGTATGTCATCTATGAATACCACGACAAACCAATCTAACTCTTCCATAAACACCTTATTCATGAGGGTCATGAAAAAGGCAGGGGCATTAGTCAGACCAAAAGGCATCACTGTGAACTCATACTGGCCATAACGGGTCCTGAAGGCTGTCTTGGAGATGTCCTCTTGTCGCACTCTGAGCTGATGATAACCTGACCTTAGATCTATCTTGGAGAAGAACTTAGCTCCCTTCAGCTGATCAAACATGTCATCAATCCGAGGCAGAGGGTACTTGTTCTTGATGGTGACTGCATTCAGATCACGGTAGTCCACACAAAGTCTCATGCTTCCATCTTTCTTCTTCACAAAGAGCACTGGGGCTCCCCAAGGAGAAGCAGCGGGTCTAATAAATCCCTTTTGTTGAAGCTCTTCAAGCTGCTTCTTCAACTCGGCAAGCTCTGGGGCTGCTAATCGATAGGCATTCTTTGCTATAGGCTTGGTTCCAGGGACTAAGTCAATAGTGAACTCTACATCTCTTTCTGGAGGCATACCGGGTAATTCATCTGGGAACACATCTACGAACTCCCGAACTACTGGCACATCTTCGGGGGATTCTGCTTGGATGTGGTTCACCATGGAGTCTAACAGGCTAGGCTGGATTTGGCATGTGACTGTTAACCCTTGGCGGTTGGTGACTGTCACTGCTCTCTCAGCACTGGCTATGTTTCCGCGGTGCTTGGTGAGCCAGTCCATACCGAGTATGACATCTATCCCTTTGGAAGTAAGGACTACTAGGTCGGCAAGGAATACTACCCCACTTAGGTTTATCGGGATATCTAAGACACCTAAGTGGCAAGGTATATGACCTCCAGGGGAACGGGTTATTAGTGGCCTCTTAAGGGCTATAGTAGGTATATCATGCTTTTCCACAAAGTGGGAGGATATAAGGAATGCGATGCTCCAGAATCAAAAAGCACTGAGGCTAGAGCTGATTGGACCAGAAACTCACCGAGAATCACTCCTGGTGCATCCTCTGCTTCTTCAGCATTCACATGATTCACTTTTGCCTTGCCGAAGGACTGTTGCTGGCTCTTAGCTGGTGTTGCACGGTTGGCTCCAGTCGGCTGCTTTGGTCCTTGAACAGAGTTGGAGAAAACAGAAGGGGCGGGCTGATTAAGATACGGACAGTTGGCCTTGTAGTGTCCGGCTTCGCGGCAGTGGAAACAGGTCTTCGCATCGTTCACTTGACTTCCACCAGACGGTTGGTTACGGAGGGTATTCTGGGTCTTCATAACAGGAGCTGACTGAGTGGGCTTCTGGAAAGAATCGGGCTGCGCTTTGAATGAAAAGGCACCCTGGCTCCTTGGGCCTGAGTGAGCCGGATACTGGGTCCTCTGGAACTTCTCCAACTGCTGGGGCTTCTTGCTTTCAAACCGATGTTTGCGCTCACTGAGTTCTGCCTTTCTGTTTCTCTCAGTGGTGATGGCCCTGTTGACCATAGCATTAAAGTCACTGTGGGTGGTGACTTCAACCAAGGTCCTGATTTCAGGGTTAAGCCCACCAAGAAAGGCTTCTTGCTTCTTCTCGTCATCATTGATATCCTCTGGTGCATAACGAGACAACTCTGTGAACTTATGAAGATACTCTGTCATGTTCATACCACCTTGACGAAGCTTTCTGAACTCATCTCGCTTGAGCTTCATAACACTGCTGGGAATATGATGTTCTCTGAAGATCTTAACAAAGTCAGCCCATACCATCTCGTTAGCATTTTCATTTATTTCTGTAACACCCTAATTCAAATTTCAGTATTTAATAATAAATTTAATTGGCTATAATTAAATTTCTAAGGATTATTGTGTTAGTCTTGCATTTAATCTAATTTTTTGTTCTTTAATTAATTAAAATTTTCCTTAGATTAAAACTTTGTTGCTGCATTCATGCTGGAGCATTTATTTTATTTGCTTGTGTGCATTGGGTGGTTGAATTCAAATTTTGTTTGAATTCAAATAGTTTTGTTTGAGCTAGAATAGAAATAGGAAATGGATTTAGAAATAGAAAAGAAGAAAACTAGAACCCAAACCAAACCCAGCCCGGCAACCCACCCAGTCCGGCCCACACTCCTCTCCCCTCCCCTGCGCCGGCCCACACTCCTCTCCCGCTCGGCCCGTCACCGCGCGCCCCCGCAGCCAGCAAGCCGCGCGCTTCCCCGACCTGACAGTTTGGGCCCGCCTGTCAGCCCGTCATCTTCCTCCTCCCGCTTTCCCCGCCGCGCTCCGGGCTCTGCTCCGCCCCGCTCGTGCCGTGAAGCTTCGCTGTTCCGTGGACCCCCAGCCCCTGCAGGACCCACTGGCAGCCTCCCGTGCATGCTCCTCTTCCAGAAGCTTCCTCACCCGAACCCGGGATCGCGCGAGACTGTTGCGCGATCCGTTTCACCCACGCCCAAGCTCCGCCGAGATCCCCGGCGATTACCTTCCTTCGCCAGAGCGCCGTAATCGCCGGCCCTACCTTTAAACTCCGTACCGAGGCCTCTACGTCGCACCATGCCCTCCAGCGCAGCCCAGAGTCAAGCACAGCCGCGCTGCGCCTTACTCCGCCGCGCCGTGCCCCTACGCCGCCGAGGCCACATTGCTCCGCTGCCCCCAGCCCCACCAGAGCAGCGCATCGGCCTTGCCTCGACGCCAGGAACGACCCCGAGGCCTCCCCGCACGACCCCAGCACCTGCAACGGCCGGGATTTCCCCGGAGCGCCGCCGCCGGTGAGTGGTCCGCCGCCCGATTTCTCGCCGCCGGCGACTCCTGAGCCCCCCTGACCCCGTAGCATCTCCGCAGCACCCCCCAGGAGTCGAACCAAGGGGATCTGAGGGCCAGAGACGCCCAGCAGCGGCCCCTCTCTCGAGCTCCGCCGTGCGCCGCCGCGGGCCTACGACGACAACCCCCCTGCTCGGCCACCCAGTCCGACCTGCACCCTCAGTGAGCTACGCCCCAAACCCCTCCTTCTTATGCGCCCGTTCCCGTAGCCCGTAGCCCCTGGCGTTGCCCAAAACACTCGCGCCGGCGAGACCTCGCCGCCCAGAGCCGCCATCGTCGCCGAGCTCCAAGCTCCCAGCCCCGCAGCTCCCCGTTTGAGTGTCCCAGTGGCTTACGCATGCCACGGGCATGCTCCAGAGCCAAGCCGCAGTCCAAACCGGCCACGGGAACGCCGGATTGGCCATCTCCGGCGAGCCCGCCGCCGCGGGAGCTTCTGCTCCGGCGAGCAGCGCCGCCTCCCCCGCGACCCCTTGATCTCAGGCGTCGGATCAAGATCCGATGGCGCACAGCAGCCCCAGCCAAAGTCAATAGGGAAGAAAACGGTCAGCGCCTGCAAGTTTTGCATAAGAGCCCCCCAGCTTTATAATAATCAACCCGCGATCCAATCCTATTCAAAAGAAATTACAGTTAGGCCCAGAACTTTACACGAAGCCCCCTGGTTTTTCTAGAAATAGAACCCGCCGTCCATAGCTGCTGTTTTTACGCGTTAGACCCTAGATTTATCCTTTAATTACGTTTAGACCCTCGGTTTTTGCAGAAAACCCCCTGGAACTTAGTTTTTCTCGCAAATAAGCCCCTGAACCTTGTTTTTAGCCTAGATTATGCGTTCTAGCTCCGTTTTAGGCGTTCTTTATATCCACGCGATCGTTGTAACGCGTAGAATAGTTTTAGACTAGTTTAGTGTGCTGTTTTTATGTATTGTTGTACTGTTTATTAGTGTTAGTCTTTGTTTGCTTGTATGTTTATTATGGTGCATTGTTTTGGCCATGTGTTCGTGAGTAGACGTTGATCCATCCGAGGAGCCCCAGTATCAGTACCCGGAGCAGCATCCGTCTTCAGATCAGTTTGAGCAGCAGCAGGAGCAGTACGAGGAAGGCAAGTATAACATGAACACCACCTATCACCTTTAATTACCATTTCATACTGCATTTTAATACTGTATGCCTATAAGGATTTCCTAGCCAATTTATATCCTTTATATATACCTTTGGGTTGCATTTTGGTTAGTTGTGCTAGGTTGCTGCGCTATAACACACTCTGGTCCTTTTAATTAATTTGATTAATGGTTTACTTGAACTTAAATTCTGAGAGTGGCCCTCTGTGCTTCGTGCTTGGGTGGCTCACGTCTCGTTAAAATATGGTTTTTGTAGAAACATGGTTTAGGGGGCCAGCACGGTGCTTAGTGCTTGGTTGGCCACTCTCCATAAGGACCGGTTCATAGAGCGACAACCTGGGACAACAGCGCTACCACAAGGCTAGAATGGGATAGACTTGGCGTAATAATTAGGTCTTTTTGGTTTGGAGTAACTTACCTGCGGGGCAGGGGCGGTAAGCTTCTATGTCCCTCGTACTGAGTGGCCTCGTCTGTGCTTCGTGTCTTGACGCCCACTAGACCTGCTCCATAGTCGCTGATCCACCCTTGCGGTTACTCCCTACCAACGAGATTCTTTGTAAAGGCCTCGTAGTGAGTCGCTAGTCATCTCACCTAAGGAAGTGTGATGAACAACTGGCGTAGCTCACGACTTGTGGGTAAAGATGTGCAACCTCTGTAGAGTGTAAAACTGGTATACTAGCCGTGCTCACGGTTATGAGCGGCCCAGATCCTCCTTTTGATTAGTGGAGTTATCTCCTTCCGACGAGGGAGGTGCTTCTCGGGGTTACCTTGGTGGTTTTGGTATGGTTCTCAGTAGTTTCTTAATTAATTCTGATTAATTACTATGTAACTGGGTTAATGGTAATTCATCAACTCGTAGTAAATAGCTTTAATAAAATTTTGCCAAGACTTAAAAGCTAATGCAGTCAGTCAGCCAGCCTAGAGCCTCATAGTTTGTGTTATACTTGTTGAGTACAAGTTGTGTACTCACTCTTACCTCTTCTCTACTTTTTCCTCTTGGATACGCTACTGCTGCTCAGTTCCTGCCGACACGAGGGAGTTCGTCCAGCGCTACCAGGACTACGAGGACTTCTAGGTGTTCGTCTCCCAGTCGACGTCCCTGTGGCGCCCTGCTCAGCTTCGGAGAGCTTTCATCGTATTTGAACTTCGCTTCCGCTGTATCAGACATTTATGTCATTAATGTAATAAATAACATTCGTATTCACTTTATTATATCTTTTTACGTGATATGTGCTATGATATACTGTTCATTCTGTTGTATATACGTGTGACTTGATCCTGGCACGTATATGATTGCTCGGTTTATGTCCTTTTATAAACCGGGTGTTACAATTTCTCTGTAACTCTGCCACCAAGCAAGGGCTGGTCCCTTTAACTGCTGTACTGCGAGCAAAACCTTGTCTCTATCATCTGCATGTACCACTTCAAGCTTCATTTCAATTTCTCGCAGCCAATCATCTGCCTCAATAGGGTTATCAGATCCTCCAAACTTAGGTGGCTGCAGGCGGTTGAAATCTGCAATTCTACTGCCATTGCCATTATGTTGCATTGTAGGTCTATTGTTGCCAAGATTGCCTTGAGCTTGAGCTGTGAGAGTGGTCACAAGAACTTGAAGGAGTTGGTTCTGCTGCTGCAATATGGCTGCCAAGTCAATGGGTGCTGGGGCACGGGGAGGTAGCGGCGGTAGTTGTCCATTTTCTGGTGTTTCTGGGGCTACATTCAGAGGGGCTTGGTTTCTCGGGTTGACCTCGTCACCGTCTTCCTGAGCATGGAGTCCCTGGACTCGGCTCGAGCGACGAGACATCTACGGTCAAGGAGGGCAAGATTAGGTGACTCCCCTAGTATAATGCTGGGTTATATTTGTATATATAAAATATTTTGTACCGCGCAATGCACACAAACAAATCACTCAAGCACCACACAAGCATTCATTCAAACAAGCAGAGATACAAGACACGACGGATTACAATAACGCGGCTCGACTTTTAAGGGTTGGCCGGGACGACTCGACTACTGAACCCTACAACACAGTCTTCGGGGTCACTGTTTTCGGGATCTCGGGGAGATGCGGGAGGCGTGGGCGGCACTGATTCACAAATCCTCCTGCGTGGTTGGGACGAGGAACATAGTGGAATGCCCTCTAGGATTGGCAGCTCCGCGGTAGTCCTGGGATTGCGTTCCTTGCGCTTGGCACGGTCCACTAGGTAGACACCCCTAAGGAGCTGACTGTGGCGATCTGCCTGCTCCCTAAGGTTCTCTTCGGCCATGGCAAGGCGGCTTTCAGCTTCGGCTGCTCAGGCTTCTGCCTGGGCTACGGCCAGTTTAGTCCTACGCCAACGGGACTCCGCTTCCTCAGCACGCTGGATTAAATCTCTCACACGCTGATGCAGTTGGTCGCACAAATCGTCGAGGCTAAGCAAATAGCCAGACATAGCGACAACTGTGGGGTTCTTCTCTGTCCCTGCGGGGCTCTCCAGGTTGCGGATCCTCGCCGCCCAAGCAGGATGGCTACGGTCCAGCGGTGGAAAGTACTTCATGGGAGTGGAACCCAAGTGCCATTCAAACATCTGGCACAGGTACCGCAGCGCCTTGCGAGCTGCAAGTTGAATGGTGTCAGGCATACGGGCTCCAGTGGCGGTGACGCTCCAGGGTTGCATCTCTAAGTACTTATCACTGGCGCCAATATGGATGGTGACCTCACAGCTTTCGGTGCCATGCTCCATGAACTCGCGACCCATGTACTCCGGTCGTTCCGGAATACCAAGTCGCACTGTGGCAGCATAAAGCACTCTGGGGAATCCATCTTCGTTGATGCAGTAGGTGGTGGTCCAGTCATCCGCCATCTGATTTTCAAGGGTAGGGTTAGCATAACAAGGACAAAGTTTAAGGAGTAATATATTTTCAAGGATTGACCATCCTACGGCTCCTACGGTCATCGTTTACTACCGGTTCGCGTCCTGCAGCCAAGCATGGCTCTGATACCACCTGAAGCAACCCGACCCGAAGATCAAGGCTAAACCATGTATTAATTACCGAATAAGGTCTCCGGCATAATATATGTTACATCAAGTGGAGTCCAGAGTCATACAGAGCTTTATTTAACACGTACATGAGGAGTAAAGTGACAACACAAAGCTACAAAGAACAACCATAGGATAACAACTAGCATAGCGACATGCAGGACTAGCTCTTCATCCATCACGGCTCCACTCGATCAGCTTGGGTGCGGACACGATCTACTCGTAGTCTTCTGGCACAAAGTCAGGATCCTCTGGAGAAAAATCAACAGGGGTGAGTACAAAAGTACTCAGCAAGCTCCACCTCACCCTACGGGAGGGGAAATGACATGCACGATACATAATAAGCACATTCTACTAACAATGCAACTAATAGTATGCAACTCTTCCCGACACAACCCACAATAGGTAGCTCACTAGTTGTCAGGACCACACCGTAGCCTGTCCATACCGTGGACACGGACCATTCGAATGGATTATACACTCTGCAGAGGTCGTACACTGTACCCACACGCTCGGCTGTCCGAACGGACAACCGACATAGCCGACACCCAGCCGTGGCTCAACCCCGACTAGTCGCCCCCAAACCCTCGGGTCTGGACCAATCCAGGTCTCACCCCAAAACATATCCACCTCGGACGACTACCAGGTTAGCCAGTGGGATTAGGCTAGGGTTTGCCCATACAAACTCATGTGGTCCTACTGAAAGTAAGCTAGGTGAGATGTCAAAACAACTCGGTCCTTATGGTTCACCAGGGCAGCAATCATCCCTCAACATATCAACTCGAGCCTACCACCACGGTAGCACTCACCTGCCAGTCTACCACCACGGTAGCGCCGGCTCCAGCATACCCAGCTGCCCTAGCCTCATCCAAAACCCTTCATATCCTAGTCTCAACTCTGGATATGCATAACTACTCATATGCATGTATGAGCACACTCAATCACTCAAATACTGGTATATGTAATCGATCCTAGACCCAGGCTACAGCTAAACGTCCTCACATGGATGCAACCGCTCACGTAGGGGTCGATGAAACTTGCCTTCGCTTGCGTACGCGTCGTCGGCGGCGGCTTCCTGCTCGTGGTACGGGTCTTCTGGCTCCTTGGCGGGCTCCTCCTCGGTCACTCCGTGATCTACGGGCGAGAACGGCACAACCGGCAAACAAACACAAGCAAGCAATAAGCTCAAATGGAGATGAAAATAGGAGGAAAAAGAGTTACGTGAAAAGGAGTTGATATGAAGGAGATTTTGAGTTTACAGTATTGATTGGTAGAATGATTTGGATTAAGTGCTCACGGCCTGGGGGTGTTTTGGGCCTTTATTAGTGGAGTTAATGGTCGGGGGAGCTGCCTGCCATCTCACCTTGGCGCGGAACAGCTCGAGGAAGAGGGTCAACTGTTGGAGCTTCGTCTCGTGAGTGAGTTGGGCTCGGAAGGAGCGGTTCAGCTAGCGGAGCGAAGCGGCTCGGTGTGCTTGGCTAGTGACGGGGCTCGTCACGGCCTTGCTCCTTTTATAGGCGAGGAGAGCAGCAGCGGCGTCGCGCAAGGACGGGCGACGGCGTGGGCTGCGGCAGCTCGTCGTCAACGCGAACAGTGGCAGCACTGAAGGCGCGAGCGCCGAGGCGGCAAAGCCGGCGAGGGCGCTGCAGCAGCGTGGGTGAGGTGGGGACGCGGGAGTGGGCGGCACGGCATGATGCCGGCGGCAGTACGCGGTCCCGCCGTGGGGACGGTGTGTCGCGCGTGCGCGCGCGAGAGCGAGCGGATGAGGCGGTTCAGCGGGAAAAATATCGGCCGGCACTGTGCGTGGCGACCCCAATTTTTAGGGAGGTGAGTGCTGCCATGACGGGTCTTTTCAAGGTCAATGGTGTGGGTATTCTGTGGCTTCCAGGGAATGATGAAGTTATGGCAAAGGAGGTAGGCGCTGTCATGATTGTCTGGGAATTATGGCATGGTACGGTGACTTAAGAGACTTTTATGGAAACGAAATGATTTTTGTTGTAGGTGTAAGCATGCGTATGCTGGTTACTGGAGGGAACGAATGTACTATCGCAAAGCAAGAGTATAAAATAGTTTACCTAGTAGTTATGTAACACCTCATATAACGTTAGTATTATTTTATGTTACTAGTTTAATTGCAACATAAGTTTTATTTTAGTGATTGTTGGAAATTGAGGTGGCCCTACTAAGTTGAGGATCTACACCAACTCACTTCAGAGTCGGTCAGCTTCTAGTTACTTAGTGTACCGGGTCCTTTTGACGGCAGAGCCGCCTTTTGCTC
Organism: Panicum virgatum; assembly: GCF_016808335.1. Lineage (NCBI taxonomy): Eukaryota > Viridiplantae > Streptophyta > Magnoliopsida > Poales > Poaceae > Panicum > Panicum virgatum. The sequence goes on along the minus strand of NC_053152.1, from coordinate 32,715,172 downwards.
CCGGGAGGCAGAGCCTACCAACAGATGAAGCTGGCTTCCGGGTGGCAGAGCCAACCTTCGATGAAGCCCAGACCCTTTTGTGATCCCGGGTGGCAGAGCCAACCTTCGATGGATCACAACTTATACACTAAGTACTTAAATTTAACCGGAAGACTAACACTTATAAGACGCTTACCTTATTAAAGGAACAAAGGAACACACACCTAGCACACTCTACCTATGCTCACTTCTACCATGCCCTTGGATGTGTGTGGGATGGAGTGGAGTAGTATGGCATGGCAAGGGGTGGCACCCTCCTTATATAGGCACCCATACCCTCTTGGATGAGTGACACTTGTCACAATCTAGGAAACTCCATACAAATATCTAAGTTCCCTACAAATATCTAATTCTAGAAAATTCTAAATTTTACCATGACAAGAAAATATCCAAGCTTCTTGTCTTCTTATGATTCTTGTGGAACATTCTAGAACCTTGTCATGGTGAACAAAATTATGCCATTGTTTATCCTTATTTTTATAGAACCTTCTAGAATTTTGCATTATAAATTTCAACACTCCCCCCTTAAGCGTGATGAAAACTGGGATGTTACAAAGGGTTTTAAAGTTTTCCAAATGGACTTTAAATCTGCCTTCTTAAATGGTTTTATCGAAGAAGAGGTTTATGTGAAACAACCCCCTGGTTTCGAAAATCCCAAGTTTCCAAACCGTGTTTATAAACTTCAAAAAGCACTTTATGGTTTGAAACAGGCGCCTAGAGCTTGGTATGATAGACTGAAAGTATTTTTGCTGGCTCAGGGTTTTAAAATGGGTTGTGTGAATGAAACTTTGTTCCTCATGCGGTCTGGCAATGATTTTCTATTAGTTCAGATATACATGGATGATATTATCTTTGGTGGCTCTTCTCACGCTCTTGTCTCCAAGTTTTATGAGCAGATGTCCAGGGAGTTCGAGATGAGCATGATGGGTGAACTGCAGTTCTTCCTCGGGCTGCAGATCAAGCAAACTTCCCAGGGCACATTTGTCCATCAAGCCAAGTACACCAGGGACTTGCTGCGGAAGTTCGACATGAGTGACTTGTCTCCTCAGCCGACTCCGATCAGCACATCGACGGCGCTTGATGAGGACTTGGACGGTGAGGCGGTGCACCAGAAGGAGTACATGACATTCAGTTTGGCGTCGGACTCTGTGCGCGGTATCAGGCTTCGCCGCGCACCTCCCACAGGCAGGTGGTGAAACGCATCTTCAGGTATCTGAAATTCACCCTTGAGTTTGGTCTCTGGTACTCTACGGATTCTTCTTTGATTGTGGTGGGCTTTTCTGATGCCGATTTCGGTGGGTGTCGGTTGGATCGCAAGTCGACATCCGGCACTTATCAATTTCTCGGTACATCTTTGGTGTCTTGGTCCTCTCGCAAGCAGGCTAGCGTAGCGCTTCCTTCCACAAAACCTGAGTATGTTGCCGCTGCTAGCTGTTGCTCCCAGATACTTTGGATGAAACAAACCTTGCAGGATTATGGACTGAGTTTTGATAGGGTTCCCATCTTTGTAGACAACATGTCCGCTATTAGCATTGCAAAGAACCCTGCCCTACACTTCAGAACCAAACACATAGATATCCGGTTCCACTTCCTGCAAGATAACCATGAGAGAGGCCACATAGACTTGATCCATGTCCCTTCAAAGAGGCAAACCGCAGATATCCTCACCAAACCACTTGAGCAGGACACCTTTGCTCGCTTGCGAGGGAGCTTGGGGTTTGTTACCCCTTTTGATTGCTGACTTTTCCTTGGTTAGCTTTGTAGGTCTTGTTTGTTTTTCTCTTTGTTTTCTAGGTTTGGTAGTTGCATTGTGCATATGCATTGTACATTTATGCATTTTGAATTGCTTCACTTGCACTAGCATTCTTGTATACATTGCTATGATCTCCTAGTGCTGGCTAGTGTGAGTTTATAAATGTGATCATGTATAGCTTGCTCCACTGTGTATATGACATCATCTGAGTTAAGCTATTTTGATTTGAAAATTTGAAAACATGGTCACCCTGTCTTGGCTACTAGCATGTTAGGGGGTGTTGATATGCTTTGCTATCTCATTCATGCTAGTCCTTTCGTTCAGCAATTCATATTTGACATGATCTAAAATTGATAAAATTGCTTGAATTGTGCTTGAAATGGAATGGAAAGATCCAGGTGGGATTGCTTGTCGCACTGATCAAGCTTTCGGGATGGCTCACTTTGCACTTGTGAGAACCCGGGCAAGGCTGTGCATGACTGAAACGAGTGCCTTAAGCTTCTGATTGTCTTTGGCATAGGCTTGGTCTCGTTTCTTAGTAAAGCATGACAAGCTTTCAACCCCTGGCATTAGATTACTTGATATAATGAGATTGCAAAACCAATGTTTACAACATGTTTTGTATGTTTTTGGCTCACCTGTATGAGTTTGATTAGCACTATCTTTCATTCCCTATTTGCTAGTGCTAGATCAATGGTGATGCTTTTATTTCTCCTAAACTGAACTTGCCTAGCTCTAGACTGATTTGATATACTCTGATTGTGCCAGATGCAGGTCTTGTTTATGGATGCACACGTCCTTGTGACTAGTTGTTACTCATATCCTTGTATCCCTGAATGCTTTCACTTACACCTCCTGCACTGCATTCATTGCATAGCATATGTTCAGGGGGAGTCTCAGTTTCAGGGGGAGCTTTAGGTCTGTTTAGCCTTGATGTGTGCATGTGCCAACAAGGGGGAGAAGTTAGTGATCGAACAAGAGGGAAATTGTTTGATTTTTTGAGAGAAGCAAAAACATGTTGTGCACAGGGCTTTGAGAGTGCATACATGTGGTGAGAGTTGCACTGGTAAGGGGGAAATGTATTTCAGTGGGAGTTTCTGCTTTTGTTTAGCTCCTGGTTTTCCCTCCGCTTCTGGCATGACTGTGTCGAGCCCTGCCTCTGTCTTTGAGGAGTCATGCTTGTGTTTGATCGATTGCGTCGAGCCGTTGCCTTTGTCTGAGGGAATCGATCTTTGCTTGGTCAAGTGACTTGTTCTTGCTTCTTTCGAGCTTTTGTCACTTGTTCAAGTTATCTATTGCTTCTTTGTTCTTCACTGTTTCTGTTTCAATCTTGGTTCGGTTGTGGTGTGTTGACAATGCACTCATCAAGGGGGATATTGAGGAATATTGAGTACTCTATCCTGCTTGTGATGAGTGAATTGTCAACCGTGCAGTGTGATCGTGCGCTTGGTCTTTGGATTGCAGGTACACGGGCATCAAGTGTCGACGGAGAGCTGCCGTGGAGGTGCTGTGGCCGAAGGACCGTGCGGTGGACGGCGGTGAAGGGCAGCCGGGACCGGAGCTCGTGCCGGGCGGTAGCAGTGGCGTCCACTCCTGGATCGAGGGCGCAAGCGGCGATGGAAGGCGGGTTTCTTGGTTTGCGCCACAAAACCAAGGAGGCGGACGGCGGTTGAAGACGCCAAGTCGTGGAGGCACGGGCATCGGTCTTGGGACTGACGGAGGCGACGGGCGTCGACGGTGTCCTGGGCCTCGCTGCGGGCGAGGAGGTGACGGGCGTCGGGCGGCATCTAGGGCCGTCAGGAGGCCGAGGCGGGAACGGCGTCTAGGGCCACAATGTGGAGGCGAGAATCTTCCCGCGCGTGGTGTTTTGGAGGTTTTCTCAAAACCGGCCATCTACACGGGTTTCGCGGACCCTTCAAAACTGCGGACCGGATCTTCATCCACATGGCGGCATCGCGGAGAAGTCTTCGAGTCGAAGAAATAACCTCGGCCGTCGGATGAGTCCATTGTATCTTTTCCGGTTTTGCCCCTACGGGCTTTCTAGTCTCTAGTTGAGTCTAGGAGTAGTTTAGTCTTTTAGTCTAGAGTTAGTGGGTTAAATACCCCTCACCCCTCTCTTCTCTCGGCGCGCCTTGCCAGAACAGAACCACTTCTCCCTTGCCTGGCGCCACCTCTTTCTCCTCCTCTCTATTCCTCCTTTCTTCTTCTCCAAGGGTAGGATTAGAGGTATAGATTCATGAAGACTTTGTACGGAGATTGTGTGGGAAAGGAGGCCCTTTCCTCCTTGTGCCCTCTGGGCGTTTGTTTTCGATTCGAGTTCATCCTCCTTGTGCCTCGTTTGATTGAATTTCGATTTTCTTTTGTCGATTCATGAGCACGAATTGATGGCTTGATTCTTGATGTTTTCGTGACTCTTTGTAGTGATTCAAAACCATCTAGCCTAGTGCTAAACCCTCCGAAATCACGAGTCACCACGAATCGAAGTTTTTGCGTTCTTGAGAAAACCCAATCTTGCTTCGAATTTCATCGATTCCTCCCAAACCATGGAGTAATTCATTGATTCCTTCCGTGGATGTATTCACAAGTCCCTTGTGATCATGCCTACAAAAATTGGTGAGATTTGGACTTGATTTGGTCTCTCGATCATCGAGTTTTCGAAAGATCGCAGGCTGGAAAGCGTTTCTGGACTCTGTTTCATCTAGCACCGGATGAACCGATGCTTAGAAATTGTATGCGTCGGATCAACCGGTGTATAGGTCTTTCTCTGAGTTAGGGTTTTCTGGTGTTCTTCAGTTACACCGGTGCTTAGCTACCACGAGCATCGGTTTAACCGGTGCATGATCACCAGCTGCCCCACGTGCAAGAGTTCACTCGTTTAACCGGTGTGTTGAGTTTTCACAACACTGGTTTAACCGGTGCTCAAGATTTTTCGAGTTGGTGTTCCTCTGGACAACTACACCGGTGCTTGATTGTGCCAACGTCGGTTTAACCGGTGTAGTCAAAGGTTGTTTTGTGGACTCTCTGGACAACAACACCGGCGCTCGAGCTTGATTTTGCCAGATCATCTGGTGTCGGTCACCGGTTGAACCGACGCTGTTTAAACCGTAGCGTCGGTCTAACCGGTGAGTGTTCCTTTTCTGCTGCCGGCTCTGCTCAGCGGTTGAACCTACGCTGTTCAAATCAGTGCGTCGGATCAACCGGTGAGTTATACCGTGCTGTGTCTTGTTGTTTCTCGTGCTGCTTTTCGGTGTTTGCTTTCGTGTTGAATCTTGCTTGTTCCTAGGGCTTTCTTGTGTTGGTGAAGCTTCTCCATAGCTACTCCACACCGTGCCTAGGACTCTAGGGTTGGGCGTATACTTCGGGACTAAGCCGATCTTTCCGATTGTAAGAAATTTTAATCGGCTCCCATTCACCCCCTCTGGTCGCCCCTTTGGGTCCCTCAAGCACACATGGTTTGATCGTCCTCACGTCTCTTGAACTACTCTAGCGTGGTCACATCTGTCAGGGTAATTAATTAATCAATTTTGAGATCTTGATGTACTGTCAGTACTATTGTTAAAGTGCAAGTTGTAGCAACAGTCAACTTCAAGAATATTGTCACTGCACTTCCACATCAAGATATTTCGAATTTTCCCCCAAGATATATATACTAAAAAGATTTATTTTGTAGAATTGCTGCAGGAGCTAGCGCTGCAGCCTGCACTCCAGGCCCCAGTAATTTCTAAATAGAGGCAGATATACTCTAAAGTTATCAGCCAAAAAAGAGCACAAGCAAAGTATTTCCCAATTATCTTATTTTTTAGGAAAAAATCCAGTTTACACCCTTGAACTATCGCAACAGTTTGATTTTCAACCTTAAACTATAAAACCGAATAAGATAGGCCATTCAACTATTGAAGTCGGGCAAAGTTGGCCCTTAATTAGGGTGGTTTCGAAGGTGGTTTTGTATTTTTAAGAAAAAATAAAATTTCTAATGGGATCTATAAAATCAAAATTAATTCATTTTAAAATAGAAAAATATTAAACTAGTATCAAAATTTTTCTAAAAATGTAATTTCTCTATTGTTACTCTATTTGAATTTTATTTATTCAAAAATAATAGGCATAATTACAAGCAACCAAATACTATGAACATAAAAAATGGATTCAAATAAATGACAAGTACAGTGTCAATAGATATGTTACATTTTTAGGAAAATTTTGATACCCATTTCATATTTGTTTTATTTAAAATAAATTACTTATGAATTTTTTTAGTTTATATTTGAACATTTTTAATTTTTATAAAATGAAAAATCACATTCAAAACCTAAAGGGCCAAATTTGGCCGGTTTCGATAGTTGGAATGTCTATCTTGTCCAGTTTTGTAATTTAAGGTTGAAAATCAGATATATTTTTTTGCAATAGTTCAAGTGTGTAAACTAGACTTTTCCCTATTTTTTTACCGTGGGTTTTTGTTTGTTCTTTGACGTAGCAGGGTATATGAAAGGAGTAAAGAGAACTATTATGTGTCTAACATAAAAAAAATGCAGTACTACAGATGTTCCGCTCATTAGTGGGACCCACCCCACCTTAAAAGCTTCACAAAAAAACATTACAACTTATTAAGATAAGACATGTGAATATCTGAGCTGACATTTGGCAGTTGTAACATGACACATGATACGCGGTACTGATTTAGCCAAGAATTTCTTCTTGTTTTCTACTTGTTGCCAACATTATCAAAGGAGGCAAACACTGGACTGTGACTGTGAGGGCAGTTTTAGCTGCAATTAAATGAACTGTTAAATCACTGTCCATAACTACACCAATGCATTCACGGTCTAGCACTGCACAAGTCGCTCTCTCTTTCCTACCACTACTAGAAAACGCGCTTTGGGCACCGGCTGAGAAAGGCCAAAGGCACCGGTTTCCCAACCGGTGCCCTGCAACCGCAACCATTGGCCTCTACTTAAGACACCGGGTTTTTCAACCGGTGCATTAGGCTTCCATTGGTACCGGTTGGAAATACCAACCGGTACCAAAGAGGCTTCCACGCTGACGTAAGGTGGCAGCCCCTTTGGTACCGGTTGGTATTTCCAACTGGTACCAATGATTTTTTTCCCTTTTTTTCCAAATCCAGTTTTGTTTGTTTTATTTATTACTGTTTATTCTTTTATAATTGCTAAACGCTCTCAAGCTCTACAATACTCTACGCTCATTGGTTGTTCGTGTTCGTTTTCAGAGAATATTTGAAACTAACTAAAAGTGAAATGCGAGCATATAATTAAGCTAATTACATGAACTAATATATTTACAAATTTGCAAACATCAAGGCATAATGTTTAAAAATATTTACAAATGTACAAGTCATGTTAGCCGTCCAACTACTAGTCCCCTCAGGATGTCGATGAAAGTCCTCTATCGATGTGACCGTCGTGGTAGAACTCGCCTCTAGGATCCAAGATCTCGTTCAAAATGAATCTGGCGAGCTGCTCGCACACGGCGTTGATCCGATCAGTAGAGTAACATTCATCCCCCATTTGAGACACCTATCATTTAGGAAAAAAGCATTAACATTATGTGCGTTAGTACAATTATGAAAATATACTAGTGAACGGTTTGGACGTACTCTCGTTTCTTCATCAGTAGCCTTCCCGCATGGAGTCATGATGTGCAAGTAGTCGCATACGTAGTACCCGCACCAATCAGTTCCTTGTTGTTGTCTCGCACACTTAAGGAGAAACAAATAAATTACTCAATTTAAAATAATTTGGGATTATATACTTAACTAGACAAATCTTTATGAATGAACATACCGGATAATCCATGTTAACGTTCAGTTCGGGCCTCCATTGACCACGTGCTTTGTTATTTTTCACAAAAATTTTCCAAACCCTGCGCTCAAAGTTAAGTTTGATATTCAAGAATTGTTATTAACAGAAAAAAGATTTGATTGTGCAAACTGAACTTACCTGTTCAAGGGGTCTATGATATGTTGGATTAGGAATATGGATTTCTCATTGAGTCAAAGACTATAAGATTGCCGGTCTCTACGGAAAGTATGAGTAAAATCCAATGATAACTGCAGATATAAATAGGATATATACATAAATGTATTAGACAACTTAGTATTTATTTAGAAATATAACAGAGGTTTGAGTCGATCAAGGCTTACCCAAAGTTGTATGGTATGAATATATAGGATTTGTAACTTTGCCTAGTCAACGAATCGTACATGTTTTCACACGTTTCCTTGTAACTTTCGTTGATCAATTTCTGGTTGACTAGCAAAGGAGACATGAAGCCGATCTAATGGTGCCATCCATGTTTTCGGCTTCTTTGGATCTCCTGTCTAAACGATGCAATACAAATTTTATAATGCACACATATAATTATGTTCTTGGCAGACAAACCATTTGATGCCTTCCATTGCAATAATTCCAATGTGGTACCCAACTTCTTTTGGTCTTGTTTGCAATCAGGGTACAACAATGTTCTGTAGTCCTCCAACATACGCTTCAGATCTCTCGATTCCTTTTCTGTTTCGCAACCTTCCTCAGCTTCGCACAGCATCTGACCAAGATCATCTTCTACAACGTATCCTTCAGTATCTTCTTCAGGCTCACCCATTGCAGTGTCGTTGAAAAAGGAAATATAATTGGCTGCAAAGTCAGGAATCCTGTCCTCTTCTTCTACATTATTATCCAGCACAATTCCTCTTTCGCCATGCTTGGTTCAAACATAGTAGTTCGGCATGAAACCACTATTGAACAAGTGACTATGGATGGTTCTTGATGATGAGTAATCCTTCTCATTCTTACAGAATTTGCATGGACAACGAACGAAACCGCCATACTTGTGTTTCTCGGCCGCTTCTATGAATTCATGCACGCCATCAATGAACTCCTTTGAACGCCGATCGGCCATATACATCCATTGCCGACTCATCTAGGTCCACAATACATTTATATACATCATTGTAGTGTACAAATAGTACATTCATACTATAATAAATTTGAATTCAAATATATAATTGATAATGCTTATAACTATAATAAATAGATACTATTCACTTATCAAATAAATTAAATGATAACTGCTTCTAAAAACCAATTGCTAAGTTATGGAGAAAAATAACTCACCTTTTTTTGAAGAAAAAAACAAAAATTCGCCTCCCCTCCCCTCACTCAGCTGCCATGAACAGTGAGTTCACGGCAGCTTGGAGGGGGGAGGGGTTGGGTTATTTATAGGCGTGGCTCAAAGGCATCGGTTGGTGCTCAACAACCGGTGCCAAACAAAAGGCATAGGCACCGGTTGATGTTACTAACCGGTGCCTTTGTTGTGGGCACGTGGCGGCACCGGGCCATGGCAAAATCCGGTGCCATTGTCCACCCACCGGTTGGTTCCACTAACCGGTTCCTATATTGAAGTTTTGGTACCGGGTGATGCTTTTTTCCGGTACCAAACACCTTACCTTATATCGCCGCTAGCCAAAGGTATCAGCTGCTGTTGCAACCGGTACTAATGCCACGCATCAGTACCGGCTGCAAAAAGCAGCTGGTACCTTTGGCCAGGACCTTTGGTCTGTTTTCTAGTAGTGTTCTAACCCTGTTTTGGTAAAAAAAAAACTCATGGCAAACTCAAAAAAATAGAACATGCTAATTTTATGCACTTATTTGTACGACTGTTAGGTTCCATATATTGTACATATAGCTATTCACAACAATTCTTTTGTATTAATAATGAGAGAATTGATCCATTTTCTGGCCCAAAAACGAACATCACTATTCACTACCGACGTCTAGGAATGAGGGGCTTTACCCTAGCTAGATGAGAGGTTGAGAGCTACCAAAAATCCATCCCACATCGTAGATCGAGGCTGACGGACTCTGGATATCCGTCGAGATGACGGATCCACAACCCCCAGCTCAGAACGAGCACTGCAGATGCCAGCATGGTCGTCGAGACGCAAGACCAAGGCGAGATGGGATGCTGCTCAAAAAAAAAGGCGAGATGGGATGGGAGTAGAGAAGCGAAAGCAGGAAAAGGGAAAGGGAAAAGGCGACACGGGGAACAAGCCGGATTAACGCACACCTCTCTCTCCTCGTAAAAAAACTGAATCTATTTTTAGTTTCTTACCAAGTGTCAACCATCCAACGAACACCTTGAATATTCAGTGCAAGGGAAGCAAATTAAGCTCGGAGTACTAGCCAAGAGCCCCAAAAATCAAACCTCAAAGAATTTGGCTTCCAAACTTTGAGAGCTTGTTTAGTTGCTTCAGGTAAAGTTTTTAAAAGAAATTTTTTTCACATTTGAAGTATTAAACATAAACGAATCATAACCCTAATTACAGAACTCGTCTGTAAACTATGAGACGAATTTATTAAGACTAATTAATTCATCATTAGCATATATTTATTATAGCAATTTATTATCTAATCACGGACTAATTAGACTCATTAGATTCGTCTCGCAACATCTGTGAAAACTGATTTTTTATCTATATTTAATACGTCTATAAGTCCAAATATTGATGTGTAAAATTTTTAACCGGCAACTAAACCAAGTCTAGTTTTAAACCGTGCCTCGATCCCCGCGCGCGGTTTGCATGTGGCCGATTGACTGACGCCACGTCTCTGCAGGACGTACCAACCATAGCGATCAACTCGAGCGAGATGCTGCCGTACGGTATCCAATCCCATTTGTTATTAGCAGAATAACAGGCAAGTTGTGTCAACAGTAGTCAACTCCCCCCCCCCCCCCCAAGATACTACCACATTGTTACATTTTCCCCTCCATTATCCTTGAGAGAGACGAAAACGAAGCGCCAAAAAAAAAACTTGGAGATTCGAATCGATGCCGGGCAGCAAAGCCGCCGGCCGGCGGCGTACTCGCAGGAGCGGCGTTGCGTTGATTAACTAACCATTAATCTGGCAGCATACAAGAGGATGCGAATCTCTATATTAGAAATTATGTTTGGTGCTACATTTGTAGTTCATGTAGCGACCGTCCAGATGTTAACTGAGTCACTGACATGTAGGCTCACCACGAGGGTGGAGAATCAAGAGGGAAAAAAGCATGTGTTGAACTAATAAAGTCTCTATCACCGACATGTGGGCCCCACGATAATCATGGGACTGCCGACGCCCTAAGCAGGGCATTATATTATTTGGGAGATCATCATACAGATACGTTATATAGACGGATTCAAACCGGCATGTGGCAGTTTTAACATGCTGGGTGGACTTTTGCATATGAATTTTTTTATTGTATTATTGTATAAACAGAGAGTATATTCTTATATTCTTCAACGATCAAGAGATTACATCCCGACCCGTGGGCCCCGACGAATAGCTGGTTATTATAAGTAGATTAGGGCCCGTTTAGTTCCCAAAATTTTTCCTACAGTACTCGTCACATTGAATCTTTCGACACATGCATGAAGCATTAAATATAGTTGAAAAAATAACTAATTACACAGACTAACTGATTAGCACGAGATGAATCTTTTAAACTTAATTAGTTTATGATTGGACATTATTTGTGAAGTAACAACGAAAAGTAAACTTTTGGCCAACCTTTTGCAAACTAAACGGGGCCTAGGTTAAGGTCAGATTAGGGTTACGCCAAATGAAGCGGACTTCCCAGACGCCCGTTACGCCGCGCGCTGGCCCCACCTCGCGTACGGAAGCAACTGCTTCACGCGACCACCTCGCCTCCGGTGCTAGGCGTCCTCGCCATCGCGTCGTCGCAGATTGCGTCCTCGCCCTCGCAGCTTGTAACACCCCGAAAATTTACCAATTAAATCGCACGCTAAAAAAATAATTTTTCAAAATTCTTTTGTCATTGAGCTCAATCCTTCCAAAAATCTTTCCCTGACCTGACACCCGATTCCGACCGCTGTCCCGTCTCTCTTTTTCTCCTTGCTCCGCGTCCGTCGTCCGACCGGACGTCGCGGCGCGCGTGGCCGACCAGGCCACAGTGGCTGCCGCAAATTCCGCCGGTGTGCGCTCGCTCTCTCTCCCTTTCTCTCTCTCATCTTCTCTTTTTCTTTTTTTCCTTCTCCTCCTTCCTTCCTACCCTCTCTCCCCTTCCTCTCCCGTGCTGCGCGCCCCGAGCGCCGCTCGGCTCACCGTCGCCCTTGCCCCACGCACCGCCGCGCGCACCCCCGCTCCCGTGCACGCGCGCGTGTGCGCGCCCCTGCATGCCAATCTCCACGCCGCCTCGACGCACGCCCTGGCCGCGCATGCGCGTGCGCACCGCGTGCCCGCGCCGCTCGCCGCACTGCCCGCCGCTGACGGCCACCCTGCTCGCCTGCCCATGCGCCGCGCGCGCGCAGCACGCGTTCCACGCGCCCCCCGAGCTTCGCCGGACCGCCACCACCCTCCTGTGCCACCTCGCCGCTCGCGCCAAGCACAGCGTCCGCCCCCCACGTGCCACAGTGCTCGGCGCGCCGCTCACCGCTGCCCGAGTGGTCTTGTCACACCTGTGCCGCCGCGAATCGAGCTGCCGCGGCGCTAATCGCCATTAATGGCTCCCGGGGAGCTCGCCGGCCGACCGCACCACGGCCATAGCCCCACGGCTCTCCCCCCCCCCCCCCCCCCCCGCCCGCCTTATTTCGCCTATAAAAGGGGCCCTCGCGTCACCCTTCACCTCCACAACCTCCACCGCTGCTCCAAGCCTCCTCCCGAGCTCCTAACGCCTCCGCCCACCATTGCCGCCGCCCCAGGACACTGGTCACCGTGGAGCTCCCCTCCCCACTGCACCCCAGCCCAAACCAAGGTAGGCAATAGAGCCCCCGAGGTTCCCTTCCCCTTTTCCCCCAGGTCCAGGCCGCCGACGAGCTTTGCAGCGCCGCTCCCACGCTCTCCGCCGCCCGCTGCCCGCCGGCCGCCATGGCCAAGCCACCCCGGACCGCCTCTGGCCGAGCTGCGGACAGGGATCGGCCCCACGGACCTCCCTGCTCCTTTTCCCCCTCCTCCTGTCCGCTATTGTGGCCCAGGGTCGCCGGCCAAGCGCCGCCGACGCCCGCCCCCTCCATTCCTCTATTTCCCGTGGAGGGAGGAGGAAGAAGATGGCATCCTTGCCAAAAACCCTCTCCCCTTCCCTCTATTTACTAAAGAACCCCCACCCTTGTAACCCTTTTTCCCAAAAAGGCCCTTCCTATTTTCCTTTTTGCAAACAAACCCTTCCACCACATATACTTAATTTTAAATAAACCCCTACACCTTTTTAGTATGTCCAGGATATTTCCAGAAATTACGATCAGGCCCTTCCACTCTCAGAAATAATTACAAATAGGTCACTGACTCCTTATTTAACCCCTAAACCTTTATATAACCTATCATTTTATGTGCCAAACAACCTCCTATCGATCCGAAACTTTACCACGCCATTTATAGCATAGTTTTGGCCATGCCATTAGGAAATTGCTCAAAAATATTACTTCTATCTCCATATCTTATTTGTTTCCGAATCGAGCTCAACGATAAAGCTTTTATTTCTTTTTCTTGATTGTGTGCTTGTTTGTATATGTCGTAGACCACGGTGTGACCGAAGGAGAGCCCGTCGACGAGCAGTACTGTGAGCAAGCGAACGAGGACCAGTTCTGTGACCCCGAGCCCGAAGGACAGCACTTCGATCAGGAACCCCCGGAAGGATTTGAGGACGGCAAGTTCAATCCCGCCCTTTGATGCATGTTTTGTCCTAGTTTTTCTAAACACAACCTATTGGCCTATTTTATAAAACTGCATATGTTTTGCCTGTTGAAAACATGGTTGGATAGCCACCCCTTGATTTGTTATAACCATTCCTTGACCACCTAGATTAATGTCTGAATGTGTTTTGTTTGGACGTTAATCGCTGATAGAACGCTTAGGTCCTTATACACAATACAACTTGTTTTATAAAGAAAAGGTGTGCGTGTGTGGGAAGGGAAAAAAAGTGGAATTTCGAAAGATGAATTTAGACGGGATGGATGGCATTTATGTGTGATTTGCCGATGGGTGTGCTCGTGCCTGTGTGGCAGAGCAAGGAAGGGAGATATCCATCTTGTCACAATTAAGGACCGAGTTGGTGTGTCATCTCACCTAACTCCACTATCGTGCAAACCACTCGACCATTGAATGGGCAATGGCTTAGCATAAACCCCACTAGTTAGTCTGATAGCCATCAGGAGAGCTGAGTGCAACGGGTGATCAAGGAGAAGGGATTAGCTCTGTGTGACTTATGCCCCGGTTAAAACCTCTATGGTAGGTCAATGACCCCTTGGTGGATCCCGTGATGGCTAGTCAGGTCTAGCTAAGGTGGGTAATGGCTTTGTTGGGATCTACACTGACACTACGGTGTTCGAGCTGTGGTACCCTGCTTGTGGGTAAAGTTGCACACCTCTGCAGAGTTAAAATCTATTCGAATAGCCGTGCCCACGGTACTAGGCGAGTTACGGTGTGGTCACGCAACTAGTGTTTATTCTGGGAAGGGATGGGTTGGCGTGAGTTGTTTTGGGAAAAGTGTCCGGCAGTAGTGACGTGTGCTACGGCGGATGAGAAGTCCGGTAGCAGCTTAAAACTTGGATCCTGTGTGGGTCAACACTACATGTTACTCGGTGCAACAAAAACTTGCTTTGAAAATCCTTTCTTTCAAATGAACCCCTGCATAAAATATTGCTTTCTGTAAATTAAACCCTAGCCTTATCCTTGATTTACCCTGTGCATTATATTCTGTTTATACCCCCTCTGTGGGTGTGGTTGGACTTGCTGAGTACGTTTGTACTCACTCCATTCTTAATTTTTTTCAGAGGAAGATCCAGACTACGTTCCCGAAGACGTCGAGTAGGGTACCGTCCTGCACCCAGCCTTGCCTGTGGATAGGGTCACCTGCAGGAAGTTCCGTATGGCGCAAGACTCTGATGACCCCCTCTTCATAGTTAATGTAGTTGTGTGGGTTTTAGTTGTAATCCTCGCGATAGTGGCGCTTCACTGCCCATTACCGCGTAGAGTTGTACGGTGAAGAACCATCTGATGTAATAAATGTGTCATCAGCCTCCTGGGACTGATGTTGGTATCACATTTAAGTCTTCTCTTATGAGGGGACGCTTCAGATGGTATCAGAGCCGTAGGTTGGCTGTAGAACGTGACCCTAGGAGCGAAACCCATCTTCAGGCCCTTTTCACATTAGAATTTTTCCTTACTCAATCCATTTTCCACACAAACACTCACCATTGGTTCTTGCCCTGTTCCAGATGGCTGACAATGGATGGAGTGGCAGAATCTGCCACGCAGAGCCCGGTCTTCCTAAGTTTTTGATACTCAGCCTGGAACGCGTCGGAGTGGTGGACCCACCAGAGTACGACTCCAGGGGCACTCCTCGGTGCGACATGATGATCTTCGTGGGAAAGAGCACCCGCTACCCTGACGTGGACCCTTGGTTCACCTCCACCACTGGCTTTCGCTTCCCTGACACCTACCGAAAAGCCGCCCTTAAAGCCCTGCGACGTCTGCGTGTGATCTACAAGCACCATCTTCAGCAGACTCCTATGGGATTTTTCCCGCCTACGGATGGAAGAGGACGCACATGGATTGCCCGGATGAGAGGACTTGGGAGAGAAGAAGAGGACTTAGAAGATACGGTCTCCCACCTATCCATCTACCTCACCGGCCCGGATGAACTTTACCGCGAACAAGCGGCACAGTTGAAGCAACAAATCCACAGGGCAGAAAAGACAACCCAAGAACTGAAGGAGCAACGGACAAGAGCCGCACGCGCCGAGTATTCCCTGGCCGCTCTCCAAGCCCAAATGCAAGAATACGAGGCTCGCAGAGGAATAGGTGGGTGGATAGAGGAGGAAGAAGAAGAACCCGAAGAAATTCATTGGGATAAAGGTACTCAGACCGAAGATGATGTGATGGATCAGTGTCTTCCACCAAAGAAGTGCCCTATCCGGATCGAGGAAGAGTCCCCATGATAGGAGTAGCACTCCGAGCTAGAACCCCATCCTAATAAACGTGTATCCATGAAATCTGTATTCCACATGTTGCAGTAATAAATACCATCTGTCCCCTTTGTACCCAAATACTCGTGCAAAATTTGTTCACCCTATCTTTGTTTTTAGATGGCTGAGGAAGGATGGACCCATGGCAATTGCCAAGCTGCACCTGGCTTCCCCAGCCTGTTGATCAACGCCCTGGAAAGCCTTGGCATTACGGAACGCCCAAGGTACTGGAGTACGAGCACCATGGTACCCTCCGCTGCAGGGTGATCCTGGTCATCGCCAGGAGTGACCGCTACCCCGACATCCAGCCATGGCGAGTGACCACTACAAGATTTAGGCACCAAGACACCTATCCCTTGGCCGTCAGAAAGGCACTCCGTTACCTGTGCCGGATTTTTGAAAGACACCTCGCTTCCACACCAATGAGATTCTTCCCGCCGGCCATCAGGACCCCAGTTTGGGAAGCACGCATGAGGAGTCTGGAATGGCGCCGCCACGAAGAAGACCCTCTGTACCAAGTGGCTACTTACCTAGCCTCCTTGGATCAGCTCTTTGATGAGCAAGCCAACATTCTGAGGGACCAGACCCATCAAGCCGAGCAAGCAGAGCTCGCGGTAAGACTGCAACAGATCCGAGCAGCCCAAGCCGAGGCAAGAGCCGCAGCCGCGGTCAGCAGCGAAGCAGTTGCTCAGGAAAGCCTCAGGCAAGCCCGAGACCGGCGTATGCAAGAATAGACCAGAAGTGGAACACCAGTCCCGGCAATAGGAGAAGACCATATTCTACTCGGGACGCCCGTCATAGGATGGTTACCACTCTTGGGAACCCCACAAGCCCCACCCGAGAACCCCGAAGGGCCTACTGCTGCCGTCGAAAGAGAAGCCGCTGCACAACCCAGGGAAAACGGAAACCTAGAGGACGGCGAGCAAGGACTACTCGCACACTCCGCCCCAGAAGAAGGCTCGCCCCGCGAGTAGAATGACCGACGCCATCCTAGCGTTGCACCCTCCCAAGCCCTCTTTGGCTTAAGTTGTACCCTTAAGTGTGAACCTGTACCCGGACATGTAGTACGCGTTTTAGTCTTGTCCCCGTGTTGTACCCTCCCTTGCAGTAATAAAGTTGTTTGTGCTTGTTGTTTGCTATGTTTGTGTGCTTGTTAGTTGGTGTGCTTTTCGGCAGAAGGTAGATTCTGCCTTTTCAAAAATACGAATTAAACAACTTAAACATCACTTAATCCCAATCTCACAAAAACTCTACCCAATCTACAGATGGCTTCCCGAAGCATTACGAGGGCCTCCCGCATTCGGAACCCTGCAGTCGCTGGTACGGGAGTGCAGCCTAATGGATAGAACCCCCCTCAGGAAGAACAGGAAGTGAGCCAGAACGAAGGAGAAAATCGAGAAGTGCCACTGCCACCACCACCACCCCTCGAAGACCTGGCACAGATAATCCACAACCAGACCCTCATTCTAGAAACACTGGCCAATGCCCTCGTAAACAAGCGGCCTCGAGAGCAAACCATGAATGACAAGCTGACAGCTTTTCTGAGGACCAAGCCGCCCACCTTGACCGGATCTAGCAACCCCTTGCATGCAGATGAATGGCTACGTGTAATTCAGAGGAAGCTCGAGCCGTTCGAGTGCCAGGACCAAGACAAAGTCCTTCTGGCAGCCCACCAACTCACCGGGACTGCCTTAGCCTGGTGGGAGAATTACTGCGCTGCTGCCGAAGATGCCTCCACCATCACTTGGAAGGAATTCGTGAAGGAGTTCTGCCGCTATCATATCCCCTCGGCCACCATGAAGCGCAAGGCGGATGAGCTCACCCATCAGTTCATGGAGCTGGGCCGATATGCACCAGAAGAAGTGAACGATGATAAAAAGAAGCAGGACATGTTCAAGAAGGGACTGAACCCAGAACTCCGGACCTTGCTTACCCCTCAGATCTACCCTAACTTCAATACTCTGATGAACAAGGCTATCCTTACAGAAAGGGCCAAAACTGAAGAAAGGAAGGATAACAAGCGCAAGTTTCTGGAAAGCAAGGCCTGCCAGCAGGATCGCTTCCAGAAACCAAGGAGTTTCAGCTACACTGCACCAAGATCTCAGGCCCCAATGCAGTATAGGACTCAGTCTCAGATGACAGGCCCACAGGCCTCTAACACACAACTCAGGAGCCAGAACACCATGAAGGCCCCACAGAGCAATGCAAGCCAGGTTGCCAACAACAACAGCAATGTTAGGGCCTGTTTCAATTGTCGCGAGACAGGGCATTTCATCGCCAACTGCCCCTATGCCAAGAATAAGCCTGCTACATCAGCCTTCTCCAACACGGTGAATGGACCAATGCCAGTTCTGACAGGTGCCAACCGAGTTCCCATCCGCAACAACAACAACACCAACAACAACAGTCAGCGGATGAGGCAGCCTCAGCAGTCATTTGGACAAGCCCGCGTCAACCACATCAACGCGCAGGAAGCTCAAGGAGCTCAGGGCGTAGTGCTCGGTGAGTACCTAGTCAGCTCAGCTCTTGCAATAGTACTGTTTGATTCTAGAGCATCACACTCGTTCATATCCTCGAGTTTTGTGGAAATGCACAATATACCTATAGTACTACTAAAAACACCCCTATTAACCCGGACGCCTGGAGGTGACATCAAGTGTCAACTAGGTTGTCTACGGGTAAGGATCAATTTAAGTGGGGTAGAATTTCTAGCAGACCTAGTAGTACTTAAGTCTAAGGGAATAGACGTGATCCTTGGAATGGACTAGTTAAGCCGACACAATGGTCTCATAGGTTGTACTGACAAAGTGGTACACCTAACAAACCCTGAAGGACTACGAGTGACCTGCCATACCCGGGAAAGTGGATCAGACCCAATGGTGTTTAGCATGGAAGCCAAGTCCTTGGAAGAAGTCCCGGTAGTAAGTGAATACCCATATGTTTTTCCTGAAGAACTCCCCGGAATGCCACCAGATAGGGATATAGAGTTTGTCATCGATCTTGTCCCTGGAACCTCTCCTATAGCCAAGAGACCCTATAGAATGGCAACCTCTGAATTGGTGGAATTAAAGAAGCAACTGGAAGAATTACAACGAATTGGCTTTATCAGGCCAAGCTCGTCGCCTTGGGGAGCCCCAGTCCTATTTGTCAAGAAGAAGGATGGGAGTATGAGGTTGTGTGTAGATTACTGAGCGCTGAACGAAGTTACCATCAAGAATAAGTACCCCCTCCCCAGGATTGATGACCTTTTCGATCAATTAAAAGGAGCCAAGTACTTCTCCAAGATTGATTTAAGGTCAGGATATTTTCAGCTTAAGATTAGAGAAAGCGACATTCCAAAGACAGCTTTTGTTACCCACTACGGACAGTTTGAGTTCACTGTGATGTCCTTTGGACTCACTAATGCACCTGCTTATTTCATGAACCTCATGAACAAGGTGTTTATAGACGAGTTAGATAAGTTTGTCATAGTCTTTATCGACGACATACTTATTTACTCCAAGAGTGTCCAGGAACACGAGCAACATCTGAGGGTAGTTTTGGAAAAATTAAGAGCAAACAAACTCTATGCAAAATTCAGCAAGTGTGAATTTTGGCTAGAGAAAGTGGCTTTTCTTGGACATATTCTAACCGCAGAAGGAGTAGCAGTGGACCCCGAGAAGGTCGAAGCAGTTTCTAACTGGCAGCAACCGACCAATTTTAGTGAAATCAGAAGTTTTCTTGGATTAGCTGGATATTATCGGAGATTCATTGAAGGATTTTCCAAGATAGCCCAGCCCATGACAGAGCTGCTCAAGAAGGAGAAGAAATTCACCTGGACAGAGTCATGTGAGAGGAGTTTTCAAGAATTGAAGAATAGGTTGACGACCGCCCCAGTGCTGACCCTACCGGACATTCATCGGAATTTTATCATTTATTGTGATGCATCCCGACAAGGATTGGGTTGTGTACTGATGCAAGACGGGAAAGTTGTTGCATACGCTTCCCACCAACTCAGGCCTCATGAGCAGAATTATCCAACCCATGATTTGGAATTTGCAGCCGTAGTGCATGCCCTTAAGATTTGGAGACATTATTTGATAGGAAATAAATGTGAGATTTACACCGACCATAAGAGTTTGAAGTATATCTTCACCCAACCGGATTTGAACTTAAGGCAAAGAAGATGGTTGGAATTGGTTAAGGACTATAATTTGGAAATTCATTACCACCCTGGCAAAGCTAACGTGGTAGCAGATGTCTTAAGCCGGAAATCTTATGGGCCCAAGGATGCCCATCTGCAGGAAGAAATGACACGATTGAATGTGCACATTGTTCCTCGAGGTTCCATTCGCAAAATGAGCATTCAACCCACTCTCGAGGATAAAATTAAAAAGGCACAAAGTTTGGACAAGTACTTGATGGAAATCCGAACGCAGACTGGAGAAAATAAGGCACCGAATTTTAGAGTGGATAATGAGGGAACTTTATGGTATAAAAATAGGATTTGTGAGCCCCAGAAAGGAGATTTCCGGCAACTAATCATGGATGAAGCCCATAACTCGGCCTACTCCATCCACCAAGGATCCACCAAGATGTACATGGATTTAAAACAAAAATATTGGTGGAAATGAATGAAGGCGGACATTGCACTGTTTGTCGCCCATTGTGATACTTGCCAAAAGATCAAGGCCGAACATCAGAAGCCAGCAGGATTGTTGCAACCCCTACCCATTCCAGTTTGGAAATGAGATGAGATAGTAATGGACTTTGTAGTGGGTTTGCCCAGAACACAGAAAGGACATGACTCCATATGGGTAATAGTGGACCGACTCACTAAAGCGGCTCATTTCATACCCGTAAGGACCAATTACGGTGGAGAAAAGCTAGCAAAGCTTTATGTGGAAAACATAGTAAAGTTGCATGGTATGCCTAGCAGAATTGTTTCAGATAGAGGGACCCAATTCACCTCTAGGTTTTGGAAAAGTTTGCATAAAGCCATGGGCACCAAATTGGATTTCAGCTCCAATTGTCACCCACAAACGGATGGCCAGACAGAAAGGGTGAATCAGATCATGGAGGATATGTTGAGAGCATGTGTCCTTACCTATGGTAAGGATTGGGAGCAAAGTTTACCCTATGCGGAATTTTCATACAACAACGGTTACCAAGCGAGTTTAGGCATGTCACCATTTGAAGCTCTTTATGGCAGAAAATGCAGAACTCCCCTGATGTGGTCAGAGGTTGGAGAACGTGCCCTAGTCGGACCCACACTCATAAAGGAAGCAGAAGAAAGAGTTGCTGAGATTAGAGAAAAGCTGAAAGCAGCCCAGCCTCGACAGAAGAGCTACGCGGACAAGAAAAGACGGGAAATAAGTTTCAACCCAGGAGATTTCATTTATCTCAAGGTTTCACCCATTCGAGGAACCCGAAGGTTTCAGGTACAAGGAAAGTTGGCCCCTCGGAACATTCCACCATACCGAGTTCTGAAGAAAGTCGGAGCCGTAGCATACCCACTGGAGTTACCAGAAGGAATGTCGGATATACACCCGGTGTTCCATGTGTCCCAGCTAAGGAGATGTTTAAGAGTGCCGGAGAAAGAGCATGTGCCGGAAGAAGAGATAGATCTACAGACAGACCTTCGGTACCAGGAAATACCTGTCAAGATTTTGGCCACTGTCACTAGGAGGACAAGAAACTCTGAGGTACGGATTTACAGAGTTCAGTGGATCAGACATGGAGTAGAAGAAGCTACATGGGAACGCGAAGATGCTTTGAAGAAGGAATTTCCCCATCTGTTTAGGAGCCAGCCGAATCTCGAGGACGAGATTCATTTTAAGTGGGGTAGGTTTGTAACATCCCGAAAATTTACCAATTAAATTGCACGCTAAAAAAATAATTTTTCAAAATTCTTTTCGTCGTTGAGCTCAATACTTCCAAAAATCTTTCCCTGACCCGACACCCGATTCCGACCGCTGTCCCGTCTCTCTTTTTCTCCTCGCTCCGCGTGCGTCATCCGACCGGACGTCGCGGCGCGTGTGGCCGACCTGGCCGCAGTGGCCGCCGCGAATTCCGCCGGTGTGCGCTCGCTTTCTCTCCCTTTCTCTCTCTCTTCTTCTCTTTTTCTTTTTCTCTTTTTCCATTTTCCCTCTTTTTCTTTTTTTTCCTTCTCCTCCTTCCTTCCTACCCTCTCTCTCCTTCCTTCCTCTCCCGTGCTGCACGCCCCGAGCGCCGCTCGGCTCACTGTCGCCCTTGCCCCACACACCCCCGCGCGAACCCCCACTTCCGTGCACGCGCGCGTGTGCACGCCCCTGCACGCCAAGCTCCTCGCCGCCTCGACGCACGCCCTGGCCACGCAAGCGCGCGCGCACCGCATGCCCGCGCCGCTCGCCACGCTGCCAGCTGCTGACGGCCGCCCAGCTCGCCTGCCCATGCGCCGAGCGCGCGTGCAGCACGCGTTCCTCGCGCCCCCGAGCTTCGCCGGACCGCCACCGCCCTCCTGTGCCACCTCGCCGCTCGCGCCGCCGTAGAGCACAGGGCCGCCGCTCACGCCAAGCACAGCGTCCGCCCCCCCCCCCCCCCCCCCCCCCCCCCCCCGCCATGTGCCACAGTGCTCGGCGCGCCGCTCACCGCTGCCCGAGTGGTCTTGTCACCCCTGTGCCGCCGCGAATCGAGCTGCCGCGGCGCCAATCGCCATTAATGGCGCCCGTGGAGCTCTTCGGCCGATCGTACCACGGCCACCGCCCCACGGCTCTCCCCGTCGCCTTATTTCGCCTATAAAAGGGGCCCTCGCGTCGCCCTTCACCTCCACGACCTCCACCGCCGCTCCAAGCCTCCTCCCGAGTTCCCAATGCCTCCGCCCACCATTGCCGCCGCCCCAAGACGCCGGCCACCACGGAGCACCCCTCCCCGCTGCACCCCAGCCCAAACCAAGGTAGGCAATAGAGCCCCTGAGGTTCCCTTCCCCTTTTCCCCCAGGTCCGGGCCGCTGACGAGCTTTGCGGCGCCGCTCTCATGCTCTCCGCCGGCCGCCGTGGCCAGACCACCCCGGACCGCCTCTGGCCGAGCTGCGGCGGGGGATCGGCCCCACGGTCCTCCCTGCTCCTTTTCCCCCTCCTCACGTCCGCTATCGTGGCCCAGGGTCGCCGACCAAGCGCCGCCGACGCCCGCCCCCTCCATTCCTCTATTTCCCGTGGAGGGAGTCGGAAGAAGATGTCATCCTTGCCAAAAACCCCCTCCCCTTCCCTCTATTTACTAAAGAACCCCGACCCTTGTAACCCTTTTTCACAAAAAGGCCCTTCCTGTTTTCCTTTTTGCAAACAAACCCTTCCACCACATATACTTAATTTTAAATAAACCCCTACACCTTTTTAGTATGTCCAGGATATTTCCAGAAATTATGATCAGGCCCTTCCACTCTCAGAAATAATTACAAATAGGTCACTGACTCCTTATTTAACCCCTAAACCTTTATATAACCTATCATTTTATGTGCCAAACAACCTCCTATCGATCCGAAACTTTACCACGCCATTTATAGCATAGTTTTGGCCATGCCATTAGGAAATTGCTCAAAAATATTACTTCTATCTCCATATCTTATTTGTTTCCGAATCGAGCTCAACGATAAAGCTTTTATTTCTTTTTCTTGATTGTGTGCTTGTTTGTATATGTCGTAGACCACGGTGTGAACGAAGAAGAGCCCGTCGACGAGCAGTACTGTGAGCAAGTGAACGAGGACCAGTTCTGTGACCCCGAGCCCGAAGGACAGCACTTCGATCAGGAACCCCCGGAAGGATTTGAGGACGGCAAGTTCAATCCCGCCCTTTGATGCATGTTTTGTCCTAGTTTTTCTAAACACAACCTATTGGCCTGTTTTATAAAACTGCATATGTTTTGCCTGTTGAAAACATGGTTGGATAGCCACCCCTTGATTTGTTATAACCATTCCTTGACCACCTAGATTAATGTCTGAATGTGTTTTGTTTGGACGTTAATCACTGATAGAACGCTTAGGTCCTTATACACAATACAACTTGTTTTATAAAGAAAAGGTGTGCGTGTGTGGGAAGGGGAAAAAAGTGGAATTTCGAAAGATGAATTTAGACGGGATGGATGGCATTTCTGTGTGATTTGCCGATGGGTGTGCTCGTGCCTGTGTGGCAGAGCAAGGAAGGGAGATATCCATCTTGTCACAATTAAGGACCGAGTTGGTGTGTCATCTCACCTAACTCCACTATCGTGCAAACCACTCGACCGTTGAATGGGCAATGGCTTAGCATAAACCCCACTAGTTAGTCTGATAGCCATCAGGAGAGCTGAGTGCAACGGGTGATCAAGGAGAAGGGATTAGCTCTGTGTGACTTATGCCCCGGTTAAAACCTCTATGATAGGTCAATGACCCCTTGGTGGATCCCGTGATGGCTAGTCAGGTCTAGCTAAGGTGGGTAATGGCTTTGTTGGGATCTACACTGACACTACGGTGTTCGAGCTGTGGTACCCTGCTTGTGGGTAAAGTTGCACACCTCTGCAGAGTTAAAATCTAATCGAATAGCCGTGCCCACGGTACTAGGCGAGTTACGGTGTGGTCACACAACTAGTGTTTATTCTGGGAAGGGATGGGTTGGCGTGAGTTGTTTTGGGAAAAGTGTCCGGCAGTTGTGCCGTGTGCTACGGCGGATGAGGAGTCCGTTAGCAGCTTAAAACTTGGATCCTGTGTGGGTCAACACTACGTGTGACTCGGTGCAACAAAAACTTGCTTTGAAAATCCTTTCTTTCAAATGAACCCCTGCATAAAATATTGCTTTCCGCAAATTAAACCCTAGCCTTATCCTTGATTTACCCTGTGCATTATATTCTGTTTATACCCCCTCTGTGGGTGTGGTTGGACTTGCTGAGTACGTTTGTACTCACCCCATTCTTAATTTTTTTCAGAGGAAGATCCAGACTACATTCCCGAAGACGTCGAGTAGGGTACCGTCCTGCACCCAGCCTTGCCTGTGGATAGGGTCACCCGCAGGAAGTTCCGTATGGCGCAAGACTCTGATGACCCCCTCTTCATAGTTAATGTAGTTGTGTGGGTTTTAGTTGTAATCCTCGCGATAGTGGCGCTTCACTGCCCATTACCGCGTAGAGTTGTACGGTGATGAACCATCTGATATAATAAATGTGTCATCAGCCTCCTGGGACTGATGTTGGTATCACATTTAAGTCTTCTCTGGCTCGCCTTCCGCCTTCCAGCTCCGTCGCGCCTCCGCTCCTTCCCGCTCCGTCGCGCCTCCTGTGCCGCTGCAGCCCGGCCGGCGAGCCTCCGTCTCGCCCTCCTGCCCCGCCGTGCGCCGTCTCTGGCTCGCCGTGCAGCCCCCCGCCGGTGTCCAGCAGCTCGACGCGGCAGGCCAGCGAGGGGCGAGCTAAGGGGCGGCACCGCGGGGCGACCTCAGGGGCAAGCTCGAGGCGGAGATCAGGGGCGGCACCGCCATGAAGAGGGAGGGGCGGAGCTCTGCCCACAACTCGGAGCTCGCCTGACCGGAATCCGACGTAGAGGAGGGCGTGGAGGCGGTGGTCGCCGCGGCCTGGAGGCGCACGAGGTGCGGCCTTGCGGCGGCGAGGGATAGGGAGGGAGAAGGGGGGCCAAATCCGGCCGCGCCTCTCGAGCTTGGCCCGTCGCCGCGGGGGAGCATGGCCCGTCGCCGTCGCCGCTCAAGCTTGGCCCGTCTCCGCCAAGCTCGAGGCGCCCGCCATGGCCCCGCGCCTTCCCCTGCCGTGTTGATCCGCCGGGCGGGGCCCTTGCTCCTCGGCGATCCGTGCGCGGGGCACCTTCGCACACCACAGGTCCGCCGTTCGCCCCACGCAGTCCCGCCGCCGCCGCGCACGGCTCCGTTCCGTGGCTGCGCGCCTCGCCGGTGCTGCCCGCCGGTGGAGAAGGGCGCGCCGCCATGGCCCGAGCTCGAGCTCGCCGGCCGGAGGGAGCCCGCCCGTCTCCTAGGCTCGGACGAAGCTCGAGCTCGCCGGCCGGAGGGAGCTTGCGGCCTCGCCGACGCCGCCGACAGAGTGGCGCAGGAGGAGGGCGGCGCGGTGGGAGAGGATGGGCCGCCGCGCCGGGGTCATGGTCGTGCCGCCTCCGAGCTCGGCCGCAGCGCCTCCAAGCTCGCCGGCCGGATCGAGGCTGCGGACGTGCGGCGCGGCGAGGGATCCGGCCCTCGGGTCCTCTGCGCCGGCCTCCGCCCAGGAGCTGGCGCCGGCCTGCCGCCCGCCGCTGTCGAGCGATGCCTAGGGAGAGAGAAGGGAGGAGAGAGAGGGTGGGTGGTGGGTGTAAAAAGTTAAATAGTGTATGACATATGTGTCCCATATGGTGATAGTTGGTATAGAGGAGAGATATAGAGGATGTATGGGTGCGGAGAAACTGAATGTAGAGGAAAGAATTTTGATGACCAAACATGAATATTCCTTTCAGAGGAAGGAAATAGAGTACCACGAGTATAGATAATTATTAGATGCCCATGTCCACTTCCAGTTTCCTTTTTTTTCTTTCTTTCTTTTTTTTTGGTTTTCTCCCCGAATCAACACCCAGATGTCACCTTCCAATCCCAAATCGATTGGACGGTTCATAAAGGAGTTGATCACACGCTATCTTCTTATCTATGTCAAAGGAGCACATCACCTTTATTTTTAATTTTTTTGGATAAAACCATTTGGACGTACGCGAGATCTTTAGACGTACTCCCCCCTTCCAAAATAAATGCAATTTTAGAGTTCAAAATTGTCCCATAAAAAATATTAACTTTGACCCACGTACTACAAAAGACAAGTCAGTTTCAGGAAAATTCTCACAAAAGACAACTACCACCTCATTCACTCACCACAAAAGATAAATAGTATTTTGGTAATTTTACACCTACTATTAGTTTGTGTATTTGGTTTTAGAATTGCATTTATTTTAAGGCCGGGGAGTTCTGTAAATTTTGGGTACAACAGCTTCTGACAAGCGGCACGGTTGACTGAGCTGGTCCTCGAGGATGGTCGAGTATGGATTCAGGCAACGGCCAAGCTCATGGCGTCGCTCTGGTGGTCTCAATGGCTGATGTAGGATGTAAATGAATGGATAGTACTAATATTATATTTATTTTTATATTTTTATTCGAATACGGATAGAAAAGAAATAGTATTAATTTTTATTAGATAAGATTATAATGGTTATCAATATTATAAAATGTAACTTCTAGTATCTGGATATGAATTAGTTACATATATTGAATATCTAAAATCAGATACGAACAGATAAAAATACTTCCAGATTGGATCAAATTTGAATACGATCAGAAAATATCTATATCATTTGCTGCGCGGAGTTAAAAGACATTCAGTTTAGCAGCCTCTTTGGGATTTTAGCTGTAATCTTATTTGTATAATAAGTCGTGAGAAGTGTTTTAAAAGTGTGTGTGTGCCCGGCTAGACTCGCGTTGCAAAGGAACTTTTGTTTAACTTTTGTTTTCTCCTTATCAATGAAATAATATGCAGCTCTTCTATGTATTCTGAAAAGAAAATTTTTGGAAATTTTTACAACACTGATTAGGAGTATTAAATATAAACTAATCATAAAACTAATTACACGGATGGACAGAAAATCGCAAGCCGAATCTATTAAGCCTAATTAATCCATCATTAGAGATTATTTACTGTAGCACGACATTGTCTAATCATTGCATAATTAAATTTATTAGATTCGTCTCATGATTTAGCCCGATGGTTATAAAATAGATTTTGTCAGACATTCACATTTAATACTCCTAATTAGTGCTCAAACATTTAATTGTTTGAAATTACCGTAAGGCATGAAAAATTTTGGGAACTAAACGGAGCCCTAAAAATACGCCGGCTAAAATTTGAAAGACACGGTTGGGGCACGCAATCATATCCACATGCTCATATGCAAAGGAATGAGCAGTTGAGCACCAGCATCTCTCCTCTGTGCTTGCAGCAGGCAGCAGCTAGTCTGCACTGCACTTGTGCAGAGCACAAACAAACCCCCATTTGCCCAAGCGCAATAAACAAAAGCTACATTGGGTTACCGCTGCTAAACTTTACATATCACCAAGCATTCGCCTTACAAAAACCGGTTATTGCTAGCCACTTTTTTACACGTAATTTACCAGCCTCCATTACAGAAACATCATGCCACTCTCCATCCACCCATTTTTCACCAACAAAGTAAAGAAAGAAGAGGGAAAAGATGAAAAGGGTAAAAAGAAAAGTTAAAAAGAAATAAGTTACTACATGAGTCATTAGAGCCCCAAGGGTGGCTCAATGCACCTTCTTGGAGAAGAACCCCTTGATGCCGAACAGCCCGCCGCCGCCGGGGCCGCGGGCGGCGCCGACGTCCGCGCGCCGGCAGCTCACCTGGTGCCGGTACCCGATGCACGAGTTCACGCTCAGGTTCAGGCCCCGGACGCCGCCACCCAGGCCGGGCTTCCGGCCGGCGGCGGCGGCGGCGCTGCCGGGTTTCTCCTTGGGCGTCAGCGCCGGCGCCGGCGCCCGTCTGTCGACGAACGGCTGCTCCGAGGCGGAGGGCTTGGCCGCGGGGCGCCGGATCTGCCAGACGGGGCTGGACCGGCCCACCGGCACGCCGGCGCGCCCGGGGCTCGCCGCCCACCGCCGGGGAGGGGTGGCCGCCGCGGCCTCACCGCGGGAGTTGCTGCGCGAGCACGGCGCGCTGCTGACCTTCCGCGCGGGCGGCCGCGGCTTCGACGACCCGGACCCGCCGCCCCCGGCCGAGCGGCTCCGGGAGAAGGGCCAGATGTTGATGTTGAGCTCCGAGCCCCCGCCCGCGCCTCCCCCGCCATGCGCCGCCTGCTTCCGGCTGCCGGCGGCGCCGTCCTTGCGCTTATCCTTCTCTTTCTCTTTCTCCTTCTCCTTCTCCTTCTCCTCCGCGGTTTTCTTCGAAAAGATGTCCGTCCAGCGCTTGGACCCTCCGGTGGAGGCGGTGGCGGGCGGCGCCAGCGAAGTAATGGAGGCCGCAGGCGGGGCGACGGTCGCGAGAATGGACGCCTCTACTAGCTCGGTCTCCGGCTCCGGATCCGGCACGCCTTGGTTGCTGCTCCTTCCCGCGTGGGACAACGCCGGCTTCGGGGGCAGCACGGGGAGCGGGAGGAGGACGCCGCCGGCGAAGAGCTCGTCGGCGCAGGACGGCGAGGCGGCGGGGTTTGGGTGGAGCGGCCAGAACTCGAACTCCGGGGAGGAGGACGCGCTGCTCCTCCTCGCCTCAGCGGCGTCCATGGCTCCCGGGCGCGAGCTCCCTCAGCTCCGGTCGCTCCGCGGCGTCGTGGGAGACGGTGGTGGAGGAGGGTCGGAGAGGAGGGTGGGGAGGTGGCGAGCGGCGCGGCTTTGGGGGTGTTTAAACAGGGACTTCAAAAAAAGTTCTAAGGATTTTTTAGTATTTAGAAGTATTAAATAAATATTAATTATAAAACTAACTGCAGAACCCTGGAGCAAGACGAATCTAATGAGGTATCTTAATCTATGATTAGCGAACGGTTACTGTAGCATCACTGTAGCCAATCATCGATTAATTAGGCTCATTAGATTCGTCTCGCGAAATAGCACTCAGCTGTCAAAAAACATTTATAAACAGATTTTATTTAATACTATAAAATAGTAAGATTTCTTTTGATGTGATAGGGACTTTTGAAAAAAATCCCGGAACCAAACAAGCCCTTTATGGTTGGCGAAGGCAGGAGGAGGCCATTAAGAGGGGAGCACATGGGGAAGTGGGCCCCGCGCACGCCCTCCCAATTCTGCCACGATCATAAGGAGAGGGTGGGGTGGGGCCCGCCAGAGGTGGTGGGGCAGGGGTGGCGGTGGCCGATGGACCCGAGGGTATTTTCGGGGAAATCGAGTACCGTAGATTTTCTCTCTGCATTTCTTCTTCTTTCCATTGTTTTTGAGCTTCGTAATTGCTGTTTATGTTTTGTCAAATCGTTTGAAGTTAAAAGGCATCAGTTTGCTCAAATGTGGATGTATCGTGTATTCAAATTGCTTATACATTTTTCGTTTTAGAAATGTTTTTTTCACACTCCTCACCTTGTCTTACTACAGCTGTAGTATCTGAGCTGGACATGAGTGTAAACTTACACCACCATACGCATGCACTAACACACAATCCCTAAAATTGCCGAAAACAGCTCTGCAGGCGACATTCACGTCGCAAATTCTGGCGAGGGTCTTTAACAGATTATATACTCCTTCCATTCCAAATTAAAAATTATTTTAAAAAATTTGAAAAGTCAAAATTATACAAATTTGATCAAATTTATATAACAACATAATAACATTTATGATACCAGTTATGTACCATTAGATTCTTTATTAACTGTATTTTCATAGTATATCTATTTGATGTCAAAAATCTTTATGTTTCTCTATATAATTTTGGTTAAATTTTAAGATGGTTTGACTTTAAAAAAATTCTTGGAATAATTTATAATTTGGAACGGAATGATATTTGCTAACAAAGTTCCTTCCGGTGAGCACCAGCACGCTGAACCCGTAGTTTTCGAGCGCGAGCTGTTGCCAACGAATCTAACATTCGGTCTCTTTTCACAAGTAAATATATTAAACTCGTGAGCCTGGTCCTCTTTCACGGTGCCAAAACTTTGCAGTCTCATATGTTGTTTTACATAAACCATCGGATATTCGGGTTCATCCTCTCGGCTACATGATACATGGTTCTTGATGAATTGGTAGTTTGGCTGGCACGGATTGGTCGCAACAGACGCCAAAAGCACGGACGCACGCACAGTTCCGTCCAAGCAGATAGCTAGCAGCGTGCAGGCACAGGCCTACATTAGCTGGCCGTGGCCACAGTCCACCTAATGTAGGATATCGTCTTTAGGGGCCGTTTAGTTCCAAAAATTTTCAACTCACTAAATGTAATTAAATAACAAAACTAATTACACAGTTTGGATGTACATGACGAGACGAATCTTTTAAGGCTAATTAGTGCATGATTAGTCATAAGTGCTACAGTAACCAATATGTGTTAATGACGCGGTCAAAGGCCTCAAAAGATTCGTCTCGTGTTTCCAAGTGAGTTCTGAAATTAGTTTTTTTAATTAGTGCCCGAAAAGCCCTCCCGACATCTAGTCAAATAATTGATGTGACCTTTGATCCAAAAATTTTCACTAACTAGGCCGTGTTTAGTTACAAAAATCAAAATTCCAAATTTTTTTTCCGGCACCTGCATAGAGACTTTAATCTAGACGAAATAAAAAACACATTGCGACTGCTGTTTGTAAATGGCGAGACGAATCTAATGAACCTAATTAAGATGTAATTAGATGCTAAATTGCTACAATAATGCTACAGTAAATACCCTCTAATGATGGATTAATTAGTCTCGTTAGATTCGTCTCGCGATTTACAGACGAGTTCTGTAATTATTTTTGTAATTAGTCTATGTTTAGTACTTCAAATGTAGAAAGATGTCTTTTCAAAAACTTTACAACGCGCAACTAAACACGGCCCTAAACACCCAGTATAACAAATATTTATAACTTCGCAGTTCCGGTTGTAAACCGGTATAACAAATATTTATCAACTAGAATTACTGTGCGGTTCTGTATAGTATGTAGTGGTGCAGTGTAGATAGGTACCATGTCGGCAGCGTGTACGCGTGCGCTTATGCATGCACGGTCAGATGAGGAGCAGGAATGATTGGGGCCGTGTTTGTTTTTCAATAGCATAGCATACCACACATTTCCCGAGAAAAGAATCTTCAATCCATGGAATACTAAACAAAGTTTATTTGCAAAACATTTTCATGGATGGATGTAATTTTTCACAACGAATCTAATGATAGTAATTAATCGATGATTGGCTACAGTGATGCTACAGTACTATCCTCTAATTGTGCGGTCAAAGACCTCATTAGATTTGTCTCGCGAAGTAGTATAGCGCTGTGGAGTTAGTTTTGTAAATTACCTTTATTTATTACCCCTAATTATTAGTCAAAGTTTTTGTGCTACTTATGCTAGGACAAATCAAACAGGGCCCCGTGCCGCAATGCAATTGCATGCAACAAGCTAAGGCTAGCTTGTGCTAGGACAAATCAAACAGGGCCCCGTGCCGCAATGCAATTGCATGCAACAAGCTAAGGCTAGCTCCACGGTCGGGGCGTACGTCCCATACCTGCGTGCCTGTGCTCCGGTGTACCGACCCACGTGGCTACAAACAGGGCCTTTACTATGCGCGCGCGTAGCTAGCTAGCTAGCTAGCCCGTTCGTTGGATGCTATGAAACTGTCAAAGACTTAAGCCAACTGCCTACCTTTTACTTTCTGCAAGGAGCATCGAGTTTGAATTTCGGCTGCCAAAATTATCAAGAGATGTTCGTAGAAAAATATTAACAAGACAAATCGAATATAAACAGCATCCCACTATAGATCTCTCGTTTATTTGAACGTACCTAAGGCCGGATGAAAAAAGTCGTAACTCGCTAGCTCTCTCGACTCGCTCGTTAGTAGCTCAGCTCGAGCTCGACTCATTTTATAATGAGCCAGCTCGTTTTATAACAAGCTAGCTCGCTTTATAATGAGCCAGCTTGAGCTGGCTCGCGAGCTGCTCGCGAGCCATAACGAGTCAAGATAAATAACAAATATTGTATGAATTAGTGGAAACGATCAACGAATAATGATTGATCATGGTCATGGATGATAACATACTTATATTTTTCATTATAAAATTCACATTATTTTATTTATTTCACTTTAAATATACGATGTGTTTTTTTTACAGATTTACAGTTAGCATCTCTATATAAATATTTTTATACTCTGGCTCGCGAGCCAAACGAGCTAGCTCGAGCCACTAACGAGCCTAGCCGAGCTAGCTTTCTGGCTCGTTTGTATAACGAGCTATAACGAATCGAGCCATAACGAGCCGAGCTATAACGAGCCGAGCCACTAACGAGTCGAGCTGGCTCGATATCCAGCCCTAAACGTACCTCCTCGCGCTCAAAAAAATGATGATCATTCCTAGAAATTATCTCGCGTACAAGGAACAAGGACGATATTCTTAGAAAAGATACCAAAGCGTCAGAATATAAAGTGAATAATTGTGCATCTTTGTTATCTAATTTATTAAGCCCTTGTTTAGATGCGTAAAATGGAAGTTGTAAAGTACTGCAGCACTTTCGCTTGTATTTGGTAATTATTGTCCGGTCATGAGTTAACTAGGATTAAAAGATTCGTCTCGTAAATTATAGACAAACTGTGTAATTAATTATTTTGTTTAGCTATATTTAATAGTTCATGCATGCGTTTAAAGATTTGATGTGATGTGTAATCTTGTAAAGTTTTGGAATTTTGAAAGAAACTAAACAAGGGTAAGTTTTTGTAGTTGAACTAGTCGGTACTTGTGGCTACATTTTTAATTCACTCATGTTGGATCGAATTCGGCTGCATATATACATACTATACCCTCAACAATCCGCCAAATTACGATCATTCGCGGCGGAGCGATGTTCCAAAAACAAATAAATACAATGAAGTTTTTGGGAAAAAACATGCAGGCACATAGAGAATAGAAAGCTTGGCTTGATTATCGGAGCGAGGAGTGTGCCTCCCAACCATGCACTGTAGTCTTGGTGCGCGTAGCATCTAGGAGTAAATAGCTAGAGCAGTCCTACGGCACAAGCACGAGGCCAGGGCTACGATCGATGCAACGCAACACGTACGTACTACCACCCCACGCCGGCCAGACGCCAACAAAACACGCGTAGCTCCAGCCCGCATAGGGCAAAGAGAGGAAAGGCGACGCGTCTCATCACTCGCCTGATCGATCCATCCATCGTCGACGTCTCACTGCTGCCCTCGCCCGTCGATCAGCCCTCAACGTACGCTAGAGAGAGGGATGCAGCCGGTGGCCGTCCTGACGCACGGCATTAAAGCGGCCGTCCTGGCGTGCCGCCCGTTGCCGGCGCACCGTACCTCCGGTGATGGCGGCGGCTGGCTCGGGAGGTACGGTCCATGCCATGGCCGGATTATTTGTCGGCTTGCGGGTGCGCGCATGATTATTGCAGCGAGCGGCGGAGATCGATTCCGGCGACTGGGCCGCCGGCCGGGACCTCTCGCTCGCTCGCTCATCGTCGTCGCTGGTACGATCGTGCGTGCTAGGCGCCAGGGGACCGTGACTCCATCCGTGACTGATGTGTGTGTGAGAGAGAGCAGCCTGGCCTGCAGCTGGCTGTGTGTGGCTAGCTAGCTTATTTGCGGTCTGGTCTCTGTCTAGCTGGGTCAATTTCGCTTCGCTGGTGTGATGGCAACAGCGAACCTACAGCCTCTCGTGTTGGGCCATGGCAGGCATCCATATGCAAGGGCTGCACTGCAGGGGCTAGTAGATACATGGATGAGAATTCCAGTCGTTTCGGTATATGGAGTATATGTACATGCATGCAGGCGCTGTCAGTTTGAACGAGGATTGTTTAGTATACTTTTTTTTTTGAGAATGGATTGTTTAGTATACTGTACTTGTTAACTAATAACTGGAGTAGCAAGGTTTTTGGGTGTGATAGCAAATCTTCTAATGCAAATACCCCTAAGTCGTTTCATAAAAAAAACCCTAAGTCAATTTATCAGTAATTGAAAGTTTGTTTCTACGTTTCCAAATGAAAACACGGTGTTTGTACATGTTGTGTCTGTTCATATATAAATTAGAAAAAGTATATTTACTCCCCTCAATAGTCCACTTTATCCGCATAACCTCCCAAACAAAATTTAGGGTCAATTTACTTCCTTAAACTATTTTATAGTTAGTCCAATCTACCACCATTGAGACTTTTCTTGTTATTCCTCTGCGTATATGTGGAATTTCAACTTCAAATTTTGTAATGTAACTTATAATATGATGTCATATGCTAGAAAAATACATTATGATTTTTTCATGACTATTTTTCATGTGGAATAGTTTCTATGTGATAAATTTCGTGTCCAATAATGTTTCCAATCTATGAAAATATTGTTGTCGTGGGGTTTCTAGGGGTACCCACAGCCGGGTGGCGGAGCGCACCCGCCTATTCCCCTGTGAGGGAGTACTCGGGGAAGTACTAGGCGATGGGGCTGAATCTATGCTGAGACAAGGACTCAAGAACACACGATTTAGAGAGGTTCGGGCCGCCGGAGCGTAATACCCTACGTCCACTGGGAGATGTTTTGTTCTTGGTGGTGTGTATGAACCTATCCTCTGCTGGCCTTGGCACTCACCCAGCCTGAGGTCTTCTAGCGGCGCCCCCTCCTTTTATAGATCAAGGGGGAGCGGATACATTGGACGTTGGGCCCCGATAAGTGGGCCCAACGTGCTGTGCAGCATACTGCGCAGAGTACTTAAAAGACAACAGTGGTTACGAATCTTTTCCTCCGATATGCGTACTGCTGCTCTTCTGACCCAGGGGGGTCTTCCCTTGTCCCGTCAGCTAGGTGCCCGTTGGAGTAGCGTAGCTTGCGGCGTGGCCTGCTGAGGCTATTATGTAGGCGTCATAATGGGCGAAACCGGGCCGTCGTATCCATCTGCTATGGCAGACTGGCAGGCGTGGCGTGGGCGGCGCCAGCGGCTCCACTACCTTGGTAATACGCGATCAATAGTGTCCTCTGGTCAATGAAACGCCTCGCCTTCTGCTACAACAATGCGGACATCCATCTACCACAATGAATGCAGCGGTGGGTGAGTCTTAGTAAGCGGCCTTGTGCCTGTAGACACGTGTCGGCTCCGGACCGCCCCGAGGCAGGGCGTCGACTTCTTCCCTCAGAGAGGGGTCCGGTCACTATACAGGTGGTCCAGGACCCCATGAGGGGTCCGGGACTCCGCGGGGGTCCGGACTCCTCAGGAGGTCCGGAGCCCCAGCTACTTGCGTTTGAGTGCCTGCCTCTCCCGGGACACGTGGCGTCTCCGGACCTTCCCCAGTCGTGGAACAGTTCCGGATTGTTGTCGGGGGAACAGGACTTTGGACCGCAGGGGTCCAGCTGTTTGGATGTAGTCAAGGATAACTACAAAGGCCCTTGCCTAGACACAGCAAGAGGGGGTACCCCAGTCCTGGGGTACCGACAGTGGCCCCCGGGCCCACCTAGGGAGAGGTACGAACCCGCGGGTGGGCCACTATCGTGATGTGTTTCCATGCAAGCTCGATTGCATTGGTGTGCTCATGCAGAGAGCGGGTGCTCCGGACCCCTGAGGCTGGTACACCTGTTGCCAGGTTCAGGTACTAGAGCGCTCTCCTCAGGGCGACGAGGGTGTAGGCTTAGGGTACGGAACCAAGCTAAGCGGCTACACAGCCCTCGGATCGCTAAGGGAGCAAGCACCACTTTTCGGACCCGGCACTTGGAGCGACCGTGGCGAGCGGTCTCCGCCGGAGCGGGCCACCGGAGTGGACTTGGAGCGACCGTGGCGAGCGGTCTCCGCCGGAGCGGGCCACCGGAGTGGACTTGGAGCGACCGTGGCGAGCGGTCTCCGCCGGAGCGGGCCACCGGAGTGGACTTGGAGCGACCGCGGCGAGCGGTCTCCGCCGGAGCGGGCCACCGGAGTGGACTTGGAGCGACCGCGGCGAGCGGTCTCCGCCGGAGCGGGCCACCGGAGTGGACTTGGAGCGACCGTGGCGAGCGGACTCCGCCGGAGCGGGCCACCGGAGTGGACTTGGGTCGTTGCTGACGATCCGATGAAGCATGTTATCGGACCGAGGGCGCTGGCGCCCCAGTGCCACAGCATGCGGCGTGGGTGCCACCATGCCCCTCTTCATCTTCTTGTCCGTCGTTGCCGAGGATGAACACGGCCCCAGAAGCCTGAAGATCCAGCCAGCGCCTATTCTTCCCCACGGACGGCGCCAAAATGTCGTGGGGTTTCTAGGGGTACCCACAGCCGGGTGGCGGAGCGCACCCGCCTATTCCCCTGTGAGGGAGTAGTCGGGGAAGTACTAGGCGATGGGGCTGAATCTATGCTGAGACAAGGACTCAAGAACACACGATTTAGAGTGGTTCGGGCCGCCGGAGCGTAATACCCTACGTCCACTGGGAGATGTTTTGTTCTTGGTGGTGTGTATGAACCTATCCTCTGCTGGCCTTGGCACTCACCCAGCCTGAGGTCTTCTAGCGGCGCCCCCTCCTTTTATAGATCAAGGGGGAGCGGATACATTGGACGTTGGGCCCCGACAAGTGGGCCCAACGTGCTGTGCAGCATACTGCGCAGAGTACTTAAAAGACAACAGTGGTTACGAATCTTTTCCTCCGATATGCGTACTGCTGCTCTTCTGACCCAGGGGGGTCTTCCCTTGTCCCGTCAGCTAGGTGCCCGTTGGAGTAGCGTAGCTTGCGGCGTGGCCTGCTGAGGCTATTATGTAGGCGTCATAATGGGCGAAACCGGGCCGTCGTATCCATCTGCTATGGCAGACTGGCAGGCGTGGCGTGGGCGGCGCCAGCGGCTCCACTACCTTGGTAATACGCGATCAATAGTGTCCCCTGGTCAATGAAACGCCTCGCCTTCTGCTACAACAATGCGGACGTCCATCTACCACAATGAATGCAGCGGTGGGTGAGGCTTAGTAAGCGGCCTTGTGCCTGTAGACACGTGTCGGCTCCGGACCGCCCCGAGGCAGGGCGTCGACTTCTTCCCTCAGAGAGGGGTCCGGTCACTATACAGGTGGTCCAGGACCCCATGAGGGGTCCGGGACTCCGCGGGGGTCCGGACTCCTCAGGAGGTCCGGAGCCCCAGCTACTTGCGTTTGAGTGCCTGCCTCTCCCGGGACACGTGGCGTCTCCGGACCTTCCCCAGTCGTGGAACAGTTCCGGATTGTTGTCGGGTGAACAGGACTTCGGACCGCAGGGGTCCAGCTGTTTGGATGTAGTCAAGGATAACTACAAAGGCCCTTGCCTAGACACAGCAAGAGGGGGTACCCCAGTCCTGGGGTACCGACAATTGTATTTTTAACATAGTTCTCTATCACCTCACAAAATTTGAACTTGAAATTCAATTTGTACATGCTGAAATAAAAAATATTATAAGGTGTAGATTGCACTAATTGGAATTGTCGGGGGAGTAAATAATTGAGCCTAAATTTTGCTCAGAGGTTAAGCAGACAAAGTGAATTGGTGTGAGAGGGAGTAAAATGAACTTTTTATCTCTTTCCAAAAATTAAGTAAAGATATGTATACGATTTGGAAAATAAAAGAATCATTCGACATTCTAAACACCAAAGATACGCAGGCCGCAGGCAACGTAAGCAGCCGTACTCGCCAGATGGGTATCCCCTGGTAAAATCCAAGGAAGATTTTATTTGGATGCTGGCGGTTAGCACGACACATGTACTGTGACAGTTCAGGCATTTGTCAAAGGCATGTCATGTGCTCGATCTGACACGGGAGACAGACAGATAAAAGATAAAAAGACGGGGTTTGCTCAGTTACTCACACCTGACATGTTGGAAAACGAATACACATGTTTGTCGGACTGACTTTGCTGCATCGTAGTGTGTAAACTTAAACTCCCCGTAGCCGAAACTTCAGACTGGCAAAACAAATCTACGCCGTGTTTAGTTGCAAAAATTTTAAGGTGTAAAATATTGTAGTATTCCCGTTATAGATTAATTAAGCTCATTAGATTCGTCTCGTGATTTACAAGCAAACTATGCAATTAGTTTTTTATTTCGTGTAGATTTAATACTTCATGCATGTGTTAAAAAATTCGATGTGACGGAGAATCTTGTAAAGTTTTGGAATTTTGGATGCAACTAAACAGCTAGCCTGATCACTGACTTTCTGAACACAAATCTTGACTACTGAGCTGTACACATCCTGGAATTTGTTCCACATCTAGAACTAAGAAGATCATGGAGTTAACTTCAATAAAAAAGAGGACGTGATCATCAGGTATTGAGCCCATGTTCGTAATGGCTATAGAAAAAAAAATGCAAATTACTAATGTAATCCTACTTTGTGCACAAGTTCATCCCTGGGATTCTCCCTTGACGTCTCTGCCTGCCCAAGTATTATATATATGACCTTTCCTGGGCTCTTTTGTTGGCGGTGATGAGCCATGCCAGATCCTCAGTTCCTCACGCGCTTTGTACATGAACAGCACACCTTTTCACACCTTATTCTGCATATGCAAACTATAATCTATAGGGTCAAATAACCTTTTCTCCCTTGCATTGCATTGCACCTTCCTCTTCTTTACCAACTTTCCCTCCCCTTTTCAAACTGCCCACATTGATGCCCTGCCTTTGGCACACTTGTCACAGCAGACATCCATGCATTGGCAGCTGGCTGGATCTTTGCCAGCTTGATCCCATCCAATTCCTTGCACCACCTATCAACCTATCATTGCTCTGCTCTTGTGTGACATGCTAGGTTATGGTACAACAGATCATTAACTTTGGTTGCACAATTTCGTGGAGCAGCTGCCTAGGCTAGGTCCTGCTCTAG
The DNA here is from genome assembly GCF_016808335.1 of Panicum virgatum. Classification (NCBI taxonomy): domain Eukaryota; kingdom Viridiplantae; phylum Streptophyta; class Magnoliopsida; order Poales; family Poaceae; genus Panicum; species Panicum virgatum. The sequence goes on along the minus strand of NC_053152.1, from coordinate 32,675,975 downwards.
TCCACAACACTACCCACTCGTTTCTTTTTCATGAGCAAATCATTGATCAGATGGATTGATGGTACTAGTAGCACACACAATGGTCATTCCCTTTAGGATTTATAAAATGGGAGGATGTGATATGTGCCATGCATGTATCTGATCCTAGCTACCAATGCAAGAATCATAGCACTATGCTTGGGATGTACTTAATGGCCAAATCATACAGTAGGACCCAAATAAAGGGGAGCGAGGAATTTATAAGAAATGTGAGCTTATGATTGGGGAGGAGGCTGATAACTAGAGGGGTTGTTGGTGATGTACCTATTGTATTCTAGGCATGCATTATTGTACAGGGCTCTCATCATTGGGATACTTTTGATGAGATGGATGTTTGGGTGCCTGGTCCCCTCCAAGAATAGATTTGTTTAACAAGACTTTGTTAATTAGGTAAGGATGGCCTTTAATTTCTTGACAGAGTGGAAGAACGTCCGAGGATGGAATAAAGTTGATAACATGTACAGCTACTCCATACAAGTACAGGTTGTGTGATAGAACAATGATCTTCATTTTCTTTCCATCCACAAATTGTAGCTGCAGGATTTTTGTAGCTCTTAGTGGATAATTCTTCACATGTCACTGCAAAACTGCTCAATCCTTTGTTCTTTCACTCATTGATGACATTGTACCAGCTTGTAGCTAGTGGGAAGCGAACCTGAAAAAAAAATGCATCGCACCGGTTGAATTCAGAATCCTCTAAGACAAGTTAAATTGCATATTTGTATTTTATAGTTTTTGTTAGAGTATATTAGGCAACTCCGGATATAATTAGTTTAGGATTGATTGTAATCTCGGGATTAGCTTCCTTATCTCTAGGAGAGGCTACTTACCCTCCAAACCATGTACTCTATATATACCGCCCTAGAGGCTCAATGCAATATATCGACCATATTATACGCATCCTACTTTCCTACATGGCATCAGACGCCTAGGTTTTAGATCTTGACCTAGCCGCCGCCGCTTCCGCTGCAACCCGCGCCGCCCCCGGGGAGATCGATCTCCGCCGGGGGCAGCGCCCTCCTAGGATGCGCCGTGGATCCCTCTGATCCGCGCCGCCGTCGTCGTCAAACAGCAGCAGAAGGACCTACCTCTTCCTTGGCCGCCCTACGGCGGCGCCGCTCGACATCCCCGTCGAGTACCACATCGCCATAGGGGCACCACTCGCCCTGCGTGCCTCCGCGTCGTCGTCCCCCTCGGCTCCGCATCCAGATCCGCCCGCCCCTCCTGCGCATCAGGCCAGGCGCCCTGCCTCCTACCAGCGCCGCCGCTCCGCTTTCCCAAGAGCGCATGCCCTGCGCGGCTGCGGAGGACCTCTGCGGGGATGCCAGGCCACTGCGCCATCGGGGCCGGCGGGCCGCCGCACCGCCAATCGACGTCAACGCGGGGCTGCAGCGCTGCTGCCGCCCTCCACTACCGGTCCTCTCCAACGCGCCGCCGCGAGCCTGCTTCCCCTCCTCCCTCAGCGCCGCGCTGCTGTCCGCAAGGTCGCAGCTACGGGGCGGCCTCTGGGGGTCGTCGGGCTGCTGCACGGCCGGAGCAGAGGAGCCGCTCAGGTTGCACCTCCCCCCGTCGAGCTCCCTCGCCTGTGGGTTCTTGCCCCCTCCACCGATTTGCCTCTGATCCTGTCTCTACCGATGGGTGTGAGGATAAGGTTGGGGGCAATGCTACGTGCACCCGAAATTGTACCCGTAGGTTCGTCTTGATGCTGCTACTGATTTTCTTTTCCGATCTAAGATCGGTTTGCGTCGCCCTGCCGTTTGTCGCCGGTCTTCGTCGACACCCCCGAAGGACGAGGTTGTTGCTGCGCCCTTCCAGGCTGCAGCGACGACGTTCGTGATCAAGCCACCCTACCGGTGTCATCGCCTTTTCAGGCGGTGGCGCCACTCGCCACCGGTCTTCGTCAAGCAGGCGCTCGATCCGCATCCGCGCCTCCAGCCGTTCTCGCGCAGACATCGCCGCCGATGTTCCTGAAGGAAGACGTCGTTGCCACCCTTGATCTGAGCGCGACACTTCCTGCAACCTGCGCCGTCGCCACCCCTGTCCTGAGTGTGACCTAAGTCGCAAACCGCGCCGTCTACCATCGTCATCCGCCGCACCGTTCTGCTGCTGTCTTCGGCAAGAAGCTGCTGAGTTTGTGAACTTGAGCACCTCGACGACGCTTCGACCCGCGCCTCCTCCACAGCTTCGACCACGTCCACCTCAACTTCGGCTACTACGGCACTAAAGGGCTATCATCTGCATGAGTCTCCAGTCAAAGCTTTCGCACCGGCGTTCCGACTGCAGAGGGGATACGTCTCCATTGTTCTCAAGTCTGACCATTCGTGTTGCTACTGCTACGACTACGGGGAGATGTTAGAGTATATTAGGCAACTCCGGATATGGTTAGTTTAGGATTGATTGTAATCCTGGGATAACCTTCCTTATCTCTAGGAAAGGCTACTTGCCCTCCAAGCCATGTACTCTATATATACCGCCCTATGGGCTCAATGCAATATATCGACCACATTATACACATCCTACTTTCCTACAGTTTTCAATACATCAAACAGATTTTCCCCTTTTGGTCTGAGTGTGACTTTCTAGCAAGGAAGATAAGAAGATGAATGTGGCCGCAATTTGATTTGAACACGGAAAGTACCTTTCTTTCATGTCCTATATGCTGACAGATCAGAGGGCAAGTACCTTTCTATCATTTCCGATTCAGTTAACCTTTTACAATTGAATATGACCACACGAGTTCCGGATCTTCCTGTTTCCTGATTGATCGTTTTATCAGTAACCATATGACATAAAGATCAGAAATGAAGCAAATAGACTGAAACGACCTCGAGGAATGCAGCTGCTACAGGGATGAAACTAATATTTGAACTGAACTGGAATAGACTTTGCTCAGAAGTGACTTTGATACAAGTTGTTGGGATGGCTCCTTCAGAGCCAGAAGATTGGATAGGCAAGTCCTATCGAAATCTAATGCAGTGGATTAGGTCTGGAAGTAACATCACAGCCTCAAGAAAAGAATAAAAGGATAAAAAGTTCATTTGAATCTCAATAATACACCAGGAATAAGCTTCACCTTTCTGACCGGATCGAACTAAGTTTCTTGAGTACCTTAACCACATTCATCCAAGACTGCATCCAACCTATGATGAGTCCAAATTGAAAACTTCATATTTATGATCACAGTAAAAATATGGCAATTACTAGAACCAAATACTATAGTTGTTCCTGATCTGGTACCAGTGAAACTATTTTATGTAATGCAACCAAACAAAGCTGGCACAAGCACCTGCTACACACATCCAGAGAGCCACTCAAGCAACAGGCACTGTAATCAAACATGAAACATGCAACAGTACACATGCATGATGATATAGCTGGAGTAACTTCACCGCTGTATCATAACCTTTTCACTCCATTTTCCCCAACTACTGCTACCAAATTCAACAAAAGGGTAAAGAGACAACAAAGGGATCCATCACGCCCTAAAGCATGGAAACCATCCAGACTTCAGCTTGAAAGTGCATACTGCCACGTTTTCTGCCTGATACAATTCCTAAGACACCACATTGGAGTGAAGTCAACTTGCCTTCTCACTTGGCTATGAATCTAAGTTGCTACATGTTCGATGCTAATGAGTGGGTACAAGGATTAGTGAACCAGGTAGAATTGGTAGTTCGGTAGCTGAGCACGTTAGTTTGCAGTAGGTGGTGGTGGGATATCCTCGATGACACCTTTACCGTCAGCCGCATCAAAAAAGAAGAAATTCTTGATTGGATCACCCTTGCAGGATATTGATTTAATCACCTCCTGTTAGAAAAATGAAGATTAAGCACAGTGCTAACAAGAGGAATGGTACTACATGCAGCAATTCTTTGTGCATTAGACATTGATGAAATCAGGTACTGTTTTGGATGCTAGTCATTCAACAAACACTAAAGCTGTATCGATATTTCAGGAGGGAAATCCGTACACAGGTTTTTGAAGTGCCATGTTATTTCCATCTGCTAATTAATTCGGTTTTGGACCAACCTAGAGTCACACAAGACCATAGTACTTGTTTTTTGCTCGAATACGCAAGAGAGCTGCATATCATTGCATTAAGAAAGAAGAAGAAAGGCTAAAATAGCAGTACAAGCACCCACACACACCCTGGGTTCAAAAACCACATGCGCCCGTAACAAACATAAGACGACCACAACTATCACCACATGCTGCTAACCACCAGGTCGAGCAGCAACCAGACCAGACAAACCTTTGGAGCCTGCTAGGATACAGAGATCGGCCTCATTCTGTGCCAGAAGAAGGGCACGATCAATGAGCGGCGAGGCGCCATTAAACACTATATCATTCCTCAGCTTTCAAAGGACCCAAGTTCCTAGAACGACCAATGAATTAAATCCTCGTCAGGTTTCTTTGTTGAGAGTGTCTCCGGCTTGCTGCCACCACTCGACCAGACTAACCAAGAGTGATTGGGGTGCCAGGTCAGGAAGGATGAACCGGCGCAGCAATTGCTGCCCTAGTACTTGTTCAAGATGATTTTGCATATATAGATCTGCTCTATAAGTGCATTTCATCAGAAGTTACAGAAAATCTATTATCTTTTGTGTGCAACTCCAACTCAATGTGCAATCTTTCTGTGTAATTAAGCTTGTTCTGAAGTAGGTGAGTTGTTTAATTCTATAAAGATGGATTCGCTGATACAAATCATGACTTGATCTCTGCCCATAAACACAAGAGGCCAGAAAAGTACATACACCAATTTACAGAAACAATGTTATACGATCATCTAATCGAACCTAGTCGCCATGGCACTGATAAGGTCCTGATTGGATGATTAGTCGCGATTAATTGGGTGATAAGTACAACTAATTAGGGTTGTACCTAGTCGCCTCAGTACCGACGAGGATGACTAATCGCGATTAGTCAGACGACTGTAACAGAAGATGCTTTAACTATATATGATCTTGACCGAATAACATATACAGCATGTAATTCTATACCCCCTCCCCTCTCTGCTGACACACTACATACTTTGTTTATCCTTTTCTCATTGTTGTGGTTCCATATTTTAGGAAAGGAGGCTTCGCAGTTAGCACCACATATACTATCTACAGACTACAGTTACCTTGTTTCTCCCACCAGTATTCACAAGCCAACCTAACAATAAAATAGAATACAGATATCCGTAACAGCCATAGTTTATAAGGTAAGGAGGTGTGCAATGCAAACAAATACTAGAAGTTCAGACTAGGTAGTTTATAGATTATAAGAATATAACCTACCTGACCAAGAATACCACCTAGTATGGCACATACAGGAGGATGTTCCTTCTTTCCAGCTGCTAGCAGTCGTTCCATGAGAGCAGTAGGAATTTGAGACTCACTCAAAGACTGCAGTTTACAATACCATGTAAATAATCAGAAGGAATATGAGCTTAACTAAGTAAAAAACTGATATACCATTTTATCACACATATCCTTCCTCTGAGACAAAACTGCAGGTATATCAGAAAGTGTTGTTTCACCAGGATTATACCCTTTAGATAATTCATAATTCTCCAGGACTGCAAAAGGATATGATCAAGAGAACAGAAACATTAGAGGAATCGAGAAGGATAAAGCTGTTGAAATCAGCATGTTTTAAGTTCCATCATTTGGGAAATTCACTAAAACAAGGACTTCTCTTTTTTTTTTTTTTGCAGTACTGTCTTAAATCATGTTAACCTCACCTCTCATGGCAAAGTATAATTTTGCTGTCTTCTTTGGTAGAGTACTCCAATGTACCGAGATAGCTTCCTGCAAAAACATAATGAATGGAATCATCATGTTTGATTGAACAAAATTCTACTCTGTACTTTTTTAAATAAGCAAGCCATTGTATATTTAAATACAGGAGTAATACATTTCATAATTGAAACATCCAAAATGGAAGTCTTCCAATAGCAGTATACCATTTTGAGCATAAGTATAATAATATGCCAGCATAAATAGGCAGTCAGTTAATGGATTTGTCATAGAAAAACCAACATATGGGAAGAGGCAATGCAGAACACTATAATTACAAGAGCTACTTATATTGACCAAAAAAGCAAGTTAAGATCCAAATTAGTTTTCCACATTAGAACAGAAAGAGAAACAAAAATCAACAAACATCAGTTTTTATTATTTTCATTTTTTTCTTCTCCATGGTTAATTAGGTCAAGCTAAATTGTATTTTTGTAGAAAATATTGCCATACTAATCATATTCAAGTATAGATATGTAATTCAGATAGCTTCCTTTCATAGCATAACCATAACAAATACTCCAAAGCACATATGCGACAAAAGATTACTGTATTGAGTGGTGCAAAAATATTAACAAGGTATAGATAAGTCAAATGATTTTATCAACATTAAGAACAATCACTCCAAACCCCTAAATCATCTACCTGAAGACTAGGATATGTCAACTCCTGCTGTTCAGTTTCTCCTCCAGGCTTTTTCTGAAAACAAAAATGGACATAGAGCTTTAGGAAGGCTTTTTCAGAAACTAACTTTACAATGAGAAAAACATAAGAAACACTAAAAAACCATATATGCCTCTCAATGATCTTGATGGGTCTAAGAAAACTATTCACCATGTGACTGAATCTAAAGAGAATGCGCATCAAAGATGGCTCTCCCACTGTTCATGCTTTAAGCATGACATGCCAGAATTTTTGTATCTCTTTCCCTTAGACAGGAGAATGCAACAAACAGGATTTGGAACACCACCAATGAGTGGGTGTTAGAGTATATTTGGTAGGTTAGGATATGTAATCCCGAACTGCCATATGTATCGGAGAGGTGCCTTGCCCCCCAAGTCTCTGTACTCTATATATACCGCCCAAGGGGCTCAACGCAATACATCGACCGCATTATACGCATCCTACTTTCCAACATGGCATCAGACGCCTAGGTTTTAGATCCTGACCTAGCCGCCGCCGCTTCCGCTGCAACCCGCGCCACCCCCGGGGAGATCGATCTCCACCGGAGGCAGTGCCCTCGCAGGATGCGCCGCGGATCCTTCTAATCCGCGACGCCGTCGTCGTCAACAAGCAGCAGAGGGACTCACCTCCCATGGTCGGCGGCAATGTTCCACAAGGCGCTATTCCGCGCTCGCCTAGGCGCGCTTATGCGCTAGGCGGCAGGGTACCGCCTCGCCTAGGGGGTAGGCGGACCCCTAGGCGGCGCCAGCTCGTCGGCGCCAGCGGGGGAGGTGGTAGGGGCCAGGGACGAGGCAGATCCGGCGACCCGGGGATGAGGCAGAGCAGAGAGCGGCGGCGGCGGCGGAGGAGGAGGCAGGTGACACGCGCCAGCGAAGGAGGAAGCAGGGTATGGGCGGCGGCAGAGGAGGAGGTAGGGGCGTGCGCGCGGCGGAGTTGGTGGTAGGGGCGTGCGCGCGGCGAAGGAGGAGGAGGCAGGGGCGGGCGCGGAGGAGGAGGAACGGTGGCCTGCGCGTCGCAGGTGGGCGGGCGGGCGGACTGGGCAGAGGCGGCGGCGGGTTGGAGGCAGAGGTGATGGAATCGAATGGATAAGGTGGGAGTGGGGTTGAGATTCGGGTTGGGCTGGTTTGGTGGGCTGCTTTGGGCCTTTCTTTTCAATTCAAGGCCCACTAGTTCCTCATTTTTCCTTTTCTTTTTAGAGTATATGGTGAAGTATACGTAGTATATTGTACCGCCTAGGAAAACGCCTTGAAACGCCTAATCCCGCTTAATCCCGCCTAGGCTCTAGGCAGTGGGTCACCGCCTAGAATCCGCCTAGCGCCTAGCCTAACATTGGTCGGCGGGATCTCGTCGGGCTGGCTCCACCGTCCCCGTCGCCCCCCTCCCACGCATCTGGCCCGGCACCGCCCCTCTCCTGCGCCGCCACCACCGCTGCCTTGGGCGCGGTCGCGCAGCAGCGGAGGAAGCATGTGGCGGTGCTGAGCTGCAGCGCCACCGGGGGCCATGAGGTTGAGCCGCGTCGCCGCGCCGTCTTCGTACGTCCGCCGCTCACGCCGAGATCCACCGCCGGACGGGTCTCCTCGGGGATTCCTCGTTAGCCGCCGTCCACCACGCCCTCGCGCCGCTCCACCGTCGTTGCCAGCGGGCTGCAGCGCCGTGGGGGCCTCCGCCCTCCCTCGCCGGCCCTGTGCTCCGCGCCGCCGCTGGAGCAGAGGCGCCACTCGGACCCGCACCCGGCTCGCTGGAGCAGAGGCACCGTCGAACTCAGCTCGTCGGGTCTCGTCCCCCCTCTGTTTTTCCTCACTCTTCCTCTGCGTCTTTGTGACCGACGGGCAGATGAGGATAAGGTTGGGGGGCATCGCTAGGTGCACCCGAAATGTACCCGCGGGTTCCCTGCTGCTGTGATTTCTTAGGTATTTCCCGATTCGTTATCGGGTTTGCGTCACCCTGCCGTTCCTCGTCGTTCATCGTCGACACTCCCGAAGGACGAAGTGTTGCTGCGCCCTGCCAGGCTGCAGCGACAACGTTCGTGATCAAGCCACCCTACCGGTGTCATCGCCTTTTCAGGCGGTGGCGCCACTCGCCGCCAGTCTTCGTCAAGCAGGTGCTCGATCCGCCTCCGCGCCTCGAGCCGTTCTCACGCGGACATCGCCGCCAATGTTCCTGAAGGAAGATGTCGTCGCCACCCCTGATCTGAGCGCGACACTTGCTGCAACCTGCGCCGTCGCCACCCCTGACCTGAGCGTGACATAAGTCGCAAACCGCGCCGTCTACCATCGTCATCTGCCGCACCGTCCTACTGCTGTCTTCGGCCAGAAGCTGCTGAGTTTGTGTACTCGAGCACCTCGACGACGCTTCGACCCGCGCCCCCCTCCACGGCTTCGACCATGTCCACCAACACTTTGGCTACTATGGCACTAAAGGGCTATCATCTGCATGAGTCTGCAGTCAAAGTTTTCGCACCGGCGTTTCGACTGCAGGGGGGATACGTCTCCATTGTTCTCCAGTCTGACCGTTCGTGTTGCTACCGCTACGACTGCGGGGGGATGTTAGAGTATATTTGGTAGGTTAGGATATGTAATCCCGGACTGCCATATGTATCGGGGAGGTGCCTTGCCCCCCAAGTCTCTGTACTCTATATATACCGCCCAAGGGGCTCAATGCAATACATCGACCGCATTATACGCATCCTACTTTCCAACAGTGAGCACATAACTAAAACTCGTAGCACAAAATACCAAGGATTTACTATGATTTCTAACTTATAATCAGGAAAGCATAAGAAACAGGAACACTAAAACACCATATATGCCTCTCAAATGATAGTGATTGGTCTTATGGTCTAAGAAACTTTCGCCATGTGATTGAACCTAATGAGAATGTGCACAAAAATTGACTCGTCCCAATTCTGATGATATGAGATTGTTCCATGCTTTAAGCACAACATGCCAGAAATTTTTGTATCTCTTCCTTTAGACAGGTAAATGCAACAAGTAGGCCTTGGAACACCACCAATGAGAGGGCACATAACTATAAGTCACAGCACAAAATACACAGGATTTACCCGATTTCAAGACTTTGCAATGTAACCGGTCAACAAAGGAAAACTACTTTGTTCTGATAACTTTGCTATTAGTATGACAGACACATTTTGCTATAGAAACGTAGGACAAGCAAATACTTAATTAAAAACAATGTTTTAAGAAACACTAGGCACTAGGCAGGCAATCAAACTCTGTCTGCCTAGGAGAGATTAGGCTGCTGTACTTTCTGCAGGCGGCTAGAGTAATGCGTTGTTAAATAGAGGACATTTGATATATTAAAACATTGTTAAAATTAGATGCAACCATGAATTCTATGACAATAGTGCATCTTTCTCCATCTCCAATTTAGCCCACTTTCACATTTACATGAGGTTCTAAACCACCCTAGGCAGAAAAACACACAGTTGCTACCTTGCTTCTGAAAATTGCATGTTTCAAAACTGCAACTATTTGACAGATCTGTAGAACATGTAATAAACACATTATGATATGCTGCGTACCTGAACATAACTATGCTTCTGTAAGTCAACAAATATTTCACCGCAGGAGTCCTTGCAGTCTATAGCGTAAAATGCAATACGCTTGCTTCTCTTCCGGCAGTTGTCATTAATAAACAGCTAAAAGAACACAAAACATACTAAAACATCGTGAGAACAACAAACTCTATGTAGAATCATGGAAGCAGAGTAGGAAATAAGCAGCGGTAATAACTAGTTCTGGAGAAGAATCTGCACCTTTGTTTTAAGAGATGCACCACTAACTACAACGATGTCAAATTTGTCAAGGAATTCTCCATCAACCAATGATAGATCACCTGAAGGAAACAACAAATCAGAAAAAAAAAACTTGCTCCAATCAAAGCCCATTTAATATCATAGGAGTACGATAATATCATAACCGCTTGCACAATTGCACCTATTTAGAAATTTTCTAGGAGAATCAAACTTTGGAATTCTTAAACAACTACGAAACAAATTAATATGTAAGCAGATTGTACTTAGTAAATAATTTTTCTTACAAGAACTTTTCTTAAGAACAACCATCAGTTCAAAAATGCATATCGAAATAGTATCTCCCACCAGTACAAGACAGGCTAGGATCACAAAAATTCAAGAATGCAAGGAAGTTGTCTTTCTTGATTCTGACCTCAAAACTAGCAAGACAAGAAGTTAAACCTTACCCTTCTCAACAGAAACTCGAACCATAGGATTGAAATCTTTCAAAGACTCACAGCAAACTTCCGCTCGAGATCTACCACCATATATGCTCTCATCAGGAGGAATCAGGAAATTTGCATTCAGATCATCCTCTGTGACCATGTGATCATCCATCAAGGATAAACTACCAACTCCTGCTAGAACAATATTCTTGCAGAACTACAGCATTCATAAAGAAGCAATTTTCAGTGCATGATATAGCAATGCTTTAAATAAAAATACAAAAAAGATATGAGTGAAATTCGATCAATATAGAAGAAATGATGACCCTCAATGCTGTGCAAACTCAATCAAACTTTAAATGAATACACAAATTTAGTATGCTTCTGTTATCTTATCTTTCATATTCAACATGTTCTCTGTAAAGACAATGATATTGGTCTGATGCCTTAAAACTTAGTGCCATCTTTTAGTCGTAAACAATCAGAAAAAAAGGACACAATAAATTCACATTTAATCACAAACAAAAAAGGATCATAGATAATTGAAATAATTCCTGATCTTGGTTCTACCTCAACATTCAGGTACCATATGATATTAATTCTACTAGATAATCTAACATGGGGGCAATAAGTAGAAATTTCAACTAAAAAATTATCAAAGAACTGAGATTTTTTTCAACTAAATTCTACACAACCTGGAAAAATAAGCAAACGAAAATCAAATCAACAGCAGAGACAACCAACAAGTAGTGCCTAATCAACAAGAACAACTAGCAATATTATATTTTCAGATAAGATGAGAATTCATAAGAAAAAAAGTACGATTCTACAAAACAGAACAAACACACTCAAGAACAGAATAGTTTTAGTCAAATGCCAAAAAAATTACAAATTTATTTTTTTGAAACGAAAATTTACAATTAGACAATTATATCAAAGCAACGGCTAAACTTGGAATAGGTTCTAAAGCAACTTGAGCCAGTTTCAGACTTTCAGTACAATATACAGTCACTGATTGAATAGTTAGCAAAATACAAGTAGAGCATGGAGATAACGATGTAATGGGATTTACCATACTAATAGTTCAACTGCAAAATCAGTTACCTCAATGGTGGTTCCGTTCATGCCGCACACAAGCACGTGCGCCTTACTTAGCCTGTTCCAGGAAACACAGATATAACAGTTAGCTCAAAAGGATGTGATGCATCATGAAAGTGACTTCGGGAGGCAGCAGAAATTGGGGGAGGGCTCCCGCAAACATGTGAAACGGCAGCAATTACATTTTTTCACATAAAAATGCAAGCTTTGGGCCAAAACCACGATGAAAAGGCACACCTAAATTTTGCTATAAATCCGAAATAAATCATAAACCCCACAAAGATCGATTTTTTAGCGAATAAAATAACCAACGCGTGCTTGAAAAAAAAAAGTAAAATAGAGCAAAAATTAAGGTGAATCGAAAACAGAAGGCTAATAATAACAATTGCAAAAGTTGAGTTCTTGAGCGCGGCGCACCTCTTCTGGGCATCGACGCCCCAGACGCGGATCTGGCGGTCGTAGAGCGCCGTCTCCTGCGCCGTGAGCTCCCCCTCCGCGCCGCCCCCGCCGCCGCCGTCCATTGCCGCGAGCGCCCGGATCCCGAGCCTGAGAACGCGGATTCGGGTCAGCCGCCGGGGAGATCGGGAGAGGGGACAGTGGGCAAGGGTTTTGGCAGAGTTCTTGGGAGATTATTTTTCTTTTCGTTTCTTCCCCTCTTGCCCTTTTGACTTCGGTGAGCAAATGGACACGTGACGCGCGGGTCCTCTGCCGCTCTGCGTCATCGTGGCGAGGAAGCACAGCCGTCCATCTCGGATGAACGGCGTAGATGAATGGCCCGGAAGCTTAAGCGTCAACAACGTTGATGATGATCATCAGTGATTCAGAGTCGAATTTGGTGCAAAACCAAGTAGCTACTCCCTCCGTTCTTAAATATATGACACCGTTGATTTTTTTTCTTCGTTTGACTATTCATTTTTTCTACAAATATTTATACAAATAACCAAATCTTCAAGTTAGATTCAAGAGACTCTTGATAATAGACGTAAAAGTACTCATTTCACTTTATTTAACTAACTGATTAATTAAATAATATTGGTTAAAGTTGAAGAAAAAAGTCAATGGTGTCATATAAAAAAACGGAGGAAGTAGTAAGTATGCTCTAAAATTCATGCGAAATTTCAGGCTCCCAAATGATCCCAGATTAGGTTCTTGATCCCGATAACGTTATGAAATTTTGCGATGACCAAATAGAAGAGGGACAAAGAAAAGGATGCGAAACCACGACAAAAGTGCTTCGATTTGTAAATTAGGATGGAAAAAATCGATAGTTTAGACGTACCTACGAAAGAAATATATCAAATGGGCCACGAACTTGGACAGATGATCCATGATTGCCGTGAGGAAGAATTTGTCGGTCGCTGGCACAGAAACAGTAGTAGTTCATGTAAAAAAACAGAGAAGAGGAGACCTGCCAACACTGTTTATAACTTTCGTTTGCCCCTTGGTTACCATAGAGTGCTTCTTGGCATTCCGCACTGAAATAAATTCTACGACGGCGTGCTTGCATTATGTCTGTCCATCTGATCAATACGGAAGCGAAGTCTGCATGGCGCACATTTTTATCCCACACTAATGTGGTAATAATGTTTGGTGAATAAAGGGTCAAATTGATAATTGATCACCCAGTGAAAAAGGCTGCCTCCCTCGTGGTGCTATCTCAACACGGGAAGCTCTTTTCTAAAAAAAAAACAAAAAAAAACACGGGAAGCTCTCAGTTGGGCCAAAGCCCAGATTTCACACAAGCCTAACCTCGGCCCACCCAGTGGTGCCTTGGATTTTGCCTGGCGAGGCTACCACGCTGGCGTACGACATGTTAATTAACCTCCGATCGTTGCCGCCGGCGGGTCGCACGGCGGCCTCTAGCGTCGACCTCGCGAGCCCACAACGCCACGTGTGCCCAGTGCAGGGGTCGCTGGCTCGCTGCAACACAACGCTGTTTGCAGGGCTCCGCAGCGGAAATTTCTAGCGTCTTAACGTGCGTGATGCTATCGCAAGGGAGCGCCCACGGCCGCCGCCGCTCGCGCCGTGCCGGGAAAGCTATTCAGCGCGCGCTACCCCGTGCCAAGCTATCGCAGAAGCGCTCCTGTACATCTTCCACCTCCAGCCAGGGGAGAGGGGAGCGCCCGCCGGCGAGGTTGCCGGCGGCCGGGATAGTAGAGGGCGGCGGCGGCCTTCAGATCCGGGGTTGCTGGGGTGGTGGCGGCAGCGGTGGAGGCTCCATGGCCACCGGACTTAGAAGAGCAGGTGGGGGGGTAGCAGGAATCGACCGGCGGTGGGCGGTGGTATGTGGGTGGGCAGCGAGGCGGCGCAGCGGAGCGCCGCCGGCCGGGGTGGTGGCCGCCGGAGGCCGGGCCAGGTCTCGAGCGGGGGCGTGGCGTCGAAGGAGGGCGGGGATGCGACCTCGGTTAGCGTGGCAGCGGTGGAGGCAGCGGAGGCCGCCGGAGCCGGGGGCGGCGGGGCGGTGGGGGTGGCGCTTGCTGCTGCAATTGGACGTCTTCCAATCGCAAAAGGCGATGAATAGACGCCCCCCCCCCCCCCCCCCCGCCATGCGCTAGCATGGGGTCGAAGGTGGAGCGGCCGCCGCTTGCGCGTGCATGCGTTGTTGAGAGGTGGGAGGTGGAGCAGGAAGGGGTGGGGTGAAGCGGCCGCCAGCATGGTGTGGGAGGTGGGGGATTGGCCGCCTGCGAGGTCGCTGACGATCGGCATGGTGGTCCAAATGGCGGAGCATAGAGTTTTTGAGCTGTTGGATTTCCAATGGCCGGTGGCTCTAGAGGATGTCGTCGGCGGCGGTGGCGGAGGCCACGCGGCGCCGGAGCGCCGCCGGCCGGCCGGGATTGGATCCTCAGTCGGCGGTGGCCAATGGTAGGGGGCGAGGAGAAGGTCGGGAAGGTGACAGTGGAGATGAAGGAAGAGGGGGTGGGATAAGGAAGAAGACGGCAGAGTGCAGCTGCGATTGGATGGGTTTTAGTTGCAGCTGCGATGAAAGAGCCCCACTGCAGGGTGCTCTGCCGCGACGCCGCCCGCCCACCACCACCTGAGGCCGCTGCTAGCCACTCGCCGCCCCAGCTAAACGGTAGCCCTATAGGCTAAAAGGCGGCAGCTGACACGGCATCTGATTCAATCAACGGCCAAGAAAAACCATCACGAATATAATCTATCAAATTGGCAGAGACAAGGCGAAGTAATATATTTTGTAACGGCGAACCAATTCATAGCCGTGGTCATATGTAGTCTAAAGGTCGTTTCAAAGACGGTGGTCTAATTTTAAAAGATATACAATATGAGCAGCAAATTGGTCCACACGTGACAGTTGAAAATCTCGTATATTGTAAATATTGCATGACTGTACCTCTGATATGTTGTGGATACGAAGCTTACGCCGTGATCGAAGAGCCAAAAGCGTCATAAAACATCATAACCGTGCCATCGCCAAGCGAATGTATATAGCCAATGCAAGCTGGAAAAAGGATTCTTGTTGATTCCCCACGCCGATGTCGTTAGGTCCCCCTTGTGCACCCGACCGCATCTTTCATCTCAACCAACGACCTGCTCAGCCTCGAACCAGGTTGTGCGTGAAGTCTACCATATTTGTGCTAGCATAGAGCATTTAAGCCCTGTTTGGCAGGGCTCCACGAGCGGCTCCGGACAGAGCCCTGCCAAATGGAGGTTTTTGAACCGGCTCCACATCTGAAGCCCGCGCCGAAGCCATTCACGGCTTACACACGCGACGTGAAACCAGGAAAGGGAGGCTCCGTGCGACTCCGGCAGCAGGCCAGCTCCCTCCTCCCATGATTGCCCCTGAACTTGGCTGAAATAACAACCATTTTGCCACTCCCCCACCACTCCAAGGCCCGACGGGAAGAGCAAAAAAACAGAGTCATCCTCCCGTTCTCCTCCCTCCCAGGTCCCAGCGATACAGACGAGGGGAACCGATGAATCCTCTCTGGCGGGCGCTGCCGCCGGTGCGCAGGGAGGGCACCCCGGCCACTGGAATCGACGGATCCACTCCGGTAGAGGTCGATCCAGGCGGCGGCGATGGCGCAGGGTCCCTGTACAGGGAAGGGGCGGATGGCTCCCAAGGGCTAGGCGGAGCTGCGATGGGTGGCCAAGGCGCGGCGCAAGCTGTGCATGCTCCAAGGGGGAAGAGCCTGGACGCGGCGTGACCCAGCTCCCCGGCGGCCCAGCGCCCAGCTTGGGAGGAGTCGGCAGCGCGGACTACCGTGCAGGGAGGAGGAGGAGGCGCGGGCCACCGCCGTTTGAAGGAGGAGGAGGCGGCGGGGCTAGGCGACGGAAAGGAGGAGGCGGCAGCCATGGCCGCTTGGAGGAGGCAGCGGCGGGCTGGCTGCTTGAAGGGGACGGGGGCGAATGGATAAGAGGAGAGGAGGAAAAAAAGAAAAGAAAAATAAAAATAAAATAAGAGAAGAAAAAAGGAAAAAAATAAAAAATAAAAAGGATAATTTAGATATTTTACAACCTCAATCAAACTGGTGAAACTGTTTTGCCAAACGTTTTCCAAAACGGCTCCAGCTCCACCAGAGAAGCCGCTCCACCAGAGGAGCCGGAGCCGGAGCTATTTTTGGAGGAGCCGGAGCCCTGCCAAACAAGTCCTTACTTCACCACCAGCACCATGTCACCTCGGCGTTCATCACCTCAGCGATACCGCTGCTCCCCAGTGCGCCCTACTCCTATGCCCTGCTTTTTCAGCCATATGTTTGTTGAGAGACTTGGTGTTGGGTTATTGTGTTTTTCCTTTTTGTTGTTTTGCTCAATCTGAGCTTTTATTTTTTTTAAAAAAAAATATAATCAGCAGCTCTCCTACCCGGTTTATTTTTTTTAAAAAAAGAAAGGCAGGCGTGTGGGTCATGAGTGATTTTCTTTTCTATGATAGTTTTCTTTGACATGGATTTTATTGTGTTTTCAAATTCTCATTATATTCGAGTCTAATTCAGGTCTACTCAATGTGCCGAGTAAGTTGAACCAAATAAAAAAAATAGTAAAAAAGTTGCATAGTTTTAAAATACCTAAGGATACGCAAGTTTGATTCATAAAGGCACGAAATTTATAAGATATAACTGACACGTGTGTTAGCCCTTAGCTTAATTAGTTGGAGTGTTGTATTTTATTGGGATGTTGACATCAATTGGATCTAGTTAAAGATCCGTATTATTGATCAACCTTTAGCTTCCTCCATCATTGGCCTTGATGATAGGAGCAGTGAACATACTTTTGTTTTTGTTAAACACATAGCACTGGTGCTCATATACTTCCACGCACATTCACCTGCTATTAGTGTGCGACATTCAAGGAGAGATTAAAAAGGATAAACTCACCATATATAAATAGCCTTGTGGCCTGTTGTCGATAGGCTTTGCCTTCTACAACCAAGAATAATTTGACATAAATGCAACTATGCAAGCACCTATATTGGTCGAATATTTGAAACTAGGTGGGACATCTTGCATCACAACAAACCTTACTGACCGTGAGCACACTTAGTGATGTAAAAAGAGAAATATTATGCCCTAATTAGATATCCAGCTGAAGCACCAACAATAAGTATGATAACCATGATTAGATCTGTACTTCGTATTAGTACCCATCATATGGCAGCTTGAACTGGCCAACTACCAAGCTCAATTTCTTTCGAGGAAAAAATACTCCTGGCTAGGATGGACAAAGCAGCACCTATACTTTCTCAACAAATAGATTTCATAGGCCATTGCCAGTGTATAGTTTCATTGCACTGTTGCCAATACTAAAGATGTGATAACCAGTGGCGTAGCCAGCTGTCTAGCGAGCCATGACGGCCGCCAGACCTGTCGCCGGCAGACACCCCCTTCCCCTGCGCAGCCACGCCTCAGTGCACAACTTTGTCCATGCTCAGCTCTCTGTTCTGCTCGCCACAGGTAGAATTTGTTCCTAGCTACACCACTTGTGATAACTATATGTAGCGAAAATGGCTTCTCATGTCATATTTCAATATATTGTTTTGGCGATTGATGACACACACAACACTTGGACTAATATAATTGTTAAGATGATCATTCTCAGGCTTTTTGGTTCAAGTGATGACAAAGAGAAGATAGGCAAAGTTAGGCCCGAAGGGCCGCCCCTACGGGGGTTCCGCTACCCGGTTAGCGGACGGGAGTTGAGGGGGAGCCGCATCCGATGGTTGTCGGAAGAACCGACGCCATGGTATTTTGGTACAGAAGGGAATCGAAGCCAAGTCAGCTTATAGGCACCGGATGAACCGATGGTTCAAAAAGGGGCATCGGTGCATTGGGCGTACTGTGTTCCAGAGACGATGCAAGTCGCGCAAGAGCCAAGTCTTCCGCACCGGTTGAACCGATGAAGCATCGGTGCATACCATCGGTGTAATGACGTCAGCAGAAGAGTTGAGTGCTGTGAGTGACCGGTTTAACCGACGGCTAAGCATCGGTTCAACCGGTGGTCACTGTGTCAGCTGTCAGGAGTTCAACGGTTACTTCGGGTTATGAGTGACTGGATGAACCGACGCTACCCCAGCTAGAGGCATCGGTTCATCCGATGATACGCAGATTTTCTGCTGACCGTTGGAGCAACGGCTACAAGACTTGGTGGCCTATATATACGCCTCACCCCGGCCATTTGAAGATTGCTGGAGTTGCTGGACATCCCACACACACCCAAGAACATCTTCAAGCCATACAAGAGCATCAAGATCATATCCTTAACCCTTAGCACACTTTGAGAGTGTTGTGTAAAGGTTAGCTCTTAGTAAGTGTGATTGCAAGGCCTTGAGCCTTTGTGCTGTGGTTCTCTAGTGAACCAAACAAGAGCTTGGTGCGCCGGCCTCCTTGGAGCTACGAAGCTCGCCGGCAACGTCATCGACCCTCCGACTTAGTGTGGAGCGGCGACGACATCTTTGTGCGGGGGACGTGGAGACCCCCATCCTTTGTGGAGAAGCTCCTTAGTGGAACCCGGGGCCAAGGTGACCGTGATTGTGTTCACGGAAAAGACTTGGTGGCCGAGTAGCAATACTGTTAGTGAGTGCTACAACAACGTGGATGTAGGTGTGCCTTTGTGGCTAACCGAACCACGGGATAAATACCCGCGTCAAGAGTTTGCTATCTCATATCCCGCTCTTTAAGCTTCCGCATTTAATACTTGCAACCTTTGTGCTTTTACTTTCATAGAATAGTTTCTTGTTAGGAAAGGCTATAGGGTGCATAACTCTTTTGGGATAGGGGTTTCACACTAGAACAACCTAGTTGCACATCTAGATAGCTTGAGTTAGTTTAAGTTTTATGCAAACTAGTTGGAGCCATAGGTCAAATTTTTTATTAGTACCTAATTCACCCCCTCCCCCTCTTAGGTTAGAGCACCTGATCACTTTCACTATATCTGATGAGTGTCATGGGGATGAAACTCCTTTCGTCATCCGATGAAACTATACTCTTTTATCTTTATTTATAGTGGTCTCGCCCAATAAGCAATTATGCTGATGTGGTATAAAGTTTAATATCTACTCCCTCCGTTCCAAATTATAAGTCATTCCAAGAATTTTGGAGAGTCAAACCATCTCAATGTTTGACCAAAATTATAGAGAGAAACACAAAGATTTATAACATCAAATAGGTATACTATGAAAATATAACTAACAAAAAAATCTAATGATACTTAATTGGTATCGTAAATGTTATTATCTTGTTGTATAAATTTGGTCAAACTTGAAAAAGTTTGACTCTCCAAGATTTTTGGAATGACTTATAATTTGGAACGGTGGGATTATAACACTGCCCTATTGAAATTGGTCTTACTTTTCATCCTGATTTGTTAATTAATAGCTAGGTATAGGGTTTGGGCCTTAGTCTATGCATCTATATATGTTCTTCCGTCAAGTGGTCCAGTATATTGTCACTTCAAGGCCAGATACTCAGCTCCATCTCCAAATCTCCATGGTCCCCATCTTTATCTGTAGATGAACTTAATATAAGCTAGTTGATGATGAATCAGCAACTTAGCTCAACAATTCAGTTCATGGACGATGCCGACCTTAGTTGACACTCAATCGACTTATCACAACTGAGGTAACCCTGATGAAACTGGGAGGCGTCACTCGAGGTCATGGACTATTCATCTACCATGAACACTGAACAGCCAAACTTAAAAAAAATCTACACATGGAACGCGTGCAGAGTAAATGAAATAAACCCTTCTCCTCAACAAAAAAAAGAAATAAACCCTACTCACAAAAAAAATCAAATAAATCCTGCATAAGAAAGAAACAAACCTAGTGCTATATTCTGAATTACACTAATTTCACGTTTAGCACTGCTCACACTTTGCAAAAATCACGTAAATATCACTCAAAGAAATATTATAACAAATTTAGGTTTCTTGAGGTAGAGCTTGCATATCAGAGTTCAAGTCCTAGGCATAGCATGGGTGCTGATACTAGTTTTAACTTTTAATCTTGGAATAAATGAGCCTATTTTTTAATGGTAGGTGACATGACCATCAACAGCGAGAAGCATACGGTGGTTTTATTAATCTATGAATTTGCTAGCCAGACTCTTGACGGTGTTCATAGGAATAGAATGTGAGTGTCGGCTCAAAAAAAAAAATAAAAGGAATATAATGTTAGTGCAAGCTGTCATTAATAAACAATGTTTCTTTCTCATGATACCATGCTCTAGATGGATTTCTTTAAATATAGATCACTTGATATAGAAATACATCTCAAAGTATAACTCCTGTTTTCATGTGTAGTAGTTCCAGCATTTGAGTGAAGGCACTTAAGCCAATTGGACCCTGCTGCCTATAAGAATTCATAATTGTAGCTTAATTCCTAAATGCCTAACATTTTGGATTCTGAGTTGTAAAACATCTTAAATTCAATTTGATTTCTATTATGCAGATCAAGTGTAATTAGATTTAACACAAGAAAGACTATATATAAAAAAGAGTTTACTCATGTTGGCTTATATATTGATCTCCTGTAATAATAACCACTTTAACTAGGGTTCTTGAATATTTCATAGTTTAGATCCACAAAAAACTTGGATGTTCTGTAAATCTATTTAAGCACAGACCTTGCGCCAAATGCGGGCCATGGAAGAGTATGTTGGAATTTGGGCTTGGCCCATTAAATATTTCAGCTATTCCAAATAAATCTTAAAGACCCATGTGGGCATGAGGAAGTGGTGGAGGGGTGCAAACCTTTAATCCCACATTGCTAAGGAAAGTTGAGGAGGTCCTATGGATCTCCTATATATCTAACCCATAGGCTACCACCAGAGAACATATCAACTCAAGCTAAGGTTACAAAACCGAGCTAGGGTTACAAAACCTAGAGTTTTGCCTCTTTCTCGCTGCTGCGCCGCCATCGTAGTCTAATCCATCTCGAGCGTCGGCGTGCACCGACGATTGGGAGAGCAGGTTTCCGGAACCTCCGTCCTCGAGATCCTGCACCGGGAGAGGACGAATAAGATTTTCGGGAAGCGCCCGGCGCGACTGCTCCAAGGTCTTCATCATGGCTCGTCCTTCGTCTAAGTCAGGCGCCGTGGCGAACCGTCGTCTGCGACATCGGCTGCTGCACTCCGTCAACAGAACTGTCTTCGTCCGGTCATCTCCGTTCGTCTCCCCAAAAGCCAAGGCTCAATACATAGTCTGTTTTTCATCCAGTTCTTAATCATGTTCTCAGAGTTAATCATCCTGTTGTGCCTTGCAACTAGTATGATAGAGTTGTTCATGCTAGATCTAGTTATATTCATGATTTATTTATTCTGGAATTTAATCATGCAATTGCCTAATATTTCAAAAGAGTACGGCACATGTATGTATATATTGCATCTGAAGCAAAGGAATCGGTGGCATTTAATACGTGCCAATTATTGCTAACTTGCAAGTGGCTATTACTAGAACTTTTGATATGCTAAGGTAGCTCAGAGTAGTTAAATGTTTAGATATATTTGGTAAGTTGATTTGCTGCTACATTTGGGAAGGTTTTGGTTGCTGGATCTATCATTGAGTTGGTGGGTTATATTGCTATTAGATTTTTTAAGTTAAACTGGGAAGTGCTTAGTGGATTCTCATGGTGACTGCAGGCAGGGGCCTTCTTGCAATCATTTGGGTTAACTTTGGTGAAGCATAAACAAACTGCAAGCAGGAGCTAGCTAGCAGATAGCTAGAGAGGTCTTTTCTTTTCTTTTTGGCCTCATTCATTACCACAGCAATATATGCGACTAGATACTGCAAACTACTATGAGGACCACTACAGCTAACACTTACCTAATCATTCATTTCAGATTTTCCACATTTTTCTATTTATACTCACTCACCTTTTGCTAGTGTTTCATATCTCAGTGGGAGATTAGCTGGAACAAAAGAAAGGTCCGGAAACTTAAAATGCCTACCACTGTTGAGGTAGGACTCTAACGGTACTCGGCTAGGACTTTCCCTGTAACCCTGTCCTCCCGGGATATATAAGGGCGGGCAGGGACCACCTAAAAACATATCAACCTCATAACATCATCTAAGGCAATACAAATAACCACACAGGACGTAGGGTATTAAGCACCTCGCGGCCCGAAACTGTCTAAATCTTTGTGTTCCTTGCACCATCGGGTTCCAGAGCTAGTCTTTTTTTTAGATTACACGGTACAACTCAGACACTCACAACACACACACACTCACACCCCTATGAACACACCTACGCAAACCCTACCCCTATGAGCATCTTCGAAGACCGAGCCAGCAAATCCTCGAGATTGACAAAGTCACCACTGGCGTCTCGCTGTCAACGGGAACGTCGCCTACCACTGAATGCACAACGCCATTAAATTCCAGAATATTCGCTCCCAAGTGGAGTCGAAATCCTACTACTTAGGGTATCCCTGAGTAGGCTTGGCGGCTAAACAACGACAGCTGGCACGCCAGATAGGGGATTCGGCGAGTTCACCAGTGAATTCGATGGCCGAATCTAACAACGCCAACAGCATGCCTGAGGGCACGACCTTTGTCTTTGGCTCCTGGGCCTGCAGGGCCAACGGATTACGAGGCTTCACTGTCCACCTGATCGCCCCCCAAGGAACCGAAAACGAAACCCAATGACCAACTCGCCTACTCGTCCGCAGAACTCGGCCAGTAACTATCAAACTAGGCTTCGCCTGCCACCAATTCGGAAAGTGCCGGGAACGTTCCGACTCCAACCCACCTAGGCGAGTTATCTGAGCCCGACGTTACCCCCGATTCCAAAAAATTTCAATTTTCCAAAACCCTCGAAAAATATGTGGCTTACCTCAAGTCAATCAAACGCCCCAGGGTCGAAAACTCTGGACTACTCGATGGAGTAGATCGAGTTTCACGATCCATTGAAGGATGCATCGAGCTTGCTAAATCATGAGCTCTTGGCCAACCCAAGACGCAGCAAATTCCCAGAGGGCCAGAACCCACGACGCACTTGGACGGGCAACATGTTCTCTAGGATTGATCGAGTTGATTCCACGCTTCTCGACTGCATCAACATAGCCGAAGACACTCTCCAACACTGAGATTCCAATAAACAGGATTCGATGGGAAGGTCCTGTGGGAAACTCAAGAAGGCAAATCCCCGACTTGATCGGATGGGACCGTCTCTCTCAGGGACCCCCTAGGCTCCCCCATCAAAATCCACACACAACTGGACACCTGAACCCACCGACTTCTCTAACTCTTTGTTCGATCAGGATTTCGATGAGTTCATGGAAAGTCTGGACAACCTTGAACCCTTCGACGATCTTGAAGACTGGTTGGACGACGTCGACTTGTTCATAGAGGCAATGTGCCACCCACCACACATGACCGACGTACTCTTGCAAGAGGCCAAACTCAAGAAGCAGAAGGAAGAATCTGAACCACACTTAGATAACCACTCGAAACCTGAGAAGAATGACCCCGACTTGATCGGACGGGCGACCTTAGCTCTGGGAATCAACAAGTGGTTACAACCGAACCCCCAAAAGAATCCAGCGAGTCGATCTTCGATAAACCATGGATTAAGGAGCCGGAGAGACTAACCCTAGTCCAATCCTGGCGTTGATATATTCAATAAACCATGGTTTAATTCACATAGATATATTCGGTTCATTTTCAAAAATGCATTGATATATTCATGCTAATATATAAATTGATAGGTACAAGCCGGGAGTACCCGATCTTCTATCATGAGAAGATAATAACTATCGATTGGTCGGCTACTTGACACAAGTGATATCACTTCTGATCAACAAGATTGAGCCCACGATTGAAGCAACACATCGCCTCTGGTTATCAATCGTGTGCTCCCCAGTTGACCTCGTCATGAAGACTAATTATTGCCTGCGAATCAAAGAACACAATCAAGAACTGAAAACTGCGCAATAAGTTTGTAAATTAAAAATTATGCTCACGAAGTTGGAGTTTCACAAACCAATGATAGTGACACTGTTCAAGATAGATTTAGTTTAAGAAAAACTCAACCCTAACTTAGATGTCGGCTACTAAACATAAAGGTCTAGGGTTGGCCAAGGATGTGGTGCAACATCCTAATAGCTTCTCTGTACGTCCACATGTTTTGACGATTCACGTTGACTCAAATCTAATAATGGTGTTGTGGGGCTCGTGGCATTGGAAAGTTTGTCTCCTTTGATTTTGGTACATATGTAGAACGTCGAAAACAAAGTTCGTATGTGGCTGGGCAATGATATTAGTGTGGACTACTCCTGGAATCTGAGGTAGGCTTGAATTCGGTATGTTGGAGGCCTCCGACTTGGCTTGGATACTCTATATGGTATCGTTATTCCTAACACTCCAAACATACATAGGAATGAGCATATCATTATTATGATTACCCAACGTACATAGGAACAAGTTCACCTCTTGATTTATCTGTCGTGCTTGAGCTCTAGTGATCAGTCCTTATATATTCATGTGAGGAGTACTGTTGTGTGTATCCAAAGGAGTGATGTGCTCGTCATGAACAATGAAACTTAGGGTGTTAAGATTTATATATTAATTGCTACCTACCCAAATAGCCATTTGGACATGTTGACGCCATTTTTTGACACGCGTCAGAATAAACATTAGGAAAAGAAGGGATTTGTTAATTTGGAAGGCAGCAGCGGATTAGGCAAGGAAATCAGCCAGTGGTTTGTTGCCGATTAGAGATTCTGTTGACCGGTGGAAAGATTGGATATTGACCGTATCCTAACAGGTCCCGATTTGGTGGGAGATATTATTATTTAGAGTATTTTTCTTTTGCGTCAAATTTGTATTTGCCATGATCGGCTAGGACTCGTTTAGTACAGGGTATAAATAAGTGTCCCTGGTCAGTAAAAAGTTTGATACACATCCAATACAACAAACCTTTACAATTTCTTGCAATTTTACTTTCTTTTCGGCGACTTCGCCACCCCTTTTTCTGCGACTTCTTTCGAGCTAATCAAGGACGTCTCACATTCAAGCGACTTGATTTGCTAGTATGCTTTCGTTTTTACCATCTAAATCTAAGCTTTAGTTCAATCGGCGCATTGCTGTTGCATTGTTTAGATTTATTCACAATTTATCGATTTTTGCTAGATCTATAGATCTTTCCTAACTTTTTAGCTTTTATCAAACCTATCTTGCTCAGAATACATTTGATCGGCTGTTGTCAGACCCTGGGCAACGGGATTGCTCATAGGCATAGAATATTCTAGAGTAAGGGATGGCACATGGATGTACCTTACCTCTCTTGTAACTACCCGAATTAGGCGTAGAACTAGCTGCAGTACAAGGAAACTACCCGACCGGGTTGTAGTAGGACTCCAACTGTACTGGGGTACAACTCTCCATATAACACTACCCCCCGGATATATAAGGGCGGGCAAGGACCCCCTCAAAACACATCAACAACTAAGGCAATACAAGCAACCACACAGGACGTAGGGTATTACGCATCTCGCGGCCCGAACCTGTCTAAATCCTTGCGTTCCTTGCACCATCGAGTTCCAGAGCAGTCAATCCCTACCTACAATCCTATTGCTAAGGGTATCCCTGATCAGGCTTGGCGGTAAACATCGACAGCTGACGCGCCAGGTAGGGGATTCAGCGAGTTCATCGGCGAATTCGATGGCCACCTTCGCTTTCAGCACCATGGCATTTCCTCAAGGTGCCATCTTCGTCTTCGGCTCATGGGTATGAATCGCCAATGGTTCAGGCAGGTTTGACAGCCACTTAACTAACCCCATCGAGCCAGAGGCGATCTCGTCGGAAAGTTGCGATGCCATTGCTGGATCAGATGATCACGACGACATGCTGCTCCCCGATCTCACCAAAGAGATTGAGCAGAAACTCAACGACAAATCAAGTTCTACTCGGACTCAGATCGACTTCAGTTTGAGTCCTACTCGGGTTGAGACTCTTTTTGCTCGACCCATCTTTGGGTTGCGCAACGCGTCATCTGCTTACCAGCGGATGATCAAATCCCTCTACTCTTCACATGAAGATAGATCGGATCAAACACTATGCTTCGAGAACTTTTCAGCCACCGCTAGCCGGGGGGGGGGGCACCCATTTTCGATGTATACTCGGACTCAGATGAGTCATCCAATGACAATCCGGATCCCCTAATCGATGCGTTGGCGAAACTCCAACTCAAGCCCTACCATGACTACTCATTCGCGGAACTACTCGACAACCTACGAGAAGTTGCCAGCATGGACGATCTTCCATTTCAACACGGTACCCCTCGTACACCCATACGGGAAACTAGATCTGGGGGAACCAAACTAGCCGATTACAGATCAGACCTTGAAAGCTACACCCCAGAGCGTCTGGTCTCCGTAATCAATCGACAAGACGGGGGTGCTCCCAGTCAGCATGACACCAATAAAACTCCGGATCAGATCTCAGAGGATGATCTGACCCAAGACGCCCACAAAATGAAGATGAAGCTACTCGAACAGCCCACAGAGCAAGAAACCAAGGCAGGAGGAGCGCAGGGCCCGAGCTACCAGGTGCGCTCACATCGACCCGTATAATCTTAACCGGGAATTCGACAATGTAGCAGATCCAATCTTCACCACTCCCATCGCCGCAGTGACAGAAGCTACCTTGCGCCTCATGCAGATGCCATGCAACCCACAAACAGAGCACATCATATAGCTTACTTGCCACGCCGTGGAACAACTCGAGAGACAACATCCCTTGTCCTCACTTCATGGCACCCGATCCAGGGCTGCTGTGATAGCAGCACCTCAAGCAAGCCGCACCCCTGGGAGGCCATCACCGTCAACTACAACAGCAAAACCAAAGAAACCAAGAGGACCAAGAATTCGCTAGCAGCCATCGCCCTAGGGGTGGACAGCCTGCGGCAAACCAGGCTCCAAGCCCTAGTAGCCGATTCCGAGATGGATGCACGGGAGATCATCAATGCAAGACGCCAAGCACATCTTGCAGACAACTCCTACCGATTCCCAGCCCTCAGCAGCGTCTTCGACAATGTCGAGTACCCGAAAGATTTCAAACCCACAAATATCCAGAAGTATGATGGTAAGCAAGACCCTGCTCAATGGTTACGTTTATACTCGACCGCTATCAATGTTGCAGGAGGAGACACATACACCAAGGCCCTCTACTTCCCGATGGCCCTGGAACCTGCACCTCTCACCTGGTTGGAGAGCCTGATACGCGAGTCCATACACTCGTGGGAGGATCTCAAGGTCTTCATCGACAACTTCCAAGGATCTCTACATCGAGTAGCCACTCGACA
The DNA here is from genome assembly GCF_016808335.1 of Panicum virgatum. Classification (NCBI taxonomy): domain Eukaryota; kingdom Viridiplantae; phylum Streptophyta; class Magnoliopsida; order Poales; family Poaceae; genus Panicum; species Panicum virgatum. The sequence continues at coordinate 32,648,420 of NC_053152.1, read as the reverse complement.
TGCTCTTGTGTTCCTTGTGTTCCTGTCTAAATCCTTATGTTCCTTGCACCATCGAGTTCTAGACCAATCGATTCCTACCTACAATCCTAATGCTAAGGGTATCCCTGAGCAGGCTTGGCGGTAAACATCGACAGCTGTGAAACCCTTTGTTTTCGTTCTAAATCCTATAAAGCCGATTAGATTTGTTTTGAGTGTAGCTTTGCTTAAAACTACATATTCATAGCTTTTGCATCGCTCTGTGTGCGTGTCGGTTAGATCTAGCCGATTCGTTGTCTCTTGCATCGGCAGCGTTGTGCCGATTCCTACAAATCGCGTTTAATACCAGTCTATCTCAATCGTTTTGTCACTTTCTGTATCGGCGGCCATTGCCGATACGCTTTGTGAGGGTTATTCGGAAATCCAGCCGATACACTCTCGAATTTAACGTTTGCCGATTCCTTGTCAATTTACAGGTCAAATTGACTGGCACGCCTCGGTTTTGAAGTAGTTGCAGTCTGAGCTTGGTGAGCGGTGCTCTCGGGGTTGGTGTGTCGATCTTTCGCGTCAACAGGACAATAATAACACTCATATGCCATATGGGTAAATGTCCCCAATGTCATGAAGCATGGGAATTCATCAATGGCAATTTGATAAAAAGAAAGGACCAGGTTGCATGTGCCATGTGGTTACAGTAAGTGCACAGTTATGCACTGTAGCAGAGATTCTAATCATACCCACAATGCACATCACTGTGGCTTCTCTAGGCCTGCATGTATATCGATCTTATTTGTTTAGCTCATAATAGTCTAAGAAGTTTATGCCACTATTATATGTTTATCTGTAATGATGAAGGAAACTTGTATTAATTAAATCTCTTCGCAAAATGGATGCTTAGACATTTTCGCTCACTTCACTTCCCCGTAGTTCGTGAACTATGCTGTAAGTATGTAACCCGTTCATTGTGTCTAAACAAATCTAATCTTGCCGTTCCATAAAATATATAATTTTGCTAATCAACTTTAACAAATTGTATACCTAATAAAAGGTCACAAAGTTAGTTTTAGAAACGACCAAGAGACGAGTCCAAAGCGGTGAGTTGTAAGTTGTGCGCTAGGGAAAATAATTCCAACTTGGATGAATGCATGCACCTGCAGGGACATTACATAGGTAAGGTGGTAGGTAATTTAAAAAAAAACAAGTGTACAAAACTATATTCTAGTTAAAAACACAGTCCAGTCATGCTTTAGACTGAAATACAACAATGACTTGACAAGAATATAATTATGATATCTCAAGTGGGATTATAAATTTTGACTATCAATTACTTAAGAGGCAAACAGCTAAAGTAGTATATGATTCGATACAAACTAGATATGCGAACAAATGTGATTAGATTCTCATTACTAAGGGTGATGTATTATGAGGCCACATCTCAATTGTTAGTTAACAAGTTGTTTCCATGATAAAAAAAACAAGTTTCCTATCAATGGATCGAGTGTACTTTTATTCAATTAATTATTTTCACTATCTAGTTTCATAGTACTACTGGTATAGTATGCATTTACATAGTTTGTAAGGCGATATATCCAGCTTCTCGGTCTTTGAGTTATTTATCAGGGGAATACCTCTTCTTTGAAAATTTAGAGTCATGTTTAGTTCATATTTTAGAGTCATGTTTTATAAATCTTCATTTAGAGAGATTAGAATTTGGTAGTTTGCAACACATATGAACTGCAATAAACGTTGTTTGAAGCAAAATTAAGTTCAAAACTCTTATGAACTAGTCACTATCTATATGATTCTCTAATCAAGAAATGCTTCCTTAAATTCATGGATAGTTCTTATGAAATAATTCAAAGTTTCATCTCTCAATAAGCTTTAACTTTTAGTTCTTTGTTTCACTTCGTATTAGATTGTACTAAGGTGAACTCCTATGTTTGAAATAATTGTTTGACATATGCTTCAGATAACCTTGAGGGGACAATAGAGTATTGTTTCCATTTCAGAAGTTATATTTTTCTTATGTTTGCAACTATTGTGCTGCATATTTGGTTGCCCTTGGTTTTCTTTAAGAGAACATATCTGGTGGAAACCACAACTTCGTGAAAATCCGTGCAAACTATGACAAAAAAATTGTCTAAATTCACAAAAAAATCACACATGTAGATGATATGATGATACACAACTTTGTAGAATATCTTATCCAAACTTGACTTCGTTTGTGAGATATAAAAATAACAAATTTCTCACAAACGAAGTCGAGTTTGGACAAGATATTTTATAAGGTTGTGTATCATCATATCATCTACATGTGTGATTTTTTGGTGAATTTAGATGATTTTTTTGCCATGGTTTGCACGGGTTTTCACGAGGTTGTGGTTTTCACCAGATATGTTTACGTGTTACAGGTGGGCTTGGTGGTCTAGCAATTAATTTAATTCCTTTTGAAATGATTTTCAGTTGAGTTACTAATTAGTGTAGTACTGCCTAAAGTAGACGAGTAAAATATTTGATTCTTTGATACAAAAAGATAACAATATTGTTTTGGGGTTCACTTGTCGATGTGACCTGGAACTTAGTTGTGCCTTCTTGCAATTTTATTTCAAAGTTATTCTCCTCGATCGGTTCCATGTCATGATGAAATGCGGGCATTTTTCAAGATTTTTATCATTGATTTAGTGGTTTTTTTATTTTAGTACCCTTTAAAGAAAATATTCCAAAACATCAGAGAAACTGAAATGAATTTGCCGTGATTCAAATAATTTTTTTTTATTTTTGGTATGGAATGTCCTAGGTGAACACAAATCAAAGCATGAACCTCTTTTTGAACATACTTTAGCATCTGCTCTTCTAATACCAGTTGAATGATTCAAACAATATTTAGCGTGAATGACGGTTATGTTACTAACCTATATGATTATAACATTGGCCATGAGGGGAAAATATATTGCATGAGCTGAGCTCATCATCAATCTACCTCCTAGGGCATCAAGCCATCAATAATTTCTCTCCTAATAAAAAACGAATCGTTGGCAGATTGGTGTGTTCAGAGGAGAAAACAGATCCTTTCTGTGAAGTCATGAGCCTAGATTCTTTGTGCGCAATTGATTTCTGCCAAGATTCTTTCTATAGGCAGAGGAAGATACCGCTATTTAAATGGAGGTTGGAGTTTGGACGTTAACGTTGTTGCATAGTCCTTTTCTTGACTGTTGGGAGGCACCTGGAAAATTCTGCGTCTGAGCTGAGGAGCTTTTTTTTATTAATTGAAATGAGTTTCGGCCTCTACAAAGTATACACAGCCAACTAATTATTACAAAATATGGCCGCCTATTGGCTAACGGGGAAATGAACAAAGGAAAAATGATCTAAACCAATCTTAATGTTATGCTTCCATATGTGATTGGCTAACTCTAAGACGACGGCCTCCAATGCAAGACTCGCTCTTCGGAACAACACCTTTGCCGTATCTTCATGCCGCAGGTGCGCCCTTCAAATACCTAACATGTTTAACATTTGAATGTCAATGCCCCTTCAAATACAGTTGCACTCAAAATATTGTTGCAGAATATTGTAACCTTGCTTTGTTTTATATACACTTGCCGGTATAATTTACTGGTCAAACTACTAAACTAGTGACTGTCCTTTCACTGCCCCATACAACAGTATTGGTGACCGGATGGAGTAGCCACGTGTCTTACCTCTTCTTTTTTTTAAAAAAATGTCTTACCTCTCCCCGCGGTTATTAAAGAAACATAGCCTATTGTAAATTTGTTCAGCATACGCTCTAATTAACCTCTTGGTACACAACTTTCAAAAAAATCAACTAGCCAGGACCAGCGCACACTAATATTCTACTGCTTGTGATTCCACTTGCGTACTGTCTTCCAGGGTGAAGCATGCATTTCCCCTGCAGAGCACACTTGGTACCGCCTTTTGTAGCCTTCTTCTTCGAAGGTCACAGAGCTCTCACGGCAGCACCATGGTCTGTCCCCTTCAATCTGCCGAGATTGCCCCTTTCCATTGGTGGAATTTTAGGCCAAAAGTAGCACGGGAAGTCGAGACCCTTTTCCAGTAAAAAATGGGAGAAAAGGCCGGCTGCACTGGTACTTGGTGCTCGGTAGGCGCGCGCCCTTTTGCAGAAGGGGACCCTGTTTTATTCGGAAATATTATCTCCGTGTATTTACCAAATTTATCGTAGTACTCCCTCTATTAGCCCCATTTCTAAAACTCAAATATTCACAAATGATAGCCATAGGTGTTATTGATAAGGATCATGGCAATAAATAACACCAGTAATGAGAAGTTTCTCGCAAAGACATTGAAGGACTAGAAAAAAAACCTTGTGTTACATTAATTAGATGATAAGCAAGGTTGCTTTTCTTGTTAGAAATCTAGGCAATTTCATGTTTAATTTATTCCATAAATATGACGCAAACAAGAAATACATGATCATGATATCATATATGTGCTATCAAAGGAATTCATCATCAAAGTCATCATGAACATGAAACTAGTGCTAACCAGCAAAGCATGACATGTGAAAACTCTCAAATAAAGCATGTCAATCACAGTGTTTATGATAATCACAAAGATTGCAATTTTGAAAATAAGATTAGCATACCCAGCGGCAGAGCCGGAAGCACCCGAAAGCAACATGGTGCTTTGATGTTGTAGTTGTCCCGCTCGATGCAGTGCAGAGATGTTGCAGTGACGATCACGCTCGTTCGCCTAGCGCCGGGAAGAAGTCATGCCGTAGCGTTGCCCGAACAGGAAGGAGTTGACATTGCCGCCGGGAACAGGAATAGAAGCAAGTAGTCGTGCCGCCGCCGACACTCCCAAAAAACGTGATTGCCGTCCTCACCCGAGCAGGCGAACTCACGGACAGCAGCGTTTCGGAGGCCTACTCTTCCGGTGCTCGTGTGCGCAAGAATCGAAATGGGGCAGCAGGAACGCAGCACAACGGTGGAGCTTTTTGTGTGTTGTACGTATGGAAGACAGAGAAAGGATGCCTCTCTATAGGTCCCAGGCGTGACCTTTGGATGCTCGAGTTAATGCCATCAAAAGGCACCGTGAAAGGCCTTTGGCTGCCTAGCTTAATGCCATGAAAGGCACCGTGAAGGACTTTTGGCTGCCTAACTTAATGCCATGAAAACTAGTAACTCCCAGCCATTGAAATGTCCGTTACAAGTCACTAACCACGGGTCAGTTAATAGTCATCAATTTGTGATCCAAAATGACAACACCCTTCTCAACTCCCAATGCCGTACTGTTACAATTGTAACCACCCCAAAATCATGTGCCTTGGGATTTATTGATCATTTTTAATAGGCATTTGGCCCATTAATTCTAACAATTCCCACCAAATTCCAAGACACATGTTCAGTTCCACCGTTGTTTGGATATACCGGTGTTTCGATTGAGACCTGGTTAGGGTTGAACATCCACCTAGAGCATAAGCTATACTTGATCACAACTGAACAATGGACTATGCCTTGAATTGACAGTTTTGTGCGGCCAAGTTTCACTCAAGCCCTTAACCGATACTAGGCTGCAAACTACATCCCCTCTGTTTGGAGCATATAAATCGTACTCCCGTGCCTTTCATGAGTCTCTAGAGATTACCCGATCTCATAGACTGTGATTAGCAGTCGAACTCATATAGGTGTGTTCCTTTTAGGATGTCCTGTAGAACAACATCCCTGCTTTACCAAGCCACTCGGATCACATTAAGAGTTTAATCAACCTCCCTAACAGTATAGGAGAGACGGTGCATCTCAAATGAGCTAGACTTTATTCTAAGGAGTGTCTCCCTCAGCCATCCACTAGATTGTTTCGCCATCCTAATTCACGAGATCTCCGATCACAAAGGAAAGGTTACCACTATGCAATGGCTTCAAGTGGGTCTCAAGACCAACTCCCTCGATGCACCTTCTATCACATTGTGTGATAGACCCTTAGTAAACTGATCTGCCAGATTATTAGATGTATAGACATAGTCCAATGATATTACTCCGGAGTTTCTCAACTTTCTGACAGTCTTCAGGCACCTTTTCACATGCCTTGTAGACTTCATATTGTCCTTAGAACTGTTTACCTTTGTTATTACAGTTTGATTGTCACAGTTCATGGATATAGCCGGTATAGGTTTCTCTACAATCGGCAAATCCATAGGGAGCTCACATAGCCACTCGGCTTCAGCGCCTGCAGTATCCAATGCCGTCAGTTCTGCTTCCATTGTAGACTTTGTTAAGATAGTCTGCTTGCAAGACTTCCAGGAAACAGTGCCACCTCCAAGCAGGAACGCATATCCGCTTGTGGCATACAGCTCATCAGCATCAGAAATCCAATTAGCATCACAATAACCTTCTAGTACCCTTGGATACCCAGTAAAGTGAATGCCATAACTCATTGTGCCTTTTAGATAGCGTAGTACTCTCTCAAGAGCAACCCAGTGAATATCTCCTGGATTTGACACAAACCGGCCTAGTTTGCTCACAGTAAACGAGATACCAGGTCTGGTTGCACTAGCCAAATACATGAGAGAACCAATTGTTTGTGAATATCTCAATTGGTCTCTTGCAATTTTCCGATTTTTCCTCAAAATCACTCTTGGGTCATAAAGAGTTAGAGCTGGTGCACAGTCATCGTACCCAAAACGATTTAACACATTTTCCACATAGTGGGACTGCACAAGAGTAACCCCACCATTTTCTTCTTCTCTCAATAGCTTAATGTTAAGAATAACATCAGCCTCACCCAAGTCTTTCATCTCAAAATTGTTAGACAGAAATTTTTTCACTCTTTTGATGACTTCAATATTATTCCCGAATATTAAAATATCATCCACATATAAGCACAAAATGACACCATTACCTCCACCGAACCGATAATGCACACATTTATCAGCTTCATTCACCACAAAGCCGGCTGATGTTAAAGTTTTATCAAATCTCTCATGCCACTGCTTAGGAGCTTGCTTTAGGCCGTACAAGGATTTTAGTAGCTTACAAACCTTATCCTGTCAGACACGGGGCAGCGGGACTGCTCACAGGCATAGAATGTTCTAGAGTAAGGGATAGCTCCTAGATGTACCTTACCTCTTTTGTAACTACCCGAATAGGCGTAGAACTAGCTGCAGTACAAGGCTACCCGATCGTGTTGTAGAAGGACTCCAACTGTACTCAGCTAGGACTTTCCATGTAACCCTGTCCCCTCGGATATATAAGGGCGGGCAGGGGCCCCTCGAAACACATCTACACCTAAGGCAATACAGACCACCACACAGGACATAGGGTATTATGCAACTCGCGGCCCGAACCTGTCTAAATCTTTGTGTTCCTTGCACCATCGAGTTCCAGAGCCGTCGATCCTTATCTGCAAACCCTACTACTAAGGGTATCCCTAAGCAGGCTTGGTGGTAAACACCGACAGCTGGCGCGCCAGGTAGGGGACTCGGCGAGTTCATCGGCGAGTTCGATGGCCACTTTCGCTTTCAGCACCATGACGCCTCCCAGAGGCGCCACCTTCATCTTCGGTTCGTGGGTCTGCGTCGCCAATGATTCAGGCAGCTTCGATAGCCACCTAACCAACTCTCCCACGCCAAAGAGCTCTACATCGGAAGACTCCAACAAGCTCGCCAGATCTCATGATCGCGGTGTTATGTTGCTTCCCGACCTCGCCAAGGAGATCGAGCCGAAACTCGAAAACAACTCGAGTTCTATTCAGACTCAGATTGATCTCAAACCGAAATCCACTCGGATTGGGACTCTTATCGTGCAACCCATCTTTGGTTTGCGCAATTCATCGTCTGTTTACAAATAGATTATTAGATCCTCCTATGAAAATAGCTTGGATCCCCTACTTCACGTCGAAAACCAATCAGCCACCGCTAACCGGGAGGCACCCGTTTTTGACGTTTACCCAGATCCAGTCGAGTCACCTCAAGACAGTCTGGATTTCATCACCATTGCACTGGCTAAGATGCAACTCAAACCTTGCCGAGGTCATACCCTCGCAGAACTACTCGACAACCTATGAGAAGTCGCCAGCATTGATGATCTTCCATTTCAACACGGCACTCCCCTCGAAACCGAGAGGGAAACTGGCTACGGTGGAACTGTCCTAGCTGATTACGAATCAGACCTGGAAAGCTTCTCTCACGAGCTTTTGGTTCTGATAATCATCCAGCCCGGAGGTGCTCCAAGCCACCATGATCCAAACGAAGCCTTGGATGAGATCTCAGCAGACAACCTGACCCAAGACGCTCTAGCTGATGAAGACGAAGTCACTCGTACAGCCCGCAGGGAAAGGAATCAACGCAAAGAAGTGCGCAGGACTTGTGCAGCCGAACGTGCTCGTCTCCCGCAACGCAACATCAACAACGAATTCAACAATGTCACGGATCCTATCTTCAGAACACCAATCGCCGCAATGACAGAAGCAACCCTGCGACTCATGACGATGCCCCAGAATCCCGAGTTGGAACGAGTCATAAATCTCACCAAAAACCCTGTTGAACAACTCGAGAGACAGAACCCCCTGTCCTCGCTTCACGGTATGCGATCAAGGGCCACTGCAACAGCAATACCTCAAGCAAGTCGTACCCCCGGAGGCCACCAGCGTCAACAGCAGCAGGAATAGCAGAACCGAAGAAACCAAGAGGATCAGGAAGCTGCGAGTAGTCATCGCCCCAGAGGTGGCCAACCACAAGCAAATCAAGCTCCTGGCCCTCAGCCAAACCGCAACAACAACAACCGTGGGAACAACAGGGAAGAGGTAGCCGATTCCATTGTGGACGCATGGGACATCATCAACGCAAGATGCAGAGCACAACTTGCGGACAACTCCGACCGCTTCCAAGCCCTGAGCAAGGCTTTCGACAACATCGAGTACCCGAAGGATTTCAAGCCTACGAACATCCAAACGTACGACGGTAAGCAAGACCCTGCTCAATGGTTACATTTATACTCGACCGCTATTAGTGTTGCAGGGGAAGAAATCAACACCAGGGTCCTCTACCTCCCGATGGCTCTGGAGCCCACACCCCTCACATGGCTCGAAAGCCTGGCGCGCGAGTCAATCCACTTGTGGGAGGACCTCAAGAAGGCGTTCATCGACAACTTCCAAGGGTCGCTACACCGAGTAGCTACTCGCCATGCCCTATTCATGATCAAGCAGGAGCAAGGTGAGTCGATCAGATCCTATGTCAAGCGCTTCTTCGACACAAGAGCTACCATCCCCAACGTCGCCGACGACGATGTCATCGACTACTTCCACAGCGGCATCACCATCCAGTCACTATACCACGACTTTGGGTGTAATCGGCCCAAAACGGTGGTAGATCTACGTGACATGATACAGCGCTGGATAGATGAAGAGGAGCAAGAACGCAGTCGCTTTCCCCGCCGCAACAACGACAACAACGGGAAGCGTCACAACGACCGTAGAGGGCCCAGCAACTAGCGGGATCCTATGCATAAGCGTAAGCCTGACGACACTGTCGGTACTATGGATCGCACACCGCGTGGTAAAAAGGGCGAGAAGCCGCAAGACCAGTTCGACAAGATCCTTCATAACAAAAGATGTCCAATCCACCCCAAGAGCAACCACTCGATGTGGGAGTGCACGATCCTGCACAAATCATTCCAGTCGGCACCTGCTACTGCTCCAAAGAAAGAACAAGACAAAGATGATGAAGGCGACAAGAAAGACCCTGATGGTTTCCAACAGCACCAAAACTTCGTCAACATCATATTTGGAGGAGATCCTAGCTTCTCGAAGCGAGCTCAGAAGCTCCTACTCAGAGAGATCCTCTCAGTCGAACCAGCAATCCAGAGGCCACTCAAATATAGCGAGGTTGCCATTACCTTCTCCAGGGAGGATTAGTGGACCAGCTTCTCTGAACCTGGAAAGTTCCCGCTAGTACTCGATCCAGTCGTTTAGGGCTCCAAGCTTACTCGAGTACTCATCGACGGCGGAAGTGGGCCCAACTAGATCTTTGCAAGCACATTGGTAAAGATGGGCCTCAACTCCAAGCAAGGCTCCGTTCTACGGCATCGTTCCTGGAAACTCTTCTACACCAATCGGCTCGGTCACCCTCCCAGTCACATTTGGTACAGAACAGAACTTCCGAACAGAGTACATCAAATTCGAAGTAGCCGACTTCGAGTTCTCTTACCATGCTATCTTGGGAAGACCGGCACTAGCCAAGTTCATGGCAGTAACACACTATGTCTACCTGCTCCTCAAGATACCAGGCAACACAGTAGTCCTTTCACTACGTGGAGACCTCCTCAAGTCTTTCGAATGTGACAAGGAAGCAATAGATCATGCGGCCACAATCCGGGTCCCTAGCTCTGTTACCGAAATACTTGCTGCTGCTAAGGAACTCTCCCTCAAGGAGTCGATGCCTTCCAAAAAGCAAAGCCAATCATCTATTAAACCAACTGGTGATGTGGGCACCAGGACTATCCAGTTACAGGAGGGAGACGACTCCAAGACAGCCATCATCGGAGTAGGACTGGGTGACAAATAGGAACTCGAGCTCGTCAACTTCCTTAGGGCCAACCGAGACGTATTCGCGTGGAAACCAGCGGATATGCCAGGGGTGCCCAAGGAGTTGATCGAGCATGCCTTGAAGGTCGACCCGAACGCCACACCAAAGAAGCAACGGCTACAGCGGTTCTCACCAGACAAGCGAGAAGCCATCAAGAAAGAGCTGGCAAAACTACTCACAGCAGGGTTCATCAAGGAAGTCTACCACCCTGATTGGTTGGCCAACCCTGTGCTCATCCAGAAGAAGAACAACAACGAGTGGAGGATGTGCGTCGACTACACTGATCTAAACAAGCATTGCCCGAAGGATCCTTTCGGGCTACCACGTATTGATCAAGTAATCGACTCGACAGCAGGATGTGTCCTATTATCCTTCCTCGACTGCTACTCAGGGTATCATCAGATCACCCTAAAAGAAGATGACCAAATCAAGATGGCCTTCAACACCCCTTACGGGGCATACGCCTACAAGAACATGTCCTTCGGGTTGAAGAACACTGGCGCTACCTACCAGCGTGCGATACAGCTGTGCTTCTCCGATCAGCTACATCGCAATGTTGAAGCCTATGTTGATGACGTCGTTGTCAAAACAAAGACCCAGGATCAATTCATTACAGACCTGGAAGAGACCTTCAACAGCCTCCGAAAATTCCGCTGGAAGCTCAACCCAACTAAGTGCGTCTTTGGTGTACCCTCTGGAAAACTACTCGGATTCATCGTCAGTAACTGAGGAATTGAGGCTAATCTAGAGAAGATCAATGCCATCATGGCCATGGACACTCCAGCTACCATCAAGGACATCCAGAAGCTTACAAGCTGCATGGCAGCCTTGAATCGATTCTTGTCCAGGCTTGGCGAATGGGGATTACTCTTCTTCAAACTCCTAAAGCAACAAGATAAATTCGAGTGGACTACAGAAGCCGCGGAAGCACTTGAGAATCTCAAGCATCATCTCCAGTCACCGCCGATTCTAACAGCTCCACTATCCGGTGAGGAATTACTCCTCTACATCGCTGCGACTATCCATGTAGTCAGTACGGTGATAGTAGTGGAACGCCCGGAGGAAGGCCACGCTTACGGTGTTCAGAGACCAGTCTACTTCATCAGCGAAGTACTCTCTGAATCAAAGGTTAGATATCCATCAATTCAGAAACTTCTGTATGGAATTCTAATCACCTCTAGGAAGCTCCGGCATTACTTCAACGAATACAAGATCTCAGTCATAACTGACTTCCCATTGGGGGATATACTCCACAATCGGGATGCCACTGGACGAATCTCAAAGTGGGCAGTTAAACTGGGAGCTTTGGAAATCAACTTCAAGCCAAGAACAACAATTAAATCACAGGCACTAGTCGACTTCTTTGCTAAATGGTGGGAAATTCAAATTCCAGCACCCCAGAACATTCCAGAGCATTGGATGATGTACTTCAATGGCTCACTCAAGATCGATGGAGACGGCGCAGGAGTTTTGTTCATCTCCCCCAAGGGAGAACAATTGAAGTATGTGTTCCAAATCTTGTTCAAGGTCTCCAATAATGAAGCTGAATACGAGGCATTGCTCCACGGCCTCCTACTAGCAGTATCTCTCGGCATCAAGCGACTACTTGTCTACGGTGATTCTCTACTCGTCGTTCAGCAAGTCAATAAAGAATGGGACGTCAACAAGGATACAATGGACGCATACATTGCAGAAATCAGAAAGCTCGAAAACAAGTTCTCAGGATTGGAAATCCACCACGTCGATCGCAATAACAACATGGGAGCTGATGTCCTCTCCAAACTTGGGTCCACTCGAGCAGCTGTTCCACCAGGAGTTTTTGTCCATGAACTTCACCACCCATCAGTCAAGGAACAAAGCCAACAAGCCACTAACACGGAGGCCCCGGCCACAGTCAGAGAAGTGTTGATGATTGAAGAAGATTGGCGGACTCAGTTTATCGACTTCATCAAGGAGTTCAAGGTTCCACCGCACGTCGATCCTAAAAGCGCAAGCTGCCCGCATCACTAGGCGTAGCAAGGGTTTCGTCCTGGTTGGTGACAACCTATACAAGTGCTCTGCTTCAGGCATCCTCATGAAGTGTGTTACCCTTGAAGAAGGCAAAGACATCCTCCGAGAAATACACGAAGGAGTTTGCGGCAACCACGCTGCATCAAAGACACTAGTCGGCAAGGCGTATAGGTCAGGATTCTTCTGGCCAACAGCTGTTTCGGACGCAGAAGACCTGGTCAGACGGTGCCCTGGCTACCAATTCTTCGGCAAGAAGACTCACGTCCCAGCACATAACTTAATAACAATCCCTCCATCATGGCAGTTCGCCTGTTGGAGTTTGGACATGATCGGACCATTAACCGTCGCTCTAGGAGTATTCAATCATGTGCTAGTAGCAGTCGAAAAGTTCACCAAGAAGATCGAGTACAAGCCCATCGTCAAGATCTCATCAGATAGAGCAGTGGACTTCATCTCCGACATTATCCATCGGTTTGGTTTTCCTCACACCATTATTACAGATCTTGGCTCCAACTCCACGTCACAATCTTTTTGGGATTTCTGTGACAACTCCTGCATTGAGGTCAAATATGTCTCAGTAGCTCATCCTCGGGCAAATGGACAAGTTGAGCACATCAATGGTTTAGTACTCGATGGCTTGAAGAAAAGACTCTATGATGCCAACACCAAGAAAGGTGGCAAATGGATTCAAGAACTACCTCATGTAGTCTGGGGGCTGCGAACCTAGCCTAGCAAAGCAACTGGACAATCTCCTTTCTTCCTCACCTATGGGTCAGAGGCTATACTACCCGCTGATATCATGTGGAGATCCCCAAGAGTAGAAGCCTATCAAGAAGGAGAAGCAGATGAAGCTCGACAACTGGAGTTAGATTCAGTCGAAGAGGCCAGAGTCAACGCCTTAACTCAATCGGTTAGATATCTTCAAGGAGTCAGATGCTATCATGATCGCAACGTCCAGCAAAGATCCTTCAACATTGGAGATCTAGTACTTCGCCGAATTCAGGATGAGACAGGACTGCACAAGTTAAATTCCAGATGGGAAGGTTCCTTCATCGTAACTAAGGTTACAAGACCAGGTTCATACAGAATCACTGATGCAGATGGCAAAGAGGTACCGAATTCCTGGAACATCGAGCACTTGCGCAAGTTTTATCCTTGAACCAAGCAATCTAGTATTGTCAATTGATTTCTTTAATGAAGCAAGGGTCCTTAACAGCATATCGACTACATTAAAGGCAATCTCCCCGTCTGACAGCATCCCCAGTTCAGGATAGCTTATATAGTTTTCCATCAGGATAACTACACAAGCCACATCCTTGCCCTTAATATAAGGGCACAACCTACTCGCCTAGCTCGAGAAGGTTTATAGATACCTTTACTAGTTGTCCATCTTGGGTAACTCGATGGAGTTCATCCTAACAGGTCAACTATGAGGAACTCCAGCATTGCTGTAAATGCAAAACTACTCATTTGCTCGAGTACGTTGTGGATACTACTACATTTTGTCCATCTTGGGCAACTCGACGGGGTTCGCCCTAATAGGTCAATCTTAGTAGTTACTCCAGTCTACAAGTTAGACACCTTACTCACCTCGCTCGAGTAAGTTTCGGATATCTTTCTGGTATTTACATCTTGGACAACCCGACGTGGTTCGTACCTAACAGTTTTGCCTTAAGGATTACTCCAGTCCTTGGTTAAAGGACACCTTACTCTCGAGTAAGCCTTGGATATTCCTATGATATTTACGTCTTGGGCAACCCGACGGGGTTCGTACCTAACAGTTTTGTCTTACGGATTACTCCAGTCCTTGGTAAGGACACACTACTCGCTTGCTCGAGTAGTTTATTGATACCTTTACAAGTTTCTCAAATCGGGTAGTCTGACGGGACTCACCCTAAATGATTAACTTTAAGGATTACTCAATTCAAGTATTCTACTCGATTAGTTCATATTTATCTTACGGTATTAGATCATGCTTCTGAAGACACACCAACAGGATGCAAATTATGGACAACGACAAAAATCCAATGAAGATTATAAGAGTTGTTACAAACAGTCTACTCTGCCATGTTCTTCAGAATTTCCTCCACAATCACTTCTGATTCCTTACAATACTCTCGGAATTTCTCATTAGAGCAACCGGGAGCTATTCCTTTAGCTATTGGAGCTAAATTAAACTAAGGCAAGAATGACTTGACAACTCCTATCATGTGGGTTAGATAATTCTTGGAAGTAGCCGTCATAACATCAAAAAATTTCCGGGGAGCTTCTTCCAAATGCTCCACCAAGGACTTGCTACTTGACAACTCTTCTCCAGTATCAACCACATCCACAAGAGCTTGAGATGCTGCTATTAGTCGAGTATGGTCTTCCGGAGAACCTGATGGGAAGATATCTTAGAAATTGATATGACAAAGCAAAATCAAGACAAAAGATCGAGTGCTTACAGGCTTGGGCAGTCTACAATTGCTTCTGAAGCCTGGAATTTTCCTCTTTAAGCGTTGATCTTTCTTCTTCAAGGTTCTTAATCTGGCGCTTCATGTCACAAACCTCTAGATGATGCTGCTGACTTGCTTCATAAAGCTTGTTTCGAGCAGCAAGGGCTTCATCCAGTCGTTTGGCAATCATGGCCTTTTGCTCCTCTAAGATCTTTCGATTGTCTACAGTCTTATATAAAGCATGAGACTTCAAAAAAAATCGATTGGCTATATCCTGAGACGTACAAGGCGAATCTGGTCAGACATCAACAACTACTTGACGAAGACAAGTCGTGGCAGAAGACTCACCTTGGTAAATTTAAAGCTCCACTGCATATAATCTGCAAGTTTCTTCATGTTGTCTAGAGACAACAGTGGATCATCAAATAGTTCCTTTCCCAACTCTTCCTGGGCTGGCTGAGGCATAGACTGGAATGGTACCAGTCGAACGGAAGGACCTTTTGACCCTTCTGCTCCACTACTCCCAGACCCACCAACATTGGAGGCTCCTTCAAGCTGCAGCTGGAGTATGTTCAGGTGCTTCAAGGGTTGGCTCGCTTGGCTTTTCAGCTGTGTCTGTACTGGGCAAACTGGCAGCTGGGGTTTCAATCAACCCAATTACAGGGGACTCGGGGGCTGATCGACTAGTTTCCTCTGAACCACTTGACACCCAGTTGCGGAAGTCTTGGACTTGATTCTTCTCATGCGCCGGAAGATGTTGGACCCTAGCCAAGCAAGATTCTGAATAAGAAAGCTGAGGCAACGAGGATAAAATCAACAAAATATTATATACTTACTGGCCGGCATCAAGACGAGGAACTTTTCTCTGCAACATTGATCCGGGATTTACAGAATCAGCATTTACAGAAGTCGGTGGCATGCAATACCAGGATTTATAATTTTTCTGCAGAAAAAAGGCCAAGAATTAGTCAAAAGATCACAAATGGTTAACTACAAGTACTTGACATGGTATCTAAAACATGTACCTAGGCATTCTCGGGAGGATTTTGTGCCGAGAAGAGTGTTGGAAGCGTCAAAGACTTGTCGAAGTTATCGAGTACTTTGCAACATCTCTTTATTACTTCAGACTGAGCCATTGACTCTGAGGACATCCTAGTGGGATCCTGCATGCCTTCATATCTAAAGGCAGGATGCTTTCGCAGCTGGAGAGGCTACATCCGGCGACTGATAAATGAGAAGACCATATGATCTCCAGTGACTCCCTTCTTCTTAACAATGGCTATTGCACGAAGAATGGCTTCAACTTGCTTGCCAACATGTCCTCTACTCGACCAGCTCTCCTGGACTTCGGAGGCACCAGCAGTCCTTTCTGGAAGTGGGAATTCAAAGTTCCCAACATGGAACCAGAACTTCTTCCATTCGGCTCCTTTACCCGCCGGATCATAAGCCAAGTACTCGCCTCGGTTCTCAGGGCGGAGTACCAATTCACATCCCCCGACGACGGCGGGATTGGTGGCATTAGGGATGGGAATAAGGAAGAAGAAATGTTGAAAAAGGTGGAAATGGGGGAGAATTCCAAGAAATGCTTCACAGAAATGAGTAAAAATTGAAAGATGCAAGATGGATTGGGGAGTGAGATGGTGTAATTGAATTCCCCAGAACTGAAGCAATCTATAGAAAAATTCTGACACGGGAAAAGGGAGACCACGTTCTACAAAATCGCGAAACATAATGGTCTCAAGGGCACCTTCCATAGGGTGATCTTCTCCTTCACCAGCGCGCCACTGGCTTACGCCCTGCTCTTGGAGGAGACCCATACTCTCCAACTCCCGGACTAGTGATTTAGACATCTTGCTTTTACGCCAACCTGTGGACATAATGGCGATCGCTTCCTCTTCAATCTTGGACTTGTTCTTCTTGGGAGCCATCTCAAAGTCACGAGTTTTGGCTCGGGGGCTACGAGAGGGGCTCTTGGATTTTGACTGAGAAGAGGTGAATGTGAATATGAGTTTGACGGCGGCCAGGAGTTCAAGGGGTAAAACCCTTGGAAGTTTTCAACCGGCTTTATACGGTTTTTGGGGGCAATTTTGTGAATATTGGAGATGCCGACAGATTCTTTCCTTCTCAGGGAAGTCTTCAGTTTTTGCCACGAGTTTACATTGATTCTTAAATCTAAATGGAGGGATTTAAATTCAAGACTCGGGGGCTACGGAATATATGTATCAGAGATTTATTTTTCAATTTTTTTGAAAAATAAAGAAGAAGAAAAAGACTGAAGTGACCCTTAGTCTGATTCTACGATTCAACCTAAGGCTCGGGGGCTACTCCATATGGAGCGCGAGTATTTCGTGCACCATATATGATCAAGATTTCGGGGCTTGAGCACCTCACAGCCTCGAAGCAAGCAGAAGTACTTGAAGGACTACTCGAAGAATCAGAAGCAACCAGAAGGATGTTCTGACTACTCGAAGTACTCGAAGACGCCCAGCCAAGTATTCGACGCCTGCAGAGCTTGGCTACGAAGAGCTCGGGGGCTTGTCAGACCCGGGGCAGCGGGACTGTTCACTGGCATAGAATGTTCTAGAGTAAGGGATAGCTCATAGATGTACCTTACCTCTTTTGTAACTACCCGAATAGGCGTGGAACTAGCTGCAGTACAAGGAAACTACCCGATCGTGTTGTAGAAGGACTCCAACTGTACTCAGCTAGAACTTTCCATGTAACCCTGTCCCCCCGGATATATAAGAGCGGGCAGGGACCCCCTCGAAACACATCTACACCTAAGGTAATACAGACCACCACACAGGACGTAGGGTATTACACAACTCACGGCCCGAACCTGTCTAAATCTTTGTGTTCCTTGCACCATCGAGTTCCAGAGCCGTCGATCCTTACCTACAAACCCTATTGCTAAGGGTATCCCTGAGCAGGCTTGGCAGTAAACACCGACATATCCTCTTGACCTTTTGCCACAAATCCATTAGGCTGATCCATATAAATCTCTTTCTCAAGCTCTCCATTTAAGAAAGCTGTCTTAACATCCATCTGATGAATGAGAAGACCGTGTGAGGCAGCCAAGGATATTAGCACATGTATGGTCATCAGTCAGGCAACTGGTGAGTAAGTATCAAAGTAATCTTCTCCTTCCTTTTGTGTATAGCCCTTAGCCACCAGCCTTGCCTTGTACTTCTCAACAGTACCATCAGGTCTCATTTTTCCTCACCAACGGATTTTGCAACCCTTTGTCTCTTGCTCTTTCGAGTGACTGTATTATTATCCTCCACAGGAGTTTCCACATGAGTTTCAAAATCATCATTATTTATCGGTTCATGGACATCCTCAAAAGAAATAGAATCATGACTAGAAGTGCTAGGTGTATTTTTCATGGGAAATTCATCTTCAAAAAATGCTGCGTCTCTCGATTCCATTATAGTACCCTCAAACATATCCGGTACTTTAGAATTTATTATTAAAAATCTATAATCCACGCTGTGTATAGCATAACCAAGAAAGACACAGTCAACGATTTTGGGTTCAAGCTTTCTCTTCTTATTAATTGGCACATGCACCTTTGCCAAACAACCCCATGTTCGCAGATAGGAGAGATTTAATCTCTTTTTCTCCCATTCCTCAAATGGTGTAATTTCTTTGTTCTTTGTGGGCACCCTATTCAGGACACGACACGCTTTCAAAATCGCCTCACCCCACCATTCCTTGGGTAGTCCTGCAGTTTCTAACATGGCGTTAACCAAATCAGTTAGAGTACGGTTCTTTCTCTCGGCAATCCCATTGGATTGTGGTGAGTATGGCAGTGTCCTCTCATGAATAATTCCATGCTCCGCGCAAAACTCAGAAAATTCATTTGAAAAATACTCTCCTCCGCGATCAGAACGCACCCGTTTAATTTTCTTTTCAAGTTGGTTTTCTACCTCAGCCTTATAGATATTAAAATAATACAACACTTCATCCTTTGTTTTCAATAAATACACGTAACAAAATCTAGTGCAATCATCTATAAGCATCATGAAATTTTTTTTGCCACCTTTGGTCAATATTTCATTCATCTCACAAATATCTGAATGAATTAATTCAAGCGGTGCCAACTCTATTGCCGCAGCAGCCTTGTGAGGCTTGCAAGGTTGTTTTGCTTCAACACACATATGGCACTTTGAATTTTTGACCACATCAAATTTAGGAATAAAATTCAAACTGGCTAAGCGGGACATGCAGCCAACGTTAACATGACATAATCTCGAATGCCAAATATTAGTCTCAATATTATTAACCACATTATTCACAGACTTAAAGCAAGTATCAACTAAAGACAAGTAGAACAAGCCTCTGCTCTTCTAGCCTTTTCCAACAAAAGTTTCATACTTAGAAATTACACATTTATTGGATTCAAATATTAGCTTATAACCATCTCGATAGAGCAAGGAGCCACTAATAAAGTTCTTCTTTATTGAGGGGACATGATGCACGTTCTTGAGCTGCACGGTCTTTCCCGAAGTAAGTTTCAGATCGACCATACCAACACCATGAATAGCTGCACGCGCTCCATTCCCCATCAGCAAGGAGGCAGCCCGCCCAGCCTGGTAAAAAGAAAACAAGGAAAAGTCAGCACATACATGAATATTTGCATCGGTATCAACCCACCAATCAGGTGAATAACAAACTAAAAATGCAGAAGGTAAAAATTTACCATACCCAGAAGTAGCTGCTTCAGTCTCAATGGTGTTAACTGATTTCTTTGCAGGAGGCTTCCACTTAGCCTCCGGACACTCTCTCGCAAAGTGCCCAGTCTTGTCACAAGTGAAACAGTTCATCTATTCCTTGGTCATTTTCCCCCTTTTTTGAAAGAAGTGGAGGGCTTCTGCTTAAGCTCTTGCTGAATTTTTTTATGTGGTTTGGGACGACTCTTTTGCACCACATGTGCGCTAGAACTCCCCTCAACGACTTTCTTGCCTTTAACATCTTTTGCTCTAGTCTTGTCCTCAACATCAAGAGTCCCAACAAGCTCAGCAGTGCTAAACTCTTGCCTCTTATGTTTGAGAGATGTTGCAAAGTCAGTCCATGATTGTGGCAGCTTTGCAATCATGCAACCTGCCACAAACTTATCAGGGAGCACACACCCAAATAGCTCAAGTTCCTTCACCAGTGCCTGTATCTCATGAGCTTGTTTGACCACCGGACAGTTCTCAACCATCCGATAGTCATGGAACTGCTCCATGATGTGCAGCTCAGAACCAGCGTCAGAAATGCCATAACGGCCCCAAGTACATCTGAAGCGTCCCCTCATAAGAGAAGACTTAAATGTGATACAAAACATCAGTCCCAGGAGGCTGATGCCACATTTATTACATCAGATGGTTCAAAACCTTACAAACCTTGGCGGACACTCGATACAGATGATAATAATAATTAACCAGGCTACGACATAACACCAGACCACGAACCACATAGGGTCTACTACGGGCTCAGAGTACTGCGACAGCGGAGGCATCTCAACAGGGCCGGTTCCACAGGTAAAGTTGGGTGTAGAACGATAACCCTACTCGGCGTCGTCTGGTACGAAGTCCGGGTCTTCTTCTGTAAAAAAAGTAAGAGTGGGGTGAGTACAAACGTACTCAGCAAGTCCAACCACACCCACGGAGGGGGTTATAACAGAATAATATGCATAGGTAAATCAAGGATGAGGTTACGGTTTAATTTGCCGAAAAGCGATACTTTATGCAGGGGTTTATTTTATAGAAAACCATTTAGAAATCAGTTTTTGGCATTAACACAGAGTTCAGGTTTTAAAACTGCTACCGGACTCCCCGTCTGACGTAGCACACGGCACAACTGCCGGGACCAATTCCAAAACAACTCACACCAGCCCATCCCAGAGAAACACTAGTTATGTGACCACACCGTAACTCGCCCAATACCGTGGGCACGGACTATTCGAATAGATTCTTAACTCTGCAGAGGTGTGCAACTTTACCCACAAGTAGGATACCACAACTCGAACACCGTCGTGTCGGTGTAGATCCCAACATAGCCATTACCCACCATAGCTAAGCCTGACTAGCCATCACGGGATGCACCAAGGGGTCATTGACTGTTCACTTAGGTATAACCGGGCATAAGTCACTCGGGGCTTATCCCTTCTCCTTAGTCACCCGTTGCTCTCAGCTCTCCTGATGGCTATCACACCAACTAGTGGGATTTATGCTACGCCGTTGCCCATACAACGGTCGAGTGGTTTGCACGATAGTGGAGTCAGGTGAGATGACACACCAACTCGGTCCTTAGACACGACAAGATGGATATCTCCCTTCTTTGCCCAGCCACACAGGCATAAGCACACCAATCGGCAAATCACACAGAAATGCCGTCCATCTCGCCCATACTCATCTTTCGAAAATCCACATTTTATCCCTTCCCACACGCACACATTTTCTTTATAAATCAGATACTATTATGAGTAAAGTCCTAAGCGTTCTAATATCGATTAACGTCCAAGCAAAATCAGACATTAATCTAGGTGGTCAAGGAATGGTCATCACAAATCAAGGGGTGGCTATCCAACCGTGTTTTCATGCAAGTAAAACATATGCAACTTTATAAAACAGGCCATTGGGTTGTGTTTATAAAAACTAGGACAGAAACATGCATCAAAGGATGGGATTGAACTTGCCGTCTTCAAAGCCTTCGGGGAAGTCCTGTCCTTCGGGCTCGGGGTCGCGGATCGGGTCCTCGTTCACCTGCTCACAGCACTGCTCGTCAACGGGTTCTCCTTCGTTCACTCCGTGGTCTACAGCGCACACAAACAAACATTCAATCAAAACAAAGATTTGTCGTCGAGCTCGAAACGGGAACACATGAAATATAGGGCATAGATTGTTATTTTCGAATGGTTTCTGAATGGTATGGCCGAAACTGAGTTAGGAGAGGCGGGGTAAAATTTTTGGTTAAACCGGGGTCGTTAGGCACATAAAATGATAGGTCAGGGGAGCGTTTAGGCCCTAAACAGGGGTTCAGGGACCTAATTGTAATTAAGATTAAGTAGGCAGGGGCTTGGTTTATATTTTAGAAGTTTCTTGGGTTAATCTGAAAGGGTTAGGGGCTTAGTTGTAATTAACTTTATATGGTGGGGGTTTATTTTGGGAATATAACAAAAGAAGGGGTTTTAATTGAAAAAGGCTTTAAATGGGTGGGGTTTCTTTAGTGAATATAGAAAAGTGGAGGGGGTTCCTGGCAAAAATGCCAGTCCTCTTCCTCCCCCGCGCTGGGAAAACAGGGGAGGGGTAGGGGCGCGCCGGCGGCGGCCGATTCGGCCGCCCTGGGCCTCGACGGCGGCCCGGGGTAGAAGGGAAAGAGAGAGGGAGCTGCGGTGAGATGATCCCCTGCCTCACCTCGGCCGGAGATGGCGTGTGGCGGTCCGGCCACGGCGGCCAGCGGCGGCGGTGCTACAAGGCAGGCGGCGGCGGTGCTAGGGGAGCAAAGGAGAAGCTAGGGCGGCGGCGGTGGCTCTGGGTGGTGGTTGCGATACTTGGGGATGCTCCGCGGCCCCTTTTATAGGCGGCCAAGGCGGTGGAGGGGTAAGAGCGGGGCGACGGCCGGCGAGGCGGCTCTGAGCGGCGTCAATGGGGTGGGGACGGCGAAGCTCTGTGCGGGTGTCAACGGGGGTTGAGGCGGGATGCGTGCTGGTGAAGTGACGGTTCGAGGGGCGGCGCTGTGCTTCATCAATGGCACCAGTGGACGGCGAAGTGACGCGAGGCGGCGACCGCCGCAGGCGGCACTGTGCCGTGGTCGCCGGCGCTGTGCGCCGGGGCGACGGCGTGCGCGTGCGGGTCGGAGCTTCGGCCGTCGACGGGACGCGTCGTGGGCAGGGCGAGCGGGGCTGGACAGTGGGGCGCTGCGCGCGTAGGAGCGGCCAGGCGGCCGTGGCGTGCGGAGCAGGGCGTGGGCGGCGCTGGAGCGGCGTGCAGGCAGGGTCGGGCTGAGCGCAGCGGCGCGCGCGAGAGCGGGGTCCCGGGGGCGTGCACGCGCACAGGCGCTCGCGTGGGCACAGCCCGGGGGCGGTGTTCGCGGCGAGCAGCGGGCGGCCGGGGCGCGGGTTGGGTCAGGCGGGCGCGCGTGGGTGCGTGCAGCGGCCGGGAGCGGGGCGAAGGCGAGCTGCGCGGGGCGCGGCCGGTGCGCGCCGAGCCGCTGCAGGGCGGCGCGTGCGCTGCGTGGCCGGAGCGGGGTCCAGGGGCGGCGTGCCCGGGGGGGAAAGGCGTGCTCAGCTGGGGCGCGGTCGGGCGAGCAGGGGGCGAGGGGGAGGGCGCGGGCCAGGCGCGCGCGGCAGAGAAGAAAGGAAGGGGAGAGAGAGAGGAGGGAAGAAGAGAGAAGAAAAATAAAAGAAAAAGAAAATGGGAAAAGAAAAGAAAAAGAAAAAGGAGGGGAAAGAGAAGGGAAAAAGAGAGGGGGGGCGAGCGCGTCGGCGCTGATCGCGGCCGCGGTCGGCCACGCGTGTGTCGGCCGCGTGCGACGCGCAGGCCGAGGGCCAAACAGGGATGGGACAGCGGAAGATTTGGGTGCCGGCTCGGTTCCTCGGGGTATCGGGAAGTCAGGCGGAAAAAGAAACAAGAAGGGATCGAGCTCAACGACAAAACAAGGATTAGCGCGTGATTTAGTTTTGTTAGATTTTTGGGATGTTACAAACCTACCCCACTTAAAATGAATCTCGTCCTCGAGATTCGACTGATCCTTAAATAGGTGGGGAAATTCCTTCTTCAGAGCATCTTCGCGTTCCCACGTAGCCTCTTTCACTCCGTGCCTGCTCCACTGAACTCTGCAAATTCGTACTTCGGAGTTTCTGGTCCTCCTGGTGACGGTGTCTAGGATCTTCACCGGTATTTCCTGATATCGCCGGTCTGGCTGCAGATCTATCGTTTCAACCGGCACATGCTCTGCCTCGGGTAGCCTCAAACACTTTCTTAATTGCGAGACATGGAAGACGGGGTGGATATCCGACATTTCTTCCGGTAGCTCCAACCGGTATGCTACCGCTCCAACTTTCTTCAAAACTCGGTATGGTCCAATATACTGAGGGGCCAATTTTCCTTGTACTTGGAATCTTCGGGTTCCTCGAATAGGCGATACCTTGAGATACACAAAATCTCCTGGGTTGAAACTTATTTCGCGTCTCTTCTTGTCGGCGTAGCTCTTTTGTCGGGACTGGGCTGCTTTCAGCTTTTCACTAATCTCGGCAACTCTTTCTTCTGCTTCTTTTATGAGTGCGGGGCCGACTAGGGCTCGTTCTCCAACTTCTGACCACATCAGTGGGGTTCTGCATTTTCTTCCGTAGAGAGCTTCAAACGGTGACATGCCCAAGCTTGCTTGGTACCCGTTGTTGTACGAGAACTCGGCATAGGGTAAGCTTTGTTCCCAATCTTTGCCATAAGTGAGGACACACGCTCTCAGCATATCTTCCATAATCTGATTCACCCTTTCTGTCTGACCATCTGTCTGTGGGTGATAAGCGGAGCTAAAGTCCAGCTTGGTGCCCATAGCTTTATGCAAACTTTTCCAAAATCTAGAGGTGAACTGGGTTCCTCTATCTGAAACGATTCGGCTGGGCACACCATGCAATTTCACTATGTTCTCTATATAGAGCTTAGCTAGCTTCTCTCCGTCATAGTTGGTCCGTACGGGTATGAAGTGAGCTGATTTAGTAAAGCGATCCACTATTACCCATATGGAGTCATGTCCTTTCTGGGTTCTGGGCAAGCCCACCACAAAGTCCATTCCTACTTCATCCCATTTCCACACCGGGATGGGTAGGGGTTGCAGTAATCCTGCCGGCTTCTGGTGTTCAGCTTTGATTCTCTGGCAAGTATCACAACGGGCGACAAATCGTGCAATATCTGCCTTCATCCCATTCCACCAATACTTCTGTTTTATGTCCATGTACATTTTGGTGGATCCTGGGTGAATTGAGTAGGCCGAGTTATGGGCTTCATCCATGATCATCTGCCTGAAATCTCCTTTCTGGGGCACACAAATCCTGTCTTTATACCACAACGTTCCCTTATTATCAACTCGAAAGTCTGGGGCCTTATTTTCTCCGGTTTGCCTCCGAATTTCCATCAGTCCTTTGTCCGATCTTTGGGCTTTCCTGATTCTTTCCTCCAGAGTGGATTGAACGTTCAGCACTTGGCTGGAGCCTCGAGGGACAATGTGCACATTTAATCGTGCCATTTCTTCTTGTAAATGGTCATTCTTAGGCCCGTAAGACTTCCGACTTAGAGCATCAGCTACTACATTTGCTTTCCCTGGGTGATAGTGAATTTCCAAATTATAATCTTTGACTAATTCTAGCCATCTTCTTTGCCTCAAGTTCAAGTCCGGCTGGGTGAAGATATACTTCAGACTTTTATGGTCGGTGAAGATTTCACACTTATTTCCAATCAAATAATGCCTCCAGATCTTAAGTGCGTGCACTACGGCTGCAAGTTCTAGGTCATGGGTCGGGTAATTTTGCTCATGAGTCCGGAGCTGACGGGAAGCATATGCAACGACTTTCCCATCTTGCATCAGTACACAACCCAATCCTTGTCGGGACGCATCACAATAGATGACGAAATCCCGATGAATATCCGGCAGGGTTAGCACTGGGGCTGTCGTCAATCTTCGCTTCAACTCCTGGAAGCTCCTTTCGCACGACTCCGTCCAGGTGAACTTCTTTTCTTTCTTGAGCAGCTCTGTCATGGGCCGGGCTATTTTAGAAAACCCTTCAATGAATCTCCGATAATACCCAGCTAATCCAAGAAAACTCCTGATCTCACTCACATTGGTCGGCGGCTGCCAGTTGGATACTGCTTCGACCTTCTCGGGGTCTACTGCCACTCCTTCTGCGGTCAAAATATGACCAAGGAAGGCTACTTTCTCCAGCCAAAATTCACACTTGCTGAATTTGGCATATAGTCTATGCACTCTCAGTTTTTCCAAAACTACCCTCAGGTGCTGCTCGTGCTCCTGAATGCTTTTCGAGTAAATAAGTATGTCGTCAATGAAGACTACGACAAACTTATCTAGCTCGTCCATAAACACTTTGTTCATGAGGTTCATGAAATAGGCAGGTGCATTTGTCAGTCCAAAAGACATCACTGTGAACTCAAACTGTCCGTATCGGGTGACAAAGGCTGTCTTCGGGATGTCGCTTTCCCTAATCTTGAGCTGAAAATATCCGGACCTTAGGTCGATCTTGGAAAAATACTTGGCTCCTTTTAACTGGTCAAAAAGGTCGTCGATCCTGGGGAGAGGATACTTGTTCTTGATAGTGACTTCGTTTAGTGCTCGATAATCAACACACACCTCATACTTCCATCCTTCTTCTTGACAAATAGAACCGGGGCTCCCCAAGGTGACGAACTTGGCCTGATGAAGCCAATTCGTTGTAGTTCCTCTAATTGTTTCTTTAATTCTGCCAACTCGGTGGCTGCCATCCTATAAGGTCTCTTGGCTATAGGGGCAGTCCCAGGGACAAGGTCAATGACAAATTCTATGTCCCTATCTGGTGGCATACCGGGAAGTTCTTCGGGAAAGACATCGGGATATTCATTTACTACTGGGACTTCTTCCAAGGACTTGGCTTCCATGTTAAACACCATCGGGTCTGCACCACTCTCCCGGGTGTGACAGGTCACTCGGACTCCCTCTGGGTTTGTTAGATGCACTACCTTGTCCGAACAACCTATGAGGCCATTGTTTGCTCAGCCAATCCATTCCAAGGATCACATCTATCCCTTCCGACTTAAGTACTACTAGGTCTGCTAGAAACTCTACCCCACTTAAATTGATCCTTACCCGTAGACAACCCAGTTGACACCTGATGTCTCCTCCGGGCGTCCGGGTTATTAGGGGTGTTTTTAGTAGTACCGTAGGTATTTTATGTTTTTCCACAAAGCTCGAGGATATGAATGAGTGTGATGCTCCAGAATCAAACAGTACTGTTGCAAGAGTTGAGCTGACTAGGTACTCACCGAGTACTACGCCCTGGGCTCCTTGAGCTTCCTGTGCGTCGATGTGGTTGACACGGGCTCGTCCAAAAGACTGCTGAGGTTGCCTCTGCTGGTTGCTGTTGTTGTTGTTGTTGCCACGGAGGGGCACTCGGTTGGCACCGGTCAGAACTGGCTTGGGTCCGTTCACTGTATTGGAGAAAGCCGAAGTAGCAGGCTTGTTCTTGGCATAGGGGCAGTCGGCGATGAAATGACCCGTCTCACGGCAGTTGAAGCAGGCTCTCACGTTGCTGTTGTTGTTGGTGACCTGGCTCGCATTATTCTGTGAGGCCCTCATGGTGTTCTGACTTCTGGGCTGTGTGTTAGGGGCCCGTGGTCCTGTCACTTGAGACTGAGTTTTGTACTGCATTGGGGCTTGGGACATTGGTGCGTTGTAGCTGAGACTTCTGGTTTTCTGAAAACGATCCTGCTGGCGAGACTTACTTTCCAGAAACTTGCGCTTGTTTTCTTTCCTTTCATCAATCTTAGCCTTCTCGGTGAGGATTGCCTTGTTCATCAAGGTGTTGAAATCAGGATAGATCTGAGGGGTGAGCAGGGTCCTGAGTTCTGGGTTTAGTCCCTTCTTGAACATGTCCAGCTTCTTCTCGTCGTCGTTCACTTCATCTGGCGCATATCGAGACAGCTCCATAAACTAGTGTGTATACTCTTCCACCGTCATATTCCCCTGCTGAAGTGCGCGGAACTCATCCGCCTCGCGCTTCATGGTGGCCGAGGGGATGTGGTAACGGCGGAATTCCCTCACGAATTCATTCCAGGTGATGGTGGAGGCATCTCTGGCGGCAGCGCAGTAATTCTCCCACCAGGCTAAGGCAGTCCCGGTGAGTTGATGTGCTGCCAGAAGAACTTTATCACGATCCTGGCACCCAAATGGCTCGAGTTTCCTCTGGATCACGCGGAGCCAGTCATCTGCATCCAAGGGGTTGCTGGATCCGGCAAAAGTGGGTGGCTTGGCCCTCAGAAAAGCTGTCAGCTTGTCATTAAAGGTCTGCTCTCGTGGCTGCCTGTTCACTAGAGCATTGGCCAGTGTCTCCAGTATGAGAGTCTGGTTATGGATTACTTGTGCCAGGTCCACGAAAGGTGGTGGTGGTGGTGGTGGTGGCAGCTGTGCACCATGATTTTCTCCTCTGCCCTGACTCACTTCTTGTTCTTCCTGGGGATGGTTTTGCCCGTCAGGGCGTACTCCTGCATCAGCAGCTGCAGGGTCCCTGACTCGGGAGGCCCTTGTGATGCTCCGGGAAACCATCTGCAGAACGAGTGGATTGGGACCAAGATTAGGTGATGTTTAAGTTGGTTAAGTCGTATTTTTGAAAAGGCAGTATCTATTTACTGCCGGCAAGCACACAGTCAACAAGCAATCAACACAAACAACAAGCACAAGCAACTTTATTACAGCAAGGGTGGTACAACAAGGGGCAAGGTCAAACGCATACTACACGACCGGGTACACAACTACAAAAGAAAAGGGGCACTGATCTTCTTCGGACCACACGGCTTCATCCCTTGACGATCGCTAACACTTTAGGCTGACTCATCGGCTTGAGTGGGTTCCTCCCTCGGAAAGGTACCCACGACCTCCGGGGAAAAGAGTGGTCCCGGTACGCCATCCTCTAGACCTCCGTTTTCCCGGGGTTGCGTTGCGGCTTCTCTTGCGGCGGCGGCCGTAGACCTTCCAGGATTCTCGGGTGGGGCTAGTGGGTTTCCAACGAGTGGTCCCCATCCAAAGACGGGCGTCCCGAGCAGAACATGGTCTTCTCCTATTGCCGGGACTGGGGTTCCACTACTAGCCCATTCTTGCATACGCCGATCCCGGGCTTGCCTGAGGCTTTCCTGAGCAACTGCTTCACTGCTGACCGCGGATGCGGCTCTTGCCTCGGCTTGGACTGCTCGGATCTGCTGCAGTCTTAGCGCGAGCTCTGCTTGCTCGGCTCGATGGGTCTGTTCCCTCAGCAAGTTGGCTTGCTCGTCAAAGAGCTGATCCAAGGAGGCTAGGTAGGTAGCTACTTGGTACAGGAGGACTTCTTCATGGCGGCGCCGTTCCAGGCTTCTCATTCGAGCTTCCCAAACTGGTGTCCTGATGGCTGGTGGAAAGAACCTCATTGGTGTGGGGGTGAGGTGTCCTTCGAAAATCCGGCACAGATAACGAAGTGCTTTCCTGACGGCTAGGGGATAGGTGTCATGGTGCCTAAACCCTGTAGCAGTCACTCGCCATGACAGGATGTCGGGGTAGCGGTCACTTCTGGCGACGACTAGGATCACCCTGCAGCGGAGAGTGCCATGATGCTCGTACTCTCTGCTATAGTACCTTGGGCGTTCCGTGATGCCAAGGCTCTCCAGGGCGTTGATCAAGAGGCTGGGGAAGCCAGGTGCAGCTTGGCAGTCGCCCTGGGTCCATCCTTCCTCAGCCATCTGAAAACAAAGATATGGTGAAAAACTTGCACAAATATTTGAGGTACACAAAGGGGGTAGATGATTTTTATTTATGGCGTCATGGGGGGTACAACTTCATGGGTACATGATTGTTATTAGAGCAAAGGTTCTAGCTTGGAGACAACTCCTATCATGGAGACTCTTCCTCGATCCTAAGAGGGCGTTTCTTCAGTGGGAGATGCTGATCCATCATGTCATCCTCGGTCTGAGTTCCTTTATCCCAGTGGGTCTCTTCAGGTTCTTCTTCTTCAGTTTGAGTTCCAACATCCCAATGGGTTTCCATGGGTTCTTCTTCTTCGTCCTCCTCTATCCATCCGCCTATTCCCCAGCGAGCCTCGTACCTCCGCATACGAGCTTGGAGAGCGGCTAGCGAGTCCTCGGCGCGTGTGGCTCTTGCTCGCTGTTCTTCCAGTTCTTCCTCTTTTTCATCCATTTGGACTTGGAGGGCGGCTAGGGAATACTCGGCATGGAAAGTCCTCGACCGTTGTTCCTCCATCTCCTGGGTTGCTTTTTCTGCTCTGTGGACCTGCTGTTTCAGTTGTGCTGCTTGCTCGCGATAGAGCTCATCCAGGCCGGTGAGATAGATGGATAGGTGAGAGACCGTGTCTTCTAGGTCTTCTTCTTCTCTTCCAAGTCCTCTCAACCTGGCAATCCATGTGCGTCCTCTTCCTTCAGTCGGCGGGAAAAATCCCATAGGAGTCCGCTGGAGGTGATGCCTGTAGATCACACGCAGACGTCGTAGGGCTTTGCGGGCGGCTTTCCGATAGGTATCCGGGAATCGGAATCTAGTGGTGGAGATGAACCAAGGGTCCACATCTGGGTAGCGGGTGCTCCTTGCTATGAAGATCATCAGGTCACACCGAAGAGTGCCCTTGGAGTCATACTCCCGGTAAAGAAACTCTGGCGGATCCACAACTCCAATGCGTTCCAGGCTGAGTATTAACAACTTAGGAAGGCCGGGCTCTGCGAAACAGATTCCGCCGATCCATCCATTGTCAGCCATCTAGAACAGGGCAAGAACCAAAGGTAAGTGCTTGAGTGAGGAAAGGATTAAGGATAGAAAAGTCCTAAGATGCTAGGTCCTGAAAACGGGTTTCGCTCCTAGGGTCACGTCCTACGGCCAACCTACGGCTCTGATACCACCTGAAGCGTCCCCTCATAAGAGAAGACTTAAATGTGATACAAAACATCAGTCCCAGGAGGCTGATGCCACATTTGTTACATCAGATGGTTCAAAACCTTACAAACCTTGGCGGACACTCGATACAGATGATAATAATAATTAACCAGGCTACGACATAACACCAGATCGCGAACCACATAGGGTCTACTACGGGCTCAGAGTACTGCGACAGCGGAGGCATCTCAACAGGGCCGGTTCCACAGGTAAAGTTGGGTGTAGAACGATAACCCTACTCGGCGTCGTCTGGTACGAAGTCCGGGTCTTCTTCTGTAAAAAAAGTAAGAGTGGGGTGAGTACAAACGTACTCAGCAAGTCCAACCACACCCACGGAGGGGGTTATAACAGAATAATATGCATAGGTAAATCAAGGATGAGGTTACGGTTTAATTTGCCGAAAAGCGATACTTTATGCAGGGGTTTATTTTATAGAAAACCATTTAGAAATCAGTTTTTGGCATTAACACAGAGTTCAGGTTTTAAAACTGCTACCGGACTCCCCGTCTGACGTAGCACACGGCACAACTGCCGGGACCAATTCCAAAACAACTCACACCAGCCCATCCCAGAGAAACACTAGTTATGTGACCACACCGTAACTCGCCCAATACCATGGGCACGGACTATTCGAATAGATTCTTAACTCTGCAGAGGTGTGCAACTTTACCCACAAGTAGGATACCACAACTCGAACACCGTCGTGTCGGTGTAGATCCCAACATAGCCATTACCCACCATAGCTAAGCCTGACTAGCCATCACGGGATGCACCAAGGGGTCATTGACCGTTCACTTAGGTATAACCGGGCATAAGTCACTCGGGGCTTATCCCTTCTCCTTAGTCACCCGTTGCTCTCAGCTCTCCTGATGGCTATCACACCAACTAGTGGGATTTATGCTACGCCATTGCCCATACAACGGTCGAGTGGTTTGCACGATAGTGGAGTCAGGTGAGATGACACACCAACTCGGTCCTTAGACACGACAAGATGGATATCTCCCTTCTTTGCCCAGCCACACAGGCATAAGCACACCAATCGGCAAATCACACAGAAATGCCGTCCATCTCGCCCATACTCATCTTTCGAAAATCCACATTTTATCCCTTCCCACACGCACACATTTTCTTTATAAATCAGATAGTATTATGAGTAAAGTCCTAAGCGTTCTAATATCGATTAACGTCCAAGCAAAATCAGACATTAATCTAGGTGGTCAAGGAATGGTCATCACAAATCAAGGGGTGGCTATCCAACCGTGTTTTCATACAAGTAAAACATATGCAACTTTATAAAACAGGCCATTGGGTTGTGTTTATAAAAACTAGGACAGAAACATGCATCAAAGGATGGGATTGAACTTGCCGTCTTCAAAGCCTTCGGGGAAGTCCTGTCCTTCGGGCTCGGGGTCGCGGATCGGGTCCTCGTTCACCTGCTCACAGCACTGCTCGTCAACGGGTTCTCCTTCGTTCACTCCGTGGTCTACAGCGCACACAAACAAACATTCAATCAAAACAAAGATTTGTCGTCGAGCTCGAAACGGGAACACATGAAATATAGGGCATAGATTGTTATTTTCGAATGGTTTCTGAATGGTATGGCCGAAACTGAGTTAGGAGAGGCGGGGTAAAATTTTAGGTTAAACCGGGGTCGTTAGGCACATAAAATGATAGGTCAGGGGAGCGTTTAGGCCCTAAACAGGGGTTCAGGGACCTAATTGTAATTAAGATTAAGTAGGCAGGGGCTTGGTTTATATTTTAGAAGTTTCTTGGGTTAATCTGAAAGGGTTAGGGGCTTAGTTGTAATTAACTTTATATGGTGGGGGTTTATTTTGGGAATATAACAAAAGAAGGGGTTTTAATTGAAAAAGGCTTTAAATGGGTGGGGTTTCTTTAGTGAATATAGAAAAGTGGAGGGGGTTCCTGGCAAAAATGCCAGTCCTCTTCCTCCCCCGCGCTGGGAAAATAGGGGAGGGGTAGGGGCGCGCCGGCGGCGGCCGATTCGGCCGCCCTGGGCCTCGACGGCGGCCCGGGGTAGAGGGGAAAGAGAGAGGGAGCTGCGGTGAGATGATCCCCTGCCTCACCTCGGCCGGAGATGGCGTGTGGCGGTTCGGCCACGGCGGCCAGCGGCGGCGGTGCTACAAGGCAGGCGGCGGCGGTGCTAGGGGAGCAAAGGAGAAGCTAGGGCGGCGGCGGTGGCTCTGGGTGGTGGTTGCGATACTTGGGGATGCTCCGCGGCCCCTTTTATAGGCGGCCAAGGCGGTGGAGGGGTAAGAGCGGGGCGACGGCCGGCGAGGCGGCTCTGAGCGGCGTCAATGGGGTGGGGACGGCGAAGCTCTGTGCGGGTGTCAACGGGGGTTGAGGCGGGATGCGTGCTGGTGAAGTGACGGTTCGAGGGGCGGCGCTGTGCTTCGTCAATGGCACCAGTGGACGGCGAAGTGACGCGAGGCGGCGACCGCCGCAGGCGGCACTGTGCCGTGGTCGCCGGCGCTGTGCGCCGGGGCGACGGCGTGCGCGTGCGGGTCGGAGCTTCGGCCGTCGACGGGACGCGTCGTGGGCAGGGCGAGCGGGGCTGGACAGTGGGGCGCTGCGCGCGTAGGAGCGGCCAGGCGGCCGTGGCGTGCGGAGCAGGGCGTGGGCGGCGCTGGAGCGGCGTGCAGGCAGGGTCGGGCTGAGCGCAGCGGCGCGCGCGAGAGCGGGGTCCCGGGGGCGTGCACGCGCACAGGCGCTCGCGTGGGCACAGCCCGGGGGCGGTGTTCGCGGCGAGCAGCGGGCGGCCGGGGCGCGGGTTGGGTCAGGCGGGCGCGCGTGGGTGCGTGCAGCGGCCGGGAGCGGGGCGAAGGCGAGCTGCGCGGGGCGCGGCCGGTGCGCGCCGAGCCGCTGCAGGGCGGCGCGTGCGCTGCGTGGCCGGAGCGGGGTCCAGGGGCGGCGTGCCCGGGGGGGAAAGGCGTGCTCAGCTGGGGCGCGGTCGGGCGAGCAGGGGGCGAGGGGGAGGGCGCGGGCCAGGCGCGCGCGGCAGAGAAGAAAGGAAGGGGAGAGAGAGAGGAGGGAAGAAGAGAGAAGAAAAAGAAAAGAAAAAGAAAATGGGAAAAGAAAAGAAAAAGAAAAAGGAGGGGAAAGAGAAGGGAAAAAGAGAGGGGGGGCGAGCGCGTCGGCGCTGATCGCGGCCGCGGTCGGCCACGCGTGTGTCGGCCGCGTGCGACGCGCAGGCCGAGGGCCAAACAGGGATGGGACAGCGGAAGATTTGGGTGCCGGCTCGGTTCCTCGGGGTATCGGGAAGTCAGGCGGAAAAAGAAACAAGAAGGGATCGAGCTCAACGACAAAACAAGGATTAGCGCGTGATTTAGTTTTGTTAGATTTTTGGGATGTTACAACATCCCAAATAGCCTTACCAGTCGGAAACTGTATATATGCATCAATGAGAGAATCTCCAATGATACT
This sequence comes from Panicum virgatum, assembly GCF_016808335.1. NCBI lineage: Eukaryota > Viridiplantae > Streptophyta > Magnoliopsida > Poales > Poaceae > Panicum > Panicum virgatum. Next base: position 32,614,343 of record NC_053152.1, on the reverse strand, counting down.
CAGCAAGCCAGCCTTACAATTGGTGTCATCATGATCGAACTGACGTTGCTCATCAACGGTTCGAACAGTAGCAGGCATCTCAGTCACCACATAAAAGTAACACATAGAGGTCAACCACAGAATAGTTTTCTGGCGCCATCTCTTGTAGTGAGTGCCCTCAAACGGCGGTGGTTTCAACATACCCGCAAAGCCAACAGATGAAAATTGCCTAATATCACGTTTTTTAATTGTTAGAAATCTAGGCAATTTCATGTTTAATTTATTCCATAAATATGATGCAAACAAGAAATGAATGATCATGATATCATATATGTGCTTATCAAAGGAATGCATGATCATGATATCATATATGTGCTTATCAAAGGAATTCATCATCAAAGTCATCATGAACATGAAACTAGTGCTAACCAGCAAAGCATGATATGTGAAAACTCTCAAATAAAGCATGTCAATCACAGTGTTTATGCTAATCACAAAAATTGCAATTTTGAGAATAAGATTAGCATACCCAGCGGCAGAGTCGAAAGCACCCGAAAGCGACATGGTGCTTTGATGTTGTAGTTGTCCCGCTCGATGTAGTGCAGAGATGTTGCAGTGACGATCACGCTCGTTCGCCTAGCGCTGGGAAGAAGTCGTGCCGTGCCGTCGCCCGAACAGGAAGGAGTTGACGTTGCCGCCGGGAACAGGAATTGAAGAGAGTAGTCGTGCCGCCGCCGACACTCCCCAAAAATGTGATTGCCGTGCTCACCCGAGCAGGCGAACTCACGGACAGCAGCGTTTCGGAGGCCTACTCTTCCGGTGCTCGTACGCGCAAGAACCGGAACGGGGCAGCAGGAACGCAGCACAACGGTGGAGCTTTTTGTGTGTTGTATGTATGGAAGACAGAGAAAGGATGCCTCTCTATAGCCCCAGGCGTGACCTTTGGCTGCTCGAGTTAATGCCATGAAAAGGCACCATGAAAGACCTTTGGCTGCCTAGCTTAATGCCATGAAAGGCACCATGAAAGGCACCATGAAGGACCTTTGGCTGCCTAGCTTAATGCCATGAAAACTAGTAACTCCCGGCCATTGAAATGTCCGTTACTAGTCACTAACCACGGATCAGTTAATAGTCATCAAATTGTGATCCAAAATGACAACACCCTTCTCAACTTCCAATGCAGTACTGTTACAATTGTAACCACCCCAAAATCATGTGCCTTGGGATTTATTGATCATTTTTAATAGACATTTGGCCCATTAATTCTAACATTTCTTTGATTATTGTGTCAAAATGAAATAGGACTATCAACAGAGAACGGAAGGAGTATAAATTGCCAGGGTGTATGAGCGTTATTCTTTTTATGGAGAGGGGTGTGGGTGGGGGTGGGATGGGGGTATGAGTTTCTTGACAGGGAGTTATTTTTATCATATTATAAAAAATTCGACCGGAGGAGATACGATGCTCCCTATTTTTTTTAATAAGAGGAATTGACCTCGGCTTCTCGGCAAAAAAATCTCCAAACCCTAACTTCTCTGACTAGCAAGGTGGATTTTTTAATCTCAGCCTGAAATTTGGTCCCACCAGAAAGATATGAGGTGTGCTACTGAAACATGAAACTACTCGGAATAATTAGAGTAGGACTTCTAAGCTCGTACCAGACTAGGGCACCTGTAACCCAATCCTCCTCGAGCGTATAAAGACGAGCAGGGATCCCCTCCGAAATATAACAATCTCAGGTAATACAAACCGCCAAATAGAACGTAGGATATTACGTCACTTGGCGGCCGAACATACCTAAACTTTGTGTTGCTTTCACCTTCAAGTTCCTGATCTCAACGACATTTTACCTACAAATCTACTACCTCTTGGGGTAAGGCGTGGTAATAAAACACCGACAAAGCCTATTCAAAACAAGATTGAATTGAACTAATTTGTATCCTATCGAGGAGCCATGCATGGGGCATTGTTATGTTCACTTCTATTTGATCCACATGTGGTATATAATTTGCTGGGCAACAATTGTGGTACGTAAAGAGGTACGAGGCACCTAGTAGAATATAGTGAGGCGATTTGGAGAAACTCCATCATCAACTCGGTAATTTTAGACATGAACCCTGTTCACGTTATTGATGAATTGCTGGTTACCTTTGGTACACGATAATATCTTTGCAATACTTATGTTTGTTTCCATACGAGGAATGGTGCCTCGAAACAAAACCGCAACACTTTTTAAGTAGTCATGATTTAGCTACAAGTTTATATACACGTAAAACCTCCACTTAGGATTTATAAATCTCATACAAGCTAAAATATACATTTCCTTTTGGCTAGTTGCTATTCCCTTCGTTCTAAATTATTAGTCGTTTTGATTTTTCTAGGTGCATATATTTTACTATACACTTTGATATATACTATATTCAGATGCATAGTAAAATCTATGTATCTGAAAAGTCAAAACAATTTGGATAGAGAGAGTGCTTCCCTTGCCCCGACATTGAATCTTTCACTTAACCCTGTTCAATAAGATTCTGTTTGGAAGGGCTCCGACTCCTTGCAAAAAAGATGGAGCCGGAGCTAGAGCAGGTGGATCAGGTTTTTTTGGCTCCACCGGCTCCACCTTCACGCAGGCAAAACCTGCTCCATCTTCTCACATGTTATAGTATAGAGCTGCTCCACTTCTATAGTGTTTAATAGGGCCCCATCAGGAGCCGTTCACGGAACCGGAGCTGCAGCTTTGCCAAGTAGACCCTAAATGCTCATATCTTCACCATTCTCTTTAAAGGACCCACAAAGATTTCTGAACAAAAATAAGGACCGGCGTGCAAAACCTAAAGGTGAATGGATTAAGCAAAGGCCTCTACCCGAAGCTAGGGATGAGTGAACAGTGCAGGTCAAAAGACAAGAAAAAAATAATAATTTGCTCAGCACCTACGGGCTCTTCCCTCCCAGCCGGACCGTGTTTGGTTGCCCTTCTCTTTGTCCACTAATTAGGGATATTAAATGAAGTCTAATTACGAAACGACCTTCATAACTACGATCCTGTAGTACTTACTGTAGCTAATGAGGCCCTTGACTGTATGATTAGAGCACGATTAGATGTGGTTAGTGTAGCATCACTATAGCCAATTATGATGGAACTTGGTCCATTAGATTTGTCTTGAAAAGTTACACCCATCCGTAAAAAAATTTCGCAAAAAACTTTATTCAGTACTCTATGCATACATTCGTCTTTTTTAAATTTTTTTATCACATTAACCAAACACAGCCCCGGTGGACAAAATTTCGGTGAAATTTCGCGAAATTCGGTGATTTCGCCCCCTCCAAAATTTGAAAATTTCGAAAATAATAATTTAAATATATTTAAAAGTATTTTTAAAAATAGTCTAAAAATAAATTTCAGCCGAAATTTTGTGAAATTCGATGGTTTGGGCCATGTCCGAAATTTTTTGACAAACAAAATTCAAAACCCTCGGTGGACTCCCTTTCTGCCCATATATACCCAGCACGGGATGCCGCGACAGATTGGTGTCCTCGCTAGCTGCCCACACGCAAGCACGCGCCAGCACTGTTCGCTCGCTCCCCCCACCTCACCAGCCCCGCCGCTCTATACAGTGCAGCTGCTGCCGACTCGTCTTCCTCCGATCGTACGTGCCGCCTCATCCCCTTGTAGTCGCTTTGAATTGCTGTCATAGACGTCGCGCCATGAGTGGCTCGTGCGGTCTTGTCGCCGGAGTGCAAGAATCGGGGACCTTCTTGCGGGGCTTCTTGCCTGGATGCCATTTTCTTGGATAGTTTAGTTGGCTTCTTGCAGGATTTTCTCCCGGATTTGTTACCGCCATCTGACGGTTTCTTGGTTGGGAGCAGGTTTCTTTGTCGGCGGCATGGACTGGGCAGCGGCTTCCGGGGCGCCGTCGTGGGGCACGGCGGCGGCGGACCCCGGCCCGACCATGCTGTCCTTCGCCGGGCCGTCCTCCTCCGCCGCCGCCGCCGCCGAGGCGCGGCTCCATGATTTTGCCGCCGGCCTCGCCCAGAGCGCTCGGCCGGCGGGGGCGGCGGGAGTAGGGAGGAGGTCCCGCTCGGCCGGCGGCGGCACGGAGGCCTGCTCCGTCGACGGGTGCCGGTCCGACCTCAGCCGGTGCCGCGAGTACCACCGGCGGCACAGGGTCTGCGAGGCGCACTCCAAGACGCCGGTGGTGGTCGTCGGCGGCCAGGAGCAGCGCTTCTGCCAGCAATGCAGCCGGTAAGGGCACCATCTCATCCAATCCTTGTACACAGCCGTCTGCTCGTCAGATTATTCAACCGTTCTTGTGCTGATGAGGTCATTGGTTAATAATTGTGTGTGAATTGGTCCCCATCATCTGTTGCTAACTGAGGAATTCAGGGTGGGGGCATTTGGTGCTTATTTGCTTACTTTGGGGAAAATTTAGGGGCAAAAAGATTCAGGTCTAGTATGGTCCCAAGCTGGCAAGCTAAATAATTAGGTTGGTAATTTGGTAGCGTCTGGCATTTAGGATCTGATGGTGCACTAATAATTTAATCTCGTGGGTTCGATGCGTCACTGATTAAACTACTGGGTTGGTATTTTGGTGTTGTTTAGGGTCTTGTGACCCGATTAATTTAGTCATGTTGGTAATTTAAAGAAAGCTGTTGGTGTGGACAACTGACTTGCTTGAGCAGGGTTCAGTTTTTTATGGGATATTCAGCATCATGCAGAATCTTTCTCATGATTGCTGAAGTTTTGAACTCTCTTCAGCTGCTTGCTCAGACTGAGCTCATAACTGCGCTGTGAATATGTGATGCAACGTTTTCAAACCATTCCTGTTTCCGAGCAACAAAATATGAAAACATTTCATAAGATTTAAGATCTAATCAAGCAAGTATATTTCTTAATGCATATTCTTGCTAATGGTGATAAAAGGAAGGCCTCAAACTAACATCAAGGTTATTTCATGGATTATTCTTTGCAGCAAGTGTATCTGAAATTAAAATATCAGGTTGTAGCTTTGTTCGTTGATTCAATTTCTCCCCTGGTTTTGGATGCATAGAGAAAAGATCCTGATGACATGCAGTTTCTGATTTTTTTTTAATTGGATCTTAGAGACAAGTCCCATGAATATTTGCAAGCTGACTATCATTCTATCATCTGAAGGCTGCATACTTCTTAATTTGTAGATCAACCAAGAACATAGAATGTCAAGTGCGATTATGATTCTAAAGAGATCTTGATGGAAGAACTCATGAACCGGCTAACAACTCAAACTACATAGGCAATATCTGTCTAGTACAAACTATGGCATACATCAAGCTACTCACTGCAGATTGGTTCTTCATCACTTCTTTCTCCTTTTTTGTGTAGGACATTGATTGATACTCAACTTGTGATGTCCAGCAAATGTAGAGCAAACTGGTTTTGCATTTTGCATATTAAATCTTTCAAGTACCTTCTCAATATTTTTTCTTCTTGAACACACAGAAGAGCTGCGTATCTTTTTATTAAGAGAGGAAAAAAAAATTCCAAGTACAAACCCATCACCTTACCTTGGACTAGAGTAAGGGATGTAACTCGTTTTGGAAAAACGAACTATTACACGCATAGAGGAATCCGGGACCTGATTGTTAGGAAATGAGCAACTCAAGTGTATTCCCTGCACAATGGGGCTGATAACCACATGTACAATATACAAGGAACACCCTATACTATTGACTAAGTACATAAGATGCATATTGATAGGATCAGTGATCCTACCGCGACTCCGTAGGTTGTAGGAGTACGAGAGGGAAGGGGAAGGCTTGAACCGGCGCCGGCGAGTGGGCGCCGTGGTTGCTGGATGAGCACAGGGAGAGGCGGCGGCGGCAGCGTGAGGGCTGAGGAAGAGAGGCGCAAGGGTTTTGGGGTGGCTCCGTGAGGTCAACTGAGATTGATTCTCAGCTTAATCTTCTCCAAACCAGAGTACGGGTATTTAACTTACAATTGTCTCACACTATGGAAATTAAATGACATAAAAGGGAAATCAAATATTGTGGCCCCTAGCCACTTGAGCACCGCCCCCTGCGCTGGTACGTGATCCACGCCGGGGCCGGCAGCTGCTCCTGGACTGGGGCCGACTCCTGGGCCCTAACATCTCTCCGGTCCTCGGGAAACAGCTCATCCTCGAGTTGGAAATCGGGGTAGCGCTCGGCGAAGGACTCCCGTGGCTCCCAGGTGGCATCATCCGGAGAGAGACCCTGCCACTCCACGAGGATTTCCCAGGCACCCTACTGGAATCGTGCCCGTCGCACCCGAACGGGAGTCAGGACCACCCTACCATCATGGACAGGCGGCAAGAGCGGCGTGGTCGTCGGAGGGTCGCCATGGAAGGGCTTCAACAGCCCCACATGGAAGACATCGTGGAGGCGCGAGCCCTCAGGAAGCCGCAAACGATAGGCCACCTGCCCAATGCGCTCGGCCACCTGAAATGGCCCTGCATAGCGAGGACCCAGTGTAAGGATCACCGGAGTGTCCGACCCTAGAGGGGGAGGGGGTGAATAGGATCGCTAATCGCTTTCTATCCTAGGGCTCAATCTATTTGCATAAGATAAACCTAACACGTCCTACACATGCTAGTTATGATTAAAGTTTATCTATGCTACTCTCTACTTACCCCTAAAATACTTGCAACTTATAGGCAATCATAATCAAACTAACTAGGAAAGTAAAGACACGCAAGAAAGAGTAAATGCGGAAACGTAATACGGTAAGTAAAGAGGTGAGGGAGAGAATATGCAAACTCCCGTGAATACACCAAGACACACGATTTAACGTGGTTCGGTTAGGACACCAAGTCCCTCCCTACGTCCACGGCCACTTGTGCAACAAGAACAAGTGTGATGCCAAGTCTCTTCGCTTGATCACCGTCTTGCGTTCGCCACCAAGGCTTCCGGCAAGCAAAGGCTAAGTGGCGCCAGGTCACCAAGACAAGGCCACCGCCACCGTCTCTCTCAAAGCGTCACCAACGGCACCGTCTTCACTATTAGAGCTTCTCACCAAGAGGGGTCTCCTTCCCCGCACAAAGTGTCGTTGCCTCTCCACACCAAGTCGGAGGGTCACACGACGAGTACACGATTGCTTGCCGTAGCAAGACTTTGCTCAAGGGAGCTCTCGCAAGAACTAATCCCTATACAAGTGCACAAAGCACTCTCTCAAAATTTCTCACAAGCTAGATATGACACTAAACTTTGCTAGGATGATTGGAGATGTTAGTTTGCTTGGGCAACACTTCCTTCAACTTTTTTGGCGTCCAACCATATGCAGCAACCGGCCTCGGGGGTATATATAGCCCACACACCCCAAAAGAGCCATTGGAAAAGTGGCTGACAAAAAGCGTTATCATCGGTTAAACCGATGATCCACTTTGTGTCATCACCGGTTTAACCGGTGAGCACCTTTTTCCAACTAGCCGTTATACTTCAACGGATACCTTAATCAACCGACGTAATCAACCGGTGAATGCATCTTCATCGCCGGTTTAACCGGTGCATGTAACTGTCCCAGAGTTCCCGAAAACCAACTCTCTGGACAACTACACCGACGTAATTGACCGGTGTATCATCGGTTCAACCGATGTATGCATTTCCCTTGGTCTTCTTCTGCCGTTGCATCGACGTATTCAATATCTTCATCGTCGGTTTAACCGACGCAAAACCCTAGCCTCAGCTTCTGGGTTCATTGCACCGGTGAGTACAATTTGCTCATCATCGGTTTAACCGGTGATAGCAAAATGTCTCTGTCTTGTTTGTTTTGATTTGATTTCTTCACGGTCTCTTCAATTCTTTGTCCTTTGGAACCACCGTAGGTGCGGCCCTTCGGGCCTAGCAACGCCTATCTTCTCTTTGTCATCACTTGAACCTAAAAGCCTGAGAATGGTCATCTTAACAATCATATTAGTCCAAGTGTTGCGTTGTCTATATCAATCACCAAAACATTATATTGAAATATGTCATGAGAGGCCATTTTCGCTACATTCAGCTTGCCCTTGGGCCGGTGCTCCAGTGAGTGGGTCGGCCTGTGGAGGAGGTGGAGCCAGACCCAATCGCCAATCGCAAACTCCAGCTCGTGGTGGTGCTCGTCGTAGTAATGCTTGGCGTGCTGCTGGCCCGGAGAAGACGCTCGCAGACGTCGGCGAGGAAGGCGTCGTGATCACGGAGTAGCGTGTCGACCGTCTCCGTCTGGGCCGCGCCGGTGGTATGTGGAAGCAGCGCCGGCGGGGGCCGACCATAGACCACCTCGAAGGGAGTCGCACAGAGAGCCGTATGGAAGGAGGTGTTGTAGCAGTACTCCACCCAAGCCAGCCAGTCGACCCAGGCGCGTGGGCGATCTCCCGTAGAGCACCTCAGGTACATGGCCAGCACCTTGTTGACGACCTCAGACTTCCCGCTCGTCTGGGGGTGGAAGGCTGTGCTGAAGCGAAGCTGTACGCCGGCCATCTTGAACAGGTCGTGCCACATGTGGTTGGTGAAGACCGGGTCGCGAACGCTGACGATGGACGTCGGGAAACCGTGGAGCCGAACGATGCAGTCGAAGAAGGCGCGGGCCACCGACGACGCCATGTACGGGTGGCGCACTTGGAGAAGCAATCGACCACCGTGAGGATGACCGACTTCCTATGGACCTTAGGTAGGCCCTCAATGAAGTCCATGGAGATGTCCGCCCACACCTGCGAGGGAACCTCGAGGGGCTGGAGCAGCCCCGCCGGTCGCTGAGTCGGCGTCTTGTTGCGCTGGCACGTCGGGCAAGCGCGGACGTAGTCCTCCACCAGCTTCTTGTCAAGGGGGATGGAGAAGTCGGCGCGAAGACGTTGCAGGGTCTTCTGGACGCCCTCGTGGCCAGCTGAATGGACCACGGAGAGCACTCGCTGGCGGAGGTCGTGCTGGGCGGGCACGGAGATGCGCTTGCCGTGGAGAAGGAGCCCTGCGTCCGTGTGCCAGGGCGCGTTGAGGCCCCCCTCCAGGAGCCGTGCGGCCTCGGTGGATGTGGCCACGCGGATGTCGTCGAGGAGGTCGAAGGACGGCCCGGAGATGGCGTGGAGCTCCACAGCATCATCGGAGCTGGACTCGCTGTCGCGGCGGGAGAGGGCGTCCGCCGCGGCGTTGAGACGGCCCGGGTGATACTCCACGGCGAAGTTGAACCCGAACAGCTTGCTGAGCCACCGGTGCTGCGAGATCGTGGACAGCCGCTGGTCGAGGAGGTACTTCAGGTTGTAGTGGTCGGTGCGGACCAGGAAGCGGCGCCCCCAGAGGTAGGGCCGCCAATGCTGCACAGCCTGTACCAGGCCAATGAGCTCCCTCTCATAGGCCGCCAGCTTGACGTGACGGGTGGCGAACGGCCGTCTGAAGAAGGCCAGGGGTCCGGACCCCTGGTGTAGCACCGCGCCGAAACCGGTGCCGGAGGCGTCGCAGTCTACCACAAATTGCCGCTCGAAGTCCGACATCTGCAAGACCGGCCCAGTCGAAAGCGCCTTCGCTGTGATGGCCTCCGCCGCTTCCGCGGTCCAGGCGAATGCCTCCTTCCGCAGGAGGCGCGTCAGGGGGGCGGCGATCGCCCCGAAGTCCCGGATGAAGTTCCGGTAGTAGCCCGCGAGGCCCAGGAAGCCCCGCATGCCCCGGGCTGAACGCGGCTCCGGCCAGGACGCGACCGCCTCCACCTTGGCGGTGTCCGTCGCGACTCCCACAGCTGAGATGACATGGCCGAGGTAGGCGGCCGAACGGGAGCCGAAGGAGCACTTGGAGCTCTTTAGGTGGAGGTCGTGGGCGCGTAGCGCGTCGAGAACGAGGCGGACGTGCTGCAGGTGCTCAGAACATGAAGAGCTGTAGATCAGAATATCATCGAAGAAAACGAGCACAAACCGCCGAAGGAACGACTGCAGGACGTCGTTCATAAGGGCCTGGAACGTGGCCGTCGCGTTGGAGAGACCGATCGGCATGACAAGGAACTCGAAGTGGCCGTGGTGGGTGCGGAACGCGGTCTTCTCCACATCAGCCAAGTGCATACGCACTTGGTGGTAGCCTGAGCGCAGGTCGAGCTTGGTGAAGTACATGGCGCCATGCAGCTCGTCGACCACTGGGATCGAGAACTTGTCTTTGGAGGTCTTGTCATTGAGCGCGCGGTAGTCGATGCAGAAGCTTTAGGTGCCGTCGGCCTTCTTGACCAGCAGCACGGGCGCCGAGAACGGAGAGGTGCTAGGTCGTATGATGCCCAGGGACAGCATCGTGGCACACTGACACTCGAGCTCGTCCTTCTGCAGCTGCGGGTAGCGGTACGGCCGGACCGCGACTGGCGCCGTGCCCGGCAGGAGGTGGATCCTGTGGTCGTAGGGGCGGGACGGAGGGAGGCCGCGCGGCCGGCGAAGACGTCGTCGTACTGCTGGAGGAGAACATCGAGGAGTGGGCGCTCGGGGTCGGCCGCGAGCGCGTGTGGGCTCGGCTCGGAGACGTCGACGCGGGGTGATCCGATCCCATGCCAGAAGACGCGGCGCCCATGCCACCAGAACGCCATGCAGAGGTCCTCGAAGTCCCACAGGATGGGACCCAAGGTCCGCAAGTAGTCGACGCCGAGGATGAGGTCGAATCCGCCCAAGTCGATGCCGAAGCAGCCGATGGCGAAGTCCTCCTGGCCGATATGCATGGCCACAGTGCGGGCCACCGCCCCGCATGGCACGCGGTCGCCGTTGGCCATCGTCACGCGCAGTTTGCCGCTCGATGTCGCCAGGCCGAGGCGACTCATCAGATCCGTGTGGATGAAGTTGTGCGTGGAGCCACTGTCGAGGAGGGCCGTCAGACGGTGTCCGTGGATGTAGACAGGAACCATCATCGTGTCCTCAGTGCGGATGCCGGCGATAGTGTGGAAGGAGACGACAGGCTCAGTATCCTCGATGGGTTGGGCGCCTGCACCCCCAGCCGCAGCGTCGTCCTCACCATCGGACGTGTAGTCGGCCACTTCCAGGTAGAAGAGGCGTTGGCACTGGTGGCCACGGACGTAGGGCTCGTCGCAGTTGTAGTAGAGGCCCCGACGACGACGTTCCACCATCTCAGCCGGTGTCAGACGGCGGAATGGTTTGGGCGGCGGCACTGGTAAGGCCGGTGCAGGAGCGGCCGGAGGTGGCAGCGCCGGCGCTGGAGGGGCCGCGCGTGGCGTAGCTGGCGGCGGCAGGGGCAGGCGCTGAGGGAGGCGCCCTGTACACTGTGGTGGGGCGGTCGCTGTGGCCGCTGCACAGCACTCGAAGGCCCGAGCTAGATGCATGGCATCCTGGAGTGTCTGGGGTGTGCGGAGCTCGACATCGACGCGGATGTGATCCGGCAGACCCCCCGCAAAGAGGTCCACCTTCTGCTGCGACAAGAGCTCTGGCGTGTGGCACGCCATGGCGTTGAAGCGCTCTTGGAAGTCCTGGACGGTGCCCTGCCAGGGAAGCCGGGCCAGCTCCGAAAGGCGATTGGAGCGGATGGCCGGGCCGAAGCGCTGGTTGGCGAGCTCCTTGAAGCGCTCCCATGTCGACATGCCCTCGTCCTGCTCGAGGGCGTAGTACCAGGTCTGGGCCACGCCAGTCATGTGGTACGAGGCGAGCCAGACCCGATCTGAAGCCAGCATACGCTGCCCTATGAAGAACTGCTCGAAGCGATGGAGCCAGTTCAGCGGATCTTCAGCGCCGTCGTAGGTGGGGAAGTCGAGCTTGCTGAAGCGTGGAACCCCCAGGCACTCATGCGCACCGGCGGCTCCCTGTGCGCCGGGCGCGCCCGAAGGGATGAACGGAGGGGTGTCGAACGAGGGCAGCGGTGACGGCGAGTGGGGGAACGGGATGCAGGTGATCAGCAAAGTCGGCGATGTTGTCGGAGGCGCTGTGGACATGGTGGCAGCGGCCGACGAGGAAGAACCCGCCAAGGTCGTGGATCCATACCCTGGCATCCCATAGGGCATGGGCGCAGGGGGGTTCGACGTCGGCGGTGGCGGGAGGCGCGACTCCAGGGAAGTCATGCGCGACTCCATGTCGCCCATGGTGCCGAGCATCTTGGTCATCAGGGCGGCGAGGCCCTCCATGTTTGGTGGCGGTGGTGGTGGTGGAGTCTTGTCGTCGTCGCCTGGCATAGCTGATACCAGGTTGATAGGATCAGCGATCCTACCGCGACTCCGTAGGTTGTAGGAGTGCGAGAGGGAAGGGGAAGGCTTGAATCGCCGCGAGGGGGCGCCGCGGTTGCTGGATGAGCGCAGGGAGAGGCGGCGATGGCGGCGTGAGGGCCGAGGAAGAGAGGCGCAAGGGTTTTGGGGTGGCCCCGTGAGGTCAACTGAGATTGATTCTCAGCCTAATCTTTTCTAAACCTGAGTACGGGTATTTAACTTAGAATTGTCTCACACTATGGAAATTAAATGACATAAAAGGGAAATCAAATATTGTTGCCCCTAGCCACTTGTGCGCCGCCCGCAGCGCTGGTACGTGATCCACGCCGGGGCCGGCGGCTGCTCCTGGACTGGGGCCGGCTCCTGATCCCTAACACATATACATCTAACAACCCCCCTCAAACTTATGGGGGGTCTACAACACTGAGTTTGGAGGGGAAGTAATCATGTTGCGCCCTTGTTTGAGCTTTCGTGAAGAAATTTGGCAATCCGAACTCCGAAGGGACATAGCGAAGGGCGACAATCACATCATGGACTTGTGATCGCATGTTGGAAGCATTAACCCTGATGTGCTTGGTGAGTTCATGCTTGACCGGATCACGAGCAATGCTGATCGCACCAGTGCTCTCAGAAGGTAGAGGAGTTGGTGTGGAAACCATCACACCAAAATCATCAAGCAGCCATCGGAGCCAAGTGATCTTAGCTGTCACAGCCGCCATGGCCCTCAACTCAACCTCAGCACTCGAACGGGAAACTGTTGTCTGCTTCTTGGTTTTCCAAGCAATCAAGGAGGATCCAAGGAAGACACAATAAGCAGAGAGAGAACGATGATCGGAGTGGTCACTAGCTCAGGTCGCATCAGAGTACGCCTAAAGGTGGAGAGGGCTAGAGTGAGGAAAGAATAACCGTCGAGAAATGGTGCCGCAAAGGTACCGAAGAACACAGAGAAGGTGGGTATAGTGGAGCTGAGTGGGAGTTGAGACAACCTGACTTAGTATATGGACAACACGAGAAATGTCAGGACGAGTGACCTCAAGATAGACAAGGCTACCAACAAGATGACAATAGCGAGTCTAATCAGCGAGGGGTTCGCCAATCGCCATCCATGGTGCGCAGGTGAACACGGAGCTCCATGGGTGTATCAACAGTGCGCTGATCTGTGAGAGCGGCGCGAGAAAGATCCTGAATATACTTCTCCTGGGAGAGGTAGATGCCAGCAGGTGTGGAAGAGACCTCAAGACCAAGAAAGTAATGGAGAGTACCAAGATCAGTCATCAAGAACTTATCGTTGAGGCGCTTCTTCACAAAGTCAATGAACTGAGAGTCATCACCGGTGATGATCATGTCATCAACATAGGGGAGAAGAAGCATGCGGCCACGAGAAGTGTGGACAAAGAGAGCAGGATCATGGTCACTTGGCTTGAAGCCAGCATCAGTGACAACAGAGGAGAAGTGCTCAAACCAAACCCGAGGAGCCTGCTTGAGCCCGTAAAGAGATCGCGCAGTTGACAAACCAAGCCATCTGGGACAGAATAACCTGGGGGTGGCTGCATATAGACCTCTTGCAATTCTCCATTAAGAAAAGCATTCTTAACATCAAGCTGGGAGATGGACCACTGCCACACAGAAACAATAGCAAGGAGAGTTCAGACAGTGGTTATGTGAGCAACAGGAGCAAAAGTCTTATCATAGTCACGACCATGCTCCTGCTGAAAACCACGTGCCACAAGGCGAGCCTTGTAGCGCTCAAGAGAGCCATCAGATTGAGTTTTAATCTTATAGACCCACTTGCAAGTAATAGGAGTGTCATGAGGCGACAGGGGGACAAGATCCCAAGTACTGGTGCGCTCTAAGGCAGCAATCTCCTTGGACATAGCGTGCTGCCAGTCAGTATGGATAGCAGCCTCACGATAAGTGGTCGGCTCGACAAGAGAAACAATAGTGAAGCCATAGTGCTCTGGAGAGCGTAGAGCACCACGATCACGAAGTGCATACCGGAGCGACGGGTTTGGAGTAGGTCCAAGGAGCGAGGGAGAAGACTCAGACGGCGGCTCTAGAGGTGGAGGTCTAGGGCGATGAGTGTAGACGTGAGTGATCTCACGAGAAGGAACCTCAGTGGAAGGAGGCCCAAGGAGTGACGGAGAGGAGTCGCAAGTGGGTTCGCAAGAAGGCACATCCGGTGGAGGTGCGGGGACAATAGAAGGAGCGGAAGGTGGTGGGAGAGTGGGTGGTGGGAAGGAGTGTGAAGACAATAGCGGAAGAGTCAAGAATGAGAGGGACTCAACAGCAGTGGAAGCAGAGCTAGAAGAGGAACGAGGATAGTAAGAACGGGATTCATCAAAAGTGACATCCTAAGATATCCTCATCGGACAAGTAACAGAGTCGTAGCAACGATAACCCTTGTGCTCCGTGCTGTAGCCAAGAAAAACACACTCAACTAACTGAGCAGTCAGTTTAGTGCGCTCACGAGGAGGAAGAAGGACAAAACAGACACCCAAAACACCGGAGATGACTGTAACGGGGAGCATGACCAAAAAGGCGCTCATAGGGTGTACACCCGTGAAGAACAGAGGAGGGCTGCTCGTTAATGAGGAAGACAGCTGTAGGGATAGCCTTAGCTCAGAAGTGAGGTGGAAGCTCGGAAGAAAGGAGTAAAGCACGAGAAGTCTCGAGAACGTGGCGATGCTTACACTCGGCAACACCATTTTGAGCGTGAGCACCAGGGCAGGAGAACTGAGTAAGAGTACCCTGATCAGTAAGGAAACGCCGATGTGCATCAGAGATGTACTCGCCAGCAGAGTCGGCGCGAAAAGCATGAATGGAAGAATCGAACTGTGTGCGAATCATAGCGGCAAACTGCTGGTAAATGGACATAAATTGACCACGAGAGGACATAAGATAGATCCAGGTAAATCTCGAATAATCATCAATAAATATGACATAGTAGGAATGACCCCCTTTTGAGACAAAAGGAGCACGACCCCATACATCAAAGTGAATGAGATCAAAAGGGTGCTGCGAAATAGAGTCACTAGAAGTATAGGTGAGCTGTAGCTGTTTGCCAAGCTTACAACCCAATGAAGAGCAACATCACCGGAAACAAGACCTAAAACACCACTACCAACAAGGGTGGAGAGCCTTGAACCAGAGAGATGTCCAAGACGACGATGCCACTGAGCAAAGGTAGTGGTAGTGGAAGCAGCCGATGCAGAAGCAGGAGAACTGGATGAGTAACTCGCTAGAGTGGTTGAAGGAAGTCGTTGCCAGTCAAGCTCCCATAGGCGTTGAGAGTTATGACACCTAGGCCCAGTCCCCACCAGAAGCCCCGTATGAAGATCTTGCACACAACAAGAATTAGACTCAAGAATGATATGACAACTATGATCAGTGATCTGACAAGCAGACATCAACAGCATGTTGAGCTGAGGAACATGAGAAACAGTAGGAACATGAAAAGAAGATGTAGAAAGAATACTCCGTCCAGCAACTGGAAGAGAGGTGCCATCAGCTGTCTGAACAATAGGTGGTGGATCAACACGAGAAAAAGAGGACAGCTAACTGGAATCTGGAGTCATATGAAAAGAGGCACCGGAATCAAGAAACCACTTGTATGATATACCTGAGGGTGGAGGTGGTGGAGAGGGACCAGAGGTCTGAGCATTAATGCCAGAGGGAGTAACAGCATTGAGACGGCGGAACAGTGTGAGGACCTCCTGCTCCAAAGCAGAAACTGAGCGAGCAGTACTGGAGCTACTGCACTGACCACGACGAGCCTTCTTGTCGCGCTGCTTCTTGCGACAAACATCCTCAGTATGGTGATCTTTGCCATAGTAGTGGCACCGAACAACAGAGTCGATACTCGGTACGCTCCATCGAGGCTGGCGGCTGAGAAGGAGCGGTTGCCATAGTAGTGGCACCGGACAACAGAGTCGGTACTCGGTACGCTCCGTCGAGGCCGGCGGCTGAGAAGGAGCGGTGTGCAAGAGTGGTACTCGGGCAGCCAGAACAGAGGAGGCCTGCGGAGCTCCACTCATACCCCCTGCTCGTAGATGAGTCTCCTCAGCACGTAGCTCCGGCATCACCTCATCAAGACGTGGGAGAGGCCGACGGGTCAGGAGCTGGGACCTGACAACCTCAAACTCAGGGCGAAGACGGGAGGGAAACTCATGAAGACGAAGAGTCTCCCGCTGTCCCCGGTGACGATCGCAGCATGTGCAAGAACCACTAGCACAGAACTTCGTACCCAAGGTGTCTAGACGATGCCACACCGCGGATATCTGACGATGGAACTCCTCCATAGTAGAGTTGTGCTACCGAAGTGATTGGGCCTCCTCAACGACCATGAGGTACAAGGCCTCGTTGCGAATCTCGTAGCTCTAGCGGAGGTGAGCCCACATCAAGTGAGAAGTGAAGAGACCACGGAGGGACAATGAGATGTCGACCTCCATGCTTGCAAGGAGGATTGCCTTGGCACAGGCCTCCTCACGCAGCCAGATTGCCTGAGTGTCAACATTGGACTGGTAGGTGTCCATCTCAGCCTCAAACGCCTCCATGAGAGGATTCTTAATCTCATCAGTCGCATCAGGTACGTTGGTGGGCGGAGTAGGAAGGCGGGGAGTAGGCGGACAGGGCCGCTCACCCGTGAGATAGCACCATAGCTAGTGTCCGCCCATGTGCACCTCCATGTGGAAGGCAAACTCACTCCAATTGGTGCTAGTGAATAGAACAGGACACCGAAGAATGGGTATAGCACCTGGTCGAGCAAGGGAGGCCATGACAGCAGCACACCATGTCTCTCTCTGTTTTCTTTTCTTTTCTTTGTTTTTTGTTTGTTTGTTTTTTATTTTTTTGAAGTGGGAGACAAAAAAACAGGGGAAACAGAGCCGCGTAGGGGCGCGCTGCAGCAGAAGAAGGGGCGGGAGGCCGGCGGGGCGCAGGAGACTGCGGATTGGCGGCGGAGCAGGAGGCCGCGAGCCGGCGGGATGGAGGCCGAAGGCTCACCGGTGACGAGTGGTGGAGGCAGCGCGGTCCCGCGGGAGACCGGCGGTGGTGCGGCCTAGCGGTGTGCAGGCCGGCACAGCTCGCGTCACGGCCATGCTGGGTTGGGAAGCGGCGGATCCGGCGGCAGAGCACTGCGGAAGGCATGTCCGGTGGCAGTCGCGCGCCGCAGAGGCGCGGGCCGGCGTGTGCCGAGGAAGGGAATGGAGGGAGGGAGAAGAAGAGGTGGAGCTGCCTTCGCCAACCGGCGGTGGTGTGGCTCACCGGTGTCTTGTCGGAGGCACGCCGGCGACAGGAGGTCCAAGGACCCTAACCCTAGGCTGTGGTACCATGTTAAGAAATCAGCAGCTCAATTGTATTCCCTGCCCAATGGGGCTGATAACCACATGTACAGTATACGAGGAGCACCCTATACTATTGACTAAGTACATAAGATGCATATACATCTAACACTGACCACAGCTAGACCTCTAACCAACAACTGGAACGCCCTCTAGGCTCAGGGTAGTAAACCCTTTGGCGCCAGAGATTTGCCATAAATGAAATTCATCCTTAAAGGCCTGAATAGGTCCCTGTAGATTTGGTGCTGCTCAGTCGAAAACACTTCTTCTGGAGCATCACCGATTTCAGCATCCTCATCAACATCACCATATTATGCTTAGTTGTTTGATCATCACCCTTATCCGGACTAGCTTCTCAACTGACATCTTGAGTGCTATCATCTCCCCTGATTGTTATGCACAATTGGAGTAGGAATTGGATCCAAATCAACAACTCGAGGTGCAATGATTGGCTCCTTTGGCCTCAAAATATCTTCTATTGTCTCATCTTCAAAGAACACCACATCTCGGATTCTCACGATTTTTCTGTTGATAGGATCCCATAGTCTGTAGCCAAACTCATCATCAGGATGGCCTAGAAGGAAGCACTGCTTGATCTTGCTGCCAAGCTTTGACCTCTCCTCTTTTGGAACATGCACAATGGCCCTGCGCCCGAAGACTCTCAAAAGTTTCTATGATACCTCCCTTCCTGACTATACCTTCTATGAAATGTCACCTTTCAGTTGAGCATAAGGAGACAAGTTGAGTACATATATTCAAAATCCTGAGTGATGATCATGTCATCACTATAAAGAAGAAGAGTCCAAGGTAAACTGTGGACAAAGAGCGCATTATCATGTTCAACGGTAGAAAAACCAACAAAGGTGACTGCAGAAACGAAGTGATGACACTAAACATGAGCTTGTTTTAGCCCATAAAGAGGCAATGAACATCATATCCTCATGACCATAATACCATGATGGGTCTGATGAAAAAAAAACTCGACTAGAGGGAGAGACATGCCTCTGATTTTGTCTTAAAGAAGAGTATATTGGCTTCAAGCCCAAGATGGTTACAGGGGTTTCATCGATCACAATCTGGTGTCTGTGTCATAATACCCAAACTCTGATGTTTCACCTCACAACTGTTGAGGTAGATATCAATGCTACCAGTCACGACCACACCACAAAAACATCATATAAAATCCATCTCATGCAATATGCCATGTTTGCTCACAAATTAACCATTTCATGGAGAAAAGGATGATCAAATCAAGAAGGTATGAATTTGACAAAAGCCTTTGTTGGACTCGCATTCTGAAAGACTATTGTTTCATGCTGTCCAAACACTCCACTCAACCAAAAGCCCAGTACAGCAATTACCATATAAACTTGGAACTCAGCCACTCAACCTATATTAAATAGTTGCGTTCATCCTTTGTCAATCTTTAGAATGGGCTACTGAAAGTATTTGCTTGTTAAATCCTAACAAAGCATTGGCAAGAAAAATAGCAACTCTAAGTCAGGATGCTTTTACTATGTTCATGGGAATTAAATTTTGTTTTTGTTTCATAAACTCTGCTTAAATATTTCTGTAAAATTCTTTATGATAATACTGGTGAGTCTGCCTGGAGTATTGTGGCGCCAAGCTTCCAACTCAAAGCAGTTGTTCTGAAAGGTACTTGTTTGTTATCTATGTGCAGGTTTCACATGCTGTCGGAGTTTGACGAGGGGAAAAGAAGTTGCCGGAAACGTTTAGATTGCCATAATAGGCGTCGAAGAAAGCCACAGCATGACCTGGCAAATCTTGGAGGTTTCTTTCCATATCATCAAGGTCTGTACTGTACATTTCTACATACATAGGTTGGGCGTCTTGGTATTTTAACAATCCTATTCCTAGGAAGTGTTAATCCAGTTTAGGTACATGATGAACTTACATATGTAGGCTTTGTTAAGTGATGGATCTCCTTGAAACGATAGCAGAGAACTATATCTATTGGCATGTCTAATAACATTTTAATCTAGCAGAGCTCGTCTTCATCATTTTTTTAGCTGATTACCAACTTGAACATATTCCTTCTGGAAGTATAAACTTTTTTTAGAAAGCTTTACCCAATTTCCAATAGGGAAACAACAAAGTAGATGGATAATGTTTGTTTTTTTCCTTGCAGTTAATCAATTTGAAATGTATCCACGAACAATTCCGACAGCCCGCCAGGATTCTGATGACATGAGCTTGGTCGATCCTCAGCCGCCCTTCTCCATATCATTCTCAAGAACACCAAAGCAGTTCCCTTTCCCACATGATGGTGGCAGCTTGCTCAGCGCATCCCGCCACGGTCATTTTTTGGTTCAGGATGGCAACCACACTGGAAGCAGTGCATGCAGCCACGATCTCTCTGGCACGCTGGGCCCCGAGTGTGCTCTCTCTCTTCTGTCATCGTCGTTGCATCATCCCTCCCCGGCCGGCCACGCCCAGGTCGCCTCTGCACTGTCTCGCATCGTTTCCACGTCGCAGCAGGTTGCAGCGACAGCTGTGACCACTGCGTTCGCATCCGGTGGCAGCCACCATGTGTTTGTTCCTGATGCTGCGCTCGAGGATCCTTCGCAGGCGCTGCCATTCCCTTGGCAGCAGTAGAAATTTCTTGTGTTTTCATGTTGCTGCTGAGCTCCTAATTGCTGGCAGTGGTGATGGCTGGGACTTGGGGAGGTGTTTGTGCACCTGGTGATTCAGGCTGTGGTCAAGAGCTTTATACAAATCCAAGTGACATGTCAAGTCCTGTCTTCGGGAAGATGGAGGTGGTGGCTGTTGTGCAGATTGTTTAGCTGATTAATTTTAATTTAAATATGTCATGTTCATAATTGTCTACATTTTGGTGGTATTCATTTTTGCAAAATATGTTCATGTATGCATTACTGGAGTGCTTGGAATCAGGACTTGGAGGCATTATTGCTGCCTCTAATTTGGAAAGCCATCATGCACAAGGTTTGACGGCTGAGCTTGTTCTGGGTACACTTCGCTTTGGTCAATCCAAGGCAAATGGTAATGGGCCAACTTGGACCGGGCCCATTGGATCAGAGCATAACGGTGTTTGCAGCCATGAGGACCCGCTAAGTTTCAATACGGATTTGGCTGGGCTGGAGAATAAGGATCTGTTTGTTTGAGCTAGTTTTTGGAGTTTTTTTTTTTTTGAAAAGCTGTTGCTAAGTTTTTCCTTTTGAAAAACTAATAATAGCTTTTAGATGATGCATTTAACTTTCTAGACTTAAAAAGCTACAAAAGATGAGAAAACCAGGCATTTCAGCTTTACATATAAACTCCGCATTTCTGAGTCTGGTTTTTCAGAAGCTTTGCTGTTCGTTTGAGCTTCTAGCTTTTTTCAGCTGCTCAAAGATCAAACATGGCCTAAATGTAGCATTGTTCTTCAACAGTTATGGTATATTTCTTTTTTCTCTGTAGAAAATTTTCTTTCTACTGCCAAAATATTTTTCACCTATGGAGTAAGTGAAAAATGTTCTTGTACTAGATAATGTTCTGCCCGGGTGGTAAGTGGAAAATGTTTTAGACGTAGAAACTAAATATCCCACATGTGGATCGAAAGGCACTGACGTCCAGAGCCATATGCGATGTTGTAGACTCCATGACGGTGACGAGCATTGAGAAGGAATGACCTCACAAAGCGGTAAGCTCTATTGCCGCCTTACTCCTCAGAATTGGAACCGGCCCGAAAAGGATCGTATTGAGATGCGGCGTGTTCAATTAATAGCTTGCCTAAAGCAAACATTCAATGCAAAGAAAAGGGACTTTCATCCCATCCCACTCTCTTTCTTCTTTCGTTTTTAGAATTCCTTTGCGTAGAACGTGATATCTTCTCACAACGTGTCGACGTGGTGTCCCAAGAAAACATATTAGCTTTAATACTAGCCAATTTGAATATTGTATTCAAGGTTAGGCCAATATTACATATGTAACACGCTAAATTTCACCATTAGAAAGTTTAACTAAAAGCTGGTGTGGACCGACTGCTTATATAAATTTTAGGCTCAAAAGATCAACTTTGGGCAATAAAACACACCAGGCTCAACTTGTCTTGTTACGTTCACACCATTGCATATTTTTGGTCTTTTTAGTTTCCCAGCCAAAGTTTCACCCATCACATCAAAGAGAATCTTAAATGCATGAAGTATTAAATGTAGACAAAAAATAACTTATTATACTTATTATAGTGATGCTACAGTAATCATCTACTAATTATAGACTAATTATCCTCTAATTACCCTTATTAGATTCGTCTCGCGATTTTTAGAGGAGATCTGTAATTAATCTTATAATTAGTCTACATTTACCACTCCTAAATGGTAAGATTTTATTCACAATTTTTTTTTGCCAAATTTCACCAACTAATCACCCCTTTTATTTTTATTTTATTGTGTTTGAGCTCTAAAGTTGTTTTAGAATTTTCCCCTAATTTTTCTAGGATCATTTCTATTTTTGAAGATTTCATTTGTTTTTCTAGACAAAGAAAAAAATGTTTCTCTTTATTTTCTTTTCTGTTTTCTTATTTCTTCTTTCTTTTCCTGTTTTCTTTATCTTCTAGTGCCGCTGGCCACCTTATTCCACCGGCCCACATTTCCTCTCTCCATTCCACCACCACCACCCCTGCTTCCTTTTTCTTTTTGGGCTGAGTCCGGCCCAAACTCCCCCACGCTGCTCTCCATCACTCTCTATGATGAGCGGGTCCCGCTTGCCATCCCCTACCTCCTGGGTCCGAACCAGACCCGACCTTCCCTTCCCCAAGTCCACGGCGCGCAATCTGAAAGAGCATCTAGGCCCTAGTGGGTTTTGGAGCATTGATTGACAACACGATTAAAGGACTAACTTGTTTGCATGAGATTATGAACAGGTATTTAATTATGAAATGTGTATTGAAAGAGATGGCTCATGTGTTGCAAGCAAGCGTGTTTATCCCATTGGTATAATGTGTATGTGACAAGCAAAACAAGAAAAGGAAAATAGAGCAAAATATTCATGATTGATATAAAAGGCTATAATATTTGCGAAGGCTTGTTTCGATCTATGATGGGATTCAAAGTGACAAGTAAAAGATTTTGTGAATGAGATGTGATATGCTTATGCATAGTCTCAAATATAGAAGATTTTGTCACATGTGATAAATGGTTATTAAATAAAGAAGCAAGCAAAACAAAAGAGAATGAGACATGAGTTGATGCATATATGATGACTCAAATTGGAAAGCTTGCATATAAGATTGAGTTGAGAATTCGAATTGACAATGAAGATTTCATGCATGACACAAATCAATATGAGTTCAAGATAGACGGTTAGGATAAAGGTAGAGGACCGAGAGGCGTGTTTCAAGAGGCTACGCAAGCGGCGGCTTGGGGGGAGCAAAGAAACCAATACGGGTCAAAGGCCGGAGATCCTAGAGTCATGGAGAGCTCTATGTTGAAGAGTGTCATTATTCAAGTAAAGAAAGTGACTTGTGAATCAAGTTGTATTTCACTCCTATGCAAATCAAAGATTCAAAGTCACTAGCTCAAAGCGGGTATGCTCAAAGAGTGAAGATGTTGATGCCCTCAAAGTATTGAAGAATGGACGGCATGATCAAAATGTGAAGTTCAAGTTGTGATTGTGGAAATTGTATATTTTATTTATACACTTGAGTATAGGTATGTCGTACTATCAAGAGAGATGCAACATCAGTAGGTTTAGACAATACTAAAAGTGCTCAAATAGTCCCTAGAGAGTTTAGCCTAAGGAGTGAGAGCTAACTGCAGAAAACAGAGAGGGACCGGTCTGACCAGTCCAAGGAACCAGTCTGAGCAGGATGAGCCTGCAACGGCTAGTTTTCAAAACAGACCGGTCTGACCGGTCTAACACTGACAGGGCAACGGCTAGTTTTGTGAGAAGGGGTATTTATACCCCATGACTTCACCCATTCGTGGGTGCTGATGCTAGAACTTTTCAGAACATCTTTAGAGCCTTGTGAGCACTTGGAGAGTCCTCCCCAACCTCTCTTTGTGAGAGTTGCTTGATTCAAGGTGAATCTTTGAGTTGGGTAGAGTGAATCCATTCCTTGATAGCCATTTGAGCAAGAGAGAAACATCCCGAGCTTTGAGCACTTGAAGTTGCGTCGGCCAACTCGATTGAAGCATTTGTTACTCTTGGAGCATCGGCTCCTAGACGGCTAGGCGTCGCCGGCTAGCTCCCAAAGTTGTGGTGAGCAGCGGCAAGTTTGTTGCGGCTTCGATCGTGTGCCAAGAGGACGCATGGTCATATAGTGGAGAAGAGGAGATAGCTTGACCTTGAGGTCACTACGAGCTTCCTCAACGGAGAGTAGGATTCACACGTGGGTGCACGGGGTGAATCCGAACTTCGGTCAAACAAATCACCGTGTCTTCATTGCATCATCTCTATTTCGGTTTGATTTACTTACCTTGCATTTATAGTTTTGAGTTTAAATTGTGCTTCCGCTCGATCTTCTTGGGTGTGCTCTATTTGTGTGTAGGGACTTGTTTATATTGTTAGAAATACTCTGCAAGACACATATCCCAAGTTTCTTATAGGTTCAAGCTCGAGAGGGGACTTGTTCCTGCTGACTGGATTGTCTGCCTGCATAGACCGGTCTGACCGGTCCAGGTAGTTCCAGCATGGATTAAGCGCCAAATTTTGAAGAAAAGCCTATTCACCCCCTCTAGGCTACGACATCGCGTGATCAAGATCCTTTCACAATCTAAAGATGGCTTGGTAGCGGCTCCGCCCACTTTTTTACCCTGCGCGTCTCGGTCGAAACGCTACAACCACCTTTCTTTTTCCTGAACTCCATGCGCCCTTACTCCCCCTCCCTCCCGCCATCGAACCTCCGCCGCCGCCGCCACCGTTGATCTGCCTCCTCACCGCCGGTCCATCAAATTTGAGTGATTAGTGAACTTTGTGGTAAGCTCCTCAACCTTTTTTCTATTTTCTTGGCCTGCTCCCGCGTCCCCAAACCCCTACGCAACCGTTAGAGGCATGGACCAGGCAGCGGAAAAAGACCACAATACCCTTCTATGAACTAGTGAAGTCAGACAGTTCTGACTTGATCCTGGTTGCTCTTTGTGGAAGAACCAAATGGATATCATTTTCCAGTTGATGGATATCATTTTCTCTATGGAAGACACCGCTGAAGAACCAAATAGAACCGGCCGAAAGCGAGCCCGGTACTAACAGCCGCGGATGAATACTCCGTTTTCTGGAAGTGTATTATCATAGAGGTAACGTGCAAGACGTCCCAGAACCTGTGTAGTTTAGCAACAACTATTTCAGCTCCAAACCCATGTGCAACCAAAGAGTTTGTTCTCTCGTATTAAAAAAAATAGAGTTTGTTCTCCCTAGTTCTTTCCACCTAAATTGTTCTCTCTCTAGATCGATCTGTGCTCGACTAGTCCACGGTTCCGGTACATTAGGTCAGCACTGGTACCTTGCACGTTTATCTTCTCTACTGTTTGTTTCTGAAAAATCAAATACTAGCTCCGTGCCTGCAAACGTTCGGGATTCGTGTATATGCTGGCCGGATTGTGTGTACAAATAATGTCCACAAGAATTTGATTTGATATGAAAAATCGAGAACAAATAATGTCTGTTACAAAAAGCGTTCAAATTAAATATTCCGAGCTGATCGATCTGATAGGTCGAGAGCAATGAAAACGTTTCCTGAACTGGCCAACTAGCAGGCCAGGAACAGGTAACAAAACAATGTCCAGTTGAGAAAGAAGAGCAGCAAAAAAGTTCAGAACAAAGTGTGGCAAATATAATCGACCCTCATGATGGTTAACATCTCTAGCAAATCCAAGCTGAGTCAGCCAGTACTAACAACTCATGCTAAAGGAGACACATGCTGAAAAAAAAAAGACGATGACTGCCATCATGAGAAGCAGAGCTAGTAGTACTGCAGGTACATAAGAGATAAGACTACATTTTGCAGAATAACAGTAGAGAGCCTTAAACAAATGCCCAAAAGACACATTGACCACCCTATACTAGTATACCAAGCAGCCAACCACCAATGGAGGTGAACATGCCTCTACCACTGTACCTAATCTTGCCGGTCAGAGATGGAGGAGGCCGCCGCTGCGGTCAACTGACGGCTAGCCGAGGTACACGTGGACGCCGACGGCGAGGAGCAAGATGGCGATGAGGGTGAAGTAGATGATGGCGTGGATGAGGATGGAGAGGCCGCTGGTATGGAAGTTGCCGAACTCGATGATCCGGCCCTTGCCGGGGATCTGGAACAGCAGGCCCGGGGAGAGGAGGATGAACAGCACCAGCCCGATGAACACCGGCGCCCAGTCCGCCATGATCTCCGAGCAACGACGGCCTCCACGCCGTGTGGGCTAGCTCTCAGCTCCTGCTCCTTCTGATCGGTTTGGTGTGGCGTAGGACCAGTGGGCCGGGGGAGAGTGGCAGGAGGAGCGTGAGAGGGTAATATATAGTGGCCTTTTGGCCAGGGAATGACTAAATTGGAGGGCAAATAGGATAGTGGGTGCATGTGTGAGTGGGAGGGTGATCCTCTGTGGCTGTAGGGAGGGCAGGCCATGGTGTGGGTTTCTTACTCTCCTTTCTAAGGAGCCGTGTGCTGTGTTGTGTGGTTTCAGAACACAGCTGAAAGAATTGAAGTCGGTTGTGAGAAATGGGACATGTGCAAATTGAGAACATTGGCGTAGCTATAAGTTATGTATATATGGCAATAAATCAAAGTTGGTTATGCAAGTAGTGCTCATCTTTGTACTTTATTATTGACAACAATAACTGTCGGTACTTTTTTCCAAGTTTTCAGAGTAATGTATCGTTATCTAAGAGAATGTCACTTTGAAGTTGCATGGCTTTTTACGGATGTAGTGGCAAGCTGTTACATCGATCATGCTTGTTGGCTCGTTTTCAAGGGATCAGCGTTCAGGTGATGAGCTTGTTAGTTTGGTTGTCCTATCAATCCCCTTCAAGGTAGCAATTGAAAGGGACTATTTTTTATTCTTGTTGAAGATAGAATCTCATCAAACTAATATATACACTGGCAATTATTTACCATTTAGTTCTTACTAGCTATTTATTAACCTAATATCTAACTTGATGTTGACTTCGTCAGACGATCAATATGAACTGATCTACTCCGAGTGTCCAACCTAAGTAGTACTTTGTTTACTCCTAGTGGCTTCAATTTCAACAAATGAATAGTGTGCAACCATAAAACTGTATGTGCGTGGACCTGGAAAAGGAAAAAAAGATCCAGATGAGGTGGAGAGAAAAGAGCTATAAACGTGTGATGGGGCAGTGTGATCCTCTGTTGTTGCTAGGAAGATCTGCATGGCGTGTGTTGTTTCTGGCATATTATTACTATATTAGTGTAGCTATATACTCCAAAGATAATCATGTGTATGATATCAAGGTTAGGTCTGTATAATTATGTGGACATGCTTTTTTTGTGCTATATTCGACGTGTGGATGTTGGTATCTTTCCTGGTTTAGTTCTTGTAGCTCATTGATTTTTCCTGGTTTTGCAACGAGGGTATCACAAATTAACAGAACTCACTTTACTTTTGAGTCTTACTAATGTGCTGCTTGCAATACTTTTCGTCATTGCACACTACACAGAAGCCATTATGTACTGGATTGCCATATATTAGTTCCATAGTTTCTCGTATGTGCCAAGGATGCTACACCATACACATCTGAATAAAAGAGTAATAATTTCTCCTTTTTTTTTGCGATTACACAGTACAACTCAGACACTCACAATGCATGTACACTCACCCCCCTATGAACACACATATGCAAATCCTACACCTATGAGTATCTTCAAAGACTAAGTCGGCAAATCCTCGAGATTGACGAAGTCACCAAATGTGTCTCGCTGTGGACGGGAACGTCGCCTACAACTGAAAGCACAACGCTGTTAAATCCTAGAATATTCGATCCCACGAGAACCACAGGTGCTACTGAGGCTTGGAACCATCAGACTATATATAGGCCCTTTTGTAATAATAATTTCTCTTCTAGGATATGTTTTTTAGCGATTCATCCCATGACCTCCAAATTGTACTATGTGGTACTACAAGCTAGGAAGAGAGTTAACATGTTCTTTAATTTTTGTACCTTATTCAACTTCAAATTTAGTATATGCAATACTCCTACTTTTCTTTGCTCATTAATTAGTCCATTTAAATGACATGATGAATCGCAACCCAATGTCCTATGCACTTCAACCAAAGTCGTAGAAGATCGGAACCAGGTGGAGGTGTGGTGGAGCTAGATAGAAAGTGAAAGTGAGTCCAGATGGAATCAAAGGCAGTTGATGGGAGAGAGAGAGAGATCCCAAACCCATGCATCAGGTCAGTGGTCACCACTCACCACACCCCAACACACCATCCCCTCCATGCAAATCTTTTTTTTCACACGCTTGTGACTGGCGTCCTTGTCCTCACACGTTGTCCTCTTGCTCGACGAGTGTTGGGCGTGGAATAAAGGCCTCACAAAGAGGAACTCCCATGGTGGTTTGCATGCCTGCATGGTATGGTCATGGTGGCCTGCTCGTGGGGGTGGTTGCCATGTCCGTTTCAGCCGTGGGGCTGCTGGAAAGGTCGATCTGGGC
This sequence comes from Panicum virgatum, assembly GCF_016808335.1. Taxonomy (NCBI): domain Eukaryota; kingdom Viridiplantae; phylum Streptophyta; class Magnoliopsida; order Poales; family Poaceae; genus Panicum; species Panicum virgatum. The sequence goes on along the minus strand of NC_053152.1, from coordinate 32,586,253 downwards.
AGACGGCGTCAATAGGAGGAGGGCACTGTGGAGCTTTATTGCCATCAACGTACGGTTTGTTGGGAGAGGACCTTGATAGAGTGTTTGTCCAAACATTGGGCAAGGTGTGTGTGGTTGCCCTAGGGGCATGTTTAGGGTGGAAAAAATGGACTAGAGGGAGACATTGGCTAGGAACTCAATTGGAGTTAACATTAATTTTTGGTTTTATTTTGGCAAATGCATATAGCTGACAGTAGATGATTGCAAGCCATTTCTTTCACTAAACTACATAATGTGTATCTTGTAGATGTTGGAAAGTGGTTATCTGATCCGCAGCAACGATCGCGTGCTTGGAAGAAAGAATATTGCATCCCCCATAACATGATTTGGGTTAATTATGTTCCGAAGGTTTCATCCAACTTTTTAGAGACCTTTGATTAGCAAAGGGGGTTTAGTATACTTTTGTAACTATGGATGGGCTTAAGATATCTTTAAGTTTTCTATTCTTTGCTAAGACTTGAACTTGGGGAAGCATATAATCCAATTTTCTAGCAGCAGTTTTTGCCTCGCAGATTTCCTCGGACTTTTAATATTATCTGGATCTCCAGATCCTAAAATAATGTTTACTTATCCTTGAAGGAACTTAAGCTTAATCTGTTTACTTAACTCACTAGTATGGAGCACCTCATCCGTGCCAGTGATGGAGCTAGCACCATGAATTCGATAGTAATTGTTGCAGCAGTGATTAGAGGAGACAGCTAAAATATTTTGAACTCATTAGGACATACGCAAATGTTTGTGCAAAACCAAAGAACTATGTTTCATTTTCTACACAACTCTTATGGTATTAAATCTTAGAGTGTGTTTTGGAGTACATTAGCACTCTATAGTTTCTTTCTGAAAATATCTTACTCTAGAATCAAGGTTATTATGCATGGCAGCATATATAACAGTCACAAACTCACAATGCACCTCTCAATTTGAACAGGATGCAAATGAAGCCAAAGGGACCAAAACAACTCAATGCAACATTGGTCTATGCACAGCAAAGATGAAATCGTGATGCCCACGTTTTCCTGGTGCGGGGCCAAATTAAATTGACACTTTGTGCCGAACAGGAGACTGTTTCTCTCTTTGGTTTTTTCTTTCTTTTGGCCGGTCGGTTTTCTACTTTTTTTGAAGACATGTGCTTGGGCTTGTACTGTGCTAACTTTTAGTTGTTGCCCGTCGGGCACCCTCCTTTTTAATATAACGGGCAGCTCTCCTGCCGGTTTGTTTCAAAAAAAAATTTAAAATTGCCCCCAAATCATGGTGGCACACCGACAAAATCGCGGTAGGTTGATCTTGACAATAATTTTAATTGACACTTTGTGCCCTCTGGTCTCCCTAAAAATGGTTTATGTTTTAAATTCATCATTTCATCACCAAACATAATGACATACGAAAGTGCAAGAGAAATTGCACCACAATTCCTTTCCAGCTAACACATGGGTGGTGGACCAAGCTGGTTGTGCTCACCAACAGTATAGGGAAGCTTCCTGTGTGGGCCGGCCGGGTTAGGTGCATGGGCTGCATCATCACTCATCAGCAACTGTGGCCCTTGTCATTTTGCATCATGGGTCACACCATAGGTGTGTGGTTGTGTTTGGATGAGGACATGAATGAATAGGCACCCAATTATTTGGTGCTTGGGTTTATCTTTGGACTTTGGAGTCATGTGCACAGTTGCACATACATGTAGAGTTGTGGGCAAAGGGATGGAGAAGAGGAATGAGAGGAGATCGTGCTTGTGCCAAATGATTGTTGCTTGCTAGATGGACAGTCATTTGTTGCAAGCTGATTGGGGTCCTAGATAGATTCCTACCTGTTTACCTGTTTTTTAAGCAACCTCGCTTTATATTGACTGGTGAAACTTCAACCAGGAAGGCATGTGATTGCTTCCAGTAGTACTTGTTCGTGGACCATAACATATAGTATACATATGGCAATACTCGGCCCATTGGTCAGTGTTGCTGATAAGGCCTTGTCCAACAGAACTACAGGGTTTGATGGTTCACAGATGGGAAAGCGAGAGCTGAAGTATCTTCTCAATGCCATAATAAAAGGAATATATACTAACCTCTGTTTCCAAACACTTTTCACTGACAAAGGCAACGTAGCAATTTTGACTTCTTTTTCTGCAAAAGAATTACATATGCTTGAAACATTCTTATAACAGATTTATTATCATGAAGCAAATTTTTTTAGTACTATACACTTCAGGCCTGGTAAAAAAAAAACACCAGGCGAGGCCAGGTTAAAAGGGCAATAAATATTTGTGAGCCCGACCTGAGCATGATCCCGGACCAAATATTTACAGCCCATGGTGGCCCTTTTTGAATTGGGCTGTGTTTGAGATCAAATGTTTGGAGCCCGCACCCGGCTCCATGGTGCTGTAGGCTGAAGATACGTGCTAATTCATTCACCCGGTTGGTCAAGAAGGTTTGGACTGGGCGCTGTTCGGGTGGGCCGAGTAGTGTTTGTCAGGTCGGGCAGCTAATGAACATGTTTATTACAGTTTTATAAGAATATAAACATTTTTTTAGAAAACAAGTTGTCCAAGTTGCTACAGTAATTTAGTAGTGACGAGTAATCTGAGATGGAGTTACTGAGTCAGTACCAAATGATAACTGGATTTAGATTCTCTTGTTGAAACTTGGGACAAATATGCAGAGTTCAGAGCTTGATTTACCTTCGTCTCCAAAAAAATTCCATTTTTTTCTTAAAAATAGCTTGATTTACCGGCAAAAGAAATTTCTTGTTAAATATATTCAGCTGGAAAATAGCAACAATTGTTCCCCGTTAGTTCAGTCTTAATTCTTGCTTTCATTAACTGAACTCTAGGTATAGCTGAATATAGGTGAAAAATAAGATAAAAGAAAACACGTTAGCGTCATCAGCATGTATGAAACGGTAACGAAGCAACCATATGTATTTACCTTATAAGAGATCTTGGAAAATGCCAGCAATATATGCACTCATTGATAGCCGGAGAATGATATTAGTTGGAGACACCAAATGCAGTGTACATATGTATATACGTACCTTCTTATCCCCGAAGGAAAAGGATTTGTCTTAAACGGCTCTGCTTCCTCGACGTGGCCACGGCCATCCTTGCTTTCCCAACAATTTAGTCCGGTCAATATTGTCTTAAACGATAGTGCTCAACGGTTAGTAACTCTTTATTTAGTGTTTACATGGTTTGAAACGGTATTTAAATAAAATTAAACAAGTTGAATGATTTTTATATCATATCATCAAATATGTATATTCATGATTGCAAAGTTGAGAATTTTAACTGATATATGTATTTATGCATACAAAGATCAAGCGTATATATTTATGCATGTATGGAATCAAGTATACATATATAAATATGTATACATGTAAGAATGCAAGTGGATTTGTCTTTATTTTACTAAATAGTATATTAACCGGACATTTAGCCTATCTAATAATATTTAATTCTGTTTTGTTATCCGTCCATGCCATTTACACCTTTATTTACCATTTATTAAACACCAACCATCTAATAATTAATACACCATTTACCGTCTAAATATTAGAGTTTACTTCTATTTGTGGCCGTTTAACCTGTTTACACGCCATGTAAATGTTGCACGGTGCCTAGATGTATCCATTTAATCAACCTTTTATCCCATTTAATGATCATATAACCCGTTTAAATGACCGTTCAATCCGATAAATAGCTAAACAATAAGTGACTGGTCGTTTAGCGTTTAAAGTTTACTGTTTAGACTAATATTGACATTTAAATGCTGTTTAAATGGCCGTTTAGACGAACATTGAGTGTGAATCTTCTTCCTCCTCCGCGATCACGAGCCTCCAAGCGTGCCGTCCTACTCAACTTCGTAGGCATCCTCCGTCTCAAGCTTGCCTTGACCACGACACCTCTTGAAGAAGGCAAGGCAGCGCCCGCACCCGACACCCTACAGCCCCTCTTTGTAGGTTGGCGCATGATGAAGAGTTCGTACGATGGCAACCACCGGAAGAGCCATGAGGAGGTCAAATTCAGAGGTGTCACCAGAGTCACTCATGCTTGGATGCAGTTCATATCGGTACTATTTATACAACTTTAGGGATTCTATAAAAAAAAACTAAAACTAGGGCATTCCCTTTACATTCTCAATTTCTTTGAGTGGTCAGGCTGAGCCACCATGTGTAATTGCGAAATGGGCCAACCCACTTGGTGATTTCTTCGTAAGTGCAGAGCAGGCAAAACAGAATGAAACGCTGTAAAAGCACATAACTACTATTGCAGTCACGACATATATTGTACATACCTTGTTTAAAAGAAGTTAATCACAATATATATTTCCTATACTCTGTACGGGTGCGGCGTTAGGATGAGAATGGGCCGGCCCGGACCTGGCCTTGGACCTGGCCCCCATGGCCTCAAGACCAACTTCTGAGGCCATGGACCGACCCAATCAACATTTTTCCTATGGCTTTGATGGTCCAATGGGCATCACGGGTCGGCCCAATTAAACCTATGTATATGTAATCATTTCAGGCATCTGCATGTCCCATTATGCAAGAGATATCTTCACAGTTGGCAAATGCTATTACAGTTATAAATCTCTAAAGTTAAAGGTCATTGCAGCAACAAGGATCAATTCTTTTTTTTTTTTCCTATGTAGACTTTGTTGCTATATAATCGCACTGCCAGTAGTGCATATACCTGGATTCAGATTAAGGGAAATAATGCGAACCAAGCAGAGAACACCATGCGTCAAAAGACAGAAACTGCCAGGACACGTGACTCAGGATGTTGCATCTCAAAAATATAAATAAACAGCAACCATCCTTAGTATTTGCTGACAGCAAATAAAAGGGACTAGTAATGATGAAGCTAGATTTCATGGACAGAGTGAACTTTGCTAGTAACAAATAAACAACAACAGGGGTAGAAGCATTGAGGTATGTACCTATTAGACCTCCAGCAGCAGTACCTTTTGCATCCATCGACCTGTACAATTCAGACAAATTAAACGCATTGGGAGGCGATTTTGCTGTGGCTGCAAAGATCTTCGAGCAACCCAGTAAGCAGTAAACAGTTTCTTTGCATCGGCAGTCAGATTTTGTACGTGTGCGCGGCATCTCCCGCCCGTGCCTCTGCTGCTTGGGCCCGCCGAGGCAGATCAGAGGAAGGGGCAGAAGTCTTTTTCCTCAACTCAAGATTTGAATTGAACAAATAAGGAATGATTCAAAGACAGCATCCAAACTGATTTCCATTCAATTCATTGATAGATAGATCGGGCTTTTGCAGCCTTACATCAAAACAAAGATTGAGAACACTACGCCACCAAGATCTTCCGTCTGACATCTACTCATACTAACTAGGATGACACCAAACTTGGTAGATTGATCGGGCGATGAGGATGATCCTACCTCCTCCTACTCAACTACCTTGGGAATGGTGATAAGGAAGACGCCATCTTTGATGGCACTCGCCTCGACCTCCTCCAGCTTGAACATGTCTGGTGGGAAGTACAGATAGTGCTCCTTGCCATCGTCCTCCTGGAATATCCAAGGTGGGAAGTCGCGCTCCTCGCCATCCTCTTCCCCCCTGTAGATCAAAATATCTACCACTAGGTGTAGTGTGCCAGGTCTACCCCTAAGGCTGATGAAGCCGGGAAGCCAGAAGTCGTGCTCATCCTTCCAGCACGAGGTCATGACCACCTTGTGGTCCTTGCCGATGTCCAACTTGGTCATGACCCGGAGCCTCAGGGATCCCTGGAGGATCGCCGCGCGTCTCCCAGCTGTTGTGGGGGTCAATGCATTGGTACTTGAGAAAGTCCTCCCAAACATCGAACTCCCAGCCGGAGTCGTCGTCATCCTCCTCGCAGGTGGCGGAGTCGGTGACGATGGAGTCGTCGACGGCGGTGGAGTCGTCGTCGTCCTCCTCGCAGGTGGCGGAGTCGGTGACGGCGGAGTCGTCGACGGCGGTGGAGTCGACGATGACCTCCTCGCCGGTGGCGGAGTCGGAGGAGGAGGAGGGAGGCGGCGCCGGTCCGGTGTCGTAACGGCGGCAGAGCAGGCCCCTCAGGCCAATCGGGTACTCCACGAGCCGCCTCCCCAGAGCGCTGGAGCACGCGGGGCGCCTCCTCCTGGATCTTAATCTAGGCGCGACCCTCCCGCTGGAGCAGCGCCTTGCTCAGCTTCCGCGCCGCCGCGGTAGGCCCCTGCCCCGCGCCGGGAGGCGACACGCGCCAGGCACAGTGAAAACATCTCTCACACTCCTGCCTCTCCCTCTCTCTCCTTCTCCTTCTCTCTCTGGCGTGGCGGCGGCGGCGGTGGCAGCTAGGTTGCGGAAAGGAGTGTGACCCAATGTTTAAAATAGCGGGTTAAGGCATTTAGCGTTTGGTGTTTGTAGAAGATAAGAAAGGCTATAGCGGGTATAGTGGGCTATAACCTAGCTAATCCATTTAGCGGTTCTATAAATACCATGTATTGAGAAATCCGTGCCCCTAACCTTGACACTGACTTCTGAAAAGTTGTACCTAAGTAGTTTGATATCAGTTCTTATGTGGATTCTGCCGGGTTTTTTAACAAATCCATGGCATCAATTATTTGCTATTAAGGCGCTGACGCGCCCTAAGCCTTTTCTTGGCTTGGAGGTCGCACATTCTCCTCGTGGATATTTGGTATCTCAGATCAAATAACGTCATGACTTGATCACTCGAGCTCAACTCAATGATGAGAAGACTGTTGACACTCCCTTGGAGCTTTACGTTAAACTCCGTCCGACTGATGGCTCACCACACTACACCAAGAAGGCCTTCACCTAAACACTAATATGAGATATCAACTCTATATGGAAACTTAACTCTTTATTCACCATAACTTATTACAACACATGACTCTTGCACTCTTTATGTGGCTACCCTGTCATGACACTACTACACTATATGGCAATCTTGCCATCTCCTACTTGAGACCTTTTATGCTATGGTATGACAAGAGGGGAGGGGAGTACTGCTATTTATAGGACTCCATGGCTTATATGGTTTTTTCATATTTTCATCTTTTGCAGACTTCTTTACAAATATCTAACTCTAAAATTTTCTTCATACTTATCTAACCATACAAATATCTAATTTCCAGAGTATTCCATATTTCACCAAGAAGCATGGTGACCATGGTTCATGCATACTCTCTAATATTCTAGGAGCTTCTCACAATTATATATTTCTATCTCAACATCATGCATAAATCTCTTAGTAATTTTGCATATAAACATGAAATAAAAAAATCATGTACTAAAGTACGTCTTGAACTTCATTCCCTCACTACATCGTTGACGAAATACTAAATTTTGTAAATGGCAAAGTTCAATACTAAACTAATAATAAATAAAGACTAACTATATGATTTAGCTGGCTATATAACCATTAATTTAGCGGCTATAGTGGGATATAACCTGCTATTAGCGGATTTAGCCTTTTAGAGCTAAGCGATGGATGTCCTAACTTTCTCCTCTCCCAAAAGCTATAGCAGGCTATAGCGATGGCTATAGCAGGCTATTTAGAACCTTGACTGGATGTTACTGCATCGTTGTTGCTATATTATTATAGTTAAAGGAAATATCAAGAAGTTTTTTGTTGGATTAAAACATATCACAACAGATCTGAGTGGAAGAAACAAGAAATCTTAGCTACAGAAAAAGAACAATCGGGTGTTGGCTTGATAAGGCCAGTACGGGCTCTGGAGATTCAGGGTTGGAACGGCGGACGAGCTCTCGTGTTCAATCAAGCATGGAGATCTGACGAAGAGACATCGTGTGGGAAAGGAAGGAGAGACGAGAAGCTTATCGGAGGGGAGATCTGCCGGAGGGGAGGGCGAGCTGCCAAGGGGAGGACAGCGCACCCGCCGCCGCCTACTCACTCGCCTCCATGCCAAAGCGGAGGAGTCTGACGGCGCACTTGTGGAGGGGTCACGTGGGGAAGTATCACACCATGGGTCGACCCTATCGTCCCATCGAGTCAACAGGTGTCGGCTCTAAATGGACCGTTTCTCATTTAAGGCCGACCCGGTGGCCCATTGGCCTTACTACTGTGGGTCGGGCCAGCGACCCAATGGGTCAACCCGGCCCATTCTCATCTTGAGTGCGCGCGGAGCGCGCCGTTCGTCCTAGTATGTATCATGTATGCTATGATAAAGGAAGGGACAGCGTTTGTTGGTCTGACTTGGGCTCTCATGGTCGTGGGCTGCTGGCCTATTAGTACTCATGGCCTGCTAGGCTGCTTGAGATGGTTATTAATTTTAGCGAGCTGAAACATGAACTTGGCTTGATTAAGGAAAAAGTCTTTATCACCTCCCATCTATGAGAGGTGGACTACATAACCCCAACCTATGAAATGGTCTATATCATATGCTGAACTTTCCAAAACCGATCAAATTACCCCCTAATGTAGTTTTGAAAAATCATAATAATCCACAGAAAAATCATAAAATAAAAAATCAAATTACCCCCTAAAGTAGTTTTGAAAAATCATAATAAATCACAAAAAATCATAAAATGAAAAATTAAATTGTGTTAGACTCCAAATGAGTAGATCTACACAGTGAATATATAATATGGTATGCTTCAATATATTTTTTGCTGTAGCTTTAGATCTATACTTTTCTTCATAGCTGTAAAAAAATGTACTAAAGTATACCATATTATATATTCACTGTGTAGATCTACTCATTTGGAGTCCAACACAATTAGATTTTTTATTTTATGATTTTTTTGTGATTTACTATAATTTTTTAAAACTGCTTTAGGGGGTAATTTGACCCGTTTTGGAGGGGTGATATAGACCGTTTCATAGGTTGTGTGGTTATGTAGTCCACCCCATAGGTGAGGGAGTGATATAGACTTTTTCCTGTAGTCTACCCTCCATAGGTGAGGGGGTGATATAGACTTTTTCCAAAAGATAATGAGCCGAGCTGAGTGAGAAATGAGCTGTGATTTAAATGAGCCGTGATTTCTTGTCAGGTTTAATGATTACAACTTTACAAGGTGGTAATTTTCATAAAAATTCAAAAGGACATTTAAAATTATTTTTAATAACTTAGATACAATAGGGGTACTTTAGATTATTTTCATAATAACTATTGGAAAAAAATCCAATTTATTTCCTTAGACAAAGTTTGAATAACCCACTAAACTATAACTTGGTTCAATTTACCCCCTAGACTAAGTAATTTTGTCCATTTTACCCCATATATAATTTGTCTTTTTTCTCTCCATACACAAGTCGAATTTTAATTTCAAATTTTGCAGGTTAGTAGAAGACATCACAATGCATATTAAATTTTTTTATAACTTTTTATCATTATTTTTCATATAATTTTGTACTTCAATGATTAATTTATTATTAAATATTCTAACCTATCAAAATATTGATAAAAAAATTATGATTTTTTTTCTAAGATGTGTTATGATGTGTATTATCATCTTGTACAATTTTAACTTAAAACTCCACCAATGCATGGAGAAATGAAAAGGACGAATTGTATTAAGGGGTAATCTGAACCAAAGGGCATAGTTTGGTGTGTAAAATAAACCAAACGATTGTTTAGGGAGTTATCCAAACTTTGACTATAGTTTAGGAGAGTAATTTAGACTTTTTCCATAACTATTAGATTTTTTATAGAAGGCCATTTAGATTATTTAAAAAGAGATAGACTAATAGATTTAGATTTATGGGTTACTATAGATTTAGACTTCTAGTGGCAGATCTATGTGATGTTTTAGAAAACAGAACATATATAATCACTACAATTATCCATAATGATTCAAGTCTACCAAATAAAGTAGATGATTCCCCGTATGTTGGTGCAAGATTTGAGAGAGCTTTTGGATAAACTATGATAGATAATACAATAATTCTTCAAATAAAACACTATGGAGGGAGCTTTTCGAGAACTATGAGCAAAAACTGAAATAATTATTTGGATAAAACGCTATGGAGAGCATATGTTATTACAAATAAGCAATTACACACACATATTATATCAAGTTATCAAAAAAAACTTAAAATGGTATATTTTAATAAATAAAATATCATATAAATGGTGCATTTGTAGAGATGACGATGTTGGAAGCCATATGACAAATCTCATGCATCAAAATCATCATAGACTTCTGAATTACTCTTTGGTTAATTAATGAAATAAAGAGGAGAAAGAAACCAATAAGGTATGCATCTCATGGATAGAGACATGCATGAAGTTGATCGGAATGTAGATGACATGCGTAATTCAGAGAAGAGGGAAATAGTAATAAATACTTATTAGTTGTCGTTCTTCTTCGTAAATCGATCTGTTCAGCGATTACAACATGAACGATCATGACACTTTTCCAGAAACACACTATCGATCCCATATAACATCGACATTGATGACATGATGAAGTCCACCGCCGCCCTTCATCCCATCTCTTGCCCTCAGTTGTTGTTGTCTCTTTAGTGTAAACACCCGTTCTTATGCTCCTCTTCCCACCGTTGCTACCTCCTGCAGTCCTGCTAGTACCACGTCGCCACGGCCTGCTCTCGTGGCAGTTTATTAATTGCTTGTTAGTGGCAACGTGGATCATGTAGTGGATTGAAAGGGCAACAATGCAATTAAAATGACTATTAACTTTTTGAGTAATGACTGCCAGTCTTTCAACAATCAATGGGGCCAAGGTGGGTGTTGCATGCTGCCATTTTCTTAGTTGCTCGCAACAATGACTTGAGTGGAAAATTAACTGGTGAGACAACATCCAACGACCCAAATGAAGATATCATGTTACATCTGATGTACAAAACAATTGAGGTGATGTGGCTGCATGAGGATTGAGAGAAATAGCATTTAATGGCTTGGTAGTGGGGACCAACTATATATGTTTTATAGATGTGGGGATGTTTTCAATCTTTAGAAATTTCTAAATTTTTATATTAACGTGTCTCGTGAGTTTAACGTGGAGGCTCCCAAAGGAGTCCTCCAATTAGTAATTGTAAGAGCCTAAGAGGGAAGTATGCTTTATAATTTTTCACAAATATTATATGTAAATGATGTAGGTCAAATCAATTCAAGGTAAATTAATGAACCAAGAAGATTGAGCCTGATCTCAAATTGGATGAGAAGTATCTTCAGAAATCTCCCAATAAATATTTTCAAACAAAGTGTTATTTACCATTTTTATATATTATTGGGAGAGAGAGTTTTACAGTTCCCCAATGATCATATCTCAGTACGGGAGTGATTCTTCGCTCCCTTTATTTGAGGGAGTTGGGGTGAAATGTAGGACAAACCAATAATTATTAGGACAAGAAAGATGTATTTGGAAAATGTTTCAGCAAACCTTTAAATTTGTATCGAACAGACTACAAATTTGTAGCTAAATTTCCGAAGTCAGGTGTTGGGGTTGACAAGGGATCACTCCCCACCGCAGGTTATAATTGGGCAACTCAGGAGCACCCGTGCAAGTTTAAACGGCGACATGATTTACCTAGAGAAAAAAGCGCGGGAGCCAGGGCGACCTCCCGGTATCCTCAATTAGGCGCTCCGAGGGCACCCGTGTCACGTCCCGTTCCCCAAACCTGGTGGCCGCCCGTCCGCAGCAATGGTCGGCGGCCTGTCACCGCCCCGGCGGACGCTGTCCATGGGGAGCGGCGGTGCCATGGCGCGCCGCGCAGCCGCTGCCGCCACCGCCACCGCCACCGACAGCCCCAGGCCCGGGCTCTCCCGGTCCATGTACGCATCGTTCTTCCACGAAGACACGTTATTCGTTCGCCTTGCGCGATTGAACAACCTGATCGGTCGATCTCTGCCATGACCATGAATGGGATGAACGCATGCAGGACCATGGGCGGCGAGCGCACGGTGAAGCGGCTGCGGCTGTCCCGGGCGCTGACGGTGCCCGAGAGCACCACCGTGCTGGAGGTCTGCCGGCGGATGGCCGCGCGCCGGGCCGACGCCGCGCTCCTCACCGACTCCAACGCTCTGCTCTGCGGCATCCTCACCGACAAGGTCTCCCCCTTTTCTTCCTCTTTAGTTTTCCTAGCTAATTTCCTTTGTAACCAACCATCGACGAATGGTCGGAACAAGATCAAATGTGCCATGGCTTCCCATGCGTTAGGACATTGCAACGAGGGTGATCGCACGGGAGCTCAAGATCGACGACACGCCGGTGTGGAAGGTGATGACGAGGCACCCTATCTTCGTCCTCTCGGACACGCTCGCCGTCGAGGCGCTGCAGAAGATGGTGCAGGGCAAGTTCAGGCACCTGCCGGTGGTGGATAACGGCGAGGTGGTCGCCATGCTCGACATCGCCAAGTGCCTCTACGACGCCATCGCCAGGATGGAGAGGGTGACCGAGAAGGGGAAGGCGGCCATCGCCAACGTGCCCGATGGTGACGACAAGTTCTCCATTGTTGAGGCTTTCAAGGAGCAAATGTGCAGGCCGTGCTTGTCCGCAATCGCCAGCACAGACTCAACGTTGGTTCGAACACCCCTTCCATGGAAAATATACTGTTCATCATTTTCTGCAGATTATTAGTCAGTCTAAAGACATCATCTCACATTTGTGAACTGAACCTGTGGATCTCGGACAGAGTCGTCATGGTATCGCCCGGTGATTCGGTTCTCGCAGCGACGAAGAAGATGGTCGAAGCGCATTCGAGCTCAGCTGTAGTGGCTGTGGGGAATAAGGCTCAAGGCATTCTGACGTGAGTGCCTGCATTGCTCTCTTGTGTCCATCTAAATTGTCTGAAATTTTTTCCTATTAATTTCGTACCGTTTTTGGTTCCTGATCATGCTTGCCAGTTCAAGGGATATCTTGATGCGCGTTATCGCCAAGAATCTTTCTTCGGACTCGACTCCGGTTGAGAAGGTATGTGCAATTGAATTCCATAAACCAACTAATTTCGCCTAAAGAGAAGGCCCAAGGGACTGATTGAGCTTCAGAGGTCAAGGGATTTACTTGATGCAAACTCTAGGTAATGACTCCTGATCCCGAATGCGCCACGATTGACACGCCAATACTCGACGCGCTACGGACAATGCAAGAGCGCAAATTCTTGCATCTCCCTGTGATGGACAGAGGTGCATCATCTCAGGAAAAAAAAACGTTCACTACAACCTAAAAAAACGTTCACTACAACCTGCAGGTTGTGACCAGTCTCAAGATTTTTTTTTCTTTCCGTGTCAGACGGCTCCATCATTTCCATTCTTGATGTGATCGATATCACACATGCGGCGATCTCCATTGTAAGTTCTGTTCACATCCATGATCCATATGCCAAGCCGATTGCATGTTCGGGTTGTCCAAGATGCCCAATTGATTGTCCAAGATGGGACAGGTTGAGAGCAGCGGCGAAGGGAGTGAAGACGCGGCGGCCTCGATGATCCAGCGGTTCTGGGACTCCGCCATGGCCCTGGGCCCCCTGGACGACGAGACAGACACCCAGTCCCAGATGAGGTTTGCCTGCACAAGTAGTCCTGAACTTTCTGAATCGAGCGATCACCGTCTGCACCTGTCAGTTTACACATGCTTCGTTTCTTTCTCCATCGATCTTTGTTCGCCTAATCAGTGAGGCGTCGAGGTCCCAGATGATGTCTGAAGCCCAACACGATTCTGTGGCCGGCAGCGAGGCGGCGTACCCCTCTGTGTTCTCGTTCAAGCTCCAGGACAGGCGAGGCCGGATGCACCGGTTCAGCTGTGGTACGCTAGCATACTGAAACTTGCCGTTTTCACTACAGTACACACAGCTTCTGTTCAGCAACCATTGAGCACTGTAGCATTTCCGACAAAGTGAATCTTCTCCCTTTCAGAGGTCCAGAGCTTGACCCCGCTGGTGACAAGCATCCTCCGGAGGCTCGGCGCCGACCCCGACCGCCTGCCGCAGATTCTGGTACATCATCGTTCCGGCAAAGAAACACAACATATAGTATCGTGTTGATCGATGCTATATATAGAAGCAAGTGATCAGTAAATTGTGAAAAAAAAAACTTGCAATTGCTCCTGTGGGTGCAGTACGAAGACGAGGACGGGGACAAAGTGGTGCTCGCGTCCGACGACGACCTCGCCGCCGCGGTGGACCACGCGAGGCTGGCCGGATGGAAGGCACGCATGCTCAGCTCAGCGAGTTCCCGGCTCTTCCTTTTGGATTCAGCCGATGCGTCTGGTCTCTGACTGTCTGTGCTGAATTTTGCAGGGCCTGAGGCTGTTCCTGGACTACTCCGGCACCACGGGGCGTAGGAAGGCTGTGGCCTCCTCCTCCGGTGGCGCCATGGCGGTGGGCATGTCGAGCCGGGATGCGTGGGCGGCGGCGTACAGCGGCGTGGCCGCCGGTGCTGCCCTCGTCACCGGGATCGGCGTGATGGCGTATCTCCGAAGATCTGGATAGCTACTGATACCACGCCATCAAGTTTTTGCTATCTTGAGACCGTCGTCGTTAGCATACGTGGGCAAATTCGAAAGTCTCGAGCGTGAATTCAAAAGAAATTCGAATATGTGGACAAATTTAAGTGCGTTTTCCCTGAAGCAACTTTAAGACGAGTTCAACCAAACCTAGAGCACGAATTCGAAAGTCACAATCTTGTTTATTGCTAGAAACAGGCACGATGCATGCCATCACATCTTTAATTTTTGCGTCCGACGACCGATCTGACTGGTAAAACACCTGATCATTTCAACTACTACTCCATCAACTTGGACGGTAAGGATCTGAAGACCCACTCCAAAAATCCTTTTAATGTCAAACCCTAACGCACTAATCCAAAGTAGTTCATAGATTGACCACATGTGAAATAACAATTTGCGAAGCTATCCGTATCTTGGTTCAAATGGTAATTTGGTACCAAATTTTTATACACAAGATCTCGATATATCAAATTATAATTTTGGTACTTCTCTGTACCTTTTCACGGAGCATATAAAACCCCATATATTAAAAGTGACAAGAATTTTCTTACAATTAAATAATTAATGGACCCAAAATTCTTTCTAGGTCAAATAAAATAATTTTCGTATACCATTAAATTAATCTGGAGCGAATATCCTAGCTAGTCCGCTCAACTTGTCTAGGCACTTAATTCAAATTTTGTAGTCATTAAAACATTCCCGGAATATATGACCACGTCAGTGGCATATGCGTCATTCAATGCATATATTCTCCAGGCCTTTAGAGCAACCTCAAATAAACTTATGATTGGGCTGGTCCACCAATCCATCGAGGTCAATACCAACCCTACCAATCCTTGAGCATCAAGAAATTAAACACAGCCATATATATATGATAAAGAAGAAGGACAGGAGACAGATAACAAAGAGCAGAAGCCTCAAAACTTTTCCAATCAAGCTTGCAACAACAACACCTCGCCAATAGGCCACTGTTGATCTGTTGCTGGAGACAGGGAAGGAGGAATTGCTAGGCCACCAATAACTAATCCAGGTATGATACTCCATGGAAAGTGGCAACCATTGAAGCTGTGGATTTTTTTTTCTTTTTCACTCAATATGGGTGTGCCATCATATCAAAAAGATCATCTCTTGGTTTTGCCATTAAAAATTTGTGTTACACATTAAGTTTGTTCCCATTTTTCTTTCCATTTTCACCCTGAATGTCCACTGAGGAGTGTTGCTTGATTTTTTGACAATTGTTTGGCTTCAGTTGTAAGCAAGGCAAAATACCACTTATTCAAACTTATAGTGTACTTCCTGCTCCTCATCTAAAAGTTGCAAGAACGAAATGTATTGGAAACTTTCGGTGGTAAAAATGTAAGCTAAGTTTATTTGTTGACACCAGGGAAGATGGAGATTGCAACGAGTGAGATGAGTTCCCTCCTCCTCAAGCTGGCTGAGCTGCTAACTGATGAATACAAGTTGCAGACAAGCCGAAGGGGTGAGATCATGTTTCTGAAAGCCGAGTTCGAGAGCATGGAAGCTGTCCTCGAGAGGGTGTCGAAGGCTCCTATAACTGAAAACCAGGTTAATATATGGACAAATGAGGTGAGGGAGCTGTCCTACGACATCGAGGATAGTATGGATAAATTCATGGTGTGCATTGACACCCATCCATCAGCCACACGACAGGGATTCAAAGAGTTCGTTAGTAGGAGCATGAGATTGTTGACAGCTGCAAGGACTTAGCATCAAATTGCAATGGAAATTGAGGATATGAAGACCCTTGTCAAGGAAGTGGCTGAGCGCCGCAATAGGTACAAGGTTGACACCATTGTAATCCCACCTTCTTTGGCAGCTGACATCGACCCTCGTTTGCATGGTATGAGTGGCCAAAGAGAGGAGTGGCCAAAGAGAGGAACTATTTGAGTTGCTTGTGCAAGAGGGCACATGCAAGCAACTGAAAGTGATATCCATTGTCGGAGTTGGTGGTTTGGGTAAGACAACTCTTGCTAATGTGATGTACCAACAGTTGAAAGAACAATTCGAATGCATTGCTTTTGTGCCAGTGTCCCTAAATCTTCATATGAAGAGAATTTTGAGCAGCATACTCTGTCAAGTTAGCGAGCAAAGTTATACGAGCATTGAAACATGGTACGTTGTTGAACTCATTAACAAAATCAGAGAAGTTCTTGAGAATAAGATGTAACACATACGCTCACTTTAGATCTACATTCTGTCTCTTCATATCCCAGATTGATTTTTTTTAGTTTGAACTTGGAATAATTAAAATTTCTCAATGAAGCGTCCCCTCATAAGAGAAGACTTAAATGTGATACAAAACACCAGTCCCAGGAGGCTGATGCCACATTTATTACATCAGATGGTTCAAAACCGTACAAACCTTGGAGGACACTCGATACAGATGATAATAATAATTAACCAGGCTACGACATAACACCAGACCGCGAACCACATAGGGTCTACTACGGGCTCAGAGTACTGCGACAGCGGAGGCATCTCAACAGGGCCGGTTCCACAGGCAAGGTTGGGTGTAGAACGATAACCCTACTCGGCGTCGTCTGGTACGAAGTCCGGGTCTTCTTCTGTAAAAAGTAAGAGTGGGGTGAGTACAAACGTACTCAGCAAGTCCAACCACACCCACGGAGGGGGTTATAACAGAATAATATGCATAGGTAAATCAAGGATAAGGTTACGGTTTAATTTGCAGAAAAACGACATTTTATGCAGGGGTTTATTTTACGAAAAACCTTTTAGAAATCAGTTTTTGCAGTAACACAGAGTTCAGGTTTTAAAACTGCTACCGGACTCCCCGTCCGTCGTAGCACACGGCACAACTGCCGGAACCAATTCCAAAACAACTCACACCAGCCCATCCCAAAGAAACACTAGTTATGTGACCACACCGTAACTCGCCCAATACCGTGGGCACGGACTATTCGAATAGATTCTTAACTCTGCAGAGGTGTGCAACTTTACCCACAAGTAGGATACCACAACTCGAACACCGTCGTGTCGGTGTAGATCCCAACATAGCCATTACCCACCATAGCTAAGCCTGACTAGCCATCACGGGATGCACCAAGGGGTCATTGACCATTCACTTAGGTATAACCGGGCATAAGCCACTCGGGGCTTATCCCTTTTCCTTAGTTACCCGTTGCTCTCAGCTCTCCTGATGGCTACCACACCAACTAGTGGGATTTATGCTACGCCGTTGCCCATTCAACGGTCGAGTGGTTTGCACGATAGTGGAGTTAGGTGAGATGACACACCAACTCGGTCCTTAGACACGACAAGATGGATATCTCCCTTCTTTGCCCTGCCACACAGGCATAAGCACACCAGTCGGCAATTCACACAGAAATGCCGTCCATCCCGTCCATACTCATCTTTCGAAAATCCACGTTTTATCCCTTCCCTCACGCACACATTTTCTTTATCAAATAAATTATGTTATGAGTAAAGTCCTAAGCGTTCTAATATCAATTAACGTCCAAGCAAAATCAGACATTAATCTAGGTGGTCAAGGAATGGTCATCACAAATCAAGGGGTAGCTATCCAACCGTGTTTTCATGCAAGTAAAACATATGCAACTTTATAAAACAGGCCATTGGGTCGTGTTTATAAAAACTAGGACAGAAACATGCATCAAAGGATGGGGTTGAACTTGCCGTCTTCAAAGCCTTCTGGGATGTCCTGTCCTTCGGGCTCGGGGTCGTGGAACGGGTCCTCGTTCACTTGCTCACAGTACTGCTCACTGACGGGCTCTCCTACGTTCACTCCGTGGTCTACAGCGTACACAAACAAGCACACAATCAATACACAGAAAATAAGGGTCTATCGTTGAGCTCGATTCGGGAACACATAAGATATAGGGTATGGAGTGATATTTTTGGGTGTGCTTCTAATGGCATGGTCAAAACTATATTAAGAGAGACGTGGTAAAGTTTTGGGTCGATCAGAGTTGTTTTGGCGCATGAAATGATAAGCCGATCGAGTTAAAGGATTAAATCCGGAGCTTTAGGATTAATCGGTGATTACTTTATAAATGAGAAGGGCTTAGTTAGAGATGTTAGTGCTACTCTAAAAATGAGCTCGACAGAGACCAGGGTCACTGAAAATGATGGTATAATAGTTGTGTGGAATTTAGAAGAGAGAATCAATGGAATCGGAGTTGAATTGAAAAAATACGTGGGACATATGGCTGGCTGTTTTAATAATTCCGAAAATGATTAATCCTAAATGGGGGAGGGGTTCACGTGCACGTGCTAGGCTTTAATTGGGTTGGGCTAATGGCTCATAAGCCTGGCTGCTGATTTGGGCTTGGCGATTGGTACTGGGCTGGTGGAGGGGTTCTTTAGACAAAAGAAAGGAAGGAGGGGGCTTTGGGGAAAATCCCCTTTCTTCTTCCTCGCGTCGACAGAACAGGGGACGGGAGAAGGCCGACGGGAGGGGGTTGGGCGCCGGTGCTCCGAGGCGAGATGGCAGCCGGGAAGTGAGGCAAAAGGGAGAGGGAGCCGAGGGGAGTCTATCCCCCTACTCACCTCGGGTGGAGGCGGCGTGAAGTGGCCTGGCCACGGCAGCGGCCCGAGCTCGGCGACGGCTCTGGTGGCTACGGTGCTGCAGAGCTTGGGAAGGGGAGGTGGTGGCCGGAATGGCTTGGTGGTGGTGGAGAGCAGACCGGGGCGCCTTTTATAGACAAGGAGAGGCGGTGGAGGAGGGGAGGACGTGGTGGCCGGCCGGTGCTCTGCGCACGGGCAGTAATGGCGGCTGGGACCGGCGCGGCGCCGAGGAGAGGGTGGTGTGCAGCGGCTGCGAGGACGGGGTGTGCAGAGGGCGTTGGCGCGTAGCGAGGAAGGCGCGGCCAGGGGAGGTCGATGCGGCGGCTGCGCGAGCTCTGCTCGCAGCGTGCGCGAGAGCCAAGGCGGCGGCGCTGTGCCGAGCGGCGCGGCGAGCCACTGGCGGGATGGGACGCGTCGGGCAGGGGCGCGTGCGCGGCGTGGGGCTCAGGGAGCAGTGCGCTTGCGCGGCCGGCGGTGACAGCGGGCACTGTGCGGGCGTCAACGACGGGCGGGGGTGCGAACGGCGAGGTGATGCGACGCCTCGGGCAGGCGGCGACCGTCGCAGCCGGCGCTGTGCCAAGGTCACCGGTGCTGTGCGCCCAGAGCGGCGGCGCGTGCGCGCGGGTCGCGGCTCGGCGTGTCGAGGCCGCGTGCGTGTTGCAGGGGTGCATTGCCTGGCGTGCTTTAGTTGTTTGCTTGCCTGCGTGCTGGGTGCGTGTGCGTGGGTCAAGCATGTGGGTGTTGCAGAGTTGGTCTCAACAGGAAGAAGGACTAGCAAGAAGGAAGCTAGTTGGCGTGATCATGGATTAGAGAAGAAAATAATTAGGTGATACTTAGGCCAAGGAAGATTTAGAGGCTCGATCAGAAAAGGGGTTTAGGAATGACTTGAGCTCAACAATAAGAAATTTTTTTGAAAGAAATGTTTTGTCACGTGATTTAATTCGGTAAATTTTTGGGATATTACAAACCTACCCCACTTAAAATGAATCTCGTCCTCGAGATTCGGCTGGCTCCTAAACAGGTGGTGAAATTCTTTCTTCAGAGCGTCTTCACGTTCCCACGTCGCTTCTTCTACTCCATGTCTGCTCCACTGGACCCTGCAAATCCGCACTTCGGAGTTTCTGGTCCTCCTGGTGACAGTGTCTAGAATCTTAACCGGTACCTCCTGGTATCGCAGGTCTGGCTGCAGATCTATCGTTTCAACTGTCACATGTTCTGCTTCGGGTACCCTCAAACACCTTCTTAATTGCGAGATGTGGAACACCGGGTGTATATCCGACATTTCTTCAGGTAGCTCTAGGCGGTATGCAACTGCTCCAATTTTCTTCAGAACTCGGTACGGTCCAATGTACCGAGGGGCCAATTTTCCTTGTACCTGAAATCTTCGGGTTCCTCGAATGGGTGATACCTTGAGATACGCGAAATCTCCTAGGTTGAAACTTATTTCCCGTCTTTTCTTGTCCGCATAGCTCTTTTGTCGGGACTGGGCTGCTTTTAGCTTTTCTCGAATCTCGGCGACTCTTTCCTCTGCTTCCTTTATGAGTGCGGGGCCGACTAGGGCACGTTCTCCAACTTCTGACCACATCAGAGGGGTTCTGCATTTTCTTCCGTAGAGAGCTTCAAACGGTGACATGCCCAAGCTTGCTTGGTACCTGTTGTTGTATGAGAACTCGGCATAGGGTAAGCTTTGTTCCCAATCTTTTCCATAAGTGAGGACACACGCTCTCAGCATATCTTCCATAATCTGATTCACCCTTTCCGTCTGACCATCCGTCTGCGGATGATAAGCGGAACTAAAGTCTAGCTTGGTGCCCATGGCTTTATGCAAACTCTTCCGAAATCTTGAGGTGAATTGGGTCCCTCTATCTGAAACGATTCGGCTGGGCACACCATGCAATTTCACTATGTTCTCTATATAGAGCTTAGCTAGCTTCTCCCCGTCATAGTTGGTCCGTACGGGTATGAAGTGAGCTGATTTAGTAAGGCGATCCACTATTACCCATATGGAATCGTGTCCTTTCTGGGTTCTGGGCAAGCCCACTACAAAATCCATTCCTACTTCATCCCATTTCCAAACCGGAATGGGTAGGGGTTGCAACAATCCTGCCGGCTTCTGGTGTTCAGCTTTGATTCTCTGGAAAGTATCGCAATGGGCGACGAATCGTGCAATATCTGCCTTCATCCCATTCCACCAATATTTCTGTTTTAAGTCCATATACATTTTGGTGGATCCTGGGTGGATGGAGTAGGCTGAGTTGTGGGCTTCATCCATGATTATCTGCCTGAAATCTCCTTTCTGGGGCACACAAATTCTGTCTTTATACCACAACGTTCCCTTATTATCAACTCGAAAGTCTGGGGCCTTATTTTCTCCGGTTTGCCTCCGGATTTCCATCAGTCCCTTGTCCGATTTTTGGGCTTTCCTGATTCTTTCTTCTAGAGTGGATTGAACGTTCATCACTTGGCTGGAACCTCGAGGGACAATGTGCACATTTAATCGTGCCATTTCCTCTCGTAAATGGTTATCCTTGGGCCCGTAGGATTTCCGACTTAAGGCATCGGCTACTACATTTGCTTTACCAGGGTGATAATGGATTTCCAGATTATAATCTTTAACTAATTCCAGCCATCTTCTCTGCCTCAGGTTTAAGTCTGGTTGGGTGAAGATATACTTCAGACTTTTATGGTCGGTAAAGATTTCGCACTTATTTCCAATCAAATAATGCCTCCAAATCTTAAGTGTGTGCACTACGGCTGCAAGTTCCAAATCATGAGTTGGGTAGTTCTGCTCATGAGACCTGAGCTGGTGGGAAGCATATGCAACAACTTTCCCGTCTTGCATCAGCACACAACCCAACCCTTGTCGGGATGCATCACAGTAGATGACAAAATCCCGATGAATATCCGGCAGGGTTAGTACTGGGGCTGTCGTCAATCTTCGCTTCAACTCCTGGAAGCTCCTTTCACACGACTCCGTCCAGGTGAACTTCTTCTCTTTCTTGAGCAGCTCTGTCATGGGCCGGGCTATCTTAGAAAATCCCTCAATGAATCTCCGATAATACCCAGCTAATCCGAGGAAACTCCTGATCTCACTGACATTGGTTGGTTGCTGCCAGTTGGATACTGCTTCGACCTTCTCGGGGTCTACTGCCACTCCTCCTGCGGTCAAAATATGACCAAGGAAGGCTACTTTCTCCAGCCAGAACTCGCACTTGCTGAATTTGGCGTATAACCTATGCATTCTCAGCTTCTCTAGAACTACCCTCAGGTGTTGCTCGTGCTCCTGAATACTCTTTGAGTAAATAAGTATGTCGTCAATGAAGACTACGACAAACTTATCTAGCTCGTCCATAAACACTTTGTTCATGAGGTTCATGAAATAGGCCGGTGCATTTGTCAGTCCAAAAGACATCACTGTGAACTCAAACTGTCCGTATCGGGTGACAAAGGCTGTCTTCGGGATGTCGCTTTCCCTAATCTTGAGCTGAAAATATCCGGACCTTAGGTCAATCTTGGAAAAGTACTTGGCTCCTTTTAACTGATCAAAGAGATCATCGATCCTGGGAAGGGGGTACTTATTTTTGATAGTGACTTCGTTTAGTGCCCGGTAGTCTACACACAACCTCATACTTCCATCCTTCTTCTTGACGAATAGAACCGGGGCTCCCCAAGGAGACGAACTTGGCCTGATGAAGCCAATCCGTTGTAACTCCTCTAGTTGTTTCTTTAACTCTGCCAAATCAGAGGCTGCCATCCTATAGGGTCTTTTGGCTATGGGGGCGGTTCCAGGAACAAGATCAATGACAAATTCTATGTCCCTATCTGGTGGCATACCGGGAAGTTCTTCGGGAAAGACATCGGGGTACTCATTCACTACTGGGACTTCTTCCAAGGACTTGGCTTCCATGCTAAACACCATCGGGTTTGCTCCACTTTCCCGGGTATGGCAGGTCACTCGGACTCCTTCTGGGTTTGTTAGGTGTACTACCTTGTCCGTACAACCTATGAGCCCATTATGTTTGCTTAGCCAGTCCATTCCGAGGATCACATCTATCCCTTCTGACTTAAGCACTACTAGGTCTGCTAAAAACTCTACCCCACTTAAATTGATCCTTACCCGTAGACAACCCAGTTGACACCTGATGTCTCCTCCGGGCGTCCGGGTTAATAGGGGTGTTTTTAGTAGTACCGTAGGTATTTTATGTTTCTCCACAAAGCTCGAGGATATGAATGAGTGTGATGCTCCAGAATCAAACAGTACTGTTGCAAGAGTTGAGCTGACTAGGTACTCACCGAGTACTACGCCTTGGGCTCCTTGAGCTTCCTGTGCGTCGATGTGGTTGACACGGGCTCGTCCAAAAGACTGCTGGGATTGCCTCTGCTGGTTGTTGTTGTTGCTGCTGTTGCCACGGAGGGGCACTCGGTTGGCACCGGTCAGAACTGGCTTGGGTCCGTTCACTGTGTTGGAGAAAGCCGAAGTAGCAGGCTTGTTCTTGGCATAGGGGCAGTCGGCGATGAAGTGACCCGTCTCACGGCAGTTGAAGCAGGCTCTCACGTTGCTGTTGTTGTTGGTGACCTGGCTCGCATTATTCTGTGAGGCCCTCATGGTGTTCTGGCTTCTGGGCTGTGTGTTAGGGGCCCGTGGTCCTGTCACTTGAGACTGAGTTTTGTACTGCATTGACGCTTGGGACCTTGGTGCGTTGTAGCTGAAGCTTCTGGGCTTCTGAAAACGATCCTGCTGGCGTGACTTACTCTCCAGGAACTTGCGCTTGTTCTCTTTTCTTTCCTCAATCTTAGCCCTCTCGGTGAGGATTGCCTTGTTCATCAAGGTGTTGAAATCAGGGTAGATCTGAGGAGTGAGCAGGGTCCTGAGTTCTGGGTTTAGTCCCTTCTTGAACATGTCCTGCTTCTTCTCGTCGTCGTTCACTTCATCTGGCGCATATCGAGACAGCTCCATAAACTGGTGAGTATATTCTTCCACCGACATACTCCCCTGCTGAAGTGCGCGGAACTCATCTGCCTTGCGCTTCATGGTGGCCGAGGGGATGTGATAACGGCGGAACTCCCTCACGAATTCATTCCAGGTGATGGTGGAGGCATCTCTGGCAGCAGCGCAGTAATTCTCCCACCAGGCTAAGGCAGTCCCGGTGAGTTGATGTGCAGCCAGAAGAACTTTATCTCGATCCTGGCACCCAAATGGCTCGAGCTTCCTCTGGATCACGCGGAGCCAGTCATCTGCATCCAAGGGGTTGCTGGATCCGGCAAAAGTGGGTGGCTTGGCCCTCAGAAAAGCTGTCAGCTTGTCATTAAAGGTCTGCTCTCGTGGCTGCCTGTTCACTAGAGCATTGGCCAGTGTCTCCAGTATGAGAGTCTGGTTATGGATTACTTGTGCCAGGTCCACGAAAGGTGGTGGTGGTGGTGGTGGCAGCTGTGCACCATGATTTTCTCCTCTGCCCTGACTCACTTCTTGTTCTTCCTGAGGATGGTTTTGCCCATCAGGGTGTACTCCTGCATCAGCAGCTGTAGGGTCCCTGACGCGGGAGGCCCTTGTGAAGCTCCGGGAAACCATCTGCAGATTGGGTAGGGTTTTTGTGAGATTGGGATTAGGTGATGTTTAAGTTGTTTAACTCGTATTTTTGAAAAGGCAGAATTAACCTTCTGCCGAAGGGTACACACAACAAGGCAAACAAGCAACCTTCACTAAAGCAAGGCAGGGTACAACACGGAAACACGACTAGAATGCGTACTACACCTCCGGGTACACAACTTTAAAAGAAAAAGGGGCACATCACTTCTTCGGACCACACGGCTTCATTCCTTGTCGGTTGCTCGCGCTTCAGGCAGACTCATTGGCTTGTGTGGGTTCCTCCCTCAGAAAGAAACTCGCGTTCTCCGGGGAAATGAGTGGTCCTGGCTCGCCATTCTCTAGATCTCCGTTTTCCCGGGGTTGCGTTGTGGCTTCTCTGGCGGCGGCGGCCGTAGACCTTCCAGGGTTCTCGGGTGGGGCTAGTGGGTTTCCAACGAGTGGTCCCCATCCTATGACGGGCGTTCCGAGCAGAACATGGTCTTCTCCTATTGCCGGGACTGGGGTTCCACTACTAGTCCATTCTTGCATACGCCGGTCTCGGGCTTGCCTGAGGCTCTCCTGAGCAACTGCTTCACTGCTGACCGCTGCTGCGGCTCTTGCCTCGGCTTGGACTGCTCGGATCTGCTGCAATCTTAGCGCGAGCTCTGCTTGCTCGGCTCGATGGGTCTGTTCCCTCAGCAAGTTGGCTTGCTCGTCAAAGAGCTGATCCAAGGAGGCTAGGTAGGTAGCTACTTGGTACAGGAGGACTTCTTCATGGCGGCGCCGTTCCAGGCTTCTCATTCGAGCTTCCCAAACTGGTGTCCTGATGGCTGGTGGAAAGAACCTCATTGGTGTGGGGGTGAGGTGTCCTTCGAAAATCCGGCATAGATAACGAAGTGCTTTCCTGATGGCTAGGGGATAGGTGTCCTGGTGCCTAAACCCTGTAGTAGTCACTCGCCATGATAGGATGTCGGGGTAACGGTCACTTCTGGCGACGACTAGGATCACCTTGCAGCGGAGAGTGCCATGATGCTCGTACTCTCTGCTGTAGTACCTTGGGCGTTCCGTGACGCCAAGGCTCTCCAGGGCGTTGATCAAGAGGCTGGGGAAACCAGGTGCAGCTTGGCAATCGCCCTGGGTCCATCCTTCCTCAGCCATCTGAAAACAAAGATAGGGTGAAAAATTTGCACGATTATTTGAGGTACACAAAAGGGGAGATTATTTTTATTTATGGCATCACGGTGGGGGTACAACTTCATGGGTACATGATTATTAGAGCAAAGGTTCTAGCTTAGAGACTACTCCTATCATGGGGACTCTTCCTCGATCCTAAGAGAGCGCTTCTTCAGTGGGAGATACTGATCCGTGGTGTCATCGGTCTGAGTACCCTTATCCCAATGGGTTTCCTCGGGCTCTTCTTCCTCTGTCTGAGTACCTACGTCCCAATGGGTTTCCATGGGTTCTTCTTCTTCATCTTCCTCTATCCATCCGCCTATTCCCCAGCGAGCCTCGTACCTCCGCATACGAGCTTGGAGAGCGGCTAGCGAGTCCTCGGCGCGTGTGGCTCTTGCCCGCTGTTCTTCCAGTTCTTCCTCTTTTTCATCCATTTGGACTTGGAGGGCGGCTAGGGAATACTCGGCATGTACGGTCCTTGACCGTTGTTCATCCAGCTCCTGGGTTGCCTTTTCTGCTCTGTGGACTTGCTGCTTCAGTTGTGCTGCTTGCTCGCGATAGAGCTCATCCAGGCCGGTGAGATAGATGGATAGGTGAGAGACCGTGTCTTCTAGGTCTTCTCCTTCTCTTCCGAGTCCTCTCATCCTGGCAATCCATGTGCGTCCTCTTTCTTCAGTCGGCGGGAAAAATCCCATAGGAGTCCGCTGGAGGTGATGTCTGTAGATCATTCGGAGCCGTCGCAGGGCCTTACGGGCGGCTTTCCGATAGGTATCCGGGAAACAGAATCCAGTGGTGGAGATGAACCAAGGGTCCACATCAGGATAGCGGGTGCTCCTTGCTATGAAGATCATCAGGTCACACCGAAGAGTGCCCTTGGAGTCATACTCCCGGTAAAGAAACTCTGGCGGATCCACAACTCCAATGCGTTCCAGGCTGAGTATCAACAACTTAGGAAGGCCGGGCTCTGCGAAACAGATTCCGCCGATCCATCCATTGTCAGCCATCTGGAACAGGGCAAGAACCAAGGGTAAGTGTTTGTGTGAGGAAAGGATTAAGGATAGAAAAGTCCTAAGGTGAAAGGTCCTGAAAACGGTTTTCGCTCCTAGGGTCACGTCCTACGGCCAACCTACGGCTCTGATACCACCTGAAGCGTCCCCTCATAAGAGAAGACTTAAATGTGATACAAAACACCAGTCCCAGGAGGCTGATGCCACATTTATTACATCAGATGGTTCAAAACCGTACAAACCTTGGAGGACACTCGATACAGATGATAATAATAATTAACCAGGCTACGACATAACACCAGACCGCGAACCACATAGGGTCTACTACGGGCTCAGAGTACTGCGACAGCGGAGGCATCTCAACAGGGCCGGTTCCACAGGCAAGGTTGGGTGTAGAACGATAACCCTACTCGGCGTCGTCTGGTACGAAGTCCGGGTCTTCTTCTGTAAAAAGTAAGAGTGGGGTGAGTACAAACGTACTCAGCAAGTCCAACCACACCCACGGAGGGGGTTATAACAGAATAATATGCATAGGTAAATCAAGGATAAGGTTACGGTTTAATTTGCAGAAAAACGACATTTTATGCAGGGGTTTATTTTACGAAAAACCTTTTAGAAATCAGTTTTTGCAGTAACACAGAGTTCAGGTTTTAAAACTGCTACCGGACTCCCCGTCCGTCGTAGCACACGGCACAACTGCCGGAACCAATTCCAAAACAACTCACACCAGCCCATCCCAAAGAAACACTAGTTATGTGACCACACCGT
The DNA here is from genome assembly GCF_016808335.1 of Panicum virgatum. Lineage (NCBI taxonomy): Eukaryota > Viridiplantae > Streptophyta > Magnoliopsida > Poales > Poaceae > Panicum > Panicum virgatum. Next base: position 32,558,733 of record NC_053152.1, on the reverse strand, counting down.
AACTCGCCCAATACCGTGGGCACGGACTATTCGAATAGATTCTTAACTCTGCAGAGGTGTGCAACTTTACCCACAAGTAGGATACCACAACTCGAACACCGTCGTGTCGGTGTAGATCCCAACATAGCCATTACCCACCATAGCTAAGCCTGACTAGCCATCACGGGATGCACCAAGGGGTCATTGACCATTCACTTAGGTATAACCGGGCATAAGCCACTCGGGGCTTATCCCTTTTCCTTAGTTACCCGTTGCTCTCAGCTCTCCTGATGGCTACCACACCAACTAGTGGGATTTATGCTACGCCGTTGCCCATTCAACGGTCGAGTGGTTTGCACGATAGTGGAGTTAGGTGAGATGACACACCAACTCGGTCCTTAGACACGACAAGATGGATATCTCCCTTCTTTGCCCTGCCACACAGGCATAAGCACACCAGTCGGCAATTCACACAGAAATGCCGTCCATCCCGTCCATACTCATCTTTCGAAAATCCACGTTTTATCCCTTCCCTCACGCACACATTTTCTTTATCAAATAAATTATGTTATGAGTAAAGTCCTAAGCGTTCTAATATCGATTAACGTCCAAGCAAAATCAGACATTAATCTAGGTGGTCAAGGAATGGTCATCACAAATCAAGGGGTAGCTATCCAACCGTGTTTTCATGCAAGTAAAACATATGCAACTTTATAAAACAGGCCATTGGGTCGTGTTTATAAAAACTAGGACAGAAACATGCATCAAAGGATGGGGTTGAACTTGCCGTCTTCAAAGCCTTCTGGGATGTCCTGTCCTTCGGGCTCGGGGTCGTGGAACGGGTCCTCGTTCACTTGCTCACAGTACTGCTCGCTGACGGGCTCTCCTTCGTTCACTCCGTGGTCTACAGCGTACACAAACAAGCACACAATCAATACACAGAAAATAAGGGTCTATCGTTGAGCTCGATTCGGGAACACATAAGATATAGGGTATGGAGTGATATTTTTGGGTGTGCTTCTAATGGCATGGTCAAAACTATATTAAGAGAGACGTGGTAAAGTTTTGGGTCGATCAGAGTTGTTTTGGCGCATGAAATGATAAGCCGATCGAGTTAAAGGATTAAATCCGGAGCTTTAGGATTAATCGGTGATTACTTTATAAATGAGAAGGGCTTAGTTAGAGATGTTAGTGCTACTCTAAAAATGAGCTCGACAGAGACCAGGGTCACTGAAAATGATGGTATAATAGTTGTGTGGAATTTAGAAGAGAGAATCAATGGAATCGGAGTTGAATTGAAAAAATACGTGGGACATATGGCTGGCTGTTTTAATAATTCCGAAAATGATTAATCCTAAATGGGGGAGGGGTTCACGTGCACGTGCTAGGCTTTAATTGGGTTGGGCTAATGGCTCATAAGCCTGGCTGCTGATTTGGGCTTGGCGATTGGTACTGGGCTGGTGGAGGGGTTCTTTAGACAAAAGAAAGGAAGGAGGGGGCTTTGGGGAAAATCCCCTTTCTTCTTCCTCGCGTCGACAGAACAGGGGACGGGAGAAGGCCGACGGAAGGGGGTTGGGCGCCGGTGCTCCGAGGCGAGATGGCAGCCGGGAAGTGAGGCAAAAGGGAGAGGGAGCCGAGGGGAGTCTATCCCCCTACTCACCTCGGGTGGAGGCGGCGTGAAGTGGCCTGGCCACGGCAGCGGCCCGAGCTCGGCGACGGCTCTGGTGGCTACGGTGCTGCAGAGCTTGGGAAGGGGAGGTGGTGGCCGGAATGGCTTGGTGGTGGTGGAGAGCAGACCGGGGCGCCTTTTATAGACAAGGAGAGGCGGTGGAGGAGGGGAGGACGTGGTGGCCGGCCGGTGCTCTGCGCACGGGCAGTAATGGCGGCTGGGACCGGCGCGGCGCCGAGGAGAGGGTGGTGTGCAGCGGCTGCGAGGACGGGGTGTGCAGAGGGCGTTGGCGCGTAGCGAGGAAGGCGCGGCCAGGGGAGGTCGATGCGGCGGCTGCGCGAGCTCTGCTCGCAGCGTGCGCGAGAGCCAAGGCGGCGGCGCTGTGCCGAGCGGCGCGGCGAGCCGCTGGCGGGATGGGACGCGTCGGGCAGGGGCGCGTGCGCGGCGTGGGGCTCAGGGAGCAGTGCGCTTGCGCGGCCGGCGGTGACAGCGGGCACTGTGCGGGCGTCAACGACGGGCGGGGGTGCGAACGGCAAGGTGATGCGACGCCTCGGGCAGGCGGCGACCGTCGCAGGCTGCGCTGTGCCAAGGTCACCGGTGCTGTGCGCCCAGAGCGGCGGCGCGTGCACGCGGGTCGCGGCTCGGCGTGTCGAGGCCGCGTGCGTGTTGCAGGGGTGCATTGCCTGGCGTGCTTTTGTTTGCTTGCCTGCGTGCTGGGTGCGTGTGCGTGGGTCAAGCATGTGGGTGTTGCAGAGTTGGTCTCAACAGGAAGAAGAAGGACTAGCAAGAAGGAAGCTAGTTGGCGTGATCATGGATTAGAGAAGAAAATAATTAGGTGATACTTAGGCCAAGGAAGATTTAGAGGCTCGATCAGAAAAGGGGTTTAGGAATGACTTGAGCTCAACAATAAGAAATTTTTTTGAAAGAAATGTTTTGTCACGTGATTTAATTCGGTAAATTTTTGGGATGTTACACTCAAGTACTTTAGATTTCACAAAAAAAGGAGAATGCAAGTGTTTTAGTGCATTTGCTGTTGAGAGGCTGGAATGTTTCATTCCATATTACATGCTATTCTTTCTATAGAAAAATTGGGTGTACTCATACTGCTAACATGCTCTCACACAAAAGCACATGTCCTTCATTGTAATTGATGATATTTGGGATGAATCAACTTGGAATTTGATTGAAGATGCGCTCATTGATAACAACTGTGGTAGCAGAGTGATCACAACAACTCATATAGCAGAGTGATTAAATGCCTAGAATTCAGTATGCCAAAATCATTGTAAAAAAAACTTGTTATTGCCAAAATCATGACCATGCACATTTAGAGTTTAAACTGCAGCCTCACGTCCAAAAGCACAAAGATAGTTTGTAACTCCCATGCAATTTTTCTGCCAGTACTACATTGCAGGAGGGTAAATAGATGATGTTTTCACTGTAGATTAAAGAGACATTAGTTACATGTATAGGAGAGCACAATGTGTTTAAGTATAAGTGAATTGTCCATCTCTTCACATCAGTTTAAGCTTTTGGGTTGAACTGGCTGGTGCATGCAACTCAATGCATTGCCTTTTTTTAGTAACACATAGATATGTGAAAATGAAATTCGATTTTTAATTCTACTATTTTTTGCACCTTCTATATAACTCAGGTTGTTGAAAAGAGAGGGCCATGGGGTGGAGATGGAGGGAGCACTCACGATATCATGGTGGCAAACCATAATCCAAAGAACGTAATAATTTGTAGTGCTGTTGTGGTCGATGCATTTGGTTTTTCTTACCTTGACAAAAATGGGAGGGAACATAACATGCCACTTTGGGGTGGTGTTGGTGGAAGTACCAACAAGGTGAGGGCATATTCCTTGAAATTTTCCTCTTTTCTCTCTCTAGAGGATTATTACTTTGCACTATTAACTGGGGAGGAAAGAATACTATATATGTACTTCTTTATTTCTTGATTGAATCATCTTGGTTCAACATAAAACACAGTCCTAGCACGGTTTAGAAAACAGAAATCCACAAGAATCCCTTAGGGGCCCTTTGGATCCTCTAAATTTGGAGGAATTGAAATATACTTGATAAACTAGGCTATTTGTCTTAGAATTTGACATCCCACTACTTTCCAATCACTTTCCAAAGTTTAGATATAAGCCTATCCTAAATTCATAAGGTAGGAGATGTAAATTGATTCTATACAGCACCAAGTTATGTTTCTATTCTGTAATTTGTAGCACGCTCTTTGGCTCACTCCTCTATGGTAGAAATATAGTACATAAGTATCTCCCTCATGTGGTCAACAATACTATCCAAACATATTCTGTAATATAATCATATCAGATTAATAGATTTGTGTCCAAATTATGATTATTAGAATAAAATTCAATTCCAAGGTTCCAAACAGGACCTTATTGAAATTATGTTGTCCCAACCCGGACCTTGTGGTTGACCATCATGGTCTATGATTTTTTGACCAATATAAAAGCTCGCCTGGGATAAATTTTGGGGTGGGGGGGGGGGGGGCGGGGCGGGCATAAAGGCATTTTTTGTACTTTGGGAGGTCATGCAGTTTGATTATTCTATTTTCTTCTCTCCATTTGCAGATTAATCTAGGTCCCTCCAAGTTTGTGAAGGAGGTTTCTGGCACATACGGTCCATTCTCTCATCTTCCAAATGTTATTATGTCACTTACCTTCGTGACCAATTTATGCAGTTATGGACCTTTTGGACAACCATCAGGAACCCCTTTCATACTCGAGTGGACAAAACCTGCAACATCATTGTCTTCTTTGGCGCTCTGAGGCATATCTTGATGCAATTGGTGTTTATGTTCGACCTTAACGATGGTAGCTTCAAGCTACTGCTTCCTTGTATGTATTGATCTTTGGCAAACTGATGTTGCTAAAACAGTAAAACTTCAACATGTTGTTTTATCGAGCTACTATGATTTTATTTTTTTCATCTGCCTCCTTTATCTATTATTTATATTTGTTCTCTCTTATTTTTTAAATGAGTTGGTGGTAGTGTTCGGAATTTCGGCAAAAAATTGACAATTTTCGAGGAAAATCGGCACCACTGGTAAATGGTCATACTAGTATTACTGGTATTTTTGGGTCTCAAATTCATCTGGACTTTCAAATTTTAGTCAAATTTAGCCAAATTTCAAAAATAATCAGCTGAAATTTTGGTTAAATATCGACCTACCATTCAAAATGCACCCCTCCGAAAGTTTTTGTTAAACTGGTAGCTTGAACACTGGTTGGTGCAAGGGGACAATTTTCTAGTCGGGCACCAAAGTTGACTATTAGGCTCTGTTTGGCATAGATTTGGAACAGCTTCATCAACAGCTTCATTTGAAGCTGTACCAAAGAGGCATTTTGCAAACAGCTCCATGCATGAATCACCTCATGAAGCTGGAAACGACTCACACTACGCAGGATGAGCCAAAAATACTAGTTCCACAAGGTTCACCTCCTCTATCCACTCATGAAGAATAGGAATAAATTGTTTTGCTAAATATTTTTTTTAAATTGCTTCAACTTCATCAGATAAGCTACTCCACCAACTGTTTTAGAAGAAGCCGAAGCCATGCCAAACGGGACCTTAGAGATGAGATGACCAGTTCAAAGTATATTACCAAAGGCACCGGTAAATTGAACTATCATCGAGGCTATTGCGCGTGGCATAGTAAGTGGGAGTAGGAAAAAGGAGCAGAGAGGAATGGAGAGGGTGGACATTGTCTTCACAATCCAAATCAGGACATAGAGGAGAGTGAGTGTCCATGCGGTTGACTTCAGGGATTCTTTTGACTTTTTTCCAATCCTTCATTTATTCTTGCCTAGAACAAATACTGCTTATTAGAATACTAAGGGACACTACAGGGCCAACTGGCCAAGTACTTGGCAAATAAAGAAACCTTGCATTGGATTAATTCGAGATCCATGGAAACCCCATGGCAAACTAGAATCCTTGTAGCAGCGGCGGGATGCTCTGCTCGTTCCTGAAGTAGTCGCCAGGATCCACCCTCCCCTTCACCGCCGCCAGCCGCCGGAAGTTCCCCATGAAGTACTTCTCGCCCCACACCCGCCCGCTCTCGTACGTCGTGACGCCGTCGCCGCCGACCGCATTCTCGCCGATCTCCAGGTCCCGGTAGTTGGCGTACGCCTCCCTGGGGTTGCTGGTCACGAACTGCTCCATGTGCCCGTACAGGCCGCCGAGCCACCCGGTGGCCGCCGCCGCCACGGTGCCGTTGGCCTCGCCCGACCAGAACACCACGTACTGGACGTTGTACAGCACGCCCTGCCGGTGCGGGTACGGCGTGGCGAAGTCCGGCACGCCGGCGCTGACAGCGCCGCCGTGGGGCTCCAGGATCATCAGCCCGGCGCCGTACTGGGACAGGTGCTGCTGGAAGATGCCCTCCCAGCCGGCCAGGCCGATGGCGCGGCGCACGTAGTCGGACTTGTTCTTGACGAAGGTGCCCAGGTTGTTGGTCCGGTTGAGGAGGCCCTCCGCGGGCGCGTCGGCGGCACCGAGCGTGATGAACGCCATGGCGCGCAGCCAGGTCATCTCGCGGCAGTCGGCCGGCGCCATGCCGAGCTCCGGGAAGAAGGCGCCCATGGCGCGGAGGAGGCGCGAGCACCGGCCGAGGAAGAGGGTCTGGAAGAAGGCGTGGCGGTCCTGCACGACGACCCGGATGGTGAGGTCCGGGAGGTACGGCTGGAGGATGAGCGTCTCCCACTTGGCGACGAGCGCGGCGGCGCCCTCGTCGAGGGTCCGCTGGAGGTTGACCACCGTCACCGTGTCCTCCACCCTCGAGAGCCGGAGCCGCCACGCCACGACGACGCCGAAGCTCTCGCCGCCGCCGCCGCGGATCGCCCAGAGGAGCTCCTGGTCCGCGGACGCGACGCTGGCGATGAGGTCGCCGTCGGCGTTGACGACGCGGGCGTCGACGACGCTGTCCGCGCCGATGCCGTACTTGCGCATCATCAGCCCGATGCCGCCGCCGCTGAGGAACCCGCTGACGCCGACCGTGGGGCACGCGCCGCCGGGGAACGCGAGGCGGCGGTCGGCTGCGCCGACGGCGTAGTAGAGCTCGCCGAGCGTGGCGCCGGCGTCCACCCAGGCGGCGGCCTCGGCCGGGCGGACGTCCACCGCGCGGAGCCTGGACAGGTCGAGCACCGCGAACGCCTCGGGGCGGACGGAGCGGTAGGACAGGCCCTCGTAGTCGTGCCCGCCGCTGCGCACGCGGAGGCGCACGCCGTGGGCGCGGCCGCAGCGCACGGCGGCCTGGACGTGGGGGACGCCGGACGCCGTGACGATGCACAGCGGCCGCACCGTGGTGTTGGTCGCGTACTTGGGGTTCTGGACCGAGGACTGCAGCACGGACACGAAGCTGCTCGAGCTCTGCTGGTACACGAGCTCGTTCGGTATCGTCTGCGAGAGGCATTGGAGGAACTCGTCGGAGCCGGCGTAGGAGAGGAAGAAGACGTTGCAACAGCAGAAGAAGAAGATGGCCAGTGTCCGAGCCATGTTCTTGGACGTAGCCATGGATATATGCTGATTGGCTTGTAGTGTATTTGGAGCTAGCCAATGGTGATGCAGCTGAAGAGCCCGGCCGGCTAGGTTTGTATATATAGTAAGTATCTGGCCTGTCCGCCAATCATCAATTAATTACCATCATTAGATTCGTCGCGTAAAATTACACCTATTCCTGAAGAGATTTTACAAATAGATTTCATTTAGTACTTTATGCGGAGCCTAGAAGACGCATTCTAGGATGTCCAGAGATAACCAAACAGGGCCATTTAATTAATTAGCGGTCAAAGTGCCTTCTAGGCATTTTAGGGAAGAAACCAAACGGGACCAATGGCATGGTGCATTGAGGCTGCAGGGGTGTTCGAGGAGCTTGTAGCTTGTAGTTGTACAGAGCATGCATGCAAAAGCGAAGGAATGGTCTCAGTTTTTATGCAAATAGTATCACTTTTATACAAGTTTTGGGTTTTAGGCTTTGTTGGAAATTATTTAAGGTGCACAACCTGCTATGCAATTTGTTTGTTTGTATGATAATATAGACAAATGTCCATCCCTATACTTGGATATGACTATTCATATTTCACAGATGATTATTTTCAATGGCTTGGAAAATGCATATATGGTGGCTCACCATAATTAGAGAATTACCTAGTTGTCATGCAAAAAAAAAAAGTGAATGTGATATATAATACACTATATGTTAGTCTTTTTTGATGAAGCAGGTAAGCCTCTACTGGTTATATATTAAAAAGGAAAAAAAACAACGTCAAAGATCCGTACAGAGAATTAGGAAACAAAAAAAAAAACAAAGAAAATGAAAAAGATTACACAAGAGCTTCTAGCCATAAAGACATCTGGGATTTGCATCTAGGCTTTGCTCTTAGAATAACTAAGGTAAACTATAGGTTAGTCTTACTGCATGAAAGGTCAATGTCTCGATAGATTAGTGAGAGCTCGATCTCCTTCGGGAATCAGACACGAGCTCAAACTTTATTACTCAGCTGGAGCTTCGAGCTAGAAAATCCAACACGAGGAATCCCATGCAAATAAATTAAACACAAATAATTCAAATTGCAGTTCGAAGTACTGGCGGAACTGAATCACATTGGCACTTGATCTGCAGTTAGGTTGACCGGCACAGATCTGTTTTCAAAATGGCTGCACGTGCACACAACATTATCAGTCGGCATCCAGTGTTGACATGTAGACCTCGATGGACGTTTCAGTTCAAGGTCATGCCCCGTACCTATACCAAGCAATGAAACCGGCCACTGCCCTTGGATGAAACAAGCTTCTGCTCGGGTCTTCTTATTAGTTATTAGAGCAAGTGCATTCCTTCACGTGAGTAGTGTTGGAGAAAGGGTCATGGATGGTTGGCCCGGCCTCTTCGATTGTGTTAGAGCATTATTAGTGGTGTGTTTCAATCAGAAACACATATACTATTACAGAAAAGAATTGCAAATGAGCCATCACCGTCGGTTCAACTCAAACTGGCAGTGACATGTTTCACAGTTAGAATGTAAGTAGGTAGGACCGTGGCTGTTGGAACTAGCAAAGAAACTTACTATCACCTCTGATTTGAATCACACACCGGAGGTGAAAATGTGAACGATCACTGTTGTCAGTCCGTCACACGAGTTGCGGTGATGACCATTTGTAAGGAAAATGGCCCCATTAGGCCATTGTTTTGTGATTTTGGTGATTGAGTAACAACGCAATCAATGTGACTAATGAGTTTGTCAAGTGAACAATTATAGATCCTAGGGATGAAACAAAAATGCCAAGCAAAGTAAAACACGAAGAAAGAACTCAAAGAATCGTTGAAATGGACGAGTTCTACTGCTTTCAGTAGCACCAGATGATCCGACCCTAGGGCACCAGAGTATCCGGTTGGCACCGGATAAACCGACGCAGTGGCGTCGGTGCAATATGCTGCGCTGGTGCATGGTCACGTGGAGAAAGCCCAGTGGCACCGGATGAACCGATGCATAGGCGTCGGAGCAATGAGATGCATCGGTGCATGGCCACGTGGAGAAAGCCCAGTGGGACCGGATGAACCGACGGGGCCAAGTTGGAGCGTCGGAGCATTGGCCAGAGTAATGATCAGAGAGCATGTCAAGCACACTGAAGTGAAGCCTTCAGCACCGGATGATCCGACGTGGCATCAGACTAATGCGTCGGTTTATCCGGTGACACCTACAGAAGACCTAACGGCTACCTCGAGCGCAGAGTGACCGGATGCACTGGTGCTATACCGTCGGATATTCCGACGCTTGCGCAGAAAGTTGGGTAACGGCTCTAAACGGCTAGTTCGACTTGGTGGGCTATATATATGTCATCCCCTGGCCATTTTGGAGTTGCTGGAGTTCAAGATCATCACACCCACACCAAAGAACATCGCCAAGCCATCCAAGAGCTTAGTGATCATATCCTTGTTCCTTAGCACATACTTGAGAGTGTTAGTGCTAGATTAGCTCTTTAGTGAGTGAGAAAGCAAGGCCTTGAGCCTTTGTGCTATGGTTCTTTGTTGAACCAAGAAGATATCTTGGTGTGACGGCCCCTTGGAGCTTTGTGGCTCGCCGGCAACGTCATTGACCCTCCGACTTGGTGTGGAGCGGCGACGACAACCTTATGCGGGAGACGTGGAGACCCCCATCCTTTGTGGAGAAGCTCCTTAGTGGAACCTGGGATCAAGGTGATCGTGGTTGAGCCCGCGGAAGAGACTTGATTTCCGAGAAGCCATACTCTAAGTGAGTGCTTCAACAACGTGGATGTAGGTGTGCCTTTGTGGCTAACCGAACCACGGGATAAACACCTGCGTCAAGAGTTTGCTTCCTCCTATCCCACTCTTGAAGCTTCCGCATTTCATACTAGCAATCCTTGTTTGTCTTTACTTTCATAGAGTAGAATCTTGATAGGAAAGGCTATAGGTTGCTAAACTCTTTTGGGATAGGGATTTCACACTAGAAAAGCCATAGTTGCATATATAGATAGCATGTTTTAGTTTAATATTGTGCAATTTAGTTGGAGCCATAGGTTAAGGTTTTAACTTGCCTAATTCACCCCCTCCCCCTCTTAGCCTAGAGCACGGTCCGATCACTTTCACCATTTCATTGCCGCTTCGTGGTTACAACCAGCAGTTACAAGTGATCAGTATAAAACTCAACCCCCTTCTTCTTCACCCTAATGGCCCACCATTCTTACCACCAATGTTCCAGCTATTTTCTTTTACCAAACTGCTCATGGAGGATACATATTTTCTTAAGGATACAAAAACAACCTTTTCTAAGGTTGGTAACTAGCAATCCATTTTATTCCTGCCCTCTTTTTTTTTTGTTTGGCTAGATCATGATTTTTAATGAATTGTTTATGGTGAGCCTCTTTCTTCATTTTAGGGTCATTTCTCATCAAAATTTTTCATGGAGGCTCACAAATTTTGAAGGTTGCACATCACTCACTTGATTCAAGGTTGGTACCTATACCATTCTTGTAATTGGTTGCTTGTATGCTTGGTTAGTTCGTTTTCGAAATTGAGATGATCGTAATGTAGAGCCTCTTTCTTCATTTTATAGGAATCCAATAGTTTAATCCATGCATGTGCAGAGCCAACTCAAACTAAGAGTAAGACAATAGCGTGAACTACCCGTATATGCATGTGCTAGCAATGTACAATTTTGGTGTTAGTGAAGGAAAATGTACCCATTGAGTATAGGTACTGGACTTTGAAGGATAAGACCTTGACGTACCAGACTCACTCAAGCAAAAATGTTGGAAGAAGTTGAAAAACAAGTTCGGGGTCCAGAGGAACTAGCAGGAAACTAGGCAATATATCTTATGGGCAACTCATTTAGGTATTTTTGGCTTCAATTGAACAAGCATGTAAAGAATGGAACCGATCTAGACTGGAAGAATTTCCCAAAGTAGCTGTATTACTATGAAGAATTTGTTAGTTATAAGTTGAGGGTGGAGGCAGAGGAAAGTAGCATCACAAATACAAAGAATTTTATGAAAAATGATATGTCCCATAATACATGAGAAGGAGCAGCAGGAAAAACTGGTGACAAAGAGTGGTGTTACGCTCCACATAGTCGAGTGTGATCTGTAAGGTATCTTCTAGGAGGGGGGGGGGGGGGGGGGGTTCTTACAACCCCGTTTGCTCCCTTTGTTTAATAAATCATGCTACCAAGGATCTAACACATAAGGTTAAGGCAGCTCACGAGGCTGTTGGTTAGGTGTTTTCAAGCCAGACAAAGAGAATGATGAGCTAACCAGGCATTGGGAAATAAGGAGCACCCTAGCCGGACATGAGAGACTGGATGTGTTCTATGGGCACTTGCCTCCTAAGAAAATTTCGGCACATACAGAAGTCATTCGAGGATCGGAGGAAGGCTCCACATGAGACCCAGTGGCAAAGTCTTTTACAATCTGTCCATGCTAAAGTATCCTAATAGAACGGGAGATTACACACAGCTTGCATTGAGAAATCATTTAGCTAGCGTGCTTCAGCGGTAATATATAAGAAGCTTGCCAAGTTCTCACAAACCCATTAGTGTTGGTTCAGAGTAGCTATGGAAGCACCGCGCTTGTTGATGATGCATCTGTCAACTTCCATGGATGATATGACAAAACTAACACATTTCAACTATATGTGCCGCATAAATTCTTTAATGAAGAGGTGGCTATTGGTTATTATCCTCGTAGTGGGGAAGGGTTTTATTGCATTGTGGTCCATTACCAGATGGCTACACCAAAGTTATTCTATATGCTCTTGTTAAGAACAGTTATTGAATCGTGGAATTAGATTTCCCCAGATATCGTATAATAGAAAAATGTCTTATAAGTGTCTAGGCCCATGCAAAGGTGGAGTCTGAAGTGGTCTAGGCCCAAAAATAATCTAAGCTGAAATAAGAAAAATGTAAATGGGGCCAGAAAATGTACTGATAGAAAAAAAACAGTTTTTTCTTACATGGGCCAAACCCCAAAACACATTGAGCTTCTAGCCGGGTTCAGCTGCCTACAAATTGATTTGTTATGACATGAGCCTTGTTGGGCGGGCTGCAAGATGTTTTATGATATTTTCAGAACTTGATAATGATGAAAAAGAGCATAAATACGTGGTGACCAAGGATTGTCACAAGATTTATAATGAAACACTATGTTTTCATCATAGAACAACCTTTAATTATAGAGAAATGGCTGACAAACTAATTTTCATCACCTAAGTGTCACATATTGCAAAACATGACAGGATTTTCAGTTTAATGATAGACATTAAATATCATAGAAGGCCACTTGTGTGATATTGTGTTTAATTACCACTTGTAGTTCGCTAGTGGTGATAGCTTAGTTTTTATATTTAATACTCCCTCCGTATCAATATTAGAGGTCGTTCTGCGCGCTGCACACCAGAGCGTAATAGAAGTCGTTCTGCGCACTCGTGGGGAGTTTGGACGTCCCTGCCCCTCCTTAATTGCGCCGCGCCGTAACTGCCCCCATCGCACGCCTCGCGTCGTAACTGGCCGTATCATCCTCGCATCGCCTCGTAACTGCCCCCGTCTCACGCGCTTAGTAAATAACGCTGCATGCTGGCTTCCTTCCTCGCCTCCTTCATCGCCTCGCCTTCCTTCATCGCCTCGCCGCTCGCGCTTGGCTCCGTGCAGATGGACGCCGCAGAGGACCTCGCGTCGGACTCCGTCGCCGCGTCGCTCGTGCCAGGCTCCTTTGCGCCGGCGTCGTCGCTCGACGCTCGTCCAGGACTCCTTCGCGGCGCCGGCGCCGGCATCGTCGCTCGTCCCGGAGTCAAGCTCGTGCCGGACTCCTTTGCGCCGCGCGCCCAGGCAAAACAAAAAAACGTACCCAGCGTGCGCCCAGGCGACGCCATGTATGCAAGCTAAGCCCATGCAAAACCGAAACAGACCTGCAAAAAATGAGGGAGGCTGCGGGAGTTCGAATCCGCACCGTATTGGCCCCAGCACCGGCCTCGATGCGCTAACCAGTCGACCATTCGTGTGTACTAGTATGAAACATAGCCTCAGATTCATTTAATAAGGGTAGAAAGGAAAAACTTACCCCCAATTAGTCACTCCTTGGTATGCACACTCATGTCCTAAACGACCTCTAATACCAGTACGGAGGGAGTAGATGTGCGCCGCTAGCATGCCACAAGGTAGCTGCCCACATGAATAGTTCACTTTTTCTTTTTAATGCACAACTAAAAGTTATAACTGGTATTTCTTCATCATAAAAACTCAAAATTTATTGGTTCTTTTTTCTTTTCTTATATAAAATCATGATCTTTCATCTGGTAGTGTTTATTTGTATGTTAATTGCTATTTTTAGATCTTTTTTTAGTTTTTTTATATGGTTCATGTTCTTCCATCATGTAGAAAATAGAAAAATATATGTTTTATAACAATTTCTAATGTAACTTTATATTTTCTAATAGTAAGGTAAGCAAAAGGTTGTGTCCGAATTTGAAGTTTATACGAGTTCAAAAAATATTATAAAGTATGCAAACTTCAAAGTTTGAATTGAGTTATAGGAAACTATACAAGAGTTGTATCATTTTGTAAACAATGCATAATGTCACTTTATTAAAATCATATGAAATGTTTTTGACAAGCTTGTGGACCTAAAATGTAATGGCATATCAATTTGTAATATTTTCATACCGAATTTGGATATTATTTAAGTTTAAATCATCCCTAACAAACATTTGAATTTTCATCTGTTTTTAGGATATGAGCTATAATTGTTTTGCTTAAATATATTCTTTAGGATTTTTTACATATTATTTGGGATACTTGTAGTTCAAATTGTCATTGCTTTCAACAACCATGCAGAAATTAATTTAGATGGTAGAAAATACCAAATCTATTTGAAAATTTATGAAACTCCTACATGACAACTTAGATGTTGTCTATTACATGTAAAAATTGTTTTGGGATATATAAGATAGTTAGTTTTGCAATTTACTTCACAAGATTGTATTAGTTAGTTATTTAAAATATAGAAAACAACTTCTTCGCACAACGAGTGGTAATGTCAATCCAAAAATGTTAATAGGAAGGTAAAGGTAAGACTTTTTCAAAAATTGAGGTGTATATGAGCAAAAAAAAAAAAACTTTAGAGTGTATAAACTTCAAAGTTTGAGTTGAGTTGTGTGAAACAATGTGAGAGATCCAGCTGGGAATCTTGCAGCTTGGTCAATGGTCTAGCAGCCTAAGGACAAAGGAGGACTCGGTGTCCTTAACCTTAGGTTGCAAAATGATGCTCTCTTGTTAAAACAATTACACAAGTTTTATAGCAAGCAAAACATTCCCTGGGTACAGCTCATTTGGAACAAGTAATACACCTCTAAAGTACCACATGCTGCAGCTGCCATTGGTTCCTTTTGGTGGAGAAATATCATGAAGCTTTGTACACTTTATAGACGAATTGCTACCTGCACAATTGGTGATGGGTCCAGTGTTACCTTTTGGAAAGATCTCTGTGATGGTGAAATTTTTTCAGATGAGTTCCCTCGGCTATTCTCCTTTGCAAGCAAGCAATCCTGACATCTCAGTTAAACAGATTATGCTAGCAGAGGATCTGGATTCGATTTTCGACTTGTCCCTCTCTCCCAATGCTTATGATGAGCTGCTAGATTTAAGCCACTCCTTACAATCTATATCTTTTGACCTGGACTCCAAAGATGTGTGGAAATTCATTTGGGGAAATCAAGTTTATTCATCCCAAAGATACTACAAAATGGTCTTCCAAAATTTTCACCCTTCTCCAATCTTCAGGAAACTCTGGAAGTCCAAATGCACCCCCAGATTGAAATTCTTTGCTTGGCTGCTGTTTGTTGATAGGCTAAATACAAGAAGCATGTTGATCAGAAGGCATTTTAATGTTCAACCAAACTCTTGGTGTGTTCTCTGCTCATCTAATTCAGATGAAGATCTGGAGCATTTATTTTTCAGCTGTCCCTTTGCTTCCACTTGCTTGCAGAAGCTTGGGTTTCACTGGCCGTCTATAGCAGATATCAAAGAGCGTCTTCTGAGCCCGATGGCAACAATGGGTCTACCCTTCTTCATGGAGATTTTCATTATGGCGACGTGGGAAATTTGGAAGCTTAGAAATTCAAAAATCTTTGATCGAAGGGCTCCAACAATAATGCTCTTGGTCCGAAATTTTAAGGACCAGGTCATTCTCCAACTCGTGAGAGTTAGAGAGGATCAACAACTTTGTATTACCCAATGGCTAGAGACTTTCTCTTAAGTTTTGCCTTGTATATTCTTTTCCCTTTGCTTTGTAAGCAATCCCCTGCTATACTTGTTACTTTACTTTTTATAAATTTTTGCTATGGGAACTCCCCCATAGTCTTTGCGTCAAAAAAAATGTTAGAGATCCATTCCATTTTGTGAATAATGTATGCCCTAATTTTGCAAAATCTAATGAATTTTTTATTCCAAGCTTAGCCATCCATAAAATGATTCTATGGCATTTTCCAAAAGTTTTGGAGAATTTTTAGATATTATTATCATTATTGTATAATAAGGTATCAAGTAGAAGTTTGAATTATCCTTAACAAATATTTAGTTTTTTTTTCCATTTTCATGGTATGAGATATAATATAAAGGAGACACCTAAAATATATTTTTGAGCAATTTTTATATATTATTTGAGATACATGCAGTTCAAATTGTAAGTTCATTCAATAAACCTGCAGAAATTCATTTAAACTATTGAGAATAGTAAATAAGTTTGAAAATTACCAAAACTTCAATGACAAGTTATATGTAGTCCATTATATTTAGAAAATATATTGGTGCATATGAGATAATTATTTATATGTGTTACTTCACAATGGTGCAATAAAATGGAAAAAGAAAAAAAGAAAAATGTTAAGCAGAAAGAATGCACATGGACCGTTTTTGCCCAAATGGTCTAACTATTTCTAGCCATCCATCATTGATCTCATGGCTTCGATTGCACTCACATGATATATAATCTACTGCGTCCACTCCAAACCCTAACTCTTGCTCCTCCTCGCCCAGCCTCTTCAGCTCCGCTCGACCCTCTCCTTGCCTCCCCTGCCCCCCTCGCCTTCCCCACGATGGAGTAACTACGGGTGCAGGTGCTGGTCGGCAACAGATCTGGCCACGACAGGCCTGGATCCGACCGCCGCGAAGCCAGATCCGGTGGCAAAGGCTCACAACCAGGCGGCCTCGGTGCTGCGACCACCGCCACTGCCGCCATTGCCACCGTTGCCATCGCATCTCCTTGGTTCATCCACAGTACCTCAACGGCTCAGCCTATGAAGTTGTGGACTCGTGAGATGGTGGGAGCCCCTACTTGTCAAAATCGGGAGGCCACCAACTGCTGAGGGCCGTGCGCACCAGCGCTAGCTGCAGACCTGCGACACCAGCTCCTCCGGCTTATCAAACTGTGGGACTAGAATGGGCGACTAGAGGGTGGGTGAATGAGAGCCGATAAAAATCTCTCTGAAAAGCTGACTCTAATTCACAGTCCAAAACACCTCTGTTCTAATCGCCAAGATGACACAAGTCAACTGGTGACATGCTCATCCTAGGAACGATCAGGAAAATTAATCAAAACGCCGAAAGCTCGAGACTAAGGGCCTGTTTGGAAGCACTCCACCTCAGCTCCACTCCACCAACTCCACTCTACTTTCAGCTCCACTTCATCATTATTATACCACTCTGTTTGTGAGAGCTCCACTCAACCATGCCCAACTGCCCTTATCACTTCCACGCGGTCCCCACTCATCAGGTCATTCTCCTGCCTCTGATTCCTTCCCAACTCGTGGCGCCTTCCCTCACAGCCCATGCCTCCCGCGCCGCCGCAGCCTATTGCTCACTGTCGCCGCAGCCCAAGGACGCCATCCTGCCGCCGTCCCTAAGGCAGATTCCGGCAGTCTGGTCCCCTCTCGATTCCCCTCTGCCCCCCTGGATTCCCCTCTGGTTGTCCGGCCCCCTCTGGATTCCCCTCCGGTCCGACCCCCTTTCGATTCCCCTCCGGCTGTCGGCGACCATGTCAACGGCGAGCACGTGGTTGAGATATTGGTGCCGATCGAGCTCTCCAAGGCGGCGGAGGCATGGGCACGCGAGGTGCCAGCAGTAGTGAGGAACCAGTCTGGAACCGAGTTCAGGCGGAGGTAGGAAGGGCCACGGCGGCGGCGCTGAGAGCTACGGCGGTGGTGCTCGCGTGCCCCTGCGGCGGTTTCTGCGAGCCACCGGCGGAGGCTGCGAGCACCGGCAAGGCGACCCTCAGGAACCCATACAGCAGTTTCTGCAAGCCACCAGCGAGAGGCGGCAGCTAGCCCCGGCCGAGGTGACGGCGAGCCCAAGGGGCAGCGGCGGCGACGAGCCTCGGCGGGGGCGAGGTTCGGGCAGTGGGGAGCGGTGTGCTCTGTTAACTTTTTCTACTCTTTGGGTAAAAGTGTATGGGAAAATGTGTGACCAATGGCAGGTGGGTAATTACCTACAATACCACCAGCTCACAAAATTGGTGGAGCACCTCTTGAGGAGCTCCCAAAAAACCTGGAGTGGAGCTAATATTTGCTGGAGTAGAGTGGAGCTGGTTGACCTGTTTGGATTTTTTTGTGGAGTGGAGCTGTTTATTGTGGGGCAGAGCTTTTCCAAACACCCCCTTAGCGGAAGCAAACTCAAAGCAACCTGCTCGAGGAACTCTATCACAAAAATTTCACTAAACCAAACATGCAATGATTTAACAAAGATTAGCACATCTCAAAACCAAGCGGAAGCAAAGCTTTTCCAGAAGGCCGATCAAAAGTCTCACCAAAAGGATTAATCAATCACCACAAAAGAACCCTAAGTTAACCTTGCAAAAGACTAACACAAATATCAAGCACAAATGCTAAAGTTCATTTAGTCAACAAGCTAATTAATTATATGATTTGCCAAAGGATGCAAGCGCCGATTACCAAGATTAGTAACACAAAGATACTAATTAAATTAACTAATCATGCAATCATAACGACATGAGCATGCAGAAAATAAATGAGAGAAGAAAGGAACTAGCTCACTGTGCAGCTGTGCCCCGTCGGTCTGCTGGCCACCTGCCAGGCCGGCCTGCTCCTTCAGGCACGAGAAGCGGCCATTTTTTCTTTTTTATATTAAAAAAAAATCAAAATTTCAAAAATATATATCTGTTTCGAAAAATTTCGAAAATATACCTCGGTCGCCCGTCCCAAGGGCGACAGAACCTTAATGTAATTTTTTCTTCTAATTTGCAAAGAGGTCCCTAGCCGGGGGCACGTGGGGGCAAGGGGGCCTATCGCCCCCCCCCCCCCACGGGCGACAGGGGGGCCTGTCGCCCCCCCTCGGGCGACCGGCTCTGCCCCCCCTTATATAAGCCCTAGAGCCTCATTTCCTCCTCATTTGAGCCCAAAAATTCTACCAAAAATCCAGAAAAAAAGAGAGGGGTGAGGAGAAGGGAAGCGGCGAAGCCCTGGCGGATTGCACACTTGTGATCTGCAGGTAAGTACATTTAACTTAAGTATTTTTCCATTGGTATTGTAGAGTAATTTAATTTAATTAGTGCTATAGTAGAACCATTTAAGTAGGAGTTTAATGATACTTTAGTTATGTGTGAAGATTAGTACTACGCGTTTATTATTACAATTGCAGTACTATTAGAGACGTGTTTATAAATTAATTACGATTTAGAATAGAATTTCGCATATGCAGTATAGAATTTGAGTGTCATCACATAGTTATGAATACTTATATGTTGTAGTTGAAAGAGTAAAGTCCATTTTTGACCATCCAACTATCGACTGCGTCCGGATTTGGCAATGCAACTCTAAAACCGGACATCTGCAGCCATCCAACTCTCAAAACCGTTCATGTTTGGCCATCGAGCTGTTTTGCTGGGTGGTTTTGCTGAGTTGGACGCCACGTGGCGGTGGGACCCACCTGTCAGCCCTTCCTCTCCCTCCTCTCTCCTCTTTCTCTCTCCCTCTACCTCTCCTCTCTCCTATCCAACTCTGCTACCCCTGCGTCGGCTGCCGTCCTTCCCGCGCACGCCTCTCCAACTCACCCCGCCGGCAGCTCTGGCTCATGGCGGAGCTCGCCCGGCGTGTTCCCACCGGCGGCGAGCCGTACGGCGGCGGCGGGGAGATGGGCACTTACGATGACGGCCTGCTCCGCCCGGTCTCCGTCCACAGCGTCGCCTGGGTCCGCGCCGAGATCCGCCCGCCGCGCCGCCAGGGGGCTGCAACCGAGCTCCGCACGAGGGGCCGCGGCGCCTCCTGGTGCCGCGTCAAGCTCCGCCTGCCGGCAGAGGGAGCAGAGCTGCGGCGCGACGCCGAGGAGGGAGCTGCGGCGCGGCGAGGTGATCCGGCGGCGGCACCCCGAGGGGACGAGGACAGAGGAGGAAGGAGGGAGGCCGGCGGAGCTCGCCATCGCCGCCGAGTCTCCACGGAGCTCAACCGCCAAGGGAGGCACGGCGGAGCTCGAGCTCCTGATCCGCCGTAGCAGGAGGGGCGGCCCGGCGGGGGAGGATGGCCCGACGAACGGCCGTCCCGCGGCACCGCGCGCGCTCGCCGCGGCCGCGCCACTCTCTCGATGCCGAGCCGCGCACTCGCCGCCATCCCGCGGGCCCCCGCGCGCGCCGTGCTCCGCCTACTCCCTCTGTGCCTCCGTTCAACCGCGCGGCTGCCGGGGCGCGTTCGCTGTGCTCTCGCCAGACCGCCGGGGCCGCGGCCGCGCCCCGCCACCCCTGTAGTTGAGTTGGGGAGGAGGCCCGCCAGCAGAGCTCCCCTGCCCACGGGCCGCGGCGGCGCGGAGCTCCCCCGCCCGCGGGCTTCTGCTCCGCGCGCGATGGCCTTGGAGAGAGAGGTGGGGACGGGCAGGGAGCCAGGGAGGGCGGCGCCGCCGGGGAGAGAGAGCGGGGAAGAGAGAGAGAGAGCGGGGAAGAAAGAGAGAAACAAGAGAGAGAGAAAAAAAATTAAGCTGACATGTGGGCCCCACCGCCACGTGGTGTCCACATCAGCAAAACCACTCACCAAAACCGTCCGATGGCTAAAAATGAACGGTTTTGAGAGTTGAGTGGTTAAGGATACCCGGTTTTGGAGTTCGATGGCCAAAACCAAACTCGGGCAATAGTTCGATGGCCAAAAATGGACTTTACCCTAGTTGAAATCCATACTTTGTTTTTACGGATTATTGAATAAGGTAGTGAACTAAAGAGTATAACTCGATAAGTATTCTGTGATATACATATATGTCGAGCAAGATGCAGTTTCAAGTATTTTTTGGTGACTACAATGTTTTGTATGGGCCAAATGGAGTAGACCTTTCTATCTTTAAGTGCACATCTAGGGCCATAGATAAACCTCTGGAGAGGAGTTTTGGTTCCATATATAAGTGGCTGCAGCGTGGGTTCCGTGTTGATCCGGAGGCACATGTGATGACCGTCCAGTCTCTTGTTAATTGGGAGGTAGAAAGTGATTTATGGAAATTGATGATGGTACACAGCACTGATGACTGGCAGAAGTACATGCAAGCAGCTCTAGAGCGTGGGTGGCCTCTGGCCATTCTTGTTCAAACCCGTGAGAAGACACAAAATGAAATCCAACATGGTGCAGATCAAGCAACTTCGAGTATTCGAAGAGAGACCAACTATGTCGTGGTGTGCAAACCCACAGCCGGGTGGCGTAGTGCACCTGCCTAAACCCAGAGGGTGAGTACTCAGGGGTTAGCTAGGATTAGCAAAATCTCAGAGGAAGAACACGATGAACACAGCTGGTTTAGAGTGGTTCGGGCCGCCGGAGCGTAATACCCTACGTCCACTGTGTGTTGTATTGCTTGCGCTCTCCAGCTGAGTCTCGAGAGAGTCTAGCGGGCGTGCTCTCCCTTTTATATGTCCAAGGGGAGCACGTACACTGAGCGGGGCCCTGACATGTGGACCCGGCGATGTATTATAAACTACACTTTGGCCTTCAATGCCTCAGATCCGGAGATCTTGTCGTCGGCTTCAATGCGTAGCTTCTGACCAGGGATGGTCTTGAGCTGTCCTGTCAGAGTAGAGTCTAGCCTCTGCAGCCGCGCGTCGAGGTCATGATGAAGCGCCAAACTACTGACTCAGTCCACTGTAGCAATGTGCACTGTTGCTCTAGTCAGTAGCTGGTCATCATGACTCGTCGCCCATGCTCATGGCGCTGAGTCTTTAATGCTTGTCTCTGTAACTGACGAGCCGCCTTGGTAACTGGTGATCCACAGTGTGGACTGACAAAAGCTACCCCGTGCCTAGAGGCAGCAGAGCCTGCCTCAACCACTCGCACTTAATGCGGGTGGGTGAGGGAGCTTACAACGGAAGGCTTGCGCCCGCGCCCGCGTCTACGTGACACGTGGCGGCTCCGGACCCCTCCCGAGCAGCTAGATGAGCCGAGAGCTCACGGGGGTCTGGATAGGCACGTGGAGGTCCTGGACCCATCTGCGGGAGTTCGGATGGCACGTGGATGTCCCGGACCCACCTGCGGGGGTCCGGGTACGCGGTCACAGGTGCTGAGCATTTCCACCTCTAGGACACGTGGTGACACCGGACCCGTCCCCGAGCGGGAAGCGGGTCCGGGACCGTTGGTCCGGTGAGATGGAGTCGGACCCCAGGGGTCCAGCTGCTCAGCTCCTTAGGGCGTAGTTACGGATAACTACACGAGTCTTGGCACAGTAGGAGTGGGTACCCCAGCTGCAGGGTACCGACAAACTATGTTGAGCAAGATGAGTCAGAAGAGATAGAGAACCAAAACATCGGACCACAGGGCCTTGCTGATGAGGGAGAGATGATACATAGCATTATGGACGAGATGGAGGCAGAAGACTAAACCGCAATGGAGATGGAAGAATATGAGGGCTCATCTGATGACGAGCAGTACTCATTGCCAAAAGAGTGGAAGGAGCATGGTTTTGGCAATCATGTCGTAGAAGACGTACGAAATTAGGAGTGGGAGTACAGAGGGAATGAGGTAGTGCAAGGTGCAACATATCCAAACATTGAAGCCGTAAAAGATGCTGTGAGACTATGGGCAATATCATTGAAAATGAGAATTTAGAGTCATAAAGTCTGGCAGTAAAGAATATGAGGTGAAGTGTGTGAATGATGGATGTCCATGGCGAGTACATGCATTCAAGGGAAAATGGAAGTCGAACCGGAAATGTTCCATTGTGACAGAGCACACTTGTTTGCTGTCAGAAGTTCTTCCCTCGCATCGCAATATATCATGCGACTTTGTTGCAAAGCAAATATATGGGTTGATTATGGACAACCTAAATTATGAGCCAAAAATGATTGTTCGACACATTGAGCAGACTTACCAGTACACCATTAGTTATTTGAAGGCATGGCAGGCTAAACAAAGGTTGTTCGAGATGTGGTTCGGCACATACGAGGCATCATATGATAACCTACCTCGTATGTTATCCCAGGTTGCTGCTAGAAATCCTGGATGATTTTATGACACATACCTCGTACCAGCCGTGACTAGGGGGCAAAGCATTCTGCAACGAGCCTTCTTTTGCCTAGGTGCCTGTGTTAGGGCATTCAGTGTTGTCTTCCGGTGATCTGCATTGATGGCACATTTCTGACTGGAAGCTATAAAGGTCAGATACTCACCGTAATCGGGGTAGATTGCAACAACCAAATAGTTCCGCTTGCATTTGCATTTGTTGAGAATGAGAACTTAGACAGTTGGTATTGGTTCCTTGAACGAGTGAAGGTTCATGTTGTTGCTGCACATCCAGATGTGTGCCTTATTAGTGATAGGTATGCAGGTCTGCTACAATCAATACTGAAATTGCAACGTGGAACTGCGACAACGCCTGCATTGTGGCCCGATGTCCAAAACAGGTGGTGCATTAGCCTGCGACAACACTCATGGCAACTCGTTCTATAGGATTCTCCTTTCGTATGCATGGGAGATTGCGGATGGGGACGACGACGTACCACCCTACAGCTGGGGTGAGGCGGTACTTGCAGCCACTTACCGTGGACTTTGCGACGGCTGCAGGAAGACACATGGGAATGCTATCCTGGCGGGATGCCCACTACTGCTGCAACTTTGGTCGTACGAGAAGCTAGCCATTGGTCAGCCCATCGTCAGCCACGAGCCTTACCACGAGGCCATGTATGGCGACGAGGAGGACGACAGGCCCACTATGGGAACTCTCTGGATCTGGCATCAGGTACGTTCGCAACAAATCTAATTTTGTTATTCATTGTTACACGATGCATTAGCACACTTTTAATTTTACTTATTCGGACTGTAGAGGTCCTGGGCGCATGCGCAGGTTAGACGTGCATATCCTAAGTTTGTTTCGGAGCTCGACATGCTAACGCCCGCGGACGTTGTCTGGGAGCCTTACAGCCCGGAGGCTGTGTCTACCCGTGCACCAGCAGGCCTGTCTTTGCACTGCTCCGCGAATGCGAGCCTGTGGCTTACTACAGCCGTCCTGGTTTACGACATCGCGGTTGAGGCATATTGCCCCTGGAGAGTCAGGAGACAGTTTGGGCAGCGCTAGGAGTTTCCGGTGCCCACCGCGTTGGAGCGTGTCCGTCACTAGGACCACATGTAATTATGAATGAACTTGGCTCATACATTCGTGTCGAATCTAACGATTCTTCGTGGTCCACTTTTGTAGGTTGTCAAGGAGTGGCTTGCCATGCTCTGCTAATTGGCTCACCATGATGCAGCCGTGGGTGGACCAATGGGAACAGGTAGACGAGCACTTGGTCCATCCAACAGGACCACACAAAGACAGCTCCTTTAGGGCTTACCTCACCTGGTACTTACCCTGGACTCGGGCTCGTCTGGTTTATGTTGACACTCACCCGCAGGCACACCAGGCGAGGCCTCAAGATGGCTATGCCCGGCACCATGTGGAGGCACTAGCTGGCGCGGTGAGTCTCTTGATCATATTTGCATATATATATATATTAATGTTCATAAGATAATTCATGTGTTACTAACTGTTCCTTTACTCAATGGATGCAGTTTCGCCTTTCCAACATGATGGAGACGGACTGCTCGACTTACCTGACGAGGGTATGTGCCGGATCCCTAATGACCCAGTTTGAGCAGACAGAGGCATGGTCGAGGCAGCGTGACCAGTTGCGTTCAGTACTTCACAACTTGGGAAGCCATGTGCAGTATGAAGATAGCCACGGGTCGCCCCAGGCCTCGTCGTCGTTCCCGTGTCCGGCGACCGTGCACCGGCCGACGTCTCAATACTACACAACTGCAGATAACGTAGATATCTCTTTAAAATTAGATCAAGTGTTGCTACATATTTACTAATATCACAAACAGGATACGATCCAGCTACTGCGTTTGGCCATACTGGAATGTTTAGAGGGGCACCACCAGTTGGTGGACCGTATCCAGGGAGGGTACCGGGGCCACAGATACTGGCCTACACAGGTTAGTTTATGTTTCGTATTTCAGTTTCTACATGTCATGACGAAAGACACGAGCGTACGCTAACATCCGCATTTTATGCGTAGGATTCTACCCCGATGCGGGCGCCAGACCTACTTCCTCCTTTCGACCTGGTACAAAACACTCTCTCAATACACTCACTAATTTACCACGCATCATATGTTAGTTTGCGTTTATATGTTACGCAGGGTTTGTTTCGAGTACGTTCGTTCTAGATAATGAGGGCGTCACCTTAGACGAACTCGACAGCTTGACTCCAGACTCACCTGGCGCGCATGGTGACCCCGATGTCTTGGGGTATTCACAGCTAGGAGGAGCACCACTTGGGATCTCTCAACAGCAGACACCGCATCCCTCTTTGCGTCCTGAGCGACAGGTGAGGTCTCCGGATCGTCACACCTACTCCGAGGGCCATGTCCATGCCCAGCAGAGGGCTAAGAGGGTCCGATGCCCTAGGGGTGGTTAGATATATCCGATGTTTGTATCTCTGATGTTTATTTGTAATGAGATAGTTGTGGACCGCTTATTTGTACACTTCAACATTCGCCTCTGATCACTCTCGTATTTTCCATTACATACGATAGATGGTATGTTTATGCTTCGATGCTCCATTACGACTAAGTACGATTCAAACTCGATATTATGTACATGTCCAGTGAATGCAAGTTAGGTACGAGACATACATACAAGCATAATACAGCATTAACAATACTAAATGCGAATACATCTTAAACCGATGAACATCATATGTTATAGATCATGGCATGAAATCATCTAGGTCGTCATCCCAGTTGACAGATGGTGGTGTAGTATGGCTCGACGAACCTCTTGCCTTTCCCTTTCTCTCTTTTCTGGATCTACGTTCATGTATAGGGGGAGGAACATCATGTGTTGGAGGCCATGGTTTGGGGGGCATGAAGTCATCCATGTCGTCATCCCAGTTAACACAAGTTTGTGCTAAAGGTGGTGCAACATGACTTGACGAACCTCTTGCCTTTCCCTTTGTCTCTTTTCTGGTTCTAGGTTCATGTAAAGGGGGAGGAACATCATGTGTTGGAGGCCATGGTTTGGGGGGCATGAAGTCATCCATGTCATCATCCCAGTTAACACAAGTTGGTGCTTGAGGTGCTGCAGCATGACTTGACGAACCTCCGGTCATCTGTTCTTGCGCAGGCCAAGTACTATCACCAGAAGATCTTATCCACCTCCTTCGTCTAGTTTGCGGCATAAGTCCACCGAAGATACATACCAATTTACGGAAATTTGGTATCGATTTATTAATCAACTCCGTGTCCTCGGGGTAATCCTAGCATATAATTATACAACAATGTTACTGTTTCATAAATATGGATTCCAAATGACGGACGGGATTAGAACTAAATGAGAGTTACCTTAATGTGCATCTCATACACCTCTGGCCGCATCCATATCTTACAAGAACTTTGTAAGAATCCAATGATATTAGGATGATTTGCTAGTTCACATACTCTCATGTATATCTTCCGACGTTCTAGCAGGTGTCCCTTTACATCTTGCGTTGTAATACCTCGAAATAATGTGAAATCTTTAAATTCTACTACTTTGGACAACACCATCTCTATCGTACCATCCGCTAACAGATCGAACTTCTTACTAATAACAAGATGGGTCATGATATCAAGTATTATACTAGATTTTTCTTCGGTCCATGAAAATCCTCCACAATTGGAGGCAGCCATTGCCTTATGCTGCAATATCAATAAGGTACTGTCATAATTATATTCTAATTCATAATTAATTTAAAAACAAGTCTGTAATAGTACTGAAATTGTAATACTAAACGAGTGTTCTAAAGCACCAAATCTAATTCACCTAATCCGCTAATTAAATTAAATTGTTATACAATATCAATGGATTCATACAGAAGTTACCGGTAGATCACAAGTGCGCAATTCGGCAGAGATTCGCCGCTTTTCTTCTCCTCACCCCTCTCTTTTTTTCTGAATTTTTGGTGCAATTTTTGGGCTAAAATGAGAAGGGAATGGAGGCATGGAGGCCAAGGCTTATATAGGGTGGGAGACCCCCTGCCGCCCCCCACGGGCGATAGGGGGGGGGGCGACAGGACCCCCTCCCTCCACACACCCCCGGCCAGGGACCTCTTTGCAAATTCAAAAAAAATTACATTAAGGTCCTGTCGCCCGTTGCTTGGGCGACAGGACCCCTGTCACCCCTGGGGCGGGCAACCGGGGGCCATTTTCGAAATTTTTCAAAACGGACATATATTTTTGAATTTTTTATTTTTTTTAAATATAACGGCGCCCCTCCTGGTCTGCTTGTCGCGAGTTGGGCCGCCTACCTTGGCCTGCTCCGAGCCCACGAAGCGCTGGCCTGCGTGCGCTGCAGCGCTGCCGCCGCTCGCCTGCGCAGCCGCGCCTCGCTCGCGCGCAGCCGCTCTCCGCGCCACGCCTTGCCTTGCAGCGCGCGCTACTGCGTCAAGCTCCCACAAGCACTTCCTCTCGTGCAAAAGCTTCTGCTCACCAAAAAAACAGAGAAAGAAAGAGGGAATCAAGAACTCAAAATTAGATCGAATTGATCTCCCTCTTCATGCAACGGATCAAGACGAGATTTGAGACGTAGGTTCACTACCCAATGGCAAATAGATCATTCAATTACTCCTCTAGATCTGATTACAAACGAGTTCTAGTAACAATCAAAGCTAGAATGACAAAAAGTTCAAATCAAAGAGCCAATCTCTCAAACCCTGATCCTAACTCTCACAACTAAACGAGAGGATCTCGATATGAGAGATGGAAAGTTGTCCCTTCCCTCAACCATGGACTCTCTATATGGACGCTCTGGCAAATGACTAAAATGTCCTTCCATTAAGCATACAACCCAAATACCTCTGAGGAGTATAACAGTCCAAGTTTTTATCTGACCACTAGACGGACACGCTACGTTTACGACTCTACTTCTCCTTGACACAAGTTTTGTGATGACGCCACGTGTCCTCCACCACCGCCATCCGGCCGCACTGGATGCGCCCCTGGTTTTGAGGTCCATACCGATAAACCTGCCTCCACCTGGTTTTGCGACCCGAATCGGTAAATCTGCCACCACTGATGTCGACGCATGTCCGACCTCCCGCCAAGTGCCACAATGCCTTCAATATCTTTTGCACTCCCGCTGCACGGGCAGCCTACTCGAACTCGCCATCGCCTTCCTCCTTGACTTGGCCGACGCCGTCTTCATCATCATCTCGTCCTTCATGTAGTCTCGCTCTGATCGTGCACCATGTGGACTGCCCATGACTCCACCTGGACTCCTCGAGTCCCTCGGCGCCAAGCCTCCACTTGTTTTTCACCACCGCATGATGCATCGGCGCCAAGCCTCTTGCTTGCCCGTCATCACCGCATGGTACATCACACACAAGCTGGAGCTCGGCCTTCACCACAGTGCCGTCGACCATCACGTCGCATCCTACACCTCCACATCACAAGCCAAGAGATATATTAAATCCACAAGATGTTGTCAGTCACTCATCATCCAAGGGTGGCCACACCATTGGTCCTCACCAACTCCAAGTTGGCAGGGACACCAGCATCCAGGTGCTACCTGCTACAAACCCCAATCCAATTACTCTATTTGTCCCTTATTTCCTTCATGCCTGCTTTTCAGATCTGAGATTCTGAATATTTTCTCCACATACGTTATGCTAAATTGCTCACTAGCTAGTTAGTAACTACTGGATGTTCCCTAGCATGTACATTGATTGTGATGTGTACATGTGCTCACTAGCTACTGGATTTGCCATACTGAGCCCTCCTAGAAGCATGAAAACTACAGTTACTTACCTGCTAAGATGTATAACATGCAACTAATTTATCACTTGAACTTTAAGTTATTGTCCATGTTAATTAATTAGTTTAAGCACTGGTGTTTTCATGCTATCTTAGATGTATTAGGGTGATGCATAGTTTGTTAATTCTTTTTATTTGTCAATGATAAGTATTTTTTGTTAATTCATCACTTGAACTTTAAGTTATTGGCCATTTTTTTGTTCATTTCCCGATTGAAGTTAATATGTAAAACATTTGACTTTATAGGTTGACTGATCACTTAATTGTACATTGATTATTATGGATTTCTTGAGCTCATACCAAGTGTTATTGTGTGAAAACTGTATGCTATGAAAAAATAGATTCCAGAATCAAATGGTGCTAACCGTATGGTATATGCAGAAAATATATTCTAGAGTGAAATGGTCCTAACTGTATGCTATGTAAAAATTGATTCTAGAATCAAATGGTGCTAAATACAAAATGTTTATAAACCAGTTGTTGGTGTAAGATACCCTTCGGGGCGAAGTGGTATAACAACAGTCCGGTTCGACGAGGGCGAAGCCACGAGAGAATAATAACAACCACTATAATAGCACGAAAATTAAGGCACAGGTGAAATCACTCTGTATTCAATGTCCCATCACAGGCAGTTACGCGGGTATTTATAGCCGGCAGCTCTACTACCCGCCGGGGTAAATTCTCCGTAATGCCCCCAACTACTACAGATGCGGAATATTTCATGGGTACTTAGGTAACATTACATCAACAGTCACGGTAGTGGATTACAGCTGGACTGGCAGGTGGACCTCCCCGTAGCTTTGAGACCTTTGCTGTTGACATTTTCCGCCAGGCCTTCGGGCCCGGCCTCTGTCATCCTAGTCATTCATCCCTCCTTCGGTCGCGCCCTTTCGACTGCCATCCTTCGCCCGCGGGCCTTCGCCATCATACCTTCACCGCCGAGCCTTCGTTGCTAAGGCTTCGTCTGGATCATCCCACACGCCGAGATTTCGGGTCTTCGCTCGGGGTCTTTGCCGAAGTTGCTTCGCCCAATGGCAATCGTTTTGTCCTCGGTCTTTGGGCTCACATGGCGCCGTGCCTTCGCCCTTTATTCGAAGGTGGCTCCCCCAACAGTAGCCCCTCCAGGTTGCGGGTCCTCCTTGGAGCACCCGAAGGCTCAACGCCCTGGCGTGTGAAACGCTGCCTCAAGCGCCACCCTTCGGTTGGGCCAGCGCGCGAGGGCGACCGGAATACCTGCACTGTCACGAAGATAGAGAAAAAATGCTGGCTATGGCGGTGGTCGGTTAAATAATCTTCTCGAAGTTTTAATGGAAAAAGAAAAAATAGATATTAAAACAGAAAAAGTGAGGTGGTTGGGATTCCGGAAGAAAGGACGATGGTGCCCCCGCGGCGATTCGACTTCATTCGCATGGCGTCAAGGGCAAAAAGGACATTTTACCTTGTTGACGCGTGCTCCCAGGCACCAGGGGCGGGCGGCCAGTACTATATAAGCCGACCCCCGGGGGAGGGGGGGGGTAAGGTTTCACGCTCTCAGCACCCAAGCCCCCGAGCCCCCAAGCCCCCCTTCGCTCCAGCTCTCCTACTTCGACGCTTCGCCCGTCGCCCGCCATTTGTTTCGCCGTTGTTTTCCAGTTCAGTCACGACAGCCTCTTCCGAATACATGGCGCCGCCATGGGAACGAACTCATTTTCCCCCGATCTGTGTCCTTGGACGAAGCTACATGACACAGGACATGATCGAAGACATGGAGACACGGGGGTTTCTTGAAGTTGGCTTCGCAAGGGTTCCTCCTACCGGGGAGACTTTAGCGCATCCTGAATGTGATGAAGTGGTGGTCTTCTGCGAATTTTTCTTCGCCGGCCTTCGGTTCCCCCTCGACCCAGTTGTGGTCGAGATTTTCAAGCTTTTCGACATCTATATGCATCAGATGACGCCAACTTCCTTTCTTCAGTTGAACCTCTACATGTGGCTCACGAAGACCTGCAAGCTGAAGCCGACTGCCACGGGCTTCGTGCGCCTCTTCCGCTGTCATTTTTAGCTGAAGACTGTTATCATGCGGACCGGTGAAGAGACCTCGGAGGTGGAGCCGCAGTTCGGCGTGTGCGCCTTCACTTTCAAGAGCACGGTGCCAAGCCCTGCGACCACCTATCACAACAAGTGGGGTGAATGGACTTTGATGTGGTTCTACCACAAGGTCCCCCTCGACGAAATGACCCAGAGCCACCCTCTGGTGGTGAGGGAGGTCGGTCTGCTCAAGGAGCAGCCTTTGGCCATCGAGGTCGACAAGGGGTCGTCAGAGGCGAAGACCCACATCGCAATGCTCCGCGAAGTGTCAAAGGTCTTCGGGACCCGAGACATTGTTGAAGAGTACATTGCGTACAAGTGCTTTCCCGTCTGTGAAGGGTGGTCGATCTCTTCGTGGGTGGGAAAGGAGAGGCGCATGGGTGGTCTCCCGATGCCCAACTTTTCTACATCTTTTGGGGTCACGAAGAGCGGTAACTTTTCTACATTTTTTTTTAATTTTTGTTCGCTGTCTTTGCAGATGTGAACCCCATTTCCATCGAAGTTCTTGTGGACGAGGACCTTGGGGCCGAGGCCACCAAGGAGCACACATTGCTCAAGGCTAAGTTGGGCGGCACCCAGAACAACCGGGTGTTCGCCTTCTTTGGTATTGAAGCCCCTCAGCGCGTTCCCGAAGCTCAGCTGGCTGAAGCTGAGGGGAAGAAGAAGAATACGAAGGGCAAGCCCACGGGAGCGGCTGGGGGCAAGCCCAAGAAGACGTCCAAGGGCTGTGGTAACACCACCGGGGCCCTGGAAATGAAGAAGCTCCGGGGCGAAAGTGGTGGGGTGCAGCTGAAGAAGCTTTCCCGCTTGATCGACACTTTCTTCACCCAGTCTTCGCTTCGCAGCAAGGGGGACTTTAAAGAAAGGTTTGAGTCGAGCGGGGATAGCGCAACAGCAGAACGAGCCCCTGCTGCTCTAGTTTCTATTGTTCCTGTGCGCGCGAGGCCTGCCTTCTCGCAGCAACTGAGTGAGCCAGAGCCGAAGAGCGACGGCAAAGTGTGGGCAAGGCCCCGCGCTGCGGCTGCTTCAGCTGTGGAGGTGGAGAAATCCTCGGAGTGGAGACCCTCGGCATGACAAACACGAGATTGATCGGTGGCCAGGTTGTCGTGAAGCTTCGCTTTGAAAGTGGTCAGCGTGAGCTGAATTTCCTGACTGAGGCAGGTGATTCATTCTGCTTTCCACTGATGGAGCAAAGGCTCATGATGACGGGCCCCGACCATGCATTATGTTGTGCTGAGGACCTCGTGCAGAAGGCTTTTGTGGAAGCGAGGTGCGCCAGCCCCCAGTTGAGTGCGGAGCACGAGCAGCCTCTGCAGATTGCAAGCCTGGAGCAGAAGGTTGCTGGTTTGGAGTAGGATAAAGCCGTGCTTGAAGCTGTGCTAACCACTTCGCGCGCCGACACAGAGACCGAGCTACAGGCCGCCCGCCGAGAAGCCGAGGCTGCGAAGGCTGAAGCAGCCGATGTCCGCCGACAGCTGGGGCGAAGGACCAAGAACTGAAGGATGCAGAGTGCCGGCATTAGGCGGCCAATCAGGCTGTCAATGCCTACCGCGAAGCCGTCCGGGCTGGCGCGGAACCCCTTCAGCTCGAAGTCGCGGATTTGTTGAGGACACTAGGTTTGGCCGCACCAGTTCTATCACCGACCGCCAACTCCATCTCCATCTCCGAGCTGTTCCGGTGGCTTCGGGCGTGCATTGCCATGGCGAGCTCCGGAAGCCGGGCAATGGACGACCTGAGCCTGTAGTGGTGGTGTGGTCGCTTAGCGCCGCCATCTGTAGGCTTCTTCCTGCTGATGGAGGTGCCAAGTCCTCCGTCATGAAGGCCCAGCTTTGGAGGATGCGTGATGCGACATTCGAATGGCCTTCGCCAGATGAGGTTCTCCCTGATGCATTCCCCCCTTCTGAAGAAAATTGCCAAGAACTTTGCGGGGACTTTTTTCAAGACAAGTGGGCGAGACCTCGTCCGGGCCAAAGCGTTGCGCCTCCAGAAGCAGGTACTTTATCGCGCCTGTCTTTTCTGTGACTTCGCTAATGGTTGCTGACTTTGCATTTTCTACAGCTTCAGGAAAATGCCCAAGCCTACGCGCGTGCCCTCCTCAGCCCTGCCAATGCTGGGAACCTACAGGTTGCGCCATCACGCGAAGAGGAGGCACTTGCTGCTAGCAAAGATGATCATGAAGCTCCCCCGGCCAATGACGATGTAAATGCCGCGGAGTGATGAATTCTTAAAGTTGTAATTATATTTTGAGAGAAACAACTATTTTGTAAGACACTAACACCTTCGGTGTCTACGCAGAACCCTGCATTGGAACCTGTGCGGATTACAGAAGGTATCCTACCTTTATGGATGAACCGTGGTTCTTTCTGTGTGAATGATTGGAACGAAGATATGATGCTGATAATGCGAAGGCAAAACGTTTTTGAACTGAGTTTTCGCGGGTCGTGGAAAAACAAGCGAAGATTCTCGCAGACCGTTCACTTTGTCGTGAAATGAAGCGCATTTTAGGTACGGATAGTCCTTATGCGCCCGCGATGGGGCTGCTTGAACCTAAGCCGGAACCCGTCGACGAAGCCCACGATGCCGGGCACTTCGCATTTCGTGTTCGAGGGGATGTTCTATCTGAATGAGAATTATGGCGAGCTTCGTTCGTTTACAGGGCCGGCATTCAAAGCTTATTTGCGGAGGACAGCCGAAGAGATTATAGATCGCGCGGTCCGCATGGTCATCGAAGACATGGACCACACAGTGTTTGAGGAGGAAGTGTCAGATGTAACTATGTAGATGATTTGGTAGGCGAAGCCCTCTTTGTAATTGTGACGTAAATGTATTCAATATTTGTATGTAACAAACTGGGCGAAGCCCCCTTTTCATTATTATTTGAGCCTTATATGATTGATCTTGATTAATTACGAAGTGCCACCCCGCTTTGTCTTCTGGCGATGTTTTGGGATGACCTAAAGCTGCAAGTACGCAACATATTTATTCGTGAAGCGCCACCCCCCCCTTTTGCGTGCTTGGAGGAGCGGGGCATGCCAAACATCGTCATTTGAATTATGGTTAGAAACTACGATGTGCCTTCGAAGCTTTGTATTGAAGGACTTTTGATAGCGGGACCTTCGGCTCTTTGGCTCGCTTAGGTGGGCCCTAGCCTTCGGCTTTCGCACGATAGGACTTTTTGATGCCTTCGGCGTTCTGCGCGGAAGGTATTTCCTATAGGGGGGCCTTCGGCTCTTTAGCACACTTTAGGCGGGCCCTAGCCTTCAGCTTTGGCACGATAGGACTTTTTGATGCCTTTGGCATTCTGCGCGGAAGGTCTTTCCTTTAGGGGGCCCTTCGGCTCTTTAGCACGCTTAGGCGGGCCCTAGCCTCCAGCTTTCGCACGATAGGACTTTTCGATGCCTTCGGTGTTTTGCGCGGAAGGTCTTTCCTGTAGGGGGCCTTCGGCTCTTTAGCACGCTTAGGCGGGCCCTAGCCTTCGGCTTTTGCACGATAGGACTTTCCATGCCTTTGGCGCTCTGCGCGGAAGGTCTTTTCGACTTGGAAAAATTAAGCACTGAGACCAAAGGGTGCTGCGGGCCGTTCAGCTTCGCAAGCCCTGGGCTCATTTCTCCAAGTGGCATTCACTTATAATGCACCGATGACTCCCCCCTTCGCTGCGGTGAATGGGGATAGATGCTTCGGTGCCTTCTCAGATACATGTTGTTCTTTTTTAGGGACCTTGTTTATATTTCACAAGAGGTTACATAGGGTTGCCGCCTCATTAAAAATCTCACACCTTCGACAACCACAACGATTTTGCGAAGGCTTCACCTGTGAGAAAAAGAATACGGGCCCTTCGTTACATGATTCAAACTTATTGCGAATAGAG
The DNA here is from genome assembly GCF_016808335.1 of Panicum virgatum. Taxonomy (NCBI): domain Eukaryota; kingdom Viridiplantae; phylum Streptophyta; class Magnoliopsida; order Poales; family Poaceae; genus Panicum; species Panicum virgatum. The sequence continues at coordinate 32,524,319 of NC_053152.1, read as the reverse complement.
TTTACAACTTATTACAAAAACTAAAGGAAAAAAGGTCTAGACATAGTAGCGCTGGAGCATGTCTTTGTTCCAGGAGTACGGATCTTCGACTCCGTCGAGGGTGCGAAGTCTACATGCTTCGGGTCTTGTCATCGAAGTGACAAGGAATGATCCTTCCCATTTGGTGTGCATCTTTCCCTTCAATTTGTTCTTCGGAATGTGGCGAACGATGAGGTCGCCTTCCTTAATTTCTCTTGGTCTCACTTTTTTGTTACGCCACCTTCGGGTCTCCTCTTGGTACTTGCCAAGGTTGATGGCTGCTTGTGTTTTGATGGTTTTGATTGTGTCAATTGTTGGCTTGATGTCTTCGTCGGGTGCCTCTGTTCTGTAAGACATGTGCCGAAGCTCTTCTGGGGACATTGCCTCTTTGCCGTAGAGGATCTTGAAAGGTGTGAATTTTGTTGCCCTTGATTCCGTTGTATTGTGCGACCAGATTACCTTTGGCAGTTCGTCAACCCATTTGCCCTTCGGCTGCTCAGTGATGTTTTTCTTGATTCCAGAGAAGATGATGCCATTGGCTCTTTCAACGGCTCCGTTGGATTGTGGGTGGTACACTGAAGTGAAGCACAACTTGGTGCCCAACTGATGACAGAATTCTCTGAAGGTGGTGCAATCAAAATGCTTGCCATTGTCGACAATTAATTCTCTTGGGACTCCGAAGTGACAAACGATGTTCTGCCAGAAGAACTTTTGCAAGGCTGCTGCTGTGATTTCCTGAAGCGCTTTGGCTTCAATCCACTTTGATAAGTACTCTACTGCTACTGCTGCGTATTTATAATTTCCCGGAGCTGTTGGCAGAGGGCCTACGATGTCGATGCCCCACCTGGCGAGGGGCCAGACCGGAGGTATGTGGTGAACTTCATTGGCCGGGAATTTGCTGTAGTGGGCATCTGCCACTACCGAAGGCTAGTAGAAACCTTCGCGGAATGCCTTACCCACTAAGGCCCTTGTGTCGATGTGCGAAGAGCACATGTCTGAGTGTATTTCTTGCAGCAGCTGCTTGCCTTTGACTTGTGAGATGCATTTCAACAAAGGTGCGCAAACGCCCCCTCGATACAATGTGTCGTTGACGATTTTGTAGTTCCGAACCCGAAGGGACATTTGTTTTTCCTCTCTTTCATCTTCTGGAACAAAGTGTCCCCGAAGGTATGCCATTATAGTGGATTTCTAGTCTTCGCTGGAGATAGCATTGACGAACTTCGCTGGCTCTTCGGCGCAATTTGCTGAGCCACTTCTGAGTGTTTCGAAGAACACTTTCGGAGGTAGTGGATCGTTTTCTGCTGCAGCCTTGGCCAAGACATCTGCCTGTTTGTTCTGCAATCTGGGGAAGCTTCGCACGCTAAAACCCAAAAAAATACTTCTCCATGCTTCGGACTGCTGCCAGATACTTAGCTAGCTCAGGTTTTAGTGCTCTGTATGTTTCGCCAATGTGGTTGGTGATGAGCTCGGAGTCGGATTTGATGGAAAGCCTCCTCACTCCAAGTGCTTGTGCTTTGCGGAGGCCTAGAAGCAGGCCTTCATATTCAGCGACGTTGTTTGTGCATCATGGAAGTCCAGCCTTGCTGCATAATTGAGCTGAGTCCCCGAAGGTGCTGTAAGGACTGCTATAGATGGCAACGGGTAAAATCCGCGCGGATACAGACTTGGTAGACCCGCACCCACGAGTCAAAACTCGTGTCCGCAACCCGCCACAGGTACAAAATAATACCCATACCCGTTACCCGCGTATACTGTCAGTGTTTACCGCCAAGCCTGCTCAGGGATACCCTTAGCAGTAAGGTCTGTAGGTAGGGATCGACAGCTCTGGAACTCGATGGTGCAAGGAACACAAAGATTTAGACAGGTTCGGGCCGCGAGTTGCGTAATACCCTACGTCCTGTGTGGTGGTTTGTATTGCCTTAGGTGTTGATGTGTTTCGAGGGGATCCCTGCCCGCCCTTATCTATCCGGGAGGACAGGGTTACATAGAAAGTCCTAGCTGAGTACAGTTGGAGTCCTACTACAACACAATCGGGTAGTTTCCTTGTACTGCAGCTAGTTTCTACGCCTATTCGGGTAGTTACAAAATAGGTAAGGTACATTCATGTGCTATCCCTTACTCTAGAATATTCTACGCCTGTGAGCAGTCCCGCTGCCCCGGGTCTGACAAGCCCCCGAGCTCTTCGTAGCCGAGTCCTACAGGCGTCGAGTACTTCTGAAGATGTCTTCGAGTGCTCTAAACATCTCTTCGAGTGCTTCTGAATCTTCAAGTGAGTACCTCGAGTAATCTTCCAATTACTTCCGATTGCTTCGAGGGTGTGAGGTGCTCTAGCCCCGATCTTGATCATATATGGTGTGCGAAGTACTTGCGCTTCATATGGAGTAGCCCCAGAGCCTTAGGTTGAATCATAGATTCAGGCTGAGGGTCACTTCAGTCTTTTTCTTCTTCTTTATTTCTGAAAAAATGAAAAATAAATCTCTGATACATATATTCTGCAGCCCCTGAGTCTTGAATTTAAATCCCTTCATTTATATTTAAGCATCAATGTAAACTCGTGGCAAAAGTAAAGACTTCCCTGAAAAGGAAAGAATCTGTTGGCATCCTAAATATTCACGAAATTGCCATCAGATGCCATATAAAATCGGTTGAAAACTTCTAAGGGTTTTACCCCTTTGCACTCCTGGCCGCCGTCATACTCAGATTCACATTTGCCTCTTCTCAGTTAGATTCCAAAAGCCCCTCTCGTAGCCCCCGAGCCAAGACTCGTGACTTTGAGATGGCTTCCAAAGAGAACAAAGTAAAGGTTGAAGTGGAAACTGTCGCCAATATGTCCACAGGTTGGCGTAAAAGCTAGATGTCCAAGTCTTTTGTGCAAGAATTGGAGAATATGGGTCTTCTCCAATCCCAGGGCGTGATCCAATGGCGCACTGGTGAAGGGGAAGATTACCCCATGGAAGGTACCCTTGAGACTGTTCCAATTTTGTGGAACGTGGTCTTGGTCTTCCGTTGTCGGAATTTTTCTATAAACTGCTCCAATTTTGGGGAATCCAATTACATCATCTTACTCCCCAATCCATCTTGCATCTTTTTATTTTCACTCATTTCTGTGAGGCATTCCTTGGAATTCTTCCCCATTTCCACCTTTTTCAACGTTTCTTCTTCCTTGTTCCTGTCCCGAATGCCACCAATCCTGCCGTTGTCGGGGGATGTGAATTGGTACTCCAGCCTGAAACACGAGGCGAGTACTTGGCTTATGATCCAGCGGGTAAAGGAGCTGAATGGAAAAAGTTCTGGTGGCAAGCAAGTTGAAGCCATTCTTCGTGTTATTGCCACTGTTAAAAACAAAGGAGTCACTGGAGATCATGTGGTCTTCTCATTTGTTAGTCGCCGGGTGCAACCTCTACAGCTGCGAAAGCATCTGTCAGACCCGGGACAGTGGGACTGCTCATAGGCATAGAATGTTCTAGAGTAAGGGATAACTCATGGATGTACCTTACCTCTTTTGTAACTACCCGAATAGGCGTAGTACTAGCTGCAATATAAGAAAACTACCCGATCGTGTAGTAGAAAGACTCCAACTGTACTCAGCTAGGACTTTCCATGTAACCCTGTCCCCCTGGATATATAAGGGCGGACAGGGACACCCTCGAAACACATCTAAACCTAAGGCAATACAAACCACCACACAGGACATAGGGTATTACGCAACTCGCGGCCTGAACCTGTCTAAATCTTTGTGTTCCTTGCACCATCGAGTTCCAGAGCCGTCGATCCCTACCTACAAACCCTACTGCTAAGGGTATCCCTGAGCAAGCTTGGCGGTAAACACCAACAGCTGGCGTGCTAGGTAGGGGACTCGGCGAGTTCATCGGTGAGTTCGATGGCCACTTTCGCTTTCAGCACCATGACGCCTCCCAGAGGCGCCACCTTCACCTTCGGTTCGTGGGTCTGCGTCACCAATGGTTCAGGCGACTTCGATAGCCACTTAACCAACTCTCCCACGCCGAAGAGCTCCACGTCGGAAGACTCCAACAAGCTCGCCAGATCTCATGATCACGGCGTTATGTTGCTTCCCGACCTTGCCAAGGAGATCGAGCCGAAACTCGAAAACAATTCGAGTTCTACTCGGACTCAGATTGATCTCAAACTGAAATCCACTCGGATTGGGACTCTTATTGTGCAACCCATCCTTGGTTTGTGCAATTCATTGTCTGTTTACAAACAGATGATTAGATCCTCCTATGAAAATAGCTTGGATCACCTACTTCACATCGAAAACCAATCAGCCACCGCTAGCCGGGAGGCACCCGTTTTTGACGTTTACCCATATCCAGTCGAGTCGCCTCAAGACAGCCTGGATTTCATCACCAATGCGCTGGCTAAGATGCAACTCAAGTCTTGCCGTGGTCATACCCTCGCAGATTTACTCGACAACCTGCGAGAAGTCGCCAACATTGATGATCTCCCGTTTCAACACGGCACTCCCCTCGAAACCGAGAGGGAAACTGGCTCTGGTGGAACTGTCCTAGCTGATTATGAATCAGACCTAGAAAGCTTCTCTCACGAGCGTTTGGTTCCAGTAATCATCCAGCCCGAAGGTGCTCCAAGCCACCATGATCCAAATGAAGCCTTGGATCAGATCTCAGCAGACAACCTGACACAAGATGCTCCAGCTGATGAAGACGAAGTCACTCGTACAGCCTGCAGGGAAAGGAATCAATGCAAAGAAGTGCGCAGTACTCGTGCGGCCGAACGTGCTTATCTCCTGCCACGCAACCTCAACAACGAATCCAATAATGCTGTGGATCCCATCTTCAGAACACCAATCGCCGCAATGACAGAAGCAACCCTGCGACTCATGACGATGCCCTAGACTCCCGAGTTGGAACGAGTCATAAATCTCACCAAAAATGTTGTTGAACAACTTGAGAGACAGAACCCCCTGTCCTCACTTCACGGTACGCGATCAAGGGCTACCGCAACAGCAATACCTCAAGCAAGCTGTACCCCCGGAGGCCACCAGCGTCAACAGCAGCAGGAACAGCAGAACCGAAAAAACCAAGAGGATCAGGAAGCTACGAGTAGTCATCGCCCCAAAGGTGGCCAACCACAAGCAAATCAAGCTCCTGGCCCTCAGCCAAACCACAACAACAATAACCGTGGGAACAACAGGGAAGAGGTAGCCGATTCCATTGTGGACGCACGGGACATCTTCAACGCAAGATGCAAAGCGCAACCTGCGGACAACTCCGACCGCTTCCAAGCCCTGAGCAAGGCTTTCGACAACATCGAGTACCCTAAGGATTTCAATCCTACAAACATCCAAAAGTATGATAGTAAGCAAGACCCTGCTCAATGGTTACGTTTATACTCGACCGCTGTTAGTGTTATTGGGGGAGACACCAACACCAAGGTCCTCTACCTCCCGATGGCCCTGGAGCCCGTACCCCTCACGTGGCTCGAAAGCTTGGCGCGCGAGTCAATCCACTCGTGGGAGGACCTCAAGAAGGTGTCCGTCGACAACTTCCAAGGGTCGCTACATCGAGTAGCTACTCGTCACGCCCTATCCATGATCAAGCAGGAGCAAGGCGAGTCTATTAGATCCTACATCAAGCGCTTCTTCAACACAAGAGCTACCATCCCCAACGTCGCCGCCGCCGACGTCATCGACTACTTTTTGAGCAGCATCACCGTCCAGTCACTATACCGCGACTTTGGGCGTTATCGGCCGAAAACAATGGTAGATCTAAGTGACATGATGCAGCGCTGGGCAGATGAAGAGGAGCAAGAACGCAGTCGCTTTCCCCGCCGCAACAACGACAACAACAGGAAGCACCACAATGACCGTGGAGGGCCCAACAACTAGCGGGATCCCATGCGTAAGCGTAAGCCTGACGACACTGTCGGCACTATGGATCGCACACCACATGGTAAGAAGGGCGACAAGCCGCAGGACCAGTTCGACAAGATCCTTCACAACAAAAGATGTCCAATCCACCCCAAGAGCAACCACTCGATGTGGGAGTGCACGATCCTACGCAAATCCTTCCAGTCGGCATCTGCAACTGCTCCAAAGAAAGAACAAGACAAAGATGATGAAGATGACAAGAAAGACTGTGATGGTTTATAATAGCAGCAAAACATCGTCAACGTCATATTTGGAGGAGATTCTAGCTTCTCCAAGCGAGCTCAGAAGCTCCTACTCAAAGAGATCCTCTCAGTCGAACCAGCAATTCAGAGGCCACTCAAATATAGCGAGGTGCCCATTACCTTCTCCAGGGAGGATCAGTGGACCAGCTTCTCTGAACCTAGAAAGTTCCCGCTAGTACTCGATCCAGTCGTTCAGGGCTCCAAGCTTACTTGAGTACTCATCGACGGCGGAAGTGGGCTCAACTTGATCTTTGCAAGCACATTGGTAAAGATGGGCCTCAACTATATGAGTCTGCTTACTCCAAGCAAGGCTCTGTTCTATGGCATCGTTCCTGGAAACTCTTCTACACCAATTAGCTCGGTCACCCTCCCAGTCACATTTGGTACAGAACAGAACTTCCGGACAGAGTACATCAAATTTGAAGTAGCCGACTTCGAGTCCTCTTACCATGCTATCTTGGGAAGACCTGCACTAGCCAAGTTCATGGCAGTGCCGCACTATGTCTACCTGCTCCTCAAGATGCCAGGCAACACAGGAGTCCTTTCACTACGAGGAGACCTCCTCAAGTCCTTCGAGTGCAACAAGGAAGCAATAGATCATGCTTCTACTATCCGGGTTCCTAGTTCTGTATGCGAAATACTTGCTGCTGCTAAAGAACTCTCACCCAAGGAGTTGATGCCTTCCAAGAAGCCAAGGCAATCATCAGTTAAACCAACCAATGGTGTGGGCACCAAGACTATCCAGCTACAAGAGGGAGACGACTCCAAAACAGCCATCATCGGAGCAAGACTGGGTGACAAATAGGAACTCGAGCCCGTCAACTTCCTTAGGGCCAACCGAGACGTATTCGCATGGAAACTAGAGGATATGCCAGGGGTGTCCAAGGAGTTGATCGAGCATGCCTTGAAGGTCGACCCTAAAGCAACACCAAAAAAGCAACGGTTACGACAGTTCTTACGGACAAGCGAGAAGCCATCAAGAAAGAGCTAGCAAAACTACTCGCAGCTGGGTTCATCAAGGAAGTCTACCACCCTGATTGGTTGGCCAACCCTGTGCTCGTCCAGAAGAAGAACAACAATGAGTGGAGGATGTGCGTCGACTACATTGATGTAAACAAGCATTGCCGAAAGGATCCTTTTGGGCTACCACGTATTGATCAAGTAATTGACTCGACAACAGGATGTGACCTGTTATCCTTCCTCGACTGCTACTCAGGGTATCATCAGATTGCCCTAAAAGAAGAAGACCAAATCAAGACGGCCTTCATCACCCCTTACGGGGCATACGCCTACAAGACCATGTCCTTCGGGTTGAAGAACACTGGCGCTACTTACCAGCGTGCGATACAGCTGTGCTTCTCCGACCAGTTACATCGCAATGTTGAAGCCTATGTTGACGACGTCGTTGTCAAAACGAAGACCCATGATCAATTCATCACTGACCTTGAAGAGACCTTCAACAACCTCCGAAAATTCCGCTGGAAGCTCAACCCAACCAAGTGCATCTTTGGAGTACCCTCTGGAAAACTACTCGGATTCATCATCAGCAACCGAGGAATTGAAGCTAACCCAGAGAAGATCAATGCCATCATGGCCATGGATGCCCCAGCTGCCATCAAGGACGTCCAGAAGCTTACAGGCTGCATGACAGCCTTAAATCGATTCTTGTCCAGGCTTGGCGAACGGGGATTACCCTTCTTCAAACTCCTAAAGCGACAAGATAAATTCAAGTGGACTACAAAAGCCACGGAAGCACTCGAGAATCTCAAGCATCATCTCCAATCACCGCCGATTCTAACAACCCCACTACCCGGTGAGGAATTACTCCTCTACATCCCTGCAACTACCCATGTAGTCAGTACGGCGATAGTAGTCGAACGCCCGAAGGAAGGCCACGCTTACAGTGTCCAGAGACCAGTCTACTTCATCAGCGAAGTACTCTCTGAATCAAAGGTTAGATATCCATCAATTCAGAAACTTCTGTATGGAATTCTAATCACCTCCAGGAAGCTCCGGCATTACTTTGACGAATATAAGATCTCAGTCATAGCTGACTTCCCATTGGGGGATATACTCCACAATCGGGATGCCACTGGACGGATCTCAAAGTGGGCAGTTGAACTGGGAGCTTTGGAAATCAACTTCAAACCAAGAACAGCAATCAAGTCACAGGCACTAGTCGACTTCTTAGCTGAATGGCGGGAAAATCAAATTCCAGCACCCCAGAGCATTCTAGAGCATTGGGTGATGTACTTCGATGGCTCACTCAAGATCGATGGGGGCGGCGCAGGAGTTTTGTTCATCTCCCCCAAGGGAGAACAATTGAAGTATGTGTTCCAAATCTTGATCAAGGTCTCCAACAATGAAGTTGAATACGAGGTATTGCTACACGGCCTCCGACTAGCAGTATCACTCGGCATCAAGCGACTACTTGTCTACGGCGATTCTCTACTCGTCGTTCAACAAGTCAATAAAGAATGGGACGTCAACAAGAATACAATGGACGCATACATTGCAGAAATCAGAAAGCTCGAAAACAAGTTCTCAGGATTGGAAATCCACCATGTTGATCGCAACAACAACGTGGGAGCTGATGTCCTCTACAAACTTGGGTCCACTCGAGCAGCTGTTCCACCAGGAGTTTTTGTCCATGAACTTCACCACCCATCAGTCAAGGAACAAAGCCAACAAGTGACTGACATGGAGGCCCCGGCCACAGTCTGAGAAGTGCTGATGATTGATGAAGATTGGCGAACTCAGTTTATTGATTTCATCAAGGAATTCAAGCTTCCACCACATGTTGATCCTAAAAGCGCTGAAGCTGCCCGCATCACCAGGCGCAGCAAGGGTTTCGTCCTCGTTGGCAACAACCTATATAAGCGCTCTGCTTCAGACATCCTCATGAAGTGTGTTACCTTTGAAGAAGGCAAAGACATCCTCCGAGAAATACACGAAGGAGTTTGCGGCAATCACGCTGCATCAAGGACACTAGTCGGCAAGGCATATAGGTCTGGATTCTTCTGGCCAACAGCTATTTCGGACACAGAAGACTTGGTCAGACGATGTCCTGGCAGCCAATTCTTTGGCAAGAAGACTCATGTCCCAGCACACAACTTGATAACAATCCCTCCATCATGGCCGTTCGCCTGTTGGAGTTTGGACATGATCGGACCATTAACCGTTGCTCCAGGAGGATTCAATCATGTGCTGGTAGCAGTCGACAAGTTCACCAAGTGGATCGAGTACAAGCCCATTGTCAAGATCTCATCAGATAGAGTAGTGGACTTCATCTCCAACATTATCCATCGGTTCGGTTTTCCTCACACCATTATTACAGATCTTGGCTCCAACTTCACGTCATAATCTTTTTGGAATTTCTGCGACAACTCCTGCATCGAGGTCAAATATGCTTCCATGGCTCATCCTCGGCCAAACGGTCAAGTTGAGCACATCAATGGTTTAGTACTCGACGGCTTGAAGAAAAGACTCTACGACGCCAACACCAAGAAAGGCGGCAAGTGGATTCAAGAACTACCTCATGTAGTCTGGGGGCTGCGAATCCAGCTTAGCAAAGCAGCTGGACAATCTCCTTTCTTCCTTACCTATGGGTCAGAGGCTATACTAACCGCTGATATCATGTGGATATCCCCAAGAGTAGAAGCCTATCAAGAAGGAGAAGCAGATGAAGCTCGACAACTGGAGTTAGATTCAGTCGAAGAGGCCAGAGTCAACGCCTTAACTCAATCGGCTAGATATCTTCAAGGAGTCAGATGGAGATCTAGTACTTCGCCGGATTCAGGATGAGACAGGACTGCACAAGTTAAATTCCAGATGGGAAGGTCCCTTCATCGTAACCAAGGTTACAAGACTAGGTTCATACTGAATCACTGATGAAGATGGCAATGAGGTACGAATTCCTAGAATATTGAGCACTTGCGCAAGTTTTATCCTTGATCCAAGCAGACTAGTGGTGTCAGTTGATTTCTTTAATAAAGTGAGGATCCTTATTGACATATCGACTACATTAAAGGTAATCTGACAGCATCACCAGTCCGGGATAAGCTTACACAGTTTTTCATCAGAACAACTACACAAGCTGCATCCTTTCCCTTAAAGGGCACAACCTACTCGCCTAGGTCGAGAAGGTGAATGGATAACTGTACTAGTTGTCCATCTTGGATAACTCGACGGAGTTTATCCTAACAGTTCAACTATGAGGAACTCCAGCATTGCTGTAAATGCAAAACTACTTGCTCGCTCGAGTACATTATGGATACTACTACATTTTGTCCATCTTGGGCAACCCGACGGGGTTCGCCCTAATAGGTCAATCTTAGTTGTTACTCCAGTCTACAAGTTAGACACCTTACTCGCCTCGCTCGAGTAAGTTTTGGATATCTTTCTAGCATTTACGTCTTGGACAACCCGACGGGGTTCGTACCTAACAGTTTTGCTTTAAGGATTACTCCAGTCCTTGGTTAAAGGACACCTTACTCGCCTTGCTCGAGTAAGCCTTGGATATCCCTATGACATTTACGTCTTGGGCAACCCGACGGGGTTCGTACCTATCAGTTCTGTCTTACGGATTACTCCAGTCCTTGGTAAGGACACACTACTCGCCTGATCAAGTAGTCTATGTGTATCTTTACAAGTTTTTCTATTTGGGTAGTCCGACGGGACTCATCCTAACTGATTAACTTTAAGGATTACTCCATGCGGGTATTCTACTCGATTGATTGACTAGTTCATACTTATCCTACAGTATCAGATTATGCTTCTGAAGACACACCAACAGGATACAAGCTATGAACAATGACAAGAGCTCACTGAAGATTATAAGAGTTGTTACAAGCAGTCTACTCTGCCATGTTCCACAAAATTTCCTCCGCAATCACTTTTGATTCTTTACAATACTCTCGGAATTTCTCATCAGAGCAACTGGGAGCTATTCCTTTAGCTATCGGAGCTAAATTAAACTGAGGCAAGTATGACTTGACAACTCCTATTATATGGGTTAGATAATTCTTGGAAGTAGCCGTCATAACATCAAAAATTTTCTGGGGAGCTTCTTTCAAACGCTCCACCAAGGACTTGCTACTTGACGACTCTTCTTCAGTATCAACCACATCCACAAGAGCTTGAGCTGCTGCTATTAGTCGAGTATGGTCTTCTGGAGAACCTGATGGGAAGATATCTCAGATATTGATATGACAAAGCAAAATTAGGACAAAAGATTGAGTGCTTACAGGCTTGGGCAGTCTGCAATTGCTTCTAAAGCCTGGAATTTTCTTCTTGAAGCTTTGATCTTTCTTCCTCAAGGTTCTTAACCTGGCACTTCATGTCACAAATCTCCAGATGATGCTACTGGCTTGCTTCATAAAGTTTGTTCCGAGCAGCAAGGGCTTCATCCAGTCGTTTGGCAATCATGATCTTTTGCTCCTCTAAGATCTTCCGATTGTCTACAGTCTTATATAAAGCATGAGACTTCAAGAAAGATCGATTGGCTACATCCTAAGACATACAAGGCGAATCTGGTCAGACATCAACAACTACTCGACAACTACTCAACAAAGACAAGTAGTGGTAGAAGACTCACCTTGGTGAATTTAAAGCTCCACTGCATACAATCTGCAAGTTTCTTCATATTGTCTAGAGACAACAGTGGATCATCAAATAGTTCCTTGCCCAACTCTTCTTTGGATGACTGAGGCATAGACTGGAATGGTACCAGTCGAATAGAAGGACCTTTTGACCCTTCTACTCCACTACTCCCAGATCCACCAGCTTTGGAAGCTCCTTTAGCAGCCGCAGGAGTATCAGATGTTTCAGGGCTTGGCTCGCTTGATTTCTCAGCTGTGTCTGCACTCGGGAAACTGGCAGCCGGGTTCATGATCAACCCAATTACAGGAGAATCGTGGGCTGATCGACTAGTTTCTTCCGAACCACTCGACACCCAGTTGCGGAAGTCTTGGACTTGATCTTTTTCATGCGCCGAAAGATGTTGGACCCTTGCCATGCAAGATTCTGAATAAGAAAGCTGAGGCAAACGGGATACAATCAATAAAATATTATATACTTACTGGCCGATATCAAGACGTGGAACTTTCCTCTGCAATATTGATCCGGGAGCCACTTTCTGTTTCTTGCTGTCGTCAGAATCAGCATTTGTAGATGTCGGAGGCATACAATACCAGGATTTATAATTCTTCTGCAGAAAGAAGCCAATACTTAGTCAGAAGATCAAAAATGGTTAACTACAAGTACTCGACACGGTATCCAAAGCACGTACCCAGACATTCTCGGGAGGATTTTGTGCTGAGAAGAGTGTTGGAAGCGTCAAAGACTTGTCGAATTTATCGAGTACTTTGCAGCATCTCTTTATTACTTTAGACTGAGTCAATGGTTCTGAGGACATCCTAGTGGGATCCTGCGTACCTTCATATCTAAAGGCAGGATGCTTTCGCAGCTGGAGAGGCTGCGTCCGGCGGCTGATAAAAGAGATGACCACATGATCTCCAGTGACTCCTTTTTTATTGATAATGGCAATCGCACGAAGAATGGCTTTAACTTGCTTGCCACCAGGTCCTCTACTTGACCAGCTCTCCTGGACTTGGGGGGCACCAGCAGTCCTTTCTGGAAGTGGGGATTCAAAGTTCTCAACATGGAACCAGAATTTCTTCCATTCGGCTCCTTGACCCGCTGGATCATAAGCCAAGTACTCGCCTCGGTTCTCAGGGCGGAGTACTAATTCACATCCCCCGACGACGGCGGGATTGGTGGCATTAGGGATTGGAACAAGGAAGAAGAAATGTTGGAAAAGATGGAAATGGGGAAGAAGTCCAAGGAATGCCTCACAAAAATGAGTGAAAATGGAAAGATGCAAGATGGACTGAGGAGTGAGATGGTGTAATTGAATTCCCCAGAACTGAAGCAGTCTATAGAAAAATTCTAACACAGGAAGAGTGAGACCACGTTCAACAAAATCGCGAAACATAACGGTCTCAAGAGTACCTTCCATAGGGTAATCTTCTTCTTCACTAGTGCGCTATTGGCTTACGTCCTGCTCTTGGAGGAGACCCATATTCTCCAACTCTTGGACCAGTGATTCAGACATCTTGCTTTTATGCCAACCTGTGGACATATTGGCGACAGTTCCCTCCTCAACTTTGGATTTGTTCTTCTTGGGAGCCATCTCAAAGTCAAGAGTTTTGGCTCGGAGGCTACGAGAGGGGCTTTTGGATTTTGACTGAGAAGAGGCAAATGTGAAATCTGAGTTTGACGGCGGCCAGGAGTTCAAGGGGTAAAACCCTTGGAAGTTTTCAACCGGCTTTATATGGTCTTCAGGGGCAATTTTGTGAATATTTGGGATGCCAATGGATTCTTTCCTTCTCAGGGAAGTTTTCAGTTTTTGCCACGAGTTTACATTGATTCTTAAATCTAAATGGAGGGATTTAAATTCAAGACTCGGGGACTGCGGAATATATGTATTAGAGATTTATTTTTCAATTTTTTTGAAAAATAAAAAGGACAAAAAGACTGAAGTGACCCTCAGCCCGATTCTACGATTCAACCTAAGGCTCGGGGGCTACTCCATATGGAGCGCGAGTACTTCGCGCACCATATATGATAAAGATTTCGGGGCTTGAGCACCTCACAGCCTCGGAGCAACCGCAAGTACTTGGAGGACTACTCGGCGCATCAGAAGGAAGACCCAAAAGCAACCAGAAGGATGCTCTGACTACTTGAAGTACTCGAAGACGCCGTCCAAGTACTCGACGCCTGCAGGACTCGGCTACGAAGAGCTCGGGGGCTTGTCAGACCCGGGACAGCGGGACTGCTCACAGGCATAGAATGTTTTAGAGTAAGGGATAGATCATGGATGTACCTTACCTCTTTTGTAACTACCCGAATAGGCGTAGTACTAGCTACAGTACAAGGAAACTACCCGATCGTGTAGTAGAAGGACTCCAACTATACTCAGTTAGGACATTCCATGTAACCCTGTCCCCCCGGATATATAAGGGCGGGCAGGGACCCCCTCGAAACACATCTACACCTAAGGCAATACAAACCACCACACAGGACGTAGGGTATTACACAACTCGCGGCCCGAACCTGTCTAAATCTTTGTGTTCCTTGCACCATCAAGTTCCAGAGCCGTCGATTCCTGTCTAGAAACCCTACTGCTATGGGTATCCCTGAGCAGGCTTGGCGATAAACACCGACAGCATCCTGCCTTTAGATATGAAGGTAAACAAGATCCCACCCGGATGTCTCCAGAGCCAATGTCTCAGTCTAAAGTAATCAAGAGGTGTTGCAAAGTACTCGACAACTTCGACAAGTCTTTGACGCTTCCAATTCTCTTCTGGGCACAAAATCCTCCCGATAATGCCTAGGTACGTGTTTTGAAAACCATGTTGAGTACTTGTAGTTAATCATTTTTTATCTTCTGACTAATTCTTGGCTTCTTTCTGCAGAAAAATTATAATTCCTGGTATTGTATGCCTCCGACTTCTGTAAATGCTGATTCTGGTGATAGCAAGAAACGGACGGCCACTCCCGGATCTTTGTTGCAGAGAAAAGTTCCTCGTCTTGATGCCGGCCAGTAAGTATATAATAGTCTATTGATTTTATCCTATTTGCCTCAGCTTTCTTATTTAGAATCTTGCTTGGCTAGAATCCAGTATCTTTCGGCTCATGAAAAAGATCAAGTTCAAGACTTTCGCAACTGGATATCGAGTGGTTCGGAGGGAACTAGTCGATCAGCCCCCGAGTCACCTATAATTAGGTTAATCGAGACCCCAGCTACCAGTTTGCCAAGTGTAGACACAGCTAAAAAACCAAGCAAACCAAGCGCTAAAGCACCTAATCATACTCTTGCGGCTGCTGAAGGAGCCTCCAATGCTGGTAGGTCTGGAAGTAGTGGGGCTGAAGGGTCGAAAGGTCCTTCCGTTTGACTGGTTCTCTTCCAGTCTATGCTTCAGTCAACCCAGGAAGAGTTGGGGAAAGATTTGTTCGATGATCCTTTGTTGACTGTAGACAACATGAAGAAGCTCGCAGATTGTATGCAATGGAGCTTTAAATTTACCAAGGTGAGTCTCCTACTACTACTTGTCATCGTCGAGTAGTAATCTGTGTCTGATCAGATTTGTCTTGTATGTTACAGAATATAGCCAATCGATCTTTCCTAAAGTCTCATGCTCTGTATAAGACTGTAGACAACCGAAAGATCTTGGAGGAGCAGAAAGCCATGATTGCCAAATGACTGGATGAGTCCCTTGCTGCTCGTAATAAGCTCTATGAAGCAAATCGACAGCATCATCTGGAGATTTGTGATATGAAGCGCCAGATCAAGAATCTTGAAGAAGAAAGATCAAAGCTTCAGGAAGAAAACTCCAAGCTTCAAAAGCAACTGCAGACTTCCCAAGCATGTAAGTACTCGATCTTTTGTCTTGATTTTGCTTTGTCAAATCAATTACTGAGATATCTTCCCATGAGGTTCTCCAGAAGAACATACTCGACTAGTAGTAGTAGCCCAAGGTCTTGTGGATGTGATTGATTCTGAGGAGGGGTCGTCAAATAGCAAGTCCCTGGTGGAGCGTTTAGAAGAAGCTCTCCAGAAGATTTTTGATGTCATGACGGCAACTTCCTAGAATTATCTGACTCACATGATAGGAGTTGTTAAGTCTTACTTGCCTCACTTCAACTTATCTCCCATAGCTAAAGGAATACCTCCCAATTGCTCTGACGAGAAATTCCAGGACTATTGTAATGAGTCAGAAGTGATTGCTGAGGAGATTCTGAAGAACTTGGCAGAGTAGACTGCTTGTAACAACTTTTATAATCTTCATTGAGTTCTTGTCATTGTTCATATTTTGTATCCTGTTGGTGTGTCTTCAGAAGCATGATCTGATACCGCAGGATAGGTATGAACTAATTGATCAAGCGAGTAGAATACCCACGTAAGTAAACTTGTAAAGGTATCCCTAAACTACTCGAGCAAGCGAGTAGTATGTCCCAATCAAGGTCTGGAGTAATCCGTAAGACAAAACTTTTAGGTACGAACCCCGTCGGGTTGCCCGAGATGTAAATGTCAAAGGGATATCCAAAGCTTACTCAAACAAGGCGAGTAAGGTGTCCTTTAACCAAGGACTGGATTAATTCTTAAGGCAAAACTGTTAGGTATGAACCCCGTCGGGTTATCCAAGATGTAAATGCCAGAAAGATATCCGAAACTTACTCGAGTGAGGCGAGTAAGGTGTCTAACTTGTAGACTGGAGTAACTACTAGGATTGACCTATTAGGGCGAACCCCATCGGGTTGCCCAAGATGGACAAAATATAGTAGTATCCGTAATGTACTCGAGCAAGCGAGTAGTTTTGCCTTTACAACAAGGCTGGAGTTCCTCATAGTTGACCTGTTAGGATGAACTCTGTCGAGTTACCAAAGATGGACAACTAGTAAAGGTATCCAAAC
Organism: Panicum virgatum; assembly: GCF_016808335.1. Taxonomy (NCBI): domain Eukaryota; kingdom Viridiplantae; phylum Streptophyta; class Magnoliopsida; order Poales; family Poaceae; genus Panicum; species Panicum virgatum. The sequence continues at coordinate 32,507,675 of NC_053152.1, read as the reverse complement.
ACCTTCCCGAGCTAGGCGAGTAGGTTGCGTCCTTATATTAAGGACAAGAATGTGGCTTGTGTAGTTTTCCTGATGGGAAACTGTGTAAGCTATCCTGAACTGATGATGCTGTCAGACAGAGAGATTGCCTTTAATGTAGTCCATATGCCGTTAAGGACCCTTTCTTTATTAAAGAAATCAACTGACAACACTAGATTGCTTGGATCAAGGATAAAACTTGCGCAAGTGCTCGATGTTCCAGGAATTCGGTACCTCATTGCCATCTGCATCAGTGATTCTGTATGATCCTGGTCTTGTAACCTTGGTAACAATGAATGGGCCCTCCCATCTGGAATTTAACTTGTGCAGTCCTGTCTCATCCTGAATCCTGCGTAGAACTAGATCTCCCACGTTGAACGATCTTTGCTGGACATTGCGATCATGATAGCGTCTGACTCCTTGAAGATATCTAGCCGATTGAGTTAAGGCATTGATTCTGGTCTCTTCGACTGAGTCTAACTCAAGTTGTTGAGCTTCATCTGCTTCTCCTTCTTGATAGGCTTCTACTCTTGGAGATTTCCATATAATATCAGCGGGTAGTATAGCTTCTGACCCGTAAGTAAGGATGAAAGGAGATTGTCCAGTTGCTTTGCTAGGCTGGGTTCGCAGCCCCCAGACTATGTGAGGGAGTTCTTGAATCCACTTGCCACCTTTATTGGTGTTGGCATCGTAGAGTCTTTTCTTCAAGCCATCGAGTACTAAATCATTGATGCGCTCAACTTGACTGTTTGCCCGAGGATGAGCTACTGAAGCGTATTTGACCTCAATGCAGGAGTTGTCACAGAAATCCCAAAAAGATTGTGACGTGAAGTTGGAGCTAAGATCTATAATAATGGAGTGAGGAAAGCCAAACCGATGGATAATGTCGGAGATGAAGTCCACTACTCTGTCTGATGAGATCTTGATAATGGGCTTGTACTCGATCCACTTGGTGAACTTGTCGACTGCTACCAACACATGATTGAATCCTCCTGGAGCGACGGTTAATGGGCCGATCATATCCAAACTCCAACAGGCGAATGGCCATGATGGAGGGATTGTTATCAGATTATGTGCTGGGACGTGGGTCTTCTTGCCGAAGAATTGGCAGCCAGGGCACCGTCTGACAAGGTCTTCTGCATCTGAAACAGCTGTTGGCCAGAAGAATCCTGACCTATACGCCTTGCCGACTAGTGTCCTTGACGCCGCGTGGTTGCCGCAAACTCCTTCGTGTATTTCTCGGAGGATATCTTTACCTTCTTCAAAGGTAACACATTTCATGAGGATGCGTGAAGCAGAGCGCTTGTATAGGTTGTCGCCAACGAGGACCAAACCCTTGCTACGCCTGATGATGCGGACAGCTTCAGCGCTTTTAGGATCAACATGTGGTGCAAGCTTGAACTCCTTGATGAAGTCGATAAACTGAGTCCGCCAATCTTCTTCAATCATCAGTACTTCTATGACTGTGGCCAGGGCCTATGTGTCAGTGGCTTGTTGGCTTTGTGCCTGAACTGATGGGTGATGAAGTTCATGGACAAAAACTCCCGGTGGAACAGCTGCTCGAGTAGATCCAAGTTTGGAAAGGACATTGGCTCCCATATTGTTGTCGCGATCGACGTGGTGGATTTCCAATCTGCAGAACTTGTTTTCAAGCTTTCCGATTTCTTCAACGTATGCGTCCATGGTATCCTTGTTGATGTCCCATACCTTATTGACTTGTTGGACAACGAGTAGAGAATCGCCGTAAACGAGTAGTTGCTTGATCACAAGAGGAACTACTAGTCGAAGACCATATAGCAGTGCCTCGTATTCAGCTTCATTGTTGGAAACCTTAAACAAGATTTGGAACACATACTTCAATTGCTCTCCCTTGGGGGAGATGAATAGAACTCCAGCGCCGCCTCCGTCGAGCTTGAGTGAGCCGTCAAAGTACATTACCCAAAGCTCTGGAACATTGTGAGGTGCTGGAATCTGATTTTCCCGCCATTCAGCTAAGAAGTCGACTAGTGCCGGTGATTTGATTGTTGTTCTTGGCTTGAAGTTGATTTCCAAGGCTCCCAGTTCAACTGCCCACTTTAAAATCCGTTCAGTAGTATCCTGATTATGGAGTATATCCCCCAATGGGAAGTCAGTTATTATTGAGATCTTGTACTCGTCGAAGTAGTGCCGGAGCTTCCTGGAGGTGATTAGAATTCCATACAAAAGTTTTTGAATTGATGGATATCTAACCTTTGATTCAGAGAGTACTTCGCAGCGATGTAGAGGAGTAATTTCTCACTGGGTAGTGGAGCTATTAGAATCGGCGGTGACTGGAGATGATGCTTGAGATTCTCGAGTGCTTCCGTGGCTTCTGTAGTCCACTCGAATTTATCTTGTCGCTTTAGGAGTTTGAAGAAGGGTAATCCCCGTTCGCCAAGCCTGGACAAGAATCGATTCAAGGATACCATGCAGCCTGTAAGCTTCTAGACGTCCTTGATGGTAGCTAGAGCGTCCATGGCCATGATGGCATTGATCTTCTCTGGATTAGCCTCAATTCCTTGGTTACTGACGATGAATCCGAGTAGTTTTCCAGAGGGTACACCAAAGACGCACTTGGTTGGGTTGAGCTTCCAACAGAATTTTCGGAGGCTGTTGAAGGTCTCTTCTAGATTAGTAATGAATTGATCATGGGTCTTGGTTTTGACAATGACATCGTCAACATAGGCTTTAACATTGCGATGTAGCTGATCGGAGAAGCACAGCTGTATCACACGCTGGTAGGTAGCGCCAGCGTTCTTCAACCCGAAGGACATGGTCTTGTAGGCATCTGCCCCGTATGGGGTGATGAAGGCCGTCTTGGTTTGGTCTTCTTCTTTTAGGGCGATCTGATGATACCCTGAGTAGCAGTCAAGAAAGGATAACAGGACACATCCTGTTGTCGAGTCGATTACTTGATCAATACGTGGTGGCCCAAAAGGATCCTTCGGGCAGTACTTGTTTAGATCAGTGTAGTCGTTGCACATCCTCCACTTGTTGTTGTTCTTCTTCTGGACGAGCACAGGGTTGGCCAACCAATCAGGGTGGTAGACTTCCTTGATGAACCCTGTTGTGAGTAGTTTTGCTAGCTCTTTCTTGATGGCTTCTCGCTTGTCCGGTGAGAACAGCCGTAACCGTTGTTTTTTTGGTGTGGCTTTAGGGTCGACGTTCAAGGCATGCTCGATCAACTCCTTGGACACCCCTGGCATATCCTATTTGTCACCCAGTCCAGCTCTGATGATGGCTGTTTTGGAGTCATCTCCCTCTTGTACCTGGATAGTCTTGGTGCCCACATCACTGGTTGGTTTAACCGATGATTGGCTTGGCTTCTTGGAAGGCATCGACTTCTTGAGTGAGAGTTCCTTAGCAGCAGCAAGTATTTCACTGACAGAGCTAGGAACCCGGATAGTGGAGGCATGATCTATTGCTTCCTTGTCGCATTCGAAAGACTTGAGGAGGTCTCCCCGTAGTGAAAGGACTCCTGTGTTGCCTGGCATCTTCCTACCAAGATAGCGTGGTAGGAAGATTCGAAGTCGGCTACTTCGAATTTGATATATTTTGTCTGGAAGTTCTGTTCTGTACCAAACGTGACTGGGAGAGTAACCGAGCCAATTGGTGTAGAGGAATTTCTGGGGATGATACCGTAGAACGGAGCCTTGCTTGGAGTAAGCAGACTCATATAGTTGAGGCCCATCTTTACCAATGTGCTTGCAAAGATCAGGTTGAGACACTTCTGCCGTCAATGAGTACTCGAGTAAGCTTGTTGCCCTGAACGACTGGATCAAGTACTAGCGGGAACTTTCCAGGTTCAGAGAAGCTGGTCCACTGATCCTCCCTGGAGAAGGTAATGGGGACCTCGCAATATTTGAGTGGCCTCTGAATTGCTGGCTCGACTGAGAGGATCTCTCTGAGTAGGAGCTTCTGAGCTCGCTTGGAGAAGCTAGGATCTCCTCCAAATATGATGTTGACGACGTTTTGCTACTGTTGGAAACCATCACGGTCTTTCTTGTCGTCTTCATCATCTTTGTCTTGTTCTTTCTTTGGAGCAGCTGCAGGTGCCGACTGGAAGGATTTGCGCAGGATCGTGCACTCCCACATCGAGTGGTTGCTCTTGGGATGGATTGGACATCTTTTGTTGTGTAAGATCTTGTCGAACTGATCCTGCAGCTTGTCGCCCTTCTTGCCACGCGGTGTGCAATCCATAGTGCCGACAGTGTCGTCAGGCTTACGCTTGCGTGTAGGATCCCGCTGGTTACTGGGCCCTCCATGGTCATTGTGGCGCTTCCCGTTGTTGTCGTTGTTGCGGCAGGGAAAGCGACTGCGTTCTTGCTCCTTTTCATCTGCCCAGTGCTGCATCATGTCCCGCAGATCTACCACTGTTTTGGGGCGATTATGCCCGAAGTCGCGGTACAGGGATTGGACGGTGATGCCGCTCTAGAAGTAGTCGATGACGTCGTCGTCGGTGATGTTGGGGATGGTAGCACTTGTGTCAAAGAAGCTTTGACATAGGATCTGATTGGCTCACCTTGCTCCTGTTTGATCATGGACAGGGCGTGGCGAGTAGCAACTCGGTGTAGCGGCCCTAGGAAGTTGTCGACGAACGCCTTCTTGAGGTCCTCCCACGAGTGGATTGACTCGTGCGCCAAGCTTTCGAGGCATGTGAGGGGTGCCGGCTCCAGGGCCATCGGGAGGTAGAGGACCACGGTGTTGGTATCTCCCCCTACAACACTAATAGCGGTGGAGTATAAACGTAACCATTGAGCAGGGTCTTGGTTACCGTCGTACTTTTGGATGTTCGTAGGCTTGAAATCCTTCGGGTACTCGATGTTGTCAAAAGCCCTGCTCGGGGCTTGGAGGCGATCGGAGTTATCCACAAGGTGTGCTCTGCATCTTGCGTTGATGATGTCCCGTGCGTCCACGATGGAATCGGCTACTTCTTCCCTGTTGTGCCTGCGGTTGCTGTTGTTGCGGTTTGGCTGGGGCCCAGGGGCTTGGTTTACTGGAGGTTGTCCACCCCTGGGGCGATGGCTGCTTGCAACTTCTTGATCCTCTTGATTTCTTTGGTTCTGCTACTCCTGTTGTTGTGGACGCTGGTGGCCTCCGGGGGTATGGCTTGCCTGAGGTATGACTGTTGCGGTAGCCCTTGATCATGTGCCATGGAGTGAGGACAGAGGGTTTTGTCTCTCGAGTTGTTCAACAGCGTTCTTGGTGAGATTTATGACTCGGTCTATCTCTGGATTCTGGGGCATCGTCATGAGTCGCAGGGTTGCTTCTGTCATCGCAGCAATTGGTGTTCTGAAAACCGGATCTGCGGCGTTGCTGAACTCGTTATTGAGGTTGCGCGGTGGAATTCGAGCTCGTTCAGCTACATGAACCCTGCGTGCTTCTTTTCGTTGATTCCTTGCCCTGCGGGCTGTGCGAGTGGCTTCGTCTTCATCAGCTGGAGCGTCTTAGGTTAGATTGTCTGCTGAGATCTGATCCAAGGCTTCGTTTGGATCATGTTGGCTTGGAGCACCCCCCCCCCCCGGTTGGATGATTACCAGAACCAAACGCTCGTGAGAGAAGCTTTCCAGGTCTAATTTGTAATCAGCTAGGACAGTTCCACCGGAGCCAGTTTCCCTCTCAGTTTCGAGGGGAGTGCCGTGTTGAAATGGGAGATCATCAATGCTGGCAACTTCTCGCAGATTGTCGAGTAGTTCTGCGAGAATATGGCTTCGGCAAGATTTTAGTTGCATCTTAGCTAGTGCATTGGTGATGAAGTCCAGGCTGTCTTGAGGTGACTCGACTGGATCTGAATATTTGTCGAAGATAGGTGCCTCCCGACTAGCGGTGACTGATTGGTTTTCGACGTGGAGTAGGCAATCCAAGCTACTTTCATAGATGGATCTAATCATCTGCCTGTAAACAGATGATGAATTGCACAATCCGAAAATGGGTTGAGCAAAAGGAGTCCCAATCCGACTGGATTTTGGTTTGAGATCAATCTGAGTCCGAGTAGAACTCGAGTTGTTTTCGAGTTTTGGCTTGATCTCCTTGGCGAGGTCGGGAAGCAACATAACGCCGCAATCATGAGATCTGTGAGCTTGTTGGAGTCTTCCGACATGGAGCTCTTCAGCGTGGGAGAGTTGGTTAAGTGGCTATCGAAGCCGCCTGAACCATTGGCGACGCAGACCCACGAACAGAAGATGAAGGTGGCGCCTTGAGGAGGTGCCATGGTGCTGAAAGCGAAAGTGGCCATCGAACTCGCTGATGAACTCGCCGAGTCCCCTACCTGGCGCGCCAGCTGTCGGTGATTACCGCCAAGTCTGCTCAGGGATACCCTTAGCAGTAAGGTTTGTAGGTAGGGATCGACGGCTTTGGAACTCGATGGTGCAAGGAACACAAAGATTTAGACAGGTTCGGGCCATGAGTTGCATAAAATCATACGTCATGTGTGGTGGTTTGTATTGCCTTAGGTGTTGATGTGTTTCGAGGGGTCCCTGCCCGCCCTTATATATCTGGGGGGACAGGGTTACATGGAAAGTCCTAGCTGAGTACAGTTGGAGTCCTACAACAACACAATCGGGTAGTTTCCTTATACTACAGCTAGTTTCTACGTCTATTCGGATAGTTACAAAAGAGGTAAGGTACATCCATGTGCTATCCCTTACTCTAGAATATTCTATGCCTGTGAGCAGTCCCGCTGCCCGGGTCTGATAGATACCCACAAGCCCGCGGGTACGCCCGTACACCCGCATAATTTAGAAAACCAAGCATATAATCCAAGCCATCAAATATATCCATCATCTCAAATCAAAGTTAGCATAGAGTAACACAAATAAAAGCATACAACCAATACAAGAATCATTGTTTAGCACCATTATTAAATATAAAAAAAATTGAATCAAGAAAATAGGAGCTAGGCGCTGGCGTCAGTCACTACGTTGGTGGCTTTAGCCTGGGTGCACCGAGGGCCTGCGGCCTGCCGGCCTTGCATTGCTGGCTTACGTCGGGGGCCTGGGGCCTACCGGCCTGGGCGCTGGTGTCGCTGCGGCTGTGGAGGAGCTGAGGATGGCCCGCTGGAGGCCAGAGGCGGAAGGGGAGCGGCGTTCGGCGAGGAAGTGGCGTCCTGCCAGGGAGCGGCGGCCAGCGGGCGAGCGGTGGCCGGTGTGGGAGCAGCCGAGTAGTGGGGTGCGGGCTGTGCAGCACTGCGCCGCCGGTGCCGCGGAGGCTTGAGGAGGATGGAGGATTGGGGGTGGGGGCCTGAGCGACTGGGATCTGGGGGTGACAGCCGGGAGTGGGTTGGATTGGGGAGAGAATGAGAGAAACACGTGAAACCCTAGATTTTATATATACAGAGGTATTAGGGTCCACATGTCAGCGGATTTGCGGGTATATGGGTTCGAATATCAAATTTTTAAATCTGTTAGCAAATACCCATTGGGTTTAGAGTTGTACCCGCGCCCGTGCCCGCGGGTACAAACTCAAACCCTAATCCACCCCCGTCGGGTTCGGTATCCGCGGATTTGCGGATTTTCTGTGCCCGTTGCCATTTGGAAGGACTGCCGAAGCGCCTGAGCCGTTCTTGCAGTATGCTACATCACACTCTAGCTGCCAGATTGCTTCAATGACCGGAGGGTTCTGCGAAGGTGCTCTTGGTGTTCAGTCAACCACGAAGTCTGCCAGGACTTGGGACTTGATCGCGCTTCGCGGGACAAAATCGATGGTGTGTGCTACTAACTGCGTTGCCCATTTTCCAATTCTTCTGGAGGCCTCCCTATTCTCGAACATGTCCCGAAGGGGAAAAGATGCTGGGATCTTAATCTTGATGCTCTGAAAATAGTGCCGGAGCTTCCGAGCTGCCATTACTACTGCATATGCCATATTCTCCATTTCTGAATACAACAGCTTCGATCCGCTGAGGGCATCGGATACGAACTAGATTGGGAACTGCTTCAATGTCCCTTCGGCCATCCTTTCCTCTACTAGGGCTGCGCTCACGGCAGAGCTTGAAGTTGCGATGTATAGCAGCAGCCCTACTCCGGGCGAAGGGCTTGTCATCACTGCGAGGTTCTCCAAATATTACTTGAGGTCTTCGAAGGCTTTGTCTTGTTCTGGCCCCCAGTGGAAATTTTCGGAGCCTTTCAGTACTTTGAAAAAGGGGAGCGACTTCTCTACTGATTGTGAAATGAATCTGTTCAGCGAAGCCAGTCGGCCTGTCAATTTCTGGACCTCCTTCTTCGTTGTGGGTGGATGCAATCTTCCGATGGCTTCGATTTTTACTGGGTTTCCCTCTATGCCCCTTTCTGTGATCATGCATCCCAGCAGTTTTCCTCGTCTTACACCGAAGACACACTTCTCTGGGTTTAATTTGAGGCCGTGTTTTCAGAGGTTGGCGAAGGTCTCGCGAAGGTCTGAAATGTGGTCTTCGCATTTTTTGATTCGCACGACGACGTCATTGACGTATGTCAAAATGTTTCTGTACAGCTGGGTATCAACTACTGTTGCGATGGTTCTGTTGAATGTGCACCTTGCATTGCGAAGCCCCTCAGGCATTCTTACATAACAGTACGTGCCGAAGGGAGTTGTGAAGCTGGTCTTCTCTTCAACGTATTTTTTCTTGTAAATCTGATGGTAGCCAGAAAAGCAATCCAGCATGCTTAACATCTCCGACCCCACTGCGGCATCTACCAGGGTATCGATGCGGGGCAGGGGGAATTCATCGTTCGGGCAAAACTTGTTGAGAGTGGTGAAGTCAATGCACATATCCTCCAACTGCTATTCTTCTTCGGGACCATGACTACGTTGGCTAGCCATTCTGGATATTGCACTTCGCGTATGATGCCTGCATCAAGCAATTTCTGGACTTCGCCTTGAGCTGCCTTCTTCCGGTCTTCGGACATTGTGCGAAGGCATTGCTTCCACGGCTTGACCTTCGGGTCCACCCTTTCTTCAGAGTCCCCGTTGCGGCGAAGCGGAGATTGGGTGAAGAAAGTGTCGATCAAGCGGGAACACTTCTTCGGCCGCACCCCACCACTTTCGCCCCGGTGCTTCTTCTTTTCCAGAGCCCCGGTGGTGTTACCACCGCCCTTGGACGTCTTCTTGGGCTTGCCTCCGACCGCTCCCGCGGGCTCGCCCTTCGTCTTCTTCTTCCCCTCAGCTTCAAAACAGATGAAAGTCGAAGAACATCGCCCACGTTGAAGATGGCATTATATGAGTAAGCTATATCCACCACGTCGAAGGTTATGAGCTCTGTTCTTTGGATTTACCTTCTCCGAAGATCACATTCAACTCTATTTTGCCAAGGGCCTCGATCCTTTTCCCTCTGAAACCGATGAGCGGGTATTGAGATTTGTGTAGGTTTTTTCTGTGAGCCCCAGCTTGATGAAGCATTGCCAAGTGAGAACGTCTGCGGAGCTGTCGTTATCGACAAGGATTCGACCTACATCATTTCCCGCGAAGTGTACTGAATTTCTTCCAATATTTGCGTGGATGACGAGGGGGTCGTTGTGTGGGTAGTGCTGAAGCCTGAGGTCAGCTTCGGAAAATGTAATTGGGACATGGGACCAAGGGGTGCGGAAGTGTTTGCCTTCGCACACATGTGAGACTGTGCGGAGATAATTTTTCCTCTGCCGCTTCGTCTCGTGCACGGGCTCGTTTGACCCGCCGGAGATGGCATTAATGACATTTACCGTGCCTCCGACGGGATCATTGGCTCTTTCTGGAACTCTGCCGGGTTCTAGTTTTGGTGGTGGGGGAAGATAGGTGGGAGCTTGTGATGCGGGTGGTGGGTGCCACGCTTGATGTGGCGCCGAAGGGGATGGGATTTGTGGGAGTTGGGGTGCCGAAGGGGCCGAAAGAGCTGGAGGGGTATATGTGGGGTTGTAGTGGAAGGTTGGGAAAGATGGGGAGAGTGTAGGGTACGCCGAAGTCCAGTGAGGTTGTTGCGAGGGCTGCCACTGGATTGGTGGTGGCGGGCCTTGCGGCTGGTTCTTGTGAGTGGCATAGTTGACGGGCTTCGGCGGCTGGGTGTTTGTGCTTTGGTCAAATTCTTCTTTCTTCTCCTTGACGCGGGGGCAATCACTCGTCCAATGGCCTTTGTCTCTGCCATGGATGCAGCAGTATGGGACTTTCTACCTTCGACCGGCATTATCTCCTCGGCCGTGGTTGGAGTTTCTTCGGTCGCTCCTCCCTCCTCTGTTGCCTTGAGGCCGGGAGTCGCGGGCTTCATCACCGGAGATTGTGTTCACGGCCTTCGAAGTCTTCATTTGCTCGGCCTGATGCGGCTTCGCTCGGTCGCGATTGCGCGATCTCTTCTCATTCATCTCTTCGATTCTTCAGGGCTTACCCTTGTCTGAAATGCAGTATTCTTGCATAATCTCGAAGAGCCTGTTCAGGGTCGTCGGCTTGCGGCACTCGAGGTATTCCCCGCATGGGCCAAGGCTTAAGCCCGCGATGGCGGCTTCGATGATGGTCTTCTCTGCTACGTTCGGGGCCCTTGCGCGGAGCCTGACGAGGCAGTGTAGGTACTCTTGCAGGGTAGATCCTTCTAGTTTCAAGTTGTGGAAGTCGCATTAGTTGACTTCGTCGAGCTTCGGCGCTTGGAACGCCGCGGTCAGCTCCGCTCACAGCTGGTCCCAGGTGTGGATGTGGCCACTAGGGAGATTGGAGTACCAATGTTGAGCGAGGCCCTTCATCAAATGAACGAATGCTTTGACCTTGCAGGCTGGACCGCCTCCGGTTGCTTCGATGGCTGCTTCGTACTTGAGGAGGAATTCTTTTGGGTCGGAGTCTTCGCCATACTGCAGGAGGATAGCTGGGTTGAAGCGTGGAGGCCACTGGAGCTCTTCGAATTCTGCCAAAAGAGGAGTGCCAAGGCCTTGTTGCGGCTGATGCTGATGTGGCATTACATATTTGTCTTCCTCTTCATCAGAGTACAGCTCTTCTTCGATGAGAATGGGTTGGTGGCAAAGCCTTTGGGGCTGAGGCGCCTGCAGCGCGGGCTTCGGGTCTTGCCGAGGGTCTGCTGCAACATCGCCAAACGATCGCGGATGGTTTGCGCATGGCCTTGCAATGAAGCTCTTCTTCTCTGAGCTTATTTAGTTGCTCTTCCAGCTCGTGTGCGGTGAGTTGCCGTTCCTTGCCCTTCGATCTTGTTGTTACCGCCGCGTTCGATGTGCTGGCCTGGGTTGTTTGCTGTGCGTGACAAAAATGCTTGGTGAGGCGTGCGTCGATTCACCTCATAGCCTGGATGTCTTCGGTGGTGATGCACAAGTCGAGAAGATCGACCTCGAACTCCCCTTCGGCGAGTTCCTCGACCGAGACGTCTTCGCCGTGGTCTTCGTCTTCGTTGTTGTTGTCGTTGTTGATCGTGATGAGGGCATTGTTCGTCGAAGGCGGGACTTCAGTCGAAGCGTTGTCCTCCTCCGAAGTGCCTAGGTTGGGTTTCTTCTTTGATGCCATGTCGTTGCTTTGGAACGAACCGCGGGTGGGCGCCAAAACTGTTGGTGTAAGATACCCTTCGGGGCAAAGTGGTATCACAACAGCCCGGTTCGACGAGGGCAAAGCCTCGAGAGAAAAATAACAACCACTGTAACAGCACAAAAATTAAGGCACAGGTGAAATCACTCTGTATTTAATGTCCCATCACAGGCAGTTACGCGGGTATTTATAGCCGGCGGCTCTACTACCCGCCGGGGTAAATTCCCCGTAATGCCCCCCAACTGCTACAGACGCGGAATATTCTGTGGGTACTTAGGTAACATTACATCAACAGTCGCGGTAGTGGATTACAACTGGACTGGCAGGTGGACCTCCCCGTAGCTTTTAGACCTTTGTTGTTTGACGTTTTCCACCAGGCCTTTGGGCCCGGCCTCCGTCGTCCAGGTCATTTGTCCCTCCTTCGGTCGCGCCCTTTCAACTGCCATCCTTCGCCCGGGGGCCTTCGCCATCGTACCTTCGCCGCTGGGGCTTTGTCTGGATCATCCCACACACCGAGACTTTGGGTCTTCACTCGGGGTCTCTGCCGAAGTTGCTTCGCCCCATGGCCATCGTTTTGTCCTCGGTCTTCGGGCTCACGGGGCGCCGCGCCTTCGCCCTTTATCCGAAGGTGGCTCCCCCAACACTAGTGTGGTCCCATGTAATCTGAAATCTACTACCTTAGTGTTGCTTATATGCTTCCTATGTACTAATCAGTTGTAGCTATTCTGGTGTTTCCTGTTTACATGTTTAGAATAAATCACTAGAACTCCTTTTCTATGGCGAGTAATAATTCCATTTTGCACTTGTGCTAGTACACTGGTATGCATTTTAGATGTTGGTAGAAGTCTTGGACAGCTTGGAATGAGCACTGATAATGCCGTTTGTTTGTTGTATTTTCCATGGATATGCATGGTTTTTTAACATGATCCGGTCAAAGTAACTTTTTTCATGTAAAGTTGATAACTTTGAATTCCATTATTAGTAACTTAGAGCTATTACTTGCCATTATAATTTGATACTAGTCCATTGATTAACAATTCTCTTTATTGCAAACATTGCCCACTGTAATTATTTGACATTTTGACAATATGCTCTTTTCAGACTGAGGATCATATGCAAGGAACAAAGATGATATTTTATCTCCATATTTTCTATGCTTCTAAGTTTGAAAATGTAATGCTAGATGTGTCACTAGATCAAAATATGTACATGATTTATTGGATTTGATTGACTTTTTCTGTTTACAGAACTTGTACAAAATTATTAAATATATCATTATTGGTTTTTGTGCTAATTTTTTTTAGATTACACGGTACAACTCAGACACTCACAACGCACGCATACTCACACCCCTGTTTTTGTGCTAATCTTGTGCTAGAACTATTATACTGAAATGGGTTTCGTGGGCTATGGTGGGCTAAATTTTTTTATGGGCTGTGCAGATCTAGTGGGCTAGAAATGTGGTCACATCCCCATCTATGTATGCAGCCACGTAATCATCCACGTAGGAAGCCATGTTAGCATCTGCGTAGGCAGCCACGTCATTGTCCACGTAGGCAGCCATGTGGCAACTGTTTGTGACGTTTATTTTTGTCATTGATATTGTGATTGGGCTGGGTTGCGGAGGCTCGGAGATATTTTGTGATATTTTCAAAACTTCATGGATTAAACTGATGATTTTATTAAAAATGTCACATGGTGTAATGTGCGCTCAGTATATAACAAAATTTGAGATTGTCGTATATATTGTTTTATAACGGTTTTCAGTGATCTATGACGAAATTTATTCATCGTATTTCTTGAAGTGTAAGTAGTACATTTAGAATGGTGATTTTATAAAAAATAATAAAAATATACATATATGTGATCTCATTGTGTTGCATTATTTATTATTACAACACGATGGTTCAAACAAAATTAAAAACAAGACTCACAGATTCAGAGAAACTTACATTTCAAGTTTGAGATTCACAATAATAAGTCATCCGTCGATTCCTCCAATTGAATCATACCTGGCTAATACTGCAAAATGAGATTACCTGCCGACGAACAAGACATCCATCAATGCAAAATAATATGGACTACCCGAATACTTGGCTCATCCTGCATGGATTTGGCCGGGATTCGAGTTATTCGAAGCCCTAATTATGAGTCTTCGGGAGTGGTGGGATGCTCTGCTCATTCCTGAAGTAGTCGCTGGGATCCACCGCCGCCTTCACCGCCGCCAACCGCCGGTAGTTCCCCATGAAGTACCTCTCAGCCCACACCCTCCCGCTCGAGTACGACGACACGCCGTCCCCGCCAACGACGTTCTGGCCGAGGTCCAGGTCCCGGTAGTTGGCGAAGGCCTCCCTGGGGTTGCTGGTCGCGTACTGCCCCAGGAACCCGTAGAGGCCGTCGAGCCACCGGAGCGCCGTCGCCGCCGCCGTGCCGTTGGCCTCGCCCCACCACATGGACCCGTACTGGATGTTGAACAACACGCCCCGGCGGTGCGGGTGCGGCGAGGTGGCGTTCGTGTTGCCGCCGCCGACCGCGCCGCCGTGCGGCTCTAGGATCATGAGCATGTTGCCGTTCCGGGAGAGCTGCTGCTCGAACAGGCCCTCCCACCCGGCCCGGCCGACGGCGCGGCGCACGTAGTCGGACTTGCTCTTGAAGTAGGTGCCCAGGGAGTTGGTCCGGTTGAGGACCGCCGGCGTGCCGGTATTGCCGAAGTAGAGGAACGCCATGGCGCGCAGCCAGCTCATCTCGTTGCAGTCGGCCGCCGTCATGCCGAGCTCCGGGAAGACGATGCCCACCGTGCGGAGAAGGTCCGAGCACCGGCCGAGGTAGAGCGTCTGGAACAAGGCGTGCCTCTCCTGCAGGACGACCCGGATGGTGAGGTCCGCCGGGAGGGAGGGGGCGAGGATGGTCGTCTCCCATTTGGCGAGGAGGTCGGCGACGCCCTGCTCCATGGTCGGGAAGTTGTTGACCACCGTCACCGTCGGCGGGACCCTGGAGAGCTTCAGCCGCCACGCCACCACGACGCCAAAGCTCTCGCCGCCACCGCCGCGGATGGCCCAGAAGAGGTCCTCCCCCATGGCGGCGCGGTCGAGGACGTCGCCGTCGGCGTTCACGATCCGGGCGTCGAGGACGTTATCGCCCCCGACGCCGTGCTTGCGCATCATCAGGCCGATGCCGCCGCCGCTGATGAAGCCGCTGACGCCAACCGTCGCGCACACGCCGCCGGGGAACAGGAACCCCGGGTTGGCCGTGCCGACGGCGTAGTAAAGCTCGCCGAGCGTCGTGCCGGCGTCTACCCACGCGCTGGCCTCGCCGGGGACGACGCGCACGCCGCGGAGCCTGGCGAGGTCGAGCACCGCGAACACCTCCGGCCGGACGGAGCGGTAGGAGAGACCCTCGTATTCGTGCCCGCCGCTGCGCACGCGGAGGCGCACGCCGTGGGCGCGGCCGCAGCGGACGGCGGCCTGGACGTGGGGGACGCCGGACGCCGTGACGATGCACAGCGGCCGCACCGTGGTGTTGGTCAGGAACTTGGGGTTCTGGACGGAGGACTCCAGCACGGACGTGAAGCCGCTCGAGCTCTGCTGGTACACCAGCTCGGTCGGCAACGTCGCCGAGAGGCACTGGAGGAAGGAATCGGAGGAGGCGGATGAAGGGAGGAAGGCATTGCCGCACAAGAAGCAGCACAGGATGGCCAGAGCTAGCGCCATTGTTTCGGAATAATCTGCCATTTGGACAAGCTTGGATTTAGATGATGCTATTGGTTGCATCCCTTGTAGTGTACTGCTCAGCAATTTAAACAATCTGTGAAACAGTGTGCTAGCTAATACTATAAACAGTTTTTTGCTTCGTGAAGAGTCGTAGATCCCAAAGTTAGAGTTAACAATGGCCGATACCAGCGTTAGAGTTATAGTTAGAATTCTTTGGGCTCATCTAACACAAAAATATCCAAACAGAATAAGTTAGAGTAGATTAGGATGTATCTAACCCAAAAAAAAACTATGGAAGAAAATGGGGTACGCCCCGGGCGCACGCCAGGCCCCGTGCGCACCCTGCCGCGATGCCGTCCCATCAGCATTGGACGGATGGTGTAGTGAACGGCTCCTTTCCTGACGTAGATACGGCTCGGCTCATATCGGCAGCCTCGGCTCCGCCTTTTTTCTTCGCGACCTCGGCTCCCTCATCGATTCTGCGCTATCGTGGATTCTTCTCCTCTGAAAGGTGGCATCGAAGTGGCAAGCAACCAAGAAGCAACCAAGCAAGGTTCATGCACACCATTTGATTTGCTGGAAACAAAACTGAATCCAGCAGCAAGACACTACATCGACTTCACATAATTAGGAGGACAACACGGGTTCTGAAGCAGAGAAAGAACAAATTCAGATGAAGAAGCACTCAGTCCTTGATAACGGCGGGAGGGAGGCGATCGTGCGTGGAGGCGGCAGCCGGCAGCGGGGTCTCGGGTGCGCTGGCGGGGGCACCGGTGGGAGCGGGGGGTGAGGTGGAGGGGAGCCCTCCATGCGAGACGCTGGGCCGGCCGAGAGGAGTCTGCCGCAGAGTCGGAGGCGAGGCAATGCCGGGAAGCCTCCCACCGCCGCCATCGCCGAGGATTGGAGCGTCAGGGATCGATTGGAGAAGATGGGAGCAAGAAACGGAGCCGAGAGTGCTGGCTGTTCAATTCAGCGAGTCGAGGTCACCGAGGGCCGAGGGAAACCGATCGATATCTGAGGAAGCCGAGCACAGCGCGCCATCCGTCCGATCGAAGGGGAAGGGCATCGCGGCAAGGGGCGTACGGGGCCTGGCATGCGCCCCGTGCGCACCCCATTTTCTTCCAAAACTAACCCCTCCGATTGGGTTAGAGTGGTGGGTCCCACATTTTTTTCTCCCTAAATCCAATTGTGCCCACGTGCCGCCAGCGCCTCCCCCCAACCCCACGACCCCTCCCCATCCCGTGCGCCGCCAGCGCCACCCCCCAACCCTCGACACCCCTCCGCCGCCCCCGTCGCCGCCCAAGATCCGCCGAAGCGCCACGCCGGCCGCCGCGTGCGCTCGCCCACCAGCCGCCGCTCCGAGCGCCTGCGTCGGCCCCAAAGATCTGCCACCACCCCGTGAAGCGGAGCTCGGCGTCGAGCGGGCCAGCGAGGCATCGGTGACCGCGACGAGCACGGCGGCGACTGCCCTGCTTTGGCATGCGTGGGAGGGGGAGAGGAGCTTGGGTGGAGGGCACACAAAGCTGGCCACACCAAAATCCTGCTGCAGAGAGACCAAATGATTGGAAAAGTGCATTTAATCTAACTCTAACTCTTGCATCCAAAACACCTCTTTGGTTAGAATTAGTTTTGGGTTAGTCATGAGCTAGAAACTAACTCTAACTTCTAACCAAGTTAGAGTATCCAAACAGGGCCAAAGTTCCATGTTCATCGTGTGAGAGTGATCGGATGCTCGTAGCCTAAGAGGGAGAGGGGTGAATTAGGCAAACTAAAAACCTTAACCTATGGCTCCAACTAGTTTGCACAAAATCTAAACTAGAAAATGCTAGCTAAATGTGCAACTACGGTTCTTCTTGTGTGAAACTCTCATCCCCAAAAGAGTTTAGCAACTTATAGCCAATCCTATCAAGATACTACTCTATGAAAGTAAAGGCACACAAAGATTGCTAGTGTGAAATGTGAAAACATAAAGACGGGATGAGAGGAAGCAAACTCTCGACACGATGATTTATCCCGTGATTCGGTTAGCTACAAAGGCACACATATATACACGTTGTTGAAGCACTCACAAAGAGTATTGTTTCTCGGCAATCAAGTCTCTTTCGGGGACACCGAGTCACCACGGTCATCTTGATCCCGATTTCCACTAAGGAGCTTAACTAAGAAGTGTGGGGGTCTCCACCTCCCCTGCACAAAGATGTCGACGCCTCTTCGCACCAAGCTGGAGGGTCGTTGACGTTGCCGGCGAGCCACCAATGCTCCAAGGGGGCGGCGCACCGAGATACAATGTTGGTTCACTCTAGAACCATAGCACAAGGCACAACACATTGCTCTCTCAGTCACATAAGAGCTAACCTAGCACACTCACAAAATTGTGCTAAGGACTAAAGATTCGATCACTACGCCCTTGGATGGCTAGGAGGTGTTCTTGGATGTGGGTGTGATGTCTTGAAACTCCAGCAATCTTGAAATGTCCGGAGGAACCTATATATAGCCACCAAGCCCATCGAGCGGTTGGCCTAACGGCTAGCAGAAACCAGCCAAGCATCGGTTTAACCGATGCCTATGCTTGGAGGGCATCGGTTAAACCGGTCACCCTATCCTACCATCTGACGCGCGTCTGTTGCTAACGTGGCAGCCATCGGTTAAACTGATGCCATGGTGTCGGTTTAACCGGTCTCCAAGTGCTCTTCTCAGTGACGTTGCATTACACCAATGCCTTGCACTGATGCACCGTTAGTTCAACCGGTGCTGAAGGGTCCACTCTCGCTCGCTTGACATGCTCCCTGAGTAATGGTATGGTGAATGCACTGTCGCCTTCATCTTGGCACCATCGGTTAACCAGTGCTACTAAGATTTTTTGACTTGGTCTTCATGTGCTCTGTCCAATGCACCGATGCTTCTGCGTCGGTCTATCCGGTGCCCTCCGGTTACACCGAAGCTTATGTGTCGGTCTAACCAGTGCTACTGTTTCTGCAGAACTCGTCTAATTTTGCGTTTCTTTGAGTTCTTTCTTCATGTTTTACTTTGCTAGGGCTTTTTACTTCATCCTTGGGACCTAGATAGATTCACTTGACAAACTCATTTGTCCCATTGATTACGTTATCAATCGATCACCAAAATCACAAAACAATGGCCTAATAGGGCCATGTTCCTTACATCGTGAATGTAAGTGCATCAGTTAACAAGTTGACTGGCAAAATTACTTTCTGCAAATTGTGCAACGTGCACAATAATGCTAGTGGTCAACAATGGGCACGCATCAGTTAGGTTGACCAGCAAAATTACTTTCTGCAAGTTGATTTTGCATCGACATAGACTTGACCTCGCTCGTCCTTTACCCAGTATTATGCTAACCCTAAACGGTAAACAGTCGGTCGTGTGCTGTTTATCCCATTAGCAAAATGGATGTTTAAACGGGCAAAGTGGCCAATTAAATGGTCAAAGCAACTGATGAACAGTGCCTTTACTAGAATCTTTAATAACTACAAATAGAATAGGATGCTGCCGATGCAGCTTAACAAATAATCCATAATTTCATCTTGTTGACACCATTTAATACCGAAGTCAGGGCAAGAAACATTAAGGTGCTTCTGAAGTCATCGTGCTTCTGAGATCCGCAGTTGTTGACAGCATCAGATCAGTTGAGAGCGCCGACGCCGATAATAAATAGTTAAACTAAACGTGATCACGGTTAACAAGAGGATCGGACTGATAGATCTTGAGATTCGATGCTTTAATTTTGCGCTAAAAGAAGGACTAATCGGGTCAGAATAACTTGATTTATACGGATATATACTACTCTACCACGTTCATGAAGATTTGAAAAGGTCAAGGTCAAGTTGAGTTCTTGGTAAGTTAACTCATGAGTCATCAGCATCTCCTCGTGATGAAGGCCCTGTGGGGGGAAGCTCCAGGGAAGCTGCAAACCAAAAAAGCACGTGAAGGGACTATATATTGACAGAGTCTTTGGCGTCAGCTGGTTTTAGGGCACACATTGGATCTGTTTTGGGAGAACGAAGACAGTCATATTTCAGTTGCGAGGAAGCAGTAAAAAATCCTCTGTAGTAGCACCTTTACCTGATTAGCAGTTGTTGGTGTAAGACGCTCTTCGGGACAAAGAGATCACAACAGCCCGAACAAAGAGAGACAAGGCCCCGAAAAAGGGAAACACTAGCACAAAGGCAACACGAAAATCAAAGCAATAGAGTAATTGTATTGTATTCAATGTGTCATTCACAGTTACAAGAGGGGCATTTATAGCGGCAGAATGCCTCTCCCGTCCAAGTCGAGTCGCGGCCGGCCCATACGGTCCCTGTTGGGCCCACTGCAGGCGGTACCGCTGAAGGCAATGTCCGAGAAGAATCCGAGACCTCTTCGGTGTCTGGCGACAATGTCGAGGTCAGGCCGTCGGGTGAAGCTCCCGAAAGGGCCGTTGTCTCTTCGTCGAGCATGAGCTCTGGCTCTTTGGGCGATAGCAACAGTTACCTTATCAGCGATGCTGACCCCAATGAGGTGGCTGAGGCCCTTGGAGCTTCGGGAGCGAAACTCTTTGGGGGCCAGATCGTCGGCAGCCTCCGATTCGAGAGCCGTGACCGGGAACGCGAATTTCTGGTGGAGGCTGGCGGGTCCTTCTGCTTCCCACTGATGGAGAAGAGATTGATGAACATCGGGGTGGCCAATGCATTGTAGTGCGCGGAGGACCTTGCTTTGAAATCCTTCGTGGCTGCCCACTGTGCCCGGAGGCAGTTGGTGGCCGAGGCCGGGACCTCTTCGCTGGTTGCAGAGCTTGAAGAGATGGTCTCCACCATGCAGGAGGAAAAGAAAAATCTTGAAGTGTCACTTGCTTCCGTGCGCATCAGGGCGGAGACCTCTATAAAACAACTTGATGAGGCGCGTGGGAAGGCCACGGCTGCCGAAGATGCTGCCAGGACCGCTGAAGAGGGCCGGAAACGGGCCGAAGAGTTGGTGAGGGCCTTTTGGCAGGCTGTGGTCAATGAAGCCACCCGTCTTCAGAGTGAAGTGCACAGCCTTCTGGAGCACTTCGGGATCGAAGCCCCACCGTTGGCTGGCGTGGATGCGAGCTCTGTTGAACTCATCGAGCTCTTCCACTGGCTGCGCTGCTGCGTGGCCATGACCGACTACGGCAGCCAGTTCTTTGGTGAGCTAAATGCCGGTGTTGCCGCACGATCGCTCATCACCGTGGTGTGCTCTCTTCTCGAAGCCCCGGGGGAGGCGAAGCCTCTGTGTCCAAGTCGAGACTCCGCACTCTTCGTGATCCCGGCGTGAAGTGGCCTTCCACTAAAGAGGTGAAGCCGGAGACGCTGCCAGCTCTTCCTCGCAACATTGCCAAGAATTTCATGGCCTCATTCTTTCAAGAAAGAGGGCGGGAGCTGGTGGCGCACGAGGGCGACCGTATGAAGGCTCAGGTAGGCCCGTTCTTTGCTTGTTGCTGCCTTCGACTCTTCCCACTTCATGCTGATATTCGTTTTGTTTAGCTTCAAGAGAAAGCAACGGAATGGGCTGCCGAAGCACTGAATCTTTGGCGAAGGTCCCCGTCCGGAGGTGACGGAGACGCCGAGGGCGAAGATGGCGCTGCTCTAGGTGAAGATGTTGGAGAGGTGTGAGCTGTTTTGGATGATGTAACTTTGGTGAAATGTAATTATAGCTTTTGTTTAATGCCTTCGGTGACTGCGCAGGACCCTGCGTCGGAACCTGCGTGGATCACCGAAGGTATACTGCCCTTGTGGATGAGACGTGGAAACATTGTTATTTCTGGCGCTATGTGGCGCAGGTTTAATGCGAACAGGCCCTGGTTGACCTTCGCTGAATTCTGGTTGATCAAAGAGCACGCTTATAACTGGCGCAACAAGCAATCAAAGCGTTTTTTCGACAATTTTACGCATGACGCGGAGAAGCATCGCGAGATTCTTCACGATCGTTTTATTCATCGTGAAGTCAAGCGAATGTTAAATAATGATGTTCCATATTCACCGCCTGCTGGGCTGCTTGAGCCGAAGGCGGAGCCCGTGGAAGAGTTCCACGGGGATTATTGCTTCATGTATAAAGAAGAAGGTGCCTTCGTACAAGGCGAATGATGGAAGGCATAATTTATTGCAAGGCAAAGGTTCGAAGCATATCTCCGGAGTATGGCCGAAGAGATAATAGACATCGCGGTCCGCATTGTAATTGATGAATTGGACCGCATTATATTCGAAGAGGAAGAATCTACTGTAACTTTATAGTGAATGGGCGACGGCCCTGTGTAATTTTCATGTGATCGTAATCTGTGTAACACTGGACGAAGCCCCTATGTGTAAATTCTATCTTTGTAGCGCCACCCTTATTTATGTAAATTTTTCGGTCCTCCGAGGGCGCATTGTATTTTAACTGCGAAGCGCCACCCCCCTTCTGCGTTCTTGGAGGGCGGATTTAGTCTCAAAGAAAAATTGTAGGACTTCAACTTTGGCAAAGCCATGCCTAGTTTGTCCCTTCGAGGGCGCATTTTGTTTTACTTGCGAAGCGCCACCCCTCCCCCTCTTTTGTGCTCTTGGAGGGACATTCAGCACTTTTGCTCGCTTAGGTGGCCCTAGCCTTCGTGCCCTTGGCTCTTTGGCGTGGAGGGACTTTTATTTCTAGGGGGCCTTTGGCTCTTTAGCACACTTAGGCAAGCCCTGGGCCTTCGGCTTTCGCACGATAGGACTTTCCATGCCCTCGGCTCCTTGGCGCAGAGGGACTTTCAATGCCTTTGGCGCTCTGTGCGGAAGGTCTTTTCCAACTAGGAAAAATTAAGAACTGAGACCCAAGGGTGCTGCGGGCCGTTGAGCTCCGCGAGCCCTGGACTCATTTCTAGAAGTGTTAGCCACGCATACCGCGTCGATGACCCCCCCTCGCTTTGACGAAGGGGGATAGATGCTTCGGTGCTTTCTCACATGCTAGCTTTTTATGGGGACCTTGCTTATATTCCACAAGGGGTTACACGGGGTTGCCGCCTCGTTAAAAACCTCACACCTTCACCAATCACAGCGATTGAGCGAAGGCTTTCCCTATGAGGAAAAGAGTACGGGCACGTGGATACATTGTTCAAACCAACCGAATATTACAATTTATTACAGAAAGAAGAAAAACAACAGGATACTAAACATAGTAGCGCTGGAGCATGTCTTTGTTCTAGGAGTATGGCTCTTCGACGCCTTCAAGTGTGCGAAGCCTGCGGGCTTCAGGTCTTGTCTTCAGAGCGACCAAGAATGGTCCTTCCCATTTGCTGTGCATTTTCCATTGCTGCTTGCTCTTCGGGATACGTCGAAGGACGAGATCGCCCTCCTTGATTTTCCGAGGTCTCACTTTCTTGTTGCGCCACCTTCGGGTTTCCTCTTGGTACCTGCCAAGGTTGATTGCCGCTTGGGTCTTGATAGCTTAGATCATATTGATTGTTGGCTTGATGTCTTCGTCAGTTGATTTGGTCCTGTAAGACCCGTGGCGAAGTTCTTCTGGGGTCATGGCCTCTTCGTCATAGAGGAGTTTGAAAGGAGTAAACTTTGTAGCCCTTGACTCTGTTGTATTATGAGACCAGATTACTTTTGGCAGCTCATCGATCCACTTACCCTTCGGCTGCTCTGTGATGTTCTTTTTTATTCCGGAGAAGATAATTCTATTTCCTCTTTCAACCGCCCCATTTGACTGCGGGTGGTACACTGAGACGAAGCACAGCTTGGTGCCCAATTGTTGACAGAACTCTCTGAATGTTGTGCAATTAAATTGTTTGTCGTTGTCTACTGTGACTTCTTTGGGTACGCCAAAGCGGCATACAATATTCTGCCAGAAGAACTTCTGCAGGGTGGCGGTCATGATGTAGCGAAGAGCCTTACCATCGATACACTTTGAGAAGTACTATACCGTGACTGCTGTGTACTTGAAGTTGCCTGGCGTTGTTGGCAGAGGTCCCACAATATCGATGCCCCATCGAGCGAGGGGCCAGACCGGGGGTACGAGATGGATTTCTTTGGGTGGGAGCTTGCTGTAATGGGCATGCTTCTAACAATTTGTGTAGGTGCGCACGATTTCATGGGCGTCCACCACGGCCGAAGGCCAATAAAACCCTTCGCGGAAAGCTTTTCCCACCAGAGCTCTCATCCCGATGTGCGAAGAGCACATTCATGCGTGAATTTCTTGTAGCAGCTGCCTGCCTTCGACTTGCGAGATGCATTTCAACAACGGTACACAGACACCTCCTCGATACAATGTGTCATTGACTATTGAGTAGCTTCACGCTCGAAGGGCAAGTTGATTTTCCTCTTTCTCATCCTCCGATACAAAATGTCCCCGTAGGTAAGCCATAATTTTAGACCTCCAGTCTTCGCTTGAAATAGCATTGACAAATTTTGCTGGCTCTTCGGTGCAATTTACCGAACCGCTCTTGACAGTTTCAAAAAACACATCCGGAGGCAATGGGTCATTCTCTGATGCTGCCTTCGCCAGGACATCTGCCTGTTTGTTATGTATTCTGGGGAAACTTCGCACACTGAAACCCAAAAAATATTTTTCCATGCTGCGGACGGCTGCCAGATACTTCGCTAACTCTGGATTGAGTGCTCTGTATATCTTGACAATGTGGTTTGTGATGAGTTCAGAGTCGGATTTGATAGACAACCTCCTCGCGCCAAGTGCTCTTGCCTTGCGAAGGCCTAGAAGCAAACCTTCGTATTCTGCGACATTGTTTGTACACCCTGGGAAATCCAACCTAGCTGCGTACTTGAGTTGAGTTCCCGAAGGTGCTGTGAGAATTGCCGAAGCGCCTGAACCATTCTTGCAGTAGGCTCCGTCACATTCCAACTGCCAAATCACTTTAATGACCGGAGGGTTCTGTGAAGGTGCAGACGGTGTCCAGTCAGCAACGAAATCTGCCAAGACTTGAGACTTGATTGCGCTTTGTGGGATAAAATCAATGGTGTGCGATGCCAACAGCGTTGCCCATTTTCCGATTCTTCCTGAGGCTTCTCTGTTCTCAAACATGTCCCGAAGGGGGAAAGATGTTGGGACTTTGATCTTGAAACTCTGGAAATAATGGCGAAGCTTCCTGGCTGCCATTACCACTGCATAGGCCATCTTCTCCGTTTCAGAGTAGAGCAACTTCGATCTGTTTAAGGCTTCGGACACGAAGTAGATTGGTAACTGCTTCAAGGTGCCTTTGACCGTTCTTTTTTTGACTAATGCCGCACACACCGCGGAGCTTGAAGTTGCGATGTATAACAAGAGCTCTGTTCCAGGCGAAGGGCTTGTCATTACCGCCAAGTTTTCCAAGTACTTTTTCAAATCTTCGAAGGCTTTGTCTTGCTCAGGACCCTAGTGAAAATTTTCCGAGCCCTTCAACACCTTGAAGAAAGGGAGTGATTTCTCTACAGACCGTGAAATGAATCTGTTTAGCGAAGCCAGGCGGCTTGTTAACTTCTGCACCTCCTTCTTGGTCGAAGACGGTCGCATTCTTCTGATGGCTTCAATTTTTACCGGATTTTCCTCGATGCCCCTTCCTGTGATCATGCATCCCAGAAGCTTTCCCCTTCTGACTCCGAAAACACACTTTTCTGGGTTCAGCTTGAGCCCATGTTTGCGAAGGTTTCTTGAAGGTCCGCGATGTGGTCTTCGCGTTTCTTGCTTCGCACGACGACATCGTCGACGTATGCGGAGATATTCCTGTCCAGCTGAGTGTCAAGTACCGCTCGATAGTTCTGTTGAACGTGCACCTTGCGTTGCGAAGACCCTCGGGCATTCTTACATAGCAGTAAGTGCCAAAGGGCGTGGTAAAGCTGGTCTTCTCCTCATCTGACTTTTTCATGAAGATTTGATGATAACCGGAAAAGTAATCTAACATGCTTAACATCTCTGACCCTGCCACCGTATCTACCAAAGTATCGATGTGAGGCAAGGGAAACTCATCCTTCGGGCAAAACTTGTTCAGGGTGGTGAAATCGATGCACATTCTCCAATTTCCATTCTTCTTTGGGACCATAACTACATTCGCTAGCCACTCCGGGTAGTGCACTTCGCAGATTACACCCGCATCAAGTAACTTTTGAACTTCGCTTTGTGCGGCTTTTTTGCGGTCTTCGGACATTGTGCGAAGACGCTGCTTACGTGGCTTAACCTTTGGGTCTACTCTTAGCTCGTGCTCCATAACTTCCCGACTGACTCCTCGCAGGTCTGAAGATGACCATGCGAAGACATCTTGGTTGTTTCTCAAAAACTGTATCAACCTAGACTCTTCGGCTTCTTCTAGGCCTCTGCCTATTGTCACTGCGCGATCTGGTACATCTTTGTAGAGCAAAACTTTTTTGGTGTGTTCAGCCGGCGTGACCCCTTCTTTTTTGGTTCGCTCAGAACTGAGTGGCTTCGCTTCCTCTTCTTCGACATCATTGATATTGGCTTCGATGGCATGCACATTTTTCATGGCGCACGCTGCATTGTCTTCGCATCTCCTCGCTTCTTCTTGGTTGCCGAGGATCGTGATGACTCCTCCGGCTGTTGGGATTTTCATGCATATGTAGGTTTGACTAATGATTGCCGCGAACTTGATGATATTGTTGCGACCGAAGATGGTATTGTACGGGTAGGCGATGTCTATCACATCGAAGGTTATGGGCTCTGTTCTCTGGGTGTCGCCTTTGCCGAAGGTCACATTCAGCTCTATTTTGCCGAGGGCTTCGATTCTTTTGCCCTCGAAGCCAACAAGTGGGTGCTGAGACTTGTGCAGGTTCTTCTCAGAGAATCCCATCTTCAAGAAGCATTGCCAGGTGAGGACATCCGTGGAGCTCCCATTGTCGACGAGGATCCGACCAACGTCGTTTCCCGCGAAGTGCATGGAATTTCTTCCAATGTTTGCTTGAATAACAAGGGGATCATTGTGCAGGTAGTGTTGAAGCCTAAGGTCGGCTTCGGAGAAGGTAATTGGGACATGGGACCAGGTGGTGCGGAAATGTTTGCCTTCGCAGACATGCGAGACTGTGCGGAGGTATTCTTTCCTCTGACGCTTCGTCTCATGCACTGGCTCATTTGATCCACCGGAGATGGCGTTGATGACATTCACCGTACCTCCGATCGGATCATTGGCTCTCCGGGATTGTGCCGGGTTCTAGCTTCGGCGGTGGAGGGAGGTAGTTGGATGCTTGTGGCTGGGGTTGTGGGCGCCACCCTTGATGTGGCCCCGAAGGGGTTTGGATTTGCGGGAATTGGGGAGCCGAAGGCGCTGGGAGGGCTGGAGGTGTGTATGTGGGGTTATAATGGAAAGTTGGGAAGGATGGTGACAGGGTGGGATATGCCGAAGTCCAATGAGGTTGATGCGAAGGCTGCCACTGAATTTGCGGTGGCGGGCCTTGCGGCTATTCGGTGCTTATGGCTCAATCCAACTCTTCTTTCTTCTCTTTGACGAGGGGGCACTCACTCGTCCAATAACCTTTGTCTCTGCCGTGTATGCAGCAGTAGGGAACTTTTTGCTTTCGGCTGGAGTTTTCCCTCCGACCCCGATTGGAATTGTTTTGATAGCTCCTCCCTCCTCTGTTGTTCTGAGGCCGAGAGTCGCGGGCTTCGTCACCAGAGACCGTGTTCACGGCCTTTGGGGTCTTCTCTTGCTCGCCCTGATATGGCTTCGGTCGGTCGCGATTGCGTGACCTCTTCTCATTCATCTCTTCGATTCTCCGGTGTTTTCCCTTGTCTGAGATGCAATACTCTTGCATAATCTCAAAGAGCCGGTTCAGGGTCTTCGGCTTGCGGCGCTCGAGGTATTCCCCGCATGGGCCAAGGTTTAAGCCAACGATGGCGGCTTCGATGATGGTCTTTTCTGCCAGATCTAGAGCCCTCGCGCGAAGCCTGATGAGGCGATGCAAGTATTCTTGCAGAGTGGATCCTTCTTGCTTCAAATTGTGAAAGTCACATGAATTGATCTCTTCTGGCTTCGGCGCTCTGAAAGCAGCTGTGAGCTCTCTTCGGAACTGGTCCCAAGTGTGGATGTGACCACCTGGGAGGTTGGAGTACCAATGCTGAGTGAGGCCCTTCAGCGAGAGGACAAATTCTTTTACTTTGCATGCCGCGCCACCCCCGGATGCTTCGATGGCTGCTTCATACTTGAGGAGGAAATCTTTTGGGTCAGATTCCCCATCGAACTGTGGAAGAATGGTGGGGTTGAAGCGTGGTGGCCACGGGAGCTCTTCGAACTCCACGGAGAGAGGCGTGGTGAGGTCTTGCTGTGGATAAAACTGTTGTGGGCGAAGCTGATGTGGCATCCTGTACTCGCCTTCCTCTTCGTCTGAGTATCTTTCTTCTTCGATGAGAATGGGTTGTTGGCGAAGCCTATGTGGCTGAGGTACCTGCTGTGCTGGCTTAGGGCCTTGGCGAAGTGGCTTCATCATTATCAGACGATCTTGAAGTGACTGCCGCATGGCCTTGCAGTGAAGCTCTTCTTCTTTTAACTTGTTGAGTTGTTCCTCCAGCTCTTCGGCAGTGAGTTCTTGCCCTTTTCCCTTCGCTCTTGTCGCCACTGGTGCATTTGAGGTGTTGGCTTGCGTTTTCTGAGCTTGTTGTACTTGGCGGAGATGCTCAGATAAGTGTGTGTCAATTCTCCTCATGGTTTGGATGTCTTCGGCGGAGATACCGAGGTCGTGGAGATTGACCTCGAAGTCCCCGTCAGCGAGGTCTTCAACCCCACTATCTTCGCCGTTGTCTTCGGTGTTGTCACCGGTTGTAGTGTCGAGGGTGTTGTCATTCGTAGAAAGGGCGTCGGTCGAGGCGTTAGCCTCCGAAGCACCAGGGTTTGGTTTCTTCAAAACTGTTGGTGTAAGACGCTCTTCGGGACGAAGAGGTCACAACAGCCCGAACGAAGAGAGGCAAGGCCCCGAAAAAGGGAAACACTAGCACAAAGGCAACACGAAAATCAAAGCAATAGAGTAATTGCACTGTATTCAATGTGTCCTTCACAGTTACAAGGGGGTATTTATAGCCCAAAAACTCAACTACTCTCTGACCAAAATTCACTCACTACCCCCTAACCGCCAGCATCTTGGAATATTCTCTAGGCAGAATCGTAATGTTATAACACTCGACACAAATTAGTGGAATTACAGCTGTACATTCCGTACAGAATTCTGACAGTGGGGCCGCTTCACTCCGCGTCTCTTCGTGACCGAGGGTCTTCACTGCCTTAGCGAAGGGGCTCTCTAAACCGCTTCGCCGTTCGTCCCTTCGGCCCGCGCGCTGCCTCTTCACTTCTTTTCGAGCGGCACCAGTCTTCGCTTGGCACCCTTCGCTCCAAGCCCTTCGGGTTCTCCCTCTTCGCCTTTGCGGCTCGCTTCGCTGTTCGTGCGCTCCCTTGCTCGCAGCCGAACGCCTTCGGCGGAAGGCGGAAGTGGCGTCCCCAACAGAAGTATGCTTTGTTTGCACCAGCACTGACAAGTTGGTCTGTATGGCAAAGTTGTCATGCAGCACAAGTGCACAAATCATCAAAAGCTACTAAGAATACATTAATAAGGTGCCTTATTATATATTTTCGAACATCTTAAAAGTAACAATTAGTTCACAAATTTTGCAATCTGCTCAGCTTCTTTTACCCAACTCTTGTAACTCCTTGGTCATCGGATCATTACCCACCAAGCGGGACCATGTTTATTTGAAATGCAAATATAAAACAGTGTTTTATATATAGACCTGCTGGACCTTGACCCAGGTAAGATCTAGGGTGGCCCATCATGCTTGCTTCTTTTTCTTCTCGACTCTTTATGGGAGCGAATTTTTTAAATTTAACAGTAGTATGCTTTTAGTGATAGGGAATGTGCTCATCGACAATGAGACGTTTATGGTGACTTCATCAATCTCGAAGAATTGCCGGCTTAGTCTTTGAAGATGCTCATAAAGTAGAATTTGTGTTTGTGCATTCATAAGGGTGAGTATGCATGCATTGTGAGTGTCTAAGTTGTGCTGAATAATCTAAAAAAACAAACTCCTTTTCAGCCCCACCCAAAATACTTTCTACACGGCGCGCAGGACGCAAGCCTGCAACCATGCCTCGTGTCAGCCTAACGAAATGCTACTTGATAGTCTGTTCTATTCCAAAATCATTACACAGCCGTCTCCACCGCCGGAGCTTGCTAGAGTGAATCAGGCCACTGTCACCCTTCCAGTTAGGGTTAGGGTTGAGAGTTACCAGCAAGATTGTCACCAGAAATTTGGGGTCCCGATGCGACACGCAAAATGGAATCCTAAAATTCTCCAAGGAACAAACGTCTACTTCATAAATTAAAGAAAAATAGTTGAGTTCAAATCACCCCAGTGCGAAATGCAAAATGGGACCCTACAATTCTCTAAGGAACAAACATCTATTTCACAAATCAAAGAAAAATAGTTGAATTCATTGATTTGAATCGGCTGGCTGTGATAGAGAGAATGTTGCTCATCTCACGCGTTGAGTCTTGCTGAACCTGATGGTCGCAGTGTGAAGATATGAGTCTTGCTGAACTTGATCGCTAGAGTGTCGGTGGCTGCCTGCTGGCGCTGGTCCTAGAACTTGATCGCTAGAGTGTTGGTGGCTGCCTGCTGGCGCTGGTCCTAGTGATTGGCTAATGGTAAGTCGCGGAATGTCACCGCCTGCCGGGAAGGACGGAAGGTGGAAGAGGATGCAGATGCTATAGCAGCGATGATGTATCTGCCAAACGAGGAATAGAAAATGAATAGCAATAGCCGTAGTATAGACCTTGGACTATTAAAATTTGGGGGCTCTGCATTTTTTGGGGGGCAGAGCTGTCGCCCACCCCGCTATGGCCTTCAACGGGCCTTGTTTACCGGTGGATCCGGGCCGATGACGTTAGGAAGGGTGCGGTGCGGTCCTCGAACTTGTTAGTGTGTTTTCTATTCCTAAACTTATAAAACTAGGAATCCGGATCCTTGAACTTGTTAGGATGTGTCGTTCCGATATCTAAACTTAGAAAATCAGAAATCCGAATCCATGCAATGATTAAAAATTTTTTGAACCATATTTTTAGTTCAAAAGCAAATCCAACAAATAATAGATATAGTTTTAAAACCATAAAAATATCTCTAAGCTTCATAAATTCTCCAAAAAATTCCAAAAAAAACAAAGACACATCAGAGCCTGATAAAATAATTGGAGCTCATGACAATATCTCGTGAAAATATATTTACACATTCTCTTAGAGTTAAATCTAATTTTTAAAAGTTTCCAAAAACATTTTCCAAAGCCTAATTGTTTTGTTTAGGCTCTTTGTGCTTTAATGTATCTCTACTATCATTTTTGAAATATCTTTAAACCTATACAAAATAATTAGAGCATAGGGAGCCTAAAAAACTAAAAAAAACATAATTAGAGCTCATAATTCATGGACTAAGTATCATTTCCTCCCTCTCTTAATCATAATCCTAATATCATGTTAGCATGTTCACTGACGTGGCGCATAATTCATGGAGAATAAAACTTCCACTAAGAATGAACTAAGAATACGTTGCACAATCAAGAACTCTTCAAATATTTTTCTAACACAAGGTAGCATGTGCTTTTATCACCTCAAAGAATTTTCGGTACATGGAAAAAATGAAAAAGTGTACCTTCGTAGGACTAGATTTGACAAGTAGTTTGAGGAAGTAAATTGAGTTAAAATTCTGTCAAGGACTAAATGGGAAGTGATTTTTTTTGTTTTCATTTAAAATGGACCAAAACATAACTAGCCGAAACAACTTATCAGGAACAAAATACAAACACAAAAAAAAGGAAATCTAAATTAGTGCGGCCCGGCCCATTTCCGAACACGAATATTCTCTTGCCCCCTTGCTTTCTCCCTTCTTCGAAACCCTAACCAAAACCCCATTTCGCGTCGGCCCCTCCATTTCCCCGCTGCTCATCCCACGCAACGACGGCGACGCCCGGCTCTCTTCCCCTTGGCGGCGGCACCCGCCGCCGCGCGAGGGCCGCCGGCCGTTCCGCCTCCCAGGACGCCACCGGCTCCGAAAGACGCCGTACCTCGAGCCGATCGCCCGCGTCCGCTCTAGGTTCGTTCAGTGCCTTGCAGCTCCTGAGCGCATACGGCATACTTGTTTTCTCTTGTGATTTCTTTCGTTCGGGATCGCCTCAATGAAATTCCAAGCACCTAGGCTGTGGTGTATCGGTCTCTTGGTCAGGATGGAATGGAATTCGCAGATTCTTTTGAGCGAAATTTTTAGCAGAATTGTGAAGAGGCGCCTTGGTCTGGTGCGATTTGTGTCTTGCCTGATCATAACCTCTTTGTCCCTGATAGCCTCTGTGCTCATGGTAAAAAAAAAGATCCTTTTTTTCTGTGCATCATAATAGAGCATTCTGTCTACACCTAGAAAAGAAACTTGTGGGTCTTTTGTGAATTGCTGGTAATAAGGGGGTAACATCGTAGGTCATGGCACACATTCTGGAACTATCCAATTTTCTGTTCAATTTTAACTTCCATTGGGGGCTCTACCCCATTTTTGAGATAGGGTCATCTACCTTTTCCAATCAAGCAAATAAAGATAAAAGTACGTGCAGATCAGCAACATTTCACTCCAATGATTACTCCTAAATAACAAAACAAACAGCTTCAGCCTGCATCATGCTATTATATTCTGTAATTCTTCACCCTCTTGTTCATGGGCCTGATAATTGATCTTCCTCTTTTTCCATTGTTGAAGTGCGTGTAGCAAGGTTGCTCTTGATAAATGATTGTATTCTGTAATGCTTCTTGTCAACCTTAAATTCACGAAATCCTTCTTATCATCCTCTTCTTCAAGGGCCTGATGATTATCATGCTATCTAGTGTTGCTTGATGAAACTTATTGCCATATGCTGATAAAGACCTGCCCACTATTATAGTAAGGAAAATCTCTTCAAGGGCCCAGTCGGGCCCTGGGCCCAGTATTTCACATGGATGTCTGATGAGTTCTTTGTCGAAACAGGCTCGGTTTTGGGCTTTCCATGCTGCCCATGTTATTGCAGCTAACGCTCTGAGTATAAATTGCATCTGTATTAGGGTACATTTCTTATCCATCTCAATACTGTTATAGAAAAGCTAATGCAAAAATATTGCAGCTAAGACTTATATTGTAAAAGGAAGTCAAAAAATAAATGAGAAGTTCTTAGTCATGTTGATCAGGCACCTGTTTTTCGTTTCAAAATTTATAACAAGGATCAGCGAACAAACTGTTGAGATTTATGTTTGTGTGCAGGTCGTGGAGCCATGTCAACTAAGAAAAGTAAGGATTGCCAAGCAAGTGAAAAGCGCCAGAAGAAATCTGATATTTGGCAAGGCTTCTCCATACTGAAACAAGACGGTGGCTGTGCTAACTCTGGTAAAAAGTTTGCTCCTCGTTTGGGGTCTTTTGATTCAGATTTTGAACACAATGCTGGTCCTGACCTCGATGGTGCTCGAAGAGCCTTGAGCATGAGTATTATTACTACTGGGCAGTCACTTTCACTTGTCGAAGGACACTATTTTCAAAATTTTATTCATAGTCTTAATCCACAGTTCCCTATGAGCCGTTCCAGTTTAGACAGAGATGTAATGGATCTTTATGAGAGGGAAAAGGATACTTTGCATTGCATGATATCTGAAGCGCCTGGGGGGTTGTGTTGTGCTGTTGATATGTGGAGGTCTAAAGAGACTGGAGACAACTATAATGATGATATCTATCTTTGTGTCACTGCTTGCTTTGTTGATGCTGAATGGAAGCTACAGAGAAGAATAGTGGGTTTCAAGCTCATGGAATTTCCTGATGATGTCATTTCTGTTGCTGAAACTGTAGCTTTGTGTTTAAGTGAATTGAAGGTTGACAAAAAAGTCATAAGCATAACTCTGGATAATGATACTTTGGAAAATCCTTCTTACGAAGCTTCCATGGCTGATTCACTCAAGACTGCTCTGCATGGTAAGTGCAAGTTATTGCGCCATGGTAAATTGTGTCAAGTACAGTGTTGCACAGATATCTTGAATTCTGTTGTTCGAGCTGGTCTAGAGCTAATCTCTGATATTATTGGCAAGATTCGTCAAGGAATTCATTATATCACTTATTCTGCTATTACGAAGGATGCTTTTTATCAATGTGCTAAAGACATTTGTCACTTGGATATTACGATGAAGCTGCGAGCTGACCTGGTTGTTACTTGGGACTCAACTTACAAGATGCTCGGTTGTGCCTTGTATTACAGGGATGCTTTGAGTCATTTTGCATCGATAGAGGAAGCCTTTTTGTCAGACTTCCATCTTTCAGATGAAGAATGGAACAAGGTAGCAATCATGGAAAAGTTTTTGAAGCCATTTTATGACATCACTCACACTTTCATAAGCACAAAGTGCAAAACTGCCAATTTGTACTTTCTTGGGGTATATAAAGTATATCGATTGCTAGAATTGACAAAAGAGCGTAACAGCTTCATGTCTTCTATGGTGAAAGATATGAAAGTCAAGTTTGATAAGTACTGGTCAGAGTGTAGCCTAATTTTGGCTTGTGCAGCTGCTCTTGATCCTCGTTACAAGCTCAACTTGATCAGATACTGTTTCACAAAGGTCTATGGTGATGCTGTTGCTAGCCAACATATCAATAGAGTTGTTGCATGGCTCGACAGATTGTTAGTTCATTATCAAAAATCTTCTTGTTCGTCATCAGCTGGGAGTAATGTTGTGGAGTATCATGCCAAGGATGAGTTGTTTGATGATTATATTCAGCCAGAGCAGATATCAGAGTTGGATCGGTATTTGAAGTCACCAACAATGGATCTAAACATTGATTTGGATATCTTGGAGTTCTGGAGTGGCATGTCCAAATGTTACCCTGGACTTGCAAACCTAGCTCGTGATATCCTTGCCATCCCAATCTCTACTGTTGCTTCTAAATCTGCATTTACCACTGGGGAAAAAGTCGTGAGTCGTCGTCGATGTTCGCTCAGTCGAGAATACTTGAGATGCTGATTTGTCTCCGTGACTGGACAAGTCCAAAAGACAGAAATGGTATCATTGCATTAAACTATATAACCTTAAATTACTTCTTATTGACATATTTAAGCAAATTTAATCACTTGTTTTTATAGGGATGAATATAACATTTGTTCTGTTAAATCCACAGGAATTCCTGTATCTGCTATAGAAGAGTATTACACTGATGAAGATGAAGATGACATAGCAGTATCCGATGATGATCCAGATGAGGAAAGCATGTAAAAGTCTGATGATTATGACAATGATACTTCTGGTGGTGATGATGGTGACGATTAGAATGCCGTGCTGCAACTGAAACATCTTTTGCTTTATATGTCATGGTCTTTAGTGGTAGGCCACAGTATGAACACTCGTGTTTGATCATTTCTCCGTACTCAGAATCACGTACAAACTATGATTTTGGTTTTGGAGATACTGGAGATAGCTGTTGCACTGTTATCAGTTTACCAAT
The DNA here is from genome assembly GCF_016808335.1 of Panicum virgatum. NCBI lineage: Eukaryota > Viridiplantae > Streptophyta > Magnoliopsida > Poales > Poaceae > Panicum > Panicum virgatum. The sequence continues at coordinate 32,473,032 of NC_053152.1, read as the reverse complement.
GCTACTGGATAAGTTAGCTTTGGTGTTACATGGTAGTACCATTCTGAGTTAACATGCCATGTTGTTTTTGTGTTATGCGGTCTCATCCAACGTGGATGAATGAAACTCCCAACGTGGATGATTGAAATTACCAGCTCATGTCAAGGTCACTGGTATGGTTGTTGTCATTGTAGTAGCTCAAATGTTGTTTTTGTTTAAGTTTGTCCCTGTTGGCACTGAAATCGGCTAGATAGTGAACAACTGAGACAAGAGACGAGCCCCCGGTCTGGTGACTCGCCAGATGAGATGGAACCACAGCTTGGGTGTTATATGGACGAGTTTGAACTGCATTTTACGGTTCTGTTTCTGCTTTCCGAATGCACGGAGAGACGTTGCCTCTCGAGGAGCAGGGACGTCCTGTGGTGCTACGAACCGGCCTAACTGCTGGCACAACGGTTTTACTTCCACCGTGTGTGGGTGTGTTTTTATTGGTAGGGAGCTAGAGCTCTTGTGCAATATAGGCTTACATTCCTGGCAGGATCGTGTCGATCTTGCAGTGACAAGTTAAAGACAAGTGCAAATCGGAGAAGTTGCTGGTCAACTCATGGGTGGATCACGGCAGTGACACTTGGTCAATTAACCTAAGGAGAAGATGGAATCATAACAAATGAAGTTTCTAATTCAGATTAGAAAACAAATAATGAATATCAAGCATTACACTCTCTCTGTCTCAAATTATTAGTCGTTTTTACTTTTCTAGACATGATATATCTCTAGATACATAGCAAAAATTATGTATCTAGAAAAGCCAAAATGACTGATAATTTAGAACGGAGGGAATACTATGATTTTGAATACTCTAGAAAAGGAAGGAGGTAGGCAGAAGAGAGAAACTTTTGGATATATTCATTCCTATTGAATTGCAAATATATCAATGATAAAATCAATTTAATTCTGAATTGCAATAAGCGAGCAGGCTCTCTCAAATAGAAATGAGCTGCTAGACTACACCGAATAATGAATTCAATGATTCAAAAAAAAAACTAAGAGATGGATGCAATATACAAGGAATTCTGGTTTCTAAGGAAAGGAAAATGGGGATGTGGCGGAATCGGTAGACGCTGCAGACATGATTATATTGAGTCTTGGTATGAAAACCTGCTAAGTGGTAACTTCCAAATTCAGAGAAATCCTGGAATGAAAAATGGGCAATCCTGAGCCAAATCCCTTTTTTGAAAATAAAATGGTTCACAAACTAGAACACAATGCCAGTCGACAGTGGTCTAGGGTGGTAAAAGATCTCAAAATTTGACTTTGATAATTTAAGGGCTGAGCTCTAAAAATATATAGGACCTATCTTATGGCCAGCCGTAAAACAAGCATGTGGTACGACCGCACTATTTATGGAAAAATAGACAATATCACATTACCACAACCGGTTTGCTTCCAGTTCCACCGTGTGGGAGTGTTTTTATTGGTAGGGAGAGCATAGTAAACCGGTGGAACTATGCCCGAGTGTTTTTATTGGTAGGGAGCGCTCTTGTCCACATTCCTGGCAGGATCGTGTCGGTCTTGCAGTGACAAGTTAAAGACGAGTGCAAATTGGAGAAGCTGCTGGTCAACTCACGGGTGGATCGCGGCAGCGACACTTGGTCAATTATGGAACACAATGCCCGTCGACAGTCGTCACTCGTCACACAACAATGTTCGCTGGACCATAAGATGGAGAAGTTTTTTTTTTGGAAAGCGACAGTGAGACTGGTCATTCCAAAGCAAAAATGAAGTTCGCCTTTTTTAAACAAAAACGCTGTTCGCTGGATCAATAAAATGACGCCAACCTAAGGTATATGGTACCATTGCTAGTTACCAAGATTGAACATGGTAACTGAACTAGTTGAGTATCATGGTGATTAAACTTCCCTATCATCTCATCGAACTCTCACTTCTCATAATTACTGCCCTGCCATACATATCAGCAATTTTGCAGATACATTTAATGTCCATAAACTCCTTAGGAAACTTTCACTATTAATAATATAGAGTAAATTGCATTCGGAATACAACAACTAGGCATGTGCGTGCAAATTGGTCCATGAACTTGTAATCTGCTTAATCTGATACAAGAACTTGACACTTTGGTGCGTCTACGGTCCAAATCCCGTAACGCCACGTATTTGTCTACGGTGGGCTGTGAGGTGGCTCGGTCGATACGTTGCAAGCTGGCTCAACAAAAGCATTTGGCTCGGCTCGGCTCAGCTTGAGATAGCAAAGGGAATGGCTCAACTCGCCATGCAAGGGTTGCCTCAGCTCATCGTAGATGTTATGTATGGCTCACAGCTGAGTTCACATCAATCTAAAAATTAAAATTCACACACGCTCAGCTTGCACCTTGAACTACGAAGGATTTGTAAATCGGGAATGATATGAATGTGCTTCTAATAAATGATTTTTGTGATGTGATCCAATTTACTATAAAAGGTTTGTACAAGCATCAATATGCATTAGAATCTGAAACACATCTGGAAGGTGAACTCTGTTCTAGAAAAAATTAGAATGGAAGAATCTGAAATTTGCATTACAAAATGCGATAAAATATCCAAAATGATGAATAAACTCAAAGATGAACATTTTATTCATATGAGACCTCTTGAGTCGTCACAATCTCAGTATTCTCCTGGAGCTGAATGAGTACTACTCAATTCTTCATGTGCAGCATGAGACTGCTCTCCACTTCCTCGCCCGCGTCTTCCTCCTCTGCCTCTTGTTTTGCAAGCATGTCCTCCTCTCCTTCCATTTCCCTTTGCTGCACATTCTACAGCGTCTGTTGCTATCTTTGCCTTTTTCCTTGACCTTGTACCTGTAGTTCGAGATCTACCTATGTTCATTGCTGTATTAACCCTTAGTGGAGGCAGGTTATCTCTTTGCACAGCTACAAACATATTTTCTTCCGGCAACAGACCACGTGGTTGCATTGTTGAATGTGCTTTGTTTTCCTACACAGTAAATGCACAAAGGTGATTATAACTTTAATTGAAGTAATGTCATAAAAAAGAGAGTTATAGTGCCATACCTGATGCAACAGATTAAAGACCATAGTATCAGATGTTTCACTTGGATCTATTGCACTATTGAGTCTAGCTGGCATAATGTCCTGGAAAATAAAAATAAAGCCATCAGTATGGTGTTTTTCATATAAAAATGAACTTATTGTTGAAATGTAAACATCACGTACCTTAAGTATGTTTGGGTCATCATATTCTTTTAATTCTCCTTCTGGATTAGTCATATTCTTATCTGAATATTTATGGCAGGTTCTCTTATTATGTGTAGATGATCCACAAGCACTACAGTGCATCATCACTCCATGTTTGTTAAGTTTGGTACCACCTTCTAATTCAGTTGGATTTTTCTTTCTATTCCTTGCAGGCCTCCCTACCTTCTTCTCATAGATAGGTGCCTGGACATCAACCCCATTCATTTTTTCCCAATGTATTTTGTTTCTCACAGGCCATATGTTATATCCATATGTCTGCATGTATGTTTCAATTGAATAGCACTCATGCACCATTGTTTCTGACCTGATATCATCATCTCTGAAACAAGCAATGGCATGACAACATGGTATACCTGTTAGCTGCCACCTCCTACAGTCACATGATCTCGCATTTATGTCCACAATGTTGGTCCCATATTTGTCAGTGACTGAAAAAATCCCTCCTCCGGCAGGATAAACCATACAAGATGTTGCGATCTCAATATGTCTACCAAGCTTCTTCTTCACCTTGGGGCATATAGTGCCAGTCCACTTATGTTTAGCTTCATGTTGCTTCGTATAAATCCTGTTCATGACTTGACACCTAATTTTCTCAAGCATAGAGAGTATGGGCATCTCCCTGGCATCCAATATATACCTAATGGAATATGAAAGGGATGTTAGTGCATGCTGTGAGGTAACAGTGTGCAATAGGTAATGACTTAGCATTATGCGGTAACTTACTTATTGAAGACCTCACAGTTGTTGTTCAGCAGCAGGTCACATTTAGGGAAATCACTAAAGAAGGCCCTGACCCATGTACTAGGTGGCACTTCTTCAACCCAAGCATAGGCTTCTAGGCTATCCTTCTTCATTTGCTCCATGTTCTTCTCTCACAGAGGGATATTGCTAGATCTTGCTATTGCCCAGAGATCATTCTTTAGTGTTCCCCCCTTGTGAATCGAGTGGAAATTTTGATACAAATGCCTCACACAAAACCTATGTTCAGCATCTAGGAATATTTCGGTTACAGCATTGATCAAACCCTGTTGATACACACAAAACATGTAAAGAGACAAACGTGAAACTGAATATAGAGTAGTAATGAGGAAGACTTGTGCTATACCTTCTGTTTGTCGCTCATAATGGTATAAGGACCTGTATTGATGATATTTAAGTCATTCTTTAAAGTAGCCAAAAACCACTTCCACGTGCTTGTTGATTCTACCTCAACTACACCCACTGCAATAGGATATATGCATTCGTTTGGGTCAATCCCCACTGCCGTTAATAGTTGCCCACCATGCTTGGTTTTAATATGGCAACCATCAATGGATATAATGGGCCTGCATCCTTTCAGAAAACCTCTCTTACATGCATTAGTGAGTAATATAGTGTATTGAAATGCTCCATCACCATTCCAGTTCTAGGATGTTGTAGTGCCTTCAATGTGAGGAAGAATGTACTTCCAGGATTGGATTTTCTTAGCTCTTGGCCATAGTCCCAAAGCTGATTATATTGTCTTTCTTCATCTCCATGAATTATACGCAAACCTTCCTTTCTTGCCCTCCCTAACTTGTGTCTAGAAGGGGTCATGTTGTACTCCCTTTGCACCTTAGCTGCAAAAGTCTTTAAGCTCATTTTCTCATCGTCCCTGAACATGTCAATGTACTTCCTTGATAGAAAAGAAGCGGTTAAAGCCTTAATTTTCCAAATTTTGTTGCAAGTATGGGTGTCAACATACTCTTTGATGAGCATGCTCCTGCTCCTATTATCAAAGGCTGCCTTAAGCTTCCATGGACAATCACCATTGCAATACACTTCTAGCCTATCTTTCTTATTTCTCTCTTTCCTAAGATTTCTTCTTTCCCTAATGTTGTATGCATTGATTGCCTTCCTTAACTCCTCAACATTTGCAAACACCATGCCTAGCTTAAACACCGGTGCTACCATGTCAACATCTGCCCTAAAAGTCTTGAAATTGAACTTCACTGTGTGTGCACCATCATCAGTTGTAGGCAAATTGATATCTGACCCCACCACGGCATCTTCACCATTGTCTTCCTCTAACTCATCTTCACTAGCAACCTCATTTCCTTTAGTGTTGGCCTCTTCATCTGTTATAATGTCATCCACATTTTGACCAAATAAGTCGTCGTCATCGATGTCTAGCTCATAGTTACTATCAATAAAGTCAGAATCTGCTTCAGAATCTTTATGTGCACCTAAGTCCTGGACACCACCATCTTCTATCTGAATGGCTTCATGGGAACCCTTGCTTGTCTTCTCGGCACACTTAGACTTCCTCTCAGAGCTAGAATGTTTAACTTGTGTCTGACTTTCAAGGAAATTAAAATGGTCGACATACATCAAGATGTTCTTGCAAGTGGAAGTCATATTTGACATTGCGATGGTATCGGCATCACCCCTCAAACTTCTTAGTCCATCTGCCACAGACTTCCCTAGCTCGCACCAATAAACTCCTGCAGATGCTGCATTTGTGCATTCTAGAATTCTCAAAAAATCCCCAACATACAATAGGGACCATGTATCAGCATTGCAAAAATCAAACCAATCTATCTTGTTGTCCGTATATATCCTTTTTCTTGCCAAGTCCACAGAAAAATCCTTCCTTCGTAATGTATCTCTACACTAAAGTAATCATCATGAGCACCTATATTGGATCATCAGTAAGGAAAACGTACAGTGAACATGTTCACTGAAACACTACAAAGCAATGCTCCAACTGTGCTAATTTTCTCCCAGAAATTAGTTAAATGGATGGGCAATAACATTAATTTAAGGAATACGTCTAAGTATCATTTGGATGGGGGCATGTACGTGCAGCAAACCAGGACACGAAGCTATAGAAATAGGTCCTATAGAGCATAGATTTCCATGGATTTAGGCTACTCGATTCAGAGATATAGTAGTATATTTGCACGATCTGAAACAACTCATACTGAGTCTTGCATGAGGTAGGAGCGGAGATAGAGGACTGCATATGCAGCAGTACACGCTGCAGATGGAGGCCTGCACAGCGCTGCTTGCCGCCGGAACCAGCACCGCACAGAGTATAGGCTAACTAGGCAAAGCTTTTCTGCAAGCATACACAATAACACGGACAATGTTTTGCTTCCGCCATTGAACAAATTAAGCACAAAATTAGAGTATTAGGGCCAAGATTGATAACTAACTGTATTCAGGAGGATTAGCATGGGCTAGCCGACGTTGAGGCTCTATTACCACCGCTGGCGCGGCGGCGGCGGCAACGATTCCCGATGTCGAGTGGCCGCACCTAGTTTTTTATTGCCTTAGATCATGCGTTCCGCAAACCTTCATGTCATCTGATTTGGTTATTTTATTAGCACATCGTCATCAAGCCGAGCCGAGCCAAGTGCTTCTGTTGAGCCAGCTTGCGTATCGACGAGCCACCTTACAGCCCACCGTAGACAAATACGCGACGTGGTGGGATTTGGACCGTAGATGCACCGACATGTCTAGTTCGCGTATCCAATTAAGCAAATTACAAGTTCATGGACTAATTTGCACACACGGCTTAGTTGTTGTATCCCGGATGCAATTTACTCTAATATTAATAATAGCACGCACAAAACTAAAAATTTATGGAATAGCGCGTGACTAAGTGGAGGAGTCACTTCACGCTCCCTGGCTTAGCGGATTTGATCGAGTCACGCTTAGGCCCTTCCCCACTGGCGTGACCAAGTTGAAGAGTCGAGCCAATTTGATGTGGTAACAAAAAGGGCCTTTTTGAAAATTTAGTTTTGCATGTTGCAATTTGAGGTTGCGTACCAATTAAAATGAGCAAATGATCCAAAACCGAGTGAAAAACCCCACTGAGCATAGTTTAATTGTGAATATTGCGTTTTTGCCAATAGGAGCAGTGGCCCAGCACTCGGGCCATGCTCTAGAATGATTGGTCGGCCTTAGCTGGAAATATGAGCTCGTGCACGCGATTGGATGGGAACGCACATGTCACAGAAAGCCCACCCGCGGCCGATCGATCTCTAGTCCAGCAAAGCTCCAGCCGTACTGCTACCGCTGCATCCACGCTGCTTGGGTTCTTGGGGTGGGAGGTGGGGAGAGCGGTCAGCGGCGAGGTCGCCGTTGGTCGTGGTGGTGATCGAGACGGCGGTTAGAGTTAGGGTTTTGGGTTTTCGGGGGTGGGGGCATCTATGGCCGGCAGCTATAGAGGGGAGGTCGGAAGCGGTGGCGGCCTGGTGGTGGTGGTGGTGGTTCGGTCGGTAGTGGAGGCGAGGCGGCGCTCTGAACGGGGCAGGACCCCCAATGGTCAATGGATGGTGGGTGCGTGAGCGGCTGGAGGTGACGAAGGGGTGGAGGTTGGAGGAGGAAGAAGAGGAGAGCCGGGACAAATGAGAGGCTTCTATGATGGCTCAGCTTCCAGACGCACTTGCAATAGGGAATAGCACCCACCTTATCGGGGGAGGTGAAGGGAGTCGATCTATCTATATATGCAGTGTAAAGTTGCATATCACGTAGATAAAATTGCTGATGTCAACATACCATATAGACAAATTGTAAAAACCACACTCTGAAAGTATATTTGGATTTTACATAGTTTGGAATAGTTTGAGGAGTTCAATGCAAGGTTTCATAGTACCCGCGTTTTTAGTAGCCAAACTTGAGGGAACACATGGACTCTTCCAAAAAGGCAACGTATCTGGTGGAAACCACAATCTTCGTGAAAACCCATGCAAACTACGGCAGAAAAGTCGTCGAAATTCACCAAAAATCACACATGTAGATGATATGATGATACATAACCTTGTAAAATATCTTTTCCAAACTCGACTTCGTTTGTGAGATATAAAAATAACAAATTTCTAACGAATCATTTGGACAGCTATCTGGCTTGAAATTTGTTATTTTATATCTCACAAACGAAGTCGAGTTTGGATAAGATATTTTACAAGGTTGTGTATCATCATATCATCTACATGTCTGATTTTTTGGTGAATTTAGACAACTTTTTTACCGTGGTTTGCATGGGTTTTCACCACCAGATACGTTGCCTTCGAAAAAAAGGGCCGATGGAAATCATGAATTTATTGATATATAAAGAGAACTATCGACTATTGCACCAAATTTCTCGATCTCAAAACAGTAAAAGTTGGCTTTAGTAATCTCACAGCTCGCCCTTACTAACCGTGTTTTCAATTCCTTATCATCAAAACTTTGTTTGAAAAATGGGAACAGGCTACAAATTTCCACAAAAAAGAGAGAAGAAAACACATGCCAAAGGGGCCAAAAGCGGGAGAAGAAAGCAAAGCCTCCACTATTGCAGAGCCCGGCCCATCCTGGAACACGAACGGTCTCCTCTTCCCCTTCTTCTACAAAACCCTAGCCCCGTCTCCCAAAACCCCATTCGGCCATTCCTCACCACCCCTTCCTCCATTCCTCCCAACAACTGCGACGGCCACCTCTCCGTCTCCGCGGCGGCGTCCACCGCCGCCGTCTCCGGCCGCGTCCCGGCCGTCCGTCGCCTCGCGCGACGCCGAACTCCATGCCGATCGCCCCTCCGCCGCCTGCCTTAGGTTTGCGCCTACCCCGACGAGCTCAGCGTAGTTCCCCCTAATTTCCCTCTCACAAATGGGCTCGAGAAGATTCGTGCCGTTTAGAGCGCGGGTATTTAATTTTTGCGGGCGAAATCGAAATTTGCCGGATTTTTAGAGCGGAATTTGGGGAGATGCACGTTGCGACTTGTGTCTAGCTTGATTGATTATGGGTTCTTTGGCCTCGATAACTTCTATAATAAGGCTGTAGGTGGTGATTGTAGAAAACAGATCCCTTTTTTTATACGGGTGGTAATATAAGATGTATCTGTAGCAGGAAAAGAAAGTGGTGGGTGTTTTGTGGCTCACTGGTTGTGGTTATGATGAAATGCTTGTACAACCTTATGTCTGCACTAGGACTCCTGTTTTTCATTTTCGAATATGTAAAAATGTGGCTCTGCATTAAAGTAAAGCCTTTTTTTGTACACATTCTGATACAATATGGAAATCCTGCTTAAGGCTCCCACATAAATGCTTTGTGAATTGTTGGCAGTAGTAAAATGTTGGTTTCAAAGAGTGCTGGTCCCAGAATCAATACTGTTAAGTATTCTAGATGCATGCATTAGGCTTGATGTCTTTTGTTTTGAAATTTTGTTGGAACAAGGGTGCAGCGAACAAATTGTTGAGACTTATGTTTGTGTGCAGGTCGTGGAGCCATGTCAGCTAAGAAAAGTAAGGATGGCCATCAGGTGTTTCTTGGCAAGGATGATGAGGAGGAAGAGTGCGGGTCCAATGAGTTGTCAGGATCAAGTGGGAAGTGCCAGAGAAAGCCTGACATTTGGGAAGGCTTCTCGATTCTGAAACGAGATGGTGGCAGTGCTAACTGTTGTAAAAGATGCACTTCTCTTTTGGACCCTTTTGATTCAGATGACGAGAGGAACACTCATCCTGATCTTGATGGTGCTAGAAGAGCCTTGGCCATGACTATTATTACTACTGGGCAGTCACTTTCACTTGTTGAAGGAAATGGTTTTCTGAGTTTTGTTCGTGCCCTTAATCCGCTAATCCCTGTGAGCCGTTCCACTTTAGATCAAGATGTCATGGATCTTTATGGAAGGGAAAGGAATACTCTGCATTCCATCATATCTGAAGCATCTGGGGGATTGAGTTTTGCTGTTGATAAATGGAGGTCTAAAGAGACTAAAGCTTACTACAATGATGACATCTATCTTTGTGTTGCAGCTTGTTTTGTTGATTCTGATTGGAAGTTGCAGAGGAGAATTGTGGGCTTCAAACACATGGAATTTCCTGATGATGTTGTATCTGTAGCTGAGACTATAACATTGTGTATTAGTGAATTAAAGGTTGACAAGAAGGTCATAAGCATAACCCTGGATATTGTACTCTGGATAATGAATTTTACGAAGCTTCGATGGCTCATTCGCTCAAGTCTACTCTGCATGATAATTGCAAGCTATTGTGCGGTGGTGAATTATGTCAAGTACAGTGTTGCACAGATATCTTGAACTCTGTTGTTCAAGCTGGCCTTGAGCAGATTGCTGATATTATTGGCAAGATTCGTCATGGAATTCACTATATCAATTATTCTGCTATTACAAAGGATGCCTTTTACCAATGGGCTAAAGATGTTTGTCATTTGGATGTTACAATGAAGCTGCGAGCTGACTTGGTTGTTACCTGGGACTCAACTTACAAGATGCTTTGCTGTGCGCTGTATTACAGGGATGCTTTGACTCATTTTGCATCGACAGATGAAACCTTTTTGTCAGACTTCCATCTTTCAGATGGTGAGTGGAACAAGGTATCAATCGTAGAAAATTTTCTGAAGCCACTTTATGACATAACTTGCACTTTCATAAACACAAAGTGCAAAACTGCCAATTTGTACTATCTTGGCGTATATAAAGTTTACAGATTGCTTGAAGTGACAAAAGAGTGTGACAACTTCATGTCTGCTATGGTGAAAGATATAAAGGTGAAGTTTGAGAAATATTGGTCAGAGTGTAGCCTAATTCTAGCCTGTGCAGCTGTTCTTGACCCTCGCTACAAGCTCAACTTAATCAGGTACTGTTTCAGGAAGCTATATGGTGAAGCTGATGGTAGCCAACATGTTGATAGAGTTGTCGCGTTGCTCCAGAGAGTGTTTACTGAGTATGAAAAGTCTTCTTTGTCTGTGGTGGGGTCTAATGTTGTTGAGTACCATGCAAAGGATAATTTGTTTGATGATTATATTCCACAAGAGCAAAGATCAGAGTTTGATTGGTATTTGGAATCACCAACAATGGATCTAAACATTGATCTGGATATCTTAGAGTTTTGGAGTGCCATGTCCAAGTGTTGCCCGGACCTTGCAAGCATGGCTCGTGATATCCTTGCTGTTCCTATCTCCACAGTTGCTTCTAAGTCTGCTTTTAACACCCGGGAAAAAGTCTTGAATCATCGCCGAGGTACACTCAGACCAGATTTACTTGAGAAGCTGATTTCTCTCCATGACTGGACGTGTCCAAAAGATAGAAATGGTATGGTTACTTTATATGATATAACTTTAGCCACTACTGGACATATTTAGACTGATCTAATTACAACTTTAGCCACTGCTTGACATATTTAGACTAATCTAATTACTTATTTGGATAGTGAAGCATGTAACATATTTGTGCTCCTGTCAAAATATGTAGGAGTTGCTGTCTCCGCAATAGAAGAGTATTATACTGATGATGATGAAGAGGATGAAGACTTCACTGATCTTGAGAAGAGTGTATTGAAGTCTGATGATGATGATGAGGATGACGACGACGAGAGTATGGAAGAGTTTGAAGATGATGAGGACATCGGCAACGATGATTCTGATGATTAGGCAGTTGTGCTACAGCTGAAACCTCTTCTTTTGCTTACTGTATCATTGGGCATCCGCTTGCTACATTGCGTACCCTGATGTTTGTTGCTGCCTAGTGCGCAACACTGCATACTCTGATTAGGAGGTCTGGAGCTACTCGTTGCCTTGTTGCCGTGAAGATGCCACTCTTTTGGATTGCTTTACTATTATGTACTAGTACGGAGTTGTTCCATGCCTGGAACCGTTGTTATGCCACCCTTCTTAGCTGATGTTTTCAAAACATGGTTAACTTGCAAATCAAAGCTATTGCTGACACCCTTTCTGATTTTGCCCTTTGTTTTTCGGTGATGGGTATGCTTGAGTGGAGTGATAGCAGCACCTGATTCGGTGGTGGTTGTAGGGGTGGCTAGATCAGGTTGCGTACTCGCATTAGTTCCAAAGAATTGCTGGCAGTGGTTTTCCTAGATCGGAGCTGCTACGCCAGCCCGAGTCTATGTATGACCCTGGTTGGGCATGTGTTACCTGTCGTGCTGCAGTATATTTCAGAGGATACCAGGGGAGATCCCAGGCGACTGTCAGTGATCAATTGAGATGCTGGAGATAAGCGAGCCCAGGGTCGGCTCCGTATGGAGTACGTGTTGCACGCGTTGATATGGCTTGGCTCTGGCAATGACGGGACCGCGGACGCCATGGATTGCTGATTGTCATGAGTCGAGAGCGATCTGCCACATGGAAATGTTAGCTGTGCGCGCGGCTTGTAGGCTGTAGCAGCCGGTGGCATGATCGTCGCAGCAGAAGTTTTACATTTTTTTTTGGTTCATGCAGGTTGTTGATGTAATTGCATAGACAGCGAAAGGGCCTGGAGTCTAATGGTTATAAGAGCATTGGTAGCACCTGAGGTTCTGAGTTCGACTTCCTTTGGGAGCGAATATTATGAGATTTAACGGCGTTGTGCTTTCAGTGGCAGGCGACGTTCCGTCGACACCGAGGCGCCTGTGGTGACTTCGTCAATTTCGAGGATTTGCCGGCTCAATCTTCGAAGATACTCATAGGCACTGGCGGAGCTTCATGAGGGCCAAAAGGGGCCATGGCCCCTGGCTTTGCAAATTTTACACATAGTGAACAGTGATTTTGACACTGTTTATTACTCTAGCAAAAGGGTGGCTCCCCTCATTCTTCTGAAATTAGAGATTATGCTCCGCCACTGCTCATAGAGATAGGGTTTGCGTACGTGTGTTAATAGGGGTATGAGTGTGCGTGCATTGTGAGTGTTTGAGTTATACTGTGTAATCTTTAAAAAAAAGCTGCATGGACAAACAAAAATGACAGCAATTTTTTTCTCTAAAAAAAATGACAGCTTTTATGCTTCCCAGAGTAAGTGGGGGTATATTGAGGTGAGCCCTGGCTTCTTCTTTTTTGAGATTACGAGCCCTGGCTTTCAATCCTCAGGAGGACATGAATCAGGCCTTCCTGCACTTCATTCCTCATGTGCGACATTCTTCTCTCCTTTTGTTCACTTATTACGCAATCCATGAAGGCATACGTGTGTCCTCAAGCTTAAAGCATCTGCAAAACCGAGACGACGGCAACAAGTCGGCTAGGCTGAAGCCCCCAGTTATCCGAATTGCTTCGTTGACGTGGCATGCTTCGTTTATATTGGCAATGGACTCAACGAGCAGCTCACTGAGGTTTCACTAATGGAGATGAGGCAGACGAGATATGGTGTAGACTGGTCACGGATGGGTCCGAATGACTGCTCATGCTTGGGACTCAGCAGCTCAACGATCGATGCAAAGCTTACTGAGCTGACACCAATGCTCACCATAGGGGCTCATTGCAATTGCTTGGCTGAGGAACGAGAGTACTCTATCCTGTCTGTGATGAGTGAATTGTCAACCGTGCGGTATGATCGTGCGCTTGGTCTTTGGATTGCAGGTACACGGGCGTCAAGTGTCGACGGGGAGCTGCCGTAGAGGTGCTGTGGCCGATGGACCGTGCGGTGGACGGCGGTGAAGGGCAGCCGGGACCGGAGCTCGGACCGGGTGGCAGCTGTGGCGTCCACTCCTGGATCGAGGGCGCAAGCGGCGACGGAAGGCGGGTTTCTTGGTTTGCGTCACAAAACCAAGGAGGCGGATGGCGGTTGAAGACGCCAAGTCGTGGAGGCACGGGCGTCAGTCTCGGGACTGACGGAGGCGACGAGCGTCGACGGCGTCGGCGCAAGCGGCGACGGAAGGCGGGTTTTTTGGTTTGCACCACAAAACCAAGGAGGCGGACGACGGTTGAAGACGCCAAGTCGTGGAGGCACGGGCGTCGGTCTCGGGACTGACGGAGGCGACGAGCATCGACGGCGTCTAGGGCCTCGCCGCGGGAGAGGATGTGACGGGCGTCGGGCGGCGTCTAGGGCCGTCAGAAGGCCGAGGCGGGAACGGCGTCTAGGGCCACGGCGTGGAGGCAGGAATCTTCCCGCGCGTGAGGTTTTGGCGGTTTTCTCAAAACCGGCCATCTACCTGGGTTTCGCGGACCCTCCAAAACCGCGGACCTGATCTTCATCAAGATAGCGGCATCGCGGAGAAGACTTTATTTCCAAGAAAGAACCTCGGCCGTCAGATGAGATCGTGTACAGGGGGTGCTGCAGGCCAACCGGTCTGACAGGTCTAATCAACCGGTCTGACTGGTCCAGCGTACCGGTCTGACCGGTCCCGCGGGTATAAATACCCCTTCACTTGTGTTAGGTTAATAGCGGCTTTTGTAATCAGTTCGTGAACTCTTCTGTTCTCCTGGCCGCCGCCCATGTGTCTCCCTCCCTCTGTTCTTCTCTTTAGAGTAGAATTTGATTATGGTTTTGTGAGACTTTGTATTGGATTTGATTGGGAAAGGAGGCCCCATCCTCCTTGTGCCCTCTGGGCTTTTGAATCGATTCAATCTCGTCGTTTTTGTGCCCGTTTGTGATGGATTTTGGTTTCGTTTTTGGTGCACACGATTGCGATGGTTCCATGAGGTCTTTGTAGTTGTTCCTCTGCTTCTAGCCTCGTGCCAAACCTTCTGGAATTGCTAGCTCTTCAGAATTGGAGTTCTTGAGCTTTTGAGAAAACCCCAATCCTTTTTGATATCTCCTCGAATTCTCAAGATTTGTTAATCTTTAGGACGAGATCTATTAGGGATATGTTCACGGGGTAAGGGCGATGCTATCCCCCAAGTTTCATCGATTTTCGTGGTCGTTTGATTGAGATTCATCGTTTGAATCCAAGTTTTCGGGGGGTTCTGGGTGCCACCGGTCAGACCGGTAGGCAATACCGGCCAGACCGGTCTGCTAGTTTTTGAACAGCCTTTTGTGTTGGTTTATCTTTTCCATAGCTATTCCAAACTCTGGTCATAATGCTTGAGGGCTTGGGTGATTTTCGAGATATAGGCCGATGATTCGAATTTCGAAGAAATTTTGATCGGCTCCCATTCACCCCCCTCTGGTCGCCGGTTTCGGTCCCTCAATTGGTATCAGAGCTCGGTTGAGGTTTTCAGTATCTTAACCGGTTCGAAAATCACTCGGCGACCATGGCGAGTCTTGGTAAGATCCCGGTGTTTTCCGGCGAGGATTATGCCTACTGGAAGGTTCGCATGAGAGCCTTCCTACAGTGCATGGGAGCCGATGTCTGGGAAATTACCACGAACCAGCTTTACGAGGTGCTTGCTGTTCGGACCACACCTCTCCAGGTGACCCAGCACGAGGCTAACACCAAGGTCGCCAATGCCTTGTTCGCTGGCGTTTCTCGTGCGGAGTTCTCACGCGTCCAAGGTTTTCAGGAAGCCCACAAAATTTGGACGTGCCTTGAGAACTATCACGAGGGTAAACCTCAGGTGAAGGCCAGACTGTTCGAGACTCACCGGCGTGAGTACGAGAAGTTCACACAGGAGCCGGGTGAGAGCATTGACTTGATGTTCAGTCGTTTTCAGTCGATTGTGAACAAAGTCAATGCGAACAGATCTGCTGGTGCCCTTGAGTACACAGAGCACGAGAAGGCTCTCAAGTTGCTCTACGCACTTGACCGCTCTGTGTGGGATCTCAAGGTGAACACGATCATTGAGTCTGCAGGCTATGAGACTCTGACCGTGAACGAGCTTTTCAGCAAGCTCAAGGCCACGGAGGTGGATAACCAGACACGAGCCAAGCTCAATGGTGCCCCTCCTTCCAAGAGCATCGCTCTTGTGACTGGCCCAGGTGGTGGATCGAGCTCTAACGCTAACTCTGCTCTTGGCTTTTCTCTTGCCTCTTTGCCTTCTGTTTCAGATGAGCAGCTGGAGACGCTGGGCGACGACGACTTGTGCCTTCTCATCTGCAAGTTCCAGCGCGTCTACCACAATAGGCAGAGGAAGAAGAACCCCGGGTGCTACACCTGCGGCGATCTGAACCACTTCATCGCCGATTGCCCTAAGAAGTCCGGCGGTGGACAGAACAACTCCTTCGACTACTACCGCCACCGCGATCGCGACGAGGGAGGCTCCAACAAGGAGCGTCGGCGCTACAAGCACCGCAGTCGTGACCGGGGAGGATGCTTCGACAAGGAGTCGCTCAAGAAGCGCTTCCAGTACAAGGCCAAGAAGCGGGAGAAGGCCTTCCTGGCGCAGCTCAGCGACCTCGACAAGAGCTCTGACACCGACCGCTCTTCTTCACCGACCTCCGATGATGACGACAAGAAGAAGAAGAAGCGGGACAAGGAAGCCACCGGCTTCATCGGCCTTTGCTTGGCGGCCGGTCGGCGCAAGAGCTTCTGCACCATGGCGGGCGAAGCCGATGGTACTCGTGCGTCTTCAGGTGGACAAGCTACACCGACGCACTCCGGCTCTTCTCCTGGATCCGAGAGCTATTCAGAGGTAAACTCCACGATCGACCTGCTTTATACAGAGGTTAGGGAGTTGTACTCCGCTCTCGACAACCAGAAGAGGCTGCTTAAGAAAGCAGCTAGAGAGCGTAGAAAGCTTAGGGCTGAGCTGGCTTGTGCTAGGGAGAAATCCTGTGAGGATGAGTGCGCTGGCTGCATATCTCACATGAACGATCTTGTTGCTCTCCGTGCCAAGCATGATGAGAACGTCGCGAACTTAGATGTTGCTAAGACTTCGCTTGCTGACGTGTCTCAAGCAAGGTTTTTTTTCCCGACCGGTTAACCCAAACCGCCGGCCACCAGTTCTGGTTTACCGAACCGGTTGGACCGGTAACCGGTGGAAACCGGTTGAATTCAAATCCAAATTCAAATAAATTCAAAAGCTCCCGTGCAACCGGTTCCGGCCGGTTTACCGACCGGTTTGACCGGTTTACCGGTCGGTTTGACCGGTTTGAATTCAAATCCAAATTTAAAAGCTCCCATGCAACCGGTTTACCAGCCGGTTTGACTGGTTTACCGACCGGTTTTACCGGTTTACCGGCCGGTTTGACCGGTTTGACTGGTAGGCCTTAATGGGCTGGCCCATTTTTTTTCTTTTTCTTTTTTGATTTAACTTCAAATCTCCGCAAACTATACTAAATGAACGAATTTTTGAGAAAATTTGACACCATTAGATTCATCACACCTTGAAGTATTTTTAGGATTTTTTTGGGATTTTTCCATTTTTTAGAATTCAAATTTAAAATTTGAATTTGGGCCGGTTTCTAACCGCCCGATACCGGAACCGGTACGGGCCGGTAAGACCGGTAACCGCGGTAACCGGACCGGTTCCGGCCGGTTTTTTTAACCCTGGTCTCATGAGCTCGCTAAGTCCAAGCATGAAATAGAACTGGTTAAGGACGTTCCTGTTGTTAGCGATGTGCTTGAATGTGATGAGTGTCCTATCTTTAAGTCCGATCTAGCTTCGTTGCAGTCCAAGTTTGCTACTGTTGTGTGCGAGCTAGAGGAGATGAAGTCTAGGCCAGTTCTGCTTGGTGCTTGCAAGCTTTGTCCTACGCTTAGGTCGGAGCTAGATGAGAAGAACGCCTTGATCAAGTCTTTTGGAAAGACTAAGGTCATAGAGTCTAGCCCACCTATTGACTGCTCGGTTTGCCCTGGTTTGATTGCTGATCTGGATAGTCTTGCGGTAGAGAAAACCAACTTGGAGAATGAGAATACCTATCTTAGGGCGATTCTGAGTTGGGTTTCTAGCAGTGAGCCGCAGTTGGGCATGATGATTAAACAGTTCAAGCGTGGTGTTGGGTTTGGGGTCGGTTACACATACACGAAGTCAGACTTTGACAGGTTGTATGGTAAGATTGGCAAGGCTGCTAGAAACACTGCTAGCACGAGCACACAGCCTTCGCTTGTTGACCCCACGGATGGTGTGCTTAAAGAACTACCGAAAGCACCTCCGCAGAAGCAGGTTTGGGTTCCAAAGCCCAATGAGCTGAGGAATTCCCTCGACACGCTCCCTGCTGCCGCAGCCCAGGTTGCCCAGAAGAAGGGGGCTGCTCCTCCCCGTCCGCAGGCTAGGCCTCCACCTCTCAAGCGTGAGGTGAGGTACCACTGCGAGTTCTGTGACAGGGAAGGTCACCTGGAGGAGTTTTGCTTCAGGAGGAAGCGGGCTGTGAGGCGAGAGCAGGAGAGACGGAACGCGGACATGTACTCTGCTCGGGTGCATTGTCCTTCTCGGCTTGGTGGTAGGCAAGATGCTAGGGCGCGCCGTGTAGGTGGAGGTCAGGGAGACGGTGGTGGTTACCGTGCTCCAGCGGGTGTTTGCTTTGCCGGTCATGCTCCTGGTCGTTTTCAGTACGGCTATGGACCACGGGACCGAGGCTTTGGAGGAAGTTTTGAGGATCCACGCTTTCCTCGCGGTGGTGTTCGTCAGCCTCGCAGTAGACGGGACATGGGATACGCTTTGCTTGGTTTTGCTAACCCTTCTGTAGAGCAAATGGCTCGACACTGGTTTGCTTCTCACTTTGCTAACCCCAGTGTTGAGACATTTGCTCACCCTTTGTCTCACTACTGATGTGCAGGTCGGAGGCTTGGAGAACAGGTGGATCATGGACTCCGGTTGTTCGCGCCACATGACCGAAAATGACAAATGGTTCTCCAGCCTCACCCCGATGCGCTCAAAGGAGTACATTGTGTTCGGGGATAATGGAAGAGGAAAGGTACGTGGACTTGGCGCTGTTCGAGTTTCTGATCGCTTTACCCTGATAGAAGTTGATTTGGTTTCGAATCTTGGCTTTAATTTGCTCTCTGTTTTGCAACTTCTTGATGAGGGGTTTGAGGTTCGCTTCAATGAGGGTTGTTCGCGTGTTTTGGATTCCAGAGGAGATTTGGTTTGCCGGATTACACCTCGTGATCGGGTTTTCTTGGTTGACTTTTCTGGAACTCCTCTTGGCCCTTCTCGTTGCTTGTTGGCTGGTTCTTCTTCTGATCTGTGGAAGTGGCATAGGAGACTTGGACATTTGAGCTTTGATCTGTTGTCGAGACTGAGCTCATTTGGTCTGATCCGAGGATTGCCCAAATTGAAGTTTGAAAAGGACCTTGTTTGCCATCCGTGTCGCCACGGGAAGATGATTGCCGCTTCTCATCTGCTTGTTAATCAGGTGATGACCGCTCACCCTGGAGAGTTGTTACACATGGACACAGTTGGTCCTTCTAGGGTGATGTCTGTTGGTGGGAAGTGGTACGTTCTTGTGATCGTGGACGACTTTTCTCGCTATTCTTGGATCTTTTTCATGAGAACCAAGGATGAGGCTTTTGAGTTTGTTCGAGACTTGATCTTGAGGTTGAAAAATGAGCTACCCCAGGCCATGCGAGCGATTCGCAGTGATAATGGCACAGAATTCAAAAACGCTAGTTTTGACGCCTTTTGCAGTGATCAAGGGCTTGAACACCAGTATTCTTCTCCTTACACTCCACAGTAGAATGGAGTTGTAGAGCGGAAGAATCGGACGCTGGTGGAGATGGCGAGGACGATGCTCGATGAGCATAGGACTCCTCGCAAATACTGGGCTGAGGCGGTTAACACCGCTTGTTACGTGTCCAACCGCATTTTCTTGCGTGCTTTCATGCACAGGACTTCTTACGAGTTGCGGTTTGGACGCCAGCCCCATGTTGACCATCTCAGGGTTTTCGGTTGCCGGTGCTTTGTGCTTAAAGAAGGAAATCTTGATAAGTTTGAGTCTCGCTCGTCTGACGGCATTTTTCTCGGTTATGCTTCTCACTCTAGAGCGTACCGTGTGCTGATTATTGATACTAACATCGTCAGAGAGACTTGTGAAGTCACTTTCAACGAGACTGCACCGTGCAATTCTTCTGTCTTTGAAGTTGCAGGAGATGATGAGCTCGGCACCTCCATCTTTGAAGATGAGGAGGAAGAAGCTGTGGAAGGCGACCCTGAGGCTACCACGCGTGCTGTGGACCCAGTTGCTTCCGCCACGAGCTCAGACGATGACGACGGCCCCGACCCGACTACGTCTACTTCCCGGGAGCCGGTCGAGGAGGTGACTCAGGCTTCACCAGCTGCACCTGAGGAGACACCAGCTTTGGTTGAGGAGGAGGCGACTTCGACACAGGAAGCACCGCGACACATTCAGCGTCGCCATCCACCTCAACAGATACTAGGTGATCTCAATGAGCGAGTCCAAGGTAACAAGTATCGCTGGCTTTGCTCATTCAGCGTTTGTTGCCTCTTTTGAGCCCAAAGATATTGGACACGCTCTTTCTGATTCTAATTGGATCAATGCCATGCATGAGGAACTTGAAAATTTTGAAAGAAACCAAGTTTGGGTTTTAGTCGAGCCTCCACCTGCTTGTAATCCCATCGGAACGAAGTGGGTTTTCAAAAACAAGCAGGGTGAGGATGGTTTGGTTGTTCGAAACAAGGCTCGTCTTGTTGCCCAGGGGTTTTTCCAAAAAGGGGGTATTGATTTTGAGGAGACTTTTGCCCCTGTTGCTCGTTTGGAAGCTATTCGGATTTTTCTTGCATTTGCTGCTTCCAAGGATTTTAAAGTTTTCCAAATGGATGTTAAATCTGCCTTCCTGAATGGTTTTATTGAAGAAGAGGTTTATGTGAAGCAACCCCCTGGTTTCGAAAATCTCAAGTTTCCAAACCGTGTTTATAAACTTCAGAAAGCACTTTACGGTTTGAAACAGGCCCCTCGAGCGTGGTATGATAGATTGAAAACTTTTTTGCTGGCTCAGGGTTTTAAAATGGGATGTGTGGATAAAACTTTGTTCCTCATGTGATCTGGCACTGATTTTCCTTTAGTTCAGATATATGTGGATGATATTATCTTTGGTGGCTCTTCTCACGCTCTTGTCTCCAAGTTTTCTGAGCAGATGTCCAGGGAGTTCGAGATGAGCATGATGAGTGAGTTGCAGTTCTTCCTCGGGCTGCAGATCAAGCAAACTCCTCAGGGCACTTTTGTCCATCAAGCCAAGTACACTAGAGACTTGCTGCGGAAGTTCGACATGAGTGACTTGTCTCCTCAGCCGACTCCGATCAGCACATCTACGTCGCTTGATGAGGACTTGGACGGCGAGGCGGCGGACCAGAAGGAGTACAGGAGCATGATTGGCTCTCTCCTGTACCTGACAGCGACGCGATTGGACATCCAGTTCGGCGTCTGCCTCTGCGCGCGGTATCAGGCTTCGCCGCGCACCTCCCATAGGCAAGTGGTGAAACGCATCTTCAGGTATCTGAAATTCACCCCTGAATTTGGTCTTTGGTATTCTGCGGATTCTTCTCTGGTCTTGGTGGGCTTTTCTGATGCCGATTTCGGTGGGTGTCGGTTGGATCGCAAGTCGACTTCCGGCACTTGTCAATTTCTCGGTACATCTTTGGTGTCTTGGTCCTCTCGCAAGCATGCTAGCGTAGCGCTTTCTTCCACAGAAGCTGAGTACGTTGCCGCTGCTAGTTGCTGCTCCCAGATCCTTGGGATGAAGCAAATCTTGCAAGATTATGGCTTGAGTTTCGGTAGGGTTCCCATCTTTGTAGACAACATGTCAGCCATTAACATTGCAAAGAACCCTGTCCTACACTCCAGAACCAAACACATAGATATCCGGTTCCATTTCCTGCGAGATAACCATGAGAGAGGCCACATAGACTTGGTCCATGTCCCTTCAGAGAGGCAAACCGCAGATATTCTCACCAAACCGCTTGAGCAGGACACCTTTGCTCGCTTGCGAGGGGAGCTTGGGGTTTGTTACCCCTTTTGATTGCTGACATTTCTTTGGTTAGCCTTGTAGATTTTATTTGCTTCTCTTTGTTTTCTAGGTTTGGTAGTTGCATTGTGCATATGCATTGTACATGTTTGCATTTTGCATTGTCTCACTTGCACTAGCATTCTTGTATACATTGCTATGATCTTCTAGTGCCTGCTAGTGTGAGTTGATAAACTTGATCATGTATAGCTTGCTCCACTATGTATATGACATCATCTGGGTTAAGCTATTTTGATTTGAAAATCTAAAAACATGATCACCCTGTCTTGGCTACTAGCATGTTAGGGCGTGTTGATATGCTTTGCTATCTTATTCATGCTAGTATAGCCTTTTGTTCAGCAATTCATACTTGAAATGATCTAAATCTGATAAAATTGCTTGAACTGTTTTTGAAATGGATTGAAAAGATCCAGGTGGGATTGCTTGTCGCACTTATCGAGCTTTCGGGACGGCTCACTTTGCACTTGTGAGAACCCGGCAAGCTGTGCATGACTGAAATGAGTGCTTTAAGCTTCTGATTGTCTTTTGGCATAGGCTTGGCCTTGTTGCTAAGTAAAGCATGACAAGCTTTCAACCCCTGGCATTAAAAACTGTTTGCTATAAATTTGATTGAAAAATGAATGTTGGCAACTTGTTTTGGCTAGTTTGGCTCACATGTATGAGTTTGAGTAGCACTGCTTTCCATTCCCTACTTGTTAGTGCTAGATCATAGGTGATGCTTTTATTTCTCCTAAAACTGAACTTGCCTAACTCTAGACTGATTTGATATACCCTGTTGAGCTAGATGCAGGTCCTGTTTATGGATGCACACGTGCTTGTGACTAGATGTTGCTCATATCCTTGTATCCCTGAATGCTTTCACTTACACCTCCTGCATTGCATTCATTGCATAGCATCTGTTCAGGGGGAGTCTCAGCTTCAGGGGGAGCTTTAGGTCTTTTTAGACTTGATGTGTGCATGTGCCAACAAGGGGGAGAATTTTGGGAGAAGTGATCGAACAAGGGGGAGACCTGTTTGATTTTTGAAAAACTTGTTGTGCACAGGGCTTTGAGAGTGCATCATTTTGGGAGAGTTGCACTTGTGAGAGGGAAAAACTTTGCTTGGGGAGTTTCTGCTTTGGTTTTGGCTCCTGGCTTCCTCGTTTTCCCTCTGCTTCTTGCATGACTGCGTCGAGCGTTACCTCTGTCTTTGAGGAGTCATGTTTTGGCTTTTGATTGATTGCGTCGAGCCGTTGCCCTTGTCTTAGGGGATCGATCTCTGCTTGAGTAAGTGACTGTTTCTGCTTTTCTGGGATTTGTGTCACTTGCTTGAGTTCTTCACTTTCTTGCTTCTCTTTTTATCACTTCTCTGCTTTCAGGTGGTGTGTTGACAATGCACTCATCAAGGGGGAGATTGAGGAACGAGAGTACTCTATCCTACCTGTGATGAGTGAATTGTCAACCGTGCAGTGTGATCGTGCGCTTGGTCTTTGGATTGCAGGTACACGGGCGTCAAGTGTCGACGGGGAGCTGCCATGGAGGTGCTGTGGCCGATGGACCGTGCGGTGGACGACGGTGAAGGGCAGCCGGGACCGGAGCTCGGACCGGGTGGCAGCTGTGGCGTCCACTCCTAGATCGAGGGCGCAAGCGGCGACGGAAGGCGGGTTTCTTGGTTTGCGCCACAAAACCAAGGAGGCGGACGGCGGTTGAAGACGCCAAGTCGTGGAGGCACGGGCGTCGGTCTTGGGACTGACGGAGGCGACGGGCGTCGACGGCGTCTAGGGCCTCACCGCGGGCGAGGAGGTGACGGGCGTCGGGCGGCGTCTAGGGCCGTCAGAAGGCCGAGGCAGGAACGGCGTCTAGGGCCACGGTGTGGAGACGGGAATCTTCCCGCGCGTGAGGTTTTGGCGGTTTTCTCAAAACCGGCCACCTACCCGGGTTTCGCGGACCCTCCAAAACCGCGGACCTGATCTTCATCAAGATGGTGGCATCGCGGAGAAGACTTCGTTTCGAAGAAAGAAACTCGGCCGTCGGATGAGATCGTGTACAGGGGGTGCTGCAGGCCAACCGGTCTGACCGGTCCCTGGCACCGGTCTGACCGGTCTAATCAACTGGTCTGACCGGTCCAGCGTACCGGTCTGACCGGTCCCGCGGGTATAAATACCCCTTCAGTTGTGTTAGGTTAATAGCGGCTTTTGTAATCAGTTCGTGAACTCTTCTGTTCTCCTGGCCGCCGCTCATGTGTCTCCCTTCCTCTGTTCTTCTCTTTAGAGTAGAATTTGATTATGGTTTTGTGAGACTTTGTATTGGATTTGATTGGGAAAGGAGGCCCCATCCTCCTTGTGCCCTCTGGGCTTTTGAATCGATCCAATCTCGTCGTTTTTGTGCCCGTTTGTGATGGATTTTGGTTTCGTTTTTGGTGCACACGATTGCGACGGTTGCATGAGCTCTTTGTAGTGGTTCCTCTGCTTCTAGCCTCATGACAAACCTTCTGGAATCGCTAGCTCTTCAGAAATGGAGTTCTTGAGCTTTTGAGAAAACCCCAATCCTTTTTGATCTCTCCTCGAATTCTCAAGATTTGTTGATCTTTAGGATGAGATCTCTTAGGGATATGTTCAGGGGGTAAGGGCGATGCTATCCCCCAAGTTTCATCAATTTTCGTGGACGTTTGATTGAGATTCATCGTTTGAATCCAAGTTTTCGGGGGTTTTCTGGGTGCCACCGGTCAGACCGGTAGGCAATACCGGCCAGACCGGTCTACTAGTTTTTGAACAGCCGCGACCGGTCAGACCGGTCCAGTGCACCGGTCAGACCAGTCCAAGCAGATCAGGTCTGCAGTTTTCCCGATTCGCTTCCGATTTGCTTCGTGGTTTCGCTCGCTCGTTCGAGGCCTTTTGTGTTGGTTTAGCTTTTCCATAGCTATTCCAAACTCTGGTCAGAACGCTGGAGGGCTTGGGTGATTTTCGGGATATAGGCCGACGATTCGAATTTCGAAGAAATTTTGATCGGCTCCCATTCACCCCCCTCTGGTCACCGGCTTCGGTCCCTCATTGGCCATGCTTGGTGATGATCCGTGTCACTGCTAAGCTCCTCAAGATCCAAGTCCAAACGTTCTGCCGGTGCAGTCGTCAGCGTGTCACATGGTGCTTCGAGCGCCGCCGCAATCAGCATAGTATGAAGAGCATTGCCCGTTATTCTCGGAGGGCTCGGCGACAGTGTGAAGGTTACCCATGTCCCAAATCACGGCAAGGACGCGGAGGTTGGCTAGGCGCCCGTAAGGTGCTGCGCAAGGAATCCCAAGAATAACGCGAAACGCCATTAGACGAACCACCCTGCTTTTCTCCTTTCGACATACCTTCGTAGTGTTTGGCACGCTTGGCCTGGTGCACATCGCTAGCGACCAGAGTGGATTGCCCAGCCACACTTCTGCGAGATCTGGAGCCCCAATCTGAGCGGCCAGTCTCGCGGCTTCGGATGTCCTCACGGTCGACATCTTGACGGGCATTGTGCTAGCTTCTTCTCGCAGCGTTCGGGAGCGTCCCTGGTGTCGTGATATTCCGCTTGGGCATTACGCTTCTTCCCGCTGCGTTCGGAAGCATCCCTGGTGTCGACGTATTCCGCCTGGGTGTCCTTGCCATCAAGATCCTGGTCGAAGACCGCAAGGTTCTCCGTGGCAATGTCCGCCTCACGCTAGATCTCCTCCGCTCGCTTCCGTGCCTCTTTCAACTTCTGTTAGAATTCAACGGCCATGGAAGCATACTTCTTATGCAAGGAAGTTGCCTTTTGCCTATGGTTCACGAATTCCATCCAGTCCCCTTGAACGAGCGTAAATTTAGCCGCCACCTCAGAGCATACGGCCTCAATATGCTGGAAGTGGGAGCGCATATCATTTTCGTCCTTGTCGAGGATCACCTCCTCGAAGGTAGACCCATTTTCTAAGTGCTGGGCTAGCGTCCCCAGGCGTGTAGTAAGCAACTCCAGATCAGCGGGAAGCGGAGACTCATACATGCTGGCCCATTAGCCCATAAGAAGTTTCAGCATCCGCACTACCTTGACGCCATCAAGTAGCTTCTTCTTCAACAGACGAAAGAGGTGAGCGATATCAGTATGGATTATGTATGCCGACCGCTCCTCCTCCAGAGTCCTCATTGGAAGGTCGGCTTGGAGGATTTATGGGCTCGCCATCCACAGAACGGACCGAGTGGATGATGAAGCGAGGCCCATCTGAGACCAGCTTAGAGACGTACGCCTCTATCTTCTTCTTCAGCTTGAGTGCCCTCTCCAGAAGGGCAAGCCTTCCTGCCTTTGCCCCAACGTGCTTCTCCGGAACTGAGATTGGTTCTTCTGGTATCTCGGTCCTTCCCCTTCAACTTCTTGGCTCTCTCGGAAAGTGGTAGCTGATCATCATCATCAGCTGCGGTGTTGTCACCAGAGTTTAGACCTGATATGGCAACATGATCTTATGAAAGAAATCAAGAGAAAAAAAAGAAAAGAATTAAAGTTTCAAGTACCTTGCGACTGCACTACTAGTTCCTGGGTTGCAGCTAAAGGATCGAAAGTAGTGAGTTGTGCATCTGATCCACCTAGTGAATCCACGTTAATCGAATTTACCGTGAGGTTACGTGGATTTATCCCAATGGAGAACTGCATAAAGATCGAGCTGTTAGTTTATAAGATAGAAAAAAAACATGTATACATATGTAAAAAAGGGAGATTGACAATACTCACATCATCATCCGTGTCACTGCTCAACTCCTCAAGATCCAAGTCCAAATGTTCGGCCGGTGCAGTCGACAACGTGTCACATGGTGCTCCAGGCACCACTGTAGTCAGCGAGTACGACGAGCATTGCCTGTGATTCTCGGAGGGCTTGGCGATAGTGTGAAGGTTACCCCATGTCCCAAAACACCATTAGGTGAACCACCTTGCTTTTCTCCTTTCGACATACCTTCCTAGTGTTTGGCGCGCTTGGCCTGGCGCACATCGTGAGCGACCCGAGCAGATTGCCCAGCCTCACTTCTGTAAGATCTGGAGCCCCAATCTGAGCTGCCAGTCTCATGGCTTCGGATGTCCTCACGGTCGTCATCTTGATGGGTGTTGTGCTAGCTTCTTCTCGCAGTGTTCGGGAGCGTCCCTAGTGTCGCGCGCGGTATTCTGCCTGGGCGTTGCATTTCTTCTCGCTGCGTTCGGAAGCATCCCTGGTGTCACGGTATTCCGCCCGGGTGTCCTTGCCATCGATATCCTAGTCGAAGGCCACAAGGTTCTACGAGGCAATGTCCGCCACATGCTAGATCTCCTCCAGTCGCTTCCGTGCCTATTTCTTCTTCTGTTCGTACTCAACGGCCATGGAAGCATACTTCTCATGCAAGGAAGTTGCCTTTTGCTTATGGTTCACGAATTCCATTCGGTTCCCTTGAATGAGCATAAACTTAGCCGCCACCTCAGAGCATGCGGCCTCAATACGCTGCAAGTGGGAGCGCATATCCTTTTCGTCCTTGTCGATGGTCACCTTCTCGATGGTAGCCCCATTCTCTAAGCGCTGGGCTAGCGTCCCCAAGCGTGTAGTAAGGAACTCCAGATCAGCGGGAAGTGGAGACTGATACGTGCTTGCCCATTAGCCCATAAGAAGTTTCAGCATCCGCACTACCTTGACGCCATCAAGCGGCTCCTTGAACAGACGGAAGAGGGGAGTGATATCAGTATGGATTATATATATGCCGACCGCTCCTCCTCCAGAGTCCTCATCGGAAGGACGACGAGGAGGATTTATGGGCTCGCCATCCAAAGAACGGACCGAGTTGATGATGAAGCGAGGCCCGTCGGAGACCAGCTCGGAGACGTATGCCTCCGTCTTCTTCTTTAGCTTGAGTTTCCTCTCCAGAAGGGCAAGCCTTCCTTCCTTTGCTCCAACATGCTTCTCCAGAACTGAGATTGGTTCTTCTAATATCTCCGTCTGCTCTGCATCCTTCCCCTTCAACTTCTTGGCTCTCTCGGAGAGTGGTAGCTGATCATCATCATCAGCTGCGGTATTGTCGCCGGAGTTTAGACTTGATATGGCAAAATGATCTTATGAAACAAATCGAGAAAAAAAGAAAAGAACTAAAGTTTCAAGTACTTTGCGACTGCACTATTGGTTCCTGGGTTGCAGCAGCAGGATCGGTAGGGGTGAGTTGTGCATCTGATCCACCCAGTGAATCCACGTCAATCGAATTTGCCGTGGGGTTATGTGGATTTATCCCAATGGAGAACTGCATAAAGATCGAGCTATTATTAGTTAATAAGACAGAAAGGAAAAAAACACGTATACATATGTAAAACAAAGGGAGATTGGCAATACTCACATCATCATCCTTGTCACTGGTCAACTCCTCAAGATCCAAGTCTAAATGTTCTGCCGGTGCAGTCGGCAGCGTGTCACATGGTGCTTCAGGCGCGCCACCGCAGTCAGCGGAGTACGTCGAGCATTGCCAGTGATTCTCGGAGGGCTCGGTGACAGTGTGAAGGTTACCCCATGTCCCAAATCACGGCAAGGACGCGGAGGTTGGCCAAGCACCCGTAAGGTGCTGGGCAGGGAATCCCGAGAAGAACGCGAAACGCCATTAGATGAACCACCTTGCTTTTCTCCTTTCAACATACCTTCGTAGTGTTTGGCGCGCTTGGCCTGGCGCACATCGCGAGCGACCAGAGTGGATTGCCCGGCCACACTTCTGCGAGATCTGAAGCCCCAATCTGAGCGGCCAGTCTCGCGGCTTCAGATGTCCTCACGGTCGTCATCTTGACGAGCGTTGCGCTTGCTCTCGCAGCATTCGGGAGCATCCCTGGTGTCGCGGTATTCTGCCTGAGCCTTGCACTTCTTCTCGCTGCATTATCCCTGGTGTCGCGATATTCCGCCTGGGTGTCCTTACCATCACGGCGAGAAGATCCCGACTTCCCGGGCGCCATGGAAATAAACTACAAGATTGGCACAGATTGCATCACGTACGAGAAATAAAGGCACACATTGCATCACGTACGAGAAATAAAGTGAATTCACTAAGTGCATAAAGCTGCAAGCGAATGCTTGTTACCTGTTATCTAGAGACAAAAAGATCTCGACGTGGGACTTTCAGGCGGCTGCAAGCGAGTTGGCGTTGGGTGGAGAAATCGTCTGCCGCGTAGCGGCTATTTATAGAGCTAGAGGTGGACAGAATCATAACAAATGTTTTCTGTTAGTCAACATGCAAGAGAGAGAAGCACATGCTGATTTCACGGCGAACTCCGGCGGCTGGTTGTTGCAGCGCGTGTGTGCGGATAATGACTGGTGTTTTCCCCATAAGCAAGATATACAGGCTGATTGTTTGTGGTGTGTTTTTGCTTCTGTTCTCTGTTGCGATTGAGAACCCACGTCAACTGGATAAGCTTGAAACTGATGTCTCGGAAGCCACATGACAATTAATGCAAAATGTTCGCAGAAGATAAATGGCAAAACAGTAAAGATTTCAATTACTAGCAAGAAAAGTGATGCACAGAACCATCGATATATTCCACCAAGTTGAGTTTAAGTTGGCTACGCCCTCAAACTCTACTTGGTGGGGGGGGGCATTATTTTTTCGACCGTATTTTGTACACGCATGTTCCTCGTACGTGGTTTAAGAGAAGCAAGCTATGTGATGTTAACATGTAAGGAAGCCCGCATATGCTAGCTGTACCGACGTGTCCTCTGCATGTTGTTTTTAGAGGTTGCACAAATAGATTGGGCCAATGCATGTACGCAGCCTGTGATTAGCATGGCCGTTAGAGCAACTCCAGCTCAAGCTCTCATTTGGATCCCTACTCTAAATTTTGAGACTTTAGAAAGAAAATGAACTCGTGCAGATTTCCTAAATGAGCTCATATTTTAATTGGGCTCTCAAATTAACAGTCCAAGTCCCTGGGAATATAGGGGGCTCCGATCCAGCCTCCCATCTCCTGTGCGCGTGCCGCACCTCTGCGCGCCGCCCCGCCCCCCACGCGCCCCCCGCCGGAGCGCCGCCGCCTCCCCATCCGCCACGCGCCGGCCCAGCCTCGCGCCGCCTCCCACGCGCCGCCCCGCCGGCCCGAGGTGTGGTGCCTGCACCGCCGCCCCCGAGTTGCGGCGTCTGCGCTGTGGCCCCCACTGGCCTGAGCTACGGCACGCTCGCCACCGGCTCGAGCTGCGGCGCTCGCGCCACTGCCCCCAGATGTGGTGCCCGCGTTGCCGGCCCCAAGCTGCATCCCTCTCACTGTTGGCCCGACCTGCGGCGCCGACCCCGCCGGCCTTGAGCTGCAGCCCAGTCGCTGCCAATCCCGAGTTGGTGCATGCTCGCCGCCGCCACTCCCGAGCTCAAGTCTTCCTGTTGTTGCACCAAGCTCAAGCATGTGTGCGTCGTCCAAGCACAGAAGGTGTTGCTTTGGTGCTCCAGACCACCAGTTGCGCTGCCATGGAGAGCGGGTGGCCCAAGCCCCAAGCTCGGGAGAGGGATTTGAGTGGGGGAGGGAGAGAGTACTAGAGAGGAAAGAGGGAGGGAGAGAAGAAGTCGCGAGATAGAAGAAGCAGGTGGGGTGCGGGAAATAAAATAAAAATAGAAACGAAAAAAGATAAGACAATGACATGTGGGCCCTATATAATCATTGATGCTGGAGTTTAGTGTAAAATTGAAGGCCCATAAAGGTAGGAGGAGTCCCTACTTGACAAATTAGGGGCCTTAAGTAGAGACCATTGCTGGAGTTGCTCTTAATGGACTGGATTTGTTAAGCTTCAAGTCTCGGGCTGATTAGTAAAGAATTAGCACTAATTAGTCTAGTGTATGTGGGCTTTTATGTGACCATGCATGGCCTATGCAAGTCTCATGTACACCACGTGCGCCGCCGGAGCTCGTCCATGAACAGCCTGCCATGTCGCCAGCCGCCGGGATCATCGTCGTATCGTCGCTACGGCTCGCCGTGAAGCGTCCCCTCATAAGAGAAGACTTAAAAGTGATACATTATCAGTCCCAGGAGGCTGATAACACTTTTATTACATCAGATGGTACATCACCGTACAACTTTATGCGGAAGTGGGCAGTGAAGCGCCACTATCGCGAGGATAACAACCAACACCCACACTACGATATTAACTACGAAAAGGGGGTCATCAGAGTCTTGCGTCATGCGGAACCTCCTGCGGGTGACCCTAATCCACAGGCAAGGTTGGGTGCAGAACGTAACCCCTACTCGACGTCCTCGGGAACAAAGTCTAGATCCTCCTCTGTAAAAATTAAGAATGGGGTGAGTACAAACGTACTCAGCAAGTCCAACCACACCCACGGAGGGGTACAAACAGAATATAATGCACAGAGTAAATCAAGGATAAGGCTAGGGTTTAATTTGCGGAAAGCAAACTTTTATGCAGGGGTTCATTCGAAAGAAAATAGTTTTCAAAGCAAGTTTTCTTTGTATCGAGTAACACATAATATTGGCCCACACAGGACCCAAGTTTTAAGCTGCTACCAGACTCCCCGTCCGCCGTAGCACACTGCATGACTGCCGGACACTTTTCCAAAAACAACTCACGCTAATCCATCCCAGAAGAAACACTAGTTGTGTGACCACACCGTAACTCGCCCAATACCGTGGGCATGGCTATTCGAATAGGTTCTTAACTCTGCAGAGGTATGCAACTTTACCCACAAGCGGGGTACCACAACTCGATCACCATAGTATCGGTGTAGATCCCAACAAAGCCATTACCCACCTTAGCTAGACCTGACTAGCCATCACGGGATCCACCAAGGGGTCATTGACCTATCACAGAGGTTGTAACCGGGGCATAAGTCACACAAAGCTAATCCCTTCTCCTTGATCACCCATTGCTCTCAGCTCTCCTGATGGCTATCAGACTAACTAGTGGGGTTTATGCTAAGCCGTTGCCCATTCAACGGTCGAGTGGTTTGCACGACAGTGGAGTTAGGTGAGACGACACACCAACTCGGTCCTTAGTTGTGACAAGATGGATATCTCCCTTTCTTGCTCTGCCACACAGGCACGAGCACCCAATCGGCAAATCACACAGAAATGCCATCCATCCCGTCTAGACTCATCTTCCGAAATTCCACATTTCTCCCTTCCCACACACACACACACATTTTCTTTATAAAACAAGTGGTATTGTGTATAAGATCCAAAGCATTCTAGTAACGATTAACGTCCAAACAAAACACATTCAGACATTAATCTTGGTGGTCAAGGAATGGTTATAACAATTCAAGGGGTGGCTATCCAACCATGTTTTCAGCAGGCAAAACATATGCAGTTTTATAAAACAGGTCAATAGGTTGTGTTTATAAAAACTAGGACAAAACATGCATCAAAGGGCGGGATTGAACTTGCCGTCTTCAAAGCCTTCCGGGAGGTCCTGGTCGAAGTACTGTCCTTTGGGCTCGGGGTCGTGAAACTGATCCTCGTTCACTTGCTCGTAGTACTGCTCGTCGACGGGTTCTCCCTCGTTCACACTGTGATCTACGACTCATACAAACAAACACACAATCAAGAAAAAGAAATAAAAGTTTTATCGCTGAGCTCGATTCGGAAACAATGAAGATACGGAGATGGGTGTAATATTTTTGGGTGGTTTCCTAATGCCATGGCCAAAACTATGCTAGGATTGGTGTGGTAAAGTTTCGGATCGATCGGAGGTTGTTTGACACATAAAATGATAGGTTAACGGGGTGTTTAGGGTCTAAACAGGGGTCCAGGGACTTGTTTGTAAATAGTGAAAGGATCTGATTAGAATTTCAGAAATATTTGGGTCATTCTAGAAAAGGTAGGGGTTTATTTAAAATTAAGTTTATATGGTGGAAGAGTTTATTTTGATATATAATAAAAGAGGGGGTTTCTTTTCCAAATGGTTAAAAAAGGGAGGGCCTCTTTAGGAAATGGAGAGAAGGGGAGGGGCTTAAGGGCAAAACAGCCCTTCATCCCCTTCCTCTTGACGCAGAGCAGGGGAGGGGCACTGGGCGCCGGCGGCGGCCCTCGCCGGCGGCCGGGATCAGGGGGAAAAGGGAGAAGGGTCCACGGGAGACCGAATTCCCCCCTAATTTGTGCAGAGGCGACCCATAGAGATGTCTCCACGGTGGCGAGTGGTGGCGGCCAACGGCGGTTCTGGTGGCGGTGTTGCGGGCGCGGGGGAGAGACTAGGGGCAGCGGGTGGGCTCAAGGGAGTGGCGGGGGTCCTACCTTGGCTCTTGGCTCGAGCAGGGAGGCGGTGGAGCGGGCCAGCCACGGGAGCAGGCGGCGGCGGGCAGCAGTGTGCGCGGCGGTGGCGCTGCGAGCTAGGAGAGAAGGAGCTGGAGCGGCGCGGGGGGTCCCTTTATAGGGGAGTAAGGCGGTGGCGAGGCCAGGGCAGGTGGGCGGCGGGTGAGCTCCGAGGAAGGCCAATAATGGCGCTCGGAGCGGCGCTAGCGGCGAGGCGGGACGGGACGTGTCGGGTAGTGTCGTGCAGCGGAGAGGCAAGGCCGTGCTTGACAACGGGCGACGCGGCGAGCACTGCAGGCGTGCTGTGCGAGCACAGAAACGGCCGGCGGTGAAGCGGGGCGTCGCACGTGGGTCTGTGCGCGTGGGCAGGCCCGAGAGCAGAGACGAGCGGGGTCGGGGCGGCTGGCGTTTGTCACGGCCACGCGGAGCACGTGCGCACGCGCGCATCGAGGCAGCGAGGAGGCTCGGCGTGTGCTGCGGCGTCGGCGAGCAGCTTGGCAGTGGCGTCGCGGCGGGTGGCCCGTGCGCGTGGAGCACCCGTGTGCGCATGCGCGCGCAGCAGTGCTCGTTCAGCGGCGGTGCTTGGCGCGGCGGGGTGCGCGGGCCAGGGGGGCGTGCACGCGCGAGCAGGCGGCCGGGCTGGGCTGGCGCGCGCGCATCCGCGTGGGCCAAGGGCGGCGGCGGCTGAGCGGCGCTCGGGGGCGCTCGGTGTGCGGCAGAGGAGGGAGGAAGGAGAAGGAGGGAGAGAGAAAAAGAAAAGGAAAAAGGAAAAAGAAAAGGGGAGGAGAAAAAGGAAAAGAGGAGGGAGAGAGGGAGAGCTTCGCGCCGGCGCTGATCGCGGCGACGACCGCGGGGCCTGGTCGGCCACGCGCGCGCTGCGACGCCGGTCGGACGGCGACGCATGCGGGATGAGGAGAAAATGGAGATGGAATGATGATTGAAATTGGGTGTCGGGACAGAGAAAAATTCTGGGAAGGGCTTTTCGAGAGATTAGGAGTTCGGGCGGTGAACGAATTTTGATCGGACTGAGCTCAACGACGCTAAAATTATTTTTAGCGCGCGTTTTAACTTGGTGATTTTTTCAGGACGTTACACGCCGCCATGCAGCCGGTCATTGGATCGGAGCTTGTCTTCCCTGAACAGCCCATGCATGCCACCGAGATGCATCTGTTCAAGAATGCCAAGGTGTCTTTCAGCACATCCGCTCAAGATCCCGTGCCTGTACAGGTTTAGAAGCCGCAATGGGCTGCAATCGCCGAGACCCCTCGCCTGCGTTGCGGGTTCCACTCTGGCTGGATCTACGCCTGTCAACACCCCTACTAGGATTGTGAAAACACTTCTATTTGATTACGCCATCATGACATCCAACTGATCAAACTGAGCGCCACCATGCACCGTGTCAACAACTATACTACTGTACTTGTTGTTCGTGACTGATGAGACCGAACGGCACGGGCGGACGCCATCGACGTTTCGATCGCGTCACCATCGCCCCATGGACCGACAAGGCCATGATAATGCCGATGCCTGCATTCATCCATAATCATCATCATGCATGGATGACAAGAAGTGAAGATCGAGGAAGACGACCATTGCAGCTTAATCGGAGGTGTTCTGTGAGCCATCTCGCAGATGTAATTAACTAAGAGCCTTCCGAGGCCATAGGAACCAGCAAACCACGTCGCCCATGTTCGATCTGCCCCACCGCAGGCTATGGAGTGCTCATATATACAAGGAACCTGTATTTGTATTGTTGGAAAATATGAATAAAATACGTGTTCCTATTTGTTTTTTGTCTATTTATTTTTGTGTACTTGGTACACTGGCACACCCGCAATCTATTTTCCCCCGCGTATAAAGAAAACCCCTTCGGTATTTTTCTCCCCGAACAATATAATTTGTTCTAGGAGTGTATATTGTTGTGCGATGAGTTCACACAGTTTGTTCTATATGTAAAATATTCTATGAGGTCGTATGATTTGCTCTAGGTGCACATATATTTGTTGCACTGGTTTATATAATTTGCTCTGTGAGTTTGTATAATTTTTTCAACACACACAAATATCTTTGTTCTGTGAGTTTTAGATTTTGTTCCAAATGCACATATTTTGTAAAAAGAATCTTCAAGGTTGATAAAGAAATTTACCAAAAATCATCAAATTATAATCAAGTGGGATTTATTTTTAGGATCTTGTTCTGAAGATCTTACTATAAGCTAAGTGCATTTTGAAATTAATTTGCATATACAGTTTAAGATTTATAGTTTTTAAGTTCTAAACTTTCTTACATGCACAACTCTTCCCTTTTAGGACAAATACGCAAACAGTCAAATCGAACCTTGGTTGATTAATCAAACAAACCGTGTGACCTTGTTCGGCTGACAGCCCATTTAATGGGACATCTCGCGTGGTCTCTTAGGATAATCTCAGTGGGAGTATTATAGGAATGTCAAAGACATTAAATTTGCTAACATGTACCAATAGTATGAGAAGAGAGCAGAGATAAGTGTCATGAAATATGTGAGGAGCACAATCACCATGACACTCCACTAGCATAGTTTTCAAGTTTCCAATCTTGATAACTGTGTCGATAGCACTTTCACTGAGACTGGCCTTAGGGAGCATAATGAGAAATTGAAATTAACCAAAAGTCAAAGCAGACGTGCCAATCTTTTTGCACGTAGCATGTCGTTTGAAAATAGAACAGTTTTAGCATAGATTTTTTTTTGTTCACATCGTTGGAGGCGGTAACATTCTGAAACACTAGGCTCAACTTAGCACTGGCCCAAGCCTGCAAACCGACCTATCTAACGGTCAACTTGACCAGCCGTCTCATTCTCACCAGAGAAATTGAAACCACGCTTCGTTACCGCCATTATTTCCTTGCCCTCCAAGAACATTTCGCGCCATAAATATGCACGCGACACATACACATCAAGAAGCAACGACGTGACAGCAAGCAGCCCGTCTTCCTACCGGCGGCCGGATCCCCATCCCCATGGCGAGGCACCAGGCCGACCTCGTCAGGTGCGCGCAGCTGCCGGGCGTCGCCGTGGGCCGCGTCTGCGCCGCTGCGCGGCGCAAGACGGCCGCTGCGTGGCCTGCGACTCCATGGTGCGGCCCTGCACGGTGGCCCGCGTCTGCGATGGCTGCGGCTACGGCAGCGGCGCCGGGCGCGAGAGGTGCGTGGTGTGGGGCGTCCGGGAAGGAGGAGCGGTGGCGGACGCGTACTACTGCATGGCGTGCGTGCGGATGGAGAAGGACCGCGACGGCTGCCCTGCCGTCGTCAACGTCGGGACGGCCATGGTCGACTCGTTCTACCAGAGGAAGAAAAACGATTCAACAATCCCAGGGGAGGATGAGGTTAAATACGATTGTCGATAAGGGCAAGTACAACAGTGAAGACAGGTGCTGTGTTTTTGACACAAACAGACAATTTGTACAATGGACTGTCTGTTTAGCTGTCTGCAGAGCAATTAATTCGTCCTCTGACACACAAATTCATGGTGATCTAGTGCACAATTAATCTTTGTAGTCATTTTGTTGCATACATAAGAGAATGGATAATACATTCAAATAATTCATATGACTTTTAAAATAAACATGTATATAATATTCATCTGAAATGATATCCGGAATACATGACATATAGGATATAATAATAAAATCACTATTTCATTGGACATCTGAAAGGCTGCCCACTCAGGATGGCGGTAAAGTTTCGCGCCGAAAGCTCGGGCGCGCGCACCGGATCAGGCCGACGCCGAGCCGCAGCAACTGTCGTACAAGGGCGGCACGAGTCGTCGAGTTGCTTTGAAGCACGCGCCGAGGCTGTCGCCGAACGACTCGACGGCTCCTCAGTTAATGCCGCGCGCGGGGGTGTTTTGCAAATTGTCTTTGCATGTCGACGGCTCGGCAATGGCCGTTGTAGGTGCCCTAAGGGACGACTCATCGATCTCTACGAATAAAGTTGCATTGGCTCTATGCGGTCCCAGAGGTTTGAAAGATTTTTTCTAAAAAAAATATCAATCCGCGTCACCACTAGTCAATTGCACATCAGTGGTGTACTGGTGTGAAAAAAGGCGTTCTAGTTTCTACCTTCATTACGCTTTAAGAGTAATAGGGAGATAAAATGGCTCACGTCGCATTTATTCACTTGTGTAGATGCATTCTTTTGCATTAGGTCGGAGAGAAGGATGCAGGTGGTATATTGTTTTTTTAGGAAATGCAGGTGGTATATTGTAGGTAAGCAGGATTTACGTTGGCATATCATTCTCCATTATTTTTCTTTCCAATTTCCAAATTAATAATTAATTTACCTTGATGCTCAACTTAGAGGATAGGCCTTTGACGTGGCCTCAATGCTCTTTGGACCCAATGGCTATACAGAGCGCATCCTTCTCCCTATGAGGTTTTAACTGACCTCCTTTCTGAAGCTCGGCAAATTGTAATATTTTTGCTGCCATCACTTCAGTCTCGGATTGATCAAATTTTGATTTTCTGCCAACTATCTTTGACTTCCTTGCTTGAAGCCACAGCCAGGCACGTTCATCCAAGCCTTCATAAGAGTCGAGCTGCCAGCAGCTATTGCCGCCTCTCTTTCATGGCGGCGCCACTGGGTGACCTTCCTTTTTGTACCCACTTGATCCAAGGTGGACTTTATGTATGCTGCTCAGTGCTAGATCTTGTTGCGTCTGGCTTAGGGCTAGAGCTTCTTTAGTGGTCATTTGTTGAACAAACTCTTCCTATTGTGATAGTGCGATGTCCCCGTAATCTGCAAATGGCGCTCGAGCCTTCTGGACATACTGTATATTCAGTTGGCTCTTCCAAGCATAATGCTTTACTTGATCTTTAGTTCCTCTGGGCAGAATAAAAGTTCTTCTCAACAATTAACACATTACTTCTTTCTTCCCCTCAGGAACAAGCATTCAATTGGGGATCGTTTGATCCAAAATCACATTTGTTCTGATTACAGCACCAATAGCATTCCGAAACTTTGCTACAATCTCCGGAGGATCTATGGGCTTTCTTGCTGCGCTAATTGCATTGATGTTCATTGCCCTTTGGGGTATCGGTTTCTTCCTCTCTGACCCTATTTCCTTTTGTTTTGGCTACCAGAGGTTGTACTTGCTGGATTCGGAGCCGAGCTTTCATTATCTTTCTCTATGTGGCTAGGGGGTCAGCGTCGGCGCTTACTCCTTACAGTCGGAGCTGGGTACATGGATCATACAATCCGGCAAGTCGTTACACTTAGTCTATGAAAATGTTAGTAAATATTTAGTTGTAATTAATCGTGTATTTATTACCTGATGTGGATTCGGTTCATAATCCGGATCAAACGCCTCCGTTGAATGTCTTTCTCTTGGCAGAGCAGGGTGTGGATCAAGCCGATCATGCCACCTATTTCCTACCCAATCCCCTTGTCCAATCCTAGGGTCGTCCTTGTCCCCAGATTTGACACTGATGTCGGACTCCTCATTCCCAGATTGGACAGCAACGTTGGCCTCGTTGTCCCACTCCATCTGGGATACAATTTGCTCCATATCCTCGTCTTGAGGTGCGGCATCATCTCTTCGTGGGGAAGATGAAGACGGAGGATCCATTTACGACTTCTACATTGCAAAGCTATCGAAGATAATTTGGATATATATTTGAATTCATAACGAACAATTAACATTCAAAGTTGAATAAACATTGCTTTCACAACTTTGCGTGCACATTCAAAATTTTACATTCACTTTCAATAAGAATTGCAAGGAGATATAAACTTTAACATTCAAATGAAAAATAGCTAACCAAATATTAACTTGTATAGAACAATAATAAACCCCATCAAAATAGAAAATTGACTAACTCATTCATATACTCACATTAACATACATATTTTCTATACTATGCAGACATTGTACTTTTTATAAAAAAGAATCCACAATGTCCATATTATCACTATCTCTATATGTCTCTCTATGTATCACTAGTAGGGATGTGATCATCAGTGATGCTCACTTTTCGTCACTGAAGACGCCTAGATCGTCATAGAGTTCCATTTGTGACGATATTGTGACGAAAATCACTTCGTCACAGAAGATGTGTCACATTTGATTTATTGTGACGACAGTGACATTTTCGTCATAGATGTGTCTCCATTCTACGACGAAATGTCTGTGGTCACAGAAGCTAATTCAATCTATGACGATTGGTTTTGGTCATTGATGAACCACCATTTTCGTCATAATCCGCCGTCTGCCGGTCGCCTCTGACAGTGTCGTTAACGGCGTCTGTGTTCGGTGACGAATCGATTTCGTCACAGATATACCCGTTTTCTCATCATAACCGGCCGTTTGCTAGAGTCCGGACGGCGTGTGCCATGCTGGCAGATGACGTGGCTGATGACGTGGATGCTGACATGGCTGCTAACGTCTTTGATTGCGTGGCATCTGACATCATCGATGATGTGGCAGCTAACGCAGCGGGTGACGCGAACCTGACGTGGCGGATGACGTCATTCTTTCAAATCGTTTTAAGACAATATTGGGCCTCTTCGTTGATGGGCCCGGCCATCTAGCGCGGACGCGCGCTGCTCTGATCTGGTGCGGGCCACTTCCCACTGATTGGCCCAGCTATCACCCCGGCCTGCTTTGTGTGCAGCAAACGTTCGTCAACTGTTGCTCAAAAAAAAGGCCGACGTCGTCAAATGCCAAGCTGTGTGGAGCGGGACCACGACTACTTGTACTAATCTGTGACGAATATGTTTAGTCATTACGTGGGCGAAACAAGTCAAACTAGCTATGATGGTATTAAATCTAATCTGTGACCAATATGATTCATCACTACAATGCAACTCACGATCAACACGAGTCGATGACGATTTGCTTGTGTTGTTCTATGACATTATTTTCTTTTTCGTCACTAATTTTCATGCCAATTCTTCGTCACTTGTAAATTGTGATGAATACTAAAATTTCGTCACAGAAAACATCTATTCTGTGACAACAGCAACCAGCGTCATGAGAAAATCGTCACAAATGATCACATCCCTACTAGTATGTATCTATGTATTTGTCTCTCGCGTAATGAGAGAAAAAGAACTGGGGCATTGCGAATTTTTTCTTATAATCGAATCGAGAACATCGACACATGCTTAGATTATGTTCATACCCTAAGTAAGTGTTATCTTTTGATGGCTTTATTAAAATGCAACAAACTTTTATAGCTAGTTTTATAAAATTTTCACAATAATTGCATATCTTTTTATACAACAAATTAATCATGAAAAATAAATGACTAACCTACGATTGAAACCTAGATCTATACATGCACATGAAATTTCAGCAAGATACATCTACACTATTAAAACAAATTTGACATTTGACATTCACACATTCGATAATTCACTCATCTTCACTATGTTAACAATTTGATGTTGAAAGAAATAACTACAATAATTACAATAATAAATATAAAATTCACATTCAAATTTCATATTGAAATGCAAAAAAAATAACCATATTCAAATATAAAATTGAAATTACATACACATTCACATTGACAAAACAATCACATTATAGTTGAGAGTACATGTACACGAAATTTCACTAACTCACTAACTTTTCACTTAATTTCAATATTTCACTATTTTTCACTAACTCACAAACTTTTTAGTAATTTTCCAACAATTAACCAGCTTTTCCCATTGTTCTTCACTAGTCCGCATATTCATTAAGAATATTCTCCACTAATTTTGCACTAATCATATGAAAAAAATTCAAGAAATCTTGAGCGCTCTGCCCGGGAAGTAGGTGGAGGACCCGCGCGGGAAGGTCACCACCGGGGAGGGGAGGAGCGTGGGGAGGGCCGGAGATTGGGGAGGAGCTCGACACTAGAGAGGGGAGGTGGGCCGCAAGCAGATCCGGCCCCGAGGAGGACACTGGCCCTGAGGGCAAACACTGCTCGGCAAGGAGGGGTGCGGTGTGGCATAGGGATTCCAAGCATATTTTTTCAGTTGACAAGCATTGAACCAGCATATTTTATCATATATGTAGTGATTCCAACTGTCATTATAGAAAAAATCAAAATACATCAGAATAATGTGAAATTTGTTCCCTATGGCTTTGTGTGTTAGAGTGTGTGAGTGTGTTATTAAAAACAACTACAATAAGCTTAAACAAAATTTAAACATAACTAAAAAATTATAAATGTACATATATGTACTAACACAAAATATAGAAAAACACATCAAA
Source organism: Panicum virgatum (assembly GCF_016808335.1). Classification (NCBI taxonomy): domain Eukaryota; kingdom Viridiplantae; phylum Streptophyta; class Magnoliopsida; order Poales; family Poaceae; genus Panicum; species Panicum virgatum. Next base: position 32,431,806 of record NC_053152.1, on the reverse strand, counting down.
AAATAACAAGCATATATTTCAATATAAATAATGAGTCCAAGTGTCATTATAGTAAGGCATGATTACAAACACTTTCACACATTAATAAGTGTCATATGTATAATTTTTTAGAATACATGAATGCATGAGATATTAGCTGCATATATTTAAGCGGTAACAATTCTCGATTCTCCAACTTTCCGTGCCCATGGCTTGTCATCTTTTCTTATGTCTGCTTCCATAATCCTCGTCTTCTATGGTAGGTCTATGAAGAGGTTCATTTCATCATAATGATTATATCCTTCCACATCATCCATACCATCAACACCTATGATATCTTGTTTTCTAGGGATGACAATGTCTTTTGTCTTGTTTGCAGGATCAGCTACATACAATACCTGTGCAACCTATGAGGAAAGTACCCATGGGTCATCTTTATAACCAACATTGTTGAAGTTGACAATTGTGAGCCCATAGTCGTCCACCTCAACACCTTTTGGGTGTTTGACCCAACGACACCGAATGACCGGAATTGGTGTATTGGAACCATAGTGCACTTCCCATATATTATCTATGACATTAAAATATATTGTACTTTGCCCTGTTCACTTATCTAAGGCCTCAATACGAACACCACTGGCCTTGGTGGCAGTATACAATAGATGTCCATTAATATCATAACCTTACCATGATGTACCTGGCTAGATGGGCCAGCTGCCAATCTTTTGGTCATTTTCTCTTCTACTGTCTCCCCATCTGGTAGACCCAGGTCCTTCAACCATGCAGTCAGTCCACGCTTGTGCCCTCTTATGATCCAATCATCCGAGCGGCCATTACTTTATGCATGGAATCATGCTCAAGTGTTCATTGACTAAAGGTGTCATTATCGTGAGGTGCTGCTGTTGACGCGGATCTGGTCAACACATGAAAGCACTAGCATGCACGGATCACAAATGATCCTCACCAGTGAGGTCCTGAGAAGACCGGTCGTACCAACCGGTCAGACTGGTTGGAGCAGAGACACAACAAAAACCTCAATCCATGAGCTCGGGAGGCATCCCGTCAGAGCTAATGGACTTAGGGTTGCCCTGAGATCGGTAGGCTACTCAGGAGGCCTTCAAACGCCGTAGAGACGAAGGAAGAATAGCATGAGGTTGGAAAAGCTAGGGCTTGGAGATAAAAGTAAAGGGTAATGTGTTGATTCGATTGGGAATGCCTTCAATCGGCTGTGGCCCTTCATATATATAGGGTGGGGAGTCTGTACCTGATGGGACTCGAAACCCATGCATATCCCGTGTCAAAACACAAATCCTATATCGAATTAGGCTGTTTCGACTAGCCTGACCATTCAGACCGAGGTGTCAGTCTTCCTAGAGGCATAACTTCCTCAATCAGACTCCAAATTGGCAAATACGCAATGGTGCAGTCCAATTGGCAATTTGACAATGCTATCTAGACCGGTCTGACTAGTTTACATGACTGTTGACATTTCTTAACGTCGCTACTAGGAGGGGTTAATTCCCAGCAACGCCGCCAGAAATGCCAGTGGGCATTCCATAGCTCCGTCACTATGAAAGGGTTAGGTTCATAGCAGCGACGCCATGAAACGCCATGTGGTATGTCTTAATGATTACAGAAGGATCCGCAAGTGCACGAATATACCGTTGTAGCATGTCACCCGGAAGTATTTAGGGTATCGTTATTTATATTTTCCCAAGGGGTGGCGAGGGTGTGTAAAGATGTTTACTAGTTACATAACCATAACATTATGGGATAAGATGTAGACTGCTGATTATACAGGGGTAAGTGATAATAAAGGATAATTAGGGGTAATGTGACACACACAGAACAGCCAACTCTCATGAATAAAGAATAAACGAATACACTCAAGGTTAGCGGGAGCATAGGCAATAGATCCTAGTATACTATTTATGTTAGCAGGTAAGTTATGTTAGCCACATGCTTAGAACTGTAGGTGCCGGGAAATTAGGGACATCGGGGGGAGTGGCCCGCACTGGAGAACATCCTGTCCCGTTTCATCTTTGTATGAACTCCTACACAATACCTGAACGTCGAGGAGTATGCTAACCGAGAAGCAGCTTCCCGGCGAACCGACAGGGTTGTCACCACCTGCGGTCTACTCCAGTCAAACCATGGAGCACCGTCATATCCGAGGGATCCCGCAAACCCGGGCACCATACTCACATATGAGGTCACTACCTTAGCACCCCCGGGTCCCCCACCCTTCCGATGGACAGGTAAGATGCTAAGGCAAGCCCGAAAGCACAGTGAACCGATATCCTTACCCAGATCATCTGGTCTAAGCAAGCAACTAGTATAACTTGATGAATAACAGAACATGGCAAAGAAAGCTAAGAACATAGCAAGATAACCATGAACGAACTCTTTATGAATAGCATAATGATAGTCGGAATACAAAGCCATACCAGAGGCCGAGGATTGCTCACCGACCCTATGACGACTGGATTCGCTAAGGAAATGAAGAACTAGCCTAGCTCCACTACCCTAAGGAGAACAAGTCACAAGAGAGTGTGAGAGAGAGGCTTCCAAGTGGTGTGTGTGGCGTGAGTGGTGGGAGGCCTCTTATATAGTCACTTGAGGTCGGTTCCCGCCAAGTTATACATTGAAACATTCATAACCGCCTTCAGGAGGATCAGAGCAAGCTTCCCACCAAAATGCACCTGGACTGGCCCCACTTTGTCGGTTCTGGCCACCGACTTTCTCTAGTACACTGCCTGGTGGGCCCTGATCTCTGATACGTTGGTGCCGGGGTTTGTTTGGTCGGTTTGCTCTGACTTGTCTGTGTATTCTTCGTGTTTTCTTTTTATTCCGGACTTGTACTCCTGAAATCATAAATCTTCCAAAACAACTATGGAGATAGGTTAGTGATACAAATATGTGAGTAAGAGGTATGGTTTTCCTTCTTGTGTGAGTATAGTTGATAGTCATATTTTGCACTTAACGACCGTCAACAACACCCCCAAGCTAGCCTTTTGCTCGTCCCGAGCAAAACTTGGCTCATGTTGTTGATCAAGAGTTGCTACAATGTTGAATTTCCAACTCATACATAGGCACAACCGAATGCTTCTTACCAAGATTTTGAATAAGTTGGCCTTTGTTCTTATCTCTTACCTTACTCCTGTGAAGCTTATAGCTTCACCTCATCTTTGGCGGTTGAGAGTCAGAACGATATCATAGAGTGCTCATATTTCTTTCTCTTAGCTCAACCGTCAATCCGGAGGTTTTGTAAAGTTTTCCAAAAGAAATTTATAAAGTTCCTTGGATGATCTCTCAGATTGCTCAATTGTGTATAATTCCTTTACCAAGACTTTTTATTGTTCCTTTCTTCCTCAACCTATCTCTAATGGCTTATTTTTGTGTAGCTGTAGGTATGGAGGATTTGAAGGCATACTTGCTTCCCATATTTTGCTAAGTCAAGGACCAGATCCAAAGGAGAAACAAGTCATAAACCTTGATCAAGATGTGCAAGTGTGTGGATATTTTTGGTGGGTGGTGTATGAACTCCTTTGTATGAACCATCTCTCTTTTCCTTTTCTTTTGGATAAGGGGCTATCTTTTTTTTTTGACATGCCTAAGCATGTGGCGTACCTTCTTTGGGTATGCATCTTTTATTTTCTATCTTTTTTTTTGACATGCCGCAGCATGTGGCATATCTTATTTGGGTATACATCTTATTATTTCTTTTTGCATAGCCCCCATATCATTGATGTAACTTTTTTGAGAGAGAGGTGTCATACATTAACATGGAGTTTTATTTCGTGGACGGATGGATATTTGCTTACTTCTAGTGTAGAAGCATAGTATGTGGTGGAAACATGTACGTGATCTTGATCATGGGAGTATGAAATGAATCTCACTAAGGGTCACAACAATTTGACAAAGCTCAATGAGATAGCAAGTTGCATATGTGGAAGGTTTTGCAATGAAAACAACATATGGCTTTGGATAGGAATTTCATATCATCGAGGAACTTTATTATATTTTTGTGTTTTCAAAATTAAATACTTGTTGGTGCTCCTTAAGTATCCATTTTATCCCCTATTTAACTTTGATAATGGCATGAATTTAATATCAGAATCACTAACCATCCTAACCTCGGCCCAATTATTGGTCGTTTTCACGTTTGCACATATATTTTGGAGGTACTTCGTTTTTGCAGGTTTTTGACCAATTTTGGAGCATGAAATGGCGAGGCCCACGATCATGCGATGATACGAAGAAAGACGAAGGCCAAATCCCAAACAAAGGATCGAAGGCCATGATGATTAGAGGCCCGTTCATGCAATCCACCCTCCAATGAAGCCCAAAAGACAAAGCCCACAACATAAGATCAAGATACTTCGGGGCTAAGCAAAGCAAAGAGATATTTAAGGAAGGATTTTCCATCCTATCCTTCTCCTCGAAGAAATCTGGAAGATAACGATGTCTAATGGGGTGCAATCGTGAAAGACATAAACTCTAGAAGATTCTAGGAGACTTGGGGAGAAAGATGAACACGAGCCGGCGAAGGAAAGTGCCAGGCCGGCCGGCCTAGGCTCATTGGGCCGGCCGGCCCAGCCCCTTTTTAGGTCGGTTCGACCTCTCCTTTGACCGAGGGTTCCCTGAGGCTATTTAAAGACCCCTCCCCAAGGTTCACGCGGAGATCAATTCGGGAGAGGACGCCAAGGAGCAGAGAAGATAGAGGGACATCTCTCGGAGAGCCGAGGGTCGTGCTAGTTGTCTAGGGTTCACCCTAGCCGACGTGGGAACCTTGCAAGGAAGACCACGTCGGAGTTCCGGAGCTAGGATCATCAAGATCAAGGTAGGGCCCCGGTTGTGATCTTGTGATGTACTATCATTCATGGTGAAGTTATTTGTGATTCCGAATGTTTAGCGACCATGTTCTCTCTTTCGATTTCATTCTTTTCTTTGGGTTCACTTCATCCTAGATCTATTATCGAGATAGATCGCTTAGCATGATCTTGTAGTCATGGTGGCTAGAGGTTCATGACGGAACTACCAAAGGGGGTTCGACTTGCTTCAGGGTATTTCGTTCAAAAGTGGGGCGTCGTGACAGGCCGTCTCCACAGAGTAGGCGGAGTATCGAGGGATCGGATTGGAGATTTTGGGTTTAAAGAGGCTTTTCATTGAGATTCACATCTATCTTACTTCACTTTATCTAGCTGGAATTACAACATATGCATGATCTAGGTGATCTAGATTGGTTATCTCTAACTTTCTCTTGCTACCTTCGGTGTTTGTCGTGTTTTTAGTAGATTAGATTCGTTTTCACCATCTCAACACAAAGGAATCTCTAAGCTAGTAGATTGATTCTTGTCTCTTTAGTTTCGTGGATTGATAAACCTTGGGGGAATACTCTAAGAGAAAAGCTACACGAAACCGTGCGCTTGCGGGATATAAATCGGGGGCGCTAAGGAGCGTCAACAAGCTTTTCTGGCACCGTTGTTGGGGAACCATCGATTTAAGATCCAATCTTACTTGCATTCGTAAATATTTCTTGATTTTTCTTTTTGACCTTTTTAGATCTCTTATTTTTCTGAGCTAACTAAAAAAACAAAAAAAATGGATCTATTCCACGAAAATCAATCTAATCTAGAGTTTTCTTTATTTTGCTTTATTTTTCTTTTATGTTTTAGATCTTGTATATTCATCTTTTAGATCTCGTATATTTTTTCTCTTTCACTAACCCCTAACAGGAGATGGACGGGTGCCTCTCCAACAAACCCGAAAATTTTGTGGATGATCCAGAAAAAATTTACAAGCAAAGGAGACGAGAAGCACGATCAAGGAAGCCGGAACTAGTAGATCCAAAAGTTGAAGCCGACGATTCATCGTCTTCACCTCAAGCAACTCCACCAACAAGTCCAAAGGAGGTGCGACTTCACCAAGGGATGGCGCTACCGGAGCCAGAGCGTACGATCGGAGAGCTATGCACTCCGGACGCTCGGGACTTGCCGATCCAAAATCTCGACAACATTGGAGTTCCGTTCGAGATCAAGATTTCAATCATAAGGATGGTGCAAAGCTTGCCCTTCACTGGAAAATAAGATGCTAATCTACACCTTCAAGCGTTCCTCCAACTATGCCGCACCTTCGACATGCAAGGGATGACTCAAGATCAAATAAGAGCGAGGCTCTTTCCGTTCTCTCTACTTGGGAGAGCGCTGCAATGGTTTCATTCTCTACCACCGTGCACGGTGCAAAATTGGGAGTCCTTGATGAAAGAATTCATGACGGAGTTCTACTCGCCGGGCAAGACCCAGATTCTGCGCAACAAGATTGCAACATTCGCGCAAACCCCGACAGACTATTGCGGAAGCCTATGAGCGCTTCAACGACTACATCCGCGCCGTACCTCATCACAAGTTCTCAAGGGAGGATGTGGTCCAGAAGTTCTATCAAGGCCTCACTACTGCATCAAGGGGGATCATTGACGCATTGGTCGGAGGTTCTATCATTGAGCTCACGCCTACTCAAGTTTTCAAGCTATTCAAGAAGGTGGCGGACAATGACACATGGGCATCATCAGGGCGCCTACAACCACCCCAAGCCGTGGGCGCCGCGAAGAGTGTATTACAAGTGGAACGCGAAGAAGTGCTAGAAGGGAAGATCGACTCGCTCATGAGAAGGTTGGAGAAGATGGAAGTGGAAAAGAGAGAAGCCCAAGCTATTGATTTAAAGGCGGCCGAAGCAAGGTCTACATGTGAAGAATGTGGAGAGTACGGCCATGTCCAAAAGAATTGCCTGGAGGAAGCCAAGATGCTCGACTACATGAAGAAGGGAGAATGGATTCTGCCGACCAACTTCCGCTACGGGCAAGGTAGACCCCAATTTAATGCAAGCTCTTCCATTCAAAACTCGGTGCCGCTTCGTATACAATTGAAGGAGTTCATGGAGGAGCAAGGTAAGATCAACAAGGACACCGTCACCAAGTTCAAGGCTATGGACAAGATCTTGGAGAACATTGATGGCAAGGTGACGGAGGTCGGGAGCTCTAACCTTCAAGTACTCAACATGATGAAGATGCTAGAAACACAAGTAGCCCAGCTCGCCGGACACCTATCTAGCAACGAAGGAAAATTGCCCGGGCAACCTCAAAGTCCGGAGACGGCTAAGGCAATTCAAACTCGCTCGGGAAGGGAGACCGAAGAACCCGAACATGCAGCAGGAGCAAGGAAGCCTAAGCCAAGAGTTGAAGTGGAGACCATCATCAAGGAGAAGGCACCTACTCCTATGCCAGAGATAGTCACCGAAGAGCCGGAGTTTGAGCTAGATGATATAGACACCAAGATTCTACCGCCAAGGCCACGATACCGCAAAGGTAAACATGAAGATGAGCAATTCAACAAATTTGTTGACATGGTACACAGGTTGAGCATTAATATGCCGCTCTTGGACGCTCTACAAGTTCCGACATATTCTTGCTACTTCAAAGACATCATGGGAAACAAGCGCGAGATACCGCCAAGCACTGTCAAGCTAACCGAGGAATGTAGCGCGGCAATCGCTAATGAAGCTCCTAAAAAGAAGAGGGACCCCGGATGTCCTACCATCCCGTGTTCCATTGGATCTCTTATGTTCGAAAGGGAACTTTGTGATCTCGGTGCAAGTGTGAGCGTCATGCCAAAGAATGTGTTTGAGAAGCTACGCTTACCGGAGCCGGAGCCCACCGCCATGTGCCTAGAGTTAGCGGACAATTCTGTTCGCTATCCTTTGGGAATCGCCGAAGACGTGCCCGTGAAGATTGGATAACACTTAGTCCCCGTTGACTTTGTGATTATCGATATGGGAGAGGGGGGCAAGGCGCCTCTCATACTTGGGAGGCCTTTCCTCAAGACCGCAAGGGCAAACATCGACGTTGGCAAGGGGGAGATAAAGTTCGACATCAATGGCACCACAAGCGAATTCAAGTTTCGTCCACGCCTCGAGGTATGCAACATGATCAATGTCAAATATGTTCCGCCTCACCACTGTGTCACAGAGGAGAAGCCAAAGAAAGAAGAGGAGCTGAACAAGAAGGAAGCGAAGAAGGAGATAGAAGTCGTCGCGTCCATCGCGACAAAGAAGATCGTTGCACCCGTTAAGAAGAAAGCTAAAAGCCCGCCTGTGAAGACCAAAAAGAAGACTAATGTAGAAGACAAACCCACACCAAAGATTGCGCGGAAAAGGGTACCCAAGACTGCAGCGCCATCACCGAGCGTTGGTCCAAAGTGAAGAAGAAGAAAGTCTAGCTATAGACTATAAACGAAGCGCTTTGCGGGAGGCAACCCGTTCGTCGAGTCAAGAATAAGCTGCCGGGAGGACAACCCGCGAAAGGTTTAGGTAAGTGAGTTGAGAATTTTGCTACGCAAGAACATGATATACTTTTGAACAATTGGTAGTTCGGTCAAACAATTCGATTTGGATTTTATTCGCTCAGTCATTTCGATGTTATCTCTTATTCTAAACCAATGACATGAGCCATCCTATGATTTATTTGCCTCTTCTTGAGAAAGACACATACAAAATTCCATACCTATTTTTGGCGACCGTCCTGTCCATGACGGCCGGACCAAGTTGAGATAAAACACACGAGTAGAGCCGCGCTATGTTTATATTACTTAAATTCTTGATGCGTAGGTTCGCACAAACATAGAGAGAATTTTCAGTTTTCATCACCATAGGATTAGAATTTTCCTAACCTTAATTATCCTCTTTTTCAAAAATCTCTCTCTCATTTTGGCAAAAAATAGAACCTAAACCCAAGGCCCACGGTTGAATTTGAGATTGTTCGCTATCAATTCATAAAAGTGAACGGTTCCGATGCAATCAAAATTAATGTAGTCGGGAAATATTTTTCGACTTACAAATGTAAAGATGTTTCAATTCCCCTCTAATTATTCATTTAAACTCATTGCATGCTTTGAGTCAATTCTGAAATTTCGAAGTTAGAGGAGGATTAAACATCTAAGCATGATTTGGAGAGGGTTTATGTGCTTGATTAACATCCATTGATCAAAGTGAGTTCTCGGGAAAGAATTGTGCTCTCTACCTACCACCACATGCAAATAATTCAAAGGAGGGAGCAGCCATGCATGGGAAGGACATGTGATTTTCAGCAAAGATGGCACCATGTGATGAATGATGAAGCATGGGACAAGGTGAATGACACAAAGTGGAGGAATATTGTTGCAAGTGGACATCAAAGGCAAAGATGGAGTGGTTCACAGGATTTGGACGGTGCAAAGCATGCAAGATGTACTGGACAGAAGCGAATAATTGCACCAGGAAGCCACCAGAGAAAATTGAAGTGGAGAGGAGCCAGGAATCCCCTAGGCCGGCCGGCCTGGCCCCTATTTAACCCCTTTGGTTCTCCCCTTTGGCAGGTATACTCCTCACTCAGTTCCTTGCTTATGTTCTTCAAGTTCTTCGCCCAGAAACGTCAGTTAGAGCCCTGAAAAATTTGTCCACCAAAATCTACTCCAAAAATCTCAAAAAATTCACCACAATTCCTAGTTTGTTCCACTCATCGATATATTGTTCTCCCGCCGGCAAGAAACCCCCGGTGTGTTTGTTTTTGAGTGTGTGCAGCAAGGAGTCACCATGAGCGGCCTCATGAAGTTCATCGCCGGGAGGAGAAGGACGCGTTCATCAACATCCGACGCATCGGCAAGTTCTTCGCGGAGGCACTCGGTCTCCGAGTCTCCGTGGAGCATGGAGGAAGACAACCCCGCACCGAGGAGTGACATGCTGCTCCTTGGTGGGATGAGAGACCCGAGAAGCTCCTCCATGAGATTCACCGAAGGGATGCCACCTCCTCCACGGCGTTCGACAAGGTCATCCGCACCACCACCATACAAGCTCAAGAATTCAGATTATGGGTTTATTATCTTGTCGAAGGAAGAAGAAGAAAGGCTCAAGTTCATGAAGGGAAGACTACGAGCAAATTATGATTTTGATGATGAAGCATTGGTGAAGCTGGGATTTCATCATGACATCTATAAGCTCTTGGAGAACATCGGTTGGAAGTTATTTTCCGACGGTGTCACGGTTGACATGCAAGAAGAAGTGGCTCTTAAGATGTTCATGACACTAGAAAAATCAACGGAAGTGGTGGATGATGAAGAAGTTCCATGTCTGAAATTTAGGCTCAAGAATGAAGAGAAAGTAATCACCTATGGAGAAATAGGAAGCTTGCTCGGATTCAAAAGTAATGCATATGAAATGGCGCAAGTTGAAGATGGAGAGCTTGATGAATTTTGGACAAAAATAGCAAAAGATGTCAACCGCCAAAGGAAAAATATAAGTAATGTGACCCTCCAAATATTCCACTCTAGGTTGAGCAAGAGAATCGTCGGGAGGATGAGAGAATCGAAGGTCACCGACCAAGAATTAAATTGGATGTATGCTGCATTGGTGAAGAAACAAGTGATTTGTTCCACCTACATCATGGTTGAAAGGTGGATTTGTGAAGCATCATCCGGTACGGGAGAAGTTGGTTCAGGGTGTTATCTCACAGTGATAGCCCGAGCCATGAATCCGAGGTTACGAGTGATCCAAAAGTTTTATGTCCCGGGAAGAGATATTGGGATTGATCATTTGAGGCAAGGTCATTATATCGGAGGGGATGAAAAGAAAGGATTCACTATTTCTGAGATGGATATTTCCCTCCCCGATCAAAGGCTGAAATTATTTGCAAGAGGCAGGACTGATTGGCGAGTTGAAAATATGGGAAAAAAAGTGAAGAAATCAAAAAGAGGAAGGTTAATTGAAGGGACATCGGCATCAGCACAACAAGAAGACTTGGAAGTAAACCTTCCACCGCCAAGTTCCGCTTATTGGAGGAATGAATTTCAAGGTGCATCAAGTGGACAGGGATACCCACAAGGATGGACGAGTCAATGGGAAGGAAGCCAAGAACAAGCATGGGGGCACGCTGCGGCAGCACCCCCACCATTTAGCAACTACGGCTACCCACCCTCGTCATATCAAGGAGAGATGCCCGACCCGTCATTTGGAGCACAATATTTTGACCTCCCTCAACCGGAACAAGGAATGAGAATCATGGGTGCCTATGCGAGAAGAAACATGGAAGATATAGACGCCATCCAGAGGCATACAACCCAACTAGAAGATGGAACTGCGGGAATTGCATATCAAATGGGACTTCTAGGCCTGGCACCACCGGAACAATTTAATGGAGGAGCATTTCAGTAGTATTATGACCAAGGATACAACGCAAGTGCCAATCAAGGAGATTGATCAACGGCAAGACCATGAATAAAATGCTCGCACGTGTGGTTTGGATTTTCTATTTCTTTTCATTTATTTTCAGCATGTGTGCAAGCTTGTGTGTGCGTAGCAATTTTCTGTTTTATTTATTTTTCAGCATGTGTGCAATTTGTTTTCTTTTGCTTTCATCACTATGATAAATAAATGCATCACCTACGCTTTAATGTTATGGTTAGTAATGATGATAGAAAGTTTGTACCATGATAAAATATGATGATCGTTGCCGCTTTGTCTAATTTCTTGTGCTTGGTTTATGCATGATTAAACTAATGCTCTCTCTAACATGATCTGAAAATTAATTAAATGCCGGCTAATTCAATTGTGGAGGTTATGATAAATTAAGACCCATATCTTTTACTCTTGCTCTCTTACTTAAGCTTGTGAAGGAAAATTTATTTTGGATTGAATTATGAGCTAACCTTGTCAATGATACCCTTTGCAATTGCTCTACCCTTCTACAAGCCTAAATGATATATCATAACAAACCATAGAGCAAGAATTATTTTCAGGTGAATTAATTTAGGATTTATCTTCTTTGGTACGAGACTAAGAAGCTGACCATTCCGTATTTTTGCGTACCTCTCTTTTGCTAGCCATTCTATCCATGCATTGTGAGTTTCTATACCGGGAACTTCGCAAACCTCGCTAGATATCCACCCTTAACCAAAAACATCTTTTTGTGAAACACCTCCTTGACCACAACCTATATATTGAGTATATATTTATTTCGACGGCAAAACAGTGGAATCAAGAGCAAAATTCAGTAAAACATAAGCTTGGGAAGCATCAAAGAGTTCGCGGAAGAAAAATCCGAAGAAGTGGAGGCTTACAGGCAGTAGGCCGGCCGGCTCAACACCCTTAGGCCGGCCGGCCTGCTCTTTTTCCTCCTCTGTTGGCTTCAATCTTTCACGAGGAGATGCTCCATTGAATTCCAAAGTTGAGTCCAGAGAATTGATAAAGGTTTTGTGCACTCACTCCATCAAGTTATCATCACTTCATTGCTTGAGGACAAGCAAAAGTTCAAGCATGGGGGGAGGTGGAGTAAGTGCATTGTGTTGCCAATGGTTCTGAGGAGCAAAAAGAAAGAAAGAAAAAAAAGAGGAGAGAGAAAAGATAAAAAATGAATGATGATGAAAAGCTCCTTAATTCCTTTAGCTTCATTAAACTCCAAGTACTTTGAAGATTATTCTATACTCAATTATTCCAACCAAGTGCAATCCGATAACAAGGACTTCAGTCGTGCCTTGGGATCAACCATTGCCATTTGCACATCTCCACCATCTAAAGTGTGTGTTCCATTCTCTCCCTCTCCACAAAGAAATTATTTTCCAATGGTCTTTTTGACGAGTCTCGGTAAATCCATAAGAAGTATTTCTTATTTTGATAATATCTTGATTATAATATCTTTTGTTAGGACTAACCTTTCCAGAGCTCCAGATAAAGCCTCACACATACATATGAGATAAAGAAAGGAGAGAGTTCTAGCAAGTTTGAGAGACAAGATGAGCTGAGAGTTTCCATGAGCAAATTGCAATGAGGTTTGAATTATTGATCTTGGTTTAGCATTACTTATGGAACTTACTTTCTTAATTCTGAGACTTGTTTAATTTTGAGAGCATGTGCTTAATAATTGTGGGGAAGCATTTAACTTGTATCTACCTTCCACATTGAAAAAGCTGGTTACAACTTGAACTATTAACTGCAAAATATTTTTGGGAGCATTGTGTTTTCTCGTGTATGATCAAGTGCAGGGATTGGACACTAAAAGGCAGCGCTGATTTTTATCAAAGACTTACTCGAGGACGAGCAAGGTTTAAGCATGGGGGGAATATTGGCGCTCCTTAAGTATCCATTTCATCCCCTGTTTAACTTTGATAATGGCATGAATTTAATATCAGAATCATTAACCATCCTAACCTCGGCCCAATTATTGGTCGTTTTCACGTTTGCACATATATTTTGGAGGTACTTCGTTTTTGCAGGTTTTTGAACAATTTTGGAGCATGAAATGGCGAGGCCCACGATCACGCGATGATACGAAGAAAGACGAAGGCCAAATCCCGAATAAAGGATCGAAGGCCATGATGATTAGAGGCCCGTTCATGCAATCCACCCTCCAATGAAGCCCAAAAGACAAAGCCCACAAGATAAGATCAAGATACTTCGGGGCTAAGCAAAGCAAAGAGATATTTAAGGAAGGATTTTCCATCCTATCCTTCTCCTCGAAGAAATCTCGAAGATAACGACATCTAATGGGGTGCAATCGTGAAAGACATAAACTCTAGAAGATTCTAGGAGACTTGGGGAGAAAGATGAACACGAGCCGGCGAAGGAAAGTGACAGGCCGGCCGGACTAGGCTCATTGGGCCGGCCGGCCCAGCCCTTTTTTAGGTCGGTTCGACCTCCCCTTTGACCGAGGGTTCCCTGAGGCTATTTAAAGACCCCTCCCCAAGGTTCACCCAGAGATCAATTCGGGAGACGACGCCAAGGAGCAGAGAAGATAGAGGGACACCTCTCGGAGAGCCGAGGGACGTGCTAGTTGTCTAGGGTTCGCCCTAGCCGACGTGGGAACCTTGCAAGGAAGACCACATCGGAGTTCCGGAGCTAGGATCATCGAGATCAAGGTAGGGCTCCGGTTGTGATCTTGTGATGTACTATCATTCATGGTGAAGTTATTTGTGATTCCGAATGTTTAGCGACCATGTTCTCTCTTTCGATTTCGTTCTTTTCTTTGGGTTCGCTTCATCCTAGATCTATTATCGAGATAGATTGCTTAGCAAGATCTTGTAGTCATGGTGGCTAGAGGTTCATGAGGGAACTACCAAAGGGGGTTCGACTTGCTTCAGGGTATTTCGTTCAAAAGGGGGGCGTCGTGACATGCCGTCTCCACAGAGTAGGCAGAGTATCGAGGGATCGGATTAGAGATTTTGGGTTTAAAGAGGTTTTTCATTGAGATTCACATCTATCTTACTTCACTTTATCTAGCTGGAATTACAACATATGCATGATCTAAGTGATCTAGATTGGTAATCTCTAACTTTCTCTTGCTACCTTCGGTGTTTGTCATGTTTTTAGTAGATTAGATTCGTTTTCACCATCTCAACACAAAGGAATCTCTATGCTAGTAGATTGTTTCTTGTCTCTTTGGTTCCGTGGATTGATAAACCTTGGGGGAATACTCTAAGGGAAAAGCTACACGAAACCGTGCGCTTGCGGTATATAAATCGGGGGTGGTAAGGAGCATCAACAATACTCCGGATATCAAGCATCACATTGGAGAAGATCATAGCAACTCTACTTAACCATATCATAGCTCGCAACAACTTAGATTTGGATCATGCTTTTGCTACCCACATGTTTCAAGCTTAAGGTTTGAATTTTAGCAAACGAACTCAAAACTAGGTAGAGCATAAAGTTGTAACTAAGCATCTGAAGAAAATTAACAGAGCAACTATTCATCATCTCAACAAGGAAAACTCACACCATGCTTACTACACATATTAAAGAAATATTTTAGGTGTTTTCTAAGTTTTGCAAATTTTTATTTGTTTTTAGTTATGCAAATTTTTATGGATTTTCTAGGTTTTGCAAATTTTTATTAGTTTCATGCAAGATTTGGAAAGCAGTAAAGATACATGATATAAGTTACCTCTTGTGGGATTCCTCCCCCAAGCTAGCTTCAGGCTCACTACTGCTGGTCGGGGTTGAAACCCGTCTAATGGCAGTAGGCTCTCCACTCCTCCTGGTGCTGTAGCTGCCTTTGCTCCATGTCGTGGAGTCTCTTGCCTGTGTGACGCTGCCATGCTTGTGATGTCTCGATGTGTTAGTGCAGCGTGTCTTGAATGTTTTCACTCTGCACCCGCATCTCTCCTAGCTGCCGAGTGATGGCGCCGAACCCTCGGGACGAGGCTGTCCATCTAGTGAGGCTCGGGGCTCCGCTAGAGCTGGAGCTAGTGGACCGATGGCCTGGTGCCTGCCGTGCCCGCTCCTCAGTGCTAGCATTGTGCCATGACGGACCACCTGCCTCATGCTGATATGAGTGATGTGGCTGCTGAGACGGTGGTGTCGGTGCTACTTCCCTTCTGGCCCTGCTTCTTGTCATCCTGCCAAGCAAACCAGAAGTGCTATGCCTACGGCCCCCTTCTCGTGGAACGAGAGGGATGGTTAGTGAACGGCAATTATACAAATGGAACTCCGCATTGGGTAGTGTAATCTCATTCGTATAGCCCAAGAAGAAGAAAAATCAAAGAGTAATTTGGCCCTTTTTTGAGTGTGTGACCTTGGATCGAATAGGCCTCGTCGATATACGTGTGGTCGCCCTCAATGAAAGGAATAAATTCCCCTCTAAGGCACTGACACGTGTAGCGATACGAGTAATCAAAGAAGTAAACTCAATAGGACCCGTCATCTTGAAATTCAAAAGCCATTGCTTAACCAAAGCTTGCGCGGGGGAGATTTTGATCTTGTTGACCATGGCATATAGTATGAGCAATTCATTGTTGCGCATGGGTCGGACATCATCTCTTGGGAAGAGAGTGATGGCTAACCACTTGTGCATCAACTGAAGAGTTGGATATGAATATCGCTGCACCAAGGTGCAAACTTACCATGGACAACTTGACCTGAAATCTGGCCCCAAAACTCATGACGATTAAAACCGCGGCAAGATTGCTCAAGAGAAATCGGCCAGCATTTTTTTAAATCGAGGTGGCCAGCAAAAGTTTTCCAAGAAAGCAAATACTCTCTCCTGAAAAGTCTAAAATAAATCTCGTTTTCCACCTCCCAAAGAGTGCAAAGAAATTGGATGGTGAGGAGTCGAGAACCATACTCCTCAACGGGAACAAAGTTATCTCATCCAATTGCAAGCCAAACATTAGTGAAGTCTTCGTACATACCTGTTTTGATGAGGAGTTTCAGATCGAAGGCTCGGGTGTGGACGAAGCTTCAATTCTTTAGGATGGCGTAGCCTTGTCGTTCATGATCATCTTGCAAGTCGAGGTAGGGAGCGTCATCTTCATCAATTTCCATGGCCTCGGCTTGCTGTTCGGCTTGCACTTCTTCGTGTTGTTCTTCTTCTTCATAGTCCATCATGTTTGGTGTCGGCGTAGGTTCGGGAGTGTGCGAGCTTGAACCACCCCGAGAATGGGATGAACTTTCACCCGTCATCTTCTTGAATGCGCCAGAAATGTTCCGCCCTATGCCCTTCATGAATGGACGAAAACAAACACGTACAACTCGAAACAGGTTATGTTAGTGAAATCAAAATGAATGTTCTTACCCGCGAGTTGTAGCCTTTTTTTTCTTGCAGCAAAGAAATGAGAGTGAGAGAGGTTTCTTGAAATCAAATTCGAGGAAAAATCCAATGAAAACCCGAGAGCAAAGTTTGAGAGAGTTTGAGAGGGAGTTAGTGAAATGAGAGTTGAGTGTGAGAGCTCAACACTCACTCCTCGGCCTCTATTTAAAGAGAGAATGGCCGGGCACCATTGGAGGAGACAAGCCTCAATGGCTAGTGACTGTTGGAGAAAGGTGGGCCCACTAGATGTTGGCAAGGGGCCGGCCGACCCTAGCGTTCGGCCGAAGTCTAGGTGGCCCACCCTACTGACAGCCAGGGCCTACTGCCTCTCTAACGGTCATATGCATTTTTCAAGATTATTTGCTTCGAAACGGTCATATGCCTACTGCCTCTCTAACTTGGCTTTGAAATGATGTTCAAGATTATTTTTCAAAGGATTTTAATGCTCAGAAATATTTTTGGATTTTTGTAAATACAGAAAAAGTGCTAGAGAAGATTCTAGCATGCAAAAGTATTTTGAAAATTCAAATATGCAGTGGGAAAAATCAAAAAGTCGAGAAAAGCAAAATTGGCGGAAATCAAATATGAGATACGTGCCGATTTACCTTCGGCAAGGTCTCATTGTTTTGAGTTCGATGAGCGGGACCTTTCTCCTGCTTTTCTTACCATTGTTTGTCATGTCTTGGAGAAGTGGACGAGGACGAACTCACAACCTTATGCCACACTTTCTTTGCACATCTTCTCTTGGATCATGTGGCCGTAGGTTCTTCAGGCTGGGGTTCTGGTGAACCTCAGAGCAGGCTCCCATCGTGAGCCTGCTGGAACACAAACCTCTGCTCTCTCCTGTAGAGGAATTTAAAGAATATGTTGTCGACTCCAATGCGAAACTGGATTTCTCAAGCCCCAACATCGATCCTAGCTCTGACGTCTTTTAGGAAGGGTCGTTGTTGGTGGTCGATAATGACAACATCGACCACCACCTTCTCGGTAAATAAAGTGAGTATAAACATATTTCTATGCATTATTTGCTTTAAACTAATAAATTTCACAAGTTTTGTTGGTTTGAGGTGTTTTGTAGGATTATGCTCAGAATATGCAAGAAACAACACTAAATGGAGCATATGCAAGGATTGCGAAACATGGATATAAGATGACACCACCATGAATATTGTCAAATGATAAATTTGACATTGCCATGTTGAAGAGCTCGTCGATATGATCAAAATGGACACTTGTATGACCCAATTTGGAGTCCGGACGAAAAAGTTATGCCTCCGGGAAAATCACCGACGCGGCCCTGCCGGGCCGGGCGGCCTGACATAGGCCGGCCGGCCTGGACAAGGCTGGCCGGTCCCACACCCTTGCCAAGCACATTATAACTTGCCACAAGACCATTAGGGACCCTCCAATGGACCCCTATGTACTGGATATACAAGCAAATACAAAGGATACGACCGGAAGGCTTCCACCATGGATTGGACGACCACAACTCGAAGCAAACTGAATCAAATTCAGTGAAACCAAGTGTGGCTAGTCTATGCTACCCATCCACTACACAATGAATTTTGGATGGACGAATTTGGTGGAAATCCCAGGCCGGCCGGTGTTGACGGTCGTTAAGTGCGAAATATGACCGTCAACTATACTCATAAAAGAAGGAAAATTGTACCTCGTACTCACATATTTGTATCACTAACCTAGCTCCATAGTTGTTTTCGAAGATTTATGATTTCAGGAGCACAAGTCCGGAATAAGAAAAAAACATGACGAATATGTAGACAGAAGTCACAGACGATCGCATCCTGTGTAACACAAGCAAAGGAGGCTGACAAAGCAGACCAAACTGACCAACCAAGCCCCGGCACCGACCATCTGACATCAGGACCCACCAGGCAGTGTACCAGAGAAGGACGGTGGCCAGAGGCGGCAAGGGGGGTTCGGTCGACCCCAATTGTCAGCCAATGAGGCTGAGTTTTGGCGGGAAGCCTGATCTTATCCTCCCTATGGTGGTTTGGCATGTTTCATATAAGGAGATGTCGGGAACCGACCTCTCAAGCTATAAAAGGGGCCTCCCACAACTCTCACCACACACACCACTTGAAGGCCTCTCTCTCACACTCAGTTGTGACTTGTACTCCTTAGGATAGTGGGGCTAGGCTAGTACTTCATCTCCTTAGCGAATCTAGTCGTCCTCGGGGTTAGCGAGCAATCCTCGGCTTCTGGTATGGCTTTGTATTCCGACTTTCGTTATGCTATTCATATTGAGTTCATTCTTGGTTATCTTGTTATGTTAGTGGCTTGCTTAGCCTTGATCTATGCTTTATCAAGTTATACTAGTTGCTTGATCAGACCAAATGATCTGGGTAAGGATATCGGTTCGTTGTGCTTTTGGGCTTGCTCTAGCATCTTACCTGTCCATCCGAAGGGTGGGGGACCCGGGGGTGCTAGGGTAGTGACCTCATATGCGGGCATGGTGCCCGAGTATGCGGGATCCTTCGGATATGACGGTGCTCCATAGTGTGACTGGGGTAGACCGCAGGTGGTGACAGCCCTGTCGGTCCGCCGTGAAGCTGCTTCTCGGTTAGCATACTCCCCGACGTTCAGGTATTGTTGACGGTCCTTAAGAGCAAAATTTATGCCGTCAACTCCTGCATAAAGACATGAAGAATGAACATCAACAGTAGTGGTAGGAGTTATTACTAACGAATTCCATGAGTTTTGGTGATTTTTGGTTTGCAGGCACACAAGTCGGGAATAACATGAAAACACACAGAAGACACAACAGAAATATACAAAACATTGCAGCCTACGTTACACTTCCAAAAGAGGCCCATTTGACATAGAAAACTAACGTACAAAGCCCCGGCACCGACATACACAAGTTGGGGGCCCACTTGGTAGTGTCCAGGACGAAAGGCGGCGCGAGCGACGCCACTCATGGGCCGGCCGAACCACAGGGGCCCATCGGCCTCATCTTTGGCAGGAAGATCGTCCTTATCCTCCTGAAGGTAGTGCCCAGTGTTTCTATATTTAATTCTGGTGGGAACCGACCTTCTTGGGCTATAAAAGGGGGCCTCCCTCACCCCCTCATAACACACACACACACACACACACCACCAAGGAGCAACACCACCATTCCAAGATGTAGTAGAGTAGTACTAGTTGGAGTTGGGAGTTAGGGAGAGTAGTGCAAGGTTTCGGAAGAGTCCTCGGAAGTCTGGCATCTCGGCCCCTTTGTAAGATTCAAGTGCTTTATGCTTATCTTCTCTATTTACTGAAATGACTTCATGGTTATCTATTTCATACCTTAGTGTGTTAGTCAAGCATGGTTAAGTGTAGTGTTTATATTTTGGCATGGGATCTCCGTTTGACCGAATGCTCTAGTTGTCATATGCAGCTAGTGTAGTAATCGATAGTGTAGATGTGGTGTCCATACTATCGGTTACCTGAGGTTGCGCCCAACCCCACGGATAGTTGTGGTAGCCCCGGAGGTGACAGCTCCGACAAGGCCTTTGTATTCCACCACGTTTGGGTTGGTGTTTCGTAGGGCTGTTGGCAGCCTGACCCCGATCACCCCTTGCCAGTCTTTTCGAGGATCGGAAAGGTACCGTCGCCTCGATGTGCCAATGTGTGATTGCTATGTTAGACCTTTGCTTAGTTGACCCCTTTGGTTTGAACCAGAGTAGAACCACAGTAATGGAGAAGTAAATAGGAGCCTTGACCTCTCTCGTTGACCTCCTAGCTTTGCTTGTCTGCTCTGCTATCTTATCCCGGAGTTCTCCTATGTGTCACTTATCCAAAACTCTTATTCCATCTCTTACCCCATATTACTCTAGTCGGTATACTAGCTAGCATTTACGTGATGGCTATTTATCAACTTCTTTAACCATTGCTTCCCTGAGGATAAATTCGATATCCTGGAATACTCTTGGGTGAAAGCTACAACGGCATTCGTGCGCTTGCGGATTTATCTGTTTGCGTTAACAAATGCCAACAAGCTTTCTGGCGCCATTGCCGGGGAAGCAATTGGCCTAAAGATTTTGATATTTACCTTGATATCTGCTAGCCTAGTTTACCACTAGCTTTTGTAGACATATAAAAAAAAGAGTATCTTTACGAGCCCATGGTGCCTAATCTTTCATGAATAATCAAACCACACCCTGCTCTATGTAGGTGGAGAGAAGATCGCTGTCATGAGAAAATAAGACCATCATATGTGACGGAACGACTACATTGCATCACTCACAATTCAATCATAAATTGTGAGTGCTGAATCGATCAAGGTAAGAGAACCAATCCAAAAACATTTGGTTCCCAAGTTTATTTTCACCACTGCATGTTTTTAATTCATCATATATCTAGTGCTTTCCTCGGGTGGCTCCTAGTCTTTGAGCTATTTTCGGGCGCCATGCCTAGTCTCGGTAGATGACAATTTTATTGTTATCTATCTATTCGATGCTCCTAGTCTAGCTTCGTAGTAGACGGATGTTAAACGGGACCATCTCGGCATCATATGTTGGCTATGCCAGTCGATATGGTGTTTTCGCTTGATGGTCGATGCTACGAGCAAAAGCTGAAGCCTAGATCTTCATGCATCTCATCACTCATTTAATTTCTTTTTTTGAAACCATGGCATGTTTGTTTAAATGCATTTCATCCACCCCGTTTACACTATTTTGCATATAAAAAAATGGTTCTCTAATCCATCATTCAATGTTCGCACAACCATTTGAATCAATCTCAAATCTATCATTTTCATGCTACCTTTTCCTATTCTAATGTGCTTCAGTTTGGGAGTACTGCACATACTTCCATAGGCTTTTAAATTAAGCGTGGTGCTTGGGTTAAAAGCCTACCTTAATCAAATTGCACATGGAGTTTAATTTGATTAATTGAACCAAAGCTGCTAGTATAGACATTGGATGCATGCCTGGACTAACCCCTGCAGGAATTTCTCAAAACTATAAGGTAAGTCTGTTGAGATGAATTCAAATGTAGGTAGATCAAAATTCATTTTTTGAGCTTTGAATGAAACCTTAAAAAAATAAAAAAAGAAAAAAATATCATGCACCCGCCAAGCCAAAAACCACATAAAAAATATCACGATGGCATGACGGAGGCAAGAAGTGCAATGATCTAGATCCACATCTCCGGGACTGGATAACGAGCATTCAAGCTAAATCCAAATGGAGAAATCTTGCTCAACAGACTTAAAATGGTAAGCCCTTGCCGAAGGTAAATCGGTAGTTATCAAACTTCTGATGCATTCTTAACTTCAAATCTTTTTTTGGAAATGCATCAATATATTTGAAAAAAAATCTTCATCCTTTCAAAATAAAAAAATGATAATAAAATAAAAATAATAATAAACTACTTTAGAATATAACAATAACCTCCCTTATCTCCCATAATAATAAACTTAATCTTGGTGCTAGACAAGTTCCCTTCGGGTATTCTCTGCCACTAACAATTACAGGAATGAAGGACGAATGATGTCTAGGATCATGGGTGCAGTAATTCACGTTACGGAGAAGCTTTAACATCCGCCCTTGGTTTTTAGTGTCAAATGACATAAAAATCAAGTGTGGGGGAACCCGACCCTACTATGCCAACTCGCAGGCACACTGGTTTGCACACCATTTTCTCACCCATGTTTTGCTCCTATAAAGTTTGATTATGCCCTAAAAGTGTTGTACATGTTAATCAAACTTACAACATGAAATAAATCTTGCCAAACTTTCAAATTAACTTTATAAAGATTGGCCAGAATAAACTTTATTCCTAGTTCATACACTTGTTACATGTGCATACATCTCTATTAGGAAAACATGTCACTAAGTTGTTGTGAAGTGAGATATGGTAAGACTAAAGAAATCCTATCTTTTCTATGTAAGCTCTTGGAGATTTACCTTTCTTGATAAAACATAAAATCAATAGCCTTACTTCTCCTCATTGGTGAAAATTCCTACCAAGGCCAAATGTGTTCTATGATATAAACTTTCCACATATGCAACTTGTTTACTCATTGAGCTTTGTCAAATTGTTGTGACTCTTAGTGAGATTCATTTCATACTCCCATGATCAAGATCACATACACGTCCACTACCACATACTACACTTTCTACATTGGAAGTTAGCAATATATCGACTCATACATCCACCGAATAAAAACTCCATGTCACCGTATGAAATCTCTCTCATAAAGTTAGACAAAGGATATGGGGCTATGCAAAAAGGAATAAAAGATGCATACCCAAAGATGGTATGCCACATGCTTTGGCATGTTCAAAATAAAAGATGCATACCCAAAGAAGGTATGCCACATGCCCACAAGGCATGTCAAAAAAAAAGAGAAAAAAAGAGAAGAAAAAACAGATAGCCCCTATCCAAAGAAAAAGAAAAAGAAACAAGAGGGAGATGATTCATACAAAGGAGTTCATCCACCATCCACCAAAAATATATTACCACACACTTGCACGTCTTGATCAAGGTTTATGACTTGTTTATCCTTTGGATCTGGTTTTTGACTTAGCAAAATATGGGAAGCAAGTTTGTTTTTATACCCTCCATACCTACAGCTCCACCAAAAAGAAGCCTTAGGAGTAGGATGGAAAACAAAGGCAAATTTTCAAAGCCTTGGTGAGGTTGAACACCATTGAGCGATTTGAGAGTACCATTTGAGGAGAAGTTCGAGCTATGTTTTCATTTACAAAAATCATAAAAACTCCAAGTATGCTTCATAGTTGTGTAGTGATGCCTGGGTGTATAAGCCATTTCACTTCTCAACCGCTCAAGGCAACATGGTAGAAACTTCAAAAATCCACAGGTACGAGGAATGACATGGAATAACTTTTATGCTAGCATCACATCTTTTGAAGTCATGCTTCAAGGTTACATATGACTTTGCTCAAGAACGAGCAAAGATTAAGTGTGGGGGAACTTGTTAACGGTACTTAAACGCAAAATTTATGCCGTCAACTCCTGCATAATGACATGAAGAATGAACATCAACAATAGTGGTAGGAGTTATTACTAACGAATTCCACGAGTTTTGGTGATTCTTGGTTTGCAGGCACACAAGTCGGGAATAACATGAAAACACGCAGAAGACATAACAGAAATATACAAAACATTGCAGCCTGCGTTACACATCCAAAAGAGGCCCATTTGACATAGAAAACTAATGTACAAAGCCCCGACACCGACATACACAAGTTGGGGGCCCACCTGGTAGTGTCCAGGATGAAAGGCGGCGCGAGAGGCGCCACTCATGGTCCGGCCGAACCACAGGGTCGGCCGGCCCCATGTCGGCGCCATTCAGCCTCATCTTTGGCGGGAAGATCGTCCTTATCCTCCTGAAGGCGGTGCCCAGTGTTTCCATATTTAATTCTGGCGGGAACCGACCTTCTTGGGCTATAAAAGGGGGCCTCCCTCACCCCTCATAACACACACACGACCAAGGAGCAACACCACCAATCCAAGATGTAGTAGAGTAGTACTAGTTGGAGTTGGGAGTTAGGGAGAGTAGTGCAAGGTTTCGGAAGAGTACTCGGAGGTCTGGCATCAGGGCCCCTTTGAAAGACTCAAGTGCTTTATGCTTATCTTCTCTATTTACTGAAATGTCTTCACGGTTATCTATTTCATACCTTAGTGTGTTAGTCAAGCATGGTTAAGTGTAGTGTTTATATTGTGGCATGGGATCTCCGTTCGTCCGAATGCTCTAGTTGTCATATGTAGCTAGTGTAGTAATCGATAGTGTAGACGTGGTGTCTATACTATCGGTTACCTGAGGTTGCGCCCAACCCCACGGATAGTTGTGGTAGCCCCGGAGGTGACAGCTCCGATCAGACCTTTGTATTCCACCACGACCGGGTTGGTGTTTCGTAGGGCTATTGGCAGCCTGACCCTGATCACCCGTTCCCAGTCTTTTCGAGGATCGGAATGGTACCATCGCCCCGATGTGCCAATGTGTGATTGCTATGTTAGACCTTTGCTTAGTTGACCCCTTTGGATTGAACCAGAGTAGAACCACAGTAATGGAGAAGTAAATAGTAGCCTTGACCTCTCTCATTGACCTCCTAGCTTTGCTTGTCTGCTCTGATATCTTATCCCGGAGTTCTCCTGTGTGTGTTACTTATCCAAACTCTTATTCCATCTCTTACCCCATATTAGTCTAGTCGGTATACTAGCTAGCATTTACGTGATGGCTATTTATCAACTTCTTTAACCATTGCTTCCCTAAGGATAAATACGATATCCTGGAATACTTTTGGGTGAAAGCTACAAGGGCATTCATGCGCTTGCGGATTTATCTGTTTGCATTAGCAAATGCCAATAGGTATCGTGTAGGAGTTCATGCAAAGATGAAACAGGACTGGATGTTCTCTAGTTCGGGTCATTCTCCCCGATGTCCCTAATTTCCCGGCACCTGTAGTTCTAATCATATGACTAACATAACTTATCTGCTAACATGAATAGTATACTAGGATATTTGCCTATGCTCCCACTAACCTTAGGATTGCTTGTTTATTCTTTATTCATGAGAGTTGGCTGTTCTGTGTGTGTCACATTACCCTTGATTATCCATTATTTATCACTTACCCCTGTATAGTCAGTGGTCTTCATCTTACTTCATACGTGTCATGGTTATGGAACTAGTAAATAAACTTTACACAACCTAGCCATCCCTTGGGAAAATATAAATAACGATATCCTGAATACATCCGGGTGAAATGCTACAACGGTATATCCGTGCGCTTGCGGATCCTTCTGTAAACGTTAAGACATACCACACGGCATTTCCGTGGCGCTGTTGCTAGGAACTAACCCCTCCTAGTGGCGACGCTAAGAAATGTCAACAAGCATTTCTGGCACCATTGCCGGGGATGTCACTAGGTGTAAAGTTAATTACTAAGTACATAAACATGGCAATATAAGTAAGAGGTAGCTACTGCTTATATAGGCTAATGTGTTTATCTTTTTGTTTTCTCCTGATTGGATGAAAACAAGGTAGTGTATGTCTGGTTTATCCTTGCCGACAAACTTTGTTGAAAATCCAGAGAAGCTCGTGAGAAGGGTCCAACCTCACGTCATCCCTCCTCCGATCTCGTAGTCGACGAGTGAACCAGCTTTCCAAGCACCATCAAACGAACTCATGGCTGAGAAGACTCTCCGCGATTTCTCCGTCCCCTCAGCTGCCAATGTGGCAACTGGACCCAATGTTGATGTTGGGGATGTGAACTTTGAGCTGAAGTCTAGCCTCATTAACATGATGCAGGCTAGCCCTTTCTGTGGCAAGCCGAATGAGGACGCCAACGCCCATCTCCAGAATTTTCTGGAGTTATGCAAGACCGTAACCATACGGGGCGTTACAGCTGACGCCATCAGGCTCCGCCTGTTTCCTTTCCCTCTCCTAGGGAAGGCGAAACAGTGTTTTTATCAGAACTAGGAAGCCATCAGCACGTGGGACAAGTGTTCCACGACATTCCTCGCCAAATTCTTTCCATTGGGCAAAACAAATGCCCTACGTGGAAGAATTTCAAGTTTCCAGCAGACAGGGATGGAATCCATCCCAGAAGCTTGGGAGAGATTGCAAGAATGCATACTCGCCTGTCCTCATCATGGGATGGATGAGTGGCTCGTACTCCAAAGCTTCTACAACGGGCTAACGACAACATCCAGAGCCCATCTTGATGCTGCTGCTGGAGGAACCTATCTGGACCTCACAATTGCCAAGGCTACGGCCTTGATTGCAAATATAGTCTCCAACCAGGGCTAGAACGAGGAACGTTCCCAACCCAGAACAAAGGGCGGAATGCATACCGTCAAAGAGACAGACATGCTCGCCGCCAAGCTGGACCTCCTACTGAAGAAACTCGACAAAGGGAACCGGCAACAGATGCCTGTTCCCGTCCATGCCATGAACTCGTACTTAACGTGCGAGGTTTGTGGTGACGGTGGACATTCAGGGAATGACTGCCCCAAGACCCGAGAAGATGCAGCCTACATCAACAACAACAACATCGGGTTCCATCCACAAGGAGGCCAGGGGTGGGGTCAGGCACGCCCACCATTCCAAGGAGGAGGTAATAATTTTAACTCAAATTTCAATTCGAACTTCAATTCAAACCAACCCTCCTTGAGATATCTAGTCTTTGGCCATGCTAAAATAAACGAATCCTTGAACAAGAAGCTTGGTACCAACGATAAAATTTTGGAAGGTATACATGCAAAAGTTGAAACTCTTTCTTCTGCTCTTAAAAATCAATTAAGTTTCAACAAAATGATAGAAACACAACTTGTGCAAATCGCTGCTGCTATTCCCTTTTCAGAAAAGATAAATGCAGTGACCACGAGGGGTGGTAAGTCCACTCGTGATCCACCGCATCCTAACCATGCAGAGAAAGCAGCAAGGCCACAAGCAGAGGAGGAAGAATCTATAGAACAAGATGACTTTGAAGAACCCAAGGAAGAAAATCCACGGAAAACTTTCGATACAAGCTTCCTCCCGTTTGCCTCCCAAAAACAAAAGATGACCACAGACGAGCAGTTTGCTCGTTTTGTTCAGATGATCCAGAAGATACATGTCAATGTCCCATTGTTGGACATGATGCATGTACCAACTTACGCCCGCTACATCAAGGACATCATCAACAACAAGCGACCACTGCCCACAATGGAGGTTGTTAAGCTTACAGAAGAATGTAGCGCTGCTATGCTCAACCAACCTCCAAAGAAGAAAGAAGATCCGGGATGCCTAATGATTAATTGTTCGATTGGCACTCAACACTTCAGCAACACCTTGTGTAACCTTGGAGCTAGCATCAACGTAATGCCCAAGGTCGTCTTCGACAAACTCAACTTCACGCATCTGACGCCGACACCGATGCACCTCCAGCTAGCAGACTCTTCGTTCCGCTATCCAGAGGGAATAGTTGAAGACGTTCCAGTCAGAGTTCGAGATTACTGCATCCCAGTTGACTTCGTAGTGCTCGACATGGAAATATCAAAAGAGACACCATTCATCCTTGGGCGGCCATTCCTGAGCACTGCCGGAGCACACATCGATGTTGGAGTGGGGGAAATCCGCTTCAACATCAATGGGAAAGAAGAAAAATTCCCATTCCGGCCCAAGAAGGAACAATGCTCAATGGTCAACATCAAATTCGGGCCAAGCACACAAGAAAAAGCCAAAGCAACACCTCCCAATCAAGATCCTACGACCACACGATCCACAAAGACAACCAAGAAGGTGTGGCATTAGGTCGCAAGCTCGTCCTCGTCCAATTCTCCAGGACAAGCCGAGCAGTGGTAAACATAGCAGGAGAAAGGTCCTGCTCATCAGACTCTAAACGACGAGCCCTTGCCGAAGGTAAATCGGTACATATCTCATATTTACTTTTCCATCATTTTACTTTTCTCAATTTTTTTTGATTTTTACCCTGCATATTTGAATTTTGAAAACACTCATGCATGCTAGAAACTTTTCTAGCACTTTTCTGTTTTTCACAAAAATCCAAAAAAATATTTCCGAGCATGAAAATCCTTTGAAAAATAATTTTGAAAATCTTTCAAAGCAAAGTTTGGCTGGCACCAAAGTTTAAAAAGTTTTTGACCGTTAGAAGGGCATTGGGCCCTGGCTGTCAGCAGGGGGGCCCACCTAGGGTTCGGCCAAACCCTAGGGTCGGCCGGCCCCCCTGCCAACGGCTAGTGGGCCCAGCTTTTTCCAACGGTCACTAGCCGTCGTGGCTGGTTTCCTCCAACGGTGCCCGGCCATTCTCTCTTTAAATAGAGGCCAAGGGGTGAGTTTTGAGCTCTCACACTCAACTCTCATTCACTCACTCCCTCTCAAACTCTCTCAAACTTTGCTCTTGGGTTTTCATTGGATTCAAGAGACCTCTCTCTCTCTCATTTCTTTGCTGCAGGAAAGAAGGAGCAACTCACGAGTAAGAGCATTCATTTCGGTTTCACTAACGTAACCTGTTTCGATTTGCACGTGTTTTGTCCATCATGAAAGGCTTAGGGCAAAAGGTTTCCGATGCATTCAAGAAGATGATGGGTGGATGTTCATCCCGTTCTCGGGGTGGCTCAAGCTTGTACACACCCGAACCTATGCCTACACCAAGCACAATGAACTACGAGGAAGAAGAACAATATGAAGAGATGCAAGCCGAACCGCAAGCCAAGGTCATAGAGATTGATGTGGAAGATGCACCGTACCTCGACTTGTGAGATGATCGTGAACAACAAGGCTACGACATCCTCAAGAACAGAAGCTTCATCCACACCTGAGCATTTGATCAGGACCTCCTCATCAAAACAGGTATGTATGAAGACTTCTCTAACGTTTAGCATGCGATTGGATGGGATAACTTTGTTCCCGTTGAGGAGTATGGTTCTCGACTCCTCACCATCCAATTTCTTTGCACTCTTTGGGAGGTGGAAAATGGGGTTTATTTTCGACTTTTCGGGGAAGAGTATTTGCTTTCTTGGAAAACTTTTGCCGGCCACCTCGATTTCAACAAACGCTGGCTGATTTCTCTCGATCAAGCTTGCCGCGGTTTTAATCGTCATGAATTTTGGGGCCAGATTTCGGGTCAAAGTTGTCCATGGCAAGTTCGCACCTCGGTGCGGCGACCTTCATAATCCAACTCTTCAATTGATGCACAAGTGGTTAACCATCACTCTCTTTCCAAGAGATGATGTCCGACCCGTGTGCAACGATGAGTTGCTCATTCTTTATGCCATGGTCAACGAGATCAAAATCTCCCCCGCGCAAGCTTTGGTTAAGTAATGGCTTTTGAATTTCAAGATGACGGGTCCAATTGAGTGCACTTCTTTGATTACTCATATCGCTACACGTATCGGTGCCTTAGAGGGGAATTCTATTCCTTTTATTGAGGGCGACCGTATGTATATCGATGAGGCTTATTTGATCCAAGGTCACACACTCAAGAAAGGCCCGAATGACTCTTTGATTTTCTTTTACTTGGGCTATACAAATGAGATTCCACTGCCCAATGCGGAGTTCCATTTGTATAATTGCCATTCTCTATCCATCCCTCTCGTTCCACGAGAAGGAGGTCGTAGGCATAGATCTTCTGGTTTGCCTGGCAGGATGACAAGAAGCAGGACCAGAAGAGAAGTAGATCCGACACCACCGCCTCAGCATCCACATCACTCACATGAGCATGAGGCCGGTGGTTCATCATGGCATAGTGCCAGCACAGAGAAGTGGACACGGCATGCACTAGGCCACCGGTCCACCAGTTCCAGCTCCGGTGGAACCCCGAACCTCATCAGACGGACGTCCTCGTCCCGAGGTTTCGGTGCCATCACCCAGCAGCTAGGTGAACTGCGGGTGCAGGTCAACAACGTACAAGAGATGCTAAACCAACACATCGATACTACCCAAGCATGCCAGCGTCACACTTGCGAAAGGATCCACGACATGGAGCAGTTGCAATTGCAGCAACAGCAGGAGTGGAGGGCGTACTGCCGCTGGACGGGTTTCAACCCCGATCAACCATAGTGAGCCTGAAGCTAGCTTGAGGGAGGACTCCCACGAGAGGTAACTTATATCATTTATCTTTACTGCTTTCATGACCTTGCATGAAACCCATAAAAATTTGCAAAATCAGAAAACCCATAAAAATTTGCATAACTAAAAACAAATAAAAATTTGTAAAACTTAGAAAACACCAAAAATATTTCTTTTAATATGTGTAGTAAGCATGGTGTAAGTTTTCCTTGTTGAGATGATGAATAGTTGCTCTATAATTTTCTTCATATGCTTAGTTACAACTTTATGCTCTACTTAGTTTTGGGTTTGGTGGCTTAAAATGTTCAAACCTTAAACTTGAAACTTGTGGGTAGCAAAAAACATGAACAAAATCTAAGTTGTTGGGAGCTATGATATGTTAAGTAGAGTTGCTATGATCTTCTCTTATGTGATACTTGATATCCGGAGTATTTAATTTTGAAAACACAAAAATATAATAAAGTTCCTCGATGATATGAAAATTCTTATCCAAAGCCATATGTTGTTTTTCATTGCAAAAACCTTCCACATATGCAACTTGTTATCTCATTGAGCTTTGTCAAATTGTTGTGACCCTTAGTGAGATTCATTTCATACTCCCTTGATCAAGATCACGTACACGTTTCCACCACATGCTATGCTTCTACACTAGAAGTAAGCAAAAATTCATCCATCCACGAAATAAAACTCCAAGTCCATGTATGACACCTCTCTCTCTCAAAAATATGTCAAGGATATGGGGTTATGCAAAAAGAAAGTAAAAGATGCATACCCAAAGAAGGTATGCCACATGCTTCGGAATGTCAAAAAAAAAGAGAAAGAGGAAAAGATGCATACCCAAAGAAGGTTTGCCACATGCTTAGGCATGTCAAAAAAAAAAGAATAAGATAGCCCCTTATCCAAGAAGAGAGAAAAAGGAGAGATGGTGCATACAAAAGGAGTTCATACACCATCCACCAAAAATATCCACACACTTGCACATCTTGATCAAGGTTTATGACTTATTTCTCCTTTGGATCCGGTCTTTGACTTAGCAAAAATGTGAGAAGCAGGTATGCCTTCAATCTTCTATACCTACAGCTCCAAAAAAAAAATAGCCATAAGAGATAGGTTGAGGAAGAAAGGCACAATAAAAAGCCTTGGTAAGGAATCATACACATTGAGCGATCTGAGAGATCATCCGAGGAACTTTATAAATTTCTTTTGAAAAACTTTACAAAACCTCCGGATTGACGGTTGAACTAAAGAGCAAGAAATATGAGCACTCTATGATACTGTTTTGACTCTCAACCGCCAAAGATGAGGTGAAGCTATAACCTCCACAGGAGTAAGGTTAGAGGTAAGAACAAAGGCCAACTTATTCAAAATCAAGGTAAGAAGCATTCGGTTGTGCCTAAGTATGAGTTGGAAATTCAACATTGTAGCAACTCCTGATCAACAACGAGCGCCTTGTTTTGCTCGGGACGAGCAAAAGGCTAGCTTGGGGGTGTTGTTGATGGTCGTTAAGTGTGAAATATGACCGTCAACTATACTCATAAAAGAAGAAAAACTATACCTCTTACTCACATATTTGTATCACTAACCTAGCTCCACAGTTGTTTTCGAAG
This sequence comes from Panicum virgatum, assembly GCF_016808335.1. NCBI lineage: Eukaryota > Viridiplantae > Streptophyta > Magnoliopsida > Poales > Poaceae > Panicum > Panicum virgatum. Next base: position 32,400,074 of record NC_053152.1, on the reverse strand, counting down.
ATTTATGATTTCAGGAGCACAAGTCCAGAATAAGAAGAAAACACAACAAATACGCAGACAGAAGTCACAGACGATGGCATCCTGTGTAACACAAGCAAAGGAGGCCCACAAACCAGACCAAACCGACCAACCAAGCCCTGGCACTGACCATCTGACATCAGGACCCACCAGGATGTGTACCAGAGAAGGATGGTGGCCAGAGGCGGCAAGGGGGGTTCGGCCGACCCCACTTGTCAGCCAATGAGGCTGAGTTTTGGCGGGAAGCCTGATCTTATCCTCCCTATGGTGGTTTGGCATGTTTCCATACAAGGAGATGGCGGGAACCGACCTCTCAAGCTATAAAAGGGGCCTCCCACCACTCTCACCACGCACACCACTTGAAGGCCTCTTTCTCACACTCACTAGTGACTTGTACTCCTTAGGGTAGTGGAGCTAGGCTAGTACTTCATCTCCTTAGCGAATCCAGTCGTCCTCGGGGTCGGCGAGCAATCCTCGGCCTCTGGTATGGCTTTGTATTCCGAATTTTGTTATGCTATTTGTTGACGCTCCTTAGAGCGCCAATTTACGTACCACAAGAGCACGGATCGTGTAGCTTTTCCCTTAGAGTATTCCCCCAAGGTTTATCAATCCACGGAACAAGTGTATTACTATGCTTAACTAAGCACTAATGATGTTGGTAAAAGATCTATATTGAATGATTGAGTGTGAAATAGATCTAATCTAACCAATCTAATCTAATCTAGACTAGTGAGCAATGGTAGGTGTGTGCACGAGATATGAAGAGCATTTGTCCATAGAGTCTAGGATCACTAGAGATGTAATCGCCAAGCAACGAAGAACGGATCTAATCTACCAAAAGGTGTGTTCCAAGATCAAAACCTTTCCCTCCCGCATACTGTCACTACATGAGGATAATCAGTAATGAATCAACAAGAACACGATAGTTGATGTAATCTAAGTAAACCATGCAAGAGCAAAGCAAACCCAAAGCCAAGTCGCGAACTATTAGGCATCAAAGCATCATCAACAAGAATCATGATAGATCAATCTCATAAAGGATTCGGCAATTACAACTCAAGATCTCCTTACAACCTCATGAACAAACGAGGACTTTACCCCATGAAGCTAAGCGAAGCGTAGTCGATCGTGGTGATGAAATCTCCGGCAAGGAATGGAACCCTTACTGTCCTCCAACTTGCAGTGGCACCGAGGGACGATGAGGCCTCCGGAGTCGCCTTTCTCTTGTGTCTAACTCGAATAGATCTCTGAAACTCTTCTCTGGATGCTTCCTCTCTCTGCGATCCTCTAGATGCCCCCCTTTGACGGCGGCTTCGGGGTATTTATAGGCAGATATGGTCGGTGGTTTTGGTGAAACATAGATTCGGGTTGACGCATACTTCGTGCTGAAGAAAACTGAGACCGATTGGGCTCCGAAATGGGCTAAGCCGGCCGGCCCAAGGGCTCCAGGCCGGCCGGCCTGGGCCCTTACAGGCCCCTTTCGGTCCCATCTTTCGCGTGCGGCCTCTTCCTCTTATTCCTCATCTTAGCCCAGTTGTAACCATGCGTCAAAACATCTCTGAAAATGTCCAATTTCCTGTCAAAATGCAACATGCTCCAAAATCCAGGACAAAATCGAAAATGGTCAAGTTCGGGTGCCAAGTGGCGGGTTAGTACATGAATCATCCCGAAGAATTTACCAAAACAACTCCTAATCATATAGTAAAATGGGTACTTAAGGAGCGCCAACATTCCCCCCATGCTTAGCTTTTACTCGTCCTCGAGCAAATCAAATCATCAAATCCTTCCAAGGGTTACTCAAGAGTTCTCGAACTGCAAAATTTACTTATGCAAACAAGTCTAACAATATTTCTTCAAACAAATGTCAGAGGAGCAGCGAGGATAATCATATCATGGGCGTTTAAAAACTCATCCAATATTACTCCACGACTCTTACCTTTAACCGGCAACTCGAATATCGACAACACTTGCTTTTCTTGCCATCCTTGGAGGTTTTTTTTTAGAAGCAAAATACCCTGCAACAAAGGTTAGACCAAAAATTCTTGCACAAGTCCTTTCGTGTCTCTCGATATAAGTGGCTATCCTATTATTATTTGCAAACTCTCATCTCCCAAAAGTCTCTCAAGTATAAAGTGGGGCTATAGGTGTGGCTTAGCAAAGTATATACATATATTGTCAAATTAAGAAAACCTTCTAATGGTTGCTTACCTTCCGAGCCAATGATCATGAGAGCTTCTCCATAAAGTAAAGGGTTCAAGGGTAAGAAGATTTAGAATGGTGGACATGTGCAAAGGCATACAAAAAGATTGACTTCAAGGCACAAGCATCGTCCTCGTTGTTGGATTGCACATGGTTGGAATTGAGGATATTGTTCTCAAACAACAAGGCGATATCTCTTTGCACTTCTCTAACCATAGAATCCCTTCATTTATTCTTTTCTTCTCATACATTGTTTTTCTTTCTTTCTCCCGAATTTTCTTTCTCTTCTCCCGAATTTTCTTTCTCTTCTCCGAACCTTTTCATAGGACACTTTCTATAAAACATAGATAGGAAAATCTCCAAAGTGGCTCCCTGAATTTTTTGAAGCCCGAGCCGAGGCCAGAGGGGCCTAGGCCGGCCGGCTGAAGGGGTGTAGGCCGGCCGGCCTGGGGCTTTCCCAGCTCGGCTTCGGTCCATCTTTCCAGTACTCCTTCCTTTCTTCGTCCCAAAATTATGTTTTATATAAATCACGCGCAGAAACAGAACATATCCTCACAATTGGGTTGTGGTCAAGGAAGAGGATAATAAACAAGATAATCTCAGGTTCGGGTTTTGGAATCCGGTAGATTTCATGAGTTGTTCCAATGAGGTATTCTCATTACCGAATATTGATGTGGCTAGCAATTCAGAGATGAAAAATACGGACATGATCATTGCTCGAAATTAAAACTCCCAAGAGAAAGAAATCCTAACTCAACTCAATGTACATCCGATACTTATGGTGGAACGAATATAGCTTGTGGATGATAGGATTTTTACTCTCAACTTGCCAAGAACTTGATCAACCTTATGTTTGTAGGGGTTTTATTTTTATGAAATTAAAGTCCTCCAAATCATGCCTTACTCGCAAGCGTAATCAAAACCAAGTGCTAGATCAAAGCTCAAGTGTGGGTATTAACATGAACGAATAATTTACTAAGCTCCACAAATACGAATTAATTTTCATGACAACGCTCGTGAACAATTGCTTTAAAGAAAATAAAGTAAAACTAAATGCATAAATAAAATTGCACAATCCAATAGAAAACAAAGACTCTTTTTATTTTGTTTTCATGACTCAACACTAATTTAAGACTCACTCTCACAAAAGAGAAAAATAAAGCACACAACGCTAAACTATGACTCTCACACATGCGGAATTAAAGACACGCACACGACGAACTTTCGAGTAAACAAAGACTAACAAAATTCAATCTACGACGTCACACCTTTCCCCCCATGCTTAGATTATGCGGCGTCCTCGTCGCAATGATATAAAATACGGGTGTGACGCTCGTCGGTGTTCTCAACGGCACCTAAGGCAATTGCATCTAGGGCGCCCTCCTCGCTTTTGTAGACCTCCGACCATCCCGAATAACTTCCTTATGTTACGAACAAGGAAGTTGTAATCTCTCTCAACCAAGCTCTCGATGTCGTCCATCCTTCGATCCATTGCCACGATTTGATCATGACACCTATCGATGGTGGCGCGGAGATCCGCGATTTCATTGAAGCACTTGAAACAGCACCCGGAGTGATGCCTGCTGCGGTTAGGGCTGTCATCCTCGGGCTCGTCGTCGTCCTTCTTCTTCTTCTTCTTGCCGCTGTCACCTTCGGAGGGGTCATCTTCCTCCTTCTCTCCTCGTCGGCCCACCCCGGCCAATCATCATCGTAGTCACGACCGGTGGCACCCCATGAACTAGGGCTCATGATGCTCTCCCAATCGCTGTCCCCCGCATAATCCTTCGGCTCCGGGGTGTGCTCGATGTAGTTCTTTCTTTTAACTTCGAGGAGGCGCAAGGAACGCCTAGGCACGGGTGGCTTTTTGTCTTGTCGCTTCTCGCCTTCGTCTTCGTCGCTGCTGATGACGACGACCACCCTTTGGGCTTGAGCTAGCTTCTCGTTGCACCATTGAAGGCCCTTCCCTTCGACGCTCATCCTTGCTTGAGTATTGAATTTCTTCGGAGGGGCCTTCGCTTCACATCGCTTTGCTTCGACAAGGAGGGGCTGCGCACCGGTTGCCGAGATGGGGCTAGATGTCCTTGGCGTGGGGGTGTCGGGCATCATGCCCCTCTCATTGATCTCCATCACTTCAATCATAGCTCTTGCGCTCGCTGGACCGGCCATTGTCGACGTCTCTCACGAGGTGGTGGTGTAGATTGAAAAGTATGAGAGAATAGATCTAACCCGCGCCTCTATTTATATCCCGAAAAGACTTGGACGAGAAGTCCAAAATCTCTTTGGTTTTGGCATGCGAAATCTATAAGGCACAGGTTTGAAATTTCCTTATCTCGCACCTACCAAAAATCAAGACCGATTCGCACACGGGAAGGCTCAGGCCGGCCGGCCTAGGGGTGTTGGGCCGGCCGGCCTAGGGGTGTTGGGCCGGCCGGCCCAGGGGGTTTTTCAGCCCCCTAGACTCCAACTTTTTCCGAGGTGCTCAGCAATAAATTAGAAGCCTATGTTTTACTCAAACTTCGTCCAAAATAAAAATAAAGCTATGAAAATAAAATCTAGAAGAGAGTATTTACAAACTTACCTTGCTTAACGTCGTTAGGCTTGACATTCCGGTTCCTCCTCCATGGTGTATATGTCGATATAATGAAGCGGCACGACGTCGGGCTCCAAGAATACCTTTAGTCGCTGTCCGTTCACCACATATTGATCACCTTTCACATCCATGATTGTCACCGCTCCCATGGGTGAAACCGAGTGTACGACGTACGGTCCATCCCATTTGCTTTGCAATTTTCCTTTGCCAAAAAGTTTGAATCTTGAATTGTAGAGTAGAACCTTGTCTCCTTCTTTGAATTCCTTGTTTTGTAATCTCTTGTCGTACCACCTCTTCATCCTTTCCTTGTAAATTGATGCACTATTGTACGCTTTCAATCTTAACTCCTCCAATTCGCTTATTTGGATTCTCCTTTTAATTCCAGCGGCTTTCGCATCAAAGTTCATCTCCTTCATCGCCTAATACGCCTTATGTTCTAGCTCAACCGACAAGTGGCATGTTTTTCCATAAACAAATTGATAAGGAGTCATACCAATCGGGGTTTTGTGTGCCGTACGATATGCCCATTGTGCATCATCTAGTCTCTTCGACCAATCTTTTCCTCCTTTTGCCACGGTCTTCTTTAAGATATCCTTCAATTGCTTATTCGAAATTTCTGCTTGTCCATTTGTTTGGGGGTGATAAGCCGTGGACACTCTATGTTCAATTCCCAATTTCTTCAAGCATCTACCAAAGTCTTTGCCCGTGAAGTGTGTTCCTCCATCGCTTATCAAGATTCTCGGGATGCCATATCGAGGGAAGATTACTGATTTAATCATGTTTATGGACTCTTCCATTGATGCCTTCCGACATGGCATAGCTTCAACCCACTTTGAAACATAGTCCACCATCACCAATATATGCTCAAATCCATGTGAGTTCACAAATGGTCCCATGAAATCAATTCCCCAGACATCAAATAGATCTATTTGCAAGTTATAGTTCAACGGCATGGCATTCCTTTGCGAGATATTCCCCGTCCTTTGGCATTCCGGACAAGTTGAAACAAATCTTTTCGCGTCTTCATGCATCTCGGGCCAATAGAATCCACTAGCCCATACCTTAGCTTGAGTTCTAAAGTGCCCATAATGTCCTCCATATCCCGATGAGTGACACTTCCTTAGAACTTCTTCACGTTCCTCCCTCGGTATGCATCTTCTTAGGACCCCATCTTCTCCATATCTATATAAGTATGGTGGATCCCAATAGTATTTTCTTCTTTCCGCGATCACTATTTTCCTTGCATTCTTGTCCAAGTGATCCAAGGGCATCCCTTTTATTGCCCTTATTATTTCATTCATCCAACTATCTTTGTCGAGAATTCTATATAGATGATCATCTCTCATTTGATCCTCGATCGGTTCTTTTCCATCATCTCCATGGTTCATCCTTGATAGGTGGTCGGCCACAACATTTTCTGCTCCTTTCTTGTCCCTTATCTCCACATCGAATTCTTGTAGCAATAGGATCCATCGAATCAAGCGTGGTTTAGCATCTTTCTTGGACAAGAGATACTTGATTGCCGCATGGTCGGTATAAACTATCACCTTTGAATTTACTATGCATGATCTGAATTTTTCGAAGGCGAATACCACGGCAAGCAATTCTTTCTTCGTTGTTGCATAATTAAATTGGGCTTCATTAAGAGTCATGCTTGTGTAGTAGATAGCATTTACCTTCCCCTCTTTTCTTTGTCCAAGAACGGCTCCTACGGCGTAGTCGCTTGCATCACACATGATTTCAAAAGGTAGATTCCAATCCGGAGATTGCATGATAGGAGCACTTATGAGGGATTACTTGAGTATTCGAATTGTGTGAAGACAATCACTATCAAAAATGTACTCCACATCTTTTTGGAGAAGTTGTGTCAATGGCTTGGTGATTTTTAAAAAATCCTTTATGAACCTCCTATAGAATCCGGCATGACCGAGGAAGCTCCTCAAAGATTTGATGTCCGTAGGTGGTGGCAATTTCTCCACGGTTTCTATATTTGCTCTATCCACCTCTATCCCTATCTCAGAGATAACATGACCGAGAACAATTCCTTCTTTCACCATGAAATGACACTTCTCCCAATTAAGCACAAGATCAACCTCTCCACATCTTTTAAGAACTTTCTCCAAATTTCCCAAGCAATTATCAAAGCTAGTACCATGCACCGAGAAATCATCCATGAATACCTCCATAATCTCTTCTATGAAATATGAAAATATAGCCATCATGCACCTTTGAAAAGAAGCGGGCGCATTGCACAATCCAAAAGGCATCCTCCGATATGCAAAAGTTCCATACGGGCAAGTAAACGTGGTCTTATGTTGATCATCCGGATGAATAGGTATTTGGAAGAATCCCGAGTATCCATCAAGGTAACAAAAGTGTGAATGCTTTGCCAACCTTTCTAGCATCTCGTCGATGAATGGTAGTGGAAAATGATCCTTCCTTGTTGCCTTATTCAATTTTCTATAATCGATGCACATCCTCCATCCCGTGATGGTTCTTTGCGGTATCAATTGCTCCTTCTCATTTTTCACAACCGTGAGTCCTCCTTTCTTTGGAACGCAATGAATGGGGCTTACCCATTCACTATGTGGCACGAGGTATATTATACGGGCATTCAACAATTTGATAACCTCCTTCTTCACCACATCACGCATAGCATGGCTCAACCTTATTTGATGTTCTATGACCGGCTTGTATTGCTCCTCGAGTTGTATACGATGTGTGCAAAAAGTGGGGCTAATACCTTTCAAGTCGTTAATCGAGTAGCCGATCACCTTTTTGTGCTTCTTCAATAAATTCAGCAACTTCTCCGTCTCTTCCGGGCTCAATTCATCGCTAATAATCACCGGAAAAGTCTTGCCATCTCCCAAAAATTCATATTTCAATCCCTTGGGGAGTGGCTTCATCTCAACATCGGGCGCGCCATCCTCTTCTTGATCTAACTCTCCAATGTCTTCAAATTTTTCTTCCTCCAAATTCCCGTGTTGCGGCTTCAACTCTTCCATTGTTTCCACTAGTTCTCCGTCTTGATCATATTGAGCATCTCCATTCTCCAAAGCACGTTGGAGAGGATTCCTGAAAGAATCAATGGAACGAATGCTCTCTACCTCTTCGTTATCAAGAGGTAGAGGTGAAGCAAAAGACGGTTTCGAATGAAATTCGAATGTGCGCTTTTCTCCATCTAGATCAAAAGTGACAATCCCTTTTCTAACATCTAGAACAACATTTACTAATTTGAGAAAGGGTTTTCCAAGGATTATGCCTTCATGCTCATCATCGCTAGCATTAATCGCAAAAAAGTCGGTAGGAATTTTTTTACCCGCTATAGCAACATTTAGGTTTCTAAGCACTCCTAGTGGTTTGATTAATCTACCATCTCCCATGGTCAATTTAATGAATGTGGCATCTAGGTTTGATGCTTCGTTAAAAAGCTCAACATAAACCTTGGAACTCATCACACTAACATGGCGCCAACGTCACATAAAACATTGCAACATTTTGTTCCGTCTATCATGCAATCAACACGAGGTGTGGGTGATGGATTACCTTCGCCTTGATCGCTTCCAATCTCATATACTTGGGCTATGTGCACGTAGGGTGATGATTCCGATTTCACTCCCATGATCTTTTTGACCTCCAGCACTTCGTCCAAGTCAATCTCTTCCTCTTTTTCTTCAAAAAGTTTCCGAATAATATCACCGGCTGATTCCTTGCCAAATGTATATCCCGTGTGATTATCCGGCGGGAAGTCTTCCGCTATCACCTTCGCCATTCCTCGCTGATTTGGATGCGGTCTTGCTTTGTCAAACATTCTTTCGAAGTCAATTGGTATCCAATCCATTTGCTCGAATTCCCTTAGCGATTTGGCGGTGCCCATGGTTCTTCCTTTCTTTTTCGGGTCGTCTTTCGTTGCACTCCGGATCGATGCTTCTTCATCGTGGTTTGTCTCTATGACTTTCCCATGCTTCGATTGTTCTTCCCTCGCTTCTGATGCCTCTTTTCTGAAAATTACAGCAAGCACCCGCACTTGAGACTCTTCCTCGGAGCTTGCCGAACATCGTTTTTCCCAATCTCTTTGCATTGCCACACCCTTGCTTATTTTTTGTAGGAGTTGGGCGGCTTCCGTGAGTGTTTTCTCCATGAGATCTCCTCCTGCACACATTTGAACAAACTGCATGCACTCGGGGGTTAGGGAAAAGTAAAAGGTATGCAAGAGTACTTCACCGGAAAATCCGAGCTTCGGTCCTTGTTCAATCAATCCATTGAATCTATTCCATGCTTGATCTATCCCTTCTTCTTCTCCTTGTGCGAAGTTGATCACTTGCTTCCGAATATGTTGAACCTTGCTTAACGGAAAGAACCGCTCGCAAAATTTCTTCATCAAGTCATCCCAATTTCCTTTTACCTCGAAGGATGCAAGTGCAAACCATCTTCTCGCTTCTTCCGCAAGAGAGTATGGGAAAAGATTCCATCTAAACCAAGCTAGCGGAACTCCATCTTGTTGTACCGTGTTGCATAGCATTGTGAACCACTTGATATGTCTATATGGGTTGCCCGTCTCATCTCCTATAAAGGGGTTTGCCGCCGCCATCTTGATGATTTGAGGCTTGATCTCGTATTCGGTGGCTCGCAACACCGAATCTTATTTTTGCATGTCGAAGTCCTCCGATAGCGGGCTTGCATAATCCCTTAGTGATTTTTCTCCTTCCTCCACGTGTTGAATGAGATGGGCCATCTAGACAATCAAAACAAAAACAAAAACAAAAAAAATTTCTAGAGAAAAAGGTTAGGTGTTAGTAACCAACAAAATTATTACAAAGTTAAACGTAGCAAAATCGCTTGTTCCCCGGCAACGGCGCCAGAAAAGCTTGTTGACGCTCCTTAGAGCGCCAATTTACGTACCGCAAGCGCACGGATCGTGTAGCTTTTCCCTTAGGGTATTCCCCCAAGGTTTATCAATCCACGGAACAAGTGTATTACTATGCTTAACTAAGCACTAATGATGTTGGTAAAAGATCTATATTGAATGATTGATTGTGAAATAGATCTAATCTAACCAATCTAATCTAATCTAGACTAGTGAGCAATGGTAGGTGTGTGCACGAGATATGAAGAGCATTTGTCCATAGGGTCTAGGATCACTAGAGATGTAATTACCAAGCAATGAAGAACGAATCTAATCTTCCAAAAGGTGTGTTCCAAGATCAAAACCTTTCCCTCCCGCATACTGTCACTACACGAGGATAATCGGTAACGAATCAACAAGAACATGATAGTTGATGTAATCTAAGTAAACCATGCAAGAGCAAAGCAAACCCAAAGCCAAGTCGCGAACTATTAGGCATCAAAGCATCATCAACATGAATCATGATAGATCAATCTCATAAAGGATTCGACAATTACAACTCAAGATCTCCTTACAATCCCATGAACAAACGAGGACTTTACCCCATGAAGCTAAGCGAAGCGTTGTCGATCATGGTGACGAAATCTCCTGCAATGGATGGATCCCTTGCTGTCCTCCAACTTGCAGTGGCACCGAGGGACGATGAGGCCTCCGAAGTCGCCTTTCTCTTGTGTCTAACTCGAATGGATCTCTGAAACTCGTCTCTGGATGCTTCCTCTCTCTGCGATCCTCTAGATGCCCCCCTTTGACGGCGGCTTCGGGGCATTTATAGGCAGATATGGTCGGTGGTTTTGGTAAAACATAGATTAGGGTTGATGCATACTTCGTGCTGAAGGAAACTGAGACCGATTGGGCTCCGAAATGGGCTAGGCCGTCCGGCCCAAGGGCTCCAGGCCGGCCGGCCTGGGCCCTTTCTGGCCCCTTTCGGTCCCATCTTTCGCGTGTGGCCTCTTTCTCTTATTCCTCATCTTAGCCCAGTTGTAACCATGCGTCAAAACATATCCGATAATGTCCAATTTCCTGTCAAAATGCAACATGCTCCAAAATTCAGGACAAAATCGAAAAAGGTCAAGTTCGGGTGCCAAGTGGTGGGTTAGTACATGAATCATCCCGTAGAATTTACCAAAACAACTCCTAATCATATAGTAAAATGGGTACTTAAGGAGCGCCAACACTATTCATAGTGAGTTCGTTCTTGGTTATCTTGCTATGTTAGTAGCTTGCTTAGCCTTGATCTGTGCTTATTCAAGTTATAGTAGTTGCTTGCTTAGACCAAATGATCTGGGTAAGGATATCGGTTAATTGTGCTTTCGGGCTTGCTCTAGCATCTTACCTGTCGTTCCGAAGGTTGGGGGACCCGGGGGTGCTAGGGTAGTGACCTCATATGCGGGCATGGTGCCCGGGTATGCGGGATCCTTCAGATATGACGGTGCTCCACGGTGTGACTGGGGTAGACCGCAGGTGGTGACAAGCCTGTCGGTCCGCCGGGAAGCTGCTTCTCAGTTAGCGTACTCCCCGATGTTCGGGTATCGTGTAGGAGTTCATGCAAAGATGAAATGGGACTGGATGTTCTCCAGTGCGGGTCATTCTCCCTGATGTCCCTAATTTCCCGGCACCTGTAGTTCTAAGCATGTGACTAACATAACTTATCAGCTAACATGAATAGTATACTAGGATCTTTGCCTATGCTCCCACTAACCTTAGGATTGCTTGTTTATTCTTTATTCATGAGAGTTGTTTGTTCTGTGTGTGTCACATTACCCCTGATTATCTATTATTTATCACTTACCCCTGTATAGTTAGTGGTCTTCATCTTACTTCATATGTGTCATGATTATGGAACTAGTAAATAAACTTTACACAACCTTGCCATCCCTTGGGAAAATATAAATAACGATACCCTGAATACTTCCGGGTGAAATGCTACAACGGTATATCCGTGCGCTTGCGGATCCTTCTGTAAACATTAAGAAATGTCAACTGTACAACGGCATTTCCGTGGCACCGTTGCTAGGAACTAACCCCTCCTAGTGGCGACGCTAAGAAATGTCAACAGCCGGCCTCATCTAGGCCAGCCGGCCCCAACTTCAGTGAAATCGATAACCATCAGTTTGCGCAGCAAGTTGATGGCCTCCAGAAGCTAAATCCAGAAGATGCAAAGCAAAGGCCAAAAATCATAGGTCGGCCAGCCTAGGTGAGGCCGGCTGGCCCAACTTTTCCACGCAATCAGCCCATCTTTTTATGGTGGCAAGTAACTGACATGAGGAGGTTGGAGGTGGTGGAACCCACGCATGGTGGCAGCAGGAGAATGATTAGAGGAGAGGATTCCCTTTGGATTCCATGAGCATCTCCACTCTCCCAAGTCACCTCCAAGCTATAAATAGGACCCCTCTCCCCTCACTCTCACTTGTACCATCCCTCACCACTTCTCTCCCACTTGGGGAGGCACCTCTTCAGGTGGCGCTTCCCCGCGTAATTCAAAGGTTAGTTCGAGAGTTAGAGTCAGGAGCTCTCTTCGGTTCTGGAGTTGTCTTCAGGAGTCTTGGTATGAGTTCCATTGTATCTTTACTTTTATGTAAGACTTTGCCTGTTTAATATAGTGGTTTTCTCCGTATTTCTTCCATGCCTTATTTACATTCCACAGTACTTTCTAATGTTTAGATTAGTACCGGAATAGTTGTGGAGTTAAGTTGCTGGGTTGTTCTCTAGTATTTTCTTTCATTCCCGGGATCCCTTGTCCGCGTGGTAGCAAGTTCTATCCATTTGGGATTTCTTCTTTCCTTAACGTGAGGCAGAAGTCAGTGACTTGACAGTTTAGGCATGGTGCTTAGACTTGATAGTTATCTTGGGTTGTGTTCCACCCCACGGCATCGCAGTGGTAGGTGACAGGTGGTGACAGCCCTGTCCATCCTTTGCAGTCCACCACGTTCTGGTGTTTTCATAGCAGTAGTTGCCGACGGACATTGGACTCTCTTCGCATCCCAGTTTGAGTCCTTCTCTTAGGCTGCCAAAGTGAATGAAAGATAATCCTAGATTACATTTCCACTGTGTTCGGGTTCTATAGCAAGCCATCTCCCTCGCAGCTTCTATACCTCTCGTACAGTGCTACCTTAACCTACATTCCTACCCCTTGGCATGAGAATGACCCATCATAGGAACCATGCTCTTGACTTGTTTCACTCCCGGCTATCAGTATCCTTGTGGTGAGGATGCGTGCCATTATCTTTCCCTTCCTTCCATACCATTTGTTTGGAATAGGTGATGACATTTAGATGACTGATAACATAGTATCCATTGCTCAACTGCTTCCCATGGGAAATGCGATACTCTGGAATACTCTTGAGTGAAATGCTACAATGGTGTTCTGTGCACTTCTGGAGTTATTCTAAAGGCTTATAAAATGGCAGCAAGCATTTCTAGCGCTGTTATCGGGAAGTGATGAGCTGGATATTATTTTATCGTTTGTCTTTTGTTATCACCTTTTCGTTCAAAACCACCAATTTTTTCCATACCCCTAAAAAAGAAAATAAAAAAACCTTATTTTTTTTATTTCCACACACCATCTCCCCTTATTTATAAAAAAAAACACACTGCACTCCACCATGATTTGGACTTAGACTATGATTCCTAGTCTAGGATGTTTGGAAAACCCTCTGTGCAACTGCAGGAACTTCGATGCGGGTTGTTCAACTCAAGGTCATAATCATCGCAATGCACAAGAAGAGGAATTACCATATAATCAGGAGATGCAAGATGGAATCAATGCTGCAGCAAGTTCAATAGGTTCTCTGTCCTCGGACTGCTGGCATCAAACGAATTCGAGTATGTGAGAGGTCCTGCTTTTGACCCAAAACTGAGCCCTTCCGGGAGGTCGCCCGAGGTTTGCCATAACTTTGCTCATCTTTATTTCCATATGAATTGAGCTCTTCCATGATTATGCTTCATCTATCTCGTATGCTCTAGTTTAAGTGTACTTGTGTACGGTATGCTTATAGGCTCATTTAAATTAAGCGTGGTGCTTCGATTAATTAGCCTTCTTTAATCAAATTTGACATGGAGTTGAAAATGGTTAATGAATCAAGAGCAAAATACGTGCATAGATGTCACGTGTGTATTGGTGTGGACTAACCCATGTAGGAGGCTCATTCGAGTGGGAAGGTCTCCAAGTTCAATTCACTATGAAGATAAAGCAAGGTCTGAAGTCACACTTCATCAACATAGCAAAGGATATAAGGAGACATATCGCTGTGAGTACATTACGGAAACACCCCTCATTTTCATAATTAGATACCTCATGTTGTTGCAGTTTGTCCTCAGACTTTGTCTTGAGATATGCCAAAAAAAAGGAAAGATAAATGGTGAACAACAAATAAAAATAGAAAAACCAATAGAATTTTGGCAACAAATAAGGACCATGCTAACTAAATCTTTGAGGCTAGCATAGGAGCAACTACTCCTGGTCATCAAGTTAGATTCTAGTATCTCTTGGACCTTCGGGTATTTGTTCAATAAACTTTTGCAGGAAAGACTAAAGAATGTTGTCACCAACACCCCTTAGTTCAATGAAATTTGCACGTGGAACTAGATTGAGGCCAGCACTCAAATAGCGAAAAGTTACCTAGATGGATTCCTTATGATATGCAAGGCACACTGAGAGTTTGGATCACTAGGGCTTGACCACCCTATGCATGGTTGACTTTTCAAAAAGTCTACCAGGAAAACTTCTCCGGAGAATGGGAACCAAGATGGAACCCAGCGAGTCCGACAGCAGTATGGCTCAGCGCCTCTTGTGCTGTCAGAAAGAAAACCTGTTATCAGTACAGTGCAACCCTACCCAACACAATCCGAGAAGAGAAAAAGCATCCATGATACACACGGTATCACTCTCAAGTGGATCACAATAGCTTGAAAACCCCTTGGGTGATTATGGAGCAATTATCGGCAAAATGCTCAAGTTCAAGTATAGTCATACTCCTTTGTCCCCACTACAACGTGGCTAGAGTTGGTGGACGCGATTAGGTTCGTACCATGAGGAGCAGAAGATATTCGGTGACCAAGTCCCTTGGCAGCGTGTCTTGCGTATCGCGCGCACTGTTAAAGGAACAAGATTTGTGCCCACACCAGAATATCTTCGTCCCATGAACTTCGCGTGCTAGACACAGAGCTGCTCCCGAAGAACCCTGTATGCAGGGCAACATAAGCATAGCGAATGTGAACAACCTCATCACGTTGGACATGGATACCATCTCAACTCTGAGAGACAGTTCCGCAACACTTCGTCGCACAAGTTGGACATGGATACCCTCTCATATTTGAGAGACAGTTCCGCAGCAAGGCGAAGATGATCAAAGAATAGAGACTGAGAAACTTAGCTCAACATCAATCGCAAGGAGGAAGATTGTATTTTAAGCTCATAGGTGAAGCTGCACTCACAATCAAAGAGATCCTGCCGATGCTTGACACAAGCATCCTTGACATATTCATTAAAGAATCCCTGGTTGAAATGTGGAACAATGAATACCAAGGAGCACTATGGTGGCCGTTGAAGGTAAATCTTCAACAAGGTCTAAGCTTGGGGGAGAATCCGCTAGGTAAGTGCCTCAAGTGCCTCGTGCTTTACATTCCTATCATGCTTCCTGCTGCAAATGCCATAAAAGTAAAGAGAGTTGTCTTTCTCCTTTAATAAAAATAAATTAAAAAATAATAAATAAAACATGCATACAAATTTGCTTAAAAAACCAAAATAAAATTGTTTTCAACAAATAAGATTCACTCCCGTGCTATAATGCTAGAACCTTGTTTATATCCTTGCTTAAAGGAAATGATGAATAGTTGCTCTGTTAATTTCTTGCAAGCACTGTTAGACCCGGGGTAACGGGACTGCTTATTGGCATAGAATGTTCTAGAGTAAGGGATAGCACATGGATGTACCTTACCGCTCTTGTAACTACCCGAATAGGCATAGAACTAGCTGCAGTACAAGGAAACTACCCGACCGTGTTGTAAGTAGGACTCCAACAATATTGGGCTAGGACTTTCCATGTAACCCTGTCTCCCCCCCCGTATATATAAGGGCGGGCAGGGACCCCCCTTGAAACACATCAACACCTAAGGCAATACAAGCAACCACACAGGACGTAGGGTATTACGCACCTCGCGACCCGAACCTGTTTAAATCCTTGTGTCCCTTGCACCATTGAGTTCTAGAGCAGTCAATCCCTACCTACAATCCTACTGCTAAGGGTATCCCTAAGCAAGCTTGGCAGTAAACACCGACAGCTGGCGCGCCAGGTAGGGGAATTGGCGAGTTCATCGGCGAATTCGATGGCCACCTTCGCTTTCAGCACCATGGCGTTTCCTCAAGGCACCACCTTCATTTTCGACTGATGGGTCTGCATCGCCAATGGCTCAGGTGGCTTTGATAGCCACTTAGCCAATCTCGTCGAGCCGAAGACAATCTCATCAGAAAGTTGCAATGCCATCACTGGATCAGATGATCACGGCGACATGCTGCTTCCCAATCTCGCCAAAGAGATCGAGCTGAAACTCGACGACAAATCGAGTTCTACTCGGACTCAGATCGACTTCTGCTTGGGTCCTACTCGGGTTGAGACTCTTTTTTCTCAACCCATCTTTGGGTTGAACAATGCGTCATCTGCCTACCAGTGGATGATCAAATCCCTCTACTCTTCATATGAAGATAGCTCGGATCAAACACTATGCGTCGAGAACTTCTCAGCCACTGCCAGCCGGGGGGCACCCGTTTTTGACATATACTCGGACTCAGATGAGTCATCCAATGACAATCTGGATCCCTTAATCGATGCGCTGGCGAAAATCCAACTCAAGTCCTGCCATGATTACTCATTTGCGGAACTACTCGACAACCTTCGAGAAGTTGCCAGCATCAATGATCTTCTATTCCAACATGGTACCCCCCTTACACCCATACGGGAAACCGACTCCAGGGGAACTGAACTAGCTGATTATGAATCAGACTTTGAAAGCTACACCCTTGAGCGTCTGGTCTCCGTGATTAATCGACAAGATGGGGGCGCTCCCAGTCAGCATGATCCCAATGAAACTCCATATCTGATTTCAGACGACGATCTGATCGTAGAAGCCCCACAAGATGAAGATGAAGCTACTCGAATAGCCTGCAGAGCAAGAAATCAACGCAGGGGGGGAGCACAGGGCCTGAGCTACCGAGCGCGCTCACATCGACCCGTGTAATCTTAACCGGGAATTCGACAACGTAGCAGATCCAATCTTCACCACTCCCATCGCCGCAGTGATAGAAGCTACCTTGCGCCTCATGCAGATGCCACGCAACCCACAAACAGAGTGCATCATACAGCTTACTCGCCACGCCGTGGAACAACTCGAGAGACAACATCCCTTGTCCTCACTTCATGGCACCCAATCCAGGGCTACTGCAACAGCAGCACCTCAAGCAAGCCGCACCCCGAGAGGCAATCACCGTCAACTACAACAGCAAAACCAAAGAAACCAAGAGGACCAAGCAGTCGTTAGCAGCCATCGCCCTTGGGGCGGACAACTTGCAGCAATCCAAGCTCTGAGGCCTCAACAGAACCGCAACAACAATCCTGGACGCAACCATGAAGAAGTAGCCGACTCTAGGATGGATGCACGGGATATCATCAACGCAAGACGCCAAGCACATCTTGCAGACAACTTCGAATGCTTTCCAGCCCTGAGTAGCATCTTCGACAACATCGAGTACCTAAAGGACTTCAAACCCACAAACATCCAGAAGTACGACGGTAAGCAAGACCCTGCTCAATGGTTACGTTTATACTCGACCGCTATCAATGTTGTAGGAGGAGACACCTACACCAAGGTCCTCTGCTTCCCGATGGCCCTAGAGCCCGCACCTCTCACCTGACTGGAGAGCTTGACACGCGAGTCCATACACTCGTGAGAGGATCTCAAGAAGGTCTTCATCGACAACTTCCAGGGATCTCTACATCGAGTAGCTACTTGACATGCTCTTGCAATTTGCAAGCAACAGCCAGGCGAAGCATCAGGTACTTCATCAAGCGCTTCTTCGACACAAGGGCAACCATCGCCAACGTCTCTGATGAAGATGTCATCCACTACTTCCACGACAGCATAACCACCCAATCACTTTACCGTGATTTTGGGCGTAACCATCCCAAAACGGTGGTGGCACTACGCGACATGATGCAGCGATGGGCAGATGAGGAGGAACAAGAGCGCAACCGCTTCGCACGCTGTAACAACGACAACAATGGGAAGCGTAACAATGATTGTGGAGGCCCCAGTAACCAGCAGGATCCTACGCGCAAGCGCAAGTCGGACGATACCGTCGGCACTATGGATCGCACCCCGCGCGGTAGAAAACAGAAAAGCCTCAGGATCAGTTCGACAAGATCCTGCATAACAAGAGGTGCCCGATCCACCCCAAGAGTAACCACTCGATGTTCGTGTGCACAATCATACGCAAGTCCTTCCAGTACCCGCTGCCATATGCACCCAAGAAGAAGCCCAACAAGGAGGATGATGATGACAAGAAAGACCCTGACGTGTTCCAGAAGCCCGAAAACGTGGTCAACGTCATATTTGGAGGAGACCCAAGCTTTTCCAAGTGAGCCCAGAAGCTACTACTAAGGGAAATCCTCTCAGTCGAGCCTGCAATTCAGAGACCCTAGAAATACAACGAGGTCCCCATTACTTCTCCAGGGAGGACTAATGGACCAGCTTCTTTGAACCAGGAAAGTTCCCACTAGTACTCGACCCGGTCGTCCAGGGCTCCAAGCTAAATCGAGTACTTATCGACGGTAGTAGTGGGCTCATCCTGATCTTTGCAAGCACATTGATGAAGATGGGCCTCAACTATATGAGCTTACTTACGCCAAGTAAAGCTCCCTTCTACGGCATCGTTCCAGGAAACTCCTCTACACCAATTGGCTCGGTTACCCTACCAGTCACATTTGGTACGAAGCAAAACTTCCGGACAAAGTACATTAAGTTCGAAGTAGCCGACTTAGAATCATCCTACCATACCATCTTGGGAAGACCAACACTGGCCAAATTTATGGCCGTGCCTCACTACATCTACTTACTCCTCAAGATGCCAGGAAACACAAGAGTCCTTTCTCTACGTGGGGACCTCCTCAAGTCCTTTGAGTGTGACAAGGAGGTAATTGTCCATGCCTCCAGCATCCAATTACCCAGTTCCGTGAGAGAGATACTCGCTGCCTCCAAGGAGCTATCACTCAACAAGGACTCAATGCCCTCAAAGAAGTCGATCCAGACGGTAAAACTAGCTGGAGATGTGGGCACCAAGTCCATCCAGCTACAAGTGGGAGATGATTCCAAGACTGCTATTATCAGAGCTGGCCTGAGCGACAAATAGGAATTCGAACTCGTCAATTTCCTTAGGGCTAACGGAGACGTATTCGCGTGGAAGCCAGCGGATATGCCAGGGGTGCCCAAGGAGTTGACCGAGCATGCCCTAATGGTCGATTCCACAACTACTCCAAAGAAGCAGCGACTACGACATTTCTCCCCAGACAAGCGAGAAGCCATCAAGAAGGAGCTGGCAAAACTTCTCGCAACAGGGTTCATCAAAGAGGTTTACCACCCCGAGTGGTTGGCCAACCCTGTACTCATCCAAAAGAAGAACAACAATGATTGGAGGATGTGTGTCGACTACACTGATCTGAACAAGCTTTGCCCAAAGGATCCTTTCGGGCTACCTTGTATTGATGAAGTAATCGAGTCAATAGCAGGATGTGTCCTACTATCCTTCCTCGATTGCTATTCAGGCTATCACCAGATTACCCTGAAAGAAGAAGACCAAATCAAGATGGCATTCATCACTTCATACGGGGCATACGCCTACAAGACCATGTCTTTTGGGTTAAAAAACACTGGTGCTACCTACCAGCGTGCGATATAGCTATGTTTTGCTGGCCAGCTACATCGCAATGTTGAAGCTTATGTTGACGATGTCGTTGTCAAGACTAAGAGCCAGGACCAGTTCATATCTGATTTGGAAGAAACATTCAATAGCCTCCGAAAGTTTTGTTGGAAACTTAACCCAACAAAGTGTGTCTTCAGCGTACAATCTGGAAAACTACTCGGGTTCATCATTAGTCACCGAGGAATTGAAGCTAACCCCGAGAGGATCAATGCCATCATGGCCATGGACACTCCAACAACAATCAAGGATGTCCAGAAGCTTACAGGCTGCATGGCAGCCCTAAATCGGTTCTTGTCTAGACTTGGTGGACAGGGCCTACCCTTCTTCAAGCTCCTCAAACGACAAGATAAGTTTGAGTGGACTACAGAAGCCATGGAAGCACTCAAGAACCTTGAGCATCATCTCCAGTCACCGCCAATTCTTACAGCTCCACTACCAAGAGAGGAACTACTCCTCTACATCACCGCGACTACTCACGTAGTCAGCACGACAATTGTAGTCGAACGCCCGTAGGAAGGCCACACCTATGGGGTCCAGAGGCCAGTATACTTCATCAGTGAAGTACTTTCTGTATCAAAGGTCAGGTCCCGTCAATTCAAAAAATTCTCTATGGAATTCTAATCACATCCAAGAAGCATCACCACTACTTCGATCAGTACAAGATCTCAGTTATCACTGACTTTCCATTGGCAGATATACTCCATAATCGGGATGCCACTGAAAGAATTTCAAAGTGGGCAGTAGAACTGGGAGCCTTGGAAATTAAGTTCAAGCCAAGAACAACCATCAAGTCACAGGCACTAGTCGACTTGTTAGCTGAATGGCGGGAAAATCAAATCCTAGCACCTCACAATGTTCCAGAGCATTGAGTAATGTACTTTGACGGCTCACTCAAGCTCGATGGAGGTGGCGCGGGAGTCTTATTCATCTCTCCCAAAGGGGAACAACTCAAGTACATGTTTCAAATCCTGTTCAAAGTGTCCAACAATGAAGCAGAGTACGAGGCATTGTTGCATGGGCTGCGCCTAGCGGTTTCCCTCGGCATCAAGCAACTACTGGTACACGGCGACTCTCTACTCATCATTCAGCAAGTCAACAAAGAATGGGACATCAACAAGTTTACCATGGACGCGTACGTTGAAGAAATCAGAAAGCTCAAAAACAAGTTCTCAGGATCGGAAATCCACCACGTAGATCGTGACAACAACATGGGAGCCAATGTCCTTTCCAAACTCGGATCTACTCGAGCAGCTGTCCCACCTGGAGTCTTTGTCCATGAATTACACCATCCATCAGTCAAGGTTCAAAATCAACAAAACACTGATGTGGAGGCCTCGGCCACAATCAAGGAGGTGATGAGGATCGAAGAAGACTGGCGGATCCAATTCATCGACTTCATCATGGAATTCAAGCTTCCACCGCATGTCGAAGCTAAAAGCGCTGAAGTAGCGCACATCATCAGGCGAAGCAAAGGTTTTGTCCTAGTCGGCGACAACCTGTACAAACGCTCTGCCTCAGGCATCCTCATGAAGTGCGTTACTCAAGAGGAAGGCAAGGATATCCTAAGAGAAATCCATGAAGGAGTATGCGGCAACCATGCTGCGTCAAGGACACTAGTCGGCAAAGCATACAGATCTGGTTTCTTTTGGCTAACCGCCATATCAGACACAGAAGATGTTGTCAGAAGATGCCCTGGTTGCCAATTCTTTGGCAAGAAGACTCACATCCCAGCACACAACTTGATTACAATCCCTCCATCATGGTCATTTGCTTGTTGGAGTCTGGACATGATCGAACCTCTCACCGTAGCTCCAGGAGGATTCAATCACATACTAGTAGCAGTCAACAAGTTTACCCAGTGGGTCGAGTACAAGCCAATCGTCAAGATCTCCTGAGATAGGGCACTGGACTTCATCCTCGACATCATACATCGGTTTGGTTTCCTTCACACTATCATTATAGATCTGGGTTCTAACTTTACATTGCAATCTTTTTGGGATTTCTGCGAAAATTTCTGCGTAGATGTTGAATATGCTTCAGTGGCTCACCCATGGGCCAATGGTCAGGTAGAACGTAGTAATGGCTTAGAACTCGACGGCTTGAAAAAGAGACTCTACGGCGCCAATTCTAAAAAGGGTGGCAAGTGGATTCAAGAATTACCCCATGTAGTCTGGGGGCTGCGAACGCAGCCTAGCAAAGCAACTGGACAATCTCCTTTCTTCCTCACTTATGGATTGGAAGCTATACTACCCGCGGACATCATGTGGAAGTCTCCAAGAGTAGAGGCTTACCAAGAAGGAGAAGCAGATGAAGCTCGGTAACTTGAGTTAGATACAGTCGAAGAAGCAAGGATCAATGCTTTGACATAGTCGGCTAGATATCTTCAAGGAGTCAGACGCTACCATGATCGCAATGTCCAGAAAAGATCTTTCAATGTGGGAGATCTAGTTCTATGATGAATTCAATATTAAATAGGACTGCACAAGTTAAATTCCATATGGGAGGGACCTTTCATTGTGTCTAGAGTTACAAGACCAGGATCCCACAGAATTACTGATGCTGATGGTAATGAAGTAACCAACTCTTGGAATATCGAGCACCTGCACAAGTTCTATCCTTGATTTAGTTATATGATAAGGGTCTCAGCTGATCTCTTTAATAAAGTACCTCTTGACTACATTAAAGGCAATAATCAAACTGATACTCTCTAGATCGACTACTATTATTAAAGGGTTTTTCCAACCAGGGTAATCTTTTCAGAGTCATACCGACTTGGACAACCCAATCTGGACAGCCTACATAGTTTTTTCTACTGGGATAACCTATTAAGGTTTGTCCGAATAGGATAAGTTTACAGGCCACATCCTTGTCCTCTGCATAGGACACATTCTACTCACTCGCTGTTGGTATTTCTTAATGTTCACATAATAATCCGCAAGCGCACGGAAGATACTATTGTAGCACTTCACCCAGAGAGTATTCAGGGTATCGTATTTTCACAGGGAATGGAGGTGCAACAATCTTCTGGCTAGTTTAACCCAGGAGAACAAGAGGTAGGAGAGCCTTGGGTAGTGTGGTTTATCTAAAGATAGGGATCAAGGTAAGGTAGACTTAGGCTTTCACTCATTTACTTCGGGCACCGGTCTGACCCATGTACTGTTAGGGACCTCCGGCTTGTGGCTCTACGCCGTACTCGGACAGCGGGGAGTGCACTAACCACGAAGTAGCATCGTAGCGGACTGACAGGGCTATCACCACCTGTGGTCTACCCCGCAATACTGTAGAGTACGAGGCAAACAAAGGCAGTCTAGGGCCTAGACACCACGTCTAATCCTTCAATTACTACTCTAGCGGCGTACAGGGTTACCCGTCTTTATCAGGGGCCCTCTACCAGAGCATACATTACAAGAACATACGATGAACCCATAAACGAATAAATAACTTAAGAATACTTAACCAAGAACTTAACAGAAGATAAACTCCGGATACTTACTCAAGTGATTCATACCCGTTGAGGTACAAGACAAAGAGAGGCCGACAAGTCCGGCTCTTCTCCGATCCTACTCCTCGCACACTTCCTACTCTAAAGATACAAGTGGAACACTACTACTACTTCTCCTCCTTGAAGTGTATGAGAATGGAATGGGAATTGTGAATGCCTTGAGAGGGTGTGTGGAGGCCCCTTTTATAGCTCCAAAGGTCGGTTCCCGCCATCTTCTAATATGGGAACATGCCAAACCGACATCAGGAGGATAAGATCAGCCTTCCCGCCAAATTTCACCGGGAAACACCTCCATGTGGGTCCTGATGTCAGATGGTCGGTGCCGGGGCTTGGTTGGTCGGTTTGGTCTGGTTTGTGGGCCTCCTTTTGCATGTGTGACACAGCATTGGATATTATGTTCAATTGTATTGCGACTTTTGTCTGTTTTTGCTCTATTCCGGGTATGGGTGCCTGCAATTCAAGAATCACCAAAACTCGTGGAAATGGTTAGAAATAAGCCCTATAGCTATGTTTGGTGTTCGAATATTATGAAAAGATGCAGGAGTTGACGGCTTTATTTCTGACTTAAGGACCATCAACACTCGCTCGAGTAGATTTATGGGTATCTTTACAAGTTTGTCCAACTTGGGTAGTCCGACGGGGTTCATCCTAACAAGTCAAGTCTAAAGATGACTCCAGCCTTTCGCTAAAGGCACAACTACTCGCTCGCTCGAGTACGTTTTGGATACTTTTAAAAATTTTCCTACTTGGGTAACCCGATGGGGTTCATCCTAACCGCTCAATCTTAATAGCTACTCCAGTCTACAAGATAGACACTCTACTTGCTTGCTCGAGTAGATTATGGATATCTCTATATAGTTTTTTCTATCTGGATAATCCGACGAGATTCATCGTAACCGATAAACTATGGAGACTACTCCAAAATAACATCCTACTTGTTTGTTCGAGTAAATTGTATATCGACTACTTATCCTATGATTTTAGATCAAAGCTTCTGAAGATACATCAACAGGATAAAACAGTGATTTATAAAACAAAGACAAGTCTGCTCAGATCTAAGGAATTATTACAGGCAGATTATTCTCCTAGGTTCTTCAGGATCTTCTCAGCAATTGTCTCTGTTTCCTTACAATAGCCAAGGAAATCCTGATCCGAGCAATCAGCGGCTATTCCTAAAGCTACAGGAGCTAAGTTATGCTGGGGCCAGTAAGATTTTACAAATGCAAGCATGTGTGATAGGTAGTTCTTTTAGGTCGCCGTCATGAAGTCGATAATCTTTCTGGGAGCTTCTTCTAAGCGCTCGACTAGAGATTTACTACTCAATGCTTCTCCTTCTTAGGAATCTACCATGTTGACAATTGCTTGAGCTGCAGCCACCAGTCGATCATGATCACCTGATGGACCTATGCAGAGAATGAACACTTCAGCAATTTTACACAACAATGATAAAAGATGACTAGGTATACTTCGAGTACTTACAAGCCTGGGTAGTCTGCAGTTGCTCCTGAAGCTTGGCCTTCTCCTCTTCCAGGCGCTTGATCTGCTGCTTCATGTCATAAATTTCTCACGTATGCTTTCGGTTGGCTTCATATAACTGATTGCGCATAGCGAGAGTTTGATCAAGGCGCTTGGCAATCTTGGCATTTTTTTGAGCCAAGGTGTTCCGATTGTCCACGGTCTTATATAAAGGATGAGACTTCAAGAAGGACCTATTGGCAACATCCTATAAGGCAAGAGATGACAAGTCAGAGATCATAGCTACTCGATATTGAGCAAGATCGGAAAGGAGAAGATTTACCTTGGTGAATTTGAAGCTCCATTGCATATAATCTGCAAGCTTTTGTATATTCTCCACAGAAAATAGAGGATCATCAAAGAGTTCCTTACCCAACTCTTCTTGAGTAGAAGGGAGAGATTGGAAGGGTACTACTCGAACACTAGATCTACCCACCCTCCAGCCTCTCCACCACTAGCAGCAGCACCACCACCGGTGGAATCACTAGTAGTTGCAGACAGAGGAGTTTGTTCAGCAGATGGAGCAGATTTCTCTGCTCCAGGTGTGCCTCCCTCCAATGTACCAGATGTGCCCACCTCCTGGAATGCTGCAACATCAGAGCTCTCGATTAAACCGATTATTGGTGAATCAGGGGCTGATCGAGTAGATGCCTCAGGATCGCTCTCTACCCAGTTACGGAAGTCTTGGAGCTGAGCTTTTTCTTGCTCAGGAAAAAATTGAATCCTAGAAGAATCAGAATCTGCATAAATTGATGTGGAAGTCGTCAAGATACTTACTCGCCGCTTGTTGGCAATCCTTAGCCTACACGAATTACTCCGCAAGCGCACAGAGACCGATGTAGCTTTCACCTTGGAGTATTCTAGGGTATCGGATCCAAGGGGAACGATAAAGCACGACCAAACCTAGAACTAGTTCAACTGGACCCACCAGGGGAAGAGAGGTAAGTGGGCAGAGGGTCTAACGTCAGTTAGCCAACTCATTACCCAGAATACTTGCAACTAAACTATCTCGATCTGCTTCGGCGGCCTAAGCAAAGGGCTCAGACAGGGGTGAGAAGGGGCCCAACATACTTTTGGCAATCCTACTGCTATGAAAACACCCAAATGTGGTGGACTACAAAGGACGGACAGGACTATCACCACCTGCCGCCTACCACTACGGTGCCGTGGGGTGGAACACAAGCCTATGTAACTAACCAAGTCTAGGCACCATGCCTAACACTATCGAGTTACGTACTCCTGCCTACCGGCAAGAAAGAAAGCACTCTCAAATAAGTAGAACTTGCTACTTACGCAGACTAGGGATCCCGCAGATCAAAGAAAGAAAGTAACAAGTAACTGAAGTAAAGAGGAAGACTAGCAAGATACCAACGAGAGACGAGGAATTTCACTCCGAAGATGCTTCATTCCTCTGAGGTGGCTTACAAAAGTGGAGTAAGGCCGAGAGAACTTGGCACCGGTCCTTTACTTTGGCTTCCACCAAGACTCTCACCTCACACTCTCCCTATTCTACTAAGTGGGACTACATCTTGCTTGGGACTCTTCTCTTCTCCAAATGGTGTGTCTTGAATGAGGGGTGGAGGCTCCATTTTATAGTGCTTCCAAGGCGGTTATCACGAGGTCGCCTACACTTCACACAAGGAGGTCAGCATCGTAACTTCCACGCAAAGGCTGGACATGTGGCGTGACAAAGTCAGGCCGGCCAGCCTCCCCTAGGCCGGCCGGCCTACGAGTCACTCCATCTGTCCACCGCCTTCGATTTGACGCTCCTGATGCTCCCTGGAGGTCGGTGCAAAAGGCCGTTCATCAAACCGACATTCTTTGGGCCGGGCAGCCTGGCTCTGGAGGAATTTCGGCCCTCCGTTGCCCCGACACACTCCTCAACGGCTGGAGATTACTCCTAGATGGATAGTTATCTTGTGCTCTGATCATGGCACAGAATTCCTCTGTTTTGCCTAAGGGTTCAAGCCTTCCGATTCCAACTCATACATTTTGGGAAACTACCCATTGGAATGGCTTGAATTCTCCCTCTGGATGATACTGGTAAAATCTCATGCCAAGATTCCATAGAAAGTATGCCGGTCGGCTGGATTCGGGCCTTCCGGTCCAAACAGTGTCCGTTTTGGGTCAACTTTGGATATGTTATTCCTGAGATCAAATATGCACCTAAACTTGTGGAACTCATTAGATATAATGGTTATGGCATGGTTATGACCTATGTTTCATGAAATCAGGCGTAGCGTTGGCAGCGAAAATCATCGATATCGACCGCCAACACACCCCCACAGCCAGACTTTGCTCGCCCCGAGCAATAAGGTCGAAAAAGAGCGAAGCCTGGTTTCATGAACTCAAAGAATGCATAAGATTTATTTCTAAGCTTTCCTCATACCTTGGATTCCGGTGGCTAACACCTTCACCTTTGAATATTGATCCTCAGAACAACTCGATGGAGAACATAATTCACTTCCTTTTCTCTGTACTTGGAGGTTTTGCAAGATTTTCAAAACAGGAGGCATGCTCTCATTTCTTTCAACTCACTCTTAGTCTCTCAATTTGTGTTTGAACCTCACCAAGGTCTTTAGAGAAAACCTCTCCTAAGTTTAAGAAGGCTTTTGTGTAGCTCAAGGTAAGGATAAATTTGCATATCTTCCTCATTTATTTTGCTAGATCAAAGATCTTGTCTTTGAGAGATCATGTCACTTTTAGAACTTGGTCATGTGCATGTGTGTGTGAGGGATGAATGTCCTTTTGAGTGGTGTTTGACTTTGGCTTCTCCATCCTTCCCCTTGGTCCTTTTTTTTTGCTCGAGTAAGATTGTAGGCTCACTCACTTTTGTATTTTTTTCTCTTTTTTGGGGGGATGGAGAGCTTCTGGTGAACCACTTTTGATGGACTTTATTGATGAATGTGCATAGTGGATGACCAAAGTACTTGATGATCATGACATCTCTCGAAAGGCAACGATGTTTGATCAAGCTCAAAATGTCAAAAGATAGCTATGTGGGTTGAATTCTATTCAAGTATGGCTCTGGATAGGACTTGTATTGGTTGAAAGTAAATGTGAGTTGCCTCATTTTAGCTTTTTAAAGAAAAACTCCAAGACTTCGAATTAGAAAGAACATGTCTCGCATTTTGTCATATCATGAGGGTCAATAAACAAAAGTTCAAGTGATCCTATCATGCAAGTTCCAAAGATAACAAGTACTCGCATAAGAAATAAAACTTAGTCACCTTTGGAAGCCATGTGTGAATTCATCTCTTCCATGAGTTTCATCCAAATTTTAATTTATTTCATTTAGAACTGATTTTAATGAAAATCTGGAAGGAAAAGAAGGATGGGGTCGCAAACCTCCGTGACGAGTTGTACATGTAGATGTTTAGGCACGGGTGTAGTCTGGCTACCTGTCTTGAGTTGCATCAGATTTTGCTCAACTTCGCCAAGGAGTTCATCTCAGTGATGTTCATGATATTCATCTGCGCACTTGTTCAAAATTTTAGAACAGGGGGTTGGTTGGTACACAAACATGTGTACCAACCAACTAAAGCACAAGCATGAAGCATTTTTATTTTAGTTTATTTTAATTTAGTTTTTTTTCAAACATAACTGGGCGCTACTGAAACAAAACTTGAGAAATAAACTTGCGCCCATTATCCTAGACTAGGGTAAGGTACGTTTAAGGTCTGGCATTGAACATAGACGGGGGCTCTAGCTCGGAAAACTCATAGACGTCTATTTGTTTGATGGTAGTTTGGGCTCGAGGAACATTTTCAATGATTGAAGATGTTCCCGTCATTGTCCTGGAGGGTCTATTGAACTAGGCTCTTTCCACTTACTTCTAAGCTTGCCATGACCACACAAAGGAAGGTGGGAATTAAAGAGTGGTACCTTAGTCCCCAATTTGAAATGCTTGATCTTGACCTGCTTATCGTGTCATCTTTTCATCTGCTCCTTGTAGAGCTTGGAGCTGTGGTAGGCCTTCTTCCTCCATTCATCCAATTCAGCCCATTGGATTTTTCTTTTAACCCTGGCTGATTGGAGATCCATTTTCCACCTCTTAATTGCCCCATGGGATCTGAACTCAAGATCAACTGGTATACGACAACTTTTGCCATAGATCAGCTGGTGCGGTGATTGTCCTATCGGTGTCTTGAAGGCTGTTCGATATGCCCAGAGTGCCTTGGGTATCATGCTATTCCATCCTTTCCCCTTGGCATCTACAGAATGTTTCTGATCTTCTTGTCAGATGTTTCTACCTGGCCATTGGTCTAGGGATGGTATGGAGTAGCAGCCCGGTGGTTTTACTCTCAACTCGCTGAGACACTTCCTGTTGGTCTTGTCTTGTGAAGTGTGAGACTTCACCACCAGACACGACTCTTAGAAATTCAAAACAAGAAAATGTGATTTCTTGAACCATCTTCTTTGAATTCTTTGAGTCAGCCGCAACACAGAAAGTGCTTCACCCATTTGGACAAATAGTCCGTCGCCTCCAAAATGTACTTGCTCTGACATAGGGAAAGACTCACGAAGTGAACTCCCCATATGTCAATTACTTCCAACTGAAGGTTGCTCTTCAGTGGCAAAGCATCAGGGAATTGAAAATCTCGTACATCTTGGGCACCGCACAGATTCTTCAGCATCTCAAAACTTGGTTGGCTAGAATTGTACCTTCTGCCAAACCCAAGCATGGATACGGATCACTTGTAGTATCATCCTTATGATAAGGAGTAGCACGCTCAAGAATCTCGCAGGTCTCACATAGCGGGATGCAGCAGTGGAGTAAACCAATAGCACAGACTTGAATGGATAGGGATTCTCCCAAGGGTGGTATTTGCTGAGGTGAATTTAGCTTCTTCTTATCTTCGTCTAAAGGTATATATCCAGTCTCCATACACTTAATCCTCATACCTTGGTCTGGATATAGTGACCTCTAGAAGAGTATCATCTCTTGAGAAGTCAATCGTTACTTGAATCCCTGAGAGATGAGCAGCCACACAATTTTCTGCTCCTTCCTTATCTCTCGATTTCGAATTCTTGTAGGAGCAGAATCCAACGGATGAGTCATGGCATGACTTCCTCCTTGATCAATAGGTGCATTAGTGTAGCATGATCCGTGTATACTATCACCTTGGCACCATCCAAGAAGGAGCTGAACTTAAGGCAAATACCAATGCCAGAAGTTCCTTCTCCGTTGTTGCATAATTGAGATCAGGTCAATGTCTTACTTGCATAAGATTTGGCATAGTGTTGATATCCTTGCATTGGCCTGGCACTGCTCCGATGGCGTAATCATTTGCAACGCCGTGGCCTCGAAAGGAAATTTCCAATTGGGAGGATGTATGATGGGTGAAGAAACGAGTGCCTCATGGCACTCAATGTCTGAGGACAATCTTTTCTCTGACCATAAAGTGACACTTGTCCTTATCAAGGTCAAGGTGTGTTTCTTGGCAATTGCCAGAGACTGAGAAATCATCCATGAATGCTCTCAATTTGGTCAGAGAAAGTCACCATCTTACACCCCTGAAGCAAAGCTGGTGCGTTGCAAAGACCAACAGCATTCACCGGTAGGCGAATGTGCCGAGGGACAGGTGAAGGTAGTCTTACTTGGTCATATGAACTTGGTGATGACTAGAATATCCATCAAGGTATTAGAAGAATGAGTGTTTAGCCAACCATTCAAGCACCTCGTCAAAGAAGGGGAGAGGATAGTGGTCATTTCGGATAGTCTTGTTGACTATCAATACACGTCCTTGATGACATCCCACTGAGGTGTGATATCTCTACTCTCAAAGGTGAGTGCTCTCTTCTTTGGGACCACATGAACTAGGCTGACCAAAATACCGTCTTACACGGGGTTGATGACGCCCGCGTGCAGTAGTCTCAATACCTCTTGGTTCACTACCTTCCTCATCGCATTTTTCAGTCATCACTGGTGCTCTCAGGATGACTTATGGTCCGGTTCCATAAAAATGCGATGGATGCACAAGTCGGGGCTGATCCCCTTTCTAATCCTGGAGAGAATACCCAATGACGGACTGGTACTTCCTCTAGAACTGCAACGAGCCGCCGAGTCTCACTCTCTGTCAGCTTGTCATTGATGAAGACTGGCATGCTACTATTGTTGTTGGAGGAAGGTGCTCTTCATCCTAGAAGGCAGCGGTTTCAGCTCAAGAAGAAGATGTTGTGGTTTTTCTTCTTCGTTGAGCTTGAGGTCGCCGCTCGGATCTGTTTCCTAGGTGAATTGAAGGCACCTTCTTCAGAGATGCTCATTGCCTTCTCCATTGGGTCTTTCTCTGGTCTAGCCTTTTGCAATTGTATTGCCTGAATGGACTAGACTGACCGGGATCTTCTCTTTGTCATCCTTGAGTTATGAAGAGTAGCTCGGAATCCATTGGAGTTGACAAGTGGCCCTATTGGCTGACCGATCAAGAGAACTTATCACCTTCAGGGATATCAAAGATGTGGAAATCCAGAAAGATCTTTTTATGCCCCATCTTCAGGGACATATTAGGGGAAAATCTTCTTAATCTCCATCATCTGGCCGTCGATCCACTTCCGGTGCTTACGGGAGAAGGACACGAGTTCCTTCGGATCGTAGAAGTTCTCTTGTGGTGAAGCTTCCCCAATAGTGCAGAGGAGTTTTCAGGAATTGAATTCCGCTCCCTCTATCCATTCCTTGCTAGTGATCATAGTGAGACCCTCAATCTGTGATGTAGCATCAGGAATGAATGCCTCAGATCTTGAGGTAATGCACTTATGCTCCTTCGGCATGTTCGAAACAAGAACGAGGTAAAGATGAGCATTGGCATATCATCAACGAGTTGCTCATGATCTGTGGACTTGATTGGTTCGGTAATTCCATTATGTGTGGTGGAGGTGAGAGGATGCAGCTGATAGAGTGGTCAGTTGGTTTGGGTGGAAAAAGGGCTCCGAAAACCAACAAAATGTTGCTTCAGCATCTTCCGGAATACGATGAGGAGTCCCAGATTTTGCCATTAGCAAAAATCTTTCCCATGCTGTTCCAAGTGCAAACACTTTGGTAGCAGGGAAGCAAAAATTCATCCATCAACTTGATCCAATCTCCTTCAGCTCTCCCTGCCATATGGTCGTACCAAACTTTCGCTTCGCCCATCAGAGAGAATGGGGAGAGCTTCACTGTAAGGTGTTTTGGTTCGAACCGGGTATGGTTGAATTCTAGTAGGTGAGGATAGGGATACTAGTCCTTTCTCATAGAGAAGGACTCTTTGCGAACCATGGCTACGAGACTGGGACTGGTCTCATAACCATCAGATAAGGGGGGTGGTAGGGTGGTGGCTGTTCCAAAAGCTCACGGGATGGAACTGTTGGATAACATGGAGTAGAACTCCAAGTGGATGGGCAGAAAGGTGTACAGCTGAACGAATTCTAGACTAGTGTTGCTACCGTTCCCCGGCAACGGCGCCAGAAAGCTTGTTGGCACTCCTTAGCCTAAACGAATTGCTCCGCAAGTGCACAGAGACCAATGTAGCTTTCACCTTGGAGTATTCCAAGGTATCGAATCTACGGGGAATGATAAAGTGCGACCAGACGTAGAACTAGTTCAATCGGACCCACTAGGGGAAGAGAGGTAAGTGGGCAGAGGGTCTAATGTTGGTTAGCCAACTCATTACCTAGAAGACTTGCAACTAAACTATCTCGATCTGCTTCGGCGGCCTATGCGAAGGGCTTAGACAGGGTGAGAAGGGGCCCAACATACTTTTGGCAATCCTACTGCTATGAAAACACCCGAACGTGGTGGACTACAAAGGACGGACAGGGCTGTCACCACCTGCCGCCTACCACTGCGGTGCCGTGGGGTGGAACACAACCCTATGTAACTAACCAAGTCTAGGCACCATGCCTAACACTATCGAGTTACATACTCCTGCATACCGGCAAGACAGAAAGCACTCTCAAATAAGTAGAACTTGCTACTTACGCAGACTAGGGATCCCGCAGATCAAAGACAGAAAGTAACAAGTAACTGAAGTAAAGAGAAAGACTAGCGAAATACCGACGAGAGACGAGGAACTTCACTCCGAAGATGCTTCATTCCTCTGAGGTGGCTGTTGACATTTCTTAGCGTCGCTACTAGGAATGGTTAGTTCCTAGCAACGCCGCCAGAAATGCTGGTGTTGGTATGTCTTAATGTTTACAGAAAGATCCGCAAGCGCATGGATATACCGTTGTAGCATTTCACCCGGAAGTATTCAGGGTATCGTTATTTATACTTTTCCAAGGGATGGCTAGGTTGTGTAAAGTTTATTTACAAGTTCCATAACCATGACACGTATGAGTAAGATGAAGACACATGATTATACAGGGGTAAGTGATAAATGAATGATAATCAGGGGTAATGTGACACACACAGAATAGCCAATTCTCATGAATAAAGAATAAACAAGCACACCTAAGGTTAGTGGGAGCATAGGCAAAGATTCCTAGTATACTATTCATGTTAGCAGAAAAATTACGTTAGCCACATTGCTTAGAGATGCAGGTGCCGGGAAATTAGGGACATCGGGGAGAATGACCCGCACTGGAGAACATCCAGTCCCGTTTCATCTTTGCATGAACTCCTACACGATACCCGAACGTCGGGGAGTACGCTAACCGAGAAGCAGCTTCCCGGCGGACCGACAGGGTTGTCACCACCTACGGTCTACCCTAGTCACACCGTGGAGCACTGTCATATCTGAAGGATCCCGCATACCCGGGCACCATGCCCGCATATGAAGTCACTACCCTAGCACCCCCGGGTCCCCCACCGTTCGGATGGACAGGTAAGATGCTAAGGCAAGCCCGAAAGCACAACGAACCGATATCCTTACCCAGATCATCTGGTCTAAGCAAGCAGCTACTATAACTTGATGAAGCACTGATCAAGGCTAAGCATGCTAAGAACATAGCAAGATAACCAAGAACGAACTCGATATGAATAATATAAAGAAAGTCGAAATACAAAGCCATACCAGAGGCCGAGGATTGCTCGCCGACCCCGAGGACAACTGGATTTGCTAAGGAGATGAAGTACTAGCCTAGCTCCACTACCCTAAGGTGTACAAGTCACAAGAGAGTGTAGAGAGAGAGGCCTTTAAGTGGTGTGTGTGGTGGGAGGCCCCTTTTATAGATTGAGAGGTCGGTTCCCGCCATCTCTAAACATGAAAACATCATCAACCGCCTTCACGAGGATAGGATCAAGCTTCCTGCCAAATCTCAGCCTGAATGGCTGTCATGTGGGGTCGGCCGACCCCCTCTTCCCGCCACAGGCCACCGTCATTCTCTGGTACACTGCCTGGTGGGTCCTGATGTCAGATGGTCGGTGCCGGGTCTTGGTTGATCGGTTTGGTCTAGTTTGTGGGCCTCCTTTGCTCATGTTACGCAGGACACGATCGTCTGTGACTTCTGTCTGCGTATTCATCAAGTTTTCGTCTTATTCCGGACTTGTGCTCCTGAAATCATGAATCTTCGAAAACAACAGTGGAGCTAGGTTAGTGATACAAATATGCGAGTAAGAGGTATAGTTTTCGTTCTTTTATGAGTATAGTTGATGGTCATATTTCGCACTTAACGACCGTCAACAGTGGCTTACAAAAGTGGAGTAAGGTCGAGAGAACTCGGCACCGCTCCTTTACTTTAGCTTCTGCCAAGACTCTCACCTCACACTCTTCCTATTCTACTAAGTGGGACTACATCTTGCTTGGGACTCTTCTCTTCTCCAAATGGTGTGTCTTGAATGAGGGGCGGAGGCTCCCTTTTATAGTGCTTCCAAGGCGGTTATCACGAGGTCGCGCACACTTCACGCAAGGAGGTCGGCGTCGTAACTTCCACGCGAAGGCTGGACACGTGGCGTGACAAAGTCAGGCCGGCTGGCCTCCCCCAGGCCAGCTGGCCAGCCTAGGAGTCACGCCATCTATCCATCGCCTTTGATTCGACGCTCCTGATGCTCCCTGGAGGTCGGTGCAAAAGGCCGTTCGTCAAACCGACGTTCTTTGGGCCGGACGGCCTAAACTAGGCTAGGTGGCCTGGCTCTGGAGGGATTTCGTCCCTCCGTTGCATCGACACACTCCTCAACGGCTGGAGATCACTCCTGGATGGGTAGTTATATTGTGCTCTAATCATGGCATAGAATTCCTCCGTTTTGCCTAAGGGTTCAAGCCTTCCGATTCCAACTCATGCATTTTGGGAAACTACCCATTGGAAAGGCTTGATTTCTCCCTCTGGATGATACTGGTAAAATCTCATGCCAAGATTTCACAGAAAGTATGCCGGTCGGCCGGATTCGGGCCTTCCGGTCCAAACAGTGTCCGTTTTGGGTCAACTTTGGATATGTTGTTCCTGAGATCAAATATGCACCAAAACTTGTGGAACTCATTAGATATAATGGTTATGGCATGGTTATGACCTATGTTTCATGAAATCAGGTGTAGCGTTGGTGGCGAAAATCATCGATATCGACCGCCAACACCGTTGTCTAGACGATGCACTTTTCTCTATAGCCAAGCTCCAAGGCTTGGTTTTCGCTTCTTCTCATTATCGCCACCAGAATGGGCTGCGTCTGCGGGAGATGGAGGCATACAATACCATGTTTTGTAGTTCTTTTGCAAATATGGTTTCATCAGAACATCAAAGAAAGTACATATAAAAGTACTTGGATATGCTTATTTGAACTTACCCAAAGGTTCTCGGGGGGATTACCCGCCCAGAACAATGACGGAAGAATAAGAGACTTGTTGAAGCCATCGAGTACTTTGCAATATCTAATGATCACATCAGATTGTGCCATTGGCTCAGGAGAAAATCTGGTTGGATAATTCGTTCCTTCATATCTAAACGCGGGATGTGTCCGACGTTGCAAGGGTTGTACTCGACGACTCAGGAAGGAGTACACCACATGATCTCCAGTGACTCCATTCTTTTTTAATTTTGTGAGAACTCCGAGGAGGGACGTCACTTGACTTCCACCTGGCCTGGCACTCATCCAATTTGCTTGGGCCCTGGGCGCGCCAGGAGTTCTCTCAGGCAGAGGAGATTCAAAGTTCCCGACATAAAACCAGAAACTTTTTTCACTCGACTCCTTTACCAGATGGTTGGTAGCACAAGTACTCATCTCGGTTCTCAGGATGGAGTACTAATTCACATCCACCGATGACAGCAGGCTTGCTAGCATTGGGGATTGGATGAAGGAAGAAAAAATGCTGGAAAAGATGGAAATGTGGCAGGACACCAAGAAACGCTTCACACAAATGGGTGAATATGGAAAGATGCAAGATTGATTGTGGGGTCAAATGATGCAATTGGATTCCCCAAAATTGCAGAAGAGCTTGGAGGAAATCTGAGACAGGAACTGCAAGACCGTGCTCCACAAAATCGCGGAAGATAACAGTCTCGAGAGTACCTTCATATGGGCGTTCTTGCCCCTCTGCACCACACCACTGGATAACGGCACGACTCTGGATCATCTTCATGGCTTCTAATTCTTGCACAGCTGCCTCGGACATTTTGCTCTTCCTCCACCCAGTTGCAAGGTCAGGGATTTCTTCAATTCGACCTTGGACTTGGATTTCTTCGGGGCCATCTTGATGCCACGAGTCAGAATCTTGGCTCGGGGACTCGGAGAGAGACCAAGGAAATGGAAACTGGAGCGGGAAAAGGATGGCGGAGTTTGGATCTAGAAATGGCGGCGGCCAGGAATCAAAAGGGTAAAAAAAACCTAGGTGTTATAGCATGGTTAAATAAGATTGCGAATGGCAATTTTGTTATTTTTGAGAAGTCCAACGATCATCAACTACTCTGAGCGGTTTTCAAAAAACCATCAGAATATGATCATACGCCACGAGTTTTTTGATCCTTAAATCTAATCAGAAAGTTTTAAATTCAAGGCTCGGGGGCTGCAGGATATGTGGCATCAGAGATTTATTTTTCAATTTTTTTGGAAAATGATGAAGAAAAAGACTGAACTGACCCTCAGCCTAATTCTGCGATTCAACCTAAGGCTCGGGGGCTACTCCATATGGAGTGCGAGTACTTCGCGCACCATATATGATCAAGATTTCGAGGCTTGAGCACCTCACAGCCTCGAAGCAATCGGAAGTACTTGGAAGACTACTCGACGTACCTGAAGGAAGGCCTAGGGACAAACAAGTTCTGACTACTTGAAGTACTCGAGAATGCCTTGCCAAATACTCGACGCCTGCAGGACTCGGCTACAAAGAGCTCGGGGGCTTGTCAGACACGGGGTAGCGGGACTGCTTATAGGCATAGAATGTTCTAGAGTAAGGGATAGCACATGGATGTACATTACATCTCTTGTAACTACCCGAATAGGCGTAGAACTAGCTGCAGTACAAGGAAACTACCCGACCGTGTTGTAAGTAGGACTCCAACTGTACTGGGCTAGGACTTTCCATGTAACCCTGTCCCCCCGGATATATAAGGGCGGGCAGGGACCCCCTTAAACACAACAACACCTAAGGCAATACAAGCAACCAAACAAGACGAAGGCAATTACGCACCTCGTGACCCGAACCTGTCTAAATTCTTGTGTTCCTTGCACCATTGAGTTCCAGAGCAGTCGATCCCTACCTGCAATCCTATTGCTAAGGGTATCCCTGAGCAGGCTTGGCGGTAAACACCGACAAGAATCTCGGTTGCAACTCGACACTCTCCTTGAAATCTTGAATTTGTTGGCATGAGTTGTGATTCTACCTAGACTCTTTGACCTTGTGGGTTGTAGGTGCCTCAAACCAAGTCTAGATTGTTGTGAGAATCTGAGATGTCAAGATATAAGTAAATCTACTTTTGATCCTAGTAAGGAAAATCTTAGAGTTTTTCTTTTTTAAAATTAAAGTCTTATACAAGTTCCTCAATGGTTTAAAATTCCTACCAGAGCCAAATATCTTACATGACCAAACCCTCTACAAATGCTACCTTTTGCTATGTTGAGTTTTGTCAAACTTTGAGTCACTATGAGGAACTGACATATCAAATGCGATCTTTTTCCTTTGTGTCTACCTTAGAATGCTAGCCTTTCCTCATCTAGCCATGCTAAAATTCCAATTCGGATTCTAGCATCCACCTAGCTAGATATTCATCCACCAGACCCAAAACATACTTCTCTCCTTCGTGTTCCTTGAACCTATCCACTTATATGGTCTTTCCAAATAAATACTCCACTCATACATCCAACTTCCACAAATTTCCCCAATATTCACTTGTCAAAGGAGGCATGGAGATCTCAAAAAAAAAAGGTAGCACCGGAGCTATCGAGCAAAAAAAAAACTCAAGAGCTCCATGTCTCTAGTGTCTCAAGGGGATCATCAATCCAAAAATAAGGAGTTACACTTAAGGCCATATTTCAATCCAAAAATTGAGACATGATATGTTGGACTCATTTGTACCACATATATTGCACTTGTGTTTTTCCTTGGTGTGCGTCCATTTTCTCCCTCACCCTTGAAAACTCATCTTCCAATGATTAGAATTTGATGTGCCATAATCTTCGCTGGGACCAATTTTTGACTTGCCAACATACATAGCTTAAGAGAGCCTTCCTTATCCCTACCTGAAGCTCCACATAAGCTTTTAGAGTATAGGGAAAAAGAGTGGATTAGGGCCCTGGAGAGAAAAGAAAAACCACTTGAGCGAGTTGAGAGTACCATTTGAGGAACTATTTTACTTCAAAGAAAAAAATTCTAAAAACCTCCGAGAGTTGATCCTAAAACATGATTCTGTTGGGTGACACTCTATCAAGACTGTTCCATCTCCCAACCGTCAATGACAAGGTGAGAAGCCAAAAGTCCCACATGTATAAGATAAAGGTACACTCTGCCAACCTCTTCAATTCATTAAAGGAAGGGTATTGGATTGTTTACTTGATACTTGCAAGATGTTTAACATTGATGCAACTCCTGATCCACCGAGCCTAAGTTTAATCTTTGCTCGAGGACGAGCAAAGATTTAAGCTTGGGGGTGTGTTGGTGGTCGTTAATGACAACATCGACCACCAACTTCTCGGTAAATAAAGTGGGTATAAACATATTTCTATGCATTATTTGTTTTAAACTAACAAATTCCACAAGTTTTGGTGGTTTGAGGTGTTTTGTAGGATTATCCTCAGAATATGCAAGAAACAACAGTAAATGGAGCATATGCAAGGATTGCGAAACATGGATATAAGATGACACCACCATGAACATTGCCAAATGCCAAATTTGACTTTTCCATGTTGAAGATTTCATCGAGATGATCAAAATGGACACTTGGATGATACAATTTGGAGTCCGGACGGAAAAATTATGCCTCCAGAAAAATAACCGACGCGGCCCTGCCGGGGCGGGCGGCCTGATATAGGCCGGCCAGCCCCTCACCCTTGCCAAGCACATTATAACTTGCCACAAGACCATTAGGGACCCTCCAATGGACCCCTATGCACTGGATATATAAGTAAATATAAAGGATACGACTGAAAGGCTTCCACCATGGATCGGACAGCCACAACTCGAAGCAAACTCAATCAAATTAAGTGAAACAAAGTGCGGCTGATCTATGCTACGTGATGAGGACATCACCGCCAACGATACATCCACGCCGTCTCCTCTTGTCATTGCTGGCCCTATTACTCATGCTCGTGCAAGACAACTTAATCATCAAGTGAGTTCACTCCTGAGTTCATGTCATCATATTTAGATTGTGGAGACCCGTGCACTCTTGTTTTGCTTAGGAATCAAGGAGAGGACCGAGAAGGAAAAGGACTCGCGCGGGTTGGATTCGGACTGCAGAAAAGCATCGACTTGTGATGGACGCCACGGTCGCATACAGACTCGGATTGGGGCATTCAAGTACTTCATGGAAAGCTTATCAACTCTACTTTCCAATAGATCCAACCTCACATCTATATCTGTTCGGATTCGGCCACAATCGTCTATTGTCTACCGGGATGTTTTCCGCCCATGATGCTGCATCATCGTATTTTGGCCCAATGGGCCGTGTATCAAGTTGAGTCCATTATGGACGCATCCTAGGGTTGGAGCATGACCACAGCACCCCTATGATCGTCCTCCCATGTTCTTATACCCTTTGGCCGCCGCCAAGAACACTCGGGTTTTGTTTAGATCAAGTTTAACCTTTGCTACTTGCTTGTAAGCACACGTGCTGGTCCAGCCGCCCGTCTTCGAGTCTTCGAAACCCCACTTCGTTCGTGATTGAGTTTGAGATTGAAACACTTCATTCCAATCTAGTAAATTCAGTACTTGTTCCATACTTGTTCTTACTAGTTCTTCGATTGCTTGCAGGACAGGAGGTGGTGTATCGGTTGCTAAGGCGCAGCGTCCATTGGAAGGCTGTAGTCGGGCCGTGAACGTCGTCTCCTCCAATCGAGTTATCCCGCACCCTCTCATTGAAAGATCGGGTACAAACCCTAGCAGGTTCTCGTCAGTTGGTAATCAGAGCAAGGTTTATCGGTGAGAGATTTCCTACCCTTTGCTGTTTGATTTTTCCTATAGTCCAGAAAAGCCAAAAAATAGTAGATTAGTTTTTCAGTGATCCTATAGACCTTTGAGCCTTTACTAGAACTACTTGGTTAGGGCTTGTTGAGTATTTGGTTGCGTCAGTCTGTGTCGAGTTGCTGGTCTTAGTTTTAGTCCTTTAGAGTTTCGAGTTCTTGTCACCCCCAATCACATCTGCGCGCCCTTTGGTTTCCAGTTCTGCACGAGAAGGAAATAGTCATATATCCTGTTTCTGATGTCCAATTCAAGTGTTCAAATAGAATCTGGAAAGTTTATCTTGTGCTCTTTCCAACGGATCCAGCCTTGCCCCAAAATTCATTTTGAGTGCTACTCAATCATGTTAGAGATCTTCGATCTGCTGTCTGAAACTGTATTTGTGAATCTGAATCTGAAAGGTCTACAGAAAGAAAGTTATTTGTGGAGTGTTTGTGGTACTGATCAAAAGATTTAGCCCCCTGAAAAAAAAGAGACAAAGAAACAAAAAAGAAAGAAGAAAAGAAAGAAGAAAAGAACGAAGAGAAGAAAAGGGGCTGATTCTTGTGTTCTTTGATCTTCTTCTTCAATTGGTGCTTTGTGAATTTCCCTTGTGTCCAGGCTCGCGTCTCTAGCACGGTCTAGGCTAGGACCAGCACAGTGCCACCGTCGAACAATTACTCAACTCACTTTTGTAACTAATGTGGTGCTAGTATTTATTTGTATCCATTTTTAGCCCACCTATAGCTCCACAAATCCGACTACAGCTTGACAGGTCTTGTTGCTGCGGCACCGATACACTTCATTCGAGGACTGCAGACTTGTTGGTAGCCATGCCCTCCTGTCGAGCAAGGTAAGAATTGGTAAGAGCTTGTATAACAGGTTGAGAGTGAGCACCTTACAAATAGCTACATCCTATTAGCTGTAGGGCCTTTATTTCTTCACTTGTTTTCTTGTTGTCGCTGTTTGTTTAACCATGATAGGATCAGAAAGTGATGGTGATGGGTCCCAGAATAATAAGATTCCACACTCTCCTCGCACCAAGGGCATCATACAACATTTTGAAAGGTTGGTGAAGCTGCACAACGAGGGGATTGATAATGACTTGCTGGTGACGAATGACAAGATTGGGCAATTGGAGGCCTCACAGATCGCAACCAATAGCAAGCTTATGAAAATGGAGGTGTCGG
The DNA here is from genome assembly GCF_016808335.1 of Panicum virgatum. Lineage (NCBI taxonomy): Eukaryota > Viridiplantae > Streptophyta > Magnoliopsida > Poales > Poaceae > Panicum > Panicum virgatum. Next base: position 32,358,690 of record NC_053152.1, on the reverse strand, counting down.
TGGCTCGTATGGACAAGAGTCTTGCTGCACTTTTGAGGCGATTTGATGAGATGCATGCTAAAACCACCAGCGGGCGTGATGGAGATGACAAGAAGGACGCCAAGCAGGATGACAAGAAGGAAGAAAGTTTTGATGACAATGCATATGGTGTAGATAGTGAAGTTGAAGACCAAGATCCTATTCACCGCCGGCTACATCATAATCGAAGAAGTATGGGTGGTCATCAACGACGTGAGGTACATGGTAATGATTATGCTTTTAGTAAGATTAAATTTAAGATACCTCCTTTTGATGGTAAATATGATCCTGATGCTTATATTACTTGGGAAATTGCTGTTGATAAAAAATTTGCATGCCATGAATTTCCTGAAGCTACACGTGTTAGGGCTACTACTAGTGAGTTTACTGATTTTGCTTCTGTTTGGTGGATAGAACATGGCAAGAAAAATCCTAATAACATGCCACAAACTTGGGATGCTTTGAAACGGGTCATGCGAGCGAGATTTGTTCCTTCTTATTATGCACGTGATCTGTTACATAAGTTGCACCAATTGAGATAGGGTACTAAAAGTGTAGAAGAATATTATCAAGAATTGCAAATGGGCATGGTGCGTTGTCAAATAGAGGAGGGTGAGGAACCTGCTATTGCTAGATTTGTGGAAGGGATCAATAGAGAAATTCGGGACATCATTGAATATAAAGATTATAATAGCATAACAAAATATTTTCATATTGCTTGTAAAGCTGAAAGAGAAGTGCAGGGATGACATGCAGCAAGGTCTAACGTTTCTGTAGGAAAATCAGCACCATGGCAGCAGCGTACGACTACTTCCTTGACCGGGCGTGCACCTCCCCAAACTCTGTCGACGAGTCGTTCAGCACCACCACCTCCATCCAGCGACAAGACACGAGTTGTTCCCACAAATTCAGCAACAAAAATCTGCTTCAAAACCAGCCGGTAGTACCTCCTCAGTTGCCTCCACAGGAAGAACAAGAGATATCCAGTGTCACCGGTGCAAGGGCTTTGGGCACGTGCAGCGTGATTGTCCTAACAAGCAAGTTTTGGTGGTCAAAAATGATGGTGGGTATTCCTCTGCTAGTGATTATGATGAACAAACACTTGCTTTGCTTGCGGCTGACAATGCAGGTAGTGAGGAGCCACCAGATGAACAGATTGGTATAGAGGATGCAGAGCATTATGAGAGCCTCATTGTGCAGCGTGTGCTTAGTGCACAAATGGAGAAGGTGGAGCAAAATCAGCGGCATACATTGTTCCAAACCAAATGTGTAATTAAAGAGCGTTCTTGTCGCTTGATCATTGATGGAGGTAGCTGCAACAACTTGGCTAGCAGCGACATGGTAGATAAGCTTTCACTAACAACAATGCCCCATCCACATCCATATCACATTCGATGGCTTAACTACAGCAGTAAGGTAAAGGTAACCAAGCTGGTACGAATTAATTTTGCTATTGGTTCGTATCATGATGTTGTCGAGTGCGATGTTGTGCCTATGGAAGCTTGTCATATTCTGCTAGGTAGGCCATGTCAATTTGATACAGATTGTAGACATCATGGTAGATCAAATCAGTATTCTCTCATGCACCATGATAAGAAACTTGTTTTGCTTCCCATGTCTCCTGAGGCTATTGTGCATGATGATTTTGCTAAAGCTGCAAAAGATAAAACTGAGAACACTAAAATTGTCGAATCTGCTGCAAGTAAGAAAGATGAGATAAGATTAAAAGGGCATTGCTTGCTTGCTACTAAATCTGATATAAATGAATTGATTGCTTCTACTTCTGTTACCTATGCTTTGGTGTGCAAGGATGCTTTGATTTCACTTCACGATATGCAGCAATCTTTGCCCCCTGTTGTTGCTAACATTTTGCAGGAGTATTCGGATGTGTTTCCAAGCGAGATACCAGCGGGGCTGCCACCAATGCGAGGGATAGAGCACCAAATTGATCTTATTTCTGGTGCATCTTTGCCAAACCGTGCACCATACAGGACAAATCTGGAGGAAACAAAGGAAATTCAGCAGCAAGTGCAAGAACTACTCGACAAAGGTTATGTGCGTGAGTCTCTTAGTCCTTGTGCTGTTCCGGTTATTTTGGTGCCTAAGAAAGATGGAACATGGCGCATATGTGTTGATTGTAGAGCTATTAACAATATCACCATTCGATATCGACATCCTATTCCACATTTAGATGATATGCTTGATGAGTTGAGTGGTGCTGTTGTGTTTTCTAAAGTTGATTTGCGTAGTGGGTACCACCAGATTCGTATGAAATTGGGAGATGAATGGAAAACTTCTTTCAAAACTAAGTTCGGTCTATATGAGTGGTTAGTCATGCCTTTTGGGTTAACTAATGCACCTAGCACTTTCATGAGATTAATGAACGAGGTTTTGCGTGCTTTCATTGCGAGATTTGTTGTTGTATACTTTGATGATATTTTGATTTACAGCAAATCCATGGATGAACATCTTGATCACTTGCATGCTGCTTTTAATGCATTACGAGATGCATGTTTGTTTGGTAACCTTGAGAAGTGCACCTTTTGCACCGATCGAATGTCTTTTCTTGGCTATGTTGTGACTCCACAGGGAATTGAGGTTGATCAGGCCAAGGTTGAAGCTATACAGGGATGGCTTGTACCGAAGACTATTACACAGGTGAGGAGCTTTCTAGGACTTGCTGGTTTCTATCGCCGCTTTGTGAAGAATTTCAGCACCATTACTGCACCATTGAAGGAACTTACAAAGAAGGGAGTGCCTTTTTGTTGGGACAATGAACAAGAGAATGCCTTCAACATGCTAAAAGATAACTTGACACATGCACCTCTCCTCCAACTTCCTGATTTTAATAAAACTTTTGAGCTTGAATGTGATGCTAGTGGAATTGGATTGGGTGGTGTTTTGTTACAAGAGGGCAAACCGGTTGCATATTTTAGTGAAAAGTTGAGCGGGCCTATTGTTGGTGTCGCTTATGCTCAATCTGAATAGGTATTCTACAAGCGCACAGAATTCACTGGTCTAGCACTTCACCTTAGAGTATTCCAAGGTATTGTGAAATCCTCAGGGAAGCACTATGGTAAAATGTATCATAAATTGTAGTGACAACCCTTACTGAAGTTATCGACCAACTAATTCAGCAGGGGTAAGCCAGATAACTGATGAGATAAATGGCCAAGCTATGACCGTGTGACACACAGGAGTTTCTATACCTTAGAGTGGTAGCAGCTGAGAGGACAACGAGCGAGAAAGGACTCCTAAAACACTTCTAAATTACTGAGCTAGCCTCACTAGAACTAATCTAAGTTTCTAACTTGATGTCAGAACCAGGAGCTTACTTCGGCGGCCTAAGCGAAGGGCGCAGACAGGGGTGAGAAGGGGCCCAACATACTTTTGGCAATCCTACTGCTATGAAAACACCCGAATGTGGTGGACTACGAGGGACGGACAAGGCTGTCACCACTTGCCGCCTACCATTGCGGTACCATGGGGTGGAACACACTTTCTAGCTAGCACTGAGTCAGACACCATGTCTGCTCTCGGTACTAGGATTTCTCTTGAGGCCTTCAAGAGAAATCCCCCTCAACCTATTGAACTAACTTGAGTTACATTAGTACGGGCGAGAAAACCCGTAAGACTAACTCGGACAAGCAAGAAAGAGGACTTAAACTAAACTAGAGGTAAAACTTACTCCCACAGACAAGTACAAGTACTTGGGAAGATAAATACTTGCGGAAAGTAAAGCTGACTCAAGTAAGTAAAGAAGATAACTTATATTGAAAATAGTCAAAGAAAAAGATACAAGAGCTTTACCGAGCTCCGATGACGACTCCGGATCCCCGAGACAAGCTCGACTCGACTCTAACTCTCAACTACTAACCTAATCTAGACTTGAGAAGAGAGAATTTCTCCTTTGAGTGTGTGTTTACAAGTGAGGGGGAGAGTGCTATTTATAAGCTTCCAAGGTCGGTAGAAGGCCGGTAATTCCGTTAGTGCCAGGTGCACGCAATGTAGAGGCGGTACTTAACTTCCACGCGAAGCCGGGAGCCGAGTCTCTGCAAGGTGGGGCTGGGCGGCCCTCCCTAGGCCGGCCGGCCTAGGGGTGTGCCATCTGGCCACCGACCTCCTATGGACGGCTCCAAATCTCTTCTGGACGTCGGTTCTCTGGGTGTTTTCCTCGGATGCTTCCATCTTGGACCGGGCGGCCAGAGGTAGGCCGGGCGGCCTGCCTCTGGAGCCCCTCGGCCCTCTGCTTCGCCGACGTTGCACAACAACACTCCACATTGCTTCTGGAATGGGTGGTTTCCCCATCTGACGATCTTGGCACTGGTATGTGGGCTTTTGAGCTGAACCTTGTGCCTTCCGGGTCCACCGACAGGATATGAAATGTTCGCCTTGTTATGGAACCTCATGAACATGTCACAGTGCTGCAGTGAAAGTATTGGACCCATGTATGTGGAGGTGTCAATCCGGTCGGCACGAAATGTGCCGGGCGGCCGGGATTTTCTCTGATTTTGACCATCTTTGGACAGTGGATTCCTGCAAACACAACTCATCCAAAACTTGTGGAACTTATTAGAATCAAATAAAATATGCATAGAACATTGTGCAAAACTCAATTTATTCCCGAGAAGTTGACGGTCAAAAACGTAAGATAATGGCCGTCAACACCTATTCTGAATTATTCCACTTATGACAAAGAATTGTATGCCCTTGTTCGGACATTGGAAACTTGGCAGCATTATTTGTGGCCCAAAGAGTTTGTTATTCATTCTGATCATGAATCATTGAAACATATTCGAAGTCAAGGAAAACTGAACCGTAGACATGCTAAATGGGTTGAATTTATTGAATCTTTTCCTTATGTTATTAAGCACAAGAAAGGGAAAGAAAATGTCATTGCTGATGCCTTGTCTAGGAGATATACATTGCTGAATAAACTTGATTACAAGATCTTTGGATTAGAAACAATCAAAGACCTATATGCTAATGATCCTGATTTTAAAGAGGTGTTGCTGCATTGTAAAGATGGGAAAGGATGGACCAAATTCATCGTTAGTGATGGATTTGTGTTTAGAGCTAACAAGCTATGCATTCCAGCTAGCTCCTTTCACTTGTTGTTGTTGTAGGAAGCGCATGGAGGTGGCTTGATGGGGCATTTTGGAGCCAAAAAGATGGAGGACATACTTGTTGGTCATTTCTTTTGGCCAAAGATGCGAAGAGATGTGGAGAGATTCGTTGCTCGTTGCACTACAAGGCAAAAGGCTAAGTCAAGGTTAAATCCACATGGTTTGTATTTGCCTTTACCCGTTTCTAGTGCTCCTTGGGAAGATATTTCTATGGATTTTGTGTTGGGTTTGCCAAGAACTAGGAAGGGCCGTGATAGTGTGTTTGTGGTTGTTGATAGATTTTCTAAGATGGCACACTTTATACTATGTCATAAGACTGATGATGCTACTCATGTTGCTGATTTGTTATTTCGGGAAATTGTTCGTTTGCATGGTGTGCCCAATACTATTATGTCTGATCGTGATGCTAAATTTCTTAGTCATTTTTGGAAGACTTTGTGGGCTAAATTGGGGACTTAGCTTTTATTTTCTACTACATATCATCCCCAAACTGATGGTCAAACTGAAGTTGTGAATAGAACTTTGTCTACTATGTTAAGGGCTATTTTAAAGAAAAACATTAAGATGTGGGAAGATTGTTTGCCTCATATTGAGTTTGCTTATAATCGTTCGATGCATTCTACCACAAAGATGTGACCATTTCAGATTGTGTATGGTTTCTTGCCTTGTGCTCCTATTGATTTAATGCCTTTGCCATCATCTGAAAAATTGAATTTTGATGGTACTACACGTGCTTAATTTATGTTGAAACTGCATGAAACAACTAAAGAAAACATAGAGCGCATGAATGCTAAATACAAGCTTGCTGGTAATAAGGGTAGAAAGGAATTAAAGTTTGGACCTGGAGATTTAGTTTGGTTGCATTTGAGGAAACACCGGTTCCCTGAATTGCGAAAATCTAAGTTGCTGCCTCGAGCGGATGGTCCATTTAAAGTATTAGAGAAGATAAATGATAATGCATATAAGCTTGAGTTGCCTATAGATTTTGGGGTTAGTCCCACATTTAACATTGCAGATTTGACGCCATATTTGGGAGAGGAAGATGAGCTTGAGTCAAGGGCGACTCAACTGCAAGAAGGGGAGGATGATGAGGACATCACCGCCAACAATACATCCACGCCGTCTCCTCTTGTCATTGCTGGCCCTATTACTCATGCTCGTGCAAGACAACTTAATCACCAAGTGAGTTCACTCCTGAGTTCATGTTCATCATATTTAGATTGTGGAGACCCGTGCACTCTTGTTTTGCTTAGGAATCAAGGAGAGGACCGAGAAGGAAAATGACTCGCGCGGGTTGGATTCGGACTGCAGAAAAGCATCGACTTGTGATGGACGCCACGATCGTATACGGACTTGGATTTGGGCGTTCAAGTACTTCATGGAAAGATTATCAAGTCTACTTTCCATCAAATCTGACCTCACATCTATATCTGTTCGGAGTCGGCCACAATCGTCTATTGTCTACCGGGATGTTTTCTGCCCACGATGCTGCGTCATCGTATTTTGGCCCAATGGGCCGTGTATCAAGTTGAGTCCATTATGGACACGTCCTAGGGTTGGAGCATGACCACAGCACCCCTACGGTCATCCTCCCACATTCTTATACCCTTTGTCTGCCTCCAAGAACACTCGGGTTTTGTTTAGATCAAGTTTAGCCTTTGCTACTTGCTTGTAAGCGCGCGTGCTGGTCCAGCCGCCCGTCTTCGAGTCTTCGGAACCCCACTTCGTTCGTGATTGAGTTTGAGATTGAAACACTTCATTCCAATCTAGTAAATTGTAACACCCTAATTTAAATTCCAGCATTTGTTAATAAATTTAATTGGCTTTATTTAATTTTCAAGGTTTATTGTGTTAGATTTGCATTTAATCAAAATTTTTGTTCTATAAGTAATTAAAATTTATCATAAGTTTAAACTTGGTTGATGCATCATGCTGGAGCTTTGGTTTAATTTGTTTGAGTGCTTGAGTGAATTCAAACTCAAATTTGGATTCATTTGGGTTATGTTTGTTTGAATTAGAAGTAGAGTAAAGGGAAGGAAAAGATTTAGAAGAGAGAGAGAGCCCAACCCAAAACTCAAACCCAAACCCAAAGCAACCCAGCCCAAAACCCCTAAACCCATCTAAACTCTAGCAGCAGCCCATCCCTCGCGTGCAGCCCAGCCTTGGCCCACTCCGCATGCCACTAGCCCCGCGCCCGGCCAAGAGCCGCGAGCCCAACCCCGTCTCTCTCCCCGCTGCATCAGCCCGCTCGCGTTGCCGCTCAGCCCGCAAGCACGCCTCACCCCGCTGACCTCCTGGCCCCACTGGCCAGAACCTTCCCCTTCCTCCGCCCAAGATCCTCGCCGTGACGCCGCGTCTCTGTTCCGCGCCGAGGCCCGCTGCCCGCTGCCCTGTGGACCGCCTCAACCCCGTAGCCCCACCGGCCAGCCACCGAGCACGCTCCAGCCTTCTAGAAGCGGTAGCCAGAGCCGGGAACACGCAATCCGTTGCCGTGATCCGTTTTCCCCGCGCAGAGTTCCGCCGAGATCACCGGGCCTCGCCTGCGCCGAGGATCACGGTCTTCCCCTTTAATTGGCCCCGTGAGCCTTCCCTGCGCTTCGCACTTCCCCTACCTGCGCAGCAGAGCCGAACCCCGCTCTGCCCCGCCTCACCGAGCTCCGCCGCCACAGGTGAGCGTTTCACCGGAATTAGTCGCCGCCGGTGACTTTTGGCCCGCCCTGACTCACCTTCCAACCTCGCAGGCACACCCCGCATCGTCCCGCGCTGCCCAGACGTCCGGAGGCCCCTAGCCTCGACCCGTCTTCGACTCCGTCCGAGCGCCACCGCTCGGGCCTCGTCGCCGACCCCCTCTGCGCCACATCTCCGCCTGAACCTTGCATGGTGAGCACTAGCCCTGTTTCCTCTCCCTGTTGCGCTAGGTCCTAGGGCTAGTAGACCACCGCGGAGTCTGGAACGGCGAACGTCGCCGCTCCGCCGCCGCTGGCGCCGCAGTTCGCCGTGGCGAACTCGCTGCAGTGCTCCGCAGCCCCGCGCCAGGCCTACACTGGCTTGCCTTCGCTTCGCAGGTGCTCCCCAAGTGTTTTGCGCCCGGGTTTCCGCACCAGAACCGCCCGGAACTCACCTCGCCGGTGAGTTCCGCCGAGAAGGCCCGCCGCCGCCTTAGCACCCGTCGTTCCGGACCCCACCGAACCCCGCTAACCCCTTGGGAGGATCACGCGTGTCGCCTAGAGGCTTCTAGACCCCAGCCCCGCTCAAATCTCCCCCGGGGAGGCCGAGATTGGCCACCTCCGGCCGCCCGTCGCCGCGGGAGCACGTCGCCGGCGCGTCCCGCCGCCGCCCCCGCGCCCCTTTGCCCTGGACCGCCAGATCCGTACGCAATGGCTCAGATTAGATCGAGTCTCCCTTAGATCTGAGCCGCTAGATCTAGATCCAACGGCCCTAATCCGTGTGTACCGGTTCGGCCTGGAAGTTTTGTTAAAGAGCCCCTGCCCTTTCCCTGATTCAATCCGCACTCCTGGCTAGTTCAAAACTATTTCCAGTTTAGTCCTGTTTTATTCACGTAGGCCCCTGCACTTTCCGGTATTAGTACCCGCCGGAACTTGTTTTTAGTCTAGATTATGCGTTTTAGCTCCGTTTTAGGCGTTCTTTATGTCCACGCGATCGTTGTAACGCGAAGAATAGTTTTAGCTTAGTTTTTCTTGCTGTTTTTATGTATTGATGTACTGTTTCTTAGTTTTTGTTAGTGTTTGCTTGTATGCTTATTGTTGTGCCTCGTTTTGGCCATGTGTTCATGAGTAAACGTCGAGCTACCGGAGGAGCCCCAGTACCAGTACCAGGATCAGCCTTCTTCCGAGCACTTTGAGCAGCAGCAGGAGCAGTACGAGGAAGGCAAGTATAACATGAACACCACCTATCACCTTTAATTATATTTTCATACTGCATTTTAATACTGTATGCCTATAAGGACTTTCCTAGCCACTTTATATCCTTTATATATACCTTTGGGTTGCATTTTGGTTAGTTGTGCTAGGTTGCTACGCTATAACACATTCTGGTCCTTTTTAATTAATTTCATTAATAGTTTACTTGAACTTAATTCTGAAAGTGGCCCTCTGTGCTTCATGCTTGGGTGGCTCACGTCTCGTTAAAATATGGTTTTTGTAGAAACATGGTTTACGGGGCCAGCACGGTGCTTAGTGCTTGGTTGGCCACTCTCCATAAGGACCGGTTCATAGAGCGACAACCTGGGACAACAGCGCTACCACAAGGCTAGAATGGGATAGACTTGGCATAATAATTAGATCTTTTTGGTTTGGAGTAACTTACCTGCGGGGCAGGGGCGGTAAGCTTCTATGGCCCTCGTGCTGAGTGGCCTCGTCTGTGCTTCGTGTCTTGACGCCCACTAGACCTGCTCCATAGTCGCCGATCCACCCTCGCGGTTACTCCCTACCAACGAGATTCTTTGTAAAGGCCTCGTAGTGAGTCGCTAGTTATCTCACCTAAGGAAGTGTGATGAACCTCTAGCGTAGCTCACGACTTGTGGGTAAAGATGTGCAACCTCTGCAGAGTGTAAAACTGGTATACTAGCCGTGCTCACGGTTATGAGCAGCCCAGATCCTCCTTTTGATTAGTGGGGTTGTCTCCTTCCGACGAGGGAGGTGCCTCTCGGGGTTACCTTGGTGGCTTGGTTTCGGTTTGGTTCTCAGTAGTTTCTAAATTAATACTGATTAATTACTATGTAACTGGGTTAACGGTAATTCATCAACTCGTAGTAATAAGCTTTAATAAAATTTTGCCAAGACTTAAAAGCTAATGCAGTTGAGTCAGCCAACCTTAGAGCCTCATAGTTTGTGTTATACTTGTTGAGTACAAGTTGTGTACTCACTCTTGCCTCTTCTCTACTTTTTCCTCTTGGATACTCTACTGCTGCTCAGTTCCTGCCGACACGAGGGAGTTCGTTCAGCGCTACTAGGACTACGAGGACTTCTAGGCATTCGTCTCCCAGTCGACGTCCCTGTGGCGCCCTGCTCAGCTTCGGAGAGTTTTTATCGTATTTGTACTTCGCTTCCGCTGTATCAGACATTTTTGTCATTAATGTAATAAATAACATTCGTATTTCGATTTATTATGTCTTATTCGTGATATGTGTTGTGATATACTGTTCATTTGTTGTATATACGTGTGACTTGATCCTGGCACGTATATGATTGCTCGGTTTATGTTCTTTTATAAACCGGGTGTTACAGAGTGGTATCAGAGCCATATCGACTGTATGACGAAGCCTAGATAGAACTGGTCGAGTTTTAGGACTTCTTCTCTCCAAGCCTTGCATGCTGAAACTCTTTTACTATTATACCCATTGACTTCTATGACTTTTTACCCGTCTTGCCTTGATTTCTCACTCTGAAGAATAGTTTTCGTAGTTTTGGCCTGAGACAATCATCTGACCACCATGAGTAAACTAGGTGACCTTTTTATAATAATACGATAGTACATTCTGCGATGCGTTGTGTTAGTCAAGTCGTATGTTAAACTCGGCTAAGTTGTGAAAATTGTCTGCTTGTTATTATGCTACATGTTTGATTTGGATTTTTGAATGATTGCATAGCTTAGTAGTTTAAATTTGTTTAAAGAAAATCACTCAGATGTTAAAGTTAATTAATTAATAAAATGAGTTAGATCATTGGGGGGTAAAACAGTCCACTCTATCATGTCTACTTTATCATGGCTGAGTCTTTTTTCCTCAAAGAGTTATCATATCCATCTGAATTTATTTCTGCAATATCCTTACTCGTGAAATCTTTTGTCCAAAATTAGATGGTGAACACCAGGCGTGGTTCTGACCAGCAGGGGCAGAACAACCAGGGTCAGAACACCCAGGGGACCGGGATCCCGATGCCGCCGCCCTTGACTCCGGAGCAGTACTTCCAGCTCCAGATGCAGATGATGGCTACCCTGAACAACATTGTTCAGGCTCTTCAGCAGGCTCACACTCAGCCACAGCCTCCTCCACCGCTGCAGCCTCGCGACAGGCATGCTGAGTTTCTGAGGGGTCACCCGCCGACGTTCTCTCACACGTCCGACCCTCTTCAGGCCGACGACTGGCTCCGTGCAGTGGAGCGTCAGCTGGACATCGCCCAGTGCGATGATCGGGAGAGAGTTCTGTACGCAGCAGGACAGCTGCGAGGTGCAGCTTTGGACTGGTGGGAGTCCCACCCAGTTCAGGACCGCGAGGCTCTCACTTGGCTCCAGTTCCGAGAGCGTTTCCGCAGCCACAACGTCCCCGCGGGCATTATGAAGATGAAGCAGAAGGAGTTCCTTGCACTGAAGCAGGTAATCTTAAATATAATCATTCAGCGGTTCATTTTGAGCTAGTACCCCTTGTTCTATCTTTTCGAGTCATGAATTAATCTTTTGATATCTATCTGTCTTTGTCACTTCAGGGGACTATGTCGGTCACGGAGTATCGTGATCGCTTTCTGCAGCTTGCTCGCTACGCCCCTGCCGATGTTGCGGATGACCGCAAGAAGCAGGAGCACTTCATGGAGGGTCTTGAGGACTACCTCCAGTACGTGCTGCTCAGCCTCCGCTTCGACGACTTCAACCATCTGGTTGACAGCGCGCTCAACACTGAGCGCAAGCACCTGGAGATGGAGGACAAGAAGAGGAAGGTTGTCCCCGTTGCTATCGGCAGCAACACTCGTCCTCGCCTCCAGCCGCCCCAGCAGTACCAGCAGCAGTACCGGCCTCCTCAGCAGTACCAGCAGAGGCCACCGCAGCAGTACCCGCCTCGACAGCAGCAGCAGGCAGGTCAGGGCCCGAGGTTACCAGCACCTCCGGCTCGTGCTCCACCAGCTCCGCCAGCACCGCAGGCTCCACGTCCGGCAGCTCCTACCGGACAGTAGGCTTCGACACTTGCACGCGTCTGCTATCACTGCGGCCAGCCGGGGCACTACGCCAACACTTGCCCCCGGAAGGCACAGGCGGGACAGCAGGGGCGCCCAGCTCAGCCCAGGGCGCCAGCACAGGGTCGGGTGAATCACGTGACGGCCGAGTCAGCGGCCGAGGCTCCTAACATGGTTATTGGTACGTTCATGGTCAACTCTCACCCCGCTACAGTGCTTTTCGATACCGGTGCTACCCATTCTTTCATTTCCAAGTCATTTGCCGAGCAGCATGGTATACCGGTTTCTTGTATGAGGACAGCTATGGTAGTTACCTCACCTGGGGGTCAGATACGTACATGTTCTATATGCTCCAGAGTTAGTATTGTCATAAAGGGGGTAGAATTCCGCACTGGCTTGATAGTTATTGACTCCTCGGGGATAGATGTGATTTTGGGCATGGAGACACTTACCAGATGGGGAGTCTGTATTGATTGTGCTCAGCGGACAGTTCACTTGTTGGCATCTGATGGCCAAGAGGTGACAGTCAGTGCTTCAGAGCCTTCGGGATTTCTTCATCAGATGGAGGCTAGACCCACGGACGGTATTCGCGTGGTGTCTGAATTCCCGGATGTCTTTCCGGATGATCTGCCAGGTATGCCGCCTGAACGCGCCATTGAGTTTTGTATTGATCTCTTGCCTGGCACAGCTCCTATTGCAAAGCGGCCCTACCGTATGGCACCTATAGAGCATGAAGAAGTTAAGAAGACTATTGATGAGTTGCTAGCCAAGGGCTATATCCGTCGCAGCTTCTCTCCTTGGGCTTTTCCATTATTGCTGGTAGATAAGAAGGATGGCTCGAAGAGGATGTGTGTCGATTATCGGGAGCTGAATGCAGTTACTATCAAGAACAAGCATCCACTGCCCCGTATTGAGGATCTCTTTGATTTGCTTCGAGGTGCTCGTATATTCTCGAAGATTGATCTTCGTTCGGCTTATTTTCAGCTGAGGATCCGTCCTGGGGATATTCCGAAGACGGCATTCACTTGCAAGTATGGGCTATATGAGTATACGGTCATGTCCTTCGGCTTGACTAATGCCCCGGCTTTCTTCATGCATCTGATGAACATGGTCTTCATGGATTATCTGGATGTCTTTGTGGTGATTTTCATTGATGATATTCTGATTTTCTCCAAGACAAAAGAAGAGCATGAGGAGCATCTGAGACTCATGTTGCAGAGATTGAGAGAACATCAGCTGTATGCCAAGTTCAGCAAGTGCGAGTTCTGGATTGACGAGGTTCCATTCCTCGGTCATGTTATCTCTCAGGGAGGCATTGCTGTTGATCCGAGCAAGGTGAAGGATGTGCTAGAGTGGGAGACACCGCAGACAGTAAAGGAAGTTAGGTCTTTCTTGGGCTTAGCTGGATATTATCGGAGGTTCATTGAGAATTTCTCCAAGATCACGAAGCCTTTGACTTCTTTGCTAGAGAAGAATGTGGCTTTCGCGTGGACTGATGAGCGTCAGAGGGCCTTTGATGAGCTGAAGAAGAGGTTGACTACGGCGCCAGTCCTGACTCTGCCAGACTAGACGAAGAGGTTCACGGTATATTGTGATGCTTCGAAGGATGGTCTTGGGTGTGTTCTGATGCAGGAGGGCAGAGTGATCGCTTATGCTTCACGGCAGTTACGTCGGCATGAGCTAAATTATCCTACTCATGATCTTGAGTTAGTCGCAGTTGTGCATGCTCTGAAGATTTGGAGGCATTACTTGTATGGGCAGCGGTGTGATATCTACACTGATCACAAGAGCCTCAAGTACATTTTCACGCAGAATGAGCTGAACATGCGGCAGAGAAGATGGCTAGAGTTAGTCAAGGATTATGACCTGGAGATTCACTATCATCCGGGAAGGCCAATGTTGTAGCAGATGCTCTGAGCAGAAGAAGTTATGTCAACATGGCCGTGGCTTTCCAGATGCCTCCAGAGTTATGTGAGGAGTTCGAGCAGTTGAGTCTGGGTTTCTTGCATCATACTTCCAGTGCAGCATTCGAGGCAGTACTGACTCTAGAGGCAGAGATCAGGCAGCATCAGAAAGATGATGAGAAGCTGCAGGAGATTCGTGAGTTGCTCAAGAAGGGCAAGGCTCCTCATTTCAGAGAGGATGGTCAGGGTACTTTGTGGTACAAGAACCGGATCTGTGTGCCAGATGTGAAGGATCTCCGGAAATTGATTCTGAGTGAGGCCCATGATACAGCTTACTCTATTCATCCGGGCAGCACGAAGATGTATTATGATCTGAAGGAACGTTTCTGGTGGTATGGGATGAAGCGTTCAGTGGCAGAGTACGTGGCTATTTGTGACACCTATCAGCGTGTCAAGGCTGAGCATCAGAGGCCAGCAGGTCTGTTACAGCCTTTGAAGATTCCAGAGTGGAAATGGGAGGAAATCACTATGGACTTCATTGTTGGGTTGCCTCGTACTCAGAAAGGGTACAACTCCATATGGGTAGTAGTGGATCGATTGACGAAGGTTGCTCACTTCATACCAGTGAACACTACTTACTCCGGTGCTAGACTTGCAGAGTTGTACATCTCTCGGATTGTCTGCTTGCATGGTGTGCCCAAGAAGATTATATCTGACAGGGGGTCTCAGTTCACTTCTCGATTCTGGGAGCAGCTCCATGATTCGTTGGATACGAAGTTGTGCTTCAGTACGGCTTATCACCCTCAGACAGATGAGCAGACAGAGATAACCAACCAAGTGTTGGAGGATATGCTGAGAGCTTGTGCCATTCAGTACGGCACTAGTTGGGATAAGTGCCTATCTTATGCTGAGTTCTCATATAACAACAGTTATCAGGCCAGTCTGAAGAAGTCCCCCTTTGAGGCATTGTATGGCAGAAAGTGCAGAACTCCTCTCTATTGGGATCAGATTGGTGAGAAGCAGCTCTTTGGCCCTAAGATCATAGATGATGCAGAGCAGATGGTCCAGGCTATGCGAGAAAATCTGAGGATTGCACAGAGCAGACAGAAGAGCTATGCTGATGGCAAACGGAGAGACCTGACTTTCAGTATTGGTGACTATGTGTACCTGAAGGTGTCTCCGATGAGAGGAATCCGCAGATTCAATGTCAAGGGGAAGTTAGCACCTCGGTATGTGGGGCCATTCAAGGTGCTAGAGTGGAAAGGCGAAGTTGCTTATCGCCTGGAGTTACCTCTCAGCCTCTCAGGAGTTCAAGATGTCTTCCATGTATCTCAGCTGAAGAGATGTCTGCGAGTACCCAAGGAGCAGGCACCACTGGATGGAATAGATGTCCAGGAAGATCTGACTTATACTGAGCATCCGGTGAAGATTCTGGAGACATCAGAAAGTGTTACTCGGAACAAGCGCATCAAGATGTGCCAAGTTCAGTGGAGTCATCACAGTGAAGCTGAGGCTACATGGGAGCGAGAAGATGAGTTGAAGAAGACCTATCCAGATCTTTTTGCTAGCCAGCCCAGCTAAATCTCGGGGACGAGATTTCTTTAAGGGGGTAGGGTCTGTAACACCCTAATTTAAATTCCAGCATTTATTAATAAATTTAATTGGCTTTATTTAATTTTCAAGGTTTATTGTGTTAGATTTGCATTTAATCAAAATTTTTGTTCTATAAGTAATTAAAATTTATCATAAGTTTAAACTTGGTTGATGCATCATGCTGGAGCTTTGGTTTAATTTGTTTGAGTGCTTGAGTGAATTCAAACTCAAATTTGGATTCATTTGGGTTATGTTTGTTTGAATTAGAAGTAGAGTAAAGGGAAGGAAAAGATTTAGAAGAGAGAGAGAGCCCAACCCAAAACTCAAACCCAAACCCAAAGCAACCCAGCCCAAAACCCCTAAACCCATCTAAACTCTAGCAGCAGCCCATTCCTCGCGTGCAGCCCAGCCTTGGCCCACTCCGCATGCCACTAGCCCCACGCCCGGCCCAGAGCCGCGAGCCCAACCCCGTCTCTCTCCCCGCTGCATCAGCCCGCTCGCGTTGCCGCTCAGCCCGCAAGCACGCCTCACCCCGCTGACCTCCTGGCCCCACTGGCCAGAACCTTCCCCTTCCTCCGCCCAAGATCCTCGCCGTGACGCCGCGTCTCTATTCCGCGCCGAGGCCCGCTGCCCGCTGCCCTGTGGACCGCCTCAACCCCGTAGCCCCACCGGCCAGCCACCGAGCACGCTCCAGCCTTCTAGAAGCGGCAGCCAGAGCCGGGAACGTGCAATCCGTTGCCGCGATCTGTTTTCCCCGCGCAGAGTTCCGCCGAGATCACTGGGGCTCGCCTGTGCCGAGGATCACGGTCTTCCCCTTTAATTGGCCCCGTGAGCCTTCCCTGCGCTTCGCACTTCCCCTACCTGCGCAGCAGAGCCGAACCCCGCTCTGCCCCACCTCACCGAGCTCCGCCGCCACAGGTGAGCGTTTCACCGGAATTAGTCGCCGCCGGTGACTTTTGGCCCGCCCTGACTCACCTTCCAACCTCGCAGGCACACCCCGCATCGTCCCGCGCTGCCCAGACGTTCGGAGGCCCCTTGCCTCGACCCGTCTCCGACTCCGTCCGAGCGCCACCGCTCGGGCCTCGTCGCCGACCCCCTCTGCGCCACATCTCCACCTGAACCTTGCACGGTGAGCACTAGCCCTGTTTCCTCTCCCTGTTGTGCTAGGACCTAGGGCTAGTAGACCACCGCGGAGTCTGGAACGGCGAACGTCGCCGCTCCGCCGCCGCTAGCGCCGCAGTTCGCCGTGGCGAACTCGCTGCAGCGCTCCGCAGCCCCGCGCCAGGCCCGCACTGGCTTGCCTTCGCTTCGCAGGCGCTCCCCAAGTCTTTTGCGCCCGGGTTTCCGCACCAGAACCGCCCGGAACTCACCTCGCCGGCGAGCTCCGCCGAGCAGGTCCGCCGCCGCCTTAGCACCCGTCGTTCCGGACCCCACCGAACCCCGCTAACCCCTTGGGAGGATCACGTGTGTCACCTAGAGGCTTCTAGACCCCAGCCCCGCTCAAATCTCCCCCGGGGAGGCCGAGATTGGCCACCCCCGGCCGCACGCCGCTGCGGGAGCACGTCGCCGGCGCGTCCCGCCGCCGCCCCTGCGCCCCTTTGCCCTGGACCGCCAGATCCGTATGCAATGGCTCAGATTAGATCGAGTCTCCCTTAGATCTGAGCCGCTAGATCTAGATCCAACGGCCCTAATCCGTGTGTACCGGCTCGGCCTGGAAGTTTTGTTAAAGAGCCCCTGCCCTTTCCCTGATTCAACCCGCGCTCCTGGCTAGTTCAAAACTATTTCCAGTTTAGTCCTGTTTTATTCACGTGGGCCCCTGCACTTTCCGGTATTAGTACCCGCCGTCCAGAGCTGTCAGTTTTGCACGATAGCCCTTAGATCTAATGGTTAATTACGTTTAGGCCCTCGGTTTTTGCAGAATACCCCCTGAAACTTTGTTTTTCTCGCAGATATGCCCCTGGAACTTGTTTTTAGCCTAGATTATGCGTTTTAGCTCCGTTTTGGGCGTTCTTTATGTCCACGCGATCGTTGTAATGCGAAGAATAGTTTTAGCTTAGTTTTTCTTGCTGTTTTTATGTATTGATGTACTGTTTCTTAGTTTTTGTTAGTGTTTGATTGTATGCTTATTGTTGTGCCTCGTTTTGGCCATGTGTTCGTGAGTAGACGTCGAGCTACCAGAGGAGCCCCAGTACCAGTACCAGGAGCAGCCATCTTCCGAGCACTTTGAGCAGCAGCAGGAGCAGTACGAGGAAGGCAAGTATAACATGAACACCACCTATCACCTTTAATTATATTTTCATACTACATTTTAATATTGTATGCCTATAAGGACTTTCCTAGCCACTTTATATCCTTTATATATACCTTTGGGTTGCATTTTGGTAAGTTGTGCTAGGTTGCTACGCTATAACACATTCTGGTCCTTTTTAATTAATTTCATTAATGGTTTACTTGAACTTAATTCTGAAAGTGGCCCTCTGTGCTTCGTGCTTGGGTGGCTCACATCTCGTTAAAATATGGTTTTTGTAGAAACATGGTTTAGGGGGCCAGCATGGTGCTTAGTGCTTGGTTGGCCACTCTCCATAAGGACCGGTTCATAGAGCGACAACCTGGGACAACAGCGCTACCACAAGGCTAGAATGGGATAGACTTGGCATAATAATTAGATCTTTTTGGTTTGGAGTAACTTACCTGCGGGGCAGGGGCGGTAAGCTTCTATGGCCCTCGTGCTGAGTGGCCTCGTCTGTGCTTCGTGTCTTGACGCCCACTAGACCTGCTCCATAGTCGCCGATCCACCCTCGCGGTTACTCCCTACCAACGAGATTCTTTGTAAAGGCCTCGTAGTGAGTCGCTAGTTATCTCACCTAAGGAAGTGTGATGAACCTCTAGCGTAGCTCACGACTTGTGGGTAAAGATGTGCAACCTCTGCAGAGTGTAAAACTGGTATACTAGCCGTGCTCACGGTTATGAGCAGCCCAGATCCTCCTTTTGATTAGTGGGGTTGTCTCCTTCCGACGAGGGAGGTGCCTCTCGGGGTTACCTTGGTGGCTTGGTTTCGGTTTGGTTCTCAGTAGTTTCTGAATTAATACTGATTAATTACTATGTAACTGGGTTAATGGTAATTCATCAACTCATAGTAATAAGCTTTAATAAAATTTTGCCAAGACTTAAAAGCTAATGCAGTTGAGTCAGCCAACCTTAGAGCCTCATAGTTTGTGTTATACTTGTTGAGTACAAGTTGTGTACTCACTCTTGCCTCTTCTCTACTTTTTCCTCTTGGATACTCTACTGCTGCTCAGTTCCTGCCGACACGAGGGAGTTCGTTCAGCGCTACCAGGACTACGAGGACTTCTAGGCGTTCGTCTCCCAGTCGACGTCCCTGTGGCGCCCTGCTCAGCTTCGGAGAGTTTTTATCGTATTTGTACTTCACTTCCGCTATATCAGACATTTTTGTCATTAATGTAATAAATAACATTCGTATTTCGATTTATTATGTCTTATTCGTGATATGTGCTGTGATATACTGTTCATTCTGTTGTATATACGTGTGACCTGATCCTGGCACGTATATGATTGCTCGGTTTATGTTCTTTTATAAACCGGGTGTTACATAAATTCAGTACTTGTTCCATACTTGTTCTTGCTAGTTCTTCGATTGCTTGAAGGACAGGTGCCCTAGTGGCTGGGTGACGCACTCCACAAGATCGCGGCATCCATAGGATGTGGTGTATCGGTTGCTAAGGCGCAGCGTCCATTGGAAGGCTGTAGTCGGGCCATGAACGTCGTCTCCTCCAATCGAGTTATCCCCCACCCTCTCATTGAAAGATCAGGCACAAACCCTAGCGGGTTCTCATCACTACCCATCCACTACACAATGGGAGTTGGATGGATGAATATGGTTGAAATCCCAGGCGGGACGGCCTTATCTAGGCCGGCCGGCCCTATCTAGGCCGACCGGCCCCAACTTCGGCGAAATCGATAACCGTCAGTTTGTGCAGCAAGTTGATGGCCTCCAGGAGCTAAATCCAGAAGATGTGAAGCAAAGGCCAAGAATCATAGGCCAGCCGGCCTAGGTGAGGCCAGCTGGCCCAACTTTTCCATGGAATCGGCCCATCTTTTTATGGCGGCAAGTAACCAACATGAGGAGGTTGGAGGTGGTGGAACCCACGCAAGGTGGCAGCAGGAGAATGATTGGAGGAGAAGATTCCCTTTGGATTCCATGAGCATCTCCACTCTCCCAAGTCACCTCCAAGCTATAAATAGGACCCCTCTCCCCTCACTCTCACTTGTACCATCCCTCACCACTTCTCTCTTACTTGGGGAGGTGCCCCTTCGAGTGGTGCTTCCCCGCGTAATTCAAAGGTTAGTTCGGGAGTTAGAGTGAGGAGCTCTCTTCAGTTCCGGAGTTGTCTTCAGGAGTCTTGGTATGAGTTCCATTGTATCTTTACTTTTCTGTAAGACTTTGCCTATTTAATATAGTGGTTTTCTCTGCATTTCTTCCATGCCTTGTTTACATTCCGCAGTACTTTCAAATGTTTAGTTTAGTACCGGAATAGTTGTAGAGTTAAGTAGCTAGGTTGTTCTCTAGTGTTCTCTTTCGTTCACGGGATCCCATGTCCGCGTGGGTAGCAAGTTCTATCCATTTGGGGTTTCTTCTTACCTTAACGTGAGGCAAAAGTCAGTGACTTGATAGTTTAGGCATGGTGCTTAGACTTGATAGTTACCTTGGGTTGTGTTCCACCCCACGACACCGCAGTGGTAGGCGGCAGGTGGTGACAGCCCTATTCGTCCTTTGCAGTCCACCACATTCGGGTGTTTTCATAGCAGTAGTTGCCGATGGACATTGGACTCCCTTCTCATCCCAATCTGAGTCCTTCTCTTAGGCCGCCAAAGTGAATGAAAGATAATCCTAGATTACATTTCCACTGTCTTCGGGTTCTATAGCAAGTCGTCTCCCTCGCAGCTGATATACCTCTCGTACAGTGCTACCTTAACCTAAATTCCTGCCCCTTGGCATGAGAATGACCCATCATAGGAACCATGCTCTTGTCTTGTTTCACTCCCGGCTATCAGTATCCTTGTGGTGAGGATGTGTGCCATTATCTTTCCCTTCCTTCCATACCATTTGTTTGGAATAGGTGATAACATTTAGATGACTGATAACATAGTATCCATTGCTCAACTGCTTCCCATGGGAAATATGATACTCTGGAATACTCCTGAGTGAAATGTTACAATGGTGTTCCGTGCGCTAGCGGAATTATTCTAAAGGCTTATGAAATGCCAGCAGTCATCCAAGGATGAGATCTAAGCCCAGGTCCCCCTCCATGTCAAGGACGACAAAATCAGCGAGGACGAAGCTATTCTTGACTCGTACATATATGTTTTCGACTATCCCCTCGGGATGTCGAACGGTGGCATCTGCAAACTGTACGAGCATACGGGTCTAGGAAAGAGCAGGGTACTGTAATTGTTCAAACATTAACTTGGGCATGATATTTATGCTTGACCCAAGGTTGCAGAGGGCCTATTTGTAGAATTGATCAAAGATGGAACAGCTGATCATAGGCACCCCTGGATCTCTATGTAGCTTCGCTGTTAGCCCTCCCCACGCATTCATCCTTGGGTGTGTGGTTCTTCCTGCATGGTTAGTATGTGGTGCATGCCGGAAGGAACTACCCCATTTGATGGACACCATGTTTGCAGTTTCGACGGGAGATTCAGGTTGCCCCGGAATCTTCCCGGACTCAGGAACAGGAACAGCAGCAGCGAATTGAGCTAATTGTGTTTCTATCATTTTGTTGAAACTTAATTGATTTTTATGAGTAGAAGAAAGAGTTTCAACTTTTTCATTTATATGTTCCAAAATTTTGTCATTGGCAGCAAGCTTTTTATTTAAAGATTCATTTATTTTAGCTTGGTCAAAGACAAGATCTCCTAAGGAGTGTTGGTTCGAGTTGAAATTTGAATTGAAATTATTACCTCCTCCTTGGAATGGTGGGCATGCTTGACCCCACCCTTGGCCTCCTTGTGGACGGAACCCGTTGTTATTGTTGTTCATGTACGCCACTTCTTCACGGGTCTCGGGGCAGTCATTCCCCGAGTGTCCATGGTCACCATAAACCTCGCACATTGAGTATGAGTTCATGGCATGGACAGGAACTAGCATCTGTTGCCTATTCCCTTCATCGAGCTTCTTCAGTAGGAGGTCCAGCTTAGTGGCGAGCGTGTCCGTTTCCTTGACGGTATGCATTTCGCACTTGGTTCTGGACTGGGAATGCTCCTCGTTCTAGCCCTAGTTGGAGACCATCTTTTCAATTAAGGTCATAGCCTTGGCGATTGTCAAGTCTAGATAGGCTCCTCCAGCAGCAGCATCTAGATGGGCTCTTGATGTGGTCGTTAGCCCATTGTAGAAGCTTTGGAGTACGAGCAACTCATCCATCCCATGATGAGGATAGGCGAGTATGTACTCTTGGAGTCTCTCCCAAGTTTCTGGGATAGATTACATCCTTGTCTGCTGGAAACTTGATATTCTTCCAGTGTTGACGGCCATTATTTCCCTTTTTGATCGTCAACTTCTCGGGAATAAATTGAGCCTTGCACTATGTTCCATACATATTTTACCTATTTCTAACAAATTCCACAAGTTTTGGTAGTTTGAGATGTTTTGCTGGATTATGCCCAGAATATGCAAGAAAAACACTAAATAGAGCATCTACAAGGATGGTGAAACATAGATATAAGATGATACCATTATGAACATTGTCAAATGCCAAATTTGACATTTCCATGTTGAAGAGCACGTCGAGATGATCGGATTGGACATTTGGTTTACCCAATTCGGAGTCCGGACGCAAAAGTTATGCAAATTACAAGTTTCAGACTCGTGTTATGCAGAGGCTGCAGGCCGGCCGGCCTCACCTAGGCCGGCCGGCCCGGCACCTTTGCCAAACACATCCTCCCTTGTCACAGGACCATTAGGGACTCACCAATGGTCCCCTAACACATGGGAAGCAAGCCAAAAGTGAAACTATGACCGAAAGGCCTCATATGTTCCTCCAATGGGCTTCCAAAGTGACCAAACTAAGTATCAAGACCCAAACCAACTGGAGCAGGAACACACAACTGTCGGTGGACACGTTGGTGAAAAGCAAGGCCGAGAGGAGCCAATCCTAGGCTAGCCAGCCTAGGAGAGGCTGGCCGGCCTACTAACTGCCATGCATCAACCCGACGCAACCACTACCGACCTCCAGGAGTGATCAAGAGCGTCCACAAAAAGGCGGTGCAGATTTGGCGGAGATCCCAGGCCGGCCGGCCTAGGGGAGGCCGGCCGGCCTCACTTTGTCACACCTCGAGCCCATCTTTCACGTGGAAGCTAAGCAACCGACCTACTTGTGTGAAGTGCACGCGCTAGCTTCAACACCGCATTGGAAGAGCTATAAACAGACACCCACACCTCCACTCCAACACACACAAAAGGAGCTCTCTTCTCACATTCTTAGTTTTTAGAGTAGGTTAGGTAGTCTGGGAGTTAGAGTCGAGTCAAGCTTGTCTCTAGATTCTGGAGTTGTCATCGGAAGTCGGGTATAAGCTCTTGTATCTATTCCTTTGACATTTATCAATATAAGTTATCTTCTTTATGTTTTTGAGTCAGCTTTACTTTCCGCATTTATTTATCTTTCCAAGTTATCTTTCTTGTGTGTAGAAGTAATTCTCTAGCTTAGGCTTTGTACCTATCTTGTTTATCGAGATCTTACCTTATGGGTCTTCTCGCCCGGACTAGGGAGGCTCAAGTTAGTTCCCTAGGTTGAGGGGGATTTCTCTTGAACGAGTCAAGAGAAATCCTAACACTGAGTATGGACGTGGTGTCTGGGCTTAGTGTTAGCTAGAAAGTGTGTTCCACCCCACAGAACCGTTGTAGTAGGCGACAAGTGGTGACAGCCCTATCCGTCCCTCGTAGTCCACCATGTTCGGGTGTTTTCATAGCAGTAGTTGCAGGTTGCCGTTGGACTCCCCTCTCATCCCTTTCTGAAGTCTTTCCTCTTCCAGCCACCGAAGTAAACTCTAGGTTCCCGATAACTAGTTAGAAGCAATGTTTAGTCTAGAGAGGCTAGCTCGTTAGTTTAGAAGTGTTTTAGGAGTCTTTCTCACTCGTTGTCCTCCCAGCTGCTTACCTCTCTAAGGATTACAGTCTCCTGTGTCAGACGGTCATCATTGGCCATTATCTTATCTACATATCAGGCTTACCCCCACTAAGTTAGTCGGTTGATATCCTTAGTAAAGTTTGTCATTTGATTCTTCGATACTCTTTATCCATAGTGCTTTCCTGAGGAAATATACGATACCCTGGAATACTCCAAGGTAAAGTGCTACAGCCGTGATTCTGTGCGCTTGCGGAATCCATATTCTATTGAGCGTAAGAAACGCCAACACCCAACGGGAAGAACTTGGCGAGGAACGCCGTGGAACATTGGTCCCAAGTACGGACGGCTTCTTTGTTCTGGTAAAACCACTATTTTGCTTTCCCAGGAGGGAGAAAGGAAACAAACATAGCCTGATGACGTTAGCCGTAATGCCCCGTATGGTTATGGTCTTGCACAGCTCCAGAAAGTTCTAGAGATGGGCGTTGGCGTTCTCGTTCGGCTTGCCACAGAATGGGCTAGCCTGCACCATGTTTATGAGGCAAGACTTCAGCTCAAAGTTCACATCCCCAACATCGACATTGGGTCCAGTCGCCACATTGGTGGCTGAGGGGACGGAGATGTCGTGGAGAATCTTCTCAGCGATTGATTCGGTTGTTGTCGTTGGTGCTTGAAGAGCTAGTTCGCTTGTCGACTGTGAGAGCGGAGGGGGGACGACGTGAGGTCGGACCCTTCTCACGAGTTTCTCTGGATTTTCAATGAAGTTTGTCGGACAGAAGAAATCAGACATACACTACCCTATTTTCATCCAATCAGGAGAAAACAAAAAGCAAACACGTTAGCATGTATAAGCAGTAGCTACCTCTTATTTATATTGCCAGGTTTATGTGCTAATAAATTCTTTACATCTAGTGCCATCTCCGTCAACGGCACTAGAAATGCTTGTTTGCATTTCCTAACGTCGCTACTAGGAGGGGTTAATTTCCAGCAACGCCGCTAGAAATGCCGGTGGGCATTCCATAGCTCCGTCAGTATGAACAGGTTGGGTTCATAGCAGCGACGCCATGAAACGCCGTGCGGTATGTCTTAACGATTACAGAAGGATCCACAAGCGCACGGATATACCATTGTAGCATTTCACCCAAAAGTATTCAGGGTATCGTTATTTATATTTTCCCAAGGGATGGCGAGGGTGTGTAAAGATGTTTACTAGTTACATAACCATAACATTATGAGATAAGGTGCAGACTGCTAATTATATAGGGGTAATTGATAATAAAGGATAGTCAGGGGTAATGTGACACACACAGAATAACCAACTCTTATGAATAAAGAATAAATGAATACACCTAAGATTAGCGCGAGCATAGGCAACGGATCCTAGTATACTATTCATATTAGCAGGTAAGCTATGTTAGCCATATGCTTAGAACTGCAGGTGCCAGGAAATTAGGGACATCGGGGAGAATGACCCGCACTGGAGAACATCCAGTCCCGTTTCATCTTTGCATGAACTCCTACACGATACCCGAACATCGGGGAGTACGCTAACCGAGAATCAGCTTTCCAGCGGACTGACAGGGCTGTCACCACCTGCAGTCTACCCCAGCCAAACCATGGAGCACCGTCATATCCAAGGCATCCTGCATACCCGGGCATCATGCCCGCATATGAGGTCACTACCTTAGCACCCCCGGGTCCCCCACCCTTCGGATGAACAGGTAAGATGCTAAGGCAAGCCTGAAAGCACAACGAACTGATATCCTTACCCAGATCATCTGGTCTAAGCAAGCAACTAGTATAACTTGATGAAGAACAGAACATGGAAAAGCAAGCTAAGAACATAGCAAGATAACCATGAGCGAACTCTTTATGAATAGCATAATGATAGTTGGAATACAAAGCCATACCAAAGGCCGAGGATTGCACACCGACCCTGAGACGACTGGATTCACTAAGGAAATGAAGAACTAGCCTAGCTCCACTTTCCTATGGAGTACAAGTCACAAGAGAGTGAGAGAGAAGCTTCCAAGTGGTGTGTGTGGTGTGAGTGGTGGGAGGCCCCTTATATAGTCTCTTGAGGTCAGTTCTCGCCAAGTTATACATGGAAACATTCATAACCACCTTCAGGAGGATCAGAGCAAGCTTCCCGCCAAAATGCAACTGGACCTTCAAGAGGCCCCACTTTGTCGGTTATGGCCACCGACTTTCTCTGGTACACTACCTGGTGGGACCTGATCTCTGATATGTCAGTGTCGGGGTTTATTTGGTCGGTCTGCTTTGACTTGTGGGCCTCTTTCGGATATGTTATGCATGACGCAATCTTCTGTAGTTTCGTCTGTGTATTCTTCGTGGTTTCATCTTATTCTGGACTTGTACTCCTGAAATCATAAATCTTCAAAAACAACTATGGAGCTAGGTTAGTGGTACAAATATGTTAGTAAGAGGTATGGTTTTCCTTCTTGTGCGAGTATAGTTGACGATCATATTTTGCACTTAATGACCGTCAACAATGACCGGTCTGACCGGTTTGCCCAGATTGTCCAGCAACCTCGGTATTTGCCAATTTCAGACGTCAATAGCTGCAATATTCTATAATGAAGGATTTCCTTCCAACTGTGCCCACACCTTCCAACCTCCCTAATAAGTGTGGAATAGGCAAACCAAGGGACACATTATCCTTTCGGTAACCTAGGCAAGACTCGATGACTTCCTCAGTACTGTATCCCTCTATCATGGACCCCTCAAGATGAGCACGATTCGGTACGTACCGGTTGTGAATGGACATGAAATACTCATACGTCCATATTTGTATAGGTAAAGTGGACCAAGTGCCCATATCTGATTGACCATGTGAATCATTATGCGTTCTGTTATACCAAAAAATCCCAAAGGGAATCACATCTCAAGCTACGCCATAGTCTCCCCATTGAATTCTTGGAGATCAGGCAATTTGTCTTCGTCAATCACCTTTTGTAAAATCCTGTCAAAGAAGTAACACAACCAAGTGATTACCATCTTTACGTATACTAGCTTGATCTCTCTGATTGCAATTGGGAGGAACACCGTCAATAGCACATGACAATCATGACATTTATAGTCGTATAGTGAGAGATCTTCTATCGAGACTAGTTTATTTATGTTGGATGTGAAATGACTCGGGACTCTGATCCCTCTAAAGCTCTCGCACATTGCCTTCTTCTCATCATGTGTCAAGTTGTAGCTAGCCGGGGGGAGTTCATATCTGCCATTCCCTTTGTCCACAGAGTGAAGGTATTGTCTTGTCTTCATGGCTACCAAGTCTTTGCACGACTTCAAGGTTTCCTTTGTCTTGGCTGATGTCTCCAGTAGGAGCCCAGTTGTGTTACCGAACACATTCTTCTTCAGGTGCATACCATTGATTGCATGGCGGACCTCAAGATATGCCCAATAAGGCAACTACTTGTAGAAGATGGGTTGTTTCTTGAATGGTACGCCATCAATAAGTGTCTTATCTCTCTTTCTTTTCTTCCAATCTTTCTTTTCTTCCCATAAATGACCTGGATGGTCTGTACCTTATCTCTCTTTCTCTTCTTCCAATCTTTCTTTTCTTCCCATAAACGACCTGGATGGTCTGTACCATATTGAAAATATAGTACCTATCTTGTTTTACTGGAGTAGAATATAATTCAGGACTACCATCAAAAAAATTATAGAACTTCTTACTTCTATACTTATGTCCTTCTGCCAAGAAGCACGTATACCGAAGGTAAACTACCTTTCGATATCCTTCTAGGAAAGACTATACAGTGCCATCCACGCACACCGTGATCTATCCTAATAGGACAAACAATGTCTAGTAATCATGGATGGTGACCATTATAATGGCTTTAAGATTAAAGGGCTACCGTGTAAAACCATCAAAGATATTGATACCCTCCTTTAATTAAATTTCCATCTCTTGCATCAGAGGTTCAAGAAAGACATCTATATCGATGTCAGGATGCTTGGTGCTCTGTATAAGGACGGATAGTAAAAGATACTTTCTCTTCTGGCGCAGCCATGTAGGCAGGTTGTACATCATCAATATCACTGGCCATATGTTGTGGGAGCCACTTCTTTCACCAAACGGATTCATTCCATCCGTACTCAATGCGAACCGAACATTCCTCGGGTCCTTTCCAAATTCCAAATAGTACTTCTCTCATCAAATTTCTTCCACTACCGAGCATCAGCTGGGTGTCGGAGCTTTCTGTCACCCTTTTTGCACTTATTCGAATTCCACCATTGCATCAATTAAACATCCTTTGGGTTTGAGAAAAAACGCCTTAAGCGATCGAAAACTGGGAGGTACCACATAATCATGGAATGAATTCTGCTCTGCTTCTTAGAAATGCTTAAAGCAGTGTCATCTGGCTCACCAGAGGCAACACCCTTCCCCTTCCTTTTATTCCCATTGGATAGAATTTGATTGTCGCCACCACAATAAATGGCATTGTTTTCATACCGACTTGCAGAATATACATGGCATTTGTCCAAGTCTTTGAAAGTATCCCAACAATACAAAATACAATAATTTGGATATGCATGAATTCTTTCCACACCCATCGTGAACGGGCTAACAAGCTTCTTTGCTCGGAATATGTTGGCTGGCACGTTATTTGGCTTTGGAAGCAACCAAGCCAAGATACGTAGCAGATCGTTGAAAATATCATCTGACCAACTATGCTTAGCCTTCAGGGTCAATAGCTCAAGTATGAAACGAAGCATGGTCAAGTTTTTTGGAAGTCCTTTTGAGTGCTCGTATATATTTTCCTCTGCTGATATTCTCACCGTATCGAAGTTTGCTAACCCCTTAGCACTAGAAACCAATACCTCCGCTTTGGTGTGCACCTGGTTCAGAAAATCACCGTCATCAAGTTCATCGTCACTACTATCACCATTGATGGGCCCGTCATCGACATCATCACCATGGAATACACCAACCTCATCATCATCTCTGCCACCATCATCAAAATCATCATAGGCACCAAACCTTCTATCAAACTCCTAGTCTTGTATGATTTCATCTAGTGGATTATTCATCGGAGGGGGAGCACTTGTCTTACCATGATACTTCTGGATCATGTCGCCCTTAACAAAAGCACTAACCAATACATAAGATCTAATTATAGTTGGGTCGCCAAATACTATCAAATTATTGCAGACTTTGCATGGCAATGTATCATTCGTGTCTTCTTATTTCTTATGTGGTTCTCTGCAACTTTAATGAATTTATTAAGCTGTCCATGGAAATAGCCGTCTGTCCTTTTTGCATTGTACATCCATGTCCTATCCATCTCTAAACAGCAAGAAATAATTAAATGGGTTAAGCTTCATGTAATCAAGCGGTTATATAAATATAAAAAAACAAAGCAAATTCTTTTCTCGAAGGAAGACCACAAATGGTTATAAATATATAATATCATGCATGTGTGTAAAGATGGGAAAAAATAAATCAAATCTTTTCCTCAAAGGAAATGGAGCCCTAAATGAACATAAGTGTATACTTCTATATATGTGTAGATATTGAAAAAGTTAATTTAAATAGTATTAATTAAATAAAATCAAAATCCAACCTATTATTGTACCACTAAATCTTAGAAAAAAAGCTATCATGCATGTGTGTAAAATAGAAAAAATAAATCCTCTTCTCTCTCTCCTCCATAGATCTAGTAAATAATTAATTTACTTAGGAATGAGGCAAAACATATAGTCCAAATGATTATATAATCTTGTTTTCTACTAAAATATTACAATTTTATCCAAAAGTTCGAGGCAAATGGTGCCTCAAATGACAAAAGCACACCATTGAGATGTAGATCTAGCTAAAGGCAAAGAGAGCTCCATTTGAGCCTTAAAACTAACAAAAGAGCTTAAAATGACATGGGATTAGCATCAACTTACATCGTCGAGCCCCAACTCGAAGGAAAATCAAGTTTAAAAACTTCCCTCCCCTTTTTTCTTTCTTTGGATTTTCGGGGAGCTTCTCTCCCGAGCAAACAATAGCTTCTCGGGAGGAGGAAGAAGGGAGTCTGTAGCCTTTTATCGGCTATTTTTATCGGCGGGTGGGAGTGAACCTCTCCTAGAAATCCATTTAACACCTAGTTCACATCCTATCAAATAACAAAATAGTAATGATATCAGATTTAACAAATCATGGAGATGAGAACCTAGCAGTGGTGTCCCTACTGCCTTGAGGTCTAATTCTTAATAATCCTCTTGGTGCAAAGAGATTCTGAATTCTTAGACTTCTGGTTCCATAGTTCATTTTTATGTCAAGTTTGAATTAAATAACACCTGATGCATGCATCTAACATCATCATGAGGTCATTAGGGTAGTTGCTTCAGCTCCAATAGTTCACTCTGTTTTAAAATTAAGTACCTAACAAAAGTTTGAGTTTGGCCAAGAAAGAATATGCAAGGCTTGATTGTTCAAAGAATAGTTAGCTCAGCCCAGGGCGCCACTTCAGGGGAGGGTGAACCATGTTACGGCCGAGTCAGCGGCCGAGGCTCCCAATGTGGTTATTGGTACGTTCATGGTCAATTCATATCCAGCTACAGTGCTTTTCGATATTGGTGCTATGCATTCCTTCATTACACAGTCTTTTGTCGAGCAACATGGTATTCGTACTAGCACATTAAAGAGGTGCCTATTAGTATCTTCACCGGGAGGACAATTGAGGTCTCATACCTTCTGCCCCAGAGTCAGTGTATCCTTAAGGGGGGTAGAATTTAGTACAGATCTGATGGTGCTAGACACCAAGGGCATCGATGTCATTCTGGGGATGGAGACTCTTGCTAAGTGGGGAGTCCGGATAGATTGTGCTCAGAGGACAATCTTGTTATCGGCTTCCAGTGGTCAGGAGGTTACTATCAGTGCAGTCGAACCTTCTGGATTTCTTCATCAGATGGAGGCTAGACCCACGGATGGTATTCGCGTGGTGTCTGAATTCCCGGATGTCTTTCCGGATGATTTGCCAGGTATGCCGCCTGAACGCGACATCAAGTTTTCTATTGATCTCTTGCCTGGCACTGCTCCTATTGCAAAGCGACCCTACCGTATGGCACCTATAGAGAATGAGGAAGTCAAGAAGACTATTGATGAGTTGCTAGCCAAGGGCTATATCCGTCGCAGCTTTTCTCCTTAGGCTTTTCCATTGTTACTAGTAGATAAGAAGGATGGCTCGAAGAGAATGTGTGTCGATTATCGGGAGCTGAACACAGTTACCATTAAGAACAAGCATCCACTGCCCCGTATTGAGGATCTGTTTGATCTGCTTTGAGGTGCTCGTGTATTCTCGAAGATTGATCTGCGTTCGGGCTATTTTCAGCTGAGGATCCGTCTTGAGGATATTCCGAAGACGACATTCACCTGCAAGTACGGGCTGTATGAGTACACGGTCATGTCTTTCGGCTTGACTAATGCCCCGGCTTACTTCATGCACTTGATGAACATGGTTTTCATGGATTATCTGGATGTCTTCGTGGTGATCTTCATTGATGATATTCTGATCTTTTCCAAGTCTGAGGCAGAGCATGAAGTTCATCTGAAGCTAGTGCTGCAGAGATTGAGGGAGCATCAGCTATATGCAAAGTTCAGCAAGTGTGAGTTCTCGATTGATGAGGTTCCATTCCTCGGTCATATCATCTCCAAGGGAGGCATTGCAGTTGATCCGAGCAAGGTGAAGGATGTGCTTGAGTGGGAGACACCGCAGATGGTGAAGGAAGTCCGGTCATTCTTGGGCTTAGCAGGATATTATCGGAGGTTTATTGAGAATTTCTCCAATATCGCGAAGCCCTTGACTTCTTTGCTAGAGAAGAATGCAGATTTCATATGGACTGATGAGCGTCAGATGGCCTTTGATGAGTTGAAGAAGAGGCTTACTACAGCGCCAGTTCTTACTCTGCCAGACCAGAGCAAGAGGTTCACGGTGTGTTGTGATGCTTCGAAGGATGGTCTTGGTTGTGTTCTGATGCAAGAGGGAAGAGTGATTGCTTATGCTTCACGGCAGTTACGTCGGCATGAGCTGAACTATCCCACTCATGATCTTGAGTTAGCCGCAGTTGTGCATGCTCTGAAGATTTGGAGGCATTACTTGTTCGGGCAGCAGTGTGATATCTACACAGATCACAAGAGCCTCAAGTATATATTCACGCAGAGTGAGCTGAACATGCGGTAGAGGAGATGGTTAGAGCTGGTCAAGGATAATGACCTGGAGATTCACTATCATCCGGGTAAGGCCAATGTTGTGGCAGATGCTCTGAGCAGAAGAAGCTATGTCAACATGGCTGTTGCTTTCTAGATGCCTCCAGAGTTATGCGACGAGTTTGAGTAGTTGAGTCTGGGTTTCTTGCATCATACTTCGAGTGCAGCATTCGAGGCAGAGCCCACTCTAGAGGCAGAGATCCGGCAACATCCGAAGGAAGACAAGAAGCTACAGGAGATTCGTGAGTTACTCAAGAAAGGCAAGGCTCCTCATTTCAGAGAGGATGATCAGGGTACTTTGTGGTACAAGAACCGGATTTGTGTGCCAGAGGGGAATGATCTCAGGAAGTTGATTCTGAGTGAGGCTCATGATACGGCTTACTCTATTCATCCGGACAGTACTAAGATGTACTATGATCTTAAGGAGCATTTCTGTTGGCCTGGGATGAAGCGTTTAGTCACCGAGTATGTGGCCATCTGCGACACATGTCAGCATGTGAAGGCAGAACATCAGAGGCCACCCAGTTTGTTGCAGCCGTTGAAGATTCTTGAGTGGAAATGGGAGGAGATCATGATGGATTTCATAGTGGGATTGCCTCGTACTCAGCAGGGGTACAACTCTATATGGGTAGTAGCGGACCGTTTGACGAAGGTTGCTCACTTCATTAAAGTGAACACTACTTACTCCGGTGCCAGACTTGCAGAGTTATATATCTCCTGGATTGTCTGTTTGCATGGTGTGCCCAAGAAGATCGTATATGATAGAGGATCACAGTTCACTTCACGGTTCTGGGAGCAGCTCCATGATTCGTTGACATGAAGCTGCGCTTCCGTACCGCCTATCATCCTCAGACAGATGGGCAGACAAAGAGAACCAACCAAGTGTTGGAGGATATGCTGAGAGCTTGTGCTATTCAGTATGGTACCAGTTGGGATAAGTGCCTGTCGTATGCTGAGTTTTCCAACAACAACAGCTACCAGGCCAGTCTGAAGAAGTCACCCTTTGAGGCATTGTATGGCAGAAAGTGCAGGACTCCTCTTTATTGGGATCATATTGGTGAGAAGCAGCTCTTTGGCCCTGACATTATAGAAGATGCAGAGCAGATGGTACAGACTGTGCGGGAAAATCTGAGGATTGCACAGACTAGGCAGAAGAGCTATGCAGATGGCAAACGGAGGGACCTGACCTTCAAGGTGAACGATTATGTATACTTGAAGGTGTCACCAATGCGGGGAATCCACAGGTTTAATATAAAAGGGAAATTAGCACCAAGGTACATTGGTCCATTCAGGGTGCTGGAGAGGAAAGGCGAAGTTGCTTATCACCTAGAGTTGCCCACTGATCTCTCTGGAGTGCATGATGTCTTCCACATTTCTCAGTTGAAGAAGTGTCTACGAGTACCTGAGGAGCAGGCACCACTGGATGGGTTAGATGTGCAGGAAGATCTGACCTATATTGAGCACCCGGTGAAGATTCTGGAGACGTCAGAGAGGGTTACACGGAACAAGCGCATTAAGATGTGCAGAGTTCAGTGAAGTCATCACAGTGAAGCTGAGGCTACATGGGAGCGAGAAGATTAGCTGAGGAAGACATATCCAGATCTCTTTGCTAGCCAGTCTAGCTGAATCTTGGGGACGAGATTCCTATAAGGGGGTAGGGTTTGTAACACCCTAATTTAAATTTCAGCATTTAATAACAAATTTAATGGGCTTTATTTAAATTTCTAAGGTTTATATGCTTAGTCATGCATTTAATTTAATTTTCTTTCACAAGTAATTAAAAAAAATTCTAGGTTTAAACTTGTTGTTGCATTCATGTTGGTGCATGTTTTATTTTTGTTTGAATGCATAGGAGTTTTGAATTCAAATTTGAATTCGAATTCAATTAGATTTGAGTTAATTTGAGTTAGTTTGAAATAGAAAAAGAAAGGAAATAAGAAAACCAACCCAACCGGGAAACCAGCCCAACCCAGCTCGGCCCAAGTCTTCCTCCCGCGCCCCGACCCAAGCACAGCGGCCCACTCCCTCCGCTCGGCCCGTTTCGCCGCGCCAGCCCAGTCGCCCGTCCGCTCCCGCAGCCCGCTTCCCCCGCTCACCGCGCCTTCTCTCTCTCTTTCACTGCCGCCGGGACCCCACCTATCGGCCCCTTCTCCATCCTCCCGCATCCTCCACGCTGAGCCGTCTCACCTCACTCTCTGCTCTGCCCCGCCCAGCTCGCCCCGCCGCTGCCTCGTGGGCCACCCCGACCCTGCAGGGCCACCGGCCAGCCTCCGGCGCACGCCTTCCTTCCAGAAGCTTCCACACCCGGTGCCCAGGATCACGCAGTGGCCGTTGTGCGCGATCCACTTCCTCCGTGCGCCGTGATCGCGGCCGTAATCTCAGCGCCGGGCACGCACGCCCAAGATACCCGGGCTTCCTTTAATTAGCGCCCGCAGTCCTCCTCTGTGCCCTATCCTTGCCATAGCCGCCGTTCCCGAGCTCTAGCACCACCACCACACCCTCTGCGCCGGAGCAGATTCTCTGCGCCGCCGTGAACTCACCACACCACCGCCTCCTAGCCCCAGACAAAACGCGCAGCAGCACCACCTCGACACCTGGAAGCTTCACGAGGCCCCAATCTCGACCCCGACCCTCTGCATTGCCGGGAATCGCACGGCGGGCAGCTCAGGTGAGCTCGGACTGCCATGGCAATTCCATGCCGCCGGAGCATTTCGGACCGCCCTGACCACCGTGGTTCCTTCGCAGGACCACCACGCGCCGAAGCGTGGAGACCAGGAGCCCGAAAACCCCCTGCATCGACTCCTCCGCGAGCTCCGCCCCACCTCCGCCGCCCGGACCTCGCCGAATCACCTCGGCCCGAGCCCTAGGTTAGCACCAGCCCGACCTCCTCTCTCTTTTGCGCTAGAATCTGTAGGCCGTAGCCCACCCCCGCGACCAGAACGCCGTTCACCGGCGCTCCGCCGCCGTACAGGCGTAGCACCACCGTGGCGGGCCCGCTGCAGCCCGTATCAGCACTGCACAAGCCCGGCAAAGGCTTGCCTTAGCTCTGCGCACGCACCGGCACTCGTTTGCGCCCAGTTCCGAGCATAGCCCTGCACAAACACGCGCACGCCGGTGAGCGTCGCCGCGCAGAGCCGCCGCCGCCGTCGCAACCACCGCTCTGAGCCTCCCCGAGCCCAGCTTAGGCCACAGGTGGATCACGCATGTCATGTAGGCCATCCCAGATCCAAACCCGAGTTGTTTTGGCCCCTGGAACACCAGAATCGATCATCTCCGGTGAAGCGCCGCCGCAGTAAAGGGTTTCCCAGCGACCCGCGCCGCCGCCGCCGACCCCTTTCCACCTGATCCGTCAGATCTGAAGTTAGTGGCCCAGATTAGATCTAGACACCGGTTCGTCCTGAGCCACCGAATCGCGATCCAACGGTCTAGATCCGCGCGTACCCCTTCGCCCTGGCAATCTTGTTAAAGAGCCCCTAAACTTTCCTAGATTCAACCCGCGGTCCTAACCAGTGTAAAAGTATTTACAGTTAGGCCCAGTTTTTAGCGTTTTAGCCCCCGAGCTTTCTAGAAATAGCGCCCGTGGTCCAGCCCGTGCGTTTTTATGCGCTAGCCCTGGATCTAACCACTAATTATGTATAGGTCCCTGGTTTTTGCAGAAAACCCCTAGAAACTTAGTTTTTCTTGCAGAAAAGTCCCTAGACCTTGTTTTAAGCCTAGTTTTCGCGTTCTAGCTCTGTTTTAGGCGTTCTTTATGTCCACGCGATCGTTGTAACACGTAGAATAGTTCTAGCTTAGTTTTGTTTGCTATTTTCATGCATTGTTGTACTGTTTCTTAGTGTTTTCTCTTGTTTGGACGTATGTTTATATTGTTGCCTTGTTTCTGGCCATGTGTTCGTGAGTAGACGTTGAGCTACCGGAGGAGCCCCAGTACCAGTACCCGGAGCAGCCACCACCTTCTGAGCAGTTTGAGCAGCAGGAGCAGTTTGAGGAAGGCAAGTATAACATGAACAACACCCATCACTTTTAAATACATTTTCATACTGCATTTTAATACTATATGCCTATAAGGACTTTCCTAGCCACTTTATTACCATATATATATCCCTTGGGTTGCATTTTGGGTAGTTGTGCTAGGTTGCTGCGCTATAACACACTTGGTATTTTTTAATTAATTTGATTAATGGTATATGTAACTTAATTCTGGGAGTGGCCCGCTTGAGTGGCTCACGTCTCGTTAAAAATTAGTTTTTCTAGAAACTTGGTTTAGGGGGCTCGCACTGTGTTTTGTGCTAGCTACTCTCCATAAGGACCGTACGTCATTAGAGCGACAACCTGGGACAACCGCGCAACCACAAGACTGGAATGAGACGGTCTTGGCTTACTAATTAGGTATTTTTGGTTTGGAGTAACTTACCTGCGGGGCAGGGGCGGTAAGCTTCAATGGTCCCTGCTCCTCCGGCTTGGTCTGTGCTCCGTGTCTTGTACCCCCGTGAGGTGGGCCCCATCGTCGCCGATCCACCCTCGCGGTTACTCCTTACCAACGAGATTCTTCATAACGGCCTCGTAGTGAGTTTGCTAGCCATCTCACCTATGGAAGTGTGATGAACAACTAGCGTAGCTCACGACTTGTGGGTAAAGATGTGTAACCTCTGCAGAGTGTAAAACTGGTATACTAGCCATGCTCACGGTCATGAGCGGCCCGGATCCTCCTTTTGATTAGTGGGGTTATCTTCCTTTGGTTAGGGGGGTTCCCCGGGTGGTTTGGTTTGGTTCTCAGCAGTATCACAATTAAATCTGATTAATTACTATGTAACTGGGTTTATGGTAATTCATCAACTTGTAGTAAATAGCTGTAATAAAACTTTGCCAAGACTTAAAAGCTAATGCAGTTGAGTCAGCCAACTTTAGAGCCTCATAGTTTGTGTTATACTTGTTGAGTACAAGTTGCGTACTCACTCTTGCCTACTCTACTCCTTTTCCTCTTGGGGATACTCTATTGCTGCTTAGTTCCTGCTGACGCGAAGGAGTTCACTCAGAGCTACCAGGAGTACGAGGACTTCTAGGCGTTCGTCTCCCAGTCGACGTCCCTGTGGCGCCCAGCTTCCGAGTTTCGTACTTGTTTTATATTTCCGCATACTCTGTATCAGACATTTGTCATTAATGTAATAAACAACATTCGTACTCGCTTTATTATATCTTTTTATGTGATATGTGATGTGATATACTGTTTATTCTATTGTATATACGTGTGACTTGATCCTGGCACGTATATAATTGCTCGGTTTATGTCTTTTTGTAAACCGAGTGTTACACAACTCCAATCACAGGCCAAACATCTAGCTAATAATTCCCTAAACGTTATCTGAATAGAACAGTCACATGCATATATCACTTCAAAAGTGCTACAGATGAACAACTACAACTATGAAACGAGTAATAAACAAGAAAATATTGCAAATTAAATTCTTGATTAAAATAGAAACAACTACCATACTTCATACTGCAAACATCAAAGCAATGAGACCAGTGCCATGACCTACAACAATTGTCCAGGTATAGAATCTATAGGTTGACCTATCGGTCAATTCAACAATGCAATTGGTCCACAGCAGCAACTACTAGTACTCTCTCCTAGCAACTAACAGATCAGTATCCCCTAGGAACAAAATCCTGCTCCCATGTCAACCCAAATTTCCCATCGATTTCAAGGGTTTAAATCCAGCCTACTAGTAGAGGGCCTCGCAAAGGGGATGACCCCTCGGCATTGACTCCTGCGGCGCACCGGGCGCCCCGCTCGCTGCAGTCTTGTGCGCCTCTCTTCCAAGTGGCCGCCATCGCCACTCTGGTCGAACGGGAGCGACCTCTAGGGCTCCAATGTCGATCTGGAATACTGAGATGGGCTGCTGGGCCGTGAAGCTGCGAAGGCGATTATTACTGGCGGTCATTAGATAAACCCTCTGTGGATTGCGAAGGCTATTATTACGGCAGTTACTATAACAAACCCGGGTAAAAATCATATTTGTAGCAGCGGTTACTGGTACAAACCACGGGTAAAAATCAACGTCAATTTCTACCGGTGGTTCATATATAGAACCTACTATATAGATACCGATTCTGGTGGCTTCTATTTGGAATCTACAGGACAAATCATTTCTAGAGTCACAAAGGTCAAACCGCCAGCAAAAAACAATTTTTGAACTGCCATTGATTTCATCATTTGTAGTAATGTTTTCAGGGTAGTTCACCTCCACCCCTATAAATAACACCCATTTTTAGGGCGGAAGAGGGGATGACCCTCCCCTACAAATGGATTTCCAGGGTGGTTCAGTTGCTACAGTAAACCCATTTCATTTGTAGGAACATGTGATATTTTGGTCCACCCATAAAAAAAATCGATGTGTTGCTACAAATTGTTTTCTACTAGTGAGACTCAACACGAAGCTTTGACCTTCAAACATTGTACTGCGCCATTATATGGTTGGCGATGGAAACACAATTTACTCAACACGAAGATTTGTTCCATGCTAGTAAATAATGTACATTTCTGTGCCCTGCACATTACAGTCAACAAGGAAATGTGCCTAACTTTTTTTTTTTGGCAATGGTTGCTCAATCATTCATTCTGACGGGTCCGAATTGGCTGCTGCAAAATCCACACTGATTGAGTTAAATATCAGAAGACTCTTCAAACATAGAACCAAGACCAACTGTGACACATGCCCTCTTTCTAGAAACAATTACTTACGCTGCCTCTTTTTAACCAGTTATATATGAACTGGTCGGATCTTCTCAGAAGCTACATAAGAGGGAGATCGAATTGATGCCGTCAGAAAATTGAATTATCCGAATTTTGTGACACACAAGCGACAAAATCAGAAACCGTATATATAATATATATATATATATATATATATATATATATATATAGAGAGAGAGAGAGAGAGAGAGAGAGAGAGAAAAGATACATATATAAACTTGCAGTAACCTAGAAAAAAAACAGTAAGTGAAAAATCATCATGTATTGAGGCTGGCCAGTTCAGCCAGAAAGGCGTCGGTGTGCTCCTTCTTGACGTAGAGCGACATCACACTGGCCCCATCATTCCCTTTCCATGGCAGGCAATAGCAGAAAGGCTGGGATGTTGCCAACGGCTTCTTGTGGAACATCACCCTCGCCGGGCTCCCGCTGCCGAAATCCGGCTTGTCCAGACCAAGATTTCTCCAGGATGACACAGCAAGCATGCTGTATCGATCAACCAGCTGCGACGAAGAAGAAGAAAAAGAAGGGTTGGTGCTACTTGGAACCCTCTTGAGCATGTCAGGAATGCCATCCTTGGCGTCCTTGATAGCCTTGATTACGTCCACGACGCTCCCGTTCGCCACCGCGCCGACGGTGGATATCACCTTCTGGCCAGTGGCAGCAATACCATTGCCGTAGTAGCCGTCACCGGCGCCGACGTTCTTGCGTATGCTAACCGCAAACGAGAGCACGGCCGGGGAGGAAGACGACGACCACGAAGACGGCGACGTGATAGCACAGGTGCGGCACCGCCACAGCACGGCGCCCACCGCCTCGAACGTGGTGCACGACGACGGCGAAGGCCGGCCATGGGAGCTGCAGACGAGGTCGTACTCGGCTCTTACGCGGTTGATCAAGCTCGACCGGACGGTGATGTCGAGGAAGACAAGGTCGTCCAATGGTGGGTCGCAGGCGCGGCCGGCTGCCATAGACGACTGTTACTGTCGCACGGCGGCGGCAATGACGGACGGAGAGAGGCTCGGGATCCGGGAGTCGTCCCAGATTCTGTGGGGAATCACCGACGGCGACGGCACCCCACGTGCCATCTCTCCGACGGCCTGCAGGAACTGAGCGATCCCCATGGTGTCGCCAACGCCGTGGTTCCACGTCACCCCGACGACGAAGCCGCCGCAGGAGAACGCGGTGACCTGCACCAGCATCAACGGTCCGCCGCCGCAACCGTAGGCGGTGTCGTCGTAGTAGACGGCGAGCTCGTCTAGTAACGGCCTGCTTGTTGCTCCGGCTGGCGAGGCGGCCGCCGACGGCGGCTCCTCCGTGAGCAGCAGCTTCGATTCTTGCAGGGAACAGTCGGCGGACGCGGCGACGAACACCACACCCTCACCGGTGCACTGGATCTCATCAGCGCCTGCGGCGATGCGACCGGAGATTGGGTAGTAGTGGACAAGGGCTTGGGACAGTGCTCTCTGAATGGTCTCGGCAGGGGCCTCATTCATCGGATGTTGGAACACCAACAACGATGTGACTGGAATGTTAGTATGTACCTGGTCTAAAGACGAGAGTTTAACGGTGGCGCCTGTCGTCGCCACCGGCTCCGATGGCTTCACCATCACCGGCGCCGACTTGTTCACCACAACGCCCATTTTCTCTCTCTATCGATCTGTGTGTGTGTCGTCACTCCTCTAGCTAGCTAGTCTTCTTACTTGGTTTATATATACAGCTGTATGTGTGCCAAAGAGAGCTTCGTGTAGAGTCTTGGTCTTGTGCAGAAACGTAAGCTATCTGTATCCTTTTTTTTCATTTCTTGTCAAGTTACGACACGTATTACTTAGCACAATGCATAAGTCAAGCCCACAATCAAGGAGGATCTTGGACTTTGGACCCATCGTGCAAGAAACTTCGGGTTCCAAAGATGACAAGATGGTAGAATCTTATTTCATGGTTAATGACAATGAGCTGCTGACAATTGAGAAAACTGGAGACTATAAAGAGCTGATGGAATATCATGGAGTAATGGAGGAGGATCTCATCCTCTGGCCAAGGGGAGTGTGGTACTGCTCGATCAGCATGCACAGCCGAGACAGTGCGCTGTGGCCGCTCACTACTAGAAAAAAAGTCATTCGTCCACCTCTATTTAGTACCGGTTCTATAGCACAGTACCCCACGGGACCATTTAGTACGGGGTCATAACACCATCCGGTACTAAATGTCATCATTTAGTACCGGTTGGTGTTATGACCCGGTACTAAATAGCTCCCGGGCCCCAAGCCATTTAGTACCGGGTCATAACACCACCTGGTACTAAATTGTGTCATTTAGTACCGGGTGGTGTTATAGCCCGGTACTAAATGGTCATGGCCCGGTACTAAATGGTCCATCCTAATTACTTCAAAAGGATAGCATCTTTAATACATTCACTTGTGTTGTGCAGGTGGGATGGTAGAGAAGACTACACGCGAGGCCAAAGATCATGAGTTTGAACCCCAGTACACGTGGATATATTTTTTCCAAGAAATAGTATATTTAGTACCAGACGCTGCGACCGGTACTAAATGGACCGTCTATTTAGTACCGGCCAGCTGGTATCGGCTGGCGCAGCCGGTACTAACAGCGGTTAACG
This sequence comes from Panicum virgatum, assembly GCF_016808335.1. Taxonomy (NCBI): domain Eukaryota; kingdom Viridiplantae; phylum Streptophyta; class Magnoliopsida; order Poales; family Poaceae; genus Panicum; species Panicum virgatum. The sequence goes on along the minus strand of NC_053152.1, from coordinate 32,317,402 downwards.
CCCGGTACTAATGGGCCTTTTTCCTGCAGTGACTAGTGGGCCGCGACAGGCGGCCAAGGAGCTGTTATGGCCGCTGCTAGGCCGGGGCCGAGGCGCTCTAGCCGGCCATTGTGGCCTCGGCCCAGCTGGTGGCTCAAGTTTGAGGATTCATGTGAGCTCGTACTGGTGTTTCATCATGCTCACGTATCTCTTCGATCTTCGTAGTTTTATCAAATTTGTGTCATGTTAAGCCTACTGTGCGCATAAGGTGGTTATGATCATTATGTTGATTTTTAGGTGTTTGATTACACTATATATGTAATTTATTTGAACGCGTGACTGATACTCAGTTTTACTACGTGTTTTAGTTTGCGTTCAAAAGGTGCAATGGTTCAGAAACCGCTTATTTTCCACATATATTAGAAATATTGAGTAGTTTGGATGAAGTTGAACAGCACTTCGTCCAATAATTATCTGCCCTCCTTGGTATACTATTTTCTATTTGAGGGGAGCGAAATAATACATAGTGCATCTCTCGTGTGGATCTTATTCTACTGGTTTCCTTACATTCGTTTACGGAGATTTTTCAGAAAATGTTTAACGTAATAATTGGGTAAAATTGCAAAAAACCCACCTAGTCACTTTAATTTTGACATTGTCCCATACCATCTTTCCTTTGGTGGATCCCCACCTCCCCAGTACAATTCGGCACGTGCTTCCGTTAGGCTGGCCAACGTGGCATCGGGGTGGTGCACATCAGCGAACACACCGACTCGTCGGGCTCATCCTAGGTGGCCGATGCGGTTTGGTGGCGTCGTTTCTTTTCCAGTCTGGCCTGTTTACTAAGTAGAGATACCCTTTATCCTTTGATCGCGTGACAACTTCACACATTGTTTTTTTTTTGCGAAAAGGGAAGATATATTAAAATGGAGCATAGTACATCCCCTTTTACAACCAGGCCCTCGAAGAAAGGAGAAATTACACAAAGATCCCTAAAGCTACTGTTCTTCCCCTTCCTTGGTTTCGCCCCGCCCGGTTGAGCACCACGGTCACCCAGGACCTCGACCACTCCGTCTGAAGACCTCAAAGCATGATGAAGCCACAAGAACCACCACCCCGGAGCTCCCGCCAAAATGGATGTAAGTCGCTGAACGCAGATCGGCGATATTGCAGACAAAGCAGAAGAGATCCAACCACCCGGCCGAGCCCGGCCAGAGGTAAAGCTAGCGCCGCAACTTCCAGATGGAAGCCATGACCCAGCAAAAGATCCGGCGCCGGCAACAAACCCGCCGACCCAGAAGAAGAAGCCCACGGGGGAGCACAAGCAGCCCTTCCCCAACACAAAGAGGAGGAGCACTGACCTCACGCCGTCGCCAAAAGCAACTCGGAGGAGCAAAAGCTTCACGCCATCGCCGTAGGCATCACCGACGCCGACGGGGAAGAAGACCAACGACCACCCAAATCCGCCGCAGAAAACTCCGACAAGGCCGCCGAAGCCGCTGTCGCGAATGGAGTGGGGGACGATTATTAGCCGATGAAGAGGCCGCACCACCTTCACCGCAAAGCTCTTTCGAGCCTTGCCGGAGATGCCGCCGCCGAACGCCACCGCCGCCGACAAGATGGAGAAGAAATCTAACCCTAACCGACGAGCGAAGCGTCAACGGTGGGGACTACAAGTTAGAAAACCTAGATCTACAGCTACACAAGCCCTCCCGCCAAGGAGCCGGGCACCCCTCTCGACTCCGGCATCACCGAGGACGCTGAAGGAGAAGGGGCCGGCGGGTCGACGGCGGCAGTCGCGAGTCGCCCCTGAAATCGCCGCTGAGAAGGCAAGCAATACAATGGATGTACTCGTACGGTGTGCCGCTGACTTCACACATTGTTCGATAATCATAAGTGGCAGAGAAATGGTACTGGTAGCTAATATAACACTATCAATGCAGAGTGCATGGTAGGTGTGTCGTGTGATCATGTTAGTTGTCGTGGTGGCGCTGGGCGTGGACTAGATGGCTAGATCACGGTTGCTTTGTTCCTACTAGATTTATAAGAACCATCCAATTTAACACCATTGTAAGCAAATCACCGGTCATCATTTTTAAAATGAAAATTAGCACATATTCGTCTAAGAGCGTGCCACGTGCTAACCCACATCTAGAGACTCTGACAACCAACACGTCATTCACTTAGAAAGATATCAAATCTGGTAGTCTCGCTATGTGCTCCACAACATGACCAAGATCAAGCACGCATAACGTTTACAAATAGACACATCACCAACGAACCATAAAGAGAAATTTTAGTTACAATAGTTCAACACTAAACATTACAAGTTCAACACAGGATGTTCAAATCTAAAATTTAAAAGTAGTTCTACTTCAATTATAAGCCTTGGGCTCATGAATGATGTAAAAATAAATATGAAATTTAATTCAATATTTTTGTCATGCTCTCACAAAAGACAAGTTACGCAGCGTGAAAGATCGGATCGTTTGCTCTAGCCTAAGAGGGGGAGGGGGTGAATTAGGCAACTTAAAACCTTAACCTATGGCTCCAACTAAATTGCACAATATTAAACTAAAACATGCTATTTATATGTGCAACTATGGCTTGTCTAGTGTGAAACCCCTATCCCAAAAGAGTTTAGCAACCTTAGCCTTTCCTATCAAGATATTACTCTATAAAGGCACACAAGAAAGCTAGAATAAAATGCGGAAACGTAAAGAGCGGGATAGGAGGAAGCGATGCGGGTGTTTATCACATGGTTTGGTTAGCCACAAAGGCACACCTACATCCACATTGTTGAAGCACTCACTAAGAGTATCGCTTCTCGGTAATCAAGTCTCTTCCGTGATCAAAACCACGGTCACCTTGATACCGATTTCTGCTAAGTAGCTTCTCCACAAAGGATGGGGGTCTCCACGTCCCCCGCACAAAGTCATCCACACCACTCCACACCATGTCAGAGGGTTGTTGACGTTGCCATCGAACCTCAAAGCTCCAAGGGGCCGGCGCACCAAGATATCTTTTCAGTTCACTAAAGAACCACGGCACAAGGGCTCAAAGCCTTGCTCTCTCACTCTCTAAAGAGCTAATCTAGCACTAACACTCTCAACGATGTGCTAAAGACTAAGGATATTGTCGGTGTTTACCGCCAAGCCTGTCCAGGGATACCCTTAGCAGTAAGGTTTGTATGTAGGGATCAACTGCTCTAAAACTCGATGGTATAAGAAACACAAAGATATAGATAGGTTCAGGCCACGAGTTGCGTAATACCCTATGTCCTGTGTGGTTGTTTGTATTGCCTTAGGTGTTGATGTGTTTCGAGGGGGTCCCTGCCCGCCCTCATATATCCGGGGGGACAGGGTTACATGGAAAGTCCAAGCCGAGTACAGTTGGAGTCCTACTACAACACAATCGGATAGTTTCCTTTGTACTGCAGCTAGTTCTACGCCTATTCAGTTAGTTACAAAAGAGGTAAGGTACATCCATAAGCTATCCCTTACTCTAGAACATTCTATGCCTATAAGCAGTCCCGCTGCCCCGGGTCTGACAAGCCCCCGACCTTTTCATAGCCAAGTTATGTAGGCACCGAGTACTTGGCTGGGCATCTTCGAGTACTTCAAGTAGTCAGAACATCCTCCTGGTTGCTTCTGGTCCTTCCTTCAGATACATCGAGTAGTCCTCCAAGTACTTCCGGTTACTCCGAGGCTGTGAGGTGCTCAAGCCCCGAAATCTTGATCATATATAGTGCGCGAAGTTCTCGCGCTCCATATGGAGTAGCCCCGAGCCTTAGGTTGAATCACAGAATCAGGCTCAGGGTCACTTCAGTCTTTTTTCTTTATTATTTTCCAAAAAATTTCAAAAATAAATCTCTGATGCACATATCCCGCAGCCCCCGAGCCTTAAATCAAAATCTCTTATTCTGCGGGTAGCCCCCGAGCAAAGATTTGGAATTAAGGATTTAAGACGTGGCATCAGATTTTATTCTTCAGAATATTTGCAGGATTCATTAGATCCGGTATCCGAAAAGACCTCTTTTTCGGGTAAAAAATCCCTGAAAAATGATTCAATTGGATACGCCACACTGATTGCACCCAAAATATCTTCATAAATAAAACCCGGGATGTATATCTCTTTACTGTATGCTTACATGGGACTGTACTATATGGAGAAGCTACATTATTGCATCCTTGAATGCGTCCGTGAATGCTGCCACTGTGGCATCACGGGTTGTCCTCCTGTAAGATCCCTTGCGGCTATAAAAGGTGGGAGAGAGGCCTTTGCCAGAAGCACCAACGTTTAGAAGCCATGGCTTACATTTGGTGTTCTTGCTCTCGTCCTCCTGAAGTTTGTGTAGTCCTTTCCAGCAAAAGATGCTAGAAAAGAACTTGCGAGTGACAAGAGAAGTCCATGCTACCTCATCCTGCCACCCCAATGCTCTCATCGGATCCATTTTGGACATCATGTCCTTGCATATTCCAATGAGGCAGGTTTTCTGTGGACTAATTGAGTCTTGTTGTGTCACATCCTTGGGTTTTCCTGCCTCTGGGTGCCCAAGAACTGACATCTCTGATAAGGAGACTTAATCTTGTCACAACATATTCAGGGAGAAGGAGAAATTTCTCCGCAAGATGCTACAAGAGATCTTGCGGGGCGATTACTTTAATTTGTCTCCAAACTCTTGAAACTTTCCCAGAATACGAGTATCATTATTCCCTTAATGGGAATAACAATGTACTTTGTCATGGCCTCGGGGCGATCTAGCTGCACAGGCCTCGACTAGAAGCTCCAAGAGATCCAGGTGGTGTGCATGCAGGTCTAAGTCATTGTAAAGCTAGTTAGGAAGAAGTACTCGAGTTGTAATATCGAGTAGTTGTACTGTGTCGAGTACTTTTCCTTTATCGTGGAATGTAATCCCAGTTGGGGAAAGATGAGTCGAGTAGTTATCCAGGGATGTGAGTGTTTTCTTTTTCCCAGAATGTAATCTTAGAAAAAAGGGAAATGTCTCAGAATATGGGCCTTTTGAGTGTTTTACCATGTTGCCACCACCATTATAAAATAAAACGGTAACTAGGTTTTCACCCTACCGGCCGCCATTCTCTATTACTGTTTAGATCTGTTCTTGCCCTCAAGCTTCCAGATCCAAAATTCCTTGCTTCCCAAATACCCTTAGGGTTTAGCCAGTGTATGCACGTGAAGTGCTCTGTAGATTTTCGGATGGCACCGAAGAAGTCGAGCAAGGGGAAGGGTGTGGCTGCGGAGCCAACCCACGAAGAAGGATGGATCGCAAGTAAGTGTTCTGAATCTGACCTATAAACCTTAGTTTCTGCTGGTCTTTTGCCGGAGAAATCCGTCATCCAGTGGCGTCCTGCCTTGGGTGAGGATCGTCCGTATGAAAATTCAAGCGAAATTATTGCTTTCGTACCTTATTTGGAACGGGGATTGGGGCTTCCTTCTTCTTTTTTCTTTTCTGGACTCCTGCGCTACTACAGGATCCAGCTTCATCACTTGACCCCCAATTCCTTTGTTCATATTTCTATCTTCGTGCATTTGTGCGAAGCTTTTCTGGGCATCGAGCCCCACTTTGAACTCTTTCGATTCCTATTCCATCTTAAACCGCAGCCGGATTCCTATGTTTTAGATGTAGTAGGAGGTGCAGGTTTATAGCTTAGACAGAAAAAGGATAAGGTTTATATTCCCTATAAGCTAAGCAACAAGGTAATCGACTGGAAACCCAAATAGTTTTATGTAGAGAACCAATGGGAGAGTGTACCAGCGATTAGCCCAGGCCCTCCAATTCAATGGCCATAGTGGAATAAAAAACCAGTCGACGAGAGTCAAATCTCAGAGTTACTCGCACAGATTGCCGATCTTAGGTAAAATAATGTGACTGGAGAGGCTGCCATGTTCGACTGGATGAAAAGAAGGATCCAGCCGCTGCAGGCCTACGAAACATTTGATTTCCAGTATCAGGGAACAGCCGATTCATCAAGATACTCGGAGGAAGAGATCTCGGATGAAGAAGTATTCAGTTGAATACAACGACTGCTACGGGATGTAAAGAAAATACCCGTTGTTCCTGATACTTTTCTGCTACAAATCCTCCAAAGCAGGTACTGATAAGAGTAGTCGATATGTAGTAATCGAGTACTGTACCTTAGTGTGATTCTGATAAAATTTGATTTCTGTAGGAGGATGTGGAATGTTTTAAGAGTAGCCCTCCACCGCCAGGCACTTATTCGTTCTTTTTATTTCTCCATGCGCTTCTATACTGTCAACCAAGTTCCAGTGTGTTCATATGAAATCTTCTATAAACAGTACTGATTTCTAACCTTAATTGTGCAGATGAGGAGGCGGCTGGAGAGAGGAGTGATGGGGAGCACAGCCCCACTCCTAGTGTAGATACCGAGGCCGGGCATCCGAAGGGTGTGCGGTCTGTGGCGAGGAAGCGTAGTACCTCTTCTCAAGCCACTCGCAATAGGTAAGTAACTAGTCGATTTCAATTGAGTACTTCTATCTTCAATTTGCTGGTTTTGACTTGAATTTTTGCTTTTACAAGTCCAGCGAGTAAAATGCCACGGACGTAAGCATCTGGGGATGATGCTGTGGTGGGACGAACCGTCCCTTCCACCATAGCAGACCCGTCGAAAGGGACTGGGACTACTCTACCGGTGAGTAGTTCTAATGTAGATAATACCGGGGATACGGGTAAATGGGCCGTCATTGTGAGGCCTACCCGAAAGTTTGGTATCAAGAAACTTGCCTTGACGAGAGCATCTACGTGAGTTCTCTTGAATTTGTCTTGTAGATTTGGCTGAGTATCAGGTATATTTCAACTGCTTTGTCTTGTCAGTGATGTAGTCTTGGAGGCCAGGGGGACACTGAAGATGACTCAGCCCCTAAGTCGGCAGTGGAGAAGCCCTCGAGCTCTCCATAGATGAGTACTCGCGAAGCAGAGGACATGGCAGATGCCATGCTTCAGAATTCTCCGCTACCGAATGCTAAGAGGAGCGATGAAAGGCTCCCGGAAGACGATGGAAGCAACAAGCTTCCAGAAGAGGAAGGTGGCGAGAAGCTTCCTGAGGGAGGCGACGAGAAGCTGCCTGAAGACACCCCTACAGGTAAACTTATAAAGCCTTGTACTGAGAAAGTACTTTTTCTTTGCTCTTAATTCGATTAAGTTGCGCTTTTTTCCTCTAGATTCCCAAAATCCAAGGAATATTGTGGGGATGATTGAAGATGTGCCAAAAAAGGCCATCTCTAAGGTGCGGGCGAGTGCTTCCCAGGTTTTATCGGGAAGTGGTGTGCTGCGGGAAAAGCTAAAGCTTGCATTCAAGCTGCTGGGGGTAAGTAGTCGAATATTTTGAGCACTTGAGTATAGATCGAGTAGTGCATACTGATCTTTTTGTGCTTTTTGGCAGGAGGTACTGGGGTAGGAGGGTAGCCAGGCCCAGGACAATTCTGAGCTTAATGCTCTGAGAGAGCGGGTAAAAATGCTTTCATCCGAGAAGGCTGCCCTTCAGGAGAAACTGAAGAAGCTCTCCAAGGCCAAGAAAGGTTAGTCTTTAGCATATATGGTGTAGTCGACTAGATTATTCTGCATGGTGTTTATAAGCTTTTTCTTCTAATAGAGTACACAGCTTGCACAAAATCTTTAAAGATTGAGGAAAGTTTGGTACTGGATCTAAAGATTCTTATGTACTAAAACACAGATGAAATTGAGAAGCTCAAGAGGATCAAGGAAGACTCTGACCGGGAAGCGGTGAAAGTTCTTAAACAACTCAAAGACCTGTCAGAGTCTCGGGACTTGATGCAGCAGGAGCTTATAGAGCTGAGACATGTGAGGGATGCTGCTTAAGATGTGGCAGAGATTGTGGAGATCCCGGAAGAGAATGAAGACGAACTGCTCACTTTGGCGGGGAAACTTCGAAAAGTACCCGAAAGTTTCGAAAGGTATGTCTCCACAACCACCCGATAGTACGTGGGACATGTACTCGGGTTGGTGAAGTCCTACTGGCCACAGACTTCTCTTGATGCACTTGGGAAGGGTGCAAAGGCTGATTGTACTGATGAACAATTCAATCAGTATTTGCAAGAGACCTCCGTAGTGGCAGACCAAATAGTGGAGTCCCTTAACAAGCTATAAATACTTTGAACAAATGTTTAATATTTGTGTAATATCAAGTACTTGCTTTATAGTAGGATTATGCAATCCTTTGATGTGTCGAGTAATTCTACTCGAAAGGCATGAGTTTTGGCGGCACCGCGCCTACTCGAGTTTGGTCGTGGATACAAAGAGTTGTATCCATAAGTGCCTTAAGAAGCAAGGTATTCTCGAATAGGGTCGAGGTATATGATTCTAATCAGGACTCTAGTGCTGACCGATTAGGATTGAATCCCGTAGGATTAACCAAGTGGGAAAAGCACTTCAGGAGAGGGTATTTTAAGCCGTAGCTTAATCCAAATTTCTTTGTGAAAAGAAATGCTTTGTTAGAGCAATGCTCTTATGGACTTTTATTGTCCACCGAAGGGAAACTCTTGTTGAGTATTAGGAGCTTAGATGTCCTTTGATAGATAGGTGAGCAGGAGACTCTCGACAACTATTCAGAGTACTAAGGGAAAACAGAACTCTTTTTGTACCTCGAGCAAGCGAGTAACACCCGTCAAGTACTCGAGGCAAAAAGGTTCCGTAGTTGAAACTCCCTTAGGAGTCTAAGCAAGCAGGAGACTCGTGTCATCCTATTTTAGGGTATCAAGAACTTTATTTTATGCTCCTTAGAGAATTTTTCAAAGTTAACTAGTTAGGATAGACCTTGCTAAGTCACCCAAGTAGCATACAACTTTTTATGAAGATATCCCAAACTACTCGATCTAGCGAGTAGCATGTCCTATATCAGGACTGGATTGATTTCTAAAATAGAACTGTTAGGATGAACTCCGTCGAGTTAACCAAGACGAAAATATTTTAGAAATATCCCAAACTTACTCGAGCAAGGTGAGTAAGGTGTCCTAACCAAGGACTGAAGTAACTCTTAGGAGAAGTCTGTTAGGTATGAACCCCATCGGATTATCCAAGACGAAAATATCGGAAGAGTATCCAAACCTGCTCGAGCCAGCGAGTAGGGTGTCCTTAACTGAGGACTGGAGTAATCCATAAGACAAGTCTGTTAGGTATGAACCCCGTTGGGTTATCCAAGATGAAAATGTCGAAAGGATATCCAAAACCTACTCGAGTGAGCGAGTAGGGTGTCCTAACCAAGGACTGGAGTAACTCTTAGGACAAGTCTGTTAGGTAAGAACCCCGTTGGGTTATCCAAGACGAAAATGTCGGAAGAGTATCCAAAACCTGCTCGAACCAGCGAGTAGGGTGTCCTTAACGAAGGACTGGAGTAATCCTTAAGACAAGTATGTTAGGTATGAACCCCGTCGGGTTATCCAAGACGAAAATGTCGTAAGAATACTCGGGGTAGACCATAAAACTACTCGATTGCTACTCTAGTGCTGAGCATAGCTTTCAGAGTGGTGTTTATGATGGGGAATTGGCCAGATGAGCGAGAGCCAAGTAGTCGATTTATGAAGGAATCAACTTTTATTGAAGATTTGTCGAGATTACAGGAATTGTAAAATGACAGACTCTGACTCTTAAGACCTACCCTTTGCTCGTAGATGCGAGCAATAGTTTATATAACTTGAAATAAAATTATTCGGGGGATAAACTGGTCGATAAAGCAATCGACTAGATTATTGGTAAGGTCTCCTTTAGGAGTGGTGCCCCAAGGGCCTTGCGGAGTAAGTTGCACTCGAAGATCATATGAGAGCTCTTTGGGTGCACAAAGCACTTGCGTAGGAGCGTTTTGTTGATCCTGTCTCCGCCAAGAGATTTTTCTCCATGATGTGGGGTGCGCGGTTTGGCCTGGTGACGGGTACTTGCCGGCTTGTGTTTCTTGAAAGATGCGGAAGCATTTGTTGGGATGCGGTAGTTGAAAGAAGGGTTGTATGCCTTTATTTCCTCACGCTCCTTTCTCCTTGAGATGATGATGTTGCGCACATTGCGACCAACGTTGATCACGTTATGGAGGTCGCAGTTGGAGTAGTCGTAGTTGTCGCCTTATTGTTCCTGCTGGCTATTGGCGAGGCGGTGGCGCCTGAACGCCCTCTTCTGGTTAAGAAGGCGACGACGCTCGTAAAGATCTTCTGCTGGGTACTGCTCTTCCAGTTGCATAGTAACTATTACTACTAGAGGAGGTGCATGCAGATCTTGCTTGGTAGGAGCTTGGGCTTCTGTGATCGCAGGGGGGGGAGTAGTTTCTATGTTGTCGGAAAGATACTCGTCGAAATCGTCAGAATTGTAGTCATCGAGGTTAAGATGATCCTTGAAGTCGTCCTCAGGTTCATGGACTTCGGAGATGCGAACCATGAGGATTTCACGGCAAAGATCTTGAACTTCTTGGTCTTGTTTGCTTAAGGGCGGGTCCAGGGGAGTGCTCTGCTGGAAGGGTAGATCTGTTGGCTGAGAGCCGGAGGCGTTAGGATCTTGTGTCTCCTTCAGGCGCACTGTCCGTCCTTGAGGCGTTGCATATATGACCAAGTTTAGGAGGGAGTCCTGATCAGACTTGGGATTCTTAGTCAAGTTGGACTCAACTTGTTTGCTGTAATGAATGAGGTCATCCAGCTCGTCTTCCGAGTTGGAGGAGTACTCGGAGTCAGAATCGGTTAGTCCACCGATTTTAGAGTATGTGTGCTTTGGGTGAGCGAGAAGCAGAATGCCCATCTCTACGCGGAGGGCGTTTTTGTTCATCCAATGTAGCCATGATTGAGTGGGAGTCAGTCCTTCAGGCTCCTTAATCCAGGGTTTGTCCAAAATTGACTTGCTGGATTGTTCTGGAGCTTTGAATTTTCTCTTTTTGAGTCTGGCCAGTTCCCAGAGGGCATCAGCATGCTGGGATGGATTGGCCATAGCGTCCATGAACAAGTCGACGTTATCTGACCAGTCTTCAAGGTCATCGAATGGTTCAAAGTTGTCGAGGCTGTTCATGAATTGATCGAAATCATGGTCAAACAAGGAGTCGGCTGGCTCGGGAATCCGAATGTGAGCAGGTTTCGGTGAAGGGTTCTGAGGTTTCCTGGAGAAATACGGTCCCATCCGAACAAGCCGGGGGTTTGTCTTACCAGACCCCCCGCAGATTCCTCCTCCCAATTTTTGCTTCGTGTTCTGCAGAGTGCCTTCAGCCATCTTAATGCAGTCGCGAGCTTAGAACCTACTCGATGGATCCCAGAGAGTATATTACCCGACCGTTCATGTGGTGGGTTCAATGCTTCTAGGTTCTGCTGTGATTTAGATGAGCCAAGGGTAGATTCTGCTAGTTTGATGCATCCCTCTATTGATCAAGAAACTCGATCTACTCCATCGAGTAGTTCCGAATTGTTGATCTTAGGGAGTTTAATTGACTTGAGATAAGTCACGTGTTTTCCATGAGTTTCGGAAAAGTGAGGTTTTTCGGAGTCAGAGTTTGTGTCGAACTCGACTGACTCGAGAGATCAAGTTGGAGTTGACACATTTTCTGCTTTATCCGAACTGAGCTCGAGTAGAACTATTTTTTCGTCGAGATCCGCGGTCCCGCGGATGTCGGCGAGTTGGGTGGCTTTCGGTTTAGGCGAGTTGGGTGTGACAAGGTGGCAGGAGAAGCCGCCTGATCCGTCAACTGTGCATGCCCAGGAACCGAAAATGAGGGTTGTGCCCTCGGGCACGTTGTTGGCCTCGCTTGATCCGGCCATCGAATTCACCGATGAACTCGCCAAATCCCCTACCTGGCGCGCCAGCTGTCGGTGTTTACCGCCAAGCCTGCCCAGGGATACCCTTAGCAGTAAGCTTTGTAGGTAGGGATCGACTGCTCTGGAACTCGATGGTACAAGGAACACAAACATTTAGATAGGTTCGGGCCGTGAGTTGCGTAATACCCTACGTCCTGTGTGGTTGTTTGTATTGTCTTAGGTGTTGATGTGTTTCGAGGGGGTCCCTACCCGCCCTTATATATCCGGGGGGACAGGGCCTAGCCGAGTACAGTTGGAGTCCTACTACAACATAATCGGGTAGTTTCCTTTGTACTACAGCTAGTTCTACGTCTATTCAGGTAGTTACAAAAGAGGTAAGGTACATCCATAAGCTATCCCTTACTCTAGAACATTCTATGCCTATAAGCAGTCCCGCTGCCCGGGTCTGACAGATATGATCACTAAGCTCTTGGATGGCTTGGAGATGTTCTTGGGTGTGGGTGTGATGTTCCTGAACTCCAGCAACCTTGAAATGCCCGGGGAGTGGCATATATATAGCCCACCAAGTCCATAGAGCTGTTTGTAGCCGTTGGGCCTTTTCTACTCAGGGCACCGGTTAGACCGGTGGGGAGGCACCGGTGCAACCGGTCACTCATAGCTCTGCACTATCCGTTGGCCTTCTGACAGCTGACGTGGCTGTCACCGGTTAGACCGGTGTGTTGCACGGTGGGCACCGGTTCAACCGGTCCTGAAGAATTGCGTCCTGGCCACTTGACATGCTCTCTGGACAATAGCATGGTGCTTGCACCGGTGCATCAACTTGGCACCACCAGTTCAACCAGTGCAACTTGGGCCACTTCACTTGGCTCCCTTCAGCGCAAGCCAAATGCACCGGTGGTAGGGCACCGGTGTATCCGAAGCCAACCGGTTAGACCGGTGCTTTGTCACCGGTGCAACCGGTGCTACTGATTTCTGCAGAACTCGTCTAATTCAGCATTTCTTTGAGTTCGTTCTTCGTGTTTTGCTTTGCTTGGTCTTTTTTGCTTCATCCCTGGGATCTATAATTGTTCACTTAACAAATCCATTAGTCCCTTTAATTGTGTTGTTACTCAATCACCAAAATCACAAACAATGGCCTAATTGGGGCCATGTTCCTTACACAACGGATAATTGAGATAAGCGCAAGCAATAGCGTCTTGCTCAAGGGCGTCATCATGACCACAAAGACCTACCCCTCTCCCATGTCGGGATCAGCGGGATAGAAGTAGCCAAAAAAAATGTAGGCTCACCTACAACTTAGGTTAGAAAGCAACATGACTACAAAAGGTACTGGAAGGCTTACGCGATTAAATCAACATGGATCACGCAAGTGGGCTTAAAAGATGAGGCTTTAAGGTTAAGTTATTATTGCATAAGCATAAGCTCTCCCTAACCAACATCTAGCTCTCTAGCAAAATTAGTTAATCTTATCCAACTCACAACTCAAGGTTTAATTGATTATGAGTAAAAGAATCTATGACCATAAAAGTATAATGAACCATTTTCCAACATAACAGAACTTGGTATGAAGAATTCGATGGACAAGGAGCTTGCTCATAATCGAGAGCGCGGCAATTCAAATTGATTTTTAACCTTGCAAGGGTATACTTCTTTACCCACATGACGCAAGGACTGTGCGGCTCATCCAACCAATCACGTTGGATAAGGTGGTACTCAAGTCAACCATTTCCAACAAGACTCAACTATTGAACATCATACCTAGCCTATGCAGAGAGTCATCTAGGTCCATCGGGGACACCCCTAAGCCTCTCTATATATCCCCTTGGCTACGCATCTAGGACCGTGCATCAAAAGCCAAGGCAAAGAAGGTAATAGGCTCATTCTTACCATTATTTCATATATGTGGTAGCACGATAAAATGCTTATTTCATATATGTGGTAGCACGATAAAATGCTCAAAACCGATGGCATCCGCGGATGGTCTTTAATGGGCCCGAATAGCCTACACCTCTGAAACTCCTTTCTCTAGGACCTACCATTCCGCCTGAACCTCGATACTACCATTCCAACAAATCCATCACTAATCTTTCCAACATATCCTAAACTGAATCATGTGCAATCAATGATAACCAAATGAGTGTAGTTTCTCTAACCATTCTTCCTTTCCTTTCAAGTTGACTATATTCTAAGCATGGCTAAGAATCTAGTCATGTTGAGTAATTAATTGACCAACATATGACAAAGACATGGATAAACAAAATCAAGGAAGGGTAATGCATACAAGTAGGTACCAAAAATGCAATACATAAGTATAAATACCCAAGTGATATAACTACATTAAATCATATTAAGTAGGCACCATTCATACTCTGCTTGCCTTGATGTTCTTTGGGCTCAACAAAGTACTCAATACCAGGCTCAGGCTCAATGGGCTCGCTCTCTAGCGTTTCACTATAATGCATGAATGAGTATGCATTAGCATGATACCATGGGTTCTACATGAGATAATATGACATGAAGAATGAATTAATTATACAACATGCGATGATACGCAATATAAACACAATCCACCAAATCAAGTATATCTAAGCACTAAAACAAGAACACCTTAAACAAGAATTATCAATAAGAATTTTACACAGCAAGCATAAATCATGAAATACATTGAGAACAAAGTGGACATCAAAATAACTCATGAAATTTGGATTTGCAGTAAAATCATTTTTAGACAATTAGTTATTAATATTATAAATTTCAGCTACTCTAAACAAATTAAATCCGAAACAACATGCAAACCACTTTAAACAATTCTCAGAAAATTAGCATAGAGACTAGACATGAAAGAAAAGTTAACAAAAGAGGGTTTACCATATTATCATTTTTCAGTAACAAGTTATTATATAAACAAGCTTTAGATAGCAAGCAAGAAATCAAGATAAAACCCTTATAAACATTTGAGGTACATCAAAAACAAATCTACCACTAGATAGATCTATCAACCAGGAACCTAACAAAATTAAGTTTGCCATTTTTGGAGCACTAGATAATTTATTAAGTATTTACATCATTTTCAAATAAACAAATCATAACTAATTTATTTTAATAGAAGCATGCAAAATAATTTTTTAAAATTATACATCTAAACCACAGGAGTGTAATAAAACCATATTACATTTTTCGGAGGTCAATACAATTTTATACAATTTTACAAGATTTCATCTACAAACTACACATCACACATTCAAACTGCTAGATCCACTCAGCTAGCACCAACCCAAGACATAGACAGGTGGGCCAGGGGGTCAGCGGACCCAGGCCAGGTCAAGGCAGCCAGCAGGCCTTGAACCATGGCCAGAGCGCGCCAACAGCATGACGCCATGGCGGCAAGGCGCGGCGGTCAGCATGGAAAACGGCCAAGGAGGCCGGGAGAGGGGACGCAGGGTGTGTTCCGGGGTGAGACGCAGCTCACTGTCACACTCAATTTCGAAAAGAAACCAGATGCATCGCATATATGCATCAGGATAAAATTTACACACATATGATACACATCATAAGTGAGTATATCAAAATAATATTCAAAATGTAAACAAAAAGAGAGTACATAATATTTTTACACTCCGATAAATAGACACGAAGGTGTTTAGATGTTCCACCGATATCCTATATGAGATGTTCAACAAAGCTTCATCCAGAGGCAATTAACTGGTGAACGCTGTTGACGCTCCTTAGCGCCCCGATTTGTATACCGCAAGCGCACGGTTCGTGTAGCTTTTCCCTTAGAGTATTCCCCCAAGGTTTATCAATCCGTGGATCGACAAAGAACTACCTAAGGTTTTCCATCTAATCTAATGGATCTATCCTAACATGAAGCATTGATTGCATATAAAGGGTAAACCTTTGACAGATATGAGTGATGTGTAAAGGTTGATCTCATCCATGAACATAGGCTTAATAATAGCAAAACCAAAGACATGACTAGGCCTATCGTCATCTAGTTGTAGTTCAAGCTAACGAGCAAATAAATCATGCATCTCAATCAAAAGCATCTTTAAACTCAAAATCTCCAATCTGATCCCTCGATACTCCGCCTACTCTGTGGAGACGGCCTATCACGACGCCCCCCCTTTTGAACGAAATACCATGAAGCAAGTCGAACCCCCTTTGGTAGTTCCGCCATGAACCTCTAGCCACCATGACTACAAGATCATGCTAAGCGATCTATCTCAATAATAGATCTAGGATGAAGCAAACCCAAAGAAAAGAACGAAATAGAAAGAGAGAACATGATCGCTAATAGATTCGGAAGACATGATTATCATTACTCACATAATAGATTCGTTTGGATCGTCACCACCGAGTACATACCATTGACGACTCCAACTAGCTCATGAACTCCACCATGGCACAACCACGCAGGGAGGCCATGGTAGCTAGGGGTGGCCTAAGCCATCTCCTAGACAACTTCGAAGACTTGCGGCGACCGTCGTCTCCCTCCGGTCTTGGCCCTAGGTTTTCGTCGAGTTCTGGGTGGATGGATGCTTCGAGTTGAATAAGGTGCGAGCTATTTATAAGCCGAGGAAGCCAACGGTCGAAGGGAAGGCTGAACTACCTCGGAAACGGGCTAGGCCGGCCGGCCTACCCCCTTTCGGGCTCGCCTCGGTCTCATCTTTCGCGTGTAGACTCCTCGCATCTTCTAGAGTTTATGTCCTTCACGATTGCACCCCTTTGGACGTTGTTATCTTGGAGATATCTTCGAGGAATGGATAGGATAGGGAATCCTTCCTTAAATCTTCATTTGCTTTGCTTAATCCCGAAGTATCTTGATCTCATCTTTGTGGGCTTGGTCCTTTGGGCTATCTTGGAGGATGGATGTGCATGAATGGGCTTCGAAACAACATGGGCTTTGGTCTTTCCTTTGGGCTTTGGCCTTCGTCTTTCTCCGTGTTAGCGCTCGATCACGGGCCTCGTCGTTTCATGCTCCAAAATAGTCCAAAAACCTGCAAAAACGAAGTTCCTCCAAAATATATGTGCAAGTGTGAAAATGACCAATAATTAGGCCGGGGTTAGGACGGTTAGTGATTTTGATATTAAATTCATGCCATTATCAAGGATAAACAAGGGATAAAATGGGTACTTAAGGAGCGCCAACATTCCCCCCATGCTTAAACCTTCCTCGTCCTCGGGTAAGTCCGGGAGCTTTGCTTATAAAGAAATCAGCGTTGCCCCTCAATGTCCTCTCTGAACTTAGTCATACATAACAAGACATATTGCTCTCTCAAGTATTTAGCATTTAAGTTCATGTTTTGACCGGCTACTTTTTCATTATGGAAGATAGACTAGCAATTAAAGAACAAGCCACAATAATAGATAAATGCAATGCTCTCAAACTTAAGCGAACTTCAAACATTTACCATGTTTCATCGTGAAGAGTTTTCAAAAGAATGCATATCAAACATAAGTGAGGTTCTCTTGCAAAATATCATGGAAATACTCATCTCATCAAGTCGCTCAAGCCTACATTAGATTGTCTTCAACCTATTCTACTCATATGTAAAAGTGGAAGGCTTATGTGGAGCTTGGTAGGTAAAAACAATCCTAGCAAAACATTATATCTGAAATATTGTCAAACTAAGAGAGAGATCTATTGGATTTACTGAGACTAGTCAAAATGGCCATTGGAAAATAATGTTGGAGAGGGAGAAAGATAAAACACACACATTTAGATAGGTGGACATGTGCAAGTGGCAAATGGATGATCCCGAGACACAAATGAAGTTCTCGTTATCGGATTGCACATGGTTGGAAGATTTGAGTATGGAATAGTTCTTCAAAGTAACTTGGAAAATTAATGAAGCCAAAAAGAACTAAAGAGCATTTTATTCTTCTCTTTATTCTTTTCTTTTCTCCTTTTTTTCATTCTCTTTTTTTCTTTCTTTTTACTCCTTAGAACTTTTGATAACATAGAATACTTACCCAGCCATCCCCCCATGCTTGAACGAATGCTCGTCCTCGAGTATGAATAGTGGGAGAACCAACTAGCTAGGATAAGTATCTCAAATTCACCTTCTTCTTCGTAGAACCACTTGAATCTCCGAGGAGCCTTGTCTCCCAAAACTTTTCTTTATATGATGCCCTTGATTCTTTTGATTCCGTCGAAATGATAATCCATACTCAAAGTGGGTTGTGGTCAAGGAGGTAATCATAAAAAGATATTTTTGGTTTAGGGTGGATATCCAGCGAGGTTTGTAAGATTCCCGAAGTAGAAACTCACAATGCATGGATAAATAGGCTAGCAAAAAGAAGGTTACACAAAAAAACGGAATGACCAGCTTCTTAGTCTCATACCAAAGAAATCAATCTTAATCCAACTCATCAAAATATAAGTTTGCAATCTAAAGGTTTCATCATGAAAGAATATGTATGTATAGGCTTTGGTAGGTAGAACTTTGTAAGAGATTCACAAATGTAGATAGCATAGGAATTAATTTTTCAAATTAAACAACAAGATGTAAGGTCATCGGTAGACTTAAATCAAAGAGCAACATAGAATATGTGGGTTTAGAATTTAGTCATTTAACCTCCACAAATAAAATAGCCGGTAATTAATCATTTTAATTCCATTTAATTGAGAGCAAATGGTCAAGTCATATACAACATAGTGTAGGTAAAACAAAGCAGCAACTTTCATCATTTTTCCATAAGCATAAGGCATTGCCAAAATGTATCAATGTGGTGAGCACAAAGTGATGGTGATCCTACACTTATTGAAAACAAAAATAAAACTAGGTTGTCCTCCTAGAAGCCATGTGATAGGATGAGAGGTATATACAAAGGTTGCATCTATGGTTGAAGGCATATATGTACAAGCATTTAGAAAAAGAGAGAGTTGAGGAAGAATTACCGTCCTTCTCGATGCTCGTAATGAAGTGTAGCGCGGCCTCCCCCATACTTAAGCATTGTGCTAAGCATAGAAGAAGAATCATGAGCATCTTGTGGCAACCGTGATTATCTTACTCCATGAGATCTTTCTTTCTTGTCCACGAAATCCTCCCCCATGCTTAGCATGATGCTAGGTGTGGAAGGAGAAGATGGACCATCTTGAAATTCTTGAAGTCCTTCCCTCATGTGTATGAATATCATCTTCAATGTGTCTTCACCTTTGTTGCCTCAATTTCCTTCAACTTATTCTTGTACTAAGTCATGGTCCCAATCATTGCTTCACATCGTCGTCACCTCCTTCAATTCCTCGTTGTCCCATTGCTGCCTCATCTTCACGAATTTTTCCTTCAATTTCCAGAATAGAACATGTACTGAAACATTGCTCCATTGCGAAGTGCACGAATTTTCCTTTCCAACGAGTCCTCATTCGCCCAAAACTGATTCCGAACAAGAGAGTCATGTCCATTGCATCCCAGCGTTGCAATCTGTCTCGACGAATTTCAGGACGCGCAACGTCCAATGTTCTTACCATATCTCCTCGTACGGGTCTTCAAATTCATTGATCTTGGATGCGTTGGAATGGGAATTTCATGGAGCTTCTGAATATTAACTTTTTCTTCCTTGTACATCTCTGTCCATGTGCAAAATCTGATGAAAACAGCGGGGCTTGTTTTCGAACTTTGGAGATGTTGACGAATTTGATTTCTTCTTTGATCACGAATTCATGGGAACGCTTTGTCATGCCTGCAAAACAATTCAAGTGCACAATCTACCCCCAAGGTGACAGTCGGGAGTAGAGACAATTGCCAACAAACCTACCATTCCTAAGATCTCAAATTGTGGCATAGCTAGCTTAGTGAAAAAAATAAAATAAAAACCTAGTGAGTGTACGTGTGTGCTAGTGTAAATGCAAATGAGAGGAAGGTATATAAACAAAGACAATGTTTCCACCTAGTTCTAAACACCATGTTTACAACTAGGTTGCCGAACTTCTCCATAGCCAAAAAGACTTATTTAACCAAGGTCAAAATACCATGTCTATCCCAAAATCAATAGGCCTTTATAGCACAAGAAAAAATAAAGCGCATTGCAAAGCTTATAAACCAACCAAATGCAACCTCATAGCTTGGTAACTAAATGATGATGGTCTTCAATCATGTCTAAACACCATGTTTACACAAGATTGCAAAAGGTAAATGCTATCATGATTAGCATTACATAAATAGGAAAGCATACATCAATAAGATTGAGACCAAGCTAGCAAAATGAGGGCATGAACGATGGAATGGATGCAAAGTACAAATGCAAAATTAGCAAAAACAAGTGTTACAAGGTTGAAAGGACCTTTCGATGTTGTTCTGCAACTAGTTTATTCAAAAACAATTGCTAAGAGTGACAAAAAGCCTTCGCGACACTTCATAAGAAGTGAGGCTTTTGTCAATGAAAAGGTTATTTATCAAAAAAGGATCAAGCAACCGAGCTAACAAGGTTTTAGAAGTAGGTTTATGGGTTTCCTATATTTTTTGCTTAAAACAAAAATTTTGAAGAGAGAGAGAGTGTTGGGTATAGAAATTCTATCTAAGGTGGTTTCAAAAAAAACTAGAGAGAAACAAAAGTTAGATTTTTTTTTGAATGAAAAACATACCCTATGGTTTTGGGATTGCTCTATGAGTGGTTTTCCTAAGGGTTTTAGGATCTCAAAAGCGAGGCTAGTCAATGTTTTTAGAAAAGGTTTTTTTAAATGTAACATGCAATGCAATGCAAGGGTGAGACGAACAACATGGTATGCAATGCAACACGGGGTGGGTGAATAAAATGATATGACATGATGAGGTGGTCTAAAACAAAATAAAAAGTTAGCCTAAGTTAATTAGCCACAAGTTTAGAATCAAAGGGTGGTGCAATGCTTCATAAATCTCTCTAAAAAGACATAAAGAAAAAGACTCAAAACACTAATAGGCACACAAAAAGGTCTACAAGTTTCCCAAGATCAAATAACAAAGTGCTCCCTCAATAACATTTAGAATGAACAACTTGAAGTTGTGGTTTTTGTTAGAGCAATGGTACAATGTTACTTGATATTCCGATTAAAGAGTGCAATGTAGACGGTCATATTAATATATATAAAATAAAAGATCGGGTTGTCTCCCGCAAAACGCTTCATTTAAAGTCATAGAGCTCGACTTTCTCACATACCTTCTCATTGATGTGAAGCCATGGTCCTTCATGCGAGAATCCGAAGTGTCCATGCAGCTTGATGTCGCCTCTTGTAATCCCTCGTGGTTTGCTTGCAACATCTTCATTTGTCGAAAGTCGACCGCTTGTGTCTTCATTTGCCAATGTCATTGGGGTTCTTCCTCTGCTCCAAGCCTCTGAATTTTATCATGTACGCTTGATGAAAGCATCGCCCAAGCTCTCCTTCATTGTTGTCATCGTCATTTTCTCTATCTTGTTCTCATCGTGTTGCTCCTGCCTCTTCTTCATGGATTTTCCCCTGCGTCCAGAATAGAACATATACCAAAATATAGCTCTATTGAAAAGTTTATGAAATTACATTTCCAAAAAGTGGTCATTCGCTTTAAACGGAGTCCAAACGAGAGAGTTATGACCGTTTTACTTTAGCGCTGTGTGCTGTCCAAAAATTTTCAAAGTGCACAACCTTCAATGTTTTGGTCATACCCGCTTGTAGGAATCTCTGATTGACTTGGTTCTTGATTTGTTGGAATGGGAACTTCGTGGAGCTTTTGAATATCCAAAAATATGATGCTCTTTGCTTCTGAGGTCGGGCTGGACATTGATGAGAACAATATATTCTTGTGAATTCGCCCAAAGATGTCAATGATCTCGATCATGTGGTCTTTGGAGCATAGTGTCGTGCGTCCCTAGGCTTCAAGGTCATCACCATTAATTCACCAGCAAATATCACGGCTTCAATGATGTGTCTTCTCCATTGTTCTTGCTTTACCCATGGTGTCGGGATTGGAAGATGCTCCCGTGCTTCTTGTTGATGATCCGAATGGTTTCCTTCCTTGATAGCATCACTCGATTAGAAGTATATCGAGCATCTCACTGGAGAAGATAGGTGGTGTCGTGGTTCTTCTAATCTTGTTGCCTCCAGCTTTGGTTAACTTCAAATCATCATCTTTCGCGTACACAACCTTCCAATCATCCTTTGACATCATCATCACCTTCTTCGTCGGTTGCTACTGCCTCTGTCCTCATTGAATTCCCCTTCATCTAGTGCAGAACATGTACCAAACTTCTCCTTCATTGCAAGGTTCATCAAATTATCTTTCCAACAAGTGGTTATTCACCCCAATTAGACTCCGGATAAAGAAGTTATGCTCGTTTTATTACGGTGCTGCAATCTGTCCAGAGGGATTTCAGAACGCGCAGCGTTGAAAGATTTTACCATAACTCTTCACACCGATCTCCAAAGCTGATGGTTCTTCAACCATTGGAAAGAAGACTTGATGGAGCTTCAAAATAATCTATTATTTACTCATGGTACTTCTCTGATCTTGGACGAAAAACTCATCACAACAGTAACACTTCATAGATGATGATGATCGCACGATTTTCTTCGCGGGCATGCTTCATACCTATTGCTTGAACAAACAATTCTTCCCAAAAACATCAGTCTTTAAAATTAATTGACACGGTGGCGTACCTTATTTATCATCTTTTGCTTTGGGGAGTGGGGACTCGATAGCGGATGCTGGGCCACTAACAAAAGTTAGCACCTACCACTAAAGAGCGAATCTTGATGTTGTTGCCATCATGTCGATGTGGACGTTGTCGATGTTCCATGTCGAGGTTCCTCGATCATCTTGTTGCCGATTGTTGAAATTTGTTGAAGTGGACTATGGACTTCTCGAAGTCCAAGTTTGGTGTCTAGCTTTTTCCACCTGCTTTCAAGGACACAAACAAGAAAACAAGGGTATATGCAATAATAAAAATTAGGGTTAGTCCAAAAAAAACTAGATAGATCGCCCTAGGGTTCGAGTTGCCGATCCCCGGCAACGGCGCCAGAAAAGCTTGTTGACGCTCCTTAGCGCCCCGATTTGTATACCGCAAGTGCACGGTTCGTGTAGTTTTTCCCTTAGAGTATTCCCCCAAGGTTTATCAATCTGTGGATTGACAAAGAACTACCTAAGGTTTTCCATCTAATCTAATGGATCTATCCTAACATGAAGCATTGATTGCATATAAAGGGTAAACCTTTGATAGATATGAGTGATGTGTAAAGGTTTATCTCATCCATGAACATAGGCTTAAGCATAGCAAAACCAAAGACATGACTAGGCCTATCGTCATCTAGTTGTAGTTCAAGCTAACGAGCAAATAAATTATGCATCTCAATCAAAAGCATCTTTAAACTCAAAGTCTCCAATCCGATCCCTCGATACTCCGCCTACTCTGTGGAGACGGCCTGTCACGACGCCCCCCTTTTGAACGAAATACCCTGAAGCAAGTCGAACCCCCTTTGGTAGTTCCGCCATGAACCTCTAGCCACCATGACTACAAGATCATGCTAAGCGATCTATCACGATAATAGATCTAGGATGAAGCAAACCCAAAGAAAA
Organism: Panicum virgatum; assembly: GCF_016808335.1. Taxonomy (NCBI): domain Eukaryota; kingdom Viridiplantae; phylum Streptophyta; class Magnoliopsida; order Poales; family Poaceae; genus Panicum; species Panicum virgatum. Next base: position 32,294,126 of record NC_053152.1, on the reverse strand, counting down.
AAACGAAATCGAAAGAGAGAACATGATCGCTAATAGATTCGGAAGACATGATTATCATTACTCACATAATAGATTCGTTTGGATCGTCACCACCGAGTACATACCATTGACGACTCCAACTAGCTCATGAACTCCACCATGGCACAACCAAGCAGGGAGGCCATGGTAGCTAGGGGTGGCCTAAACCATCTCCTAGACAACTTCGAAGAATTGCGGCGGCCGTCGTCTCCCTACAGTCTTGGCCCTAGGTTTTCGTCGAGTTCTAGGTGGATGGATGCTTCGAGTTGAATTAGTTGCGAGCTATTTATAAGCCGAGGAAGCCACCGTTCGAAGGGGAGGCCGAACCGCCTCGGAAATGGGCTAGGCCGGCCTACCCCATTTCGGGCTCGCCTCGGTCTCATCTTTCGCATGTAGACTCCTCGCATCTTCTATAGTTTATGTCCTTTACGATTGCACCCCTTTGGACGTTGTTATCTTGGAGATATCTTCGAGGAAAGGATAGGATAGGGAATCCTTCCTTAAATCTTCATTTGCTTTGCTTAATCCCGAAGTATCTTGATCTCATCTTTGTGGGTTTTGTCCTTTGGGCTCTCTTGGAGGATGGATGTGCATGAATGGGCTTCGAATCAACATGGGCTTTGGTCTTTCCTTTGGGCTTTGGCCTTCGTCTTTCTCCGTGTTAGCGCTCGATCACGGGCCTCATCGTTTCATGCTCCAAAATAGGCCAAAAACCTGCAAAAACGAAGTGCCTCCAAAATATATGTGCAAGTGTGAAAATGACCAATAATTAGGCCGGAGTTAGGACGGTTAGTGATTTTGATATTAAATTCATGCCATTATCAAGGATAAACAAGGGACAAAATGGGTACTTAAGGAGCGCCAACAAACGCACACCCAGAACTCCTTGAAGTCGATGTAGTTCTCCACTTCAATGTTCTCTTCATAGCAGCAATTAGGCAAGGGTGAGTAGTTTTATGGTTGGTACTCAACAAGTGGTGGGAAATGTAAGGCTATCAAGGAAAAGATGATGTTTATAGCAGATAGCATTTTAATTGGTCAAATTTATTAGCATGCACCTTTTTACTAGTTATAAGTTTATACCAACACACTTAAGCATATAACCATGTCATGCCCGATTTTGAAGGAATAAACCGAGCAATAAATCATATGTGCGCCAGGATCAAATTACATTTTGAAGGAATAAACCGAGCAATAAATCATATGTGCGCCAGGATCAAATTACACACATATGACGACAATAGTGAATAATAGAAGCAATGTCATAAAGTACCGAAGTTAATTATTACAAACCAAGCTGAAAGTCATAACATAAATAAATAGTGTTTCAGTTCGCATTTATTCTAGCAGTGGATCCATCCATCTCCATAGGCAGCTGACTGGGGGGAACATATGCCTAGAAATCCTGGAAGTCCTCTGGGAAGTCCTCAAACTAATCTTGGTCTGAGCAGTGTTGATATAGCAAATTTGAGCACACGACGTACTCATCAAGTATATTGGAAAAATAAATGACATGCAAGGCTAAAATCAAGGAATAAGGCTGGCTGAATAAGCAGTAAGCATTTTAATTAACCAGTTGATTAAACTAGCATTACTACTTAAATGAATCCAAACCCACATTTATGAAAAGAACTTGATAAATGAAGTAATAAATAAGCTTTGAAATAAATGAACAACTGAATTAAGCAATGATTTCAATTAAGTAGACATGTGAGGGTCCGAGCCACTCATGACCATGAGCATGGCTGATATACCAGTTTCCACTCTGCAGAGATTGCACACTTTACCCACAAGTCATGTCTCCCTTGATGCCCGAGTTTGCAAGGCCCTTAATCACTTCCTTTGGTGAGTGGCAGGGATTCACTACGAGACCTTTACAAAGACTCCCTAACCAGTAGTAACCCGCTGAGGTTTCAGCAACTGGACGAGTGCACCCTCTCCCAAAGCGAGCATACCTCATAAGCATACCAAACCACCCAGGCCCCCCCCTTGCGCCTTTTGGTAAGCTACTAACAAGCTAGAGAAATCTAATTAATCAGCCAAGACCAGAGCCATATAGTTCTTGTGGTTGCGCTGTTTTCCTGGGTGGTTCTCCATGGTTGATTTTAATCATTATTATCAAAGTACCATATAATCATAATGTTCATCAAAGAGTGTAAACCATGTATCAAGTATAAATCTTTCATTAACCACCCATAACCATTGTTCAGCGGCTAAGCATACTACCCAAAAGATTTTAAAAAGAAAAACCCGGCTAGTCAAGGACATGGATAACAATAAGGATAATAGGTACCCGATCAATTTAATGCATGCAAGCGTAAATTAAATGTGAGTAGGAACAAATATGATCAAGGAATATACTTGCCTTCCTCGTTCACTTGCTGCTGCTCAAAGTCTTCAAAATCTTAATCTTGAAGGTTCTCGAACGGCTCTTCATCTAATCAACACGAACACGCCAAGCAACACGAGCACATACAAGCAAACAATAAAAATAAATTAAATCAGTACACCAATCAATGAAAAACAGAGGTAAAACACTTAAAAACGGGTTCTATTCGTTGCAATGATCAAAACGGTACCAAGAACGCTTAAAACGGAGTTAAAACGGTAAAGTTATGCTAAAAACAGTTTTAAGGGGCTCATTTGTGAGATAAACAGTTAAAGAGGACTAAACTGCGAGAAACCAAGGGCTAAAACATAATTTCGTATAAGAACATGAGGGCCAATGTGTAAAAACTGAGGCTAGGACGGCAGGTTATATTTTCAAGTAGTTCAGGGGGTTTTCTACAAAAAAACAAGGGCAAAAACAGAACTTCGGTGAACGCCTAGTGGGGGTTTGCGCGCGCTGAAAAACATCAAGAGGGGCTGTAGCGGCGGATCGACGGAAGCGGCAGAGCACGTGTGTGGCAGAGCAAAAGCGAAAAGGCGGCTAGAGCTCGGGGAGGCCGGAAACACGTGGGGGGAGGGCAACGTGGGCAGCGGGGCTATGCCGAGTCAGCCTGGGCATCCATGCCGCACAGGCCCAGGCGCGGCGGGAGTCTGCCCCGGACACTGCGAGGGGTGGGGGATGACAAGCGGCCCCCACTCGTCAGCGAGAGGGAGCGGAGAGGAAAAACGAAAAGGAAAAGGGCCGGTATTGGGCCGGCAAGGAAGGGAAGTGAGAAGTGAAAAGGAATTGGGCCGCGAGGAAAATCAGAGGAAAAGGAAAGTTGGGCCGACGCGAGGAAAACGGGCCGACGACCCAGGTTGTGTTGAAAAATGAAAAATAAAAAGAAAAAGAGGTAAAGAAAAAAGGAAAAAGGGTTTTTGACTCCCAGAAAATGAAATTAATTCATATAAAATAGATAAAAGCTTCAGAAAATTTCAAAAAATTTCTGGGAGCTTCATAAACTCAAACACATTCATAAAAAAATAAAATATGCACCAGCATGAATGCAATAAATCAATTTAAAGCCTATGGTGAGTTTTAAATATTGCAAAATTAATTCTTTTTTACTCCAAAAAAAATTATATGACTATTATGAACAGTTTTAGAAGTAAATTCTAGGGTGTTACAAACCATAAAGGAACCAACATTACAAAACCCAAGTACCACAATTCAATTATTCTTCGAGTTCAATTATCATGTGAGGGTCCAGACCGATCTTGACCGTGAGCACGGCTGATATATCAGTTTTACACTTTGCAGAGGTTGCACAGTTTCACCACAAGTCACGTAAAAGTTCAAAAGAAATTGGACCCAACAACGCTATGTTGATAAGACACAATACCACACTTCCAAGGTGTAATTGCATAGGGACGCTACGAGGTTTTTACAAAGATTCCCTAGTAAGAAGTAGAGGTCTTTACAAAGATTCTCTAGTAAGAAGTAGTCCGCTAAGGTTTCCGAAGCAGTAGCAGAGCATAAACCTCCCTAATGGGCATAGTGTCTTAGCAAAGCCCACTTCCCAAGAGGTCCGGGTTGTACCCCATCTAACGCCGCCTCACTTGCCCTTTTGGTAAGACCGCTTCAAACTAGAGTCTCTAATTAATTAGCCAAGACCAGAGCTTTGTGGTTCTTGTGTTTGTACTATTTTCCTAGGTGGTACTCCATGTTCCGATTAAAGTCATATGATCTTGTAATTAACCACAATATAACATCATAAATAAAGCATGATTAATATTTCTCAAAAGATTATGACATAACCATTTCCAACGTTAAGCAACTAAGCTTTTTTACCCAACAAATATATTAAACACAATGTTCCAAGGCATGGGTAAAAAGACTAAGTAAAGTCCTTAATAGGATTCCCATCAAATTTATGCATTACAACAATAAAGTAATGTATTTCATCATGCTATTATTGGGACAAAACAAAATATGCAGGGAGAGAACGCCACTTGCCTTTCTTGACAAACTGTTGTTGGTCTTCTTCGAACTATTGCTCTTGATTTCCCTAGAACGGCGTGTTGTCTACACGATCACATAAGCAAAATATGCACAAAATAAGGACCTGCATTAAACAATACAAATAGAGAAAGATATGGTAATAAAGATGTTTTGCGCATTGCAAGGATCATGTGAGCGTGAGAATAGATGAAAACAGAGTTAAAACGAAGAAGATATGGCCAAAACAAGGTTTCAGAGGCTTATTTGCGAAAGATTTGAACTTCCAGGGGCTAAACTTGAAGAAATCAAGCATTAGATCAGGAATAAACATAAAACTCAGCTGCTAGACTCAGCGGGTTCTATTTCAGAAAAGCTCGGGGGCTAAAACAGAAGAAAAATGATTTTTTTGTAAATATTTTTGAACTAAGGTGTAGTGCGGGTTGATTTCAGGAAACTACAAGGACTCATTTGTGAAAGAGTAAGGGTTGACTGGTATGTGGTCTAGTTTGACTCGACTTGGATTTGATCATCTGTTGGATCTTGATCCAACGACTGAGATTGACTATATGGCAGCTTGGCTCGCGGCTCGGCTTGGGGGCGGCGCTGGCGGCTAGCGACTGGGCATGGGCGAGTGGCTCAGCGGCAGTGGAAGTCGCCGGCGATGAGCGAGCATGGTGGCGCATCACAAGATAAGGCAAAAAAATGGTGTTCTCGCCATAGTTTCAAGCATGGTTTGGCCGAGGGGAAAGAGGGCATGATAGGGGAAGAAGATGGAGAGCTCTGGTGGCGCTGCGGTTGCCGAAAAGGAGCTCACGGCGGCAAGGGGCAGATGTGGCGCTCCGACAAGCCATCGCTAGCGTGAGAGGGCAAGAGAGAGAGAGAGGGGGGATGAGGGGGATACTTGCTCACCTCAAGGCAAAGCTTTAGCGGTGCACGGGAGTCTGGGAGAGGCGGCGCAGTGGCAGATCAATGGCGGTGGTGTCGAGCTTGGCAACTCCGTGCGGCGGCGCTGCGCGAGCGGGAAAGAGTGAGGGCGAGTGGAAGAGTTCGAAAGAGAGGAGCAGCGGCTTCGATGCGTTATTTATAGGGAAAGGAATGGGGTGGAGGGGACAGAAGGGGGAGGGGCATCAGTTGTGGTGCTTGATAATGGACGTGATGGCCGTGAAGGTGAGGTGATGGTGGCGGTGGTTCCTGGCGAGAAGAGGGAGGTCATGGGGATGACAAATGGCGGCCATGATGAGGGGGCCATCAAGACGACATTGAAGGAGAGGGAAGGCAGGAGAGAGAGAGAGGAGTAACGGCCAGGGCATGGGGAGAAGACCAAATGGCTGGAGGTTGAAGAGGGAGCCGACAGGCGGGGCCTGCATGGCAGTGAGAGAGGAGGGAGGGAAGTGGAAATGGGCCGTGGCAGGCAGGTCGGGATGGCTGGGCTGATTGGCCGTTCGGGAAAATAAGATTGGGAGGGAAGGAGAGGGAGTTTGGGCTGGCCTGGTAGAAGAAGAAAAAGCGTGAGGAAAAAGAAAAGTTTTTTTGCAAAGCAAAAAGATTATTTGAATAAAATCATTTCAAATTCAAACAAAATTTTTTTTGGGTGTTACACTCACCGGGTGCTCGGGCGGTGGAGTGCAGCGACGGGGCGGCAGGAGACCTTGCAGGAGGGGAAGAAGTCTGGTGAGGGACCAAATCGATGGAGGAAAGGGAGGAGATGGTGGTGTCATAGGGAATCGAGAAGAGGCTTATCAGAGGAGGTGAATCATGCTGGCAGGCAATGAGGAAGATGGTGGTGGTGGCGGCAATGAGGAAATGGGGGAGGAGCTAGGGTTTGGAGCCGGTTTGGCATTTTAAGGCGAGGAGGAGGCGAGCGGGCGTGACGCTTCAGCTGGCCATGGCCACGCTGGCCTAGCTAGCGGCCGCTGGCGTGGTGCCACCGCCCGAGCGGGCTAACGGGTGCGCGAGGAAGCGTAGAGGACCAGGGGAAAGGGGCCGACACGTGAGTCCAAGGTGAAGGGCAAAGAAAGGCGCCGGTTTGATTTCAAAATTCGAAAACAAGGTCTTCCTGGGCTCAAAATTTTCCAAAAGTTAAAAAAAGCAAGATAAAGACACCAAGAACGCAATGCAGAAACAAGCACTCAAAATCTATTCCAGATCGCTCATAGTAAAAAAACAAAACAGCAGGTTTCCAAGAATTTGTAGCTCGGGTTGGCTATCACAAAATTCTGGAAAATATTTAAAATCATAATTCTAGATTTATTATTTTATAAAAACTTTTTGAGGGCACATTTGCATATTAAAAATTGAACTTACTTCACAAACAAGCACTCAAACATGTCACAAAATTAAATGTCATGCCAAAAACATGCACATGATGCTTTATTATGCTCTAATGATGCTCGTGATGGAATTGCTTAAGTTTTAATCATATTTAAAATTTTGGGTCGTGACAAGATTGATTATATGCTTTACATTATTTATACCTTTCCTATTGTGTGAAAGGGACAAGAGCTTAGCCATGCCTTTGTGGTGTGTAGCATGGCTTACTAGTCAACACCACATTTCTACACCGTTTGGATGTAGATATTCAAGTTTAGAATTTGGAACTGGTATTAGATGCACTCAATTTCAGCTATTGATGGTCTAGGAATTGCCATTGGCAATCTGCTTCAATGCCAAGCGGTGAATATGGTCTAGGAATTGCCATTGGCAATCTGCTTCAATGCCAAGCGGTATTCACCGCGCAACCACAGCCCCTCCCACTATTCTGACCCCCGCACCTGCTCCTAGCTGCATTGGCCTCCATCGCGCCTGCCCCGCTACCCTCCGTCGCCGGCTCCTGCTCCACTCTCCCGCACCTTGGCTCCGCTCCGCCGCAGGGGTAGGCCAATGTAATTTAAGTGTATTCAAGTGAATACCTACTATTTTTAGCAAACAAATATGTAGTATATTGTATATATATAATTTAAAAAAAAATTATGTTATATTAGACCTCTCATCTCTCTATTGATGCAAGTTTTGGCCAACACACGAGAGCACTTGAGCATGCGAGTCGCAAACGAACCGAAGGGCAGCAAGGCCGTCCAGACCGATTAGACCGGTTGAGCAGACCGGTCGGACCGATTTCTAGGGTTTCGCCGGAATCGGTCGTCTGGAGGGATAACTATCACACTTATGTGGTGAAGAGTGGCAAGGTTTACGAGCAAACCAGCAAAGGATAACCAACGCACTTACGTGACGAAGAATGATTAGTTTACGAGCAAACTAGCAAAGGCCGTCAAAGCTCTCACCCGGGAGGGACCCAGTCGGGGCGTGAACGTCGCCGGACGTGCCCTAGGTTGACCGGCAAGACTTAGGACGCCATCAATGGCTGTGGGGGTCACGATGGACAGCAAGAGAGATTGGAAAAGACTAGGGTTTAGAGGTAAAAAGTAGATGCGTAATGTTTTATTCGATTGGATGTGTATCAATCGGCCATAACCCTTTATATTTATAGGGTGGGATGGTCTGTACCCTTTAGGAGTCGAAACCCTTACAAATCCCGCATCAAAATACAAATCCTAACTCGGACTGGACTTTTCGGACCGGTCTGACCGGTCTCTGGACCGGTCTGACCGCCCCTGGACTGGTCTGACCGAGGTGCTAGTCTTCCGGGAAGCATAATTTCCTCATCCGGAGTCCAAATTTGACGTTCTATATATGCATTTCGATTGACTCGATGAGATCTACGCAATGGTGAAGTCCAATTGACAATTTGACAAAGTTGTCCTGACCAGTCTGACTGGTTTGTATGACAAGTCTGACCGGTTTGTTCAGATTGCCAGTAAATCTTGTCTTGTGCCAATTTTGAGTGCCAACATATGCCCCCCTATTTCTTGGTAAAGCTTGCGTACCAAGAAACATTTTTCCAAAGCCAAAATTGCACTGAAACAATGAAAAGCACTGGCGCACCAATCACATCTTGTCTCCAACGATGAAGGAATTCCATCAACTATATATCTTGATATTGCTCAACAATAGTTTCATCTTTCTGGCAATGTTCCTGCATCTTCATTGAGATGACGAGCCTGAGTACACATCACCTCGGCTATAAGTATTTGAAATATCATTCAAAATCATTCTCACATCCTCAAATGACCATGGAAGCACAAATTGACCAAATTACAATCAATAGTAATTTGATCCTTTCAATGTCTTCCAGAATTAAGATTGGGATCATACAAGGACCAAAGATAATGTCCACCAATCTCACATCCATGAATCAAAAAACTCTAGCCGAAATAAAAGAAACTTGTTCGGCTTGCTTAGTAGTGCCAAATATTACAATCGGTCTTATAAATGAATATGCCACAATGACAGCATAAATGACCAAGATTGGCAATAACTGCAGGAAAAATGGTCGGACCGGTCTTACAAGCGGTCAGACCGGTCTTGGAATCCGGTTAGACCGGTCTCCTGAGCCGGTTGGACCGGTCTATCCAGAGAGCATACTTTGGCATCCACAAACATCGGCCTTTTTGATATGAACTTGACCTTTTCTAATCATATAGCCAGATGTTTGATTTGCCAAAATATCAGCTGCATTATTGACATGTCCTGATGTATGATAAATGATGAATTCATCGAAGTTAGATATCACATCTAGACAGTCTCATAATAAAAAATTAGTGATCCAAATAGGCATTACTTTAACTTAGGTACTTGCTGCACCTATTAATATTGAACCACAAAATATTTTTGGATATTTCACACCTATGGATCTCAAGATTCCTAGCTCGAATGCAAATTTCATATTCGGCCTAATTATTGGTGTAGAAGTATTTAAACCGGCTATACTTCTCAAATAGTATCACAAACAATACCAATGCCTTGAGAACTCTTCCAAACCGATTCAACATAGTATCCATAGGAGAAAAATACACAACTCATAAACATCTTGCCCCCGAGCCTCAAAGCAACCAAGTGATCTCTGATCGGGAAGCTTAATGCTTTAGGACGATGATCAAAGGCATTCATCGGCTGTATATGTTGCCAAAGACGACATAAATTATCGTCCGTAGTGAATTCATCCATAATAAATATGTATAGCCGAAATAAAGTGTAGAGAGATATATGAGTTCAAGAATTAAAACCATCTCTAGGAACTAAATATTTCGGCTTTTGAAATTAATCAATATACATAGCAATTTGGTGATAACCCTCTATGATATAAAGACCCATATGGCATACGAGGATCAAAATTAAAACATGAGGGGTAACCAAACATATTATAGGATGAATTCCAAGACACAGGCGTATATGACATGGGTAAATCAAATGGATGATGTACTGACCAATAATTTTGATGATTTGGTGCAAACCTTATATTTGAAGATCGCCTCTTGGACCTCCTCTTCTTCTTTAATTGCATTGCACCTTTTGCTGGACCATCACCCTTGTCTTGAGTTTGAATACTCCATTTAGGAACCCACGCCATGTTCTTTTGTTTCAACTCTTGGGCACTAAGTTTTTTGAGCTTCTTCTTTTGCCAATTTGATGAATCAAGTGGATGGCTTAGCTTTGCTTCAATTCTGGACAGCAATGATTGTTTCTTGATTTCGGGCTTCTTCAACTCACTTTGTTCAGATTTGGCATTAGGAATATTGACACTCAATTTTTTTCCTTCCTTTGCCATCAATAGCCGAAGTCTCTAACACATTAATCGGCTTTTCATCAATTGCATTCAGATCTGAACACTTATCTTTACGACCATAAATTTGCTTGACAACCTTTTTCTTGTTTTCAACTCTATACCGATTCTTTGTCTTAAAACGGTCATTTTCAACATAAGGCTGCCTTGCACATGATGGCTCTCTTGGAGCTGCATACTCTACACGATATGGTCTAAAATATGAAGTAGTATGTGCTTATGGATCATTCCACCCCCATGATGAATAGGGCTGAAAACTAGTAGGATGTGGAGAATATGGAACTGGCATTGATGATCTCAAAGGAGAATATGATGTTGCTGAATGAAACTTTTCTCATTGCCAATTTCAACTCCTAGAATTATGTTTAGGAGGCATCTTTGATGATTTATCATCATTTGACCGATTAGCATGCTTGGCCTCATTTTGTTTTAAATATTTAGCCAGAAGTTCATCAAAACTGAGCTTCGGCTTCTTTCCCTCGTGCTTAAAACGGTCTTTACCTCCATTGACTTTAGAATGCTCTGATTTCAGTTTTCCTGAGCGTCCTTGATCAGAACCGGTCTGACCAGTTTGGGCAACCGGTCTGACCTATTTGGTACCGGTCTGACTGGTTGAGCAAACCAGTCTGACCGGTTCTGCCAGCACAGCAGGAGTAATGGTTCTTGGTCTGATTGTGAATATCCTGGTCGACGAGTATGAATACGAGGTAAACCGGTGTGAAGCGGTGGCTCTCGACCGATCTGTCAGCGTCCCAAACACCGGCAAGCGCAAGTATCAAGAGGTACTTAGTTCTCATCATTTATTTTTTTCAGATAAAGAAAAATGTTTCTGGCCACTGTGAAAGCATCAACCTAGCATGTCAGAGTATTTATTCAGCTATCCAGCTGATTCCAACAATGTTTCATTTTTTTTGAGAAGTAACAAAGTTTCATTTTCAAGTGATGTTCTTATTAAATGTAGCTGGACAGCACAGCAAACCAATACTTATATTCATAGGTTATTCTCCATAAAAAAGTAATCAATTAAACATGAAATTGACTTAGACTTTCTTCTTAATTTCTTCGAAAAGGATAATCAGTCCCGTTTGGCGCATCCTGCTGTTGTGGCAGTGGCAGTTCCTCATGACTTGGTTCTTCGAGCAAGAAAAATAACTGAGAGATTCAATGAGATCATACATTACCCTGAACATTTGAGTTTGTCAGAGAATGATGGACAGAGACGGTTTGCTCCAGATATCAGCAGTCTGCGGCACACTAGCTCTGTCGTATTTGAGAAGAGCATTTTGGGACGAGACCAAGACAAAGTCAAGATAATTAATAAGTTATCTGAAGAAGGGGGAAATGTTGGGAATCCTGTTTCTGTCATGGCCATTGTTGGTATGGGTGGACTGGGCAAGACAACGCTTGCGCAGCTTGTCTATAACGACCCAGGGGTGAGCCAGTCCTTTGACAAGTGTGCCTGGGTTTGTGTGTCTGAACATTTTGATGTCAATACAATTACAAGGAACATCATTACTTCGCTAACGAGTGAGCAGTGTTTGTATACTGAACTTGCTGATCTTCAGATGAAATTGGCAAATGAAGTAAATCAGAGAAGGGTTTTTCTTGTGTTGGATGACATATGGAATGAGAGAAGAGACTCTTGGGAGTTGTTCTGTAAGCCTCTATCAGCTGTGAAGTTTTGCCAGATCATAGTGACCACTCGGAGCGAGCAAGTCGCAAGACTGATACAGACTACACCTGTTGGAAATATGTCCTAGAGGCAATCATATTTTTTTGTATTCATGGTTAATAAAGTGTACCTTGAATATTCATGGATGATAACTTGTATTGATTAATGCTTATGTGAAGTATTTGTGAAACTCTATACTTGTATGAATATTCTAAAATGTTACTAGTCGGAGTTTATGTGAGGACACACATGAATATTAGACTAGCACATGTATTAGTTAATTGACTACGTTTCACAAGTCATAGACATGGGGATGTCAAACTAATAATGTGGGCTCATGTGAGACATAAGACTGAACTTACCCAACACGAGATGATGACTTCTCATTACACAATATGTACGCTATGTCCTAAGACCTGAGATCGTCGTATGTACTCAAGATGTGAACCGACTTACTTAGGAGCCATCAAACGCTGCACCGTAATAGGGTAGCCATAAAGGTGGCTTTCGGGTCTGTCAAGAAACATGCTGTGAGACATAGTCAGTTAAGATGGGATTTGCCCCTCTCTACAAGAGAGAGATATCTCTGGGCCCCTCGAGTGATTCGGATCAGGAAATGCATGGCCATGCTGGGGTTAAGAGTTAACCAAGTATTCCGAATCACAGGATCGAGAAAGAGTGGTCGGCTTTAAACTAGACCACATATCGTGAGGCAAAGGGAACAGCATGTATACGATATTGTGGCGTCTCGTCTGATATGATCTTTGTGTGCGTATAGTAGTTGACATGTCTTGCTAGAGGTCACTGTCTACTATTGGGCCGAGTAAGAGTACTCGGGCCATGTCTATTCGCATGTGAGCCCATAGGATCACACACTTAAGGAAAAGAAGCCTCATAAGGATGAGATCTGAATTAAAATGGCCTTAGGTGCACTAATGGGCCATTTAGGCCCAAAAGGGGGCACCCAAGGTGGGGCCCAAGGCAGCCCACCTAAGGAGCTATATAAACAGAGGAGGGGGCGCCTTAAAACCCTAACCCTAGCTATTGTTCACGTGCGTGAACATTACCTGCTACAGTAGCCGCCCCCTTTTCTGGCCGGCCCTCCTGTGCGCTAAGCCCTAACTGCAGTAATCCTGGTTTATGCGGTAGAAAAAAATTATTTTTGTTACCCCATATTCCTACAACACCTTGCTATTACTTAAGTTGTCTGAGTTCTGATGAAAGTTGGTCATTGTTCAGTCAAGCAGGCTTTATTGTTGAGAAAGAATCTGATATTCCAACAAACCTGAGAAATATTGGCAAGTGTATCGTTCAAAAGTGTAAAGGCCTGCCACTAGCACTTAAGACACTAGCAAGCATGTTGCGGTTTGAAACAGATGAAAGGAGATGGAACGATGTCTTAAAAAATGAATTGTGGGACTTTGAACAACCACGAAATGAGGTGCTACGAGCATTGGAATTGAGCTACAAGCACATGCCTGTACACTTCAGACGGTGCTTAATTTCTCTAGCTCTGTACCCAAAAGATTATAGTTTCTATGGTAGTGAAGTGTCCCAATTGTGGAAAATACTTGACTTGATTCATTGTGATGGAAGTGATGACGACTATCAAAATGCAGAAGGAGAACCGTATTTGAAGGAGTTAGTTCAGAGGTCAATGCTTCAGATCAATTGTGGAAAATACTTGACTTCATATAGCTTGCATGATCTTATCCATGATCTTGCATGCTTTCTTGCTGGGGAAGAGTTCTACAGACTTGAAGGGGGTCAACATACTGAAATTCCACAAAACATTAGGTATATGTCCACACATAAATATATCACAGCAGCTGGCATTTCAGTTTTTCCACATTCTGTAAGGGCCATCATAGTGCTACGGGACTTAGGAAATTTGAATCAAGCTATGGTTCCAAAAGCACTATTTTCCAATTGTAGGAAGTTGCGGGCCCTTTACATAAGTTATAGCAAGAGACTTCCAATGGTATTGCCTGACTACATTGGAAACCTGAAACTACTACGCCATTTGTCGCTTACAGGAGAGCCAATTATGTCAATGCAACCGGACCCTCTGTATATACTATCGGTGCATATCCAGAATCTAGCACTAAACCAAATTGGGCATCTAATTAGCCTCCATTCTTTGTCAGATATACGCATCACCCGATGTTGTTGCAGTTTCAACATAAGAGAGCTGAGGAACATCAACCAAGTTAGGAAGCTGAGAATTGAAGGATTGAGTAACGTTCGTCATATCAGGCATGCAAATGAAGCCCAACTACAGAGGAAAAAACACCTCCGTTCACTACATTTGGGCTTCGATGTTGTAATCATGAGCAGTGTCCATGTGGTCTGCAACCAGAATCAGTGAAAATACCACACGACCAACTACTTGATAGCTTGCGACCACACTACAATCTACGTGAACTGAGCATAAGTTCTTATGATTCAGCAATATACCCCAGTTGGGTAGGGGATCGTTCCTTCTTCATGTTGACCACCATAAAATTATTCGGTGGCCAATTCAAACACCTCCCAGTGCTTGGTGGTTTACCTTCACTCAAGAACCTCCATGTTGGCTATACGGATTCTGTCGAAGACATTGGCCGTGAGTTATTCATCAGACAGTTTGCAGGAGATGAATACTTCCCTTCATTGACAAACCTGGAATTCATGTTCTTTTCAGAGTGGTCAGAATGGTCTGGAGTGGATGATGGTGAACCTCCATGCCTAAATGAACTGTCGCTATTGATGTGCGACAAACTGAGTTCTCTTCCATTGGGGCCACTTCGGTGTTTGGTAATCCTGAATATTCGTGAGTGTCATAACATTGCTACATTACCTGCATTGCTTGCTCTTCGTGAACTAAAGATTGCTGGATGTTCTAGTCTAAGCGAAATTCCAACTCTCCCATCACTTTCGAAATTGGACATATCCAAATGTCGAAACCTTAGTTCCATTGGTCTCCACCCCTCCTTCACCACCTTGCAACCTCACAGCTCTTCAGACCCAGGTATTGGTGCAGTAAGTTCCCTCGCCAAGCTCACAGAATGCACCCTAGCGACCTGTCCAAATCTTAGTGCAGTTTGTTACCTCCCTTCACTCAGTACCTTAGATCTCATGTTTGGAATGAGAGATGAGTTACTGTACTGTCTGCTGAACGACCTCCCATCATTGAACAGCTTAAAAATTTCTTCTTTTGATGTTACATCCATACATCTTAAACACAAAAGTCTTCCCTCACTTACAAGGCTCTGCTTAATGTACTGCCCTAACCTCCAGTACTGTGATGGGCTTCCTAGTCTAACTTCCCTTGAGCATCTGGAGGTTCGTTACTGCCCAAAGCTCCCCATATATAATCTGCATCCATCGCGGCTCAAAACTCTTATCATTAAAGATAAATGAACACGGTATGTAATCTGCTGTTGTCCGCTTTGTCTAATTTCCTAACGTTCTCGCTTATTTTGTTTCTCCATGCTCTTTCAGCAAGTTCAAACTCTGCACTGCTTACATGGCAGCCTTAGGCATCTCAATTCTTGGTCTCTGATGTTCTGATGTAATATTTTGGAATGGAGCCAGCTAAGGCTAGTATTATTTTCTGTTCAAACCTTGGTCCAATTGTTGTCACGATCCATTCACCACACAAAACGCATATTATTGTATATAGTTATTAATTTAAATACAACTTAGGATCCTTTTGGATGCAGGTATTCAGGTGAAGGGATTGCATTGGGGTACCAATTCCAAATCTGGGTGGAAACGGGAATGGCGTAATGCCAATGTTGCTGTTTGGATGTGTACTTGTGGCCGTCGTGGAGCTCGTGGTCGTCGCCGTCTCTATTTCCATGGAGCTCAAGGCTGCCGCCGCCGCCGCCGCTACAGGGAAGCCATCCCCGCGTTGCCGCAAGAGAGCAAAGTGTTCCTATTTCTACAGGGAAGCCATCCCCGCGTTGCCGCAAGAGAGCTACAGGGATGTGTACGTAATGGCGGATAGTTGGAATCAATGTGTTCCTATTTCTTCAGTGGTCTGATAGATCTCAGATTCCCTTAAATGAATCTTTCTACTTGTACTATGCTTAAACAGTTAAACGGGGTGCAAATCCAAAACAGAGTATCTGTTGTCTACATATCATGTATTTGAATTTCATGTCCTAGTAGATGTGGCATTGCCAGTGACATCTAATTGCTTGTTTTCGTACAATTTAGTGCCTCTAATTCACGGATCACGTACATTTCAGGTTTATATTACAAGAATCTTATCCACCTGCTGGACCTTCACTTCACTGCAGTTCCTACTTCCAAACCATGTCTCATAGCATGGTGAAGCATTTGAAAACTTGGGTTGCATCATGATAATCAGTTTCTGGACATCTTCGCTTGATTTCTCATTCATAAGACCTGACCAATTCTGAAGCTCAGCTCTGCGCAAATTCTAACCGTAGTAAAAGGTATGAAACTTCAGCATAGTGCAATTAAGTTTGCCCGTCAATAACATGTTGCTCGCATGGATGCCTGTCTGTATTGCGTTCTGAATTTTTCTCTCTGTGACCTTCATTTCCTCTGTCAATCTTTTAGAGGACCCTACGAAAGAAAGCAGAGGACACGGCATTCTGTTCCATTCACCTGACTCATGGATGGAACAACATGGTGATAGTAGCAGGTCTTTTAACTCAATTGCACGAGGGACATTTTCACGATTAAGTGGACAATGTTTTGAAACAATTTAGCAAGCCTTGAAATTTGTGATGGACTGAAAGTAATCGCATGTGTACTTTGTAGCCACAGTGCCTACTGAATATCCAGCCTGATCGAACTGCTCAATCCCTGATAGTAATACTTCCAAACGATACAAAATTATAATATTTGTACAAGGAATAGCCATACAAAACTTTGATGCCACAAAAGATTTTGAGCTAAAGAAGTTGAATAAAAATTGTACCAGGATCAAGATCAACTGGGACTTCACAACACCAATGCCGCAGCCAAGGCAACAACCAAGGCAACCCACGTGGCCACAGCCCCGCCGCCATCCGGCATCCCGGCCGGTGCGCCGGAGAGCGGCTCGTAGTACGACGCCGGCACCGACGGCAGGCCTCGGCCGTGCGCGACGGCGACCTCGAACCGCATCCCCTTCCGGCAGTGGTCGCCGTCCCCGGCGTCCGAGAAGAAGTAGTTGGCGCCCTCCGCCGTCAGCATCACGGCCAGGAACGCCCCCTCCGGCTTCCAGCCGCTGCTGCCGTTCGCCGCGACGCCGTCGCTGCAGAGCCTGTACGCCGTGGCGTTGGTCGTGTGCACCACCGTGTTGCCCGTGTCCGTCTTGAAGCCTGAACACATCAACAATGTCAGTAGCATGTCTCATGATCTTGCACGGTCGAACTTGAACTCACTGAGGTAGTCGCCGAGGTAGAAGGTGCGATTGGCGGCCCAGGCAGAGTAGTTGGCGGCGGAGGCGTTCGCCTTCCAGTCGAAGAACCACCCGGCGCCGTCGCCCACGGCATGGTTCGTGCCGAACGGCGGCGCCGTTGTGTTCTTGGTCAGGCCTGCTGTTGCATTGCCACCGCCCGGGCTCGCCATCGCATTGCCGGAGGCTGCGACGGTGGAGACGAGAGCAAGGATTGCTACCGTGAACAACATTGCAGGATTGGCCATGGCTGGCACCTGGAAGAATGCCGTGCTAGCTGCTGCTACTGAAGTGGACTCTGCATCCCCAGATGCTAACTGGTGACTAAATCTTGACAATGAGTAAATTAATAGTGATGTCAACGGTTTATGGGGCATCCAAGTGGGGTCGGCGCCACCTGGCAAGGTACTGCGAATCTGGTAACCGGTGGCTGGATCTGCGATAAAATAATTTCCTGGTATAATTGATCAGTTTGGATCAGCACAACTTGGAAGGAAACACACAGGTCAAACTAGAATGGGGGTGAACTCCCAGTCATATTGTTACAAATCACATGCTGTTAAATTGATTTCAATGGTATCAGATTTATATACAGTATTGGGTATATGGTTCGGGTACAATCATCATGTATTTTGGATTGTATTTTGAGCTAGCAACTATACCATATCATCAGAATGTAGATTTTCATCTGTGTTTTTGACAGCTGATTTCTGATTCTGGTCGTGTTTCTGTACATCATCTGAACCATTCATGTGTCTGTTTCAGAGTAACACTACCATTGGAACCACTCATGTTTATGAATCGGAAATCTTGTGACCTCTTTCCTGTGACTATCCAGAAGATTGACGTAGCACTATTGCACTGTACCTAAATAACTTCATTGATTTCCGTAGCATTTAAGTCCTGTCACCAGATCCATCTCCCCCCTTCAAATCACTTTGCATGGGTTTGAATGCTGCCAGAAGAACTGCGACCTTGTTTGCCAGGAACCCCGCAGTGCCGACAAAGAGCTCGGTTGGTGTCAGCTCAAAGCTGTCACCGCCAACACCATATTTCAATGCAACAGCTCCCGCAACCATTACTAATGACAATATCAACCATGGCCTTCTTACGCCACTGAAACCACTTACAGATGGCTGTGCGCTCCCCGCTTCTGTGGGCGAACTAATTACAGGCAACCCATCGACAGATCTTTGCAGTAGCAGCAGATAGAGGAATCCTCCAATTCCACCAACCAGGAAAGAGTAGGCAGCATTGTCGTTGGAAGCCAAGGTGAAGATGGAGAAACCTGTTAGCACTATAGCTGCATCATAGAGCAGCAAAGATTGCTTGAGATCAGCATATTGTCTCAAACCATCCTCTTTCAACTCCTTAACAACTGAAGCAGTGCTCTCTGACAATAACTGCCCTTCTTGAAGATCAGAAATGCTAACTCCTGACAGGTCCATGACAGCCACAGGCCTGGCTTCAGCTACTGAAGCTCCATCCTCTCCAAGAGGCACATTGATTTTCTCGAAAGTGTATTGCAAACCGTTAAACTTGAGTTCACACGTTCCACTAATATCTTTAGGTGGATCAACCGGTCCATGTATTATTTTCAAGCTCAAACCATCTAATCTCCATGAACCTGACCTTCAGAGGTAAAATTAACAAACAAAACGGGAGAAACACTCATCAGGTGAACATGTTACAATTATTATCACAACTAATATTTGCAATCAACATGAAGCTTAGTGTATAATGTACCTGATTCTAGACCGATCCAGACTTCTTTAATCCTTTGCAATTTAGACCCCTTGAAAGTCACAGCATCAACTGAACCACTTTGGAAGGGCATCGATTGCTCTGCCTTTATTCCTGGCGTAGGTTGACCCAAATAAATTGCAGGTACTCTTTGTAACAAGGAGTCACCATCAACATCAATTAAGCAGATTAAAATTGCAGAATTTCTATCCAGCAAAGAGGAACTAAATTCTCTACTAGTCCTAAGCTCTAGCACATAGAATGCATCAGAGTCATCCAATCTGATTGTGCTAAATATGTCCTCAGGAACAGTATTGGGATATGTCTTTAGTTCCTCTGTTGGAAGAAGGCGTGAAGGCTTTACAGAGGGCACAGTATCTGCAGATGCAAGAAACAATGGTCACTGAATGGTATGGATAGAATGGTAAATTTGCATAAAAACAAATAAAAAGAGCTTTCATGTGCTCCATAATAAAAAAAGAAAGATTATCAACTAGTAGAAACCCACATAATAGCAGGACAGGAGAAAAATTAACTACATGCAAGATATACTAGCTGAAGACTCTTTAGTAATGTGAAAAGTTCATACAATAGACTGTGCAAGCTGAAGATTCTTTAGTAATGTGAAAAGTTCATACAATAGACTCTTTAGTAATGTGAAAAGTTCATACAATAGACTGTGCAAGCAAAAACAGATACAGTAGAGAATTCCATGTCCTAGAAAAGCAATATAATAATACTATATCGATTGGGACTTTGAAAAAAGAGCATTTAGAAACACGCTGCTTACCAGTGCATAGAAATAAGCTTCAAGTAACAATATAAAATGTTCGGTCAGACATGTCGTGGGTCATGATGTACCTTGTAGTGAAGATCCTTTGGAGAAAGTAGTTACCCACTGACTTCTGTTTCGCCTTTTGAGTTTCATTTCATCCAGAAAGGTATTGCAATACATTCTCGGGCTGTTATTCAGCAGTAGCCATCCAGGCAGAAAATTAGAATAAACTGATGGAGCAACATGCCCGGCACAGAGGATCACCATTTTCTGTGGTAACAGCAAACAGAGCATATTAGATGTGCTACATTCGTGATATATATGGTTAACCATAAGACATGAACAAAAAAAGGGTGCATGAACCTGATATACTCGTTACCATCGTATCATGAAAAAAATGTTATGTAAGACCTAAAGTTGATTCACGGATTCATGGCCAAATCTACGGGACCTGAATTACATAACTATGCATCGCAATTCGCTAAGAAATCAAAGGCGGCATTTGTTCCATGTGCAGCAAAAACTGTGAGCCCAGCTAGGACAGGGTACACAACTGAAGCTAGCAAAATGGCCACTCATACACTAGAAGCATTCGATTATGGCCTATTATAGCCTTATGGGACAGCAAGGAACTGAAGTGAACTGAACAATGCCTGAGGCCTGGCAAACAGATCAAAGACCATAACATAATTGAACTGCGATACCAGCATCGACACTTTGGACATGATACCTTCCAGTGTTATAAATGCTCAGTCCATCATAGTCTAGTATGTACAGATCAAATAAAAGCAACTATCAGCTACTCAGCATGTCCTATGCTTGAAAGGATAAAAGTTATGATCCTGCACCATAACCCTAACCCCTCACACAAAGGGATAAATCAAAGAGGGAGGGCGAATCTGTCCAGGCTGCGGCTTCCGGCCTTACCAGAGGAAGAGGGGGGATCGGTCCCGGCGCGGACGAGGGATCTGCGCCCCACCCAGCGGTGTCGATTGGGGAAGAGGACGGGATTCCGCGGATGAGGGTGCGCCGTCGCGTGCGCCCTGCTTCTTGTTCGGGCTGGAAGCGGAGGGCGGAGGCGTGCCGCGTGCGCCTTCGGCCGGTGGCCGAGAGGGACGGCGTCGGCGGCGAGTGAGGGTGTTTTCGGGATTTTCCCGGGCCTGATATTTTCTGCCCGCCGAGGAAGGGGAAGCGATTGCGGCCCGGCCCAGTCTGATGGTGATGGGCCTTGAGAAACTCAGCTGGGCCAATACCGTATATCTCATGTTCTTCTACTTGTTATATGAAAATTAGGCATCCTCGGAACAAAAATGTTGGGTAGTCAGATTATGTCAATGTCCCATTTAATTTGGTTCCGATGTTATGATGGCAACCCCACCCCAATCCCTTCTGTTTATAAAGGTTGGAATTTCCCTATTAATTTTTACTCTCCATGTAAACCTTCACTTAGGCCCCAATTGGAGCAAAATTTTGGAGGGGGAATTTTGTAGGATTTGGATTCTATAGGATTTTTTGCTATGTAGCCCTTTGGAACAAAGGATATATTGGATATCCAAGAATTATAATCATACAAAATGCCAATGGAATGCCCCAATCCATAGGAATTTCGGAGGAAATCTAATTAACATGAGCTTCTGCCTCTTAGAAACTTTCCTTTTTGTCTATCACTGTCCTCAGATTCATATGCTCTTCCTATGCTGTCAGACCCAGGGCAGCGGGATTGTTTATAGGCATAGAATGTTTTAGAGTAAGGGATAGACCATGGATGTACCTTACCTCTTTTGTAACTACTCGAATAGGCGTAGAACTAGCTGCAGTACAAAGGAAACTACCCGATTGTGTTGTAGTAGGGCTCCAACTGTACTCGGCTAGGACTTTCCATGTAACCCTGTCCCCCCGGATATATAAAAGCGGGCAGGAACCCCCTCCAAATAATCATCAACACCTAAGGCAATACAAACCACCACACAGGACGTAGGGTATTATGCAACTCGCGGCCCGAACCTGTCTAAATCTTTGTGTTCCTTGCACCATCGAGTTCCAGAGCCGTCGATCCCTACCTACAAACCTTACTGCTAAGGGTATCCCTGAGCAAGCTTGGCGGTAAACACCGACATATGCTTTTCCTATGCTGTATCCAAATGTTCGATTGGAAAGTTTTTTGCATTTTAAATTCCTATAGGACTGTAATAATTGATACATATCTCGAATCCTGCATTTTTTCATATTCCTATATATGTTTTGAGAATTTCCTAGATATCAATGTTGTATTTTCTCTAGGTTTTCCTCGAGGCCTTACTTTTTTTCCAAAAGTCGAGGCCTTACTTCGGGATCCAAGGATTGCTGCTAAGGTTTTTTATTAACGTATCAATAAGACTTAGCATAGTGTTTTCTCTAGCTAAATAGGCATGAACACATCTTGGAGTTTACTACATGTGGTTTTCGACACTGTTCATAGTGCCTTCCTCCTTCAGTGACACTGCTTATGTATATGCGGTAGTAGCGCAATTATTCATGGGTTATTGCTAAACTTTTTCTTGCCAATTTGCAATCGGCCTGCCGGCTATCTCTTTGTGTGTGTGTGTGTGTGTTGAATGGGGTATACCTGGCAGAAAGTTCAAGCTAGGGTGATGACTAGCTAGGGATGATGCTATAATAAGCATGTAGTATTTCATTTCTAGCTGCTTATCGAGGTGTTTCCAATAGTAACATGCATAAAGCACTGGCAGAGAGTTCAGATCTTAATAACCTACAGAACTACTGATTGCATAAACAGTTGTTGTTCCAAATAAAGTATCCAGCAGTATCAGCAACAGCAAAGCAATGAACCACTGGAGAAATGCTGCTTCCAACCTATATAGAGAGGCAGCGAACTAGCAATAATAAGGAAGCATAATTGATATATATATAGCGTCAATGTGCAATTATATGTATTGCTCCAAATTCTTACGGTATAGGGTGAATGATGACTACTTTGGCTCTATAGAGATGCAAACACATACGTAGCTAGTAGGCCAGGGTTCACCATAGACTAATGGGTCCATGCGGACGAGAAATTTTGAAATTGACGAAAGGAGTCACAAATTAAATATGGATTTTATTCATCACAAACAGAATACCTGATTTGAAATGAAAGCATTTGGACCATCTCTCCAGCAGTCTCCATTTCCACAATAAACTAACAATATTGGGAGAAGATATACTCGAGTAGTTCCCCAACCTTTCTCTAATAATTCTTGGGTTAGCCTAATATTTTACCACCCAACTCCATCCCCTCAAATAAAGGGAGAATTTTGGCTCTTCCAATATGTTAGTTATATTTGTATTGGGATGAGGTTATTGAGGAACTGTAAAAGTATCTCCTCCCAATAATCTATGAAAGGGGTATTGGGACATTCCAATACCATCTTATTGGAAGATATTTATTTGGGAACTGTTGGAGAAACTTTAGGGTACCAGCGCAGACATAAATAATTAACCATTTGATAACAAGCGCTCAACTGACCGTTTCTCGTCACTATAGTAATATGGTACATAACTTTAAAATTAATTTTTGGACAAGAAATATTACAGTCTTTTCTCCAGCAATCATTTGCTCAGCTGTGCCTCGTTACTGGACCTGTTTATATTAGTGAGACAGAACTAATTAACTAGTTTAACACTGGCTGTTTTAATAATTTCCCTAAAAATTTAATTGTTGATGTGGACATTGTGATGATATTAAGAGCATATAGTGCTAGTATATTGTCTTCCACCCAAGCGCATATTATATGAAAGAACAAGAGGCACACCTAAGGTGCCCAGGTATATGTAAGAGGAGATATTTTGTTTTAATTGTAATGTATATATCAGTCTCTACCCTGGCCTACAATTGCAAGCAAAAGAAGAAGAAGAAGAAAAAGAACCATTGCGCGAGTAATATTCCTGCATCTAGCTAGCTACCAGATCACGCTTATTTCTCTCTTTACCTCTAAGACTTAATGTACAAATCAAAAAGAATGTATGGCTTGTTGCATGCTTAGTTGAATGGCGCATGCATATAGATGCTTCAAGTGATTTAGGAAACAGTTCATCAGTGAAACATGTTGTGGCTACTACTGCTGAAGTTTGATCCCATGCCGGAGTATATCTGCATCTGGGTGAGAATGTGCTCGAAGTTGTCGTTGGACTTCTCGATGGGGTGCGTGTGAGTTCCCTCATATGTGGTCACCACCACGGCCTCGTCCCTTGACAGCCGCTGCACCTGCTTCTTCACGTTGCACCCTTGGTGAGTGCACCTGTAGTAGCTTCTGCATCCATCCATTTATGTGAAAAGAATAATAAGAATTAGTTTCTTTGCACATGATTGATGGAATGGCAAAATGAAGTAAAAAAGTATGCTGGAAAGAGGCATATGTGAATCTAGCTTCTGTATCGTTGCTTGGTTAAGTATATCAATCTATATATATACAGACTCATTTGTCGTCAGCGAGAAGAACTTGTAAATTATCTGCAGACCATTGTTCTGGTGATGCCTAGCTAGCGCCTTGGTTTAGAACTAACTGTGCAGAATTGTTTAATTTCCTACCCCTTAATTGGTCCAATTTTCATTGCATTTTTATACTTAGAAATGTGATAGAAGAATGTATTATTCGCATTTGTAATTCTTTGCATATAACAAACAGGCACACTATGTTCTTTATTGTTGCTATTTATACTTATGGAAGATTGAGTTCAGATTAGACGAACTTCAGCCACAATTATACTCCTAGCTAGCTGCTAGTAAGCACCAATAGCTTCAGTATACCTCAGTGATAGTTCTTATTCTTGTTTAGGATTAAAACTAAAGAACCCAAATTTAATTAGGGACATATATTTAAATATATTTCTTTCTTTCCTGTAAGAATATGTAGTATATATTTCTTTTCCACAAGGAAGTTCATAACACATATAACATTGTTGTTTTGACATGACATAGTAGGCTTAGTTATTATGTCGTATATGCAATGCAAACTGTTAAGTATTTACATAAAAATGGATAGTTTTAATCTTAGTGTTTCGGGAAAATAACCACCAATACACATACTTCAGAGATGAAATGATTTAGAAGTGCAATATATGCATGCATCAAATTTTATTCATGAGGTAACTGTATATTGCTCCAAGTTAGTTTTTTGCTAACGGATGGCAAATAGTTGGCTGGCACACACATGAACAATAGGTATGCATTGTCCTCCATTATTTGGTGTGCATATATAAGGTTTAGACATGTGCAGTTTTTGCTAAATCAGGCTACGGTAAAGTACATATATATGGCTCTAAGACTGACAAAAAGGAGTGCTCGTAAGAAAAGAAAAAGAAACTAAGCAAAGAAGGAAAGAAAATGGTAGATCCATGTCGATGAAACCCTCTTTTTTAGCAGAAAGGGATGACGTCTTCAAGTGCTTTTTGAGCGACAAAAGTAATTTTAATGCTGCAAGGCGCACACACACTACTGTAGCCGATATATTTAATCTTGCCCGATCCATTTCTTTTTCCTTCCCATAGTTATTTCCACATATGATTCACTTTATTCTGTAACAATTCTAGCAAGTCTTTGGAGTGTTCACGTATCTATTCCAGCAATAGTACTTGATGCTTAATCTTTGAAAGATCGGTTGATAAACAGAAAACCCAAATGAAATATATTCTGCGGTCAAATTAATTAAATCGGTGGGTGGATGAAATAATTCGTGGTCAAATCCGTTCGCCATCGCCACACCTGTTTATTGAATGACCCATGGCCACCATCTAAAACATGTGATTAACTAGCTGGTCGTTTTCATCTAGACGATGAGGATGAGGTAATTGAGACATGTCCTTATCCTATGTAAGCAGCAGCAACCACTAGCTGAGCTTGGAAGATTCACTGGGACTCCATCTCACCTGCTTTCCACGGCCGACCCCTACTGACCAAATAACATGATGGGAATGGGATCGCACGCCAAACCAGTAAAAAAAAGTAAACCAAGATCGGAATTGAACGAGAAAGAAATCCCCTAGCACCGATCAAAGTAACTGTGAGTTCTTCATCGGGATCATTCTATAGCCGGTTATTTAGAGCCTTGGTTTGGTGGGAACATATCTAGTGCAAACTAAGGACCTCGTGCAAACCCGTGCAAACCTACTAAACAAAGTTTCAAAAATTTTTGAAAAAAATCATGAATGTGCTTCTAAGATTACATCATCTATATATAAAATTTCATGGTCAAATTCGTCTTACTCTAGAAGTTACAAAAAAGAAAAATTTGAGATGCATTTGAACCATTATTGTTGTCAGAAAATTTGTCTTTTTTGTAACTTCTAGAGTAAGACGAATTTGACCATGAAATTTTATATATAGATGAGGTAAGCTGAGAAGCACATTCATGATTTTTTCAGAATTTTTTGAAACTTTGTTTAGTAGGTTTGCACGGGTTTGCACGAGGTCCTTGGTTTGCACTAGATACGTTGCCTTGGTAGTAAGAGTCGGCAAATAAAGTAATTGTTGTTGGCTGGGTTGTATGGATCGGATTCCTCACGAACGAACCTTGGGAACTTGTTGTTCTTGACGGCCTTCTGGCCGTACTTCCTCCACCGGTAGCCGTCGTCGAGGATGTCCACCTGGCTGCGAGTCTGGAACGCGTACCGCGGCCGCCGCTCCTTCTTCTCGCCCTTCCTCTTCCCCGCCGGCGCCCTGTCCGCCTCGGCAGCGCCAGGCCCCGCGGACGTCTCCCCATGGCCGGCTGCTGCCGCCGGCGGGCTCGCGCCGCTGCCCGCATCCTTGGAGCTGTTGGAGAGCTCCGCCGCCAGGAACAACGGGCCGCCGCTGTGGTTGTGGCCTGCCTGCTGCTGCTGCTGCCGCCCTCGATCGTGGTCGCGCAGCTGCAGGCCGCTCGTGCCGCCGGCAGCCAGGAAGTTGTAGGAGTTGGAGGTGGACGACGAGGGCTGCGTCGCCGCCGTAGCCGCCCCGAAGAGCATGTGATAATTCTCCATATGGCTGCAGTAGGGGCTCGCGCGCGCTGTCTCTGTGCAGCTCGATCGAGATGGGGAAGAGGGGAGAGAGGCTGAAAGAGTTTTACAAGTTACAACCAGGGTTATATAGAGAGGTTAGAGGCAGCAAGCTAACCCGAGGGAGAAAGAAGCCTCGCCCCTCTCCGGCTACTTTTTCTGGCTCACCTTCACTCTGACCGGCCCGTGGACCAGTAAAGGCGGCTTGCTGAGTTCCTGTGCGCTACATTCCACACAAATCAGACACATGCGTCATGAGAGAGAGACTGATCCTCGATGTGAGAGAGAGAGAGAGAGAGAGAGAGAGAGAGAGAGAGAGAGAGAGAGAGAGAGAGACGGTAGGGTAGGCTGCTGGTTGTCGTGAACGGCACGGAGTCCAGGTAGCCAAGGTAACTGAAGGAGGAGTTGGACGAGGAACAGTAGCAGTGGAAGGAGGAGGAGAGTGCCCGCAGGCAGCAGCAGCCTCATCAGCCAGCAGCCTCTTTCCTCGAGTGGTGACTTGGCTTCTTGTCTGTGCATGCATGTGAGGTAGCCTATCCGCACGAGCGCCCACCCTTTGACCGTTCCACGCTTCTAGGTGCACTTTACACGTATTCATGCATGCATATGTATTTGCTGCCTTGAAAATTGCACTAGTATTTCCTTGAAAAATTGCTTCTACATGGATGTGAAAATAAACTGAAGAATCAACAAATAAAATCAAACTTCAGAGAAGACAAATCTTTCGAGATTTGGGGCTGCAAATCTTTCTGAGGCGATTTGGGTATGAAAATTCCTACTTAGTGTCCCAAATGGATTTTACCTATGCAAAAGTGGACTAGAATTTTGGTTGGAACAGTGTACATGCTCGTGGGGGGCGCACGTAGAACTTGTGACGGATAAAAAAGCCCTAGAAGCCCTGAAGCTATCATATGCACGTGTTTCGATGAAATTTCTATATTCATATGCATGGTTTCATGCACAGTGAAGAAGAAGAAGAAAGGTGTCGCGAGGAAGCATCTGAGTAAGCTGCAAACCCGACCATTTGACTACCAAGGGATTGGTCATAACTTTTGGGACACTATCTTCCATCCTAGTGAACTTTGTTTATAACTTTCGGAACTTTATTTATAACTTTTGAGGACATTATTAGCTTTCATCCTAATGAACTTTGTTTATACTGCGTAGCCACTCAGCAGCACGAGATGCTGTGAAAAATCTACCTACCAGTAATAACTTGGGTAGTAAGAAGCTCATCAAAATCTTAATTAATTTATTAAGAGAGTTTAAAATTATTGCACTGTGTTGCCAGCTGGGTCCAAGGAAGCATTGAGGTTGACCGGATGAGCAAGGTCACTTGAATTTCATGGAAACTTCGATGGAACTGCTCGGCCAGAATCTGGGCGTTCTCACATGTCGTTGAATGGGTATATATTGCCTAGAAACGGAAGATTCAGATCACGCACTGTCATAGTTGCAGAGCTGCAAAGTAGTGTTTGTACGCTGATGTTATGTATATTGTCAAAATCATGATATCCAATGTCCCATACTTGATCTAAATCATATACACTACCGGAAACCCTATATTTGCCGAGTGCCTACGGCTTTGCCGAGTTCCAAAATTCGAGCACTTGGCAAAAGAACCTTTTACTGAGTGTAAACAATTAAACACTCGGCAAAACAAAGACACTCGGCAAACTCTGCTTTTGCCGAGTGCCGTAATATAGACACTCGGCAAATCCAGAGTATGCCGAGTGTCCAGAATGTGACACTCGGCAAAAAAACCGTAACAGCTACCAGCCGGCCGTTCCGTTTGGTTTTGCCGAGTGTCCTTTGAGGCACTCGGAGAATATATGTCTTTGCCGAGTGCCAAAGGAGTAGCACTCGGCAAATTGTCAGATTGGCCGAGTGTCCTTTGAGGCACTCGGCGAAATTTTTAAAAAATTTCCACTCCCAATTCCCAATTTTTTCCCCTAATCTCCTACGATATGAAGGTACATATTAAAATTAAGTATATTTTTCCTTATATTCTCTATATTTAGTTAATTTCTGTTGGTAAAAAGTATTTCTTCAAAAATTCAAATTTGAACCGCTATTGTATGGAATAATGTACTATAATGACTGGAAAAGTTGATATTCATGTAATGGAGTCCAATTTGAGCCCATGTTGAAGATTTGAAAGGAAAATTCAAATATCTTGTCTGCAAAACATTTATAGGAACGTGTGACCGAATAGGTTTTAAATTCTATAAAATGCAAATGAACTCTGAAAATCATGTGATTTGTCATGATATCATGATATCATATGTGGATGCTGTGATAAAAAAATTGAGATAGTTTTGCAAAAGTTGTGACGTATGTTGGTTACGAAATAAAGAACCTCGAAGAAGTTTAAGAGAATTGTGCAGGATTCGTTAAGCTTTTGACTCAAAGTGACGATCGAATTGAGATATGAGTTCAAAACTTTTTATATAGACAACAGTCATGATGGGTTGCTTCATGTTAATTTTTCGTCATTTTTTGAGTCCATTTGATAATTTTTTTTACTTCTATATTAATGAAATTGGTCTAAATTGAATTTGAATGCATACTACATGAAATGATGAGATTTCTTTCGTTGACACGTCAAATATGAACCTTTTTAGTGAATTAGTAAAGTTACTTTTCAAAAAAATTTCAAACAAATTTACTTAAACCTTTGTAATGAATTAAAAGGCAGAAAACAAAAAAAAATGTTGCCGAGTGCCATGGATCTGGGCACTCGGCAAACTCGTAAACTTTGCCGAGTGCCATATCCACGGCACTCGGCAAAGTCCTGCACTTATACACTGACTCAGTGCTCACTCACGCAACACACACACGCAACACACACAGCAACTCCCCTCCGCGCGCCGCCTTGCGAAGCCGGAGGTCCCGCTCGCCGCCGCCGGAGGTGCCCGGCGCAGCCGCCGCCGCCGGCCACGCCAGATCTGCCGTGCGGGCACCGCGCCGTTCAGGCCCCGCGCAGCCGGCCACGCTGGCCTCCCTCCACTGCGCCCGGCCTCCCTCCATGCCCACGCCGCCCACGCCGAAGCTGCTGGGCGGGCCCCGCGATGCCGGAGCTGCCGGCCGAGCCCTGCGCCCCCGTCCACAACGCTGCAGCTGTCGGGCGGGCTCCGCGCCGCCGGCCACGCTGGAGCTGCTGTCCGGGCCTCGCGCCGCCGGCCTCCCTCCACTGTGCCGCTGCAGCGCCTCCTCGCCGGGGGTCGCAGGTTCGTACCAACCCCGCCACCCATCCATCTCAAATACAAGATCAAAGGCTCAAACGTGTAGGTCTGTAACTAAACATTGTATACTTCAATGTTTTGCAATTTTCATTTTTATAGATTTTGATTCATGTTTCTGAGCTAAACATGATTGTCCATACTCCATACTGTTTCTTTGCTAGGATTAACTGCAAAGTTATTTAGCATACATGTTAACAAACGGCAGGAACAATAAGCGCTCAGCAATCAACCACAATGTTTTCCCCTTTATTTATCTGTCTTAAATGGTTTGGTTTCACCACCCAAACAAGCAGTGATACCTGCGAGTACGCCCAGTCTCTCGCAGCTTAGGGCAAGTACCACCGACTCGACCCCGCCCATTCGCCCACGGCCTGAGACTTCAGTGGCCAGCGTGCACCAGAGATAGGTTAGTTTAGATTTAGTTGCCGTTCTATGATTAAAATGAAACTTTGCTTCGTATTGTAACATGGAGGTTTAAATCTTGTAGGCCGAGATGGAGGCAAAGTTTGAGGAGGAGAGGAGGTGCCGAATGGAGATCGAGGCCAAGCTGGAGCAGGAGCGGAAGCTGAGGGAGGAGCAGTCGGTTATGTTGCAAAGCATGGTCACCTGGATGTAAGGACTTGGCGCGTCGATGAACTATGCGACGCCGCCTCCTCCCTTCGTCTTACCAGCTCAGCCTTACTTTCCTGCAGGACCTTCTGACACTCCCACACTCCCATGAGTATGCTTTCTTTGTAGATATTATTATATTTTTGTTATACTTCAATTTATATGTTCCTATTTGCAGAATCAGTCGTGGAACGCATCGAACGACCCTCCTCCGGACCAGAACTCGCCGGTGGCCCAGTGGCCAATTTGATCCCACAGACCTGAGCAGTGAGTGCCTTGTAGTACTAGTGTATTGGACTTATTATACATATCGGACTATATTCTGTTTTATGGACTAGTGTTATGTATCGGACTTGTGACATATGTGGACTATATTCGACTTGTGTTATGTATCGGACTCGTGTTATGTATTGGACTTGTGATATATGTGATGGACTGTGTTATTTGTATCGATGTCATTCTCGTCATTGTCAATCATATGTGATGGACTATAACTGCCTGTAATGACCTCTGCAATCACATATATTTCTGTTGTATTTGTATGGAAAAACAGAGAAAAACGAAACAAAAAAAAAAGAAAAATTCACCACTTTGCCGAGTGTTTAAGCCAAACCACTCGGCAAAGGAGCCTGCACAGGTCAGCAGCGCAGTCACTTTGCCGAGTGCTAAAGTACTGGCACTCGGCAAAGATTTGAACGTTTGCCGAGCCAGTGCCTTGACACTCGGCAAACCAGCCACGTGGTGGTACCCTGGCGCGGGGACTTTGCCGAGTGTCTGCCGTTAGACACTCGGCAAACCGCGGGACCAGGGTGGCGCCACGTGGCTTCTTTGCCGAGTATCAGGGCACTCGGCAAAACCTTTGCCGAGTGCCCGTATTCCGACACTCGGCAAAGTCAACTTTGCCGAGTGTCATTTGCCGAGTGTTACATTCGGCAAAGACTTTGCCGAGTGTAATATGTCCTTTGCCGAGTGTATCTGACACTGGCAAAGTTTGGAAGTCCGGTAGTGATACTTCATTCAAGTTAAATTACATTCTCACTCCATCCCAAAATACAAGTCATTCTAGAAATTTTTAGGATTGATTCATAAAAAGGTTAAATGATCATGTTTTCCTCTATTTATTACCTATATTTGGTAATAATTGAGTCTTACATGCACATACACTTTTTAAATAGGATAAAATAACTTTTTTTAATGAATCCTAGAATATAACTTGTTTTTTTGGAGGGGGGAGTATAAAAATATGGGATGGATATCTGATTATATTATTGGATAATATCTGATATCAGCTTCGAACCCTCGCTGCTGATTATGAAAAAAGTAAAATTAATAGAAAAAAATCTAATTTACATATTATCAAAACTATAAAATTTTAAATTAATTAAGTTAACCAAAATATTTGAAAATGAAAACATAATACATAAAGCAAATTTAAGAATTAAATTCGCTAGATATTCTAATATGTTCAAGTTCAATCCAATATATCAAATTTAATATTTCATTTAACTAGACTATTATACAAACTGAAATAAAATAAAAAAAATGCAAGCGCCACTACTACAAAATGGCCTTTTTATCCTGGTCCCTAACCCCATAAAGATCCCAGGAATCGTGACTACAGAAAGGGTTCGTGATGCTAAAATTTTTTTGCGCCCTGTCGGAATCGAACCTGAGACCTCTTACCTCATGCCTAACATCCTTGCCACCCGATCCACGCAGCACATATGATTCTACATGATGCCTTCTTTTTGAACTATCCTATGGAGTGATCTTTAGTCCGGATTGATGGTACCAACTGGGACTAAAATATTGGGCCCTTTAATTTAGTCCCGGTTGGTAGCTCCAACCGGGACTAAAGAGCCTTTTCATCCCCTATTCGTTGGGATGGGAACAAATGTCCATATTTGTCCCAGGTCCAATACCGGCCGGGACAAATGCAAAGGATCAAAGATGCTTTTTCTATTAGTGTGCTTAGGATAGTCCAACATTTGTTTATATTTTGGAGGATGTTATATTGGAAATTTTTACTTTTTATTTTTTTGGTAATTTTGGCTTCATGTAGAATGCGAAGTGTGAAGCAATGGATAAGTCATATGTAGTTGTAGCTTTTACTCAACATCTGGAAAAATATCTGGGTAACTTTTCTTGATATTATATCATTATTTTTGGCCAAAACTATCCATTTTCTATACATATCTATTTCCGACACATTTGATACTATGTGTCTGATTCCGAATTTGAGAAAAATAACTATTTATATTCATATCTGTACATATTCGATCTATTTGATCCCTAAATGCATACATTACATACTACTCCCCTATGAACATGCAGATGCCTTTTTTTCTGAGGAAAATTGACTAACTAGTTCAACCTAGGTAAGTAATATATGCAACTAGCGGGAATTTTCTTAAACAACACAACAAGCACACGCGCGAGAAATACAACTTTTTTTTGGAAGCTAAATTAATACCACTACTAGAAAACAAGCCTTAGGTCCACCCCAAAAGTACCGGTATAGAGATGAACCGGTACCTATGCATAGGTACCGGTTCATCTCCATACCGATACTTTTGGGGTGGATGAAATCTTTGAATGAGCCTTAGGTACCGGTTGGTATTATCAACCGGTACCTAAGGCTCTCCATAGGTACCGGGTGGTAACTTTTATATTAGTACCAGGTGGTACCACCAACCGGTACCTTTAGACGAGCCTTAGGTACCGGTTGGTGTTACCAACCGGTACCTTAGGCTCATCCATGGGTTACTTCAAAAGAAAAGCATTTCCTTCTCAATCAGAAGAACTGTGTATCTGAGATGGTAAAGGAGGAACGCACGAGGCTAGAGGTCGTGAGTTCAAATCCCAGTCAAAGAGAATATTTTTCTTGAATTTTGGAGGCCTTAGATACCGGTTAATTTATCCGGTACCAAGGCATTTTTCTAGTAGTGTAAGTAACAAGCACCAAACAAAAGCGGGCCACAAATAAGTACTGGTCAATGACGACTGGCTTGCGGGCCTGGCAAATTATTAAAAATTCCTTGTCCCGTTCCACATCCTATCGCCGCCATCCAGCAGGCACACGGTGCATTCTCAGGGACACGGAAACACGCGAGAACCCTGGGGTCTGCAGTCCAAGTCACGCACGCGTACGTCGAGCGTGTAGCCACTGCAGCCAGCTCAACGCAGCAGCGACATCTGAGCTAGCTAGGACTAGTCACCACTCATGCATCATGGATCTGATCAAAACTCTGTTCTGCACACGGTTTTGCCTAGCAGCGACGTACTACGTGTGGATGATTGTGCATATTTTCCAGTCATGCATTGACCAGCAACCTCGCATGCATCCATTGTTACCTTGTACTACCTGGACTTAGCTTTGGACCGTACAGTTGCATTGCATGCATGAAAGCATAAGCGATGACGCACTTCCTGACGGTGCTTACGTACGTTAGTTTCCACGGCGGCGAATCGGGAGGTCATAAAAAATCCTTTCTGCGCTCGTTTGTATCTAGCTGTGATGATAGATGTGCGTCGACCGTCAGATCGATCATCACCAGGCATTTCATTTCTGTTTTTATTTTGTTTTAACATCATAGAGCTAAGGTTTGCTTCCAGTACGTGGTCACCTGGAGCTAGCTAGAGGCTTATTCGAAAACAATCGATTCCGTAGAGCTGATTAACAGGAACAGCGTGCGCCTTTGGCTTCCTTGAGATGACTTAGTTTGTTTCAAGACTTAATTTTGAGAAATCAAAGATTCTAGATTGTCATCCATCTCTACACAGGAAAATATAATGGAACATAAAATCCTACTGGAGTTGAGAAAATAGAGCGAGATAAATGATTATCGACTGTCTGCCATTGCTACTGTAGTTAAATAATACTCGATCGATCCTATAACAATCATCCAACATTTTTATTTGGGCCACATTTTTTGTTTCTAAAATCTGCATAAATCTAGCCATCTAGGCCGGCAGGCGGCAGCCAATGGAAACTAAAACATATATAATTCAGGTCACCTTTTTCGCGCGAAATACAAATACAAATTCTGGATGATTATTTGGGGAACATGCATGCATATGCGATCATGGGCGTAGCCATGGGTGGCACCGGTATGGTGCGGTATACCCAAAGCTGGTGCAAGTTTACTCTCTCCATCTTATAATAAGTGTACTTTTAGAGGTCAAAATTTACCTCAAAATAAGTGTACATATACAAATATAACAAACTAACTTTATTTATCTTTTTTACTTTCTCTTCACTCGAGGTGCAATGATTATATATAGGGGTATATATATAATTTAACACTAATCGTTGATCTCTTGCCTCAAACTTTAGAAGTGCACTTATTTTGGAATGGAGGAGTAGCCGCCGCCTACTCCAGCCGCTTTCCCTAAATCTCTTACCCTAACTTTTCTTTACTAATTTGTTAGCTAGTTGTTGTTAGATTTTACCATGATGTAGTTCAATTGATATACCTTGTAGATGTATCTAGTAGGAATTAGGGATGTATAGTATTGGTCGATTACTCACGTATTTAGTTCAATTGATTCAGCTATGTGTTAATTTAAACTTGTGTTCTTTATATTCCAAATTATTAGTATGTTGTTTTGAACTATTTGTATTGTAATTTAAGATTTATTATATCATTTAATAATTTAAGATTTATTATACCAACACTTACTTTTCCATGTGTGAACATGAACAAAATTTTTTCTGATCAACATGAACCAGGCCAACTTAAACATCATATGCATTATCATTTCGTCATTCATCAATCATCTAGTTTTTTTTTGGGTACATAATCCATATTTCATTTAAAATGTTGAAACTGAGTAGTTGATCGCATGGAAGTCAGAGAAGAAATTTAACTATGCATTTCAGATATACAATAGCTAATTCCCTTTATATATACACACACGATATGTTAACCATATATTTTAGTTCTTAATAAAAATTCATTTCACAATGCTATTATACTGTGTTTATCCCCTTTTTCAATTTATATAGTTTAGAAAATTAGAAGTGCTAGATTCTGACATGAGTGAACCACGACAGAGAGGAGTTGAGGCTAATAAGTAATGGATACATGTTGATTGGCAACCTGCTCCCTCTTTTCCAAATTGTTAGTCATTCTAACTTTTTTGGAGAGTCAAAACACAAGTTTAACCAAGTTTATACAATAAACTACTAATATTTATGATACCGAATAAGTATCATTAGATTCTTCGTTAAATATAATTTCATAGTATATCTATTAATGCTATAAATTTTTATAATATTTTCAATAATTTTGGTCAAATATAAAAATAGTTTGACTCTCCGAAAAAGTTGGAATGACTCACAATTTAAAACTGAGGGAGTACAGTATTATGTTCTGTCAAAGATACTTTTCTGATGTAAAGTTTGGGCGTGTTTGGATTCTGACCTCGTTGGACCCTTCCAAAGCGTCGGGCGCGGCCAAAATTCGACAGAGGATTCCGCCGCCCCGATTTGGCCGGTCAGAGCATGCAAAATTGAACTACAACGGTTGGAGCCTGCCAAACTCCGGACAAACATCCAAACACCGTCCGCGTCCCTGGTCAAAGGCCAATTTTTTGGCCGGGTAGACACGGGCACCCATCCAAACGTCCCCTTTGTCTCCATCCTGATTCATGCAAAAAAGTTTTTTGAGTTTCTGAAGATGGCCTGATATACATATTATCACTTATAGTATTAACACGAATGAATGGTAATACTTAACACATATTCCATTATCATTGTCAGTACTTTTCCAAAAGAACTACTCCCTCCGTCCCAAAAAACTAGTCACCCTGGAAAATTTCAGACAGATTAGAGACAGTAGAATGACCATGCAGCCCCTACCGGTTGGAGGAGATCCTGCGCCGTAATCATTCAATTAAAGAAATCTGCATGGCTGCATGCATAATCATTCAATTAAAGAAATCTGCATGGCTGCATGCGTAATCATTCAATTAAAGAAATCTGCTTGGCTGCATGCAGGAGGTTAGCTGCCGCCATTAGTAATTTTTTGGCGCTGTAATTAGCCAATTAAGGAAATTACAGGCTATGTGGATGGATTTCCTATCCATTGTGGGCTCATAGGATTGTCCAAAAGGTGGGATGACATGTTTTTGGGACAAAATTTGAATGACAGGATGACTAGTTTTTTTGGACGGAGGGAGTATCATTTATATATTGTTGTGGTCGACGTTACATGAACTGGTTAAAAAAAACTATCATTGCTGGTCCTTTTAATCTGCAAGGAATATCAGTCTATGTTTGTGTTAAAAACGAATCATTTCATCGGCGAACCAGAACTAATATACCATATATGGTAGTTTCCTATAGTGGTTTTCTTCCTTGAGCTTTGAGAAACCTGTACTTTGACATCATTCAACAACCTTTGTAGATAGTGAAAACAAGAAACGTTATGTTAGGTCTCCTTAACTCCCCCCTTCATCCATTTAGTATTCATAATATATTCCAAATTAAAGGTTATCCTTCTATACAAAATAACTCCTAAAATAATACAAATGCATGGGGATAGACCTCTCTGACCCGAATAATAAGGCATAAATGAAGCTAAAGCTGCAGTGTTGAATGTTCATAGATAGTCTGTTACCACACATGCACTAATAATACGCTACTTCACCACCAACATTATTGGGCACCCCCTAAGATCCACTTCCACCTCCCAAGTGCATTTTCAAACAGTACGTCAACCACCTCCCTGAATGGAAAGTTAATAGGGAAAAATATAAGACCAGCGATAATCGAAGTATGAAACTTCAATTTTCAAAACCTTTCAGGCTTTCACTTCAAAAATCAAAAAAAGCTTAATTGATCCAATACCTAAATTATTCATCCACACTTGCTTTGACCTTTCACTTCGATGTATACAATAAGTTGCGCTATTCAAGACACCCCACGCCCAACGCTGATCATGGTTGACTTGAGTTCAAATGTGGATTCACCATGCCATCATGCGTTCTCTTTTCGCATGCAAAGGCAATAGTGCCAATGAGGTTGCTCTGGAACATCACACATGTAGTCAACGAAAGGAAGAACAGAACACGAGTGCAATGTGCTATTTTACAAGCAAGAATAAAGAAAGGAGAAATAGAAAGCTAATAGAGCTACCGTAATATAAAACTAAACCGATCATATTGCAAAGTTTTATTTTGTCTGGTGTGCATCTAATGGTGATGCATCTGGATGTTGATGTTGCGCATGTGCATAGAGTAGCAAAACCTGATAAGTTGGCGGTCATGAAAGTTCAGCATTGATGTCAAACCATTTAGCTCCATGGTTACTATTCCTTTTGACCCTTCACACATTATGCCCGTGTTTGGATACAAGGGCTAGAGCTATTTGGGCTAGAGCTAATTAGCTCATGTTGACAGCCAAATTTGGCATATGCTGAGGCCGACCGGTCTGACCGGTCAAGTCTGTACAGTCCGAGTAGAATTATGTTTTTTGTAAAGAGTCCTCATGTAATCCTACTCGTGAAGGGGTACGTCTTCCCCGGCCTATAAATATAAAGGCTAAGGCCGATTGAGGTTATTCCCAATCGAATCAATCAAAATATCGCATTACTTTTATCTCCCAAACCCTAGTCTTTTCCAACCCTAGATTGCTTTCTTCCTTCGTCCCGGCGGCGTTTGAAGACGTTCTGAGTGGCCTGCCAACCTCAGAGCAACCCTACGATCACGAGCTACGACGGGGTCCCTCCCGAGCTCGCTGTTCTAGGTTTCCAGCGAGCCCCTGCCTGCACCGGTCAGACCGGTCGGCGAAACCGGTCAGACCGGTCCGCCCAGGGTTTCGCGGGTGTTGATCGTTTTGACGATCGTTCGCGCGTTCTAGCGCACTCGAGTGTGTTGGCACGATTCTGTGTCAACACACTTTTTGGCGACTCCGCTGGGGAATAGATTAATCTGGTTTCAAA
The DNA here is from genome assembly GCF_016808335.1 of Panicum virgatum. Lineage (NCBI taxonomy): Eukaryota > Viridiplantae > Streptophyta > Magnoliopsida > Poales > Poaceae > Panicum > Panicum virgatum. The sequence goes on along the minus strand of NC_053152.1, from coordinate 32,255,663 downwards.
AAACCGATCTAGTCTAGATTCTCCAAGAAGATGGGTACTCATGGTGAGATCCACAACGACAACATCATCAAGGCAACCATGGAGGAGCTCACTGAAGAGGAGCGCAAGGCCTACCTCATCGCTGAAGAGCACCTGAAGGAGCAGTTTCTTCATGGATTCAAGAAGGAGCGAGGAGGCCTAGTCAAGAGGGTCGGGGAGTTCGTGATGCCATCGTTCAAGTTAAACCAAGACAAGGTCGAGGTACTTCCTAATGATCCCTCTGAATTAGTTAGGCAATTCTCTCTCATGGTAGATTCGAAAATATCTGCTACGCAAGTAGCTTCGGGAGAGACTCTTGCTGGGCTTAATGATGAAATTGCAGCGCTCAAAAAAGGTAAAACTGTCGAGGGTGGCACTCAATTCACGGAATCAGATTCGGCTGGCACATCGTTTACCCAAGATCAATTCTATGGGATGCCGCCGAACTCGTTTCCAGGACAATCTCCATTGCCGTCCACTGTTCATGCGCCACGGGTCCCACCGGTCACCTCGACCGGTCAGACCGGCGCAGGCGGTCAGACCGGTTACTCGACCGGTCAGACCGGTATGACAGGACAGCAACCAGTGCCCTCTGTACCGTACACGCCTAACCCTAGTTCGGCCGTCCCTAGCCAAACTGATGAGATGGTGATGTATACAGGGCCTCATGCTACGTCACAGCAGGGATCTGGACCTCATCGAGGGCCGATTTCTAACACTAACATGGCTTACTCCGGTCCTACCATGCAACGTGTTTCATCTTCTCTGAATACTTCGGCCAGTGGTGCTTATCAGGCCGATTTTAGTAGATTTAAAGAAGATTTAGCCGGAGTACTTAAATCTAAACTTGGGATTGATATGGGTGGGTCGCGTTTATATCAAAAGCCATATCCTCCTGAGTTTGATTTTATTTCATATCCTGTTGGTTGGCGTATTCCCGAGTTTGTCAAATTCAATGGTGAAGATTCTCGTACGACTTGGGAACATATTAGCCAATATGTCTTGCAATTGGGAGAAGCGGGTCTTAATGATGCCTTGCAGGTTGGTTTGTTTTCTTTGTCTTTGACTGGAACCGCTTTCTCTTGGTTTTCCTCACTTGCATCGGGATCTATTTTAAATTGGAATCAATTAGAGCGCAAATTTCATGATCACTTCTATAGTGCGGAAGCCGAAGTTCGATTGCTAGACTTGACATCGATTAAACAAACTCGAGATGAAACAGTTTTGGATTACTTTCAAAGATTTAAAGCTTTGAAAAATTGGTGTTTTAATTCATCTCTTTCAGAAAAGGATTTGGCGGATTTAGCGTTTAATGGCTTGCGTTCTTACTTGAAGGAAAAACTTGAAGGTTTTGATTACATTACGGTTAATCATTTGCAAATGCGAGCTATTGGCACCGAATTTAAGTATAAAAATCTTAAAGATACTTTCAAGCCTCATCGGTCCAACACACATGTTCTTGATCCTGATTCGGATGGTTCGGACGATGATAGTAAGGAAGTATATGCCGCTGAATTTGTTCGGCCATCAAAGGCCAAACCCGGTTCGGTTCCGTCTCTCAAGCCGATTCAAAAGAATCGGCAAGAGGAGCCGAAATTTACTTTTGATGTTTCTAAGTGTGATCGGATTTTTGATGAATTGCTTAAGAATGGTAACATCCGATTGTCACATGCTATTCGATCTCCCGACGAACTTAGACGACATGCATATTGTAAGTGGCATAACTCTACATCTCATGCTACTAATGATTGTAATGTTTTTCATCGATAGGTACAATCGGCCAGTAATGAAGGACGATTGGTACTTTCTGAGATGCAAATTGACAAAGCTCCTTTCCCTGTTCATACGCTGGAATTGAACAATCCAAAGGTGCTCATTCGGTCGGAACAAGCCGAAGGAGCTAAGGGGAAGCATGTTGTCATCGGTGATCCAAGACCGATGGATACAAGTGATAAAATCCTTGCTCGTGAAGTTGTCAAAGAAAAAACTGATGATGGCAAGGATACTTTGAGGATCATTGTCAGAAATCCCAGACTCGGGGGGCAAGGAAGCTCTCCACTAGAAAATCGGTCTGCTGATCAGGCACAACCGGTCAGACCGGTGTCTGCGACCGGTCAGACCGGTTCTTCCAATCGGTCAGACCGCCCTGGTGACCGTCCCCGGACCTTCAAGCCAAAACATCTGGAAGTGGGTACTTGGAAGACCAACGAAGTGAAGGTGCAGGGAAGAACTGCTAATCAGAAGCCCACCTTCAACCAGTTTGTTGAACAAGTACACAAAGGCCGTTCGAAACGATCGGCCGTTAAAAAAGAGACCGCGTTCACCACCGCGTCAAGATCGTCCAGTGTCCCCAAGGAGGGAATCCAACAGGCGCAGAGGTGATGTTGTCACGTTATATCCTCCTCAGAAAATGTATGCTACCATGCCATGGATGCCACCGGCTTCAAATGCAACAAATCCGGCATGGGAGCATGGGGGGATATGGATGCAGTGTTTCCCGATGCCTTATCCTCCACATTATCAAGGGGAAAGCTCCAAGATGCCAGTGCATGACTGATTGGGACCACGCCAATCCGGTCCAGGGCAGCAGGTTGCACCGGTCAGACCGGTACACACTGACCGGTCAGACCGGTCTCATCAGAAGCCGGGTCAAGCTCCTGTTCCAAGGTTTGCGTATCGCGTCAAAGAAAAGAGGGGGGAGCAGAAGACCGTGGTTGATTCAGAAAAGCCCAAAGCCGATGTTATTCAAATCGGTGAAATCGAAGTGCCCATAAGAGATACGGGCAAGAGACCGATGGATGTAGATACATCGGTTGATGTTCCTTCACAAAAGCCGGTCATGTTCAGTGATCATGAGGCCGGTAGCAGCAAGGGTGCAGCGGATAAGTACCATCAGCCTAGATGGTGCCCTTCAGGATTAACTCATACTCAAAAAAGGAAATTGCAGCGCCTCCGCAACAAAGAAAAGAAGGAACAGGAGAAGGAGAAGATAAGGGATGAGGAATTCAATAGATACAGGCCTATGTTCCCTCAAAGCAAGGTGTGGAAAGCTAAGACAGCTGACCAGCCAGACAGACCAGTCGGACCGTCACAGCCGACCGGTCAGACCGGTCAGGAGGACCGGTCAGACCGGTCGAGCCCAGTGCAGAGGCAACAGCCGAATCGGTGCCGCCCGTTTCGGTTTCTTCTGTTGATGAAGCCCCAGCAGTTCCTCCGACAGCTGAAGACGAGGAATTGATAGACTACGAAGTGTCTCCAGAGCGCGCCAATATGGAGATCAATGTGGTGCACTTATCTTCGGATTACTTCGTGGTTCCGGAGGAGGATTTGGCTCATCTTCAGTTCGGGCCCCGTGAAGCTGTGTTCCAGAAGCCAAGCGATAAAGACAATCATCTGAAGGCTCTTTATATGAGGGGACACATCAACGGGAAGCCAGTGACTCGCATGCTAATAGATGGTGGGGCCATTGTAAATCTTATGCCCTACTCGTTGTACAAGAAGCTCGGTGGCCAAGACGAAGACCTGATCAAGACGAACATGACCGTTAGTGGTGTTGGAGGGAGCGAGCCCCTTAGCGCCAAAGGAGTTGCTTCCATGGAGCTCACCACTGGAAGTAAGACGCTTGCTACAGCTTTCTTCGTCGCAGAAGTGCAAGGTAACTACAATTTGATTCTTGGGAGGGATTGGATTCATGCAAATCAGTGTGTTCCTTCTACCTTGCATCAGTTTCTTGTTCAGTGGATCGGCGATGAGGTTGAGATTGTCCATGGGGACACTTCATCCTTTGTTGCTTTAGCCGATTCGGATTCCATTAGTGCACACGACAACGTCAAGTGTTTATCGGGCGTGGACCTGTCCGATTATGATTTGATCAGTTGCACTAAGGATGGTTTTGTTTCTGCTGTACTAAAGCCGATGGATAATCGGCTAAATCATTTAATGTAAATCAGATGAGTACAACAGAAGCTCCAGAAGAGACCGGTCAGACCGCCCGTGCCGACCGGTCAGACCGGTCCTGTCCCGTTCGGCGCACAGGGCCGACCGGTCAGACCGGACACTCCGACCAGTCAGACCGGTCCAACGCAGAGTGGCTGCAGCAGAGGCTAGATCAATATCGGGCGCGCACAAATGATATATGTTAAGCCATTGAAGATTCTGATGATCTAGATAAGCTGGGTCAAGGGTTTACATCGGCCGATCCTTTAGAAAAGGTAGATATTGGTGATGGAACTATTCCTAGGACGACATTTGTAAACAAAAATTTATCAGCTGAATATAAAGCCGATTTGGTTAATTTATTGAAGGAATATGTTGATTGTTTTGCTTGGGAGTATCTTGAAATGCCTGGTTTGAGTCGTGATCTTGTTGAGCATCGTTTGCCAATTAAAGCCGGCTTTAGACCTTATAAACAACCGGTTAGGCGTTTCAATCCCATTATTTATGACCGAATTAAAACTGAAATTAACCGTTTGCTTGATGCTGGATTTATTCGGTCTTGTCGTTATGCTGATTGGATCTCTAATATTGTGCCCGTTGAGAAAAAAGATTCGGGAAAAATTAGAGTATGCATTGATTTTAGAGATCTTAATAAAGCTACTCCCAAGGATGAATATCCTATGCCTATAGCCGATACGTTGATCAACGAAGCTTCCGTACATCGTGTTATTAGTTTTCTTGATGGTAACGCCGGATACAATCAAATATTTATGGCCGAAGAAGATATATCTAAAACAGCCTTTAGATGTCTAGGATTTGTCGGTTTGTTTGAGTGGGTGGTTATGACTTTTGGTTTGAAAAATGCGGGTGCTACTTATCAAAGAGCTATGAATTTAATCTTCCATGATTTGATTGGTGTCATCTTGGAAGTATATATTGATGATATTGTCATTAAATCGGCCGGTTTAGATCATCATTTAGCCGATTTAAGAATTGCTCTTGAGAGGATGTGCCAGTATGGTTTAAAGATGAATCCACTCAAATGTGCTTTTGATGTATCGGCTGGAAAGTTTCTTGGCTTCATTATTCATGAGAAGGGAATAGAGATTGATCCTAAGAGAGTTGAAGCCATGAAGAAGGTTGAAGCCCCTACATGCAAGAAGGATTTACAGAAGTTCTTGGGCAAGGTAAATTTCTTGAGAAGATTTATATCTAACCTGTCCGGGAAGATCGATGCTTTTACTCCTATTCTTCGGTTAAAAGATGAAACCGAATTTACTTGGGGGGCAAAACAGCAAGAAGCTTTTGAGAAGATCAAGATTTATTGGTCTTCACCACCCATACTCAAAGAGCCTAGGAGAGGAGTGCCTTTCAGACTTTATGTGGCTGCTGAAGACAAGGTTATTGGGGCTGTTTTGACTCAAGAGACCGAAGGGAAGGAATGTATTGTTACATATTTAAGCCAACGACTTATTGATGCGGAGACAAGGTATACATTTATTGAGAAGTTATGTTTGTCTCTTTATTATGCTTGTGCCAAATTGAGACATTATCTATTATCTAGTACTTGCATAGTAGTATGTCAAACCGATGTGATCAAATATATGTTACAGAAACCGATTTTGAGTGGTAGAATCGGTAAGTGGGCTTATGCTTTGGTTGAGTATGATTTGGCTTGTGAACCTTTAAAATCTATGAGAGGCCAAATTGAAGCGGATTTTATTGTTGAGCATCGGATTAATGACAAGCATGATTTAAAAGTCGGCTATATTACTTGCACACCGTGGAAGTTGTACTTTGATGGATCGGTTTGTGATGATGATCAAGGGATTGGTGTTGTTCTTATTTCTCCGAATGGTGCTGTTTTTGAATTTTCAAACCTATTGGAAGAAGAGTGCACAAATAACCAAGTTGAATATGAGGCTCTTCTATTTGGCATGGAATTCTTGCAATCCATGGGCGTGAAGCATGTTGAAGCCTTTGGAGATTCTCTTCTGGTGGTGCAGCAAGTGTCTAAGGTATGCCAGTGTTATAATGGTTCTCTAAATGCATATCTTCATAAATGTCTTGATATTATTTCCTCCTTCGATGAATTTATTATTAAACGTATACCGAGGGAAGAAAATGAAAAAGGCAAATGATCTGGCTCAGCAAGCATCTGGTTATAATGTTACGAAAAAAATATTTCAACATTCGCAAGCCGATGCAAACGAAAGCCGAGTTTATGGTTCTGGACACACCGGTCCGACCGGTCGGCGATACCGGTCTGACCGCCCAGACCGGTCTGACCGGTCCAGAGACTGGTCTGACCGGTGATGCAGCTGTTAGTTCTGATTCGGCCAAAAAAGATGATTCAATCGTCTCGGCCGAAGCCCAGGATTGGAGGATTCCTCTTATGTCGTATTTGAGAGATCCTGGTCATGGCGCAGGGAGAAATATTCGGCGTTTGGCTTTCAAGTATGTTTTAATTGACGATGAACTTTATCGTCGAACTGCCGAAGATTTGCTCCTCAAATGTTTAGACTCGGATCAGGCCCGGATTGCTATGGGTGAGGTTCATGAAGATATTTGTGGTACTCATCAATCGGCTCCTAAGATGAAGTGGTTACTTAGAAGAGCCGGTTTTTATCGGCCCACCATGCTATCCGATTGTTTCAAGTACTATAAAGGATGTGAAGAATGTCAGTGGTTTGGTGATTTACAATTGGTGCCTGCTGCGTTGATGCATCCTATTATTAAACCATGGCCATTCCAAGGTTGGGGGTTGGACTTCATTGGACAAATTAATCCTCCATCTTCAAAGGGGCGTCGTTTCGTGTTGGTTGCTACGGATTATTTCACTAAATGGACCGAAGCGGTTCCTTTGAAGAATATGACGCATAAAGAGGTAATTGAGTTTATTACTGAGCATATTATTCATAGATTCGGCATTCCACAAACTTTGACAACGGATCAAGGTACTTCATTTATATCAAAAGAGGTGCGTGCATTTGCCGAATCTTACAAGATTAAATTGCTCAATTCATCTCCATACTATGCTCAGGCCAATGGGCAGGCCGAGTCTAGTAATAAGATTTTGATCAAACTTGTCAAGAAGAAGATAGAAGAAAATCCTAGGAGGTGGCATGAAGTGTTATCCGAAGCATTATGGGCTCATCGTATATCTAGACATGGTGCTACTAAGGTTACTCCTTTTGAGCTTGTGTATGGTCAAGAGGCCGTTTTACCCATTGAGGTGAATCTGGACGCATATAGATTAGCAAAACAAAATGACCTCTCCGTTGTTGATTATCATGATATGATGATGGATAATATTAATGAGTTGATCGACAAGCGTTTGAAGGCTTTGAAGGAAATTGAGAAGGACAAGCTTCGGGTGGCTAGAGCCTAAAACAAAAAGGTAAAACTTAAATCTTTTCAGGTTGGAGATCTAGTTTGGAAGACAATTTTGCCTCTTGGGATGAAAAGCAACAAGTTTGGCAAATGGTCGCCAAGTTGGGAGGGTCCCTACAAGATTATCAAGGTTATCTCCGGTAATTCATATATGATGGAGACGGTGCAAGGTGAGCGTCTACCTAGAGCTATCAACGGGAGGTACATGAAGAAATTGTATCCTAGCATATGGCAAAGTGCATGAAGACAAAGACGGCCAGTATTATATATCGCCCTTAGTTTTGTTTTAGGACTTGTATGCTCTGTGTAAAACATGTACATCAGGATAGTTCTTGCTTTTTGGCTTGTGAAACTCACCAAAAAGCAGGGGGGCATATGTTGACAGCCAAATTTGGCATATGCTGAGGCCGACCGGTCTGACCGGTCGGGCCGGCCGGTCAGACCGGTCAGGTCTGTACAGTCCGAGTACAATTAGGTTTTTTGTTAAGAGTCCTCATGTAATCTTACTCGTGAAGGGGTACGTCTTCCCCAGCCTATAAATATAAAGGCTAAGGCCGATTGAGGTTATTCCCAATCGAATCAATCAAAATATCGCATTACTTTTATCTCTCAAACCTTAGTCTTTTCCAACCCTAGATTGCTTTCTTCCTTCGTCCCGGCGGCATTTGAAGACGTTCTGAGTGGCATGCCGACCTTAGAGCAATCCTACGATCACGAGCTCCGATGGGGTCCCTCCCGAGCTCGCTGTTCTAGGTTTCCAGCGAGCCCCTGCCTGTGTGTTGGCGCGATTCTGTGTCAACACTCAAGCAAATAATCCTCCAATAAAATAGACATTGATATGTTTGGATCCAAGAGCTATTTAGTCCTTAAAGCACTTTTTTCCAATCATTGGAGTCTCATTACCTCTCTTGCTACGGTGAGTCCCACCTGAAATAGCCCAAATAATCACCTTTTGGGTGGGATAGTTTTTTGAGATAAGCTATTTGCAAATAGCCAAGAACTAGCCCTCATGTTTGCGAATCTTGGGCTATTTTGAGCTAAAAAGGGGTGGGCTAGAAATAATCATTAGGATCCAATGCCCTATGTCAATCTACAGCTGTTTATCATTAGCGGTATTTACATCCAGTCACTTAAATTTCCTTATGCCCTGATAAATATGCAAATAAATCTAGAACCCAAGCACATAACTTAGTAACTAAGGTAGTTTACATACAATAGCCATTCTGATCTATGCATATTTCTCATCATGCTTGTACTTGACCAGAATCCAGGATGTCGCGTTCAGAGGGGTTGAATATCTGCATTGCATGCTCCCATTTTCTAATGGATGACTAGGGTAGTTGTCACTGACAAGCGCCATGACAGCTCCTTTCAGTTTTTGCCTTCATCTTAGTCTTTGTAGAGTAATTATACCCCAACAATAATAATGTTCTTAATTAAGAAGCAGTTTGCAGCAATATACAGTACCTTCTGTCCAGAATTTCTGGGAGAGTTCAGATTTTTTCTTGGGGGACACGGCCCAAAAAATTATGAAATCAATTGAATACTAGCACTATGGGATACGAGTAGTTTGCCGTGTGCCAGAGGCACACAGCAAAGACACATATACATACGACAAGTCGACAACACAAGCGTCGGCAAATGAGGTTTTCGCCGTGAGCCTTTTATCGTGCACACGGCAAAGGATTTGCCGTATGCCCTGCTAGCCCACGGCAAAAAAAAGTTAACTTGACGGCCACTTGGCGGAACGTCATCTTTGCCATGTGCCTTGACGGCGTGGCACACGGCAAAGGTTTGGGCACACGGCAAATTGGCCGTTTCCGGTAGTGCGGGTTATCTAATTAATTAAGAATAATAATGTTCTTAATTAAGAAGCAGAGGTTACCATTTATTGCATTAAATTAAACCACATGCAGTGATATGGAAATACATACTTGGCTAGTACCAAATATTAGCTGACTGTTTATTAAAAAAATATGGCCTGTTTGACATAATTAATTTATATTATCTTTTTAGGAAATCATTGTTTGAGCTAGCATCTGTTTGAGAGAGGAATCTTGATAACTGGTCCAGCATCTTAACTTTAATTGTCAGGATCTTAACTTTTTATTTCTAGACCTTGCATATCTTATTAACTGGTCCACGTATCCCGATTGCAATCTCTTTCCGTGAGCAAGATGCTTTCTCATCCACATTGTTAGTCAATTTCTAGAGTTTTGGTAAACACTTGCTACAAAATCAGCTAGCCTTGCAACCTTTGTCCAGTTCGCAATCTTTGATGGCAAAATATGATATATGCTTGTTAGTAGCGGGGGATTCCATAGGACTGACATGACATTGGTGTGGTGGGCAATCCAATCATAAACAAATGTAAGTGTTTTGTGTGAAGTACGTATGTGTATGGCTTGGAGTTATTTCTATCCTTAACAAAGCATCCAACAACGTGCATGAGCCAATGAAATGGGAAATGTGACATGCATGAGTGGTACGACTAGTAAAGATCATGGCAACAAAAGGGGCCATACGTTGAGTTAGGTGTAAGGTTGTTGACACCCAAAATTAGCAAATACCGAGTTTGCTGAATAATCTGGGCGAACCGGTCAGATCGGTCATGTAAACCGGTCAGACCGGTCTTGTTAATATTGTCAAAATACCAATTGGACTGCACCATTATGTATATCTTGTCGAGACGATCGAAATGCATATATAGAACGTCCAATTTGGAGTCCGGATGAAAAAATTATGCCTCCCGGAAGACCTACACCCCGGTCTGACCGGTCCAGAGGGACCGGTCTGACCGGTCAGACCGGGGTGTAGGTCTTCCGGGAGGCATAATTTTTTCGGATAGCCAATCCGAGTTAGGAGTTGTATTTTGACACGGGATTTGTTAGGGTTTCGACTCTTAATGGGTACCCTACCCTATATATATGAAGGGCCACGACCGATTGAGGTAAATCCCAATTGAATCAACACATTTACCCTTTACTTTTTTTATCTCCAAACCATATTTTTTCCAACCCCTTGCTGTTCTTCGCTCATCTCTACGGCGTTCGAGGGCGTTCTAGGTGGCCTGCCGACTCCAGAACAACCCTAGATCTGCGAGCTCCGACGGGTCCCTCCCGAGCTCGTGGTTTTAGGTTTTCGCGGCGTCTCTGCCTCAAGCGGTCTGACCGGTCTGAAGAACCGGTCTGACCGGCTTGCGCTGGACCTCGCTGGTGAGGATCGTTTGCGATCCGCGTGTGCTAGCGCTTTCGTGTGTTGACCAGATTTGCATCAACAAAGGTGCCATGTCCTACATAGTTCTTTGAAAAGGCATAGTAAGTGAGCTTGTGTAAATGTACTTTTTTTGTTTTGCATTTGAAAGTATATTATAGTTTAGTACTCCATTCGTTCCATAAATTACTTAACCGAATATAACTATTTGCATCCATCAGCAAATAACCCTGTCAGCAACAACATGTAGGTTCCATGTTTTTCTTTGTGAATATAACATGAAGAGGCCACTAAACAAGAAGGGCTTAGCAAACCTCCGAAAGCATCAGCAAGAAGAGCTTGGCACACAGCAAAGGAGGCGAGTCCCTTAGTGATTGGTCTCTGCCCCTATTTTTCTCAATTAACATTTAGGCCTTTTGCTGGTGGTGAGTATGTTCCTCTGAAAGCAGTGAAGATTAGTGTGTTGTATGCACCTAGCACTAGGTACCTAGCATATTCTTCCACATCCATTTTCTTTTCTAAGCTGAGGCTCACAACAAGGTAAATGTTCCTCTTCAGGTTAGTAATTGAAGATAGTATCTTTTTAAGACCAATAAAAACGGGCCTTAGCTAATAATTGAATGATAGCTAGCTAGATTGCTCTAGGATTTTCTAATCAAACTCGTGGGGATTTAAATATACAAATTTGTTTTTTACAATAGGACACTGCTTAATTAAGATAAACACATACTTAACATATACATCTATGTTTTATTCTGAACACATATATAGCTACAAAGAACCTTAGCTTACATATAAGTAATAAGTAGCGATTGCACCTTCGCTTCATCAAATGCTCCCCGATTCATACCTGGAGTGGATATATAACTTTTTGGACAACTTTGCATAAAAGTAGTACTAGCAGTAGAAAGACCACTACTAGAGAATTGGCCATTGCCAACGGGCTATCACCGCCGGTTCAGGTTGAACCGGCGGTGATAAGGTATCACCGACGGGTCCACAGTAGGTGGCCGTAGTGGCCGTTGGAACCGGCGGTGATGCTGATTAATACCGCCGGTTCGTGTTACGAACCGTTTGTGATATCCTGCAAGCATATCACCGCCGGTTTGAAACACGAACCGGCGGTGATAATAAGTATCACCAACGGTTCGTGTTTAGAACCGGCGGTGATAAGCCTGTACAGTACAAAACCCCAACTCCTCCTTCCTCCCACCACCTTTCTTCTCCAACCCGACGGCCACACCTCTCTCCTCCATTGTTGCTGCCGGATTTTGCCAAAATTCTCATGAAACCTCACAATTCTTGATGTATTGGCTCCACCAACTTATTCTAAGGTTAGTAGCCATCAATTCATTGGCTTTGTACCCATTTTCTTGGGATTAATCATGCATTTCGTGATGAATTGATCAAGGAGGGCTTTTTTCTCCATTTTTGGATCATTTCTCATCATTGGGGCTTCTTTTTTTGTTGTTTGAGTGAACCAACTTGTGATAGGTTTGTAGCTAGCGATCCATTTGATTCATAGCCTTTATCTTAGGATTAGTCATTCATTTTGTGATGAATTGATCAAGGAGAGTCTCTTTTTCTTCACTTTAGGATAATTTCTCATGAACACTCATCAAAAAGTCATCATGGAGGCTCATTAAATTTTGAGGACTGGACTTCACATATTTGATTGAAGGTAAGAACTAGCTCTTTATGGTTAGATTGTTGTCATAATTGCGATGATTGGGTTGTAAGGGGTCTTTCTTAATTAGTTTATAGGATATTTATTAATTGTGATGATCGAGATGTAAATGCTTTTTCTTAATTAATTTAGATGGCATTTCTTAGTTTTGATGATAAGGAACTTGACAAAAATTGAAGTAGATATTTTAATTATTGAAGTAAAGCCTCTTTCTTAATTGATTTAGATGGCCCTTAAAGTGTGATATTTGTTATGAAACTTGATAAACTGCAAATCTATGTGTTGAGATGATAATTTTACTAAATTCAGATTCTTGGATGTTTTCTTGTGTGCATAAATGAATCGAGGTTGGATGTACGGTACAAAGGCTGGAAATTTGGATTTTGTCAATGGTGTGGACTCGTTTGTGCAGACTGCCAAGGCACACAAGAATCTACAAGATGATGGCTACGTGTATTGCCCATGCATTGATTGCAAAAATCAGAAGCAGTTTGGCAATGTTGAGCAGATCCGCTTTCATCTGTTATTTAGAGGTTTTATGCCCAACTACCAAGTTTGGAACAAGCACGGTGAGGTTGGTGAGACAATGCACTCCGTCCATGAGGACAGGCATGAAACAGTGGAGGAAACAACTAACCCGGAAATAGTAGAGGAAACCGGACATGAAAGCGTAAATGAAACCATGCAGGAAACATTAGTTGCTGATGATGTTGTGGATGCACTAGACCAGATGATACGTGATGGGGAACCAGACTTTCTTGACGAAAAGAATCTGAAGAAGTTGGAGCAGATGAGGATAGATGCAAGAACACCACTTTACCCAAGTTGCAGCGTGTCTAAACTTGAAGCAAACCTGATGCTATTGGAGATGAAGTCTAGTAATGGTTTGTCAGACAAGGGATTTGATGATTTGTTAAGCTTATTGCAGAAGTTGCTGCCAAGCCCTAACGGGTTGCCTGAAAACACATACCAGGCGAAGCAAATGATTTGCCCAATGGGACTGGAGGTACAAAAGATCCATGCATGCCCTAAGGATTGCATCTTGTATCACGGCAAATATGAAGACTTGGATGCATGTCCAGCGTGCTCAGCTTCACGGTACAAATGTCCTGAATCGGCATTGTCAATGAAAGGTGACCGCAACAAACGACCACCTGCCAAGGTCGTCTGGTATTTTCCTATCATTCCTCATTTGAAACGGTTGTTTGCAAACGCGAAGACTGCCAAGCTGATGAGGTGGCATGCCGAAGATCGACTCGTTGATGGGAATCTCAGACACCCTGCAGATGGTTCACAGTGGAGAGCTATCAACTACAAATACAAGAATCGGTTTGCAAAGGAAATAAGAAACATAAGATTCGGTTTGAGTACGGATGGGATGTGTCCTTTTAACATGGTGAGCAGCAAACACAGTACGTGGCCTGTAACTCTTTGCATATACAACCTTCCTCCTTGGTTGTGTATGAAGCGGACCTACATCATGATGCCATTACTAATCCAAGGGCCAAAACAACCTGGAAATGATATCGATGTTTATTTGGAACCACTGGTGGATGATCTAATGAAGTTGTGGAACGATGGTGTCAGGGTGTGGGATGAGTACAAGCGAGAACACTTCACTCTGAAGGCAATTTTGTTTGTAACAATCACATACCTTCCCGGCCTTGGTAGCTTAGCAGGCCAAGTAACGAAGGGTTACAAGGGATGTGTGGTTTGTTTGGATGATACCGACGCAAGATGGTTGAAGAATAGCAACAAAATGGTTTACATGGGTCATCGTTAACGATAGTCAGCCTTAACGATAGTCGAATCGAGGTTTATGACTCACGAAAGAGGCCATTATCACTAATCCAGCCCGTCATTGATGTCGTCAACAAGTAAAGCAAGTGAATTTATACGATATTTCAATGTCGTGTGTCTTATTCATGCAATTTCTATTTCATAATTTTGCTCATATATAGGGCCTTCGCTAAGTACCGTAAGAAAAGCAAAATCCATAGACCTTTTTGGGGAGACTTCACTGTAGAAGAGGCTAAATACATCCTCAAGCAGCCTCCGGGCAACGATCACTGTGGGTTCTATGTAATGCATTACATGCACTGCTACACCGGCGATTGCAGAAGCGCCGAAATGGTTTGTATGAAATGGTTAATTGATATATGTTCTTGTGTCTTGAATTATCTAACTTGTCTAATATCTGAGTTGGATTCACTGTGGTTAATTTCTGTCATTTTTTTTTCCAGAACACTGAGTTGGATTCACATGAATTGCTCATGGGCGAGCTAGTAGCACTTCAAGAAGAACTAGCTGGATGGCTTGTGGACTACATGGTGAAGCCAGAATCTGAGTACAACATAATCTAGGTGCAATGTCTAGATCGTATCGTTCTTGTCAAGCATTGTAATATATTTGGTGTATGGACTAGATGTTCTTAAACTTGATGCGTGGACTCTATATTTTTTATTATGATGTTTGAACTCTCTCATTTGATTTCAATGTATAATATCTTATGGTTCAATTCTGCTGCAATAATTATGTATTATAAACTCAAGAGGGCCTTGAACTGTTGAAGACAGCTATAGAAAAGGCTGGATACACTGGAAAGGTACCTCCTCTATTCACTACTTACCTCATAATTCAACCTTCGTGTATTGTTGATTCAACCTATCCATGGCAGGCGGTTATTGGAATGGATGTTGCTGCTTCTGAATTCTTCAGTGAGAAGGATAAGACTTATGATCTTAATTTCAAGGAGGAAGTAAGAATTGCAACTTCTTATTAAGCCTTTTATTTACTTATAGCTGTTCTTTATGCTGTTGTTTAAGTTATCTATGGGCTTATGATAACAAATGAGTTTTTATTTATATTTACGTTAATTAACTTTCTTTGCCAAAACAACGATGGTTCAAACAAAATCTCAGGTGACAGCCTGAAAGATCTGTACAAATCCTTTGTTTCTGAATATCCTATTGTGTCCATCGAAGACCCATTTGATCAGGATGACTGATATGGCGCTAATTTTTAGCTGACTCCCCTTTTTCCTTAAACTGTATCGACTCCAAATACATGCACAAGTGAACCAAGAAATTTAATCCATGCCATTATGTACAAATTTTAACTTTCCTGTTATAGGAGTGGCACCATGTTTACTGCAGTTGGTTGGCCTTCTTGTGACTCCTGAATCCCCTAGATGGCTGGTTAGTAGCTTTACTTTAAGTACTAATTTTTTGATGAATATTTAGTTCCATTACCGTTAATATGTCTTTCTTCCTATCAGGAACATGTTTTTTCTGTTGTTTCCTGACAAACCAGCTCTGCGGTCAGGTTGGAGTCGGGCTAATGGTCCTTCAACAGTTTGGGGGAGTGAATGCCATTTGCTTCTATGCCAGTGAAATATTTGTTTCAGCTGGTAATGAATGATAATCTATTTCCTTAACTCGCATAAAACATGTTTTGTTCATGAGAAGAGAATTTTTACACCGTTTTACACCGTTATACAAATGATGCAATATTATTATATGAAAATATTTTTTTGATGGGAAAAAGATCTTCACCGCCGGTTCGTGTATTCAACCGGCGATGTTGATGTCTCCATCACCAACGGTTCCAGATACGAACCGGCGGTGATGGGTGAACATCACCAACGGTTCTGGAACCGGCGGTGATAACCCCACTATCACCAACGACATAAATCCAACGCCTCCCGAACCGTTGGTGAAACTCCTTACGAACCGGCGGTGATGAGGGGTGCTGGAGTAGTGGACATGACTGGAAACAAACTTTCCAGACTGGTATGGAAATTTCTACATACATATATCATGTACAAGTTTGCTTTTACGGTGCGATTCTTCCCTTCTTCCTGTCGTAGAATATAGCTAGCTCCTGAGTTGGACTTGTAAAAAGTTTTGGACTAGGGATGAAGCAAGTATCCGAGTATCACTGTCGCCCAGATATGCCATTGTTTGTCTCTGCAGCCTTTGTGCCGAGACTAATCAACCATGTTTAATAGGAAATCCTACTCTTATGTGGTCTCCTATGGTCTGGAGTACCTGTGCTCTGGTGTTTCAGTCTGATCTGATGCTCCCCTCTTGGATTATTCGTTCAATTCAGGCCAGCTACTGGATTTGTACTGTCTCCTTACATTTTTTACGAATGTACAACTGCCATCTACATTTCAGCTGCACCTAATTAAGGTATATCACACCAACAAAAGAAATACGAAAGGGTACTATAATCATCTCTTTATTGGTAAAAGACTGTCGTATACAGAAAAACCTGTCTTCAACATAAGTGAGTCACGTATACAGAAAAAAAAACTTATATTCGTGTTAAAAGAGGTGGCAACTAATTGTGTCTAAAGTTTTCAGTGATAATTAGGGGAAACCAATAAAGAATATAAATTTTACTTCATGTCTCGCATACAACCCCTCTAGAATGCCCTTTTCTTTTCTTTCGCGATTTTATAAGAATAGTAGAATATACACAATAAACTTGCACAACTACGAGTGAACCTCCTGTCACACGTGTATGAACCTCTGGTAGCATGCTGTCAAAAATGACGTACGCTCACCTACAAAACATTGGGTGGCATGTTTGCACGCACCATCACACCAAGAGGTGATTCACCTTAAGATTGCCCTG
Source organism: Panicum virgatum (assembly GCF_016808335.1). Lineage (NCBI taxonomy): Eukaryota > Viridiplantae > Streptophyta > Magnoliopsida > Poales > Poaceae > Panicum > Panicum virgatum. The sequence continues at coordinate 32,238,775 of NC_053152.1, read as the reverse complement.
AACAGCTAATAGTGAAGAGAATTCTAGATTATATAATAGCATTAATTGTACTACAGTTCATAGTGACCTCGAACCATTACGCTTCACATTAACACTTACGAACTCATGCACACACACCCTGCTCTTCCGAAAGGTTGTGTACAGGACTATAGGTAGATCTTGAGATCAAGAGATAAAGTCATCTTTTGTGCCTCGTTGTCGACGGGCCTCTCACCTATCAGCTATCAGTAGAAAAAATAGCTATAGTAATTTAATTGAGCGTCTCAGGGTAGGGTTTTGTGTGTGGGTGGGTGGGGGGGGGGGGCTAACCGCTATTGTTTGGTTGTCCCATGCCCCATACTATACTAGTAACATATATTAAATACAGAGATAAACTCAGTACATCAACATATTTGATGCATAAGGAAACATGCAGTCTATTTTTCATTTAGTAAGATCGAATATATGGCATTCGAAACCATATAGTCAGGTCCAAAACCAGGGATCTTGTGGAGAACATGGTTTTCAACCAAAAACCATGCACCTTTCAGCCTTAGTGATTTTCTAGAAATAAATACTTTGCAGTGAAGATAGAGGCTGCTAACCCAATGAATTTCGGTTTTGTCTAAGGCAGTTTTACCATACAATCCTTGCCAATTACTAACTAAAATATAAAGTACCTTTTTTTTACAAAACGTATTTGTTCATACGATTTTATGGTGATCAGATCATACATATCTATCCATGAGGTAATCATGGTAAGAGATCTTGTCTATGAGGAACACCTATCCACTTCAGAAATATTCAATGCACTCAAAGGTAGTTTTCTTAATCATTAAGACAAGGTACATAGCTAGTAATTATTTTCATTGCTAGCTGTTTCAATTTTAGTTTAGTTCTTCAAAAAAAATTTAAAAAAATCCCTACAATTCTCAATTAGAGACGGATTTATTTGAAGTATATCCAGAACAGCAAAAAAAAGAACTTACTGCAATAATATGCTCTGTGGTTCTTGTTTCTACTAAAAGGTCCCAAGTAGACCACTATATACACCAACAGCAATTTATCTCCATGCTCCTTTGGTAGCCAGCATGGTATTTTCATTCATCAGTCAGAAGGTCCAGGTAACCTGCACCAATTTGATAACTGATGCTGACATGTTCAAAGGCTCAACAGACCAAAGGAAAGCACAAGGCAAATGATAAAGTAGACCAACCAGTAGCATGGTCCTTTCATGTGGAAAAAAACACACCACCAATCTATCCAGCAGAGAGAGTGACCTGACCTACCATATCTTTCCAAGTATATCAGCTTCCAGGAGCCTTCCTGAGAGAAGTTTCAAATGGACCAGTGATGGCCCTGATCAGAAGAGGTGTCCTGTTAGCAAGATCCTTTGGCTCTTTTGCAGGATCTTGGATAGCATCACTTGTTTAATATTAACAGTCCTGACTAAATCAAACATACCTCCCTTCTGGCAATGCGGTGGCGATGTGGACATAAGCACGTGGGGTTTACAATGGTTGGAAAAAGATGGGCCGCGAAGGCAACAATTGGAGTCTAGAAGGCATATGAAAGTTTCTTGTTTTGATCATGTACGCTGATGTTGGTAAACTGTGGCACATGTACAAGTAACCTCAGTAGCATAACTTTGTTTGTAAAAGTGACTACATGTTTAAATGTCGAATATAGTACATGAGATTGGCATGAAGCTGAAGCAGAACATGACGCTAAGCAAAAATTTATGCATGGATTCACCGGAAGAGAATTTTCTGACCACCATTTTGAACTTATGTAAACATAAAAACTACTGCATGACAGATTTCTCCCATTTCAGAAGCCGTGGAAAAAAAAGTTAAGGTGACAGAAGGTCAAAGATCTTTAGAGGGAAATAATCTGCTAGTGAGCACTATATTCTTCTGGCATAAAAAGTTTTTTAAGAAACTGTATTCCAAACAACTCTATTAAAAGTAAAAGTAAATGAGGTTCTCTGAATCTCTTCAATGAAAATACCAACACCATCATCAGCATCATTTTGACCCATCTTTCAAACTCCACAAGGCTCTCATCATCCTCATAACTCGTGTGCAACAAGGAGCTATAGCTGGATGCCTGGATCCTCGTTCCGAATTCCAATAGCACTGTTCAACGATCAATTTAGCTCGACAACGTCTGCATCACAGACTGTTCCATTCCAGCAGTCAAAGTTTGGGACTAACGTCCATGATCTCTCATCCAAGTTTTCTAGCATTTTTCGTACCCCGATTCTCGATCCTGTGCACAAGTCATCATGTATTACCAAATACTCAATCACAGCCATCTTTGACTCCATTGTATCTTCAAGAAATTTCAGAAACATTATCCAAGTTTATAAAAGTAGTTCTGTAGTTGATCTTACTAGATTGGGAGTGGCCAGTAATGTTTATGCCAGCATGTCTGACCACTATACCAATGAGTACATCTTCACACAGGCAAAGTTTCCACCTTCAAGCTCCCTCCCATTTGCATTCTCCATGAGCGATCTACTAGTGGATATAGTTCCCTGCAAAATATTTTCAATCAGCCATTTTGGAAATTCATCAGTGACGTTAGAAGCTATTTGTTTTCGCTGAATGGATGCACGGAAAAAACAAAATGATTTATAATCATTCACTTTGTTATTCTCAACATGGTGTACACATAGAACCTTCTCTTCCATATTTTGGGTTTAAAATTACCTTAGATCGTGACTTACAACCAGTATTGTGTGGTGCTTCTTTAGGTCCTTCAGGAGATTCACGACATCAGCCCGAGCTTTCCAATCTGACATTTTAAAGTAGGAACTTAATAAACACATCCACCAACATGATACAAATTTCAGCATTGTATTTGGCTCTTGATATCAATCCTAGCAACTGTGCAACAGATGGTACCATACACAAGCAAATATGCATTAAGAAGCAGAGATAAATGAATTGATGAAAAGCAACCTTCAATGATTGGTCCGATTAATATGATAATCTAATCACATATTGATTTTGTCTGATTAATATAATCACATACCTAAACCAGCAAGTGGCTCATCAAGCAGCAATAGATCAGGAGTTTGAACCTACAAAATAGAAAAATAAAAACAGGCAGCATAACCAATCAGATATATTGTTTTTTAAAAAAGTAAAAAGAAAGAGATAGAACATCAACTCATAATAATCCAATAAACGCAATACCAGTTGAATTGCCAAAGCAAGTCGCCTCTTAAACCCACCACTTAGAGACTGTGGATCTTCATCTAATGAAATGGTTTTCAGACCAACCTAGTATGTTTCACAAGAAATCAAGACATCAATTTAAATTGTGAAAGAATGGGTATTTCAAGAAATTGTCTAATAATTACAAAAGGTGAAGGTGCTCCATTACGCAGAAAAATTATGTACCGAGTTAAAGGCATTTTGAAGATTTAAAGCGAGCTGCTCTTTGAATAGGAGATCTGCCTTTTGCCTAGGCCATCCAAAAGTAACTTCTTCAAGTACAGTATCTGCTAAGAAATACCTATAACAAGATATGATAGACTCTTATGTTTCAGTGAAATTTTCAAGCACCATAGTTTAAAAGTAATCCTGTCCATTTTACATAATCTTCATGAAAGGAGTAGTTCAAACCTCTCAGGAAACTGAAATACAATTCCAACTCTTTGAGAAGTTAGCATTTCAGACATGCCAATAGGATTCCCACTATCATCATACTTCTGAATGCAAATAGACCCAGAGGTAGGTTCTGATAGACCAGCCAAGAGCTGAGAGACTAAGATGTTACTTCAAGCCGAAAGACAGAAAATAAGGAAATTTAGCAATGTCACAGAGCATTTCAGTGTGCACCTGTAAAAGGGTGGTCTTTCCACTCCCACTCCGTCCAAATATCAAACCAAAACTGCACAAATATTGTTGTTAGGAATATAAAAGCTTCCAGAAATATAATTATTCCAGGGCAAATATGCTTACCTTTTCTCCCGAAGAGAGAGGTTAATTTCATTCAACAAGTTATGTTCAGTTCCAGGAGGACGATAGGTGACTTTTCTCACCTGAAAGAAATTGATGTTCATTTTATTTACAACAAATGTAAAAAAAGTTAAATCGTATATGTAGGCAGCAGTAATACGAACTTGTAGCAAGAAAGACTGGAAGGGTAAAGTGATGCAATGTACACAACATTGGACAAAATTACGAACACCAAATTGTGATACTGCAGTAAACTTCAATTCTCAATAAGACCTAGCAAGCTGGTTACCATTACTCTCCTGCATTCCTGTGAGCACCCATCTCAGCAAGCCTGAATGCGTTACAGTTCCTAGATCGAATTGGGAGCACAGAAGCATATGTAGTGTAGCATATTACAACGATGATTTTTCCCACATGCAGCAGCTATGCTAGGCCTGCGGGCTTGTAGCAAAAGAGACTAAAAGAGTAATCTAACGTAGGCTACACAGGAGAAATTTACGAGCCCCAAATTGTGAAAGCAGTGCAGTAAACGTGCTATTTAGTCATTTATATGGCAGTTCCCTCCACTTCGTTTCTTGATTAGACTTAGCAAGCTGATTACCATTACTATCCTTAAAGTCCCAAGCTTGATTTTGAGGGTATTCGACAAAATTGAAGTTGTAAAGCTTTCCCTGCATTACCCAATTTGGTGACTTCTGTGAGCACCCTCTCATCTGACCTGAATGCGCTACTGTTCCTAGATCGAACTGGGAGCACCAAAAATCAAAATACTATCTAAAGTAGGGGAGCGAAATAGCCAACGCGCACCTCCAATTGGGAGTACCCAGCCTCGATTCTTGCCGCCCGACGGCTCCGGGAAGCCCTCCATCTCCTGTGAAGGAACAAATTAGTTGCAGACAAAATTCCACCGAACCATACGCACACTAGAAGAGAAAATCTAGTTCACGGATGACCCCGCCGTACCAGGACAGCTTCGCGGGGGAATAATAAGAAGCCGCCGGAGGGATGGCGGCCGCCGCCACGGCCGCGGCGAGCATGGCGTCGAGCGGAGCTTCGGGGGGACCGGGCCGCCCCCTGGTTACCGGCTTGCTTGGGCGCTCATCGACGGTTCGAGGAAGCCTTTGTTGCGTGGTTGTGGGGCGGGGAGCACACGCGAAGGCGGGCGGCGGCCAGGCGAGGAGGCAGGAAAAGCTATCCAGTAGTGGCGCGAGGCTCGGGAAGACGATGACGACCAAACGGAATGGTGCAGACCATGGGCTTGGGCCTAATGTGCTGAAGCTAGCCTGGTGGGCTGCTTTTACGTCATGGGCTTGTGGCTCTGTACCCTTTGGTCGGGCGGGTCCGGGAATCCTATACTCTTCCGGAAGTTTTTTTTCTACCCCACCTTTCCGTGCTTGAGATTCGTGCTAAACATTACATTTGCTAGATGGTATCCGCAACCTTAGCCCAACCCCCGCCCCTACCTCCAGCTTCGGGCTGCCACCGTGGCGCGCGAACCTCGCCGTGCCGCTGCTGGCCCTGGCGAGAGGTAGTAGGCGGGGGAGGTCGCTAGCGGCTAGGGTGGTGGTTGAGACTGGCGACGAGTTAGGGTCTGGAGTTGTCGTGGTTTGGAAGCTCCAATGGTCGCTAGTGTTAGAAGAGGTGAGGGGAGGAATCGACATACGGGCGGCGGTGCGTGGGTGGGAGGTGAGACGGCGGAGCGTGCACCGGTCGGGGTGGTGTCTACCAGCACTTGGGTCAGGTGCAGGGGTGGGGAGTGGGGACGTGGTGTCAGAGAGAGGTTAGAGAGGGTTGGGGTGGTGACACTATCGGGCAGCATGCGCGAAGGAGGCGGCTGCAGGGGCGGAAGCCGTCATTTTTTTTTTGACACTGTCGTCATGGGTTTTGGTGGGTTGGAAGATGGCTTGTTTATTCATCTTCCGGAAGCCATATAGGAGTCCCCGAATAGGTGGCGTGACGACACACAATCAATGCAAGCAGGTTCAATGTGACGAGGGGACATGTTCCAGCAGGCGTGTCCCTTCAGGCCTCCTTCAACAGGTGCGGATATACGTCTTCTCAATTCATCAACTCGAATTTGTTTGAAATCCCTAGAAATAGAAAAGAAAAACCTTTTTTTAAAAAAACCTTTTTTTCTTTTTCTCACATCTATTCGATCTTGGATCCCAATCGAGTCCAACAGCTTATCGGGCCATGCCCAAAACCTATGGCCCAGAGCTCCGGCCCCACCCCACCAAAATTTATATCCATCTTCCAGTAGATTTTAGCTTCCGCACTTCCAATGCTTGAGATTAATGCAAACAAGCCAATCCGTTGGATGCACCACAAACCCTAGCTTCCTCTCTCTCTAACATTCTCTCTCCCCACCACCACTAGCCACCCGCGCCGCCCGCCCCACCCCGCCGCTGCGCCACCACCACCTGCATCGCTGCCTGTGCCGCACCGTTGTTTGTGCGCCGCGCCGCCTCCGCCTGAGCGCTGCGCCACTGCCTCGCCGGAGAAGAAGCTCCTGGTCATCGTCATTCAACATTTTGAATTCAACATTTGGTGCTTCCAATTTCAACATTTTCTCTGACAAGATTTTGATCGTCAAATGTTGAACCTGTTTACTAAAAAAGTTGAATTAATCATATTAAAATATTGAATATGCTTGCATAAGTTTGCATGGGATAATTGGATCAAAGTAGACTTTGAAGATGGATGCCTTATCTATCTTCCATGGTATATATAGGAAGTCCCCCTCCTTGCGTGTCTATGTATCGTTTGCAGGATATAGGCCTTGTTTGGATACTCCCTAGAAGATTCTAGAATGATCCTTGACCGGCCATTAGGGGTGTCAAACAAATGCAGTTTACAAAACCAACTCCAGAACCCTGAAGAATTTAATGAGGTCTTTGACCGTGTGATTAGAGGATGGTTACTGTAGCATTACTATAGCCAATCATCGATTAATTACCATCATTAGATTTATTACGAAAAGTTCCATCCATCCCTAAAAATATTTTTGCAAATAGATTTCATTTAGTACTTCATACGATTCTTTTCTCGGGAAACATAGATTCCTAGAATAATTAACCAAACACGGCCTAATTGCCATCTACGCGCGCACGGTGGGAGGCGTGAATTTAGCCTATTAGCGGTTTCGGCCTAGGATGCGGGCGTGTCTATACATCGCATTCTGCGATTTGAACCGGTTCTATCGCAAAAAGAAACGGGCGTGAGGCCGCGTTGCGCGCCAGGCTGGCGGGCGCGCGCGGACGGTGCGACGTGCGCGTCGGCGCAGCGAACTGCGAACGAACGGGGACGCCGGCCCATTAATCTTATTGGCCTGGAAACGTTAATTTTTTTTTTCATTCGCTTCTTCTTGTTCACATTTTTTGTTCTTTTCTCTCACGAGCTTTCATTTCACGGGCTTTCTTTCTTCTTTGTTTGTAAACATTTCAAACAAAGTGTCAAGTGAAAAAAAATGTTTGAAAACAATTCGCAATGTTCTGGATAGTTATCAGAAATGTTCAGAAAAATTGTTCCGAAACATTTCATAGTGTTTTTGTATACATATTCATATTTGTTTAGAAACATTTCAGATTGTTCTAGAATAAAATTTACATTTGTTTTGGAAACATTTCAAAGTGTTTTGGAACTTTTAGTTTGTTCCGAAACATTCGGATTTGTTTAGAAACACTATAGAGTATTCCGATTACATTTGTTTTGAAATATTTCAAACTGTTTCGTAACATTCTGACTTTTGTTTCTATTGTTCCGTTTTCATAGTGTTCCAAAACTTTCATTTTGTTTCGAAACATTCAGATTTGTTGAAAAACATTTCGAAGTGTTCTGAAATATTTACATCTGTCTTGGAAATATTTCAAAAGTTTTAGAGTGTTCCAAAACGTTTAGTTTGTTTAGAAGCATTCCTGAGTGTTTCGGAACATTTCAAATTTGTTTTGGAAATATTTCAAGTACCAAGCAATATTCTGCAGAAAAAAGAATAAAAAAGAGCAAATAAAATAGAAAGAAGTACATAATCATGTACGCACAAATTGACGACGAAAGCTTGAAACGACTTCTGCCTTACTGTTTGAATGCCAGCCTGCATTGGAAAAATATAGATTTTAATATAATACACTTGGGAAAAATAATAAAATTATTTTAATAAATCTATCAAAATGCGAAAACAACAAAATAGCAAATGAAAAAAAAATGTGAAAAGAAAGAAATAAAGAACAAACGAATGTGAAAAGAAAGAATAAAAAAAGAACAAATGAGCCATTGTGAGCAATCGTGAAAAGAACAAATGAGCGAATGAAAAAAAAGAAAGAAAGTGAAACTGGCCGATTCTAATAAGTACAGGCAAACAGCCAACTTGCCCAGGCGCCTGCACCCTACAGCGTCATCATGGCCGTGCGCCTGTACCTGCCTTCGGTCTGCGTTGCGCGTTGCCTGTTCTGCGACAGCTCGCATGCGGGTAGCACGCGCGATAAATAGAAATTCGCTAGGATGCGATAAGAATTTTTATTTTGTCACATGCAAGAGTGCAGAAGGTTGGGCGCGTGGGCTGACAGGCTTATTACATGGTCACATGCAAGAGTGGCAGAAGTCTGCAAGAGTGTAGAAGACTTTTGATTTTTTTTAATTTTTCTTTGCATACTATTTTGTCCGCCATGTATGCTTTGCTGGGTCGTAAAAGTGCGAAGAATTGAAGTGATTTTGTTCACTTGTGTGGACTAATTTATTCATTATATCTTCTTTGTCAACTAAATTATTCATTTGTGATGTTGATATATTTCTTCTCCATTTAAAATAATTTGTTTGCTTGTGGATCCCATTTGTTCAAATTTTAAGAATGATTTGTTCGTGCAATTAAATTATTTGTTCGATGACGTGAAAATAATTGTTTGTTCAATATAACCAAGTGTCCGCAGCGTTCAATGTTTTTGTTCACAATGTATTATTATTTGTGCATCATGTTTGACATTTTGTTTGCTTGTGGATCCCATTTGTTCAAACTTTAAGAATGATTTATTCGTGGTGTTAAATTATTTGTTTCATGCAAAGAAAATAATTGTTTGTTCAGTAGAACCAAGTGTTCGTAGCGTTCAATGTTTTTGTTCGCAGTATATTATTATTTGTGTATTATGTTTAATATTTTATTCTTATAAAATGGTCATCTTTGTCCTATTGTTCAAAAATTTTAAAAAAAACTTTAAAATATTATTTAAAAGCTATAGTTAACTGTGATCTTATTTATTATTTAAAAACAGAGCACTGTGGGTTTAGAAGATGATGGAGTGCATGAGCATGGGCTTCCCTGACTTCTCCTCGTGCACTCCATCCTCATCTCCATCGCCGCCCTCCTTCAGACGATGACAACGACCCCAATGGAAACCCTTGTCTTGGCTGCGGCAAGAGCCGCGAAGTCGGCTCGTGTCCACAATCGCACGCCGATCCACAGTGGATCTTTTCGAGCTGCGTCTTCTGGAATTGACTATTGCGTGCTGCAGCGCATGAGGCGGCCGGGCAAACGGCTGGCGTTGCCCAATGGCAAAAGAATCATCGAAAATTTTAACGAGGGCTTGGAGTTGTGGACCTAAAACTTTAAGGAGGGCTTGGCTGTAAGAGCAAGTATAATAGCTGGCTGCAAGCGGGCGAATGTCTACATAGAGCTGAGAGAAACGAGGAGAGAGAACGGAGCGAGCGTTTCACGATGCGCCGGCTGAAGCTTGTTGGGAAGCGCTACAACCCCTATTATTGGCTGATCAGTACTGCAGAGCATTGAATGGTGGTGGGGTCCGTCACAACATGCGCCATATCTTTCTGCCTTGCAGCCGGCAGCAAGCGGATCCATTAAATTCGCTCTAAGGATATGCACCGCAAACCCGGTGGGAGTGAAGTGAATTCCCAAGCCAGGAACCATCGGACGGTTGCCCGTTACGTTATGTTGTTGGATCCTCGGCATCCGACCAACGAGATCTGTATGCTTGACAATCATAGATGTGAATTCTCCCATGAGGAATGGCATAGTGAACATGTTTCCCAAAATATGATTCAAGCAATAAGGACAATCGGGTTTCTCACAGATATTTTTCAACTTCCAAAACTCTGCTTTAGATGATGTGTGGTTAATCCAAGTTGTTGTCCTAGGTCCCTGTACGACTCTGGTGAAGAATACCCCTCACAACAAACAAGCTAAAACATGTCGTCCATTTGTGTTTCAGAAAGTGACAAGCATTTCAAGCCATCTTTCGGAGACAACCCAAGTAGCTGGGTCAGTGTGTTGCCACCAGCTGAGGCTCCTTGTTTCCCGGAGCAAAAAAAAAAGCGATCATCATGTTGCAGTGTACTTCTGCACTGGTCAGGATTCTATTTATGATGTCGTGTGTTACGTACAATTACCATATGATTTATTTCAGTCGTAAATACTGTTCACCGACATTATAGAACAGTGCCAATCTTTATTCTTTACTAAAAGATAGAAGCATCTGATTATTGCGTTCCGCAGTGTATCATACTATCATAGCATAGATAGGTTCTAGCAGTTTTGATTATCAAGCTTGGATTGGACCCCAATCTTAATTCTACTATCGACCGGAGGTTTAGAAAGTCACGGTCGCTCAGCCATGCTTTCTGACCATTAGTTTCACCTATGCCCGCATAACGACATCCCCACATGGTGGGCCCCTCAGCGTTGTGTTTACTGTTTTAATTTCTATTTTTCCATCCCATCTTCCGTCTCCCTCTTCCGAGTTTATTTTGTTCTGCATATAATTTTTTATCCTAATTTTCTTCCATAACTTTTGATCGGCATCTTTTTCCTTCCAAATTTTTTCTCAACATTTATTCTTTGGAATTTTGATCATAATTTTTCTTCCAAAAAAATATTTCCAAATTTTATCCCTTTTCGAAAAGTTTTTCTCATAAGTTTTGTTATCATTTTTTCTTTCAAATATTTTCTGCAATCAACATTTTCTTTTATTTCTAAGTTTTTGTCTTCAAATAATGTTTCTGATATTTTTATTTCATAATTTTTATCACATTTTTTTCCAAAAATTTTCATCATAACTACTGCTACATTATATATATATATATTTGTCACAAAGTTTTTCTGAAATTATTTTTCATTTTTTCTCTTCTCCTACTTCTCTTTTCTCCATTCCGTTGATAAAAAAATTGCATAAATTTTTTCATTCCTTTTTTTTATACAAACTTCACTCACGCAGTACAGTTTCTTGCGTTTGTAAATAATGTGTTAGAACTTTATTGGAGTGAATTTTATCATGACACCTAGCGTGGGTTGGCGACCAACGCACCAGTTAGCTGGTGGCCGTAGCCGAAAGGAGAATGGGATCTGGGCCATCATTCTAGCGGAACGAGTGGAAAGATACTCCCTGGTTACTTCTTTGATTGGAAATCGACCGCACCGACCACAATTTACGGGTGACCGTAAATCAGCGACACCCGGCCGGATTGGACTGAGCTGCCAGACTCCAAATGAATGTCTTATTCTTGCAGTCACTTGCTAATCGAGAAGTTGCATTTTTTGCGATTTAGCTGGATGCTCGTTGCACCCCATTTACAATGTTGTATGTTGCTACTTTTTTTGGGAAATTAGTTTGAAACAAAATACTGCACTTCCACGGAGAAGGAATCTATATCATTGACGAGTAGGGTGAAACAGTGTGAAGATCGACACTGCCACCCAACCACTAGGCATCTCACTGTCAAGATTTTATTTTGTGAGCTGTGACTGTGACTGCAAATTGCTGCTGGATTAGGATTACTGTGCTGTGATTGCAAAGTTTATGGTCCGAGAGTCCAAGACGTGGATGAATGCATATGCACTAACTGGTATCAAGAACTAAACCAGATCCACATCCCATAGAGTCAAACCTAAAAGAATTATGTGGTGAAGTGTTGAAAGTTATCACCTGTGGTGTACCTTATAAATCACTGGAGCCTATTTCCTGAGAATATTTTTTTCTGTTTGGACCATAGCAATTTATAGAATTCAATTACTGAATGACCACAATGGGTAAGTTAATTAGCGAACCAATCCTTAAAATTTACACCATGAGCTCTTGCTTGGTTTATCTTCTCCAAAGGGAATTGGGAGGGATTGAGGAGGATTTTGACTTGTTGGGGATTTAATCTCTCCCAACCGCCACCAAAACGAACAAGCGCTAAATGTTTTAGAGATTAGGTATTGTGCCCGAAACTCTGTTTTAACTTTAAAGGATCAAGCCTCCGAATACCCGACGTGCAGAATAATCAGATATATGATTTCACACTCTATCCACTATGTACAACTATTTGTTCGTGTAACAAGCACATAGCAAACTTTTTTTTTTTTGCTTTTTGCTATTTGATTAGTATTTCAGCGTTATATCCAACCTCCGAGTCTCATGAAGTACATCATATAACCACTGCTGGCACATTTTTGCAGAGGGGCTTGATTAGTTTTTTTTAGAAAATGGATAAAGTTCCGAGGGGCTTGATTAGTTACTTTCTATAATGTTTTGCTTTTTTAAATGACAAAAATGCATTCATGAGTCATGAAGGTACCTACTGTTACGATAGTCGTCATAGTGAAAAAACATAAAAAAGGATATTTGTGTGAACTTCAACAGTATCTTGCTAAACTATTAGCCATTCTGCAATCTCCTCGACTGTTCCCTACAACTTCGAAGACTGCAAGTTCTCATCATGATCAATTACTGGTTACGTTTACCTGGAAATAGTTTCTGCACAGAAGAGATGCATGCACAAAATGCATCCCAGTCCCAAGTCCCAACCAAGTGTCCAAGCCTCTAGAGATCTTCAGTCATCTAGTATTATCTTTCACTGTACTAGGAACAATATACCATTGAGAATCTTGCAAACACAATTCAGTGAACACTGGATTTAATGTTCCCCTGCCTGGCCTAATTCATCATGCACACAAGCAAATGTCCAAACTGTGAATAGATAAAAGGTGATAAACAGGGCCATAAGTATAGACTGCATCCAGCCTATTGAGGAAAATGACAAGTGTTTCTAGGCCCCTCCCTGTCAATGGATCTTCCTCTGCAATTAGGCCACCAACAAGAGTTCAAGAAGCAGCATGATGAGGGGGCCCAAGTGCCCAATGCAAGGCCCCCAACATGCACCCAAGGCTATCAACTAGTAGTGTCCATAACACAGCATTCACATCTTGATGCAAACCATACATTAAGTTCATACATTCACAGTCCTTTTCCCCTTTATAGACTGACACATACAGCTCATTCAGGTAACATGCTGAACAAACATTTAAGGATTTTGTAGGAGGCAAGCACATAAACATAAGTACACAATATGCTCAATATACTCACTATGCTTTATTTTTTTTTTCAGGACACACTATGCTTGATATTGACCAGCCAACAGATCCTGACTCTCTCTATAACTCCAGCACCAAATCTGCATCCAGCCAGAGAGAAGAGATGTTCAGTCAGTGAAGTACAAGGCAGGCTGCACAGATACAGTAAAAACGAATTGATAGCTCCTGAAGATTCTTTGCCAATAACAGTATGGAAGTCTCCCTATCAAGACTGCATTTTGTGACTGCAAATTATTGGTGGGATTACGATGACATGCTGGGGTGTCGTTGCAAGGTCTATGGACCGGGAGTTCGAGACGTGGACGGATCAACATGCACTCACATTCAGCGTCGGTCCTGATCCAGTGGCCGCTCTTGCTGCTGTTGAGTCCCTCGTCGTCGTCGTCGTCGGTGGGAGAAGTGGCGCCACCGAAGGAGGCACGGTTGGCGCAGCAGCCGAACCCCGGCGCGCGCTGCTCCTTGCGGCACCTGAGCTTGGGTGACGCCGGCTCCGGCTCGTCGGCGCCACCGCTGCTGCTGCCACGCTTGCGGCACTTCTTGGTCAGGCTCCTCGCCAGCGCCGTGCTCTCAGGGTACACTTTCCTGTGGAAGATTTGAAGGATCTGCAAATGAGCAAAATGCATCCTTTTTTCAGAACTATTGCAGTGCCCGGCATTCCCATCATTTTGCAGAATTCAACAAAAAATAAAACCAACTAGTACATTTCATAATGGCATGCACCAATTATATGGACTGTCAATCAAGTGGTATCTGCAAAAGATTCTTCAAATAATTGTTAATAAAAAAGTTCTTCAGAGCTTATCTTAGAGGGGCTCATGTATGATTCATGTGCAGCATCACTATAGAGGAAGAGGCAAAAGGTTTGATGATAAAGATGTCGCGGAGCAAGGTCTAATTGTTCAATCGGAGGCTAAGGATAACATGACAAGTGCAATGAGCCATAAAGATAACAATGGACAGGAGATTGCAAACAAAATGCCGTGTCAACTCGCTACCCCCACTCCTAACAACGACTTGACTCCTAGCTGGTGTGCCAGATCTGTAACATAAGTCGACATTTCATCGAAAGATTGTCGATTAGGATATGACACCTCGAGCTCTAGAAAAATCTCTCTTGCCTATTTCCTGTTTTGGACATTGACATTATTGTTTCAACATGCACTTGATTGAAAATACAAGAACAATGTTGTGCCGTGAATGAACTAGTAGCTAATTCCTTTCAAAAGGAAATGGCCATCTAGTTGGTAAAAAGGACCTCAAGCAGGGGTGTGTGAGGGTAAACTAATTCGGTAGCGAAACTACTACTAATATTTCTATGACAAATATAAAGCTTCCCTTAAGTTTTAGTTGCAAGCTTTGTACAAAACTCAATTAAAAGAAAATGGAGCAAGAACTTTGCAAACGAGTAGGGTATTCACGTCAGTTGATTTATTACATGATAAAAATTGTAACTGTTTGGCACAAACCAAACAGACACAATGCATGTTTACAATTACTTTGAATCAAGTAATAAAAATGAAAAAAAGGTTGAATTAAGTTCAAGAATTTCTCCACAATTCCCTAACCAAAAACTTGAGAAATCGATCATACCTTCTGAAACTTGCTCTTGGTCACAGCTGCACTCGCTGGCGCTCCTTCACCGCCGGCGACTTTTCCATCCTTCACCCTCTTCTTCAATGTCTTGTGGCCGCCGCCGCCTTCTTTCCCTGATTTCCCGTCGCCCCTTTCTCCACCGGCGGTTGCATCCCCGCCGTCCTCGCCCTCCTCGACGGCGACGAGAGCCACCTTCTCTTCGGCGAAGCGCGTGCGCATGAACAGCTCGCCGAGCGAGGTGCGCCGGCCGCCGCCGTTGCTGTCCCGCGGCTGCTCCAGGCGCGACTCGACGTCGCTCACCGGGGAGCCGAACAGGAAGCCCTGCAGCGGGCAGTCCACGCCCATGGCGAAGCTCACCCGCGCCGACGCCACCAGGTCGCTGGCGGTGCCGCTGTTGCGGCCGCCGAGGACCTTCTCCAGCTCGGCGCTCACCACCATGAGGTCGTCCTCCGTCGTGGTGTCGTCGTCCTTCTCGGCGATGGCCTCGACGACCGCGGCGACAGCCTTCTCGACGACGACTGCGGCCTCTGCTGGCGGCGGCGGAGGGCAAGTGAATGTGGGCGTGACGGCGCCGTCGACATCGTCTTCCTCATCCACGTTGTCATCTTTGTCATCAGAGTCTGATTCGGCATCAACAACGTCGACGTCGTACTCATGGTCGTCTGCGTCTGTAGGAACCGCGACAGCAGCGATGCCTAGAGTGCCAATGGTGAGGAGGCCGCTGCCGCCGAAGGTGAAGAGGTCGGCGGCCGGCGGCGAGGGATGGTTGGTGGTGAAGGCGTCGTCGGCGAAGTATTCGTTGGCGGAGGCAAGGAAGGTGACGGGGTCCGGCGAAGCCAGCCCGGTGATGCAGTTGCAGGTCCCACCTGCAGTGACACAGTGAATTAGTATCGTTGTGTTTGCTAAGTTTTTTTTTTTACTTTCCTTTACTCTTCTTCTTGGGTAATTGTTGATATCTTAGAAATTGGAAATAGATGAGTTTCAAAATTTATGGAAATGTTCCGATCCTAGAAAAATTTACTGTACCTTAGAAAGGTAGAAGCGCGATATACAAATTTGGTTCGAATTTCTATGAAAAAAGAACAAATTTTGTTGAAACGCCTGTTATATATTTTGTTTGGTCACTGTGATGTCACAAGGTAGCATTCACCATTTCCATTTGGATTGATTATTCTGTACAGTACTGTTCACCTAGCTAGCATATCAGTGTGGGTCTTTACCTATGAAGATTATTCTAAATATCTGAATTTCAAACAGTATGATAACCATTATATCCTGAATTTTTTTCCATCTCAAACTAAACTACAAAAATGATATAAAAAAACGAGCAGTACCTATATATATCATTTCCAGGATACCTTCATATAGGACAATGTTGCTATAAAGAAATATTATCTAGAATATGATGGGGTTCCTGCTAGTGCTAGAGCTGCAAATTGTTGAGCTAGCTAGGCTTAAGCTGGAAAGGAATGGCATGTGGCATGTCCAGTCTAATGTGACAAACAGCAAAGTTCAAGGATTTCAGGGATCCATACTATTCAAACTTAGCATTATGAAATTGATACGTATGAGTTGTTGCTGACATGTGGGCCCCAGCAGGGAGTGAATTTTGCATGCACATGTGCCTGCTTGCCGGTGACAGTTCATAGCAATATGGTAAAACTAGCTTCTCCATATTTGCTGTGTTCGCTTGGCTTGTCAGCCAACCAGTCAGCAGTACTGTTCTCTCATACTAAATCAGCACCAGCCACCAGCTACCAGCCAGTCAACAGTACTGTTCTTTCGTAACAAATCAGCACCAGCCATCAGCCATAGACAAGCGAACACAGCGATTGTGGCCCATACAGTCCTAGACTCCTATGTACTATGTTGTCAGTTTAATATAAGAAGAACGTTTGTGCAAATAAAAAGAGCTGCTAGGAATGAAGAAATTAAATAGAGATCGACCAGGTAGATCGATGTACCTCCACCGTTGTTGAACTCTTTGAACACATCATTACTATTCTGTCGTAATTTCCGGTGCATCCACCCCAGGAGCTGATCACACATGCATAAAGAATCTCACAAAAGGTTGATTGTATTTTGCCGTATATATACCAATCGATCTGTTGTTTCTCTAACAACTGTATAATGCTGTCGTCAGATTATACAGAGTTTGATTTGTCGTAGTGTCAGTAGCAAATCAAACTTGAACAGTTAGATTCAGAGTTGTGCTCCTCTTTGGAGATCGGTGAGGACAATTACAGAAGAACAGATGCAAACTTGCTACATTGATCTGATGTATTTATCGAAAAGCCAACACAAGCAAATAGCTCAAGAGAGAATTGAACCATATTCATGGAGGCAGAAATTACTACTTTCCAAATGAAAATCATAATTCGAGAACCATAACTGAATAATCAGGCAAGAAGGAGATGAATAGCCGGAAGATGATGATGAAGAGCAAGGTAGGGACTGACCTTCATCTTGGAGAGGCTTGTCTAAGCCGGGAGCTGGAGCCGGACGAGGCATTAATAGAAGATGAAGATGGAAGCCGCCAGAGGCAGAACAGGCGGACTGCAGCTGCAGGAGTGATCCATCAGTCGGCAGATCAGAACATGGGGAAGACAACAAACGGTCGAGTAGGGGGAAGGTCCCATGTAAGCCACAACCTGCACAACCCTACCTTGTGGCCTTTCGCAAAAATAAAAAACTACCTTGTAGCCTTGTGTATGACCTCTCAAAATAAATGCTTGCTTTTTTTAAAAAAACGAAACCTTAACTTACCGAGGGTGTTTGGTTTGAGGAATGGAACGACTGTACTGAACAAGACGCGTCTCGCATCTCCCATAAACATACAAATATCTAGTGGAAATAAGAAATAATATTTCTATCATGCCAAATGTGGAGATAATCTCATAATAAAGACGGCTAATTTGGTGCCTAAAACCAAAGAGCCTTTATAATGACTCCATTGTGTAGTTTGGTACACGTCCACAAGAGCATGTCCCACGTACTGCAACCTCTGTGTCCGTGGTCACTTCACACCTTCAAATCAGCAGGTGTGCGCAGCGGTACTCCTCTACTTTCCCTGCCTGCTTTTCTTCATCTGATTAATCATTCAATTCATCACTCATCATTTAACAAAAGCAGTTGTGGTGGCTGGTAACGTGTACTTGCAAATTCAATAGGATCTAACCGTACAAAAAACCTTTATAATGAATGTGAGATGGTGATTGAACAACTGAACTGAGAGCATCAAGAAAACTAGAGCTAAATCGACGGATCCTAATTCCTCCGTGAGTATATAGGGACAGATATGTCGCAACAAAAAACAGCTGATCGAGCGAGGAAAATAGCCATTGACACTGATAGAAAAAGGGGCATTCGTCCCTGGTGTTTGTACCGGCGGTATTTTCAGCCGATACTAACATATGATTTTAGTATCGATCGTATACAAATGTACCTCAAAGAGCATTTAGTACCGGCTAAGAGTATAAAACACAGGTCCTCCGACTCCCAGGAGGTAATTTAGTACCGGTTGATGGCTCCAACCAGTACTAAATTGCATAGATAAAATTTAGTAACAGCTAGTGGCTCCAACCGGTACATAAGTTCTCAAATTAGTACCGGATGGAGAAACAGCCCGGTACTAACATCAACCGCACCGACAGTCCATACATGTTTTATCTCCTCCTCTCCCACCAGCCTTATCCACCAGCGCCATTATCTCCTCCTCTCCCGCTCCTTCCTCCCACCCTCCTCTCTCTTCCCTCTCCTCTTTCACTACCGAAGGCCCTCGATCCGGCCACGGAAGGTGCGGGATGACGGGGAGCGCGGGGCCGCCAGGGCATAGGGGTGGCGTGGAGGCCTTCCTCGGCCGGCGCCGGCGCCTGGGCGGCATGGAGGCCGCCGACCACCAAGGTCGCGGCACTGCTGGCCACCGCCGGCGCGCGGGCGGCGCGGAGGGCCACCAAGGGAGCGGGGCCGCCGGTGTATGGGGGCCTTCTTCCCCGGCCGCCGCCGGTGCACGGGTCACGCGGAGGCCGCTGGCCACCAAGGACGCGGCACCGCCAGCCACCGCCGGTGCGCGGGTGGCGCGGAGGCCGCCGGCCACCAAGGGAGAGGGGCCGCCGACGCGCGGGGACCTTCCCCGGCTGCCAAGGAGCAGAGGGCGGCGCGAGGGGGGCCTTCCCCGGCGGCCGCCGGCGCGCGGGGGGCACGGAGGCCGTCCTCGGCTGCCGCCGGCCTGCGATGGATGCGGAGGCTGCCTGCCAGCAAGGGCACGCAAGGGGCTCCATGTGATTATGTGATTGTGAATTTTTTTTATTGTTGTGAAACTCTGACTTGTTCGTGAAATCTGTGATTGTGGTTCATGTATTCTCGTGAAATTCATAAGTTCATGTGAAATCTATAACTAGTTCATGTGATTGTGAATTTTTTGTGATTCATATGATTGTGAATGCGATGTGATTGTGAATGCAGTGGCGGCCGGCGCCGTGTCGAAAAGAAAAGGAAAAGAATGTGAGAAAAGAAAAGAAAAAGAAAAAAGCTACTCTTGATGTGGTGAGCAGTTTAGTACCGATCGGTGTTACCAACTGGTACTAAATACTCCATTTAATACCGGTCGCTCCGACCGGTACTAAATGCATCAGCATTTAGTACCGACGGGCCGGTACCGGGCGGGAAACCAGTACTAACCGGGGGTTCCCGCCCGGTACTAGTGTGGAGTTTTCTAGCAGTGTGAGCTATCCTAAACGCCAATAAGCTTTTAGCAAATATGGATGGGTAAAGATGGCATGCTGGACTCATGTACCGAACGACACAACACGGTGTATATATTACCGAGTCAAAATCAGGTATTTGAATACATACCAATTAATTGTACTATTTGGTTAAAGTACTCCCTCCATTCAAAATTATTAGTTGTTTAGACTCTTATAGATACATTGATTTTAATATACAGCTAGATATGATATATATCTAGTGATGGTGGGTGATTGCCGCTGGCAGGGATTCAAGGGAACCCTGTTTAGAGATTCGGCCAGGGGTATAAACCGCGCAAAGATCTCCCTTACGGAAGCGAGTGGAGATGGTGGTTTTTAGACAGGTTCAGGCCGTCCGGAGGCATAATACCTTACGTCCTGTGTGTGTTCTGTGTGTGTTGTGATTGGTTTTTTGCTCATCCCGAGTTGGACAGCCCAAACCCGGAATGTATGAGTTAGGTACCCAAAGAGCCGTCCCTTTACATGTCCTGGGACCTTTCTATTTATAGACTATAACTGCCTTCTCTGCACCTATCTAACTTGTGTGAACGCACCCTTTACATGGCGGGCGCCATTTTCCAGGCCGCCCTGTTGTCAGGCGAGCAGACGGCTTGTTGGGCCTGCTGTATCAGACCTTGGGGGACCCATCGGTGTCAGGGGCAATCCGGGGATGCCCTTGGTGAGGGTCCACAACTGCACTCGGCTGACGTCGTCAGTTGACGTGGTTGGTGGGCTCCCTCTTCCTTAATCGCGCATTGATCCGGGGTTATGGGTACGCCGTTCTCATTACGCTGACATCTAGATGCATAGCAAAAATTATGCATCTTAAAAAGTCAAACGATTAATGATTTGGAACGGATTCACTAATTAGTCTTAATATTATAAACAGTTGTTTCTATGACCGAAACCGTGGTTTAAACAGAATACAATTATTTCACCCAAATAATTACAAAAGAGTGATGTGTTTCCCTTTCCAAAATCTACGCGTGCGATACCACAACTAAAAAAGGGTTATTAAACATAACATTGGGAGGAAATGAGTCAGTTTGATTCCCTAATAACTGTGAGGGATGTCTGGTGTTTGACATCAATGACAAATCAATGAATCAAACCCCTAGACTATCGTTTAGTTATCAAGATTGTGTCCCACCATTGATAAATATAAGGATTTCTAAGTTTATCCAAAATCAAACTGTTCAAAATTTGACCAATTTTTTAAGAAATAGTATTCACATCTACCCCCACCAAATAAGTAAAAAAAATAAGAATATATATAATATGAGAAAAACCATAATTGACACTGCAGAAAATTGAGGCTTCCTTATTTGAAATGAAAATTTCAACTTCCTTATTTAGTGATAGGACGAATTTTCATTCTTTCTTTAACACTCCCGTCCATTCCACAAGCTAACTTACATGGATCCCACGCCTCCCACCCGCTCCCTCCTATTTTCTTGATCCAAACAACCTTCAAATTATGACAAAAAATTATGAAACTTTTTTTAGTGATAAAAGAAATGGAAGTGAACCCATTTTGCATAAAAACATATAAGTGGTATTTAAAATTTTAACATAAAGTTCACCAAAATAAGCTACTTTTGAAGGCTACATAGATTTTTAAGTCACTAAAATACTACTTGAATATTAAGAAAAAATAAGTACTATATCTATTGTGGAATGAAGTAATTACAAACCATTTTTATATCACAAATTACATACAGAGTTTAGAAGTTCTTTCACAAAAAATTTGAAATTCTTTCATATAAACAAAATTTTGAAACAACATCAAAATTCTCTAAGTAACTTGTTGTATAAAATAGTTTTACAAATTTTTTATACCTTGATAGGAAAGTTAGGAATTTTTCCACAATTTATTAAACCAATCTTTTACTCTGAAAAATATCATAATCTTTAAACATAGCCTATTTTGGTGATTTCTAGTTTTAGGATTTATATTGCTGCATATGTGTTTTATAGAAAAATGTTTTCACCTACATATGAATTTTTGAGGTGATTGGAGATTCATTTATCAAGAAATAGAAAGGAGAATCCACAGGTTATTGTCCACATTAGTTAACTGATGGAATGGATTGAAGTGTCAAACAAGAAAAATAAAATTTACCTATGTTAAATAGGGAAGTCTATACTTTTTCAATATAAAATAGGAAATTCGTCATATATATATATAATCCGTAGCAATGTACAGACACTATGTTAGTTTACAGAAAAGACTAATAATATTTTATATACCAATTAAGTATCGTTATATCTATTACAAATATATATATACACACACACACACATAATATCAACAACTTTATGTTCATTCACTCCGTGTACATGCCATGTTGTGATCATGCGAGGTATTAATTGTCCAGGATCCGATTTGGATTTCGATTGATTTGTCCAACTTCCAATTATGATTCCGATTCATTTGTCCGGACTTCAATTAGGATTTCGGTTGACGAAAGACTAGTCGGACTCGCATACGGGGTGAACTAAGGTCTTCTCAATGACACAAGATGGACCAAACCGAAATTTGAGGTGGAAACCTTACTCACTTTAGAAATATATATAAATTTAGCCCCAATAACAACATCCATGAGCAATTCATCGAGAGGAGTATAACAGGTCGACACCTACAGGGAGGACGCACATCACGGCCATTGTCACTGCTGCCAGTGTGACACATATTGTTGAGAAGGAGAGCGACGGGTTATTGAGAGATTGCGCAACTAGCAGGACATAGATGCTCGCCAATTATTCTGTTGCCTAAATGGTGTCGGTTTAGAACCGGTGGGGACGAGGGTTAAATATATCTTCAACCTAGTTTAGAATCTAGGGGTTTTGACATACAATCTATATATCTCGTTACGTCTCATTGTTAATCTGGTTGGTACGGCTTTATTTGGACATTTTCTGTTGACCAATAAGGGGTCCATGGTATCGGAATCATACATACGTGTGTACGCATAGACAAGGGTCCCAAATACTGGGTGCGGCACCATGCTGCCACCAGTCAATATCACATGTATTCCTGTGTGGGTATAGTATATGCAGACAGCCGGGTACGGCCTCCTGCCCCCCACCCACCGCCCCCCAACGCACAAAGAGCCGATCGAGAAGAGGGCCGGGGCCCATGTGTCTACCAAATAACCAGCGATAATGTAATATGCGTACTGTACTCTAGATTCTAGAACGTGGCCACTGGCCAAATTATTGGCCACCCTGTTTTGAGCTACTAGGATACATGGTTATCGATCCATGTGTCTCTGTGCGCCTGTGGAAGAGTGTAAACCCCATTAGACCCGTAGATGCGATCACTGGGTTATTATTGATCGTCGACTTACAGGTCGAGTGACTACCACTGCACCAAAATATAATGGAAAAAAATCATTTTTTACCATCCAACTATTCACTACTTGGCCGTGTACCTAAGAGGTTTTGCCGTGTGCTTGAGGCACACAGTGAAGTCTCAGAATCCGGTAGTGATTGCCCGAGTTTGATTTTGGCTATGCAACTCCAAACCGAGTATACTTGACCATCAAACTATTAAAACCATTCATATTTGACCATTCGACTGTTTTGAAAGTTGGTTTCGCTAACGTGGATGACACGTGGCAGAGGGGCCCACATGTCAGCCCATTTTCCTCTCTTATCTCTCATCTCTCTGTTTCTTCTCTCTCTTCGAGCCCCCTGCTTGCGGCTCCCGGCGGCGCGGCGCGACGGGCAGAGCCGGGCTCCTCCCCGGCAGCAGCCCACTCTCCTCCTCCAATATATCACTCGCGGCCGTGTGGCGAGTGGGCGGGCCCTATGCCCTCCCCAGCGAACCTCGGCTGCGGCTCCTAGCGTGCAGACTCCCGGCGGCACGGTGGGCGGAGGAACCCAACGGCGGCCGGGCAGGCGGGACGGCGGGGTAGCGGGGCTGGCCCGTGGCCAAGGTAGCCCGGCAGGGTTGGCGCGCGCGGCGGCGTGGCCCTTACAGGGGCGGTCTGCAATGGTGCGGCTGGCCGGCGCCATGTTCCTACGGTGGCGGTGCGGGGAGCGGCAGGGAAAGAGGTTGGGGTGGTTGAGGAGGATGCGATGAAGCTCACTGCATGCTCAGTTCGTGCGAAGGAAGGCTGGAAGATGGAGGTCGACGCGCAGGGTGGAACTTCGAGCGGCCAACAATGGTGGACGGCAGTGGGGGAGCTGATCCCGGCCGAGAAAGAGGTTGGCCGGGCCCGTGGATGTTCGGCGGAGGTGGAGGACGAATTGAGGCTCTTGGCAGGCAGAATCGAAGAGGGAGGGTGGGGATGGCAGGCACGGCGCCGGCCGTTCGCTCTGCTCCACCCGAGCTGGAGGAGGAAGAAGAGAGGGGGCTTGGGATCGGAATAGGGCGCTGGGGAGAGGATAAGGTCGCGCTCGCTGTGAGCGATGCGTGGAGATTGCCGGAGCTGTGCCGACGAGGGCGAGTATGCAGCACGGTGCTCCAACAGCGAGGCCAACGACAGCTGCGTGGTGGTCCGATGGCCGGGAGAGAGGAGAGAGAGGGGAAGTAAGAGAGAAATAGGAGAGAGATAAAAAAATAAGCTGGCAAGGGGACCCCACCGTCATGTGTCATCCATATTACCAAAACCATACTTGGATAGTCATGGATACTAGGTTTTGGAGTTGGACAGCCAAAATCAAACTCAAGCAATAGTTGGGTGGCCAAAAATGGACTTTTTCCAAATATACTTGGGGAAATGATCCCTTGTAGCTAGCCACCAAGCGAAATCCGCTAAGAATAGAGAGTTAGGGAAATTCAATTATCTTGGCTGACAGTCGCCAAGATCATTTTTTTGAAAAATTCAATTATCTTGACTGCCCACCGCCAAGGACTAAATCAAAATTGCAAGCATGCCAAGAAAATATTACAACCGTCAAGGATATAACTGTACTAAAAGGTATAAGCACTCATTATCTAACAAGCCGGCTCGGCTCAGATCCTTAAGGTAATGAGCAGAAAAGTTAGCTCGGCTTAGCTTAGCTCGATCGAGCTCGCGAGCTAGTGAAGTGATAATTGCTTACATAGATCACTATGTAAGAAATGCCCTAAGATGACGTTCACAAAGGTGACACGTTGTTGTTGCGTGTCACCTTTGTTATATGGGTGATGCGTGAAGATTATGCATATCACCTTTGATCCTTTGGGGCCGGCCTCTCTAAAATGTTGCCCGTCATCTTTGTTATGACATAGGTGACGTGCAACATCAAAGTACATCACCTTTATTATAAGTGACGGACCATATTTATGGTCGGTCACCTATAAATTTCATATTAGTGACGGGCAATATTAAAGTACGCCACCTATAAGGTTAGTGTAGGTGACGGCTTTGACAAGACAAAGGTGATGGGCAACATCAAAACGCGTCACCTTTGTGATGACATAGGTGACGTGCAACATCAAGGCGCGCCACCTTTATGACTTTTTATAATATTTGAACATGCGATTTTTGAAAAATTCAAATGGTCTCAGATTAAAAAATAATCTATACAAAAGTTGTAGGTCTCAACCAGACCTACAACTTTGTAGTTGAATATTTTTGAAGTAGAGATTGTCTTGGCACCTAAATACATGGTTTAAATTTTAAAAGTCAAATTTTCAAAATGTTCAAATGACCTTAGATGGAAAAATAGTGTATATGAAATTTGTAGGTCCCGACCACATCTACAACTTTATAATTGAAAAAAAATTCATTTGAGATTGTTATACCTGTGAAATGAATTATATAAGACATTTGAAAGTGACTAGGTTCATGCCCGTGCGTTGCTACGGGCAATATAAAATATTCACAACAATACATATATCATAGGCAACTAAAAATATTATAAGTCGATTGATATCAACATGTAAGCAAAATAATCAACAACGCCAAAATACATACAACTAAAATGCATGCCTTTGCGTTGCTACGGATAAAACAAATGTAGAACCTTATCAATGTTATTTACTCATCAATCATTAAAATTGAGCTTTAACTGTATTGAACCTATTGGATCATGTAGATTTTGTATAACTGAAACAAACAAACAAATAGGGATCTCAGGTTAGTTACAGTAAAATACCGTTAGACTTAACTTCGAACACTGATCTAGAAAACCATATGGACATGAACCACAGTTTAGTTATTCAATGTGCCGAATTAGGCCAGCACTTTCCTGAAAAAAAATGCAAAAGCAGAAGCCATTTTCTCTCCACTGCCATTAAAAAATATTTTTGAAACACCAATAGAGTCGGCTTGGAACATTGATAAAAAAATGTATTAAACTAAGAAACCTTCTTGACAACATGATGAACAAATGCACAAAGACCACTGCTGAAATATTTAATGAGTCACAATTGAGGCGTTGGATGAACAAACTAATTATCTCATCATCCATATGTATTCAGAACTACATACATGATATAGTTTTTTTTTCCTTCTTTTCTTCATGTGCATCCAACAATAATTTGGTACGCACAGAAAATAAGAAAGACATATGATCAAAGGACAAATAATATAGTGATGAGCAGCACTTGTGTTTTTTTTTTGGAATCAGCGGCATATAATTAAATAAATACTAAGGCCAGTCTCAATGGGGATTTCATGGAGAGTTTCATGATATTTAATTCTATACCACATCATCAATTTTGTTGACATGACAAGGGAGTTTCATGGGATGAGAGAGGAGTTTCATCCCCATAAAACTCACCTGGTACAATTATCTAATTCATAATTTTGAGTTTCAGAGGAGCACATTAAATATGCCAACGGAGTAGAAACAAATAACCAACTGTACTTGTCTGTTCTGTATATGGGCCAGTAGAATTGAACATCTCCAGCCCAACATGTTCTTCCTTTTCCTATATAATTACCAAAAACAGATCAAGTAGGCAGGCAGATCAAACTCTTGGGCCATCAGGCAGGCTGTAAGCAAGTAATGCTGTAAAAAGAGAACAGAAATTTTGGAAAATTGCATGCCGTATATACTGATCACGAAGACCACAACTTAAGTATTTAATGAGCCAAATTTTGGAAAGCAATTTTTCATGTGTATATGATATGTGAATTCTTTTCACATTGTACCGTGCATCCTCTATAAAGGCAAATATTATTGTTCAGCTACAGCAAATCCCATCTATACAAATAAAACAGAGCAACCCAGATGTCAGTGATAGTGGTAAACCGTTATTTCAGCATAAAGGAGAGAATATAACAGCGTTCAACAAACTAATATGGTCTTTAAAGAGTTTTACAAGTATGTAACAAGAAAATCAGAATTTAGAAGCTCATATTTTTCACAAGGGAGTTGGGAATACCTTATGAAGCACGCCAGCTAAGCTCCATGGCTAAAATAGTTCTTACCTGCATTCCATTGCATGGTTTCATTAGTACTGCATGACAGAATTACCGGATAAGAAGATGTAAAAAGAAGGAAAAGTAAATTGATATGTCGAGATATCAATAAAATTCAGAGTTATCTCTAAATCCTGATATTTAGATCTAATCATGAAAAGCACATGGCAATCTTAAAATCATTCCAATTGCAGTGAGATATACAACCTACCAGCAAGCACATAGCAATACAAAAAAGCACATGACATGTATTTAGACCATGCGAAACAGTGTACTACGCAATGGTAATTCATCAATTGGTTCAGTAACAGATCGACGACGGTCACAGAATAGCCATGGCAAAGACTATGAAGCAACTAAAAGGAATGTAGGGCGGAGGCCGCGGGGCGGCATTTGGCGGCGCCGGCATTTGGTGCCGTCACCCGGGCGTCGCGGATCCACAGCACACATCGCCGCGGATCCGCCCGTCTGGATCTGCGCGGCACGGCGGCGGGGCGGCGTGAGTCGCGTGCGCGTCGGGGGTGTCGGCGGTGCGCGCGTCCGCAGCGGCAGTAGTCACGGCGGGGCGATTGTGGATCCGCGGCGAGCGGCGGGAGTTGCCAGCGGTAGTACGGAATCGCAACGCGCGCATCCGCGGCGGCGGCAGCAACATCCCGGCGGGATGGTCGCGGATCCTCAACGCATGTGTCGCCCGGGCATCGCAGATCCACAAGCACACATCGCCGGAGCGGCGGTGGCCCCGTTGTGGGGCGATGTCGAGTGGAGGAGGCGGGGCGGCATGCAGTAGGGTTTCCGGTTCGGGTGGGGGACGCAAGATCGGAGAGGGCGGTGGGCGGATTGACGCCGCGGCGGCGGCTTAGGCATCGCCGTGCCGCGAGTCTGCCAGCATCGATGTGAGGTGGCTGGTCGATCTGGGTGTGGTGGGGATGCCGCCGGCCAACGCTCGAGGCGATGCGGATAGGGAGGGGAGGGGCGGGGGCGGCCAAAGGAGGGTGAAGGGTTTGGGGGCCGCGGTGGCGGCTGGAGCGTGGAGAGAGGGCGTGCGGGTCGGGGGAGGTGCGAGAGTAGCTCAGATCGCTCCTCGAGGATCTGCGACCGCTCAAGGCTGAACCAAGGGCGAAGGGATCGCACCAGGGGAAGGACGACGAAAGAAAAAACGTCCCTCTTACTGAATTTTTAGTAGTAGAGATAATGTTAGATCCGAGACAGTGAGACTGCGCGGTTTTTTTTATTTTTTTTTATTTTTTATTTTTTATTTTTATTTTTTACACAAATATATTTTCGATTTGGAAATTTACAGGAATATACCCCGGCCGCCCGGCTGCCGGGCGGCAGGGGTTTTTGTGAAAAACTTTTCGCGGAGAAAATTGCTCGGAGGTCCCTGGGGGCCGGTCGCCCGGCAGCGGGGTGGCCGGTCCCCCCATGCCGCCCGGCAGCGGGGCGGCCAGCCCTGGCCGCCCGGCTGCAGGGCGAACGGATCTCCCACCCTTATATAAGGGTTGGCTGGCCCCCCACCCCTCATTTGCATAACTAAAATTCCAGAAACCAAGAAAAAAGAGGGAGGGAGGGACAGAGGCGAAGCCCTGCCAGATTTTCGAGCCGGCGACTGTAGGTAACCAAAATTCTTCTACACTTTACTAATAGATTATGTTATAATTATTTTTGTTGAAATAGTAGATTAGCAATCAATTTAATATCATAATTGTGTGTCCAGATATGTCGAGCAAGCTTCGTTTTCAAGTTCATTATGGTGACAGATATATTTCTCATGATGCGTATGGAGTAGATCTATCAGCTTTTCAACGAAGAGAGTGCGGAATAGATAAACCCTTAGATAGGAGTTTTGGTTCCATACGCAAATGGCTTCACGAGATATTCAATGTGAATCCAAAGACTCATTTCCTAACCGTTCAGACTGTGACGAATTAGGGAACTGAAGGGGATTTCTGGGAGTTGATGCTTATAGCAAACACCGAAGAATGGCGGACTTACATGCAAGCAGCTCTTGACCGCGGGTGGCCTCTTGCAATACTAATTCAGATTCACCAGAAGGCAGCCCATTTCGGTGAAGGGTCAACAAGTACATCATCTCATATGAACTAAGCAGTGGAACAAGAAAATGAAGATCAGAACATGCATGTCACAGAACCTGAGCCGCAAGATATGGCTGATTAGGTAGGAGAAAAGGAATATCAGAACGTACATGTCATTCAACCTGAGCCGCAAGGTTTAGCTGATGAGGGGGAGCAGATACTTGGAATAGTGGAAGCTGTACAGAATGAAGACCAAGAGGCTCGAATGATGGAAGAATGTGGGGACTCATCAGACGATGAGGACTACTCGTTGCTAGGTGAATGGTGAGATAAGGATTTTGGAAATCTAGTGATGCAGGATATTAGGAGTAATGAGTACGAATACAGAGAGAATGAGGTTGTGCAGGGGGCAAAGTATCCTAGCATTGAAACTGTGAAAGATGCTGTGAAGCTTTGGGCTATATCGTTGAGGAAGGAATTCAGAGTTGTGAAGTCTAGCAACAAAGAATATGAGGTGAAGTGTGTCAATGGCGACTGTACATGGCGAGTACATGCCTACAAGGGCAAACACTGGGAGTGTTCAATTGTTACACCACATACATGTAGATTAACTGTTGTTGCGCAAACTCACCATAACATCACATCCACTTTCGTGGCCAAGAAGATGTATGGGGTGATTCTGGACAAAATTGATTATGAGCCAAAATTGATAATTAGGGACATCGACGACCGTTTTCAATACAAAATCAGCTATGCAAAGGTTTGGCGGGCAAAACAAAAGGTGTTTGAGATGAGATTCGGCACATATGAGGCATCATATGATAACCTGCCTCACATGCTGTCAGCAATTGTGTAGAGAAATCCTGAAAGCGTGGCTGATACCTACATTGTACCGAGTTTAGATGGGGGACCTGGGTTTCTGCTTCGTGCTTTCTTCTGCCTTGGTGCATGTGTGAGGGCATTTATGTATTGTCTTCCTGTTCTATGTATTGACGGCACATTCTTGACAGGAAGATATAAGGGGACAATACTGATAGCGATTGGAGTTGATTGCAACAAGCAGGTGGTTCCCATCGCCTTTGCTTTTGTTGAGAATGAGAACACAGAGAGCTGGTACTGGTTCCTTGAACGTGTGAAGATTCACGTTGTTGCTGGAAGGCCTGATGTTTGCCTCATCAGTGACAGACATGCTGGTTTGCTCTATGGCCAGATGTTGTGAGTAGGTGGTGCATAAGGCATATGTGTGCAAACTTTTATGAGCGCTTCAAGAATAAGGAACTTATGAATTTATTCAAGAGATTGTGCACTCAGAATCAACAGCGGAAGTTTGATGCATTGTGGCAGGTGCTAGATAACATGTACGCCGAGGTGTTAAAGGAACATGCCTCAACTTCCAGCCGGAGACGTTCCGGCGGCAGACCTTTCACACAGTGGATTAAGGATGCACCTAAGGAGAACTGGTCAATTCTATACGACACTGGTGGTCGTCGATATGGGATCGAGACAACCAACCACGCAGAGTGTTACAATATGGTAATGCGACATGTTCTTGGATTTCCTCTTGTTGGTATAGTTGAGTTCATCATGTACGGATGCACAAGGTACTTCAGAGAGCGGTACCAGGCAGCTGCTGTCTTACTTAATGATCCAGGAGTGATTTTTTGTTTCACAATATTACAGAAAAGAAATCATTGTGCACACTTGGGGCCATGAGATATATGGCATAGGCAGTGTGGCGGAACCACCCAAAACTACTGGGCCCGGGTGTACTGATCTTTGTTGCTAAGCAACTCTGACCCAATTTGGCACTCACCGGTAGTTCCTCTAGTGAAGCCTCGATTAGAGCCACGCTATTCCAGGATCAGCAGACAACACTCACACGAAGGTGAGCCCAGAGATTACAACACAAAACATTTCATACATTTCAGAGTGATTGCAGCGGAAGAAATTTATTACAAACCGGGTTCGGTATAGTAAAGTACTACAGAGTTCCATCTACTCAAATTATTCAAGTCTCATTGTTCAGCGGAAGCAGTAAAAGATAACTAGTGAGATAACGTGACGCATCGATAAAGCCCGTACGAAAGCGTCACTCAGCAGGAGGGCGATCAGCACCCGCTGAAGGACCATCCCACTCAACAGACCAACCCGGAGGCAAGGTACACGGCCAAGTAAGGCTTGCAAACAGATCCTCGAAGTTAGTTCCTGAAAAACAGTGCCACAAGCAAGGCTGAGTATACTAATACTCAGCAAGACTGACCCGTCTCCAGATAGAACATAGTCCGATAACTAGACATGCAAGGCTTTTTGGTTGGTGGGGTTTGTTTTGCCAAAATGCCACTAAATGTTGATCCTTACTTTCAGGTTTTACTTAGCCATGTTCTAGTTGGATTAACCATTCTAAATTTGCAACTAACTCTACACAAACATGGTAGAGCAACCATTTAATCAGCCAGCAGTATTATCATCATCATGTTCCACTTGTTACTCTGTGTGACCGAAAACATTAAGCAATCTCATGCCGTGAGAGGCGGACGATTCTGAATCGAATTTCAACCTGGCCAGGGGAACCTAGACCACACGCATGGGGATTGACTTCCCTCCCGCCCACGCTAAAGTTCCCCTTTCTTTCCAGTCCGTGGATCCGGGGCACCCTCCCCGACTATAGAGTCCGACCACTCTGCACCCGTACGTCGCGACAAAATATAAACCCTACTTCTACCAGGAGGGTGCGAGATCGTTCCACTCGCCGGTCCAATCAGGTACTTAAGCTTACCGATTACCATATTTCTCGGCATGTGGCTAGTACTTTCAAATGCTTAACGAAATGAGCCACACACCGCGACCTTAACCATTTTTGACTACACCAGCGGGGTATCACAACTACACAACCCCGCCCGTTGTCCTTACATTACAACCGGAATTAAAGTCAGTACAACTCCTATTTGCTCACGAGGGGCAGAAAACCACTCGACTTCTACCGTACCTATTTAGCACGGCAACTAGTCGATAAAAAGATCCGGTATCAAACATAGGTTCCTAGGGATCATGCGTCTAAGGGTTTCGATCAACGCCTAGAAAACTTAAATGCAGAAAACAAAAGATTACAATACATTAATAAATAGATAGCTGAAAGATAATTCGGAAAATAGTGGGATTATGCTCCAGGGCTTGCCTTCTTGGGCACTGTCAGGCAGAAAAGCCTCTGGGGCTTGGCCCAGGTCTTGAGACAAGTCAGTATAGTTCAAAGAGACCTCCTGATCCACACGAGAGTCCGTGGGCACCAACTCGTAGTCACCGTCCGCGAGATTGACCGCTTCTATATGCAATGCCAGATTATGAGTTATTCATGGATAATGATTTCTTTCCTTCACGATAAAGTTGTAGTTCAACAAAAGTTACTTTAATGATGATTTCAACATTTCGTTTCATGGGCAGTCATTTATAGAGTAGTAAACATAACTACGTTTCTTCATGAATGAGTGGGGGTTTGGTTTGCATTTCCAACATTAGAACATAGCATGCTTTCATTATTTCATAACAACAAAACTACTAATGAGCTAGTGCTGGAAAAACTAAAACAACACAGATTTCACTCAAGTATTTATGGTATAATTTCCAGCCTCTAACCATAAAGCATTTACCACAACTATTCATGCAAGTGGATTACTCTAGTTGCTTCACCTTTTTGCACAGAACATTTAACATGGGTTTTGGTGCTACCAATTTTATGGAAGCATCTACTCGGCACTGAAATTTTTCCAGATTTTATTCCCTTATACAGTAGTGGTGACAAAAAGAATAAAAACAGCAAGCCATTAACCAAGATTAATTCTACAGAGAGTTTTACTAGGGATATGGTTCTCAAATTTTTATCAGAGTCTAATCATGAGCTAAACACACTCCAAAAAAATTATCGAGCTTTATAACCACCAGATAAATTAGTTATGCATTTAACTTAACATGAATTAGCATAAATTTCTCAAGGTGCATTTAATCAGTACTGCATATGAACTTTTTATTACAGATAGAATATACTCTAAACAAGATTATGTCCAAAAATTAGGATCAGTTATGGTGTAGATTACTCAGAACAAAAACAGTAAACCTAGTCCTAAGATGCTAAGCATGATTATTCGCCAAAGCAAAACTCATTAACTGCAGCTAAAAATTTTTAGGCAGGATCAAAGAGCCAAAAAGAGACTTCAGAAATAAATATAGATTTTCTGAGCATAATAAATATATATGATGCATTAAGTTGATTAAACAAGCATAAATCATGGTATATAGCAAATGAACTCTAATAAATCTGAAATTTAGGTATTGACAGGGTTTCTGTTGTACATGCACGCAGTAAAAATTCCAGAGCAAGTTCAGGTGCATATTTTCGAGTATTAAATCTAGAAAGCTAGCAACAGATTAGAGAATCTTGATTGTTCCAACATGATAACTATTTTGGTTGGCTGTCATCTTTTTACTGTGATCTTAACATTCCATTAGTGATGACATGTCCAAAAATCAAGATCATTTTCTGAGTAGAACTTCCTGAACATGCATAAGGTGGTTTTCTTATTCTTTTTCCCAGATTAAAATTGGTTGAGTTCCTGCAGATGTGACTGTTACAAAATTTGTAGATCTTGTTACAAGGATTCCAGATCCGTTGAGTTTGCATTTTTACGATTTTTCTATGATTTGTTCTGTATTTTAGAAATTCACTGGTATACACTGGAAATCTTGCAAACACACCCTTAAACAAAAAAAAAGAAATTACAACCGGGCCCTTCGCCGGCCTTCTCCGCCGCTGCAGCTCGCCCGGTGGTGTTCTGCTAGGCAGGGCTTACCGGGGCCTGCAACGGGGAGGCGCGTGGGGGAGTAGGGATCGAGGAACACCTACCCTGGTCGGTGTTCGAGTGCTTGGTGCTCGGAATCGAGCTCGTCGGCGTCAATGGCGCAGCAGTTGTTCGGTTCGCCGGTGTTGGAGGTGAAGGAGGGCTCGGGGTAGGGGAACAAGGCGCGCACGAGCACCGCGTGAGCTTGAGGATGCGCCTGGGGTAGCTGTCGTGCACGGACTCCCTCTAGGCTGGCCGGTTCGCGGTGAGCCCGAGCTCGCCGGCGGCGCCGCAGAAGGGGAACGGCGTCGGGAGAGGGATTGGGCTCGATTCCGTGCGCGTGGAGCTCAAATGGAAGGTGGGGAAGCTGCTGCGGTGGTTGTACGGGACAATGTAGGGCTGTGGTAGCCGGTCCGCGTGAGCTAGATCTCGCCGGCCATGGCGGAGCGGCGGGAGGACGAAGAAAGAGGAGAAGGCGCGCGACGGTGGAGCTCTGGGGGTTCTTATAGGCCAAGGAGCTCCTGGGCGAGGGAAGTAGCGACTAGGGCGGTCGATTTGGGTCTGGGGCGCACGACGGCCAGCGGGCGGAGCGGCCAGCGGCGCGACGCATGGCGGGGGTGGCGTGGCGGCTCGGGAGCGCACCTGGGGCGCGTGTGTGCGTGAGGAGGTGCCAAGGGGCGGGCCAGGTGGCGCCAGAGGGGTTCCCCGGGTCCATTTGGCCGCGGGCGCGCGGTGGACGAAGTCCACCGGCAGCGTACGGCGGGCGGCGCGAAACAGAGTAACGGGAGGAGAGAGAGACGAAGGTGAGGGCCTATTTGTGGTTTTTGAAAATCCAGGGACCTATCGGTAATCTAAAAATATCTCCTATTTTGAGGGCTCAAATGAAAAAGTGTTGAATACCAATCTTGCATAAATTTTCAAGATCTACAACTTTCATGTTATGAAAATTTTCATTTGAAACTCAAATTTTGAACTATTTGTAAATTTGCAATCTTGCACAAAAGGGCTTTGGTTTTATTCTGTTTTTGACTGAAATTCAATTGAGCACATGTCATTTGAAGTACCTCCCATGAACCAAGAAAAATTTTGTGCACCCTTTTGAATTGAAATTTGAGTAGCTTTTCATTCTTTTTCCTTTCTCCTTTAATTTCTTTTATTCACTTTGACTTTTATTTGACTCCTTGTTTATGAATAAATTTTTTCCCCTTTTTCTTTTAAGTTTAGTAAGGTACAGTGATGGTGTTTAAGGGTACTGACACCTGAGGTGTCACAGCCTACCCCCCTTAAAAAGAATCTCGCCCGAGATTGGATGATTGAAAATTACACAGGGAAGTGATATACCTAAGGTGGAGCTAAGAAAACCCAGATAATGTCGATTAAGATAATCTTCCGTCTCCCAGGTGGCTTCTTCTTCAGTGTGATGAGACCACTGAATTTTATACATTTTTACCACCTTTCGACGAGTACCTCTCTCTTTTTTATCCAGAATTCTGAGTGGATATTCGATATAAGAGATATCGGGCTCCACTAAAATTTCTTGCTGATCGATGATTTTCGTAGGAACTCGAACACATTTCCTGAGTTGGGATATGTGGAAAACATTATGGACGGCAGCGAGTCGTGAAGGAAGTTGCAAACAATAAGCCACGGGTCCACATTCTTCAATGATTTCATATGGCCCGACATAGCGAGGTGCTAGCTTACCCTTGACTCCGAAACGTTGAACGCCTCGAGTTGGGGACACTCGTAAATAGACGTGGTCCCCAACCATGAACTTCAAAGGATCCCTTCTTTTATCGAAATAACTCTTTTGCCAAGACTGGGCTGCTTGGAGATTTGCTTGTACTATTTTTACTTTCTCCTCAGCCTCGACCACTAATTTGGGTACAAATATTTGACGTTCTCCAGTCTGGGACCAACTCAAAGGAGTTCGACATCGTCGACCATACAAGGCCTCGAATGGTGCCATCTTCAGACTTGCCTGATAGCTGTTGTTATAAGAAAACTCAGCCAAGGATAAACATTTGCCCCAGTTCTTGTCATAATGGATGACACATGCTCGAAGCATATCCTTAAGAATTTGATTCACCCTTTCGGTCTGTCCGTCAGTCTGTGGATGGTAAGCCGAGCCTCGAATTAATTTAGTTCCGAGAGCCTCTTGGAGTTGCTCCCAAAACCTTGCCACAAACTGAGGACCACGATCAGAGATAATCGTTTTGGGTATACTGTGTAGACAGACAATCCGATCAATATAGATTTCAGCATATTTCTTGGCTCGATATTCAGTATGCACTGGAATAAAATGAGCGGTCTTTGTGAGCCTATCAACAATGACCCAAATGGAATCATGATGCTGAGAAGTATTTGGTAAGCCCACTATGAAGTCCATGCTGATATCTTCCCATTTCCAAGACGGAATTGGCAGAGGTTGGAGAGTTCTAGCAACTTTCAAGTGACTAGCTTTCACTCTCTGACAGGTGTCACACTCTGCGACATATTTGGCAATTTCTCTCTTCATGCGAGTCCACCAGAAATTTTGTTTGAGATCCTGGTACATCTTGGTGCTACCCGGATGAATGGAGAATTTAGAGAGATGTGCTTCGTCCAGGATTTGTTTCCGCAGCTCATGATTCTTTGGAACGACTAGGCGATCCTCGAACCACAAAATTCCTTTATGGTCCACTCGAAAACACTTGTATTTATTTTCACCTTCTAATACTTTCTGCTTGATGATACCAACACTTTTGTCGTGTAATTGTGCCATGATGACCTTGTCATAGAGTGTCGGTTCCACCGAAATATGATTCAACGAGCCCTGAGGAATGATTTCCAATTTCAGCCTTTGCATTTCAGCACACAATGTGTCATTATACGACTCCACTGAAAGGCAATTGCAGTGAACCATACAATTGAGCACATCGGCTACGACATTAGCTTTGCCTGGATGATAATGAACTTCCAGGTCATAATCTTTGATTAATTCCAGCCATCTTCGTTGCCTCATATTCAGCTCACTTTGGGTGAAAATGTATTTGAGACTCTTATGGTCGGTGTAGATATTGCAATGTGTGCCCATAAGATAATGTCTCCAAATCTTGAGAGCATGAATAACGGCGGCTAGTTCAAGATCATGAGTGGGATAATTTAGCTCATGTGGCCGAAGAGCTCGGGAAGCATAAGCTATAACCTGATTGTCTTGCATTAGAACACAACCAAGAACAGTGCCTGAAGCGTCACAATAAACATCATAGGATTTATTGTTGTCAGGTTGAGCCAAGACTGGTGCTGTGGTTAGATGTGCTCTCAAAGCATGGAATGCTTCATCACACTTCGCATCCCATTTAAACTTGACATCCTTTCTTAGTAGTTCTGTCATGGGTTTAGCAATTCTGGAGAAGTCCGGAATAAATCTGCGGTAATACCCCGCCAAGCTGAGAAAGCTACGGATCTGATGAATTGAGGTAGGAGGTTTCCAGTCCATCACTTCTTGTACTTTGCTGGGATCAACTGAGATGCCTTCACTGGATATAGTGTGACCCAGAAATTTGACTGTGTCCAGCCAGAATTCACACTTGGAGAATTTTGCGCACAGCTTATGATCTCTGAGACGTTGAAGAACAATGCGCAGATGTTGCTCATGTTCGGCCTCATTCTTGGAATAGATCAGAATGTCGTCAATAAAAAACCATGGCAAACTTGTCAAGTTCCGGCATGAATACCGAGTTCATGAAATACATAAAATAAGCCGGAGCATTGGTGAGACCGAAAGACATAACCAAATATTCATAGAGACCATATCGGGTTGAGAAGGCGGTTTTGGGTATATCACAAGGTCAAATTTTAATTTGATGATACCCCGAACGAAGATGAATCTTGGAGAAGATCTTTGCTCCAGCCAACTGATCAAACAGTACATCAATGTGGGGAAGTGGATATTTATTTTTGATGGTCACCACATTGAGAGGACGGTAATCAACACACAACCTCAGACTATCATCCTTCTTCTTTACGAACAATGCTGGACAGCCCCAAGGTGAAGCACTTGGGCGAATAAAACCCTTGTCCAACAGTTCTTGTAGCTGGATTTTTAGTTCAGCTAATTCTTTAGGCGGCATTCGATACGACCTTTTTGAAGTAGGTGCGGTGCCAGGCTGCAGCTCAATGACAAATTCGATATCCCGGTCTGGCGGCATACCAGGTAAATCATCCGGGAACACATCTGCATATTCACGGGCTACCGGAATATCTTCGAGATGAATGTCTTTCATGGCATAGGCACAAGAGTTGTTACATTGGTGATGAGGTAAATATAGAACCGAATGACCCTGAGTTGGAGAATTTATTTCAACAGCTCGGGAAGAGATATCTAACATTATCCCATGTCTTTTCATCCAATCCATTCCCGGAATAATGTTCATACCTTCTAGTGGCAACAAGATTAAAGTGGTAGGAACAGTTTTACTACCCAAACTAAGTGGCGCATTACGAACGATTTGGTTTAATGCAACTTTACCACCCGGAGTAGATATCATAAATGACCCTTTCGTGTGTCGAAAATCTAACCCAACTTGCTCCAAATTTAGAACTAATGAAGCTATGAGATGCACCAGAATCGAATAAGATAACGGTGGGGTGTTGGTTTATAGAGAATGTACCCGACATGATTGGTGCTCCCTCAGGAAGGTCAGCAAGGCTGGTGAAGTTAAGTCGGCCCTGCCTGACTTGAATGGTTTGCCTCTTGCCCTTTTTCTGATCATTTCTGCAAAAAGCCTGCCCTTGAGATTGTCCCGCCTGGGGCACATCTTGGCAAAGTGATCCGGACTCCTGCATCTGAAAAAGCGGTTATTATTATCAGGGCGAGCGGCTGGCTGAGTATTCGGCCTAGGGCCGTTCAGCTGCTGCTGAGGTGCGAATCGGACTTGCTGAGGAAATCCGAATTGAGTCTGCTGCTGCTGTTGAGGAGGCCGAATAATCCAACGCCCTGGCTAAGGGGCCTTCTGAGAGGGTGCGGGTGGGTTATTCTGCACAATACGATACCTCGGTGCAGAGGCACTCGAGGGTCCAGCAGGTGCCTTGCGCTTCTTTTCAGCGCGGTGTGCAGAAATAAGATCCTCCCGAGAGATAGCCATATTCACCAATTCATTGAAAGAGTCCGCCCGGACAAGATTTAGCCTTTCTTGTAACTTGGTGCTAAGGCCTCGACGGAAGCGTTCACGCTTCTTAGCGTCGGTATCCGCGTGATGTCCAGCATACTGACACAATTGATGGAATACTTGGGCATACTGCACCACAGTACGAGTGCCCTGAGTTAAAGCCAAGAACTCGTTGAGCTTACGGTCAAGACGTCCAGCTGGAATATGATGATCTCGAAAAGCCAATTTGAACTCATTCCAATTCACCACATGATCAGCCGGTAGCATCCCGTGGTAATGATCCCACCACATGCGAGCTGATCAGCGAAGCTGCTGCGCGGCGTAGCGAGTCTTGTTCGCTTCGGAACAAGGAGTAGTCAATAGAGAAAACTTGGACTCGATTGTGCGAATCCAAGCGTCCGCGTCCAGAGGCTCATCCGCTTTATTAAACAGCGGAGGCTGAGTACTGAGGAAATCTTGGTAGCTCGCTTCTTATGCTTGGTGAGCATGATGCCCACCCCGCGGTTGTTGCTGAGCTTGAACCAACTGCCACAAAATTTCCGTCTGAGCGGCAAGAACCTCCGCGATACCCACTGGTGGAGGAGGTGGAGGTGGATCGCCATTCCCCCCGGCTCCAAAACCACTAGGGGTACCTCGAGTTGATCCAACCATCTGAAATGTGAGTACTTTTGCATTACGCTCAACATTATTATCATTTCAAATGGAACATACAACTCAAAATGAAAAATGACATGGAAGTATTCGGAATTGTTTAAATCACGTTGTGCAGAAAAACTAGTGATACGAAAGCGCTCATAACTGGAGTTTAGTACATGATATAAACTTGAAACTTTTACAGGAGATAGATAATTTCATGAGCTACAACTTTGGTAGTCATCCCAAAGTCAGATTTCCAGAGTAGGTTAGTCGAAAAATTCATTTACTCCTCCCCTGGTTTTTCTGTTTTACAGAAAACAGAGCTTCTGTAATTTGCGATTATCTCCTGCGATACTAATCCGTTTGGGCTGGAATTTTGTGAGAATTTTCCCGATGAAATTTGGAACAACTTTGGTATTCAACTCAGGAGCTAATTCAGAAAGGAATAGAGGATAAAAATTCGAACTAGCTGCTGCCTTCAGCTTTTCACAGATCACTGATAATTCACACTAGTAACATTAGGGATTTATTACATCCATCATCCTCTCATTTCTACTTGGTTACTTCTAACATCAGTACTAAGGGGGTTACTCAACTCTAAGTTAGCCTAGTAGCCATGATCCAAAAGTAGGCTACACTAAGAGGAGTCTACAAAAGCTAAGAAAACAGCGTCTCGGTCTACATGTTGACCGATGCCTCACTCGCCGCGGGAGTGTGAACCTCAACCGGTGCGGGCTGCGGCGCCTGGTCCTCGGAGTCCATCTCTGAAACGCCCTCGATCTCCTAGGGCCCTTCCTCATCGTCCACCTGCATCTCGTCGGGGGGTGCGTGAAGGGCATCCTGCGCGTGCTGTATCGCGTGGAGCTGCCCCTGGGCCTCGTCCAACTCAAGCTGCAGGTCGTGGAACTGATCCTCCAAAAAGTTGATCGTAGAGTCACGATCCATCACCGTGTCCTGAAGCTCATGAACCTGGCCGTGGAGCTGGGCGGTAAGAGTAGCCCTGCTCTCGAGCTCGGTACTAGCCTCCTGAAGCTGCCCATCTCTCAGCTGGACCGCCAGGTGCAAGGCCTGAGCGTGGTCCACCAACTGAGCGACGGCATAACTCTGGTAAGTGTGAAGTCTGTAAAGATCGTCCAAGCACATCGTTGTCGTCCGAAGTGCCCCGACCAGGTCAAGGGTAGCGACCACGTCCACGTGTGCCATCCGGTCGAGCCAAAGCGGGTCTGCCGGGTCAGGTGCAGGGAACAACCCGAACGCGGTCAGAACCACCTCCAGAGGGTGCGAAGAGCAAAAAGTGGTCATCGCCCTCATGGCGGTAAGCTCCCAAGTGTCCAGCAGGTAGTGACCGACAATCTGAGTCACGATCGGCTCCCACCCGTTAAGCGGGTGCTGCGGGATCACCATCGTCACACTGCAGCGACGAACTCCGTCCTCCACAAACCCGTGGCCATCATAAATCGGTGGCTGGAGGTAACCGGCTGCACTCAAAAGCTCCCAAAGACGGCAAGGAAAACCGTCCCAGTGCAAGCAAGTGGAGTGCACGTGCCCCTGCGTGTCAACATCCAGCAGCTCCTCCATCTGTCCCAAACAAAGACCGATGGATCAGCCGATGGTAACAAGGAAAAGCTGACTCTGGACAGCGAAAGAAATTGCTAAAATGATAGATATTTTGTTCCAAAAATTCTCAAAAATTTACACCAGCTCCCTAGGATAACCAGGAACAATTCATCTAGTCAATACTAAGATCAATTCGGACTCTAAAGGGGTGATATGCTCAGGTTTTCAGAGTGACGTCAACCAGAAAAACTGGGTGTCCAGAGAGGATGTATTTTGACCACAACTCTCAAACTAATTGTCAAAAATTATTAAAATTTTTATGGTAAGTTCATCCCTTAGTTGTCTACAACTCTAATTTTGAGAGATTTTTCGTTTGAACAAATTATGAAGGTCGAAAATTTTCAGTTGTCCAGACTGTTCAGAGTTAACAGTTTTACACAAGGTTGATCTAAAATCCCAAATACCCAGCAAGAAGGCTTCAAAAAATTTCAAAATTTTACAAGAGTTTGGTAACTTAAGGAACATCATTTCGTCTTACTATCCAAAGTCGATTTGAATGATTTAACAGAGGATTAAAATTCGTGGAAACCAATTTCTCTGATTTTGCAGACTATCTAGATGCTTCTTAAGATAGGTTTTTAGCCGATTTGATTGGGATTTCTTCCAAGGATTCCTTTATTAACCATTTTGAGGATGAATGCAGAACCTAAATGTCCTCACCAAGAAAAAAAATTGCCAAGTAACATTGGTCTTACACAAATGACTTTGGTGGCATACATATTACGTCTCTCACTATATAGCTACTAGATATAGCTAGATAGCTTAGGATTCGATTTCGAGTTAGCGTACCTGCAGAAAATGGACAATATATAGATTGAACCTTCCGTGCCAGCACTCACGAAAGCGTTCCCATACATTACCAATCACTATAGAACCGGCATCCATACAATTACCGCCGTATGGACAACATTAAGCATACGTTATTGAGAACAACGTATTGACCGAGTACCGTCTTTGACGGGGAATTGAATTCCAATTTCGAACCATTACTCCCCATATAATCAACCGAAGTTGGTATATGGGCAGCAGCTCAAG
Source organism: Panicum virgatum (assembly GCF_016808335.1). Taxonomy (NCBI): domain Eukaryota; kingdom Viridiplantae; phylum Streptophyta; class Magnoliopsida; order Poales; family Poaceae; genus Panicum; species Panicum virgatum. The sequence goes on along the minus strand of NC_053152.1, from coordinate 32,196,468 downwards.
TAGGCCACTGCTTGAGCTCCAGCATTCGGCTCGCATCACCGACGGGAAGGTCAGACTCCCTCAGCTAACTGAGTAAGCATACCTCCGGGGCGACGACGTGGTTGCAGAATTTAAATTACAAAATTTAAATACCGGAAAGTAAAGTGCTGGAAGTTAGCCATACAATATAAGCCACCTGATTATACCCATAATACTCCCTAGGGCTTTACGTCCTAGACTTGTCCTTGGAGATCCTAAACTCTTCAAAAAAAAACTTTAGTAGTTTTGAAGTCGAGTCTTAATTTGTTGTTTTCAAAACAGAGGCTGCCATCTCTGGTAGGCTGTCTGCGAGCTCTGATGCCAGCTGTGGCGGAACCACCCAAAACTACTGGGCCCGGGTGCACTGATCTTTGTTGCTAAGCAACTCTGACCCAATTTGGCACTCACCGGTAGTTCCTCGAGTGAAGCCTCGATTAGAGCCACGCTATTCCAGGATCAGCAGACAACACTCACACGAAGGTGAGCCCAGAGATTACAACACAAAACATTTCATACATTTCAGAGTGATTGCAGCGGAAGAAATTTATTACAAACTGGGTTCGGTATAGTAAAGTACTACAGAGATCCATCTACTCAAATTATTCAAGTCTCATTGTTCAGCGGAAGCAGTAAAAGATAACTAGTGAGATAACGTGACGCATCGATAAAGCCCGTACGAAAGCGTCACTCAGTAGGAGGGCGATCAGCACCCGTTGAAGGACCATCACACTCAACAGACCAACCCGGAGGTAAGGTACACAGCCAAGTAAGGCTTGCAAACAGATCCTCGAAGTTAGTTCCTGAAAAACAGTGCCACAAGCAAGGCTGAGTATACTAATACTCAGCAAGACTGACCCGTCTCCAGATAGAACATAGTCCGATAACTAGACATGCAAGGCTTTTTGGTTGGTGGGGTTTGTTTTGCCAAAATGCCACTAAATGTTGATCCTTACTTTCAGGTTTTACTTAGCCATGTTCTAGTTGGATTAACCATTCTAAATTTGCAACTAACTCTACACAAACATGGTAGAGCAACCATTTAATCAGCCAGTAGTATTATCATCATCATGTTCCACTTGTTACTCTGTGTGACCGAAAACATTAAGCAATCTCATGCCGTGAGAGGCGGACGATTCTGAATCGAATTTCAACCTGGCCAGGGGAACCTAGACCACACGCATGGGGATTGACTTCGCTCCCGCCCACGCTAAAGTTCCCCTTTCTTTCCACTCCGTGGATCCGGGGCACCCTCCCTGACTACAGAGTCCGACCACTCTGCACCCGTACATCGCGACAAAATATAAACCCTACTTCTACCAGGAGGGTGCGAGATCGTTCCACTCGCCGGTCCAATCAGATACTTAAGCTTACCGATTACCATATTTCTCAGTATGTGGCTAGTACTTTCAAACGCTTTACGAAATGAGCCACACACCGCGACCTTAACCATTTTTTACTACATCAGCGGGGTATCACAACTACACAACCCCGCCCGTTGTCCTTACATTTCAACTGGAATTAAAGTCAGTACAACTCCTATTTGCTCGCGAGGGGCAGGAAACCACTCGACTTCTACCGTACCTATTTAGCATGGCAACTAGTCGATAAAAAGATCTGGTATCAAACATAGGTTCCTAGGGATCATGCGTCTAAGGGTTTCGATTAACGCCTAGAAAACTTAAATGCAGAAAACAAAAGATTACAATACATTAATAAATAGATAGCTGAAAGATAATTCGGAAAATAGTGGGATTATGCTCCGGGGTTTGCCTTCTTGGGCACTGTCAGGCAGAAAAGCCTCTGGGGCTTGGCCCAGGTCTTGAGACAAGATAGTACAGTTCAAAGAGACCTCCTGATCCACACGAGAGTCCGTGGGCACCAACTCGTAGTCACCGTCCGCGAGATTGACCGCTTCTATATGCAATGCCAGATTATGAGTTATTCATGGATAACGATTTCTTTCCTTCACGATAAAGTTGTAGTTCAACAAAAGTTACTTTAATGATGATTTCAACATTTCATTTCATGGGCAGTCATTTATAGAGTAGTAAACATAACTACGTTTCTTCATGAATGAGTGGGGGTTTGGTTTGCATTTCCAACATTAGAACATAGCATGCTTTCATTATTTCATAACAACAAAACTACTAATGAGCTAGTGCTGGAAAAACTAAAACAACACAGATTTCACTCAAGTATTTATGGTATAATTTCCAGCCTCTAACCATAAAGCATTTACCACAACTATTCATGCAAGTGGATTACTCTAGTTGCTTCACCTTTTTTCACAGAACATTTAACATGGGTTATGGTGCTACCAATTTTATAGAAGTATCTACCAAGCATCTACTCAGCACTGAAATTTTTCCAGATTTTATTCCCTTATACAGTAGTGGTGACAAAAAGAATAAAACAGCAAGCCATTAAGCAAGATTAATTCTACAGAGAGTTTTACTAGGGATATGGTTCTCAAATTTTTACCAGAGTCTAATCATGAGCTAAACACACTCCAGAAAAATTATCGAGCTTTATAACCACCAGATAAATTAGTTATGAATTTAACTTAACATGAATTAGCATAAATTTCTCAAGGTGCATTTAATCAGTACTGCATATGAACTTTTTATTACAGATAGAATATACTCTAAACAAGATTATGTCCAAAAATCAGGATCTGTTTTGGTGTAGATTACTCAGAACAAAAACAGTAACCCTAGTACTAAGATGTTAAGCATGATTATTCGCCAAAGCAAAACTCGTTAACTGCAGCTCAAAATTTTTAGGCGGGATCACAGAACCAAAAAGAGACTTCAGAAATAAATATACATTTTTCTGAGCAAAATAAATATATATGATGCATTAACTTGATTAAAAAATCATAAATCATGGTATATAGCAAATGAACTCTAATAAATCTGAAATTTAGGTATTAACAGGGTTTCTATTGTACATGCACGCAGTAAAAATTCTAGAGCAAGTTCAGGTGCATATTTTCCAATATTAAATCTAGAAAGCTAGCAACAGATTAGAGAATCTTGATTGTTCCAACATGATAACTATTTTAGTTGGGTGTCATCTTTTTACTGTAATCTTAAAATTCCATTAGTGATGACATATCCAAAAATCATGGTCATTTGCTGAGTAGAACATCCTGAACATGCATAAGGTGGTTTTCTTATTCTTTTTCCCAAATTAAAATTGGTTTAGTTCCTGCAGATGTGACTGTTACAAAATTTGTAGATCTTCTTACAAGGATTCCAGATCCGTTGAGTTTTAATTTTTATGATTTTTCTATGATTTTTTCTATATTTTAGAAGTTCACTGGTATACATTGGAAATCTTGCAAACACACCCTTAAACAAAAAAAAGAAATTACAACTGGGCCCTTCGCCGGCCTTCTCCGTCGCTGCAGCTCGCCCGGTGGTGTTCTGCTAGGCAGGGCTTACCGGGGCTGCAACGGGGAGGCGCGTGGGGGAGTAGGGATCGAGGAACACCTACCCTGGTCGGCGTTCGAGTGCTTGGTGCTCGGAATCGAGCTCGTCGGCGTCAATGGCGGAGCAGTTGTTCGGTTCGCCGGCGTTGGAGGTGAATGAGGGCTCGGGGTAGGGGAATAAGGCGCGCACGAGCACCACGTGACCTTGAGGATGCGCCTGGGGTAGCTGTCGTGCACGGACTCCCTCTGGGCTGGCCGGTCCGCGGTGAGCCCGAGCTCACCGGCGGCGGCGCAGAAGGGGAACGACATCGGGAGAGGGATTGGGCTCGATTCCGCGCGCGTGGAGCTCAAATGGAAGGTGGGGAAGCTGCTGCGGTGGTTGTACGGGACAATGTAGGGCTGTGGTAGCCGGTCCGCGCGAGCTAGATCTCGCCGGCCATGGCGGAGCGGCGGGAGGAGGAAGAAAGAGGAGAAGGCGCGCGACGGTGCAGCTCTGGGGGTTCTTATAGGCCAAGGAGCTCCTGGGCGAGGGAAGTAGCGACTGGGGGCGGTCGATTTGGGTCTGGGGCGCACGACGGCGAGTGGGCGGAGCGGCCAGTGGCGCGGCGCATGGCGGGGGTGGCGTGGCGGCTCGGGAGCGCGCCTGGGACGCGTGTGCGCGTGAGGAGGTGCCAAGGGGCGGGCCAGGTGGCGCCAGAGGGGTTCCCCGGGTCCATTTGGCCGCGGGCGCGCGGTGGACGAAGTCCACCGGCGGCGTACGGCGGGCGGCGCGAAACAGAGTAACGGGAGGAGAGAGAGATGAAGGTGAGGGCCTATTTGTGATTTCTGAAAATCCAGGGACCTATCGGTAATCTAAAAATATCTCCTATTTTGAGGGCTCAAATGAAAAAGTGTTGAATACCAATCTTGCATAACTTTTCAAGATCTACAACTTTCGTGTTATGAAAATTTTCATTTGAAACTCACATTTTGAACTATTTGTAAATTTGCAATCTTGCACAAAAGAGCTTTAGTTTTATTCTGTTTTTGACCGGTTTTTGACTGAAATTCAATTGAGCACATGTCATTTGAAGTACCTCCCATGAACCAAGAAAAATTTTGTGCACCCTTTTGAATTGAAATTTGAGTAGCTTTTCATTCTTTTTCCTTTCTCCTTTAATTTCTTTTATTCACTTTGACTTTTATTTGACTCCTTCTTTATGAATAAATTTTTTCCCCTTTTTCTTTTAAGTTTAGTAAGGTACAGTGATGGTGTTTAAGGGTACTGACACCTGAGGTGTCACAGGCAGTCTGGGATCATTAACTACACCAAATATCTCTCCAATGTACATTCCCAATCCAGATGCTAGGAGAGGGGTAGGTCGACGGCAGACACTTCGTATCCGTAACGGAATGGATGAGTCTGAGGCAGGAAAGAAGAAAAAAAGATGCAACCTGTGTGGAGCAGATGGTCACACTTACAAGAAGTGCCCTAAAATGCAAGAAGATAATGCTGGTGCTGAGGTTGGACCTTATGGAAATCCCGCCGATGGATTGCCTCCGGATTTTGGAGACCATCGCGTCTAGATTTCGTTATGTGTGCATATGTATTTGAACCAGATGTATGGATATGTATTCCGACCTGTATGTGATAATTACATTTCGTTATGTATGGATATATATTTGCACCAGATTGTAGCATGTAATATTACGAAGGTATTTGTGTAGTAAGATTTCTTGGTTGTAGTTCTAAATGTGTAGGTTTGTTCAATTAGATTGCTCACTGAATGTAGTGTACTGAAAATAGAAGGGTAGTTACGAATCATAAATTTTCGGTTCGCAATACAGTTTTGTAAACAATGCTACGATTACAAAGCAGAGGCCTAAGGCGTTCATACTACTAGATACTTGAACAATGAAAAGCATGGCATGTGCAACACGATAACCTCGTGTTGTGAGTAAACCTAATATGCCTTAGGAAATGTAAAATGCCGGGATTACATGGTAGTGCTTTACTGAGTGCACCGGGGATATTTTCCCTTCCTAATAGCTTCAGACCCTGCTTTCTTAGCACGACGGGCCCTCTCTCACTTCCTCTCCCTATCAGCTTCACGTTCCTCTGCCTTCTGACGTTCCACTTCCGCAATCCTCTTCTGAATCTCTTCCTGGTTTTTCTTGCGCTTCTCCTCCATCTGTTCTTCATGCAGCATTAGTTGCCATCTTTGTGTAGCCCACCTTGTTTGACGCTCCACGTGGTCCTTATCCTGCTGAGATTGCTCGGTGTTTAACCACTGCAAGAAATCACATAGAGGCGGTGGAGTCTTTCCACAAATCATGTTAGAGGTCATTACTAGATCTGAAAGTGACAAACTCTGATAGTGTTTTGTAGTACCTTTGCTCGGTCCTTGCCGTAATGCTTGGGCGGGTCGTACTCATAATTCTCGCACATGAAGAATCTCTTGCCAAAGTCGTCCCCCCAAAACCCTTGATTTCATTAGTTTGCACAAGGATCCGCAAAAACATATAGGCACCTGGACTCCTTGGGGGACTGTTTCCGTCACCTTACTCCATGGAATGTAGGTGGATCCTGAGGATGCCATGGTGTTGAGCCCTGACAATCACAAGTGAGCAATCAGATTGCTAATATACTATATCAACGCTAATCATTATCAGTAACTACACCTAAATGTATCACTAATCACTCCTAATAATAATTAAACTTATTGCTAAACTACTGTTTCAACAAAATATTTTCTACAATTTTCTAACATTTCTTAAAAAATTTAATATTATCTTCCAATTTTTAAGACTTTCTAATACTTCTCTAACAATTTTCTAGTACTTTCTAATACTTAATCTAACACTAAATGTACTGTATCAACGCTAATCATTACAAGTAACTGCACCTAAATGAACCACTAATCACTTCTAACAATAATTAAATTGATTGCTAATCTACTATTTCAACAAAAATAATTACAACATAATCTATTTGTAAAGCGTAGAAGAATTTTGGTTACCTTCAGTCGTTGGCTCGAAAATCCGGCAGGGCTTCGCCGCTCTCCCTCCCTCCCTCTTTTTTCTTGGTTTCTAGAATTTTAGTGATGCAAATGAGGGGTGGGGGAACCAGCCAACCCTTATATATGGGTGGGAGAGCCGGTCGCCCAGCAGCCAGGAGGCCAGGGCCGGCCGCCCAGCTGCCGGGCGGCTGGGGGGCCGGCTGCCCCGCTGCCGGGCGACTGGCCCCAGGGACCTCCGCGCAATTATTTGAGCAAAAGGTTTTGCACAAAAGCCCCTGCCGCCCCGCGCCGGAAGGCCAGGTCCCGGCCGCCCGGCAGCGGGGCGGCCGGGGTATATTCCTATAAATTTCCAAATCGAAAATATATTTTTGTAAAAAAAATGAAAATAAAAAATAAAAAAATAAAAAAACCGTGTGAGACTGTTCATGGCATAAAATGTTCTATAGTAGTCTGCCTCCTGGGCAGCTGCCGGGCTGGCCCACACCCCCCGGCTGGGCCGTGTGCAGCAGTGCCGGCCTGTGATTGGCCTGCCTGACAAATTTAATTTAATGATGTAGTTTTTGCATTTATGAAGAGCATAAATAGCTAGCAATCTCACTGAAATTCACTTCTCCTTAGAACACCTCCAATGGCCTTTATCACATCGTCTACTGTAGGAAACGCTAATGTTTTACGTTACAAATACTGCCCATATTCAACTACAATCTCGCATGAGTGCCGGGAGGAGCAATTAGTTCGAGACTATCGAGATGGATAGGATTCGGTAAAAGTGAAATTTGTAATCCCTCGCATTCATACTCCATACTTCCCAGAATATACTTCCCAGAATATACTTCCCAGAATATAGCTACATTTAGTCTTTTTCAAAGTAAAAAGTTTTCAATTTTGTTAATATAAATAGCAAAATAATTATAGAGACTAATAACATCATAAAAAATATATTAGTACATTTATTATGAAACCAACTATTATAATATGTAATCCTTTCTATTTCAAATAATTTACTTTTACAGATACTAATGATCGAAGTTAAAATAATTGACTTTGGAAAAAAATTAAATGTAGTTATATTCTAAAATGGAGGGAGTACAAAATAAAAGTGAAATATACCGATGTACCATAACTATATCATATGGATCTATAAACTTTGGGAACAGAGAAATAACCTTTACACTACAGTTCATTGTCAAGGTTCCATGCAAGATTCTCCAATAATTTCTTGACAAACACTTATGAGCCGTAAAAATAAAAGTAAAATTCATTTTTAGTCATCCAACTATTGACTGCGTCCGGTTTTGACAATGCAAATCTAAAACTAAACACCCACAACCACCCAACTCTCAAAATCAGTTATATTTGGCCATCGTGGTGGTTTTGATGGTGATTTTACTGATGTGGACACTACATGATAGTGGGATCCAACTATCAACCCTCCTAACATATCTATAAATCTTCTATATTTATGGATAAATTTCGATTGCCAAGTTCACATGCCTAGGAGCATAGAGTAACGGAAGAGTACTCAATGCCGGGCTGGCAAAACTCTGCCGCAATCAATTGGCAGGAAAAAGGAAAGCAGTCCCTAATCCGCCGTGCATCCTCCACTCCTAACCTCAACCAAAAAGCATGGTTCTAAAATTAACCAACCAGGTTCCCCGAAAGCGGAACGTCAGAAACTACGGCACCATACGGCCGTACCCCGTGTCCCGTCCCTCGCCACCTCGGGCCACATCCTAGCTGTCCACCGCCCATCCGACGCTCCACCCCCCCCCCCCCCCCCCCCCCCCCGCACCTAATCCACTCCGCCACGGCCCTATCCGACACTACCGCCACGGCCCATAAAAAGGAAACCGGCGGGGCCCACACGAGCGCGGGCAGAGGAGGTCGCTTAAAACCCAAGCAAGCTAACCAACCACGGAAATTATTCCATTTTCCGAAAAAGAAAAGAAAACAAAAACAAATCGAAGCCGAGGAAGCCTCGCGAAGGAGGAGAGAGCGATGGGGAAGGGCAAGGTGCACCCGTCGCCGTCGCTGCCGGCGGCGGCGGCGGCAGGAGGGGAGCTGACGGCGGAGGCGGTGCTGATGCGGCTGCTCCCCGCGGCGGCGCTCGCGGCGGCGGCGCCGCTCGGGGCCGAGGGGACGGAGGTGCTGGCCTACCTGGTGCTCGCCTCGCTGCGGTCCTCGGCGCCGCCGGCCGCGGCGAGGGCGGGGGGCCACCGGCCGGAGCTCGGCTGCGGGTGCTTCGGGTGCTACACGGCCTACTGGTCCCGCTGGGACGGGTCCCCGGAGGCCGACCGCGAGGCCATCCACCGCGCCATCGAGGCGTTCGAGGAGCACCTGGCCAAGGAGGAGCGGGAGGGCGGCGGCGGCAAGGACGGAGGGCGCCGCGGCCGCAAGAAGCGCGCCACCAAGGACGCCGCAGCAGCCAAGGACATGGCCGGCAAGGGGAAGGGCAAGGGCAAGGGCAAGAAGGTGGCCGTCGACCCCCTCCCCCTCCCGCCACCGCCGCCGCCGCCGGCGGCGGCCTCCCCTGCTCCGGAAGAGGCCCCGAAGGCGGAGGACGGCGCCGAGTACCTCACGGCGGAGGTGGAGAAGGAGCCGGAGGACGCCGCGGCCGGGGAGGAGGAGAAGCGGCGGCGCGGGTGGGGCGGCGTGCTCAACTGGAGGTCCTGGGGCCTGTGGGGGTCCCACCAGTCAGCGAGCCCCGGTTGGTTGGTGCCCCCTTCCTCCTCTCTGCTGCTGAATTAGGTTCGTTTGGGGGGTTTTGGTCCCCCCCATTTTTCTTTTCCTTCTGGTATTGGGTTGGGGGTTTAGCAAGCAGCTGAAATCAGGTTGATTAGGGAATGTTCAATACTACTAGGTGTGTACGTGCTTAGCATGTCAAATTAGCATTGACACTCTCATACCCATGAGGAGAGTAAAATGTGCCACCGTCCCTTAAACTTTCTTAGATGTGTCGTCCCGGTCCACAGACTTTTAAAGTTAAAGTATGTCATTCCGATCCACGAACTCCTAATGGGTCTATAATCAGTTCGTAATGGGTCCAGGTGGTCTAATCTTTACTCAAAAACCACCCTACAACTTTGTTTCTTGATAGAAATGTCCCTCCACCAAAAATCAATCTAATCTACTGACCGTTCCCTACATTCGCTCGCCGCTGCCGCCGCTTCTTCTGCCGCCCGTGACTGTTCGCGTGCGGGCACGCGACGCACGCGAGAGGCGAGCGCGCCTGGCGGGAAGGAGAGTGCGGCGAGCGCGGCAGGCAAGAAGGCGAGGTGGGTAGTGTGGCGGTTGACCATGGCGGCGCGATTGCGCGGCAAAGGGCATCCTGCGCCGGTGTACAGTAAGTTCCTCCATCCCTACGTTGGTGATTGTGATCTGAGTTCAAGTTGAAAGCAAAGGATCGGAGAAGACAGCATGCATGCGAGTAAACTAGAGAGGAGCGGCGCCAAGGCACTATGTTAAGATTTCACCTCTATGAACTATGTTAAAATTTAATGAAATGCTAGAACGTATCAGTATCTATGCACTATGTTAAGATTTTACCTCTATGAACTATGTTAAGATCATCAGCATGTTTATTATATTGGTTGGTTGAACAAAGATGGTTAAAAGTGAGATCCAATTCTGTTAACTTACCTGAATGTGAAAGAATCAAGCATTACCTGATCGGTGTTTCTTTAAACTGGTTCTTAAATTCCTTTTTAGATGTTGACAGCCTTGCAAGTATGGCAAAAAGGTGCGTGGCCAAGTGCAGTACTCCACTCCTGTGAGTTTTAATTTGTAGCTGTCTCGGTGTCTGCATGCACAACAAATATTCCACGTACGTTCCTTAGCAGCTGGGATGGCCTTCGGTATGTCCTTGACCAACGACAGCAGCACGGACGTGATGGCCAATGAATGGAGAGACATACCTGATTTGCATGCTCTGAGTTGTGACTGCAGCAAGCGAACGTGCGCAGAGGACTGCAGCATGCCTTCCGTAGATTAGATTGATTTTTGGTGGAGGGACGTTTCTATCGAGAAACAAAGTTGCAGGGGGGTTTTTGAGTAAAGATTAGACCACCTGAACCTATTATGGACTGATTAGAGACCCGTTAAGAGTTCGTGGACCGGGATGACATACTTTAAAAGTTTGTGGACCGGGACGACACCCAAGAAAGTTTAAGGGCCTGTGGCGCATTTTACTCTAATGAGGATGTGTTCATCAGCTTGGTGTGGTGGATAATGTTGGCTCAGTAGTAGCCTAGCAGGTTGATGTACATATGTATGCAGGTAAGACTAACTTCAACAGGTATGGCAAAAGCATTTTTGCCTCGTCCCAGCGCCCTGTGCACGCGCGAGACGTCCTCCAACAGACGACGCAACCGCGGAAGGCATATTGCCTTCGAGGAGAGAGATGAAGCAAAATTGCATCGCCTCTCTCCTCAAGCATCCGCAGGGGAGGGGCCAGGGAGGCCGGGCGCAGGAGGAGGGACGAGGCCGGCCGCGAGGTGGTCCCGTCGGCCGCCGCGAGGAGGGCTGGGGAGCAGAGGCTGGCGATGGCGGTGGCGCCCCGCGCGGGGCCATCGAGGATGCGGGGTCGAGGGAGAAGGGAGGCGGCCATAGATGCGGGACACGCCGCCGTGCTCCTCCTCCGCGGCCTCGCCACCGCGCTGCGCCTCCGCCGCGTCACCACCCGCCACCGCATTGCGCCGCCGCCACGGCACCACCACGCCTCCGCCGGGCCTCGCCACCGCCTCCGCCGCGCCTCCCCACCGCTGCCGGGGAGAAGGACCAGAGCGAGGAGGCGAAGGGCGGCGGCGCTGTGGTGGCCCGCCGGCCTCGACTCTTCCGGCGCCTCTCTCCCTCGACGCGTTGATTCGAGGCGACCTCGCACGAGGCGACCGGAGACGAAGATGACGACGGCGACCGCACCAGGGGGAGGAGGTGACCGCAGCTTCTCGGGGACTTCCTGGAGCGCCTCTTCACCGGCTTCGGCGACTGCGCGCTCCGGCACGTGGAGTCCCACCGCGAGCCCAAGCCCAAGGGCGCCGGCGCGTTGGGCCACAAGTCCAGCCCCTTCCACCCGCCGCCGGCCTCCGCGTCGGCATCCTCCACACCTCCGCCGTCCAACCACACCTCCTCGGAGGCGCCGCTGCCGCTCTACCCCCTGGCGGTGGCCTCGCGCAAGGTGATGCCCGCGCAGGGCGCGGGCGCCGGGCTCAAGCGGAGCAAGTCCGTCGCGCCGCGCCCGGAGGAGCCGCTGCCGCTGCCGCTGCCCGTCCTGTCCGGGATCACTGCCGACAGCCCGCGCAAGAAGAGCTTCTGGTCCTTCCTCCACCTGTCCTCGTCGTCCGGGAGCCACAGGAGCGCGTTGTCGGCCGCGGCCCCGGGCAACAGCTGCGGCGGCGCGGTGGCGACGAGGAACTCCGTGTCCGTGGCGTCGGTGTCGGCAGCGGCGCTCAGGGGCCGGCTGGAGGCGATCGCGGAGCCCGAGAGCCCGGGCCGCCGGAGCGAGGGGTCCTCGTCGTCGTCGTTCGGGCAGAAGGTGGCACAGTCGCGCTCCATGGGGTGCGGCAGCTGCAGCTTCTTGGGGGACTTCCTGGAGCGCCTCTCCACCGGCTTCGGCGACTGCGCGCTCCGGCGCGTGGAGTCCCACCGCGAGCCCAAGCCCAAGGGCGCCGGCGCGCTGGGCCACCTGGGCGGCGCGCACGGCGACGACGAGCGAGACCAGCACCACCGTATCAAGTGTGCGGGCTTCTTCGGCGGTGGCCTGGGCGCCGCGCCCCTCCTTCGTCCTCCTACTGGCTCTCCACGCCCGACGGCGGGACCGTCGGCACCGGCAGCGGCGGCAGGAGCTCGAGGGGCAACAGAACACGGAGCCATCGGAGCTCGGCGTGGGCAGCAAAAGAGGATTGCAATTGCGATTGCTCGCCTCTGTTGGAGCCGGTGGTTTGAGAGGGGAATGGAAAACACTGTAGACAGAAGGCAAACGCCAATTTGCCTCTCCAAAATGCCTTTTATTATTGGAGTCAGTCTAACAGATTTGTTTGTTTGTTGGAATTGATATCTTGTGGTTGATGTAACCACCACTGTAAATGAATAGTAGCAGTCAGTACTTCCTACAGTATATATGTGCAGTGCAAATGATCTGAATGTCTAGGACTGTCGGTGCCGATGTTCATTCAGTAGGGTGTTCTTCAGTCAGTGCTTGCTATACATGTGCAATGCAAATGATTTGATTTGAGTCGATTAGGGCTTTGACTGCTCAGAATCTTGAATTAGCCGTCCTGAATTAACTTTGCGCAACGCTTCTTGCTTGATAATTAACCTGAAGGGACCTGTTTTGGTGGGAATGGGAACTTTAAGACGAGAGCCAATGTGTCCAAACTTCCAGCTGAATTGTTGCTTTCTAGTGGCCAACCATCCTTTCCGGGCCTTCTCTAGAGTTCTTCAATCCTTCCTCCTAACATCCAGGCTAACTTTTTCAAGCAATGGAATGTCTGAGGTGATATCTTGTCAAGTTCTTTGCTAGTTCTACAGGGGAAACGAAGTAATGAACTGCCTGCTGTGGCAAATCCTTGCTTGGTCCAGTTGGTAGGTCAAATCTTGAGGCTTTTTTTTTTGAGCTGGAAGGTTTTGCCAGTGTGGACAGTGTAATCAATGGCCAGTGGCCGGCTAGGAGTTTCGGTTGGTGACAAAGATTCAAGTCAACTAGGGCTTTGACTGGCTCTGAAGTTTGGATTAGAGGCGCCCCCTGAGTTTCTTGATAAGTACTAAAACCTGAGGAGCCCTGTTTTGGTGGGGATCTTCAGCGTGCAGTAAGTGTGGTGGTAGGACTAATCTCTAGGTTTTTTTGGTTGCCAGTTCTATAGGAGAAATGGACTTGTATGTTGCTGTTTACTAGGACCTTATTTGGTTCGCGCTAGGATTTTAGCGTGCTAATAAATAGTGATATTTTAACCACTAATTATGGTGTCAAACAAAGTCAGTTTACAAAACCAACTCCAGAACCCTCGCGCTAGTGGACCCTGAAGAATCTAATAAGGTTTTTGACGCGCGATTAGAGGATGGTACTGTAGCATCATTGTAGCCAATTATTGATTAATTACCGTCATTAGATTCGTCGCGAAAAGTTACACACATCTCTAAAAAGATTTTACAAATAGACTTCATTTAGTACTTCATGCATGCGAGAATTTTTTTTCGGGAAACGTGCGCGCTAGTTTTGAAGAATGCCAAACAACGCCTAAATCTTCGACCCAGTGCAGTTTTTCCCCCTTCTTTTTTTTTTTAGCGAACGTGACTAGGCACATATTTCATTAAGAGGAGAAGAGAGTACAAGTAGAAACTACGGGAACCGCAATTCCCGGAGATACAGTGAAAAGAAAAATTACACGATAAGACTTTCACGACCTATAGGGCGATGGAACGGTACCCCACAATTTAGTAGGAAAGACTCTAGAGTACAGTAGCCTGCCCGAACCCAAGCAGTGGCCTCATCGAAAACCAAACTAACAATGTCCTCAACTGTGCTGTTGACATGATCAAAACTTCGCCGATTACGTTCTTTCCAAATGATCCAGGATGTTAAGATCACCAGCGTATCGAAACAACGCCGGTCAGCCTTCTCAAAGGTTTTGCGACCGTCATTCCACCAGTCTACAAAATTGGAGTTCGGGCTTTGGGGAGAGACTGCATGCCACCGACCTCGCAGGAGAATGCGGTACCAAATTTGCCTGGAGAAGGAGCAGCCTACCAAAAGGTGCGAAATGGTTTCAGATTCCTGGTTACAGAGAGCGCATAGATCTTGTTGCTGAAGATTGTGGCGTTTCCTCCTCTCGGCAGTCCAGCAGCGATCATGAATAACCAGCCAACCAAAGAACTTGCACTTTCCCGGCGCTCTAGTTTTCCAAAGTATCTTGCCGCCCGCGACCGAGGACTGTCCCAGAAAGAATGCCCGGTATGCCGATGCAGTGCTGAAAGCGTGATCAGCAGTCCATTTCCAGAGGAGCTTATCTGGTGTGCTAGTGTGCAGTTGTGTTTGCTCCACCAAATCCCAAATCCTAAGATAGCCCAATAGGACCTGCACAGTCAGAGTGCCTGTAATGTCCTTGACCCATTTCCTTTGAGAACAACCATCCGCCACCAACCGAGACCGCCATATACGGGGACGAACCGCGCTGTATAGGCACGGTGCAAGCTCAGCAATGGAGTGGCCGTGCAGCCATCTGTCCTCCCAGAATAAGGTGGTAGAGCCATCACCTAGCTGTACAGAGATAGAGACATTGAACAATGCAACAACAATCGGTTCATGCTTTACAGAGAAGTGCGACCAAGGACGGGAGGCGTCCGTTTTTCTGCAGCCACATCCATTTCATGCGTAGTGCATAGCCAAATATTTGCAGGTCAATAATACCCAAGCCCCCAAGTTCAGGTGGTCGGCACACCCTTGGCCACGCAAGTGCACAACATCCCCCTTTAGCTTCGGCACTACCGGTCCACAAGAAGGAGCGACGGATTTTGTCGACACACTTGATAACCCAGGGGGAGATTTCAATTGCCAAAGCAGTGTGGATTGGTATGGCAGAGAGTTTAGCTCTGATCAGGACAGCTCTGCCAGCCTTGTTAATGAGTGAAGCCTTCCAGGTCGGGAGACAGTTAGCGGCCTTGTCCACTATTGGTTGCAGCTCAGACTTTTTCAGTTTAATCGGGGCCAATGGAATGCCTAGGTACTTGATGGGGAAGGGGGCAAGATTGCCAGGGAAGAAATTCAGCAGGGTCACCGTATCTTCAAGATCACAATGAATTGGGGTGATGAGACATTTGCAGCCATTAGTTCTTAACCCGGTGGCCTGACCAAATAATTCCAGGATTCTGCGAGCGATCACCAGATCTTGTTTCCGGGGTGAGAGGAAAATAACGACATCATCAGCATAAAGGAAAGCTCTTTCCTTTACTTTGTCATCAAAACCAAAGAGCAGACCCATATTATCAGCAACTCCGAACATGGCATTAAGAGCTTCCATCACGATGACGAATAAGAGCGGCGATAGTGGGTCGCCTTGGCGCAGTCCTCTAGCGTGGCAGATACGGTGACCAAGTGCGCCATTGAGTATGATTCTGGTGCTGGCTGACGAGAGCAACAAAGAGATCCAATTGATCCACCGACGAGAGAAACCCATGTGCTCCAAAAGTAAGAAGAGAAACGACCAATTAACAGTATCAAATGCTTTGGCAATGTCGATCTTGATGAGAGCAGAGGGCTTCTTTTTTCTTCTTAAATATTTTGCTGTCAGTTGCACTGCACGGAAGTTCTCATGAATCACACGACCTTTAATGAAAGCGCTTTGATTCGGCTTGACGAGCTGCTGCATCAGAGGGGCAAGCCTTGTAGCTAAGACTTTGGTAAATAGCTTAGCAAAGCTGTGGATTAAACTGATCGGCCGATAATCAGTGATCTCAGATGCGTTTCCTTTTTTCTTGAGAAGCACTACATAAGCCTGATTAATCAAGTAGATGCTTCGACCATCAAGAGCCCAAAGCGCATGGAATGCACGCATGATGTCAGGCTTAATGATGTTCCATGCGGTCCGGTAAAACAATCCAGTGAAACCATCCGGACCTGGTGCACGGTCGATTGGGATCTCCTGAATGATGCGCCAAACTTCTTCCTCCGAGAAACAAAAATCCAAAGTGCTAGTGTCCACCGTTGGTAGCTCCAGGAACTGGAAGTTCAAGTTAGCCTCACGGGCACAGTCGGCTCCCAGGATGCTGTCGAAATGTGTAAAAAAAGCATCAGCCTTATCCTCCTCACTCGTCAAACGTGCATCACCAACGCGGATGCTGTCAATGTGATTTTTCCGGCTGCAGTGACAAGCTTGCAGGTGAAAAAACTTGGTATTAGCATCCCCCTCGGCCAAATAAGTGATGCGCGACCGTTGTCGAATTATAGTCCTCTGGAGAGATGCCAGCCCCAAGCAGTGCAATTTAGGCTTGCGTCGCAACGCTAGCTCGTACGGAGCCAAGGTGCGAAGCTCTTGTGCACAGTCAAATCTGAAAACTAGTTCCTTGGCAATTGCAAGTTGCAGCTGTACACTTCCAACATGCTTTGCACTCCAGCTTTTGAGAGCTTTGGCTGTGGCTCGGAGTTTGATATCCAAGACTCTGAAAGCATCGAGATCAGTTCGCGGTAGTGGCGCATTCCAAGCTGCAGCGACCGTTTCCAAATAACCCTCAAATCTCGGCCAAATATTCTCAAACCTGAAGCGCTTGAAGTGTGGGATAGCACAGTCAGTGCGCAGCAACAAAGGTGCATGGTCCGAGCATTCTGTGGAGAGGGCCGAGAGGTTGTGATCTGGGAAGGAAGTGAGCCAATCGTCAGAAACAAGGACACGATCCAGTCGCTCAAGCGTAGGGGAGCCCCTCTCGTTTGACCAGGTGAAGCGGCGCCCATTGAGATACAACTCTTGAAGCTCAAGGTCATTGATTAGCCGGCGGAAACGGCCCATCATCCGGCGATGCAGGCGACCATTACTCTTATCCTCAGCTCTGTAGATAAGATTAAAATCCCCACACAACATCCAAGTTCCAGAACAGGAAAGTCGGATGCTTCTTAGCTCATCTAAGAACTGCAACTTGAGCTGATCACCCTGCGGCCCATAGACTGACGTCAGCCACCAAGATTCACCAGAGGCTTTGAGGGTTAGTTGCACAGTGAGGGAGAATTCACGGAACAAAGGACAGGCGGCGACC
Organism: Panicum virgatum; assembly: GCF_016808335.1. NCBI lineage: Eukaryota > Viridiplantae > Streptophyta > Magnoliopsida > Poales > Poaceae > Panicum > Panicum virgatum. The sequence continues at coordinate 32,179,281 of NC_053152.1, read as the reverse complement.
GTCCAGATGTCCCTGTTCCAAGCGAGTAAGATGCCACCACTTGTGTTCGTCGCCGGAAGAGAGAAGTAGTCAAAACTCAACCCCAGAAGATCACGAACGATAGCATCAGTACAAGTATCAAGCTTGGTCTCCTGAAAAGAGATGAGCGACGCACGATGTTCACCCACCAACTCCTTAACTACGTTGCGACGAGCCCTGGAATTAAGCCCGCGCACGTTCCAAATGAGAAAGTTTTCAGCATTCATGGTTACACAGATAAGCGACCAAATAGAGCGACAGAGCTCAAGCGAGCGACTCAGTGACCGACACGCCGACATGAGGAGCGCCGGCGGGCAACAGCTCACCTAACGCCTCACACTGTGAGGGTGTAAGCAGGGACGAGAAGGTAGCCACATATTCCTAAAAGGCGGAAGCATCCGGGGGGCGAGAAGCAGAGGTCACCCCAAGGCGTTGCATCATGACGTTCTGTGCTTGGACAGCAGGCTTGGTTGCACGGTGTCGAGATTTCTTGGCGAGGCGTTCGCTGCGACGTAGGGGCACCGGAACCTCGGGAGCTCTTGCCCTCGCCGGGGTGGCGTGGCGCAGAGCACAGCAGGTGGGTTTGCCCTGCAGCACGCAGATGCAAAATTGTTTGCGACCTCCTTCACAGGCGTGGCAACGCCGGAGAGGATCTCGAGCGGCAGAGGCTGGCGCGAGCCCCTCGTGACGGTGATGTTTCTCATGGATTCAGGATGACTAGAAAGCGAGCACAACGGCGACCCAGGAGCAAAACGTACCGACTCAAGCTCGACACCAATCAGCCGACGAGTCGGAGTAGCGCCTGACACCGGGGAGGCGGGAGTGACACCCGAGCACCTCGCATGGGCCGGCGACCTGTGAACAGTATCTGGGGAAAATTTCATTTTTATATTAAAAAAACAAAATTTCAAAAATATATGTCGAATAGAGAAATTTTCAAAAATGGGTGTCTATTGGGCGACAGGCCTGTCGCCCATCCAGTGGGCGACGGGACCTAAATATAAAAAAAATTACATTTAAGTCGCGCCCAGGGCGCATTAAACAGTGAACTTATAAAATTAATATAAAATTGTAGAAAAATCGGAAAAATATAAACTCAACTATTCTGGATTCTATGAAATAATATCTACAACTTTTGTCACATAAATTTTTTATTTAATCAATGTATCGGGTCTCCAAATGGCGGCGACCGAAGAAATGGCGGCCTCCAAAGACATCGGGTCAAGCCCAAAAGCCCAAAAGCCCAAGGCGGCCCAGGCGAGGTAGCCGATGGTCGCTGCACCACCGGAGGGGATCCTGGAGAAGCTGCAGCGCCAAATTGTCGTGTAGCTGTTGTCGACCGCAGCGTCTTAGAGAAGCTTCAAGACGCATAGGGTCAACAGCGGCCCCGCAGGCCGCAGGGCGTGGTGCGGCCAGAGCAGCGACCAGTGCAGAGTCGTCACGAGGGCCTGTCGCAGGAGGACACCACTACACCAGCAGCCCCGAGCCGGAAGGCGCCCGAATCGAAGCGGAAAGCGAAGCGACCATCCCAAGTTTGAAATGTGTGGGCCCTTCTCCAAACGCCCAACACCGGCGGTCACAGAATCCGCCGGAGCACCGGAACCACAGGCAACGCCGCCAATCGGCGGAGGACTATCACCATCGTCGAGCTTGCAGAATGCCATGCGCCGCGACCATAGCGACCGATGTGACCGATGCGCCGCGGGGGAGGAGCAGGACGGCCTTTCTTGCAGTGCTTGGCGGAGTGGCCTTGCCGCTCGCAGCGGAGACAGCGCGAAGGGAAGGAGCATCTTGCAGCGACATGGCTGAAGGCCAGGCAGTTGAAGCACCTGCCCACGAGGTCGGCAGGAACCGGGCGACGAGGTGGCGGCGGTGGGCGGGCATCACGGACATGGAATTCTGACCTCAGGCGGCGCTTGCTGACTACCAGCTGGAAGCCATCCTCATCGACCAGGGGAGCCGCACGCGTCCGCACGGGACGAGGGGGTGACGGCTCCCGGTGCGAGGGCTGACGACGGGCGTCCGCCATGAAACCGCCGGCGACGCGGCGTGTCGGAGGAGAACCACGACCCGGGTGGAGCGGCGCCTTGCCCTTCGCGGAGGGGGGAGGGGTTGGCCAGAGCAAATCGTCGGCATCGTCATCGGAATCCGAGGGTATGCTGAAGCAGATACCCTCTGGGGTGCCGCTGCGACGACTGCTAGGGCTAGCGCCGGGGGATGGGGAGAAGGGAGAGGCGTTGGGATTCAGGGATCAGGGGACTGGTGGGGGTGGCCGACGGCGCCGGAGTGGTCGCCGGCGGGCTGTGGTGGGGGCGAGCGGCGTGGGGAAGGGGGGTCGCTCTCCATGCTTGAGGGCTGTTCCTCACTCACCATCCAAGGCTCAGAGGCACACCCCTTCCCCTTTCTTTCTTTCGACTGGTTTCTGTGGATACTGGACACTGGATGTGCTTTCGCTAACGTGGACAGCCTGTAGCCCAAGATATACAAACTCCCGTATGTCAAGCGCAACCGTTTTGGTGTGAACGCTACCCGTTTGTGGTTGGTCGATTGAATTGGGCAGGCAGTTTGGTTGAAGCAGAGAGGCCCGATTGTGGCAGCCAGCCGTGCGTGTTCCGTTCTTTCCTTGGGAGCTAAGCATGTACGGTATGGTGCCACCGGCATTCGGCTTTTGTGCACGGCTGGCGGCTGTCGGATTCGCCGCCCACTTTTGTTGGTGTTTCTTTGACGCCACTCGTGTACCCAGATCCGGCGAGGTGTCTGCTTGCATCGTGGGCGGCAGCTGCAGGGGAAAATGTGGCCGGGGAAGAAGAAAGGCGACGTGCGGGCGGTACACGGTCGGTGCTTTCCGTTGGGTTTATACGTCAGCGTCTCGTACGGTAGATGGTGGCTGTTTGGATGCAGAAAGGAATCTGCGCCCTCGTGCGTCCACCTTTTTTTTTTCTTCTCTCCTGCCGTGGCATGGCGTCATTTGTGAATGTGCGACGCGAAATTCCATTTGCCGGCCGCGGGGAAGCGTTGGTTCCTCGGTTCGTTCAAAAATAAAGGAACTGATCGGTTCTTTTTAGATGCTGGAACCCATGAATTTCATTTTCTGTTCGAGACGAATAAGGGGAGAAGGCGAAGTGGCCGTAGGTGCCTGTGTCGTGCGGGCTGACGGCGAGCAGTTAGAATCACTAGGGCACACCATGGCGGGCGAGGGACCCTATTGCGGGGGTTACAACAACACCCTCACCTTCTGCCGTCCGCTGCCACTGCCGTCCAAGGAGACCTGCTACCCGATCTTCACCGCCACCTCCTTTGCCTCCTCGTACGACTGCCCCGGCAGCATGGTAGCCGCGGGCCTAGGCCGAGGCGAGGGTGGACGGCTGGGTGGCCGAGGTGGCGGGGTCGGCGAGCGACGAGCGCTAGGCCTTGGGTTGGGGGGTGGGTGGTGGCCGACGTTGTCACGCTGGGCAGCGGCAAGGGCCTAGGGTAGTGGCGGGAGCAGACGGTGGGGTGATGGCACTGGCGGAATGGAGGGATGGCGGGGGCGGAGATGCTGAATGTGATGGCGGTCGGCGGGAGTGTGAAACTGGTGGGAGCTTGGGACTGGGAGAGTGGGAGGTGCGGTGCGGGGTTGTGGTTCGGGTTTCACCCCTAGGTTTGCTATTGGGATGATGTGCTTATTGAGTTATTGGGCTGAATGTCATAAGTCTTAGCTTCCTCTGTTAAACGAGAATCGAGCCAAATTAACTGAGTAAATTTGGTTTTTGAGAAAGAGGTACCGAACAGAACCGAATTTCTCAGTTCTGGTTCTTTCTGTTTTAATTCTCGGATCTTTGGTTCGATTCTTGATTCTCAGTTAAATTTGTCCTACTCGAATTGAGACGACAAGAAAGCAAGTAGAGGTCGGCGGCAGGCGATATGCCTTTGTTCCCCGTTCCCGGCTAGTAGAGGCAGAGCCAAGCATGAGCTTTCCCCGTGGTCAACGGCAAAAAATCCTGATCGTGTAAATGCGTGGGACACGGGTGTTTTTTTTACTTTTATTTAGTAATACTATATTTGATCACATGAAACTATATTTGTTATAATCTCGAGTGGAACACGGGCGAGATCGCTGCCACTGCAGTGGTCAATCCGTCTATTTGTTATTGCATTTTAGTCTTTTGTTTCTTTAAGTTTTTTCTTTTTTTTGTATTTGGATCCAGATGTGGCGACGATGTGCGGGCGGTCCACGGCCGGTGTGGTGCTTTCCGTCCGCTCTTTTTCTTTTCTTCTCTCTCGCTGACCTGCCCTGCCCCGCCGGAATGGCATCATCTGTGAATGTGCGATGCGAAATTCCATTTGCCAGCCGTGGGAGGCGGGGACGAGAAGAGAAGGAACGAAGCAGAGGTACAGCGGCGGGCGATACGCCCTGGTATCCCGGACGGCAGAGGCAGAGCCAAGCACGGGTTTTCTTCTTCCTGTTCAAGCACGGCCCGTTTGGTTGCGCGGTGTAAAATTTTTGAAAAGACATCTTTCTATATTTGAAGTACTAAACATAGACTAATCACAAAAATAATTACAGAATTCGTCTGTAAATCGCGAGACGAATCTAACGAGCATAATTAATCCGTCATTAGAGGTTGTTTACTGTAGCATCACTGTAGCAATTTAGCGTCTGATTACAGTCTCGTTAGGTTCATTAGATTCGTCTCGTCATTTACAGACAGCAGTCGCAATGCGTTTTTTATTTCGTCTAGATTTAAGTCTCCATGCGGGTGCCGGAATTTTTTTTTGGAATTTTGGTTTTTGGAACTGAACACGGGCGAGATGCTAGATCAGCAACAACGGGCTTCCCTGCCCAGGCTGGTCAGATGGTCTGACGTGACCAGTCAGACCGCCTGACGTGACCGGTCAGATTGGTTTTCTAAAGAAAATCGCGAAGATCTAAAATCTCATAACTTAAAAGAAATTCCATCGGAGCTTGGAGATTTAGAGTTGTTCTGGACTTGACAGGCCACCTAGAATACTATTGAACACTATAGAGACGAGCAAAGAATAACAGAAAGGTTTTAAAAAGCTAGGGTTTAAGTAAATAGTAGATTGATGAGTCAATTATGGTTAGAAACTCCAGTCGGCCGTGGTCTTTATATTTATAGGCCAGGGAGGTCGGATCCCTTCCAAATCGGATTACAATAGGACTTCTAATTACAAAATCAACCTCGACTCGAATTTTGTAGTCATGACCGGTCCGACCGATCAAGCCCACCGGTCAGATCGGTTGGCCTTTTGCGGACGGTCTGCCTGCAGTATACGGACAGTTCGCACCTTCGGATGTCGAACGTCGTATCCCACTGTGGCTAGACCATAAGAGTTCGGAAGTCCGAACCCCTGTACGGTGGATTGTCCGCCGATGGAAAATAGACGGTCTGCATGTTTGGATGTCAGATCCTGCTACCCCTCAGACCCAAATGGATCCCTCCTTCGTTCGGATGCCCGATCCTTGAGTATTAGGGCCTTGTTCGGCTGGCTGGCTGGCTGGATGGCTGGCTGATTTTGTGTGAGAGGAAAATACTGTTGGCTGGCTGGTTGGTTGGTGGCTGGACTGATTTTGCGTGAGAGAAAAATACTGTTGTGGCTGGCTGAATCCGGCTGAATCCGCCAGCCGAACAAGGCGTAGATTAGCGGACGGTCTTCCCAAGGTACTCGATGGTCCGCTCTATTGTGTTCTGTTGACATTTTAAGCTAAAAGGTCTGGAGCTCTGAACATCTAAATGGCAGACGGTCTGCCCAGGATACTGAACGGTGTGCTCCATAACCGGTCAGACCGCCTCATAGTATCAGTAAGACTGGCTTGTTCGATCTGATCAGCTTAGTACTAATTTTGGTCGTCAATACTTATAGTCACCGGCGAAGAATTGTGACTATTTCTCACCGCGAGATCGCTGCTGCCACTGCAGTGGTCAATCCGTCGGCCCGGCCCATAACCCCGGGCACGCACGCGTCGGCGGCGAGAGCCGCATGCCGCCGCCCCGCATTGCGAGGAATTTCGAACCGGCTCTAGTCATGATTCCTCTCTCCTATAGTACGATGAACTGATGAAGACGAACGCTCTGCCTCTGCTTCTACTCGATCATGCTTGTGCCTCTCCGAAATTTCGAACCCGCGGTTTCTTTGTTCAAAAGGAAACTGGCGAAAAACTTTTAAGGATTAGCTAGCAGTGGATAGACAAACACACCAAGCAGAAATGGCACACACACTCGTGTAACAGATCCATCACGCAGCTACAGGGGAAATGTAGCCAGGAAAAGGGCAGAAATGGACTCAGCTCGATCTGTGTGGCCTGCTAGCTGCACGTCTTTTTTATTTTTGTATTTTTCAAAAAAAAATTACAGAAATATGTTTTTGGTTTTAGGTTTTACAGTTCTATACCCCTGCCGCCCGGCAGGGAGCCTACCGTCCGGTAGGTGGGCGGTAGGGACCTATATGTAAATAAAAAAAATTTGCGCAGTGGTCCTTGGAGGGAGCCTGCCGCCCCGCTGCCGGGCGGCAGGCCCCCTGCCGCCCGGTAGGGGGGCGGCAGGCTCCCACCACTAATATAAAACTCCGCCCCTTCCCCCTGCGCCCTCATTTTCTGCCCACGAGATCCAGAGAGGGGAGAGGGAGGGTGAGTGAGGTAATTCCACCGGCGAAGCCCTGCCGGATTTTGGATCCGATCCACAGGTAACCAATATTTCTCAACTTTGTCATTCCATATTTTTTGTATGTTTAATTTTATGATTAGTATTTTTTATTATTGTAAACACTTAGGGTTCGGATTAGTGGTTATAATTGAAGCCATATTATATTTGTAGATATTAGATTAATTAAAATGAAGTCTTTGCATGGCCAGATATGTCGAGCAAAGTGGCATTTCAAGTTCATTACGGTGACTTCTATAGAATTACTCATGATTCCTATGGAGTAAATCTATCAGCATTAGAAAGAAGACAGTGCAGTCAAGATAAACCCCTAGAGATGAGTTTTGAGTCCATACGGAAATGTCTTTACAGGATGTTCAATATGAATCCAAAGACCCATTTGCTTACGGTTCATACCTTGACTTCCTGGGAAACTAATGGAGATTTTTGGGAGTTGACGCATATAAGTAGTACAGAAGAATGGCAACATTACATGCACGCAGCTCTTGAAAGTGGGTGGCCTCTCGCAATGGTAATTCAAATTCACCAGAAGACCGGTTATTTAGGTGAAGGGTCAACACACACAACATCTGACTGCAATGAACAGATGGAAGAGGATAAAGAAGAAGATAACGTGCAAGCTCCAGAACCAGAACCAGAACCAGAACCACAAGGTTTAGCAGATGAAGGCGAGCGGATACCTGGAATTATGGAGGACATGGAGAAAGAAGACCAGGATGCACAAATAATAGAGCAATGTGGGGACTCATCGGACGATGATGACGATGAGCGCTTCCCAGTGCTAGGTGAATGGCGTAAATAGGGTTTTGGTAATCCAGTGGTACAAGATATTAGATGTCCGGAGTTTGAATACAGACTGAATGAGGTCATACAAGGGGCAAAGTATCGTACCATTGAGGATGTAAAGGATGCTGTGAAGCTCTGGGCTGTATCTCTGAGGAAGGAATTCAGAGTACTGAAATCTAGCAGCAAAGAATACGAGGTGATGTGTGCAGATAGAGACTGTACATGGCGAGTGCATGCATACAAGGGAAAGTTCAAGACACACTGGGAATGTTCAATTGTTACACCACATACTTGTAGATTGACAGGTGTTGTGGGACATCATCGTAATATCACATCAACTTTCATGGCTAAGAAGATGTATGGGGTGATTCTTGACAAAATGGATTATGAGCCTGCATTGATAATTAGGGACATTGAACAGAATTTCCAGTATGTGATCAGCTATGCAAAGGCTTGGCGGGCTAAACAAAAAGTATTTGAGATGAGGTTTGGCACTTATGAAGCATCATATGACAACCTACCTCGTTTGCTTGAAGCAATTGTGTAAAGAAATCCTGGAAGTGCTTTTGATACATACAGTGTACCGAGCTTGTCAGGGGGGCCAAGCATTCTACTGCGAGCTTTCTTCTGCATTGGAGCATGTGTGAGGGTATTCATTTACTGCCTTCCTGTTCTGTGTATTGACGGCACTTTCCTAACAGGAAAATATAAGGGAACAATATTGACGGCAATCAGAATTGATTGCAACAAGCCGATAGTTCCCATCGCCTTTGTCTTTATTGAGAATGAGAACACAGAAAGCTGGTACTGGTTTCTTGAACGTCTTAAGATTCACGTTGTTGCTGGAAGGCCTAATGTTTGCCTTATCAGTGATAGGCATGCAGGTCTACTTGCAGCTATAAGGCAGCTCCAAGAAGGTAGTCAATTTTCACTTCTTATATGGCCAGATGTTGTCAATAGGTGGTGTGTGAGGCATATGGCTGCTAACTTTTATGAGTGGTTCAAGAATAAGGATATGATGAATTTGTTCAAGCGATTGTGCACTCAGAATCAGCAGAGGAAGTTTGATGCTTTGTGGGGTATAATTGATGACATGAGTGCTGAATTGCTTAAGAGCCGGGCCTCATCATCCAGCAGGAGACGTTCTACAGATTCATTAGTTGGACATGCTAAGCCATTTTCACAGTGGATTGATGGTGCGCCTAAAGAGAAGTGGTCACTTCTGTATGACACAGATGGGAGACATTATGGGATCGAGATGACCAACCATGCTGAATGTTACAATATGATAATGCGTCGTGTTCGTGGATTTCCTCTTGTTGGCATTGTTGAGTTCATCATGTATGGATGTATAAGGTATTTTCGGGAGCGATACGCATCAGCCGCTCCCTTACTTAATGATCCAGGAGTGCATTTTTGCAGAAGAGTCAATGAGTACATGGAGAAACAAATTGAAAAGGCTCGATTTCACTCAGTCATATCGATGGGCACAAAGGAGCAAAGATTTGAGGTATCATGCAGTGACAGGACCGGACAGGGTGTCCGCAGACAAAGGGTAATTCAAGAAGTTTTGATAACCATTGACGGGAGGGTGTTCTGCCGATGTCAGAAGCCAAAGGTGCATCACTTACCATGCTCCCATGTCATCGCGGCTTGTTCTGTATCTGGGTTAGATGCTGCGTCATATGTTTGTCAATATTTCACAAAAGAAGCCGCAGCACAGACTTGGTGTCATAAGATATACGGCATTGGTATTCTATGCCCATTCACTCAAAAAAATCCCCATCCAATTCTCATCCCTGATGCAGCTACGAAGCGGGGCATAGGCCGACGGCAGACACGTCGTATCCGGAACGGAATGGACGAGTCCGAGGCTGGAAAGAAGAAAAAACGTTGCAACTTGTGTGGAGCGAACGGTCACACTTACATGAAGTGCCCACAGCTTTCAGTACCCAATGCTGCTGCCGAGGCTGGACCTTCCGGGAATCCGACGGATGGATCGGCTCCACCTACAAGAATTCGCCGCATCTAGTTGTGCATTTATTTGTGTGTACGAAATTAAGTATATTGTGTATGTACTATGCCTAAATGTCTTGTTTAACTAGTTGGAAGTGTGTATTTCTATAGAATTTGGTTATAATGAACGTAACCTTCAATGTAATATCTTATGTGGTATCTTGTTTAACGTTCTATTTATATTTCGTTCATTGTATCAAATTGGTTAGCCCCAAATGCTTGGACACATGGTTTGTCGCCACCTATAGCACAAGCCACCACATAATGTGACACATAGAAGAAAGCTAAATGAGTACACATCCGTGATACTGAAGAATCCAAATTATTTCAGTACAATTTACTTCACAATCTAGACCGATGAACACTATATGTTACACATTATTTCATGAAATCATCTAGGTAGTCACGCACAGGGGGAGGAACATCATCTCTTGGAGGCCATGGTTTGGGGGGCATGAAGTCATCTAAGTCGTCATCCCAGTTAACAGAACTTGGTGCTAGAGGTGGTGCAGTTTGACTTGACGAACCTCTTGACTTTCCCTTTCTCTCTTTTATGGTTCTACTTTCATGTACAGGGGGAGGAACATCAGGTGTTCGAGGCCATGATTTGGGGGGCATGAAGTCATCCATATCGTCATCCCAGTTAACACAACTAGGTGCTCGAGGTGGTGCAACACGACTTGACGAACCTCCGGTCATCTGTTCTTGCGGAGGCCGAGAACTATTACCCGAAGATCTTTTCCACCTCATTCGTCTAGTTTGCGGCATAACTCCACCGAAGATACATACCAATTTTTTGAAATTTGGTATCGATTTGTTAATCAACTCCGTGTCCTCGGGGTAATCCTAACATATAATTACACAATAATTTTACTATTTCGTAAATATGGATTACAAATAACGGACGTGATTAGAACTGAATAAGAATTACCTTAATGTGCATCTCATACACCTCTGGCCGCATCCATATCTTATAAGTAGTTTGTAAGAATCCAATAACATGTTGATGATTCGCTAGTTCACATACCCTCATGTATATCTTCCTACGTTCTAGCAGGTGTTCCTTTAAATCTTGCATTGTAATACCTCGAAACAATGTCAAATCTTTAAACTCAACTAATTTGGACAACACCATCTCTATCGTACCATCCGCTAATGGATCCAACTTCTTACTGATTACAAGACGTGTCATGATCTCAAGAAATATACTGGATTTTTTTTCGGTCCATGAAAATCCAACAGAATTGGAGGCAGCCATTGCCTTATGCTGCAATAACAGTAAGGTACTGTCATTCTAAGTTTAGAATTCTATATTTCACTATCCAAAAACTAAATCTATTCTAATTCATAATTATTTTAGAAACAAGTCTATAATAGTTGACAAATATTGGTTACCTGCGGTTCGGATCCAAAATCCGGCAGGGCTTCGCCGGTGGAATTACCTCACTCACCCTCCCTCTCCCCTCTCTGGATCTCGTGGGCAGAAAATAATGGCGCAAAGGGGAAGGGGCGGAGTTTTATATTAGTGGTGGGAGCCTGCCGCCCAGCAGGGGGGCGGCAAGCTCCCTCCAAGGACCACTGCGTAATTTTTTTAATTTACATATAGGTCCCTACCGCCCACCTGCCGGGCGGTAGGCACCCTGCCGCCCCCTGTCGGGCGGCAGGGGTATAGAACTGTAAAACCTAAAACCAAAAATATATTTTTGTAATTTTTATTTGAAAAATACAAAAATAAAAAAGACGCTGCTAGCTGCTCAGTAGGGCGTCTCCGGTCCGGCCCACTGGTGCCGGTCGGTGCCGGCCCATGTGTCCGTACGTGCCACGACAAGGTCATGTGCGAGGAGCGGTCCCAGCAGATGGTACTTCATATGGGCATTGTTTACGGTGTAGATGCATTGTTTCGACAAGCAAAATTATTTATATGGGCATAACTAATTTGTTTGTGGTGCCAAATTGTTTGTTCGTTTTGTAGAGTAAGTTGTTAGGTGATGTTGACTCCTTCATTTGTGATATTTATTTTTAATTATTTTATATACCAAATCAAATATTTGCAATGTTTAATCTTTTGTTATTGGTATTCGAGAGAAAATTGGGTCCATAGCATCGAAAGATCATCATTTTCTTACAATGGCACCGAAGTATCGCCTTTACGTAAAATAGCACAGACCAAAATTTTCGGTTCTGAGAAATACTATTCTGTTAATTGCCACAATGAACAGTTATTTTTCTTTCTACTGGGCAAGTGAAGTGTCTCTTTTACCCTCATCTTCTTTCTTGCCCGGAAGAAGATAAGGTTAAAAGGGACCCCATTTTTTTCATTTGTCCAATAGAGAATAAAATACATGGTTCAGTACAAAAGTTAACTGAATGGTATTTTTTTTTGGGATAGAACAATTCCTCTAGTGCTATTTTATGTAGCAGCAATCCTTCAGTGGTATTTTATCATTCTATACCTACCTCTACATACTCTTTCTTTGGATTGTAATCCATATATTTTATAAATTATGTCATCCATATTTTTACTTAAATTTTTCTATAGTATATTTGTTTACATTTAAGAGTGAATCATGCTTAATGTATACTAATTTATTTGCATTATAAAATTATTATTTGGTATATGAAAGAATTTATTTTCTTTGTATACTAACATTTTTAGCACATGCATATATGTATATAAGAATAATTTTCACGTAGTAGATGTGTTTATTCTACAAGCAAAATTATTTATTTGTGCATCACTAATTTGTTCGTAGTGCTAAATAATTTGTTCGTTTTGTAGACTAAGTTGTTCGGTGATGTTAACTCTTTTATTCGTGATATTCATTATAAATTATTTTATCTACCCAAACAAATGTTTGCAATGTTTAATATTTTGTTCATGGTATTTTGGGAAAAATGGTTCCATAGCATCAAAATATCATCATTTTTGGAAAATACCACTGAAATATCACATTTACAGAAAATACAACAGAAAGCATTGTTCCGTTCCAAGAAATGCTATTCTGTTTACTTCCATAGTGAACCAATCATTTTTCTTTGTATTGGGCAAGTGAAGTGTCTCTTTTACCCTCATCTTCTTCCTTGCCCGCACGAACAATATAGGGTTGAAAAGGTTTTTCATTTGTCCAATAGAGGAAAAAAACCTGGTTCCCTGCAAAAGTTAACTGAATAGTATGTATTTTTTTTGGATCAGAACAATTCTTTTAGTGGTATTTTACGTAACGACGATCCGTGAGTGGTATTTTCTTGAAATGATGATCTTTTTATGCTACAAAACTAATTTTAACCTAACAATATTTTTTACTTTCAAAGGTGAAAAGTCCTACCTTTTCCTCTTCATCCAAGAAATGGCTGCGCGAGGAAGTAGACGTTTACCGGACACTTACGATGGTGAAAATCAACAGTTATTGTCAGTTCTTATTATCCTGAAAACTTCATGAGATCAGAACTTCCTGTTCATTTGTACAGAAAAAATTCATGTGCACCCAAAACTGAACACTGCTAGCTTAGAATTGTAACTATGAAAGCATGCCTACATGTATCATATAAGTGTGCATGCATTCTGTGTGAGACAAAAAAAAAAATACTGCATATTTGAAGAGTGTTTCCGACATAATACATGAACTCGTTAGAGCTGATGTGTATTCATCCATTCCATAAAAAGTGTACTAATCAACATTGAAAATGTGATATCACTTATGAGTAGTACATTACAAAAAAGAGATGCTCCATGTCAATAATGTCATGACTGCTAATTCTCGGGATTCCGATCCCCCGCTCTTGATCGAAACATCCATTTGAACACTGCCAATTTGAACTGCAGGGCAGAGTACCGGGTATACCCATCCGGTTTTCCTATTTTACCCCCATCCAAACAGGGGCCATTTTTGCAGAAACACCACATCAGAACGTACCAGTTAACAGAACGGTCTCGGGCCACCGGCGGCCGCCGTCGCATCCCCGCGCCGTGAAACCGGCGGGATCCTGAAGTGCCACAGCCGGCCGGTCCCACCCACCCGGTACTTGTCGCAGAGGAACTCCTCCGCGAACGTCTTCTCCACCCTCCGGTCCACGTCGTGCAGGAACACGTCGGTGTCCCCCTCGCCGCGGCGCGCGCGCGCCAGGGCCGCCGCGGTCCATATCGCCGCCATCCTCCCCGGCGCCGCCGCGAAGTACCCCTTGGGCGCGTCGATCATGAACATGTCCCACTCGGTCTCGTACACCTCGGGTGGCAGGTTGTGCAGCGCCAGCGGGCACGCCCAGTTGCCGCGCACGCGCAGGGTGCCGTTGCCGCCGCCGCCGCCGCCGGAGCCGGGGAGGCAGGCCGGGTAGTCCTTGTAGGTGGCAAGGAGGCGGTCGGCTTGGTCGAGGCGCGTGCGGTAGGCGACGAGGTGCGCGCGGAGGAACGGCGACTGCGCGCGCACGACGCGGTACCACGCGGGGTCCTCCTCGAGGAAGACGGTGGCGCCGCCGGGGTTGAGCGCGTGCCAGAGCGTGGAGTCGCGGCCCAGGCCGAACACCAGCAGCCGCAGCGGCGCGCGGCGGCGGAGCACGGCGAGCGACAGCGAGATCTCGTCCCGCGACTGCTGCGGCACGGTCTCCATGGTGGCGTACGCCACGGCGGCGTCCGCCAGCGCGGCCACGCCAGGCGCGCCGTACCCGGACCCGGAGGGCGCCGCGACCGCCGGCAGGCACGGCAGCGACAGGGCCAGCGGCGGGAGCAGGTACGGCGCCAGCGGCGTCATCACGAGCGCGGCCACCAGGTAGAACGCCGCGAGCAGCAGCGCGCACGCGCCGGCGAAGAGGAGGCCGCGGCGGCCGGGGGGCTTCATCGCCGGCGAGGTGTTCGACGCGACGCGACGCCCGCGTGGAGTGTCCGTCCGTCCGTACGCGCGTCGGAAAGCGAGAGCACGCGCTGGGCGGTGGGGATTGGCTGCTTTTTTTAGGGTCGTTGGGGAGACGGAGACGGTGTGTGTATGTGTAATGATGTGTGGGTTGCTCCAATGCTCCTTGGTTTGGCCTTTTGTAGTGCACGCGGCCATTCACTTTATCCTTTTTTTGGGCAGTGTAATCTAATTTGCCCTGCTTTTGTTTCTGGGTTAGGTGGTGTTGGTCCTCTTGTGACAAGTGTAAGAGGTGGGTGTTGACAATTTGTTTGAATGTGCAAATCATTAGTTGACAGGTGGAGGCTTTACAAAACATGCGTGAACTAATCACAATTAGGTTTTTAAGAATTTTTTTAATTTGCCGGGGTTCATATCTATCGTCTTGGTAATTTTTCATCGGTCAGGCCAAGGATTTTATATAGTCTAACTAGGAAAAGATTATGAGGTAAAAACAGATTAGAAACTAGCAAGAATACCTACATAGTATTTCCGAATAAAAGATGGCAGAACCACCTGAATTATCCCAACTCAAATGCGCAAGGCATCACCATAAAGACAACACTAGCTCAAACGCACTTCAAACGGAACAATTCTTAGTCTGTCGGGTAACGTCCCGATACAACCACCGGTTCTCGGATCGAACAAGCATACCCCGCACGAAGGCGAGTCCAGAGATATTACAACCACAAATTTTACAACACAGGCAAGTTCAGTAGTGATTACAACCAGTTCAAAACATTATTACAAAACCAACTTAGTACCTCAGTTATACAAAACATAAGGGTAAAACTTCAGAGTTTAACAGCGGAAGATAAAACACGATGGCTACAACACGTCGCCAAAGTATACCAAGCTAGCCCAAACAAGGTATCACTCGTCAGGGTCATTGCCGGTCGAAGACGTATCCCACTCTACGGACCAGCCAGGAGGCAAAGAGCAGGGATAGGTCAAGCTAGCGATTTGCTCCTCAAAACTCAAACCTGAAAATATTTCCAACAGCAAGGCTGAGTATTCTAATACTCAGCAAGACTTAACCGACAACGGGTATACTAAACCCACTTTAGCTAGACTATGCAGGGTTTGTGAGGCTCTGGTTTCCTTTTGCTGAAAAGCAATAAAGAGTAGGTCCTTATTTCACATTTTAGCTTTCCATATTCTAGTTGATTAACCATTCTATGTAAGCAACTACTATACAACCATGGTAGATCTTTAAGCAAACATCAAAATTAATCATAATAATGTTGCTCTTGTTACTCTGTGTGGCAAAGAGATCAAGCAGTCCCAAACTGTGAGAAGCAAACGATTCGAATCGAATTTCTTAACCTGGCCAGGCAAACCTAACACACACGTCTGGAACACCGTCGGGTCATTTCCAAACAACCGTTTGACTTTCTTTCCGCCTTGTGGATAAGGTCACTCTCCCCGACTATAGGGCACCAACTCGTCCCACAGGGCACTTTCTCTCGTCCCATAGTCGTAGTGTTGCGCAACATAAAATAAAACCTATCCCTAAGAGAGAGTGAAAGGTATATCCACTCCCCGGTCCAATCGGTGACTAGGCTTACCGCGTACCATATTTACGGCATGTGGCTAGTACATTCAAAAACTTAACCAGCACTACCACACACCGCGACCTTAGCAAGTTCATCAACACAGACGGGGTCTCACCAAAGGTCATGATATCGAACACGACCTCATCCGTCGTCCTTATATTGATAACAGAAAGTAAACAAACAACTCCTATAAAGCTCGCGAGTGACAGACAATCACTCGACTTTTACCGGTCCTATAAGCTTAGCAAGTAGTCGAACTCAGGTCTAGTGTTCAGTACATAGGTTCCTAGGATCATGCATCTAGGGTTTCAATTCAAATCCTAAGAACTGTAAATGCACAAGTAAATAATAACAGTAAATGATAACAATTTGAAATATAGGTTATGTCCGGGGCTTGCCTTCTCGGTAGTCACTAACTATTTCAGCCCTAGGCTCTTCCGAACTTTGGTCCGGGGCTTCAGCTAGTTCAGCAGTGTTCACTTGAGCTTCGAGATCACCTCCATCAGACTCCGGGATCAGCTCGTACGTCCCGTCCGACAAAGCAGTCGTATCTATATGTAAATGCAAGAACAGTATTATAAACACACACACGATGTGGTGAAGCTAAGCAAACAAAATTAATACACATATGAGCAAACGTTTATAGAGTAGTAACTCAACAAATCTAGCTATACAAGGCATCATGATCAACAGCACAATAAGGTTAAACTAACTTCATAAAGTGAGTGGTGGTTGAATCCTATAGCAATCAAACCAAGGTTTGCTAATAAATTAACAACTCAGAGCAAAAACAGTAATAAATTTAGAAAAAATTACCCTAAACAGAACATGAATAGATTAAGCTATCCTGTAAAATTAATGCCAAAATATGTAGCCAAATAATCACAACAATTCAATCACTCAGATAACACCTAGAAAAAGATTGAATTACATAGGCTAAACCATAGCAAAACAGAAGCTCAAAATTTAACAGAAGACCTACACAGGGATGAATTAGCTATTGTCAATTTTGCATGATTTTATCTACACATAAATAATTATGAGAAAATAAACAAAACAGAACAACAGATTAGCAAGATTCATTTTTAGCTCCTGTTCTAGTCATGAAATAGGCCTCAAAATTCATGTACAAGCCATAATATCCAAAAGTATCACTCATAAATATTTTCATGATTTATCATCAGTAAAAACTATTTATCATAATTAAAGTATAATAAAAAGTTTTAAATCAAATAAATAGTTACACATGATAACTGACCACGAAATTTTTATAGAAAAACTAGTGTCACATGAGTAAACTACCATAAAAATTTCAGAGCAAGACAAGCTATTAATCATCAAATAAGAAAAAGATTAAATAACTAGTCTTTATTTACCTAGTGACACAAAACAACTTGTACAGTAAGAACTTGCAACAAACAGCTACAATATTATGGTTCTAATGCAAAGAGCTACTCTTAAGGATTCCAAAACATCAAGATTTGCTATTTTACGAATTTTCTACGAATTTCTATGGAATTTCAAAGTTCTCAGCTAAAAATTATAAAGAAGTCCTTAGAGCACTATTCAACTGAGTCTAGGCCTATTCAAAGAACACCCTGGGTTTTCGATTCTTCTCAACTAGAGGCCCTTGGCCGGGTCAGAGGGGGGGGGGGAGGGCGGGGTTTGACCGGCCGTTTCCCGGCGAGGGGGTCACCGGCGGCGAGGGGGTCGGGGTGGGAAAGCAAGAGGAGGTCCAGGAGCACCTTTAGGTGGCTTCGGGGCGGCTCGGGGTGGCTTGTGGCGGCGGCTCCGCGTGCTCCAGCGGCCGGCGGCGTTGACTACTCGGCGTGGCGGCCCTCCGACGCGAGGGGGGCGGTGGTGGATGGGATCGAAAGCTTCATGGGGATGAGGGGGTTCCGTTCCTGGGGTCAGCTCGAGGCGTGGATGGCCGGAGGAGGGAGTTCCACAGTGAGGCTGGCGAGCGGGGGCGCAATGGAAGTCTGGCGATGCTTTACTGGTGATTCTGTGGAGAGAGAGAGCTCATGTGTGGGCTTGGGAGCTTCTCTATTGCGAGGTGGAGCCAATGGTGTGGTTGATTGGGGTCGAAGAGGTTGGATGGGGGTACTCCACGGAGAAGGGGGAGCGGCGGCCATGGTAGAGGCGGCAGTGTTCTGGGCGAGCGGGGTGGGGAAAAAGCAAAAAGGATGAAAGGATTAGCTCGCGGGGGTATATGTAGTGCTTCTGTGCGCGAGAGGGAAGAGCGGCGAGCTCTATCCCGAGCCCTCCACGGCGGCGTCGAGGTGGCGGCCGCGGGCGGTTCTGGGCGGCGTGGCGAGGCGGGGAGGGCACAGCGCGAGGGGTAGAGGGCGGTGGGGAAGCTCCTGTGCGACGCGTGGAAGCCAGCGCGAGCAAGAGGTGGCGCGGGGAGGTGGCCCAGAGCGGCGGGCGGGCGGCGTGCAGTGCTGGCGGTGGGGAGCAGAGGAGCTGGCCTGAGGTGGAAGAAAAAGGACTGCTTTGCAATTTCCAAAAATTCTAGGGACCAATCTGTAAACCAGCAATAACTTTTAAAATAAAGCTCAAATGAAAAAGTGTCCAACATGAAAGTTGTTCAATTTTTCAAGATCTACAACTTTGATGTTGTGCAAAAATTTATTTGATCAAAGATTCAAGAGCTATTTTTGAAAACATAGAAGGGATTTTGAATTCAAAGGAAACTTGTCTTTTTCAAGGTAATTTCACTTTAAATTTAGACTTAAAAGCAAAATTTGCTGCCATGCAATAAATGCACTGAATTTTGCAAAAACACCCTCTACAAAAGCTATAATTACACATTCAATTCAAATTAAACTAAAGAAAGAACCTTGCATAAAATCATAATTACACATATAACCTTTAATATTTACAAAAAGATCCTTTTTCAAACAAAATGAGCACATGATGCATACAATGAAGGCAATTCGATTGTGCAGACACCTAGGGTGTCACAATTATCTATATTGTAATTAGATAACTCGTAATTATTTCCTGAGCCACATGGTTATGGTGTCTACAAATTGAGTGTAACTAAGTTATTTGTAACCCTTTTTTTAATTTTACAAGTAGTTATGGCCGTGTGTATCCTGGTTATATTTTTAAGAACTTTGCAGCAACTTGATGCAATGATATAAAAGCTAATAAAATTTCCTTTTATATGAAAAAATGAAAATTTTTAGAAAAAACAATAACCAATAACTATTGGCAACTTGAAAAAATTATATAATAACCTTAGTATCTCGTAGGTTCTCGTCTCCATATATAACCCTTCTACATGCACCTGTACATTAAGCCACAAGCAATTCGCCGCTCTGGACCCCTTAAGCAACACTTCTGTCGGTATAGTAATCCAGATGTGCATGTCACAATTATTAATCCACCATGCATTATTGTTGTCACTTGTCACCTACCTTGTGTTGTCGCCAACCAGTGGCCTTGTTTGAATCCACAACCACCTATGCTACCCCAGGTATGGTTCTAAATGTATAGTCATATATTCAGGTTCTGTTTAGTTCCCACCCTGTAAACGCAAAAACGCAAAATTTTGCAAAGGAATATTACTAATTTGAAGTACTAAATGAAGTTTATTTACAAAACTTTTTGTATAGATGGGCTGTAAATCGCGAGACGAATCTAATGAGTATACTTAATCCATAATTTGCAACAGTAACCATCTGCTAATTATTAATTAATCATAGATTAATTAGCATCATTAGATTCGTCTCGCGATTTACAACACATCTATGCAAAAAAAATTTATAAATAAACTTTATTTAGTATTTTAAATTAGCAAGATTCCGTCGAAAAAAATTTATGTTTACACGCCAGGGAACTAAACACGGCCTCAATATCTTAACCGGCAAGGGCCTATATAGCACAGTTTCTTAGGGATTCCTAACGAAAGTTCTATGAAAACGAATCTTTGGCCCTGCTTGGTTAGATGTCACATCAAAATTTCACAAAAAAGACGAATTTCAGCATGGAGCACTAAATGAAGTCTACTTGCAAAACTTTTTCAGAGATGGGTGTAACTTTTCGAGACGAATCTAATAAGCCAAGTTCCATCATGATTGGCTACAGTGATGCTACAGTGACCGCGCTCAATCATTCCCTAATCGTACGGTCAAATGCCTCATTAGCTAGAGTAACTGCTACAGTATTATAGTTGTGAAGGTAATTTTGTAAGTAGACTTTATTTAATACCTCTAATTAGTGGTTAAAACATGAAAAAATTTTCACGAAAACTTTTTTACGCCAAACCAAACACAGCCTTTCACTTCACCATACTCCTACCTAGTTTGCTACAGCTGTTACCTAGGACTGTTAGTAACCGAGGCAGTTATTGCATTGCTTTTACTACGTACTATTAAATTGTTTCTAAACAATAGGTTCGGCGATATGGCAGAGGTGATTGGAATCTTTTTAATTTTATGTTGTGCATGGAAGTACGTACCTTTCTGATGAATGTATTAATTAATAAGTATCCCCTAAATTTCAAACATACAAGATACAAGAAGCATATGTTAGGTAGGAGGATATTAATTGTTTAGTGCGTCCTCAATAACACTAGCCATGTAGCTGAAATAAGGTAAAAATTATTTTACTCTCTCGCGTGCAGGAAGGCCACCAGCTCCGTATATTCATCCTGCCATGTTAGCCAAAGATAGCCTCCAAGAGTTTCTCTAAGTGGTTATCCAAATGTAGCTATCATTTATTTCGGATTTCTCGCTAGCCAAAGATAGATAGCGAAAATATCTCTCTAGAGTGTAAGCAAAATATAAAAAAGCTATTGGAGAGTGAAGATATATAAAGAGCGATTTTTATATACATTACTCTCCAAATAAGAATTTAGACAGTGAAATTTAGAAAGATTCTTGGAGATGCTCGGGCTACAAGAAAATCACTTGCCAATTGGGTCATCGCTAGCAAGTAGTGCATCCCTGAAACGAACTGGGAGAACCCAACTTCCTGTATCATTGTGATAGTTACCGGATCAAATGCTATTATATACAGAACACATTTTAGATAAAGATCACAATCATACCACATATTTAAATCATAACATGGGTGTAAGAATCGATGGACCAAGAGGGGGGGGGGTGAATTGGGCCTTTTTCAATTTCTAAAACAAAGTAAAGCAACCTTAACCTATGCAATGCTAGTAGGGCACCAATTCACCAACCGGATAACTAAACTACCTACACAAGCTAAGAGAGATAAAACAAAGTAAAGCCTAGCAAGGTAGAGCTAAGTTATGATCTCTAAGTCAAGCACATGAGTAAATTGTATGAAAAAAATGCTTGAATAAAGAGAGTGGACAAGAGACGACCGGATTTTTTCCCGTGGTATCGATGTGTTGGCACACACCCCTAATTCACGTTGTGACACTCACAAAGAGTCTTGTCACCTCCCATGTCACCGAGACTTGGGCGCTCACTAAGAATCTCCGTTCACCATCCCGGCGTGGTGGAGCTCAAGCCACGTACAAACTTCTTCTCCGGGCTCCCACAATCCTTGGCAAGCTCCGCGAGAAACACCTCGATCACCAAGATCGCCTAGGTGATGCCAATCACCAAGAGTAACAAGCTAAGGCCTTCACTTGAGCAAGAACCGATCACCAAGAACGGATGCACACTAGCTTCTCTCTACTCAAGTCCTTAATCTTGCTTCTTGATTGATTGAATGCACAAGTATGTGAATGATGAAGCTCAATGTGGCTCTTGACTATAGTATGAGTGTATGGATGTTGCCTGGTGTCAAGAGTGGGCGAAATGACCCATTGGAGGGGTATATATAGGCAGCTCACACAAATAGAGCCGTTGGAGAAAAGCTGCCAGAAAACTGCGTAGCGCCGGTTAATCCGACGTCCCTCCAATAGTCATCGTCGGTTTAACCGGTGAATGTAAACTGCCACTTCTGAAAACTAGCCGTTACCACTTGGGCAGATTAACCGACGTATCATCGGTTTAACCGGTGAGTGTAGTTGTCCACTGATCAACTGAAAAACCAAGTCTCTGGACAACTGCACCGACGTTAACTCAAACCTATCGTCGGTTTAACCGGTGAGTACAACTTTTGAATTCCTCTGAAAAACCATCTCACTGGTCAATTGCACTGACGTCTTGATTTAAACAGCGTCGGTTTAACCGGTGTATAGAACTTGAAATACCCTGGAAAAACCAACTCTGGACTAATGCACCGACGTTAATTTCAAACACGTTGGTTTAACCGGTGTATTGAATTTGTCCAGACTCTGCTGACTTCGTTTAACCGACGTATAGAAAATTGAGAGCGTCGGTTAAACCGGTGTATAGACTTTTTCTGATTTTGTCTTTTCTGATCTGAGTCTTGAATGAAATCCAAATATTCTTGAGATATAGTTTGAGAACCACTTATTTGAACTTCTAGAAACCTGAGTGACCATAGTGTGCATCCATTTTCAAATGACCATGTCCATGCTCAAGTTACTTAGCCTTAACCCCTCTTAATAGTGCGATCACTACAAAACTATAAAACCTATACTAACCTACGTTTCCTTCTCAACCTTGTGACACTTAGGACTAGAAAGATCCTTAGCCTTGACATATATAAGTTGAAAACCGAGATCGCCTTTTTGAATAACCGAAATTTAGGGGCCTCTTTTGACATATGACCAAATGAGCGATAATGATCTATTAAGCTGCACAAACTCATTAGTCACAATAATGGTTGTCATTAATCACCGAAACATACCTTGAGGGCCTAGATTCTTACAATGGAGTCGGTGAGGATATACTCGGTTGGATGCATGACACGCCGTGTTGATTGCTTCCGCCCAAAACTTCTCGGACGTGCCATAATCATCCAACATTGCTCTAGCTAGGGTGATGAGTGTCTTGTTCTTTCTTTCCACCACTCCATTTTGTTGAGGTGTGTAGGTGGCGGAAAACTCATGCTTGATGCCCTCTTCATCGCACCATTCTTCAATCTTCATATTTTTGAACTCGGTGCCGTTGTCACTCCGGATCTTCACAATTGGGGAGTTGTACTCCCTTTGAGCTCTTCTTGCAAAAGTCTTGAAGATTTCCAGAGTTTCACCCTTATCGCCTAGAAACATGACCCAAGTGTAACGTGAAAAATCATCAACAATTACTAGGCAATAGAGGTTACCACCAATGCTCTTGTATGTAGTTGGACCAAAGAGATCCATGTGAAGAAGCTCGAGCGGCTTGGAGGTAGACAACATCGTCTTGATGGGATGATGTGTTGCAACTTGCTTCCCGGCTTGGCATGCTTTACATAGCTTGTTCTTGTCAAACGTGACATCCTTCAAGCCGGTGATCATCCCTCTCTTGTGGGCTTTCTTGAGGTTGCTCATGCCAATATGAGCAATTCTTCTATGCCAAAGCCACCCAAGAGAAGACTTGGTGAAGAGGCATGTCATGGTGCTTGTTTGTTTTGAAGAGAAGTCCACTAAATAGATGTTGCCATGCCTAAACCCCGTGAATACCATTGACTTGTCTTCTTCAAGAGTTACTATAACACCATTCTTGTCAAAGGTACACGTTAGTCCAAGATCACACAATTGAGCAATAGAAATGAGATTGAAACTATGTGCTTCTACAAACAAAACATTTGAAATGGATAAATCTTTAGAGATAGCTATTCTACCCAAACCTAAAACTTTTCCCCTTGTGTTATCACCATAGGTGACATGTTCATGATCGCCGGGGTCTTCAAGGGAGGTGAACATGCTATCATTGCCGGTCATGTGTTGAGAGCAACCGCTATCAAGTACCCAATGTTTTCCACCAGCTTTGTAGTTCACCTACACACATGAGAATTCACTTTTGAGTTTTAGGAACCCAAACAAGCTTTGGGTCTTGCACATGTGTGACAAGAGCTTTTGGGACCCAAAGTTGCTTGGGGAGCTTCTTCTTTGACTCCTTAGTGAGTTTGCCAATGAATTTGGCCTTCACCTTGCCCTTCACTTTACTCAAGTGAAAATGGTTATTTTGAAACATTGAAGAGTAATTCTTGGGTAATTTAGGAAGAGGACGTGATGGTAAAGTGCACTCCCTAGTGTGGTGCCCGGTGACTTGGCAATGTTGGCAATATGATCCAACTTCCTTGATGAAGCTAATCTTTATCTCTGGAGAAGGAGTAGTAGCTATGTTTGGCTCCGGAAATGAACCAAGACCTCTCTTGCCATAGTCACGGGCATTGTTGAAGAGAATCTCTTTGTGGATGTATTCTCCTCTTGAGAGCTTCTCCACACTACTCTTGAGGCTTGCAACTTGATCTATCAATTCATTTTCCCTAGAAGGTGCAAGCTCGGGCAAAGCATTAGTAGCATTTGCATTAATGAGTAGGTCATCACATGAAGTAGAAGCATTGACCTTCTCAATAGTTTCATGAGCAAAGTTCTCAAGACTTGGGTCAATTGCTTCATAGGCAAATTCAAGTTCTTGATACTTGTGAGCCAACTCCCTATGCCCTTGTTTAAGCTTTTTGTGGCTCTCTTCAACTTGCTTAGCAAGTACAAGTGACTCATTGTGCTTTTTGAGCAAGTCATTGTACTTGCCAAGCAAATCGGAGTGGGCAAGCTCTAACTTGGCACGAGTGCTCTCAAGAACCTTGACTTTGCCCTTTTCCCTCTTGATAACGGATGTATACTCATTAATGAGGTTAGCAAACTCATTAGGGTCAAGCTCATCATCACTATCATCTTCACTCTCACATACCTTAGAGTTACCTTTGGCCATGAGGCACATTGGAGGTGGAGGTAGTGATGGTTCTTCATTTGTGAGGGCGATGGTGACGATGTCTTCTTCATCACTTGAATCTTCGCTTGATGAGACATCGGTCACCCATTCTTGTTTTTCCACCAAGAAGCTTCTCTTGGTGTGCCCTTTCTTCTTTGGGAAGAGCTTGGTCTTCTTGTCATGGCTCTTCTTCTTCCCAAGCTTCTTGTTCTTGTTCTTCTTCTCATCTTCTTCATCATCGCTTGAATCATGGCGATGTTTTCCTTTGTTGTCCTTCTTTCTTTTGTCCGGCTTGGGGCAATCGGGAGAGATGTGTCCTTTTTCCCCACAATTGTAGCATGTTTTGTACTTGACATCTTCCCTATACCGGAACATCCTTCTTTTGGGGTCAAAGTTGTAACCCTTCTTGTTTATCTTGTCGCTCAAGCGTGTGAACTTTCTCATCATGAGAGCAAGTTCCCCATCTTCTTCATTATCGGATGAGCTTTCATGATGATCTTCTTCTTCATTGCTTGAGCTAGATTCTTACTTGACCATCTTGAGCTTGCGGTGCTTGTTGGCCTTGGTTTTGAGAGCAATTGATTTGCTTGTTGTTGGCTCTTCGGTCATACCAAGGATACTCATTTCATGAGCGCGAATTTCGCCAACAAGCTCTCCCACTTCCATTGTATCAAGATTCTCCTTTTGAAGTATAGCATTGATAATGTTGTACTTGGGCTTAGGAAGAAGCATGAGAATCTTGCGGTTGATGGAGCCACTGTCAATTTTGGAAACTTCAAGAGCATTAATGTCCTTGACAATGACATTCAAGCGAGAGTACATATCATTGCAATTTTCATGAGCTAGCATTTTAAAAGAATCATACTTAGCTCTAAACAAGTGATATTTTTGCTCACGAACTTTAGTGGAGCCTTCATGAATCTCAATGAGCTCCTTCCAAATATCACTTGCTAAGTCCATGCCATTAACTCTAGCAAAGACTTCCTCACTAATGGCTTCGAAAATTGCATTTCTAGCATTGGCATTCCATTTTAATTGTTCGGTGGTGGGAGTTCCGGTGAACCCGGTCTTAGTGGCCAACCACACTTCGGGGGCAATCGCATCAAGGTATGCGGCCATGCGAACTTTCCAATAAACAAAGTTCTTGCCCTCGAAGTGAGGCGGCGAACCACCCATCTTGGCCATAGCTCTAGGCGGTGAAGCCTAATGATCCAAATGAGCAACGAGTCTTTGATACCAATTGTAAGGATCGATGGACCAAGAGGGGGGGGGGTGAATTGGGCCTTTTTCAATTTCTAAAACAAAGTAAAGCAACCTTAACCTAGGCAATGCTAGTAGGGCACCAATTCACCAACCGGATAACTAAGCTACCTACACAAGCTAAGAGAGATAAAACAAAGTAAAGCCTAGCAAGGTAGAGCTAAGTTATGATCTCTAAGTCAAGCACATGAGTAAATTGCATGAAAGAAAATGCTTGAATAAAGAGAGTGGACAAGAGACGACCGGATTTTTTCCCGTGGTATCGATGTGTTGGCACAACCCCTAATCCACGTTGTGACACTCACAAAGAGTCTTGTCACCTCTGTAAGGATCACCGGGGTGTCCGACCCTAGAGGGGGAGGGGGTGAATAGGGTCGCTAATCGCTTTTCTATCCTAGGGCTCAATCTAATTGCATAAGATAAACCCAACACGTCCTATACATGCTAGTTATGACTAAGGTTTATCTATGCTACCCTCTACTTACCCCAAAAGACTTGCAACCTATAGCCAATCCTAATCAAACTAACTAGGAAAGTAAAGGTAAGCAAGAAAGAGTAAATGCGGAAACGTAATGTGGTAAGTAAAGCGGTAAGGGAGAGGATATGCAAACTCCCGTGAAGACACCAAGACACACGATTTAACGTGGTTCGGTTAGGACACCAAAGTCCCTCCCTACGTCCACGGCCACTTGCTCACAAAGAACAAGTGTGATACCGAGTCTCTTCGCTTGATCACCGTCTTGCCACGCCTCCAAGGCTCCCGACAAGCAAAGGCTAAGTGACACCAAGTCACAAAGACGAGGTCACCGCCACCGTCTATCTCGAAGCGTCACCACGGCACCGTCTTCACTATCTTGGAGCTTTAACACCAAGTAGGGGCCTCCTTCCCCGCACAAAGTGTCGTTGCCACTCCACACCAAGTCGGAGGGTCACACGACGAGTACACAAGTTGCTTGCCGCAGCAAGACTTCTCTCAAGGGAGCTCTCTCAAGAACTAATCCCTAATCAAGCACTAAGCACTCTCACAAGTGTGCTTAAGCCTATATGATGTACAATGAAGCTCTATGGTGGTTGGAGATGATCTTTAGCTCTTGTATACTTCCTTGAACTCCAGCACCTTCAAATGACCCGGCCTTGGGGGTATATATAGGCAGCACAAGCAAATATAGCCGTTGGAGAAAAGCTGCCAGAATTGTGCTTAACACCAGTTAATCCGATGCTCCCCAAATTGGCATCGTCGGTTTAACCGGTGATACTAAACTGCCCACTGAAAACTAGCCGTTACGTGTACGGGCAATCAACCGACGCAATCGACCGATGTATGTAATATTAGCGTCGGTTTAACCGGTGAGTGCAACTGTCCTCTGATCCTTGAAAAACAAACTCTCTGGACAACTGCACCGATGCCATTAACCGGTGCATCATCGGTTCATCCGATGTATGCATTTTTCTTGGTCTGCTTCTGCCATTGCACCGACGTATTCAAACTTGCTATCGTCGGTTCATCCGGTGCCAAACCCTAGCCCGCAGGCCATCTCTGTCATTGCACCGATGAGTACATTTTGCCTTACGTCGGTTTAACCGGTGATACTAAAACTCCCAGACGTGCTCAAGTCAATGCACCGACGTGTGTAATTTGCTTGGCGTCGGTTCAACCGGTGACTTGATTTCTTTTAGGTTTCAGGGCGCTGCCCTGAGACCCGCGAGGGGCGGCTCCCCCTCGACCCCCGTCCGCTAACCGGGTAGCGGAACCCCCGTAGGGGCGGCCCTTCGGGCCTAGCTTCGCCTCTCTTCTCTTTGTCATCACTTGAACCTAAAAGCCTGAGTATATCATCTAAGCAAACACATTAGTTCAAGTGTTGCGTGTGTCATCAATCGCCAAAACATTATATTGAAATATGGCATGAGAGGCCATTTTCGCTACAACCTCCCATGTCACCGAGACTTGGGCGCTCACTAAGAATCTCCGTTCACCATCCCGGCGTGGTGGAGCTCAAGCCACGTACAAACTTCTTCTCCGGGCTCCCACAATCCTTGGCAAGCTCCGCGAGAAACACCTCGATCACCAAGATCGCCTAGGTGATGCCAATCACCAAGAGTAACAAGCTAAGGCCTTCACTTGAGCAAGAACCGATCACCAAGAACGGATGCACACTAGCTTCTCTCTACTCAAGTCCTTAATCTTGCTTCTTGATTGATTGAATGCACAAGTATGTGAATGATGAAGCTCAATGTGGCTCTTGACTATAGTATGAGTGTATGGATGTTGCCTGGTGTCAAGAGTGGGCGAAATGACCCATTGGAGGGGTATATATAGGCAGCTCACACAAATAGAGCCGTTGGAGAAAAGCTGCCAGAAAACTGCGTAGCGCCGGTTAATCCGACGTCCCTCCAATAGTCATCGTCGGTTTAACCGGTGAATGTAAACTGCCACTTCTGAAAACTAGCCATTACCACTTGGGCAGATTAACCGACGTATCATCGGTTTAACCGGTGAGTGTAGTTGTCCACTGATCAACTGAAAAACCAAGTCTCTGGACAACTGCACCGACGTTAACTCAAACCTATCGTCGGTTTAACCGGTGAGTACAACTTTTGAATTCCTCTGAAAAACCATCTCACTGGTCAATTGCACCGACGTCTTGATTTAAACAGCGTCGGTTTAACCGGTGTATAGAACTTGAAATACCCTGGAAAAACCAACTCTGGACTAATGCACCGACGTTAATTTCAAACACGTCGGTTTAACCGGTGTATTGAATTTGTCCAGACTCTGCTGACTTCGTTTAACCGACGTATAGAAAATTGAGAGCGTCGGTTAAACCGGTGTATAGACTTTTTCTGATTTTGTCTTTTCTGATCTGAGTCTTGAATGAAATCCAAATATTCTTGAGATATAGTTTGAGAACCACTTATTTGAACTTCTAGAAACCTGAGTGACCATAGTGTGCATCCATTTTCAAATGACCATGTCCATGCTCAAGTTACTTAGCCTTAACCCCTCTTAATAGTGCGATCACTACAAAACTATAAAACCTATACTAACCTACGTGTCCTTCTCAACCTTGTGACACTTAGGACTAGAAAGATCCTTAGCCTTGACATATATAAGTTGAAAACCGAGATCGCCTTTTTGAATAACCGAAATTTAGGGGCCTCTTTTGACATATGACCAAATGAGCGATAATGATCTATTAAGCTGCACAAACTCATTAGTCACAATAATGGTTGTCATTAATCACCGAAACATACCTTGAGGGCCTAGATGCTTACAATGGGTTTAATTATTATATAATCCAGAAAATTGTAGTACAAAATTTCCCATTACAATCCCCTCAGGCTAGTTCGATGCATGAAAGCTTTACGTGGACTATACTAGTATAACAAATAGGTTCATTAGCCATCATTTCGGTTAGTTTAGTTTGTATGCGCCCCAGGTGTCATGATGAGTAATAAAAACTTTTGGCTCCCCGATGTTAATGCCGGTAGAGCCCCAATCAATTTTATGTTTTGTATTTGTCTGATTCATGAGCAGGTCGAAAACAAGTGTGGGGAGACTCCTGTGACGTTGTGACACATACGCTTTGATCATCTCCCTGCGTCACGTGCACGTCTTACTCTGTATCTCGAGTTTGCACGCTCTCACTCATTTTCTCCCTATAAAATTTAAACATGATCAAACTTAATAAAAATCTAAAATTGTTTAAAACTTGATAAATAAATTAAAAGGGGTTTTCAACTTGATAAACGCTTGCATAAATTTTATTCCTTACTAAACCTAAATTTGTGAACTATATTTTATAGCAACCCATACTGTTTAAATTGTTGACTAATGTGATATGATCTGTTCTCAAGATACTTAACTTGCCTTGTCTGTAAGTTTGGGGAATTTATTTTAAAAAGAGAAAAATAATTCATTATTTGTATTCTCTTGTGTTCACCTACCAGAGCCATACTGTGGAACTTGCTACCACATTGAGCTTTATCAAATTTTGTGACCCATGACTGACATGCTTTATTTACTTACCTGATCAAGTTCAGGTACACAAGCACTACATATTCCACAAAATAAATTCTCTAAAAACATTGATTGATAATCTCTCATTCCAAGGATGGAAAAAAGAAAGAAGAGAAGGAGAGAAAAGATGGCATGCCAAAGAAGCATGACCCAAAAAGAAGAAAAATAAAGGAGAGAGAGAATCATTCAAGAAAGGAGTTCATATCCATGGCCACCACACGCGCACTTGCTTGATCAGCTAGTAAATAAAAGTATTATCTCTATGAATCCGATCTTTGATCCTGCAACAGATGTGATACAGGTTTGTGCCTTTATACTCCCTATCGAGCTCCACTTCGCCCATCCACATATACATAGGGAAGAGAAAGCCAAGTTCTGGTAAGGATTTACACATGAGCCACCATGAGAGATTCAAAAAAGGGGTAAGACCATGAATAATGTCTTTGTGCAAAACTTTTAAAAACCCCAATCTAGCAGCAAAGCAGGGAGAGCACTTGGATCAGTATCGTTCCATTCTTCAACAATTCAAAGCAACATGGTAGACACTTTAAAGTTCACAAATAAAGGTGAGATATTGAATAATCTTTGTGCAGGATGTTCTATCAAGGAGTTGCCGTTCCGCCTTAGTCCTAGCCTTCATTCGGGATAAGCAAAGAACTAAATGTGGAGATCTTGTTGACGGTCTATTTTGACCTATTTTGACAGTCAAATTCTGCAAAAAAAACCATGCATATAAAGGAAAAAATGCTAGCATAGGATTAAATATTAACGAATACCATATATTCTAGTCTGAAAATGTGTCCAGGTGAATTTACGCCAAATTTGAAGGTAAGTGGCAAGGCATGATCCAAAGTTTGAAGTTTCGACCAGTCAGAGTACGATACGTGTCATAACATTGTTGACATTTCTTAGCATCGCCACCAGGTTTGTTAGTTCCCGGCAACGGCGTAGACATGCTTTGGTGTATAATTTAACGACTACAGAAAAAGATCCGCAAGCGCACGAATATACCATTGTGGCATTTCACCCAAGAGTATTCGGGTATCGTTATTTATATTTTCCCAAAGGACGACAGTGACAAAGGTATTGTACTTAGTAATAATCATGACAATTTCCCTTAAGTAATAGGCACAACTCTGATAAGGGTAAGTCATAATAAAGAAATACATAGGGTAATGTGACACAGCACACAACCACACTCAAGGAAGGGATAAAAATAAAGAATGAACAAAAGAAAGAACTAAAATATCCTATGTTAAGTTAGCTGGAGCTTGTTGGTATTTCATAACATCAACTTAAGATACATGGTTATTTAGCCTAATCCCCGTAACAACACCAGAAATGCCTCGACATTTCTTAGAGAAATTATTGGAAATAAAGGTATTCATGAACCATGAATCATTCTGCAAGCGCACGGAATTACTGGTGTAGCATTTTACCCAGAGAGTTTTTCAGGGCGTCAGTTATATTTCCGCAGGGAAGGCGGCGACTAAATTGTGTAGGTAGGCAAATGAACTGATCTAAATGGAATATTCAATTGCATAAACAGGGGTAAGATAAATATTGGATAAAAAGTAGTGTGACACACAAGTGAACTCAGCTTAGGTAAAGATAAAAGACAGGGAGCTTGTCAGAAGTTAGCATATCAGGTCTCTAATGTACTTACATTACTCATACAGTTTTACAAAGTATTTTATACTTTGCATGTCATTAGTCTAGCTCTAGTTATCCTACTACCTGTTGATGCTTGCTAGCGACCAATTTCAAGTGTCAATTTGATCAGAAAATCTTAAGAGTTTAAATAATTCATATGCATTTTATCTAAAATAAAGTAGAAATCCACTATGCCCCTAGAAATTATGTAAGGATGGAATATGGGACTAAAGTGCAGGTTAGTAGGACCTTATGATCTACGGGAAAAATCGTCGACCAATCAGAGTGCAAAGTTCAGGCTCACATGAATCAAAGGGCCCACATACAGCACCAAACCGACATACCAGAAGCTCAAGCATGTGGAAGAAGGACAAGAGGACACGTGGGAAGCAACCAGAGAAGACTGGAGGTGGTTGGGCCCGCCTGCCAGTCGGCTGACCACTATGGTCGGCCGAGTGGGCCCCACCTCCACAGACCTCCAGCCTTTTGGGGAAGCTTCCTACTGCCTTCCTTGAGTCGGTTCTGGGTGCCACGTGTCAAGCAACGGGTTGTAGGATGCCCATTGAGCTCCCCCTATAAATATGAGAGAGGGGAGGGGGTAAGAATGAGGTAGAGAGAAGACAAGAGCACAAGAGCACTCCTCTCATTTCCTCTCTTGAGTAGTTTCAGGGTTAGTGGAGCTTAGGTGAAGTAGTTGTCGGGTCACCGGACATTCGTCAGGGAATAGGTATGGGTTCGCTACAAGATCTCTTTTGTAATGTTCGGTCGTGTGTAATTAACTTATCTTATAGTTATTTATATTTGCATGATATATACCCTGTGGTTACAGACATAGATTTCATGGTTAGTTTACTTTGCTATTATGTGCTTTGCCTGGTTAGAGATTTAGTTCTAGTTAACTTTTACATGCTCCAGTTCGTATGTTTGCTCTAGTATGATGTCTGTCCATCCAAAGGGTGGGGGCTCCGCGTGGGATACTAGAGTATCACTTACTAGTGTAGACATGGTGTCTGGGTTAGTTAAGTGTTGCTGGATGCCGCCCTTTCCCACAATTTGTAGAGGTAGTCTGTAGGTGGTGACAGTCCTATTTAGTGCCATTGTAATCCTCCATGTTCGTTTAGGGGGTAGGTGGGTATAAATGTTTGTGATGGCTTGACAGTCATATCTGTCAGCCATTTGCACAGTGCTCCCATATAATTAGGTATAATTTGATAGTTCCTAACTAATCTGTGCAAAGTATATAATGCTAGTAAACTGTATAGATAATTAAAAGAACATTAGATAGACCTTGACTAACTAACTTCTGCCTAGCTCCCTGCCTTCTTTTTACCCTTGTGTTAGAAATAGGAGTTGCTCGTCTCTCTCGCACACTACCTCCATCCATAATTACCTTACCCCTATTTATGCAATTAATATTCCATTGAGATAATTTCATGTTGCCTATCTATACAACTTAGTCACTGCCTTTCCTGTGGAATTATAAATAACACTCCGGTATACTCACCGGGTAAAATGCTACACAGGTTATTCCGTCTGCTTGCGGAATGATTCATGGTTCATTAGTTTGGTTATCAGTAATTGCTATATGAAATGTCGAAGCATTTGTTGGCGCCGATGCCGGGCATTTTTGAAGCCTTTACCGAAATTAGGCTGAACGACCCTGTTGCTGAAGTAGATGTTATGAAATACCAACAGTACCACTGGGAGAACTGTGCATAATGACAGACAAATATTACTGCCAAACCATCACAGCATTTTATAAACCTCCTACCCCCTAACCGAACGTGGAGGGTTACGATGACACAAAACAGGATTGTCACCACCTGCAGGCTACCTTTACAAACCATGAGAAAGGGCGATATCCAGCAATATTTAATTAACCCAAACACCATGCCTATATTAATAAGCGATATTCTAGTATCCCGCGCGGAGCCCCCACGCCCTTCGGATGGACAGACATCATACTTGAGCAAACATTCAAATACTGGAACAGGTACAAGTAAACTAAAGCTGATTGTCTAACCATGCAAAGGATATAGGAACAAAGCAAACTAATCATGAAATCTATATCCGACACCGCAAGACATAGATCATGAAAATATAACAGTAAGATAAGTCTATTAGAAACGATCGAGCATTACAAAGGAGATCTAGTATCGAACTCATACCTATTTTCCGAAGCACACCCGGGGACTAGGCGACTACTTCACCTAAACACCACTAGCCTAAAAGCTAAAACAAGAAGAGATCTTGAGCTTGACTTGGATGTGTGTTCCTATTCTCACCCTTTCTCGGCTGGTTTGCAGCAGTCTAAGCAGTGGGAACCGACTTAAGGAAGCTTCTGTTGACACGGATTTTGGCCTTCCCTTACATATTAAATGATATATAAATAATATCAGTGATGAAACCCCTTATAAATATAAATATAAACATTTTCTAACTATAGTGAGAGATCAATATAATTTTACATTGGGCGTGAAATTGTTGTAGCCTTGTTTTAGCGAGGAAATTAAATGCAGGAGGCTAAATGAATCATGTTTGCTATGTGAAAACATTAAAATATCTCTTTGGTGCTTATCAAAATAGAAGTCACACCCATGCAAATAAAATAACTAAAATACACATGGTTACTTCGTGCCTCTAGGCTGATCAAAACTGGTATGTCCATCTGCCTCCGCGTGGAGTAAAATATCATCTGTGGTAAACAAATCCAACTAAATTAATTAGTCAAAGATTTTTAGCTTTTGGGCCCATGGCTCAGTACCTGCACCATAACCATCGCCGCTAAAAAAAGATACACGGCCGGTTAGTTAGACGCGTGTGGACTCGTTGCATGCAGCCGGGCCCGTTGATGATTGATAAGATGTTGCTTACGTGAATGGATATTGGAGTACGTTAACTAATCATCTGATTGGTCCACAAATCATCCTCTAGTGTGTGGCACTTTCGGTGAAAAGAAAAGGCAAACTGATTTGGCCCAGTCTCTGCACGAGACACATCCACGCACGTCGCTGGTTGCGCGCGCACGTCCGCGGCGCTGGCGCGCCTGCCGCTCACCACTCCCCAAGAGATCGCCCCTCTCTCAACTCTATAAATACAGGATTAGAGAGAGATGAATCCCCCGGCCATCCTTCGTCCAAAGCATTCATACACCCACACAATTCGATCACTGAGGAGTACAGCCAGGCTGCCCAAAAGCACCGGCATACTTCCGCTGATCGCCATTCACCATCCAAACCACTGATAGGCTGCCCTGGTAATCCATCACCGAGAAGTACCGTCAGGCTGCCAATAAGGCACCGGCGCACTTCCGCTGATTCAGCAATCGCCATCTGAAGCATCGTCCAGCTGCGGGCGTGAAGAGCTTCTGCAGTCTACAACCAACCTTCATCAACAATAATCGATCAGGGAGAGGCAAGGCCGGAAGGTTGCTGCGCTCCTTGCCGACAGATCGCTTCGCTCGTCATCATCAAACCACTGCTGCACCAAACTTCGCTGCGGGAAGGTGAGACACTCCATCGGCGTCTCTCCGGATCTCCCTCTATCTCATCTTCATGATATAATTCTTGCCATCACACTTCGCATTCGCATGAGTATTGCGGTTTGGTCTAGTTAGTGGATACACGTCATAAATGTTGGCTTGGTCCCTACTTTGATACAAACTGGGCCTCATGCATTAAATTCATCATCAACGTGTTCACGCCATATTTCGCATGAGTATTGCGGTTTGGTCTAGTTAGCGGATACAAGTCATAAATGTTGGCTTGGTCCCTACTTTGATACAAACTAGGGCTCATGCATTAAATCTATCATCAACCCATTCTCCACCAAATTTTGCATAAGCTCTGCGGTTTGGTCTAGTTAGTGGATACAAGGCATGAATGTTGGCTCGGTCCCTATGATGGATACAAACGGAGGCTATGTATAATGATTTTACCATCTAGGTTCGATCCCCCATGTTGGATACAAGCTTAGATAAACTAAATTTATTCTCATTGCATTTGCATTATTGATATCATTATGCCCTTCAATTTGGTCTAGTTAGTGGATACAAGTCATAAATGTTGGCTCGGTCCCTACCATGGATACAAATTGAGGTCGTGCATAGCGGCATTGCATAAATCATAAAATGGCCGTACTCATGTTTGGGTTTCTCGCTCATGAACCGGACCAAATACAATATACAAATAAACTCCATCTTAGCCTCCGGGAGTTATTTATGGTCCTAGGCATGATAAATTGCACTAGATCATTTTGTTTGCTGGCAATATTCCCCACCAAAGATAAAAGAAATGCTACTAAATGGCATCCATGCATGTATAGAAACACAGATACATGCTTCAAATGAATCACGGCATGCACTCATACAGTTTAGTGTTGGCTACGAGCTTATATATATATATATATATATATATATATATATATATATATATATATATATATATATATATATATATATATATATATATATATATATATATATATATATATATATATATATATATATATATATATATATATATATATATATATATATATATATATATAAAGCACCATCTAGGAGCATGCTGCATTATCACTCAATTGGTATATGTATATGCTCGTTTTTGGTAATGCATAAACCAACAAATATCTGAAATGCTATGGATGAAATAAGCTCCGTGCATGATTGGAGTAGTCCTGCTAGCAAAACAAATAAAGAAGTGATTAGATTATATGCATGCCATGCCATGATCAAAACAAATATGGATATATAAATAAAATATCCTTCTCCAAAGTACACTACACGCATATATGCTATAGTGCTAGTAGTAAAAAAATAAATAAATCATGAGTGTGTTATCATTAAACTGGAATTGCTAATACATCTAAACATGTGCAAATTATTGATCACGCTCTATGTATAAATGGTCACTATATCATTACGTCATCATTCGGCAAGCGTTCATCACTATGGCGAGAAGATTGAAGACTTTTCTTTTGTAGTCATGTAATAGGCTGCCATATGATGTAATCTCTCTTTCATGTATTCATGTCGGAATTCTTAATCAGGGGTGTTCTCCACGGAGATGTAATTAACATAATTTTTATGTAAATATAAGAATTATGAAAGTATAGACTCGCAATACCTGAATTTATTTACGTTGTTCTATTTAAATTGATTAAAATTAAACTTGTCTCTGCTGATGTGGAGATGGGCCGTTTCGGCCGCCCGTTTTCCCGGCATGAGCTTCAAAGAACCTTCTAGCCAAAAGAGAAGGCCAGTGGTGGCATGGGCTGGTTAGTCGACCATGGTGGTCGGCCGACGGCCCACTTGGCCCCACCGCCTTCAGGTTTCTCTGTGGCCTCCCACATGTCCTCTTGTCCTTGTTTCACGTGCCTGGTCTTTGGATATGTCGGCTTGATGCTGCACGTGGGCCCTTTGATCCATGTGAGTCTGATTCCTGCGCTCTGATTAGTTGACGATTTTTCCCTTAGATCATAAGGTGCTTATAACCTGCATTTTAGCTCTATTTTCAACATTGTATATTTTCTAAGGGCACTGTGGGTTTAGGCATTGTTTTGGATAAATATGAATGTAAAATATTTAAACTTTCAAGATTTTCTAATCAAATTGACGCTTGAAATTGGTCTCTAGCAAGCATCAACAAAGATCCCCCAAGCTGTCATTTGCTCGTTCCGAGCAAAGTAGGACAAATCAGGTTGTTGACAAAAAAATCACTCTAAGTCATACTTGCCTGTCATGACAGAATTTATAACAAAACAGTTCGTCTATAAATTTGAATAAGTTGGCTTACGTACCTCTTCCTTATTTCATACTCATCCATGGGGCTTTTAGCCTTCTCCTCGTCTTGAGCCGTTGAGAGTTAGAACAGTGCATAGAGCTACATTCACTTATTCCTATATCAGCAATACATCTAGAGGTTTTTCTTCAAAAAGTTTTTAGAAAACAAGGCTATGTTCCTCGAATGATTCTCTCGAATCACTCAATGTGCATATTCGCTCACCAGGGCAATGTCTGCCTTTTCTCTTTTCCTACCAAAGGGATTTTGTGGAGCTCAAGGAAAGATAAAAAAACTAGGCATACATACATTCCATATGTTGCAAAGTCAAAGAGTGAATCCACGAAGAAACAAATAATACAACTGTGATCAAGACGTGCATGTGTATGAAGCGAATGGAATGGATGGTGGTATGACTTACTCTTGTAAGAACTGACTCACGCTCTCCTATTATTTCTCCCCATCCCCTTTTTTTAGACATGGCAGTCCCATTTTTTTAGAAGGCCGGTGGTGGCATGGGCTGGTCAGCCACGGCCCACTGGGCCCCACCGCCTTCAGGTTTCTCTGGTGGCCTCCCACGTGTCCTCTTGTCCTTGTTCCACGTGCATGGCCTTCGGATATGTGGATTTGATGCTGCACGTGGGCCCTTTGATCCATGTGAGCCTGATACCTGCACTCTGATTGTTCGACGATTTTTCCCTTGGATCATAAGGTGCTTATAACCTACATTTTGGCTCTATTTCCAACATTGTATATTTTCTAAGGGCATAGTGGGTTTAGGCATTATTTTTGATAAATATGAATGTAAAATATTTAAACTCTCAAGATTTTCTGATAAAACTGACGCTTGAAATTGGTCTCTAGCAAGCGTCAATAGTGCTTAGGCTAGGTTAGAGGGTCCTAGTGTATTTATTCAAAGCAAAGGTTATGTTAGAACATTGGTTAGAGTTGCAGGTGCCAGGAAAATAAGATAACGTGGAGAAGGTCCCAACCCAGGTACTCTTAGGGCCGTTACCTCTTTGCATGACCTCCTGTACTGAACCTGAACATCGAGGAATACGCTAACCGCAACACAGCTATTACGGTGGACGGACACCACCTACCGTCTACCCCAGCCAAACTGTGGAGCACGGTCATATCCGACTGATCCTGCAGACCTGAGCACCACGCCCGTGTATGAGTCACTACCCCAATGTCCCTAGGACTCCCACGCTTACGATAGACGAGCATAATGCCAGGGCAAGTCCGAAGGCACAACGAACCAGTATTCGAACCCGGAACATCTGGCCTAATCATATTCGTCACACAACTCATGATAAAATGAAGCATGGATTGATAAACTATCAAGATAGTATATCAACCATGATCAAGCTCTATATTATAAATAGAGTACTGACAGAATGAATACAAACCTATACCAGAAGCTGAGGATCACTCAACGACGCCGAGGAAGACTTGATTCGCTAAAGAGAAAACTAGCCTAAACTAAGAGCAAGAGAGCCTTGAGGTGAAATGAAATGTGTGTGTGTGTGTGTGTGTGTGTGTGTGTGTGTGTGTGTCAGTGTTAAAGGGTGTGGGTGGAGAGGCGCTATTTATAATGTTGGAGGTCGGCTCCCATCAAATGCAAATATGGAAGGTGATCAGGAGGAGTAGGTGCTACTCCACGTCAAAGTGCATCTGGATGGGATGCTCTCCAGGGGGTTGGCCGACCCAGGTGGGCCTCCCCCAATCTTATCTTCCTCTAGCCGACTGACAGGTGGGCCCTCAACCTTATCCTCTTGTGTATATTGCGTAGCGCCCCCGTTTGCTCTGCTAGGTGGGCCCTCCTTGTAAGTGGATGACGCCGGAAGCGTTCTTCTGTGTAATCTTATGGTGTCTTTGTCTTGTTTTTGTCGTATTTCGCTCTTGCTCATCTGATATCATAGTAGCTGTGGAACTAGGTTAGTGATACAAATATGCGAGTAAGATGTATAGTTTTTCATTACTAATGAGTTTAGTTGACAGTCAAATTTAGCACTTAATGACCGTCAACAACTCCCCCAAGCTATCCCTTTGCTCGTCCTGAGCAAAGTTTTAGACTTAGATTGTTGATCAGGAGTTGCTACAATGTTGCATTCGTGACATATACCCAAGGCACAACCAAATACTTCTTACCATAATTTTGAATAAGTTGGCCTTGTTCTTACCTTTCACCTTACTCCTGTGGGGCTTATAGCATCACCGTGTCTTTGGCGGTCGAGGGTCAGAATGGTCTTGTAGATTACCACTTTCTCACCACTTTGTTCAACCGTCAATCCGGAGGTTTTATATTTTTTTTGAAAAGAAAAAGTATAGTTCCTCAATGATCTCTCAAATCGCTCATTGTCTATCAATCCTCACCAAGGCCTAATTTTGTGCCTTTCTTTCCATCCTACTCCTAGGGCTTCTATTTGGTGGAGCTCTAGGCATGGAGGGTATGAAGACAAACTTGCTTCTCATATTTTGCTAAGTCAGAAACAGGATCCAAAGGAGAAATAAGTCATAACCCTTGATCAAGATGTACAAGTGTGTGGATATTTTTGGTGGATGAGCTCCGTTGCATGAACCATCTCTCTCTTGTTTTTCTTTTTGTTGGATTGGGGCTATTTTTTCTCTTTTTTTTTTGACGTGCCTTGTGAGCATGTGGCATACCTTCTTTGGGTATGCATCTTTTTATTTTTGACATGCCGAAGCACGTGGCATACATTCTTTGGGTTGCATCTTTTTATTTCTTTTTGCATAGTCCCATATCCTTGATATTACATTTTGATGAGAGAGATGACATATGGTAACATGGAGTTTTTATTTGGTGGGTGTATGAGTGGGTATGTTTGCCAACTTCCAGCATAGAAGTATAGCATGTGGTAGTGGACGTGTACGTGATCAAGATCACGGGAGTATGAAATGAATCTCGCTAAGGGTCACAACAATTTGAGAAAGCTCAATGAGAAAATAAGTTGCATTTGTGGAAAGTCTTTTCAAACTTATAACTCATATGGCTTTGGATGGGAATTTCATATCATTGAGGAAGTTTATTTATTTTTTGTATTTTTGAAAAACAAATACTACGGATATCAAGCATCACATAGGAGAAGATCGTAGCAACTCTACTTAACCATATCATAGCCCACAATAACTTAGACTTGGTTCTGCTTTTTGGTACCCACAAGTTTCAGGCTTAAGGTTTGAACATTTAACCACCAAACTTAAAACTAGGTAGAGCATAAGGTTGTAACTAGGCATAAGAAAGAAATTAACAGAGCAACTATTCATCATCTGAACAAAGAGAAACTACACATGCTTACTACACATATTGGAAAGCAAATAAATATTTTTTGGTTTTCTAAGTTTTGCAAATTTGTATTTGATTTTAATTATGCAAATGTTTATGGTTTATCTAGATTTTGCAAATTTTTATATTTTTTTTTAGGTTTTGTAATTTTTTATTTGGTTTCATGCAATATTTTGAAAGCGGTAAAGGATAGAGTTTGATACAAGTTACCTCTCGTAGGGGTCCTCCCCCAAGGTAGCTTCATGCTCACTACAGTTGGTTGAGGTTAAACCCAGCCCAATGGTAGTAAGCCCTCCACTCCTCCTGTAGCGGCAACTGTTGCTACTCCATGGTGCGGATCTCTCGCCTGTGTGTCGCTGCCAGTCCTATGTGGACTAGATGTGCTGGCCCAGTGACTCATCGTTGTTGTTGGCATGGACATTCAGCTCGGCCAGCTGTAGAGTAAGAAAGCTAGCACTCTGCCATGATGAACCACCAGCCTCGTGTTGATGTGAAGGCTGTGGTTGTGGCTGCTGTAGTCCTTCCCTTCTAGCCCTGCTTCGTGTAATCCTGCCAGGTAAACCAGAAACACTGTGCCGACAGGCTTCCTCTTGTGGAACAAAAGATATGGCTAGCGAACGACAGTTATACAAATGATACCCCATGTTTGGTAATGGAACATAACCTAAAGAGAAGAAAACCAATGAATCATTCGGGCCTTTCTTGAGTGTGTGGCCTTGTACCAAATAAAATTCATCGATCAAAACAATCAAAACACAGTCATCCTCAATGAAGGGAACGGCGTTCCCTTCTAAGATACCCATGTTCGATACGATGCGAGTAATCAAAGAAGTGCAGTCAATAGGACCCGTCATCCTGAAATTTGTGAGCCATTGCTTAACCATTGCTTTTGCAAGGGAGACTCAAATCTTATTGACCATGGCGTATAATATCATCAACTCATCGTTCCACATAGGTCGTGGGTCATCTCTTGAAAAGAGAGTGATGGCCACCCACTCGTGTATCATACGAAGAGTCGGATTTTAAATCTCATTGCATTGAGGTGCAAACTTGCCATGAACAACTTGACCCGAAATCAAACCCCAAAACTCGTGTCAATTAAAACTGCAGCAAACTTTTTCAAAGGACACTAGCAAACAGTCACTAAAACCAAGGAGGTGGTTGAAATCTCGCCAAGTAAAAGTAAAATAGTATTCATTCCCGAAAAACCGGAAACGAACACTTTTACTTTCCTCCCGAAGAGTGCAAAGAAACTGGATGGTGAGGAGACGAGAACCATTCTCCTCAACAGGCACAAAGCCATCCCATCAAACCGCATGCCAAATGTGAGCGAAGTCAGTGCCCATACCTATTTTTTAGAGGAGGTCCGGGTCGAAGGCTTTGGTATGACCAAAGCTTCGATGCTTGAGCATGGCGTAGGCTTGACGTTCGCGATCATCCCGCAAGTCGAGGTACGGTGCATCTTCATCATCAATCTCCATGTCCTTGGCTTGCGTGATGAGTACATGGTTCATAAAAATATTTATGCTAGTCTTTCATCGAGCCCATATAAGGATTTAATTGTTTCATCTGCCACTTTGCCAAAGACGCTAATATTTAAAGGAGATAACTTGCTCAAGAAAATAGAAGAGAAGAGGGAAGTAAAACAATATATTTATGTTGGCTGCATGCAAGTAGAGATCACACAGGAGGCACCAAGTTGATGTACTGGGCGTGCTGTTCTGCATTGTGCTAATAAAAAGGTATTGATAATGTTGCCGGCTTAATATAGTCACCTGTATTCTTGCCGGATTATTATATTATTATTACTTCCATGTATTAACAAGATAATTAGGGAGTCCGATTGGCTTTTTGTTTGGGTGCCTGCGCGCACCATGTGTTTGAGTCAGACTAGGGCCTTTTGTGTTGAGTCCGTCCTGGCAGTCTGATGGGCCAGATGGTTGGCCTGCGAGTCATATAGTCTGGGCGCTGGTCCTTGGAACGGGGAGATTGGATTTCATTGTGGAGTTATTCCCTGA
Organism: Panicum virgatum; assembly: GCF_016808335.1. NCBI lineage: Eukaryota > Viridiplantae > Streptophyta > Magnoliopsida > Poales > Poaceae > Panicum > Panicum virgatum. Next base: position 32,136,559 of record NC_053152.1, on the reverse strand, counting down.
TCGAGCTGCCGCTCGAGAAACAACAGCAGGTGTTTCCGGATACACGTGGATTTGCATGGAGTGCGTGATCAAGTTTATTTGGATTGAGTGCGTCACTTCGAGAAACCCTAGCGGGTGTTTCCGGATCCCTATAGATTTGTGTGGAGTGAGTGACCGAGTTTCTTTGGCTCGAGTGCGTCGCTTGGAATTTTCAGAGTTCCCTTTCTTCTGATCGTGGTTCGTCACGGGTGGAAGGAATTATCAGGGTTTGGATTGCAATCATTGTAAGCCAAATCAATTTTATCTTTGTGCAAGCACTGTTTCAGATTGTTGAATTATTAGTCCATACGTGTGGTGTGGCCACTGAACCTGTCAATCAGATTTATCTTGCGGAGTACTTATTTCTAGTAAACTGGGTTGCTGCTGCTGCATGAATATTATTGAGAATTATTTATTCTTTCTTGGTGCGGAGTATAAAAGGGATTGGATATCTAGTTGCAGACACGAATTGCTTTTATTCTTGTAATATGTTGTTGCTATAGCATTGTGTCGGAGAAAGTTTTGCCACTAAAATTTTGTGCCGCAAAAGATTGGGACAATTATTCGGACATCATAGGCTTGTCCTCATCATTGTGGTTCTGCAGCTTGCTCCTCCATTAGTTTTTCTTGTTTGTCTTGCTTGTAGTCCATCATGGTCGGTGTTGGTGTAGAGTCGGGAGAGTGACGGGAGCTTGACCCACCCCGTGAATGGGATGAGCTTGACCCCATCATCTTCTTGAGAGCACCGGAAAGCTTCCGACCTACACTTTTCATGCTTGCAACACAAACGAACAAGAACAAACCAAGAACAACTTGATTCGGGTTATGTTAGTGAAATGAAATTGAAGTTTGCCCGAAAGTTGTTCCTCCAATAGTGTGGGTGATCTTGCAGCAAAGAAATGAGAGGGAGAAGTTTTTCGAAATAATATTTGAGCAAAAATCCAATGAAAACCCGAGCAAGAATTTGTGAAAGGGAGTGAGTGAGAGAGTTGAGTGTGAGAGCTCAACACACTTTCCCGGCATCTATTTAAAGGCAAATGGGCGTGTGAACATTGGAGGGAGCTAGTTAAAAAATATTTTGAACTTGTTTGAAAAACCTGGGTGCGCCTGGCAGGACCCTGGGGTCGGCCGACCTGTGGGGTCGGCCGGCCCCCTAGTGGGCCTGCCTGGACTGCCCTTTGGCCAGCAGCTCCTCCAATGGTTGCTAAGTTTGAAAATTTTGTGCGCGGCCAAGACTTGCTCCGAAAAGATGTTCAATAAAATTTTTCAAAGGATTTCAAAACTCAGAAAATATTTTTGGTACTTTTTGTAAAAGGAAAAAGGTGCTAGAAAAATTCTAGCATGCAAGAAAAATATTTTTGTGCTTTGTATGTATATATCATGCAGAGGGAAAAATTCAAAAAGATAAAAATAAAAAAAGGTGAAAAATTAAATATGAGATAAGTACCAATTTAACTTTGGCAAGGGCCCATCATTTAAAGTTCAACGTGCAAGACTTTTCTCCGGTGTGCTTACCATCTGTCGGCCTGTCCTGGAGAATTGAACGAGGCCTTTCTTTCGACCTTTTGCCACACCTTCTTTGTTCTTCTCTTCATCCTTTGTGTGGCCGGTAGTGGTTCCGGTTGGGGGAGTGGTTCACCCTAGAGTGCTTGCCCTTCGCTATCCTGGTGGACCTGGAAGCGCTGCTCTTCCCTGTGCATAAATCTGAAAAACATATCCTCCTTTTGATGAGGACATCGCTGCATCGGATACATACACGTTCAAGTCCCAATCATCTTCAACTTGGACTTCATTTCCTTCTCGGATTCCAGAAACAGTCTGTACCAAAAACAACGCCATGGCCACATATGGAGTCTGTTTGAGGAGATCTTTATATGGTTGGAAAGATAATTTTCATAAACTTTCCAATGCCACTAGATTCAGGTCCATAGCAGTTCGGAGTCGACGGCAATTCACGAAACAAGTCGACGTCCAAAATCTATCAGGGTGCTGCGCCACCTCTTTTGGGCCAATGGCCCATGTATCATGTCGGGCCTAAAGCCCATGTTGTGGGCCCCCTGGTCGCCCCCAACCCTAGGTCGCCCTGGTTTCTCCCATAAACTCAGTAGCTACCGCCGTTTAGACTTGGGTTTTGTTTAGTTCTAGTTTTCCTTGTGAAACTGAGATTGCATCATTGTATCTGTGGCGACAAGTCCTTATAATTTGATCCAAGGCCCCTGTTCTTGCTCCTGTCGACTGTGTCGATTAGTCCTTTCAATTCGAGTGCTTGAACCCCTCTTGTGATTCATTTCATCCATATCTGCAATTATCAGATTATGTGTGTTACATCTTCTTGCTTGTGTTCTTCGATTCGCTTGCAGGAAAAAGCCTTCTTGGCGAGGTCAATCAAGTTGTGCTTGGCTGATAACCAACGGAGCGGTGGTGTAACGGTTGCAGGCTTCGAATTCGTATCTGATTAGAAGTCGGATCGCCAACGTCACGTACTCCATCAATCGAAATTACCCTACCTCTCAGAAGATCGGGCCGTGTCTACATCACCTTTCCGACGTGGAATCAGATTTCTCCTTTTCCAACGTCAATCCTTACACTGCCGGCCCTCAGGAATGGCCGCCCAAGAATAAGCTGTATTCCAAGGTCGCCCTCTTTATCCATTACCATAAAGTTGGCAAGGATGAAGGAACAATGACTCATACTAGCATATATTTGACTACCCTCTCGGGGTATCGAATTGATGAATCTGCAAGCTGCACAAGCATAGATGTTGGGGAAAGAGCAGGGTATTGAAGTTCTTCAAAGATTACCTAGGGCATGATGTTTATGCTTGACCCCAGATCGCATGTTGTGTGCTTATAGTATTTGTCATAGATTGAGCAGCTGATCATGGGGACCCCTGGATCCTCTTGCACTACTGTCACTAGGCCATCCCAAGAGTCGTTCTTTGGGGGATTGTTCCTACCTGCATTGTTACAGCGTGGTAGCCACCGGGATGGGTTACCCCATTCGGTGGACACCATACTAACATTTTCAACGGGAGCTTCGGGTTGCCTCGGAATCTTCCCGTTTTCAACAACAGGTATAGAAGCAGCAATATGTGCAAGTTGTGTTTCTATCATTTTATCGGAACTTAATTAGTTTTAATGTGTTGAGGACAAAATTTTAATTTTTACATTTAAATTTTCTGGGATTTTATGATTGGCCAAAAGCTTTTTATTTATACTTCCGTTAATTTTAGCTTGGCCTAAAACAAGTTTTCACAGGGAAGGTTGGTTCGAATTGAAAGAAGAGTTGAAATTATTACCTCCCTGGAATGCTGGGCGTGCTTGTCCCCACCCCTGGCCTCCTTGTGGTGGACGATACCCGTTGTGGTTGTTGACATAGACGGGGTCTTCATGGGTCTCGGGCAATCATTCCCCGAGTGTCCATCGTTGCCACAAACTTTGCACGTGAAGTGCAAATTCATGACTTGGGTGTAGTTTTCTCCGTGTTTCTCGAACTCGGACATTTCATTGAGGTGCTTCATGTTGACGGTCCTTAAGTGATAAAATTGGCCGTCAACTCCTACAGCATTTAAGGGTTAATTGTGATATATGACTTATAACTAACCAATTCCATGAGTTTCAGTGAATTGTGATATGCAGGCACCCATCGTTGCATTCTGGCACAAACACAAGTGAACACACGAAGAAATGCACAGAAGATCGCTATCCAGGTGTGTCACTTACAAGGAGGGCCCACAAATCAGAGCAAACGGGCGCGCCAAGGCACTTGCACATAATGGATAATATCATGGGCCACATGTTAGCGTCCCAGAAGAAGATAAGGACGAGGGGCTGCCATGTGACATCGGCCGACCCCTAGGGTTGGACGAACCTGGACGGCCTCCCATCCAGGTGCACTTCGACATGGCGTGCTCCCTACCCTACGTGATCACTTTCCTTATGTGATTTTAGTGGGAATCGACCTTGAGCAGTATAAAAGGGGCCCTCTCACTCTCTCTCTAGGCAATTCATCCATCAAACATTTCTCATGTGAAGGAGTAGGGTAGAGAAGTTCCACACTTGTATCCTTGGCTTAGGGAGTTTCTGAAGGAGAGAGTTCGGAGAAGGGCCGGACTAGTCGGCATCTCTTCAGCTTTGTACCTCGACGGATACGGATGTTTGGAGTACATATCCAGGTTCGTCTATCGGTGAGTTCTTGTTCAAGTTATACTTTTGTTTTCATTCGTATATGGGATCATCGTCCGTTCTTGTGTTGGATACTCTAGAAGAGGACCCCTGATAAAGACAGGATCACCCTGCACAACTCTAGAGTAGTAGTCAACGGCATAGCGTGGTGTCTAGGCCCTAGATTACCTTCGTTTGCTCCGAGTTCCAAGGTGTGGTGGGGTAGGTGTCAGGTGGTGACAACCCTGTCTGTCCACTGCAAAGCTGCTTCGTAGTTAGTGCACTCCCCCACGTTCAGGCTTAGTTAGTAGAGCTGATACCGGAATCTCTTGGCAGACCAGGTGAGTGCTGGTGTTGAAGTAAAAGTTTGGGAACCCAAGTCTATCTTTCCTTGAACTTATCTCTTAGAGCAGAACCACACTTCCCTAAGGCCTCTCTATCTCTTATCTTTCATATGGCAATCTAGTTAGAAGACAATTACACCTCTGTTCCCCATGGAAATCACGATACACTAAATACTCGCGAGTGAAGTTCTACATCGATATTTCCGTACACTTGCGGACTTCTCTGTAAGAGTTAAGAATATCAACACTTCAGTAGGAGGTCCAGCTTGGCAACAATTATATCCATCTCCTTGACAGTATGCATGATCTTTGAATGGGGTTGGAGTCGTTCTTCACTCTACCCCTGATTAGTGACCATTTTCTTGACCAATCTTTGGCTTTTGTGATCGTCATGTCGAGAAAGGCTCCTCTAGCAGCAGCATCAATATGGGCTCTGGATGTCGTTGTTAGCCCATTGTAGAAGCTTTGGAGGATGAGCCATTTGTCCATCCAATGATGAGGATAGACCATGATGTATTCTTGCAGCCTTTCCCAAGCTTCCGGGATGGATTCCATCCCTATCTGCTGGAAACTGGATATTTTCCCGCGCAGGGCATTTGTTTTTCCCAGTGGGAAGAACTTTGTGAGGAATGCCTTGGAGCATTTATCCCAAGTGTTGATGTCCTTTTCCTTGTAAAACCACTATCTGGCCTTCCCCAGTAGGGAGAAGAGAAACAACCTGCGCTTGATGACATCAGCGGTGACACCCCATATCACAACGGTATTGCAAAGCTCCAGAAAGTTGTGTTGGCCTCCTTTTTCGGCTTGCCACAGAACGGGCTAGACGGTACCATGTTGATGAGGCTGAACTTGAGCTCAAAATTCGCGTCCCCGACATTGATGTTGGGTCTAGTAGCCACATTGGTGGTGGAGGGGACGTAAAACTCACGAAGTGTCTTCTCAGCCATAGCCTCAGGAATAGTGGGTGCTCTTGAACTGGGTTTCTTTATAGGGAGAGTAGCTGGAGGAGGGACAACACGAGGTTGTGACCTTCTCACTAGCTTCTCTAGGTTTTCTGTGTAGTTTTCCGGCAGGGAGAAACCGGTCATACACTACCCCTGTTTTCTTCCAAACAATAAGGATAAAAGAAAACATAAAGTGACATTATCCTCGAAGAGCAGTGTCTATATCTTAAGTATGAGGCTAAGATTAATACCAATACAATATATTTTTTCACATGCCATCCCCGGCAACGGCGCCAGAAATGCTTGTTGACATTTCTTAGCATCGCTACCAGGTTTGTTAGTTCCCGACAACGACACCAAAAATGCCTTGGGGTATAACTTAACGATTACAGAAAAAGATCCGCAAGAGCACGAATATACTGTTGTAGCATTTCACCCGTGAATATTTGGGTATCGTTGTTTATATTTTTCCCAAAGGATGACAGTGGAAAAGGTACTGCACTTAGTAATATTCATGATAATGTAACTTAAGTATAATAGGCACAGCCCTGATTGGGGTAAGTCATAATAAAGAAATAAACATGATAATATGACACAGTACACAAACACACTCAAGGAAGGAATAAAAGAAAGAACTAGATTTCCTATGTTAAGTTAGCTTGAGCTTAGGCTAGGTTAGAGGGTCCTTGTGTATCTATTCAAAGCAAAGGCTATTTTAGAACATTGATTAGGGCTGCAGGTGCCAGGAAAATAGGATAACGGGGAGGTCCCGGCCTAGGTACTATTAGGGCTGTTACCTCTTTGCATGAACTCCTACACCAAACCTGAACGTCGGGGAATACGCTAACCACAACACAGCTATTACGATGAACGGACAAGGCTATCACCACCTTTCATCTACCCCAGTCAAACCGTGGAGCATGGTCATATCCGATGGATCCCGCATACCCAAGCACCATGCCCGTGTATGAGGTCACTACCCTAGCATCCCTAGGACTCCCACCCATAGGATGGATGAGCATAACTCCAGAGCTAGCCCGAAGGCACAATGAACCGATATCCGTACTCAAATCATCTAGCCTAACCATATTCGTTACACAACTCGTGATGAAATGAAGCATGGATTGATAAACTATCAACATAGCATATCAACCATGATCAAGCTCTATATTATGAATAGAGTACTTACAGAATGAATACAAAGTCATACCAGAAGCCGAGGATCGCTTAACGACTCTGAGGACGACTTGCTTCACTAAAGAGAAAACAAGCCTAGCTCCACTAGCCTAAACTAAGAGCAAGAGAGCCTTGAGGTGAAATGAAATGTGTGTGTGTGTGTGTGTGTGTGTGTGTGTGTGTGTGTGTGTGTGTGTGTGTGTGTGTGTGTGTGTGTGTGTGTGTGTGTGTGTGTGTGTGTTAAGAGGATGGTGGAGAGGCCCTATTTATGCTATTGGAGGTTGGTTCCTGCCAAATGTAAGTATGGAAGGTGATCAGGAGGAGTAGGAGCTACTCCACATCAAAGTGCATCTAGATAGGATGCTGGCCAGGTTAGGCCGACCCCTGGGGTCGGCTGACCACATGTAGGATTCCACGTGTATGCTTCTCATTGGTGTAGGAAGTCAGTTTGGGCAGGCTTCAGGCTCCTTGCACGGCAGATGACCCCTGGCTCCCTCCTATAAATATGAGCGGGGGGGGGGGGGATGAGACACATCCAACACTCACCTCTCTTCTTCATCTTGGAGCTTGAGAGCTCTCTCTAGGGGTTTAGGCTGCCTAGGAGTGGAGGAAAATGGGGACAGAGTGAGGAGGAGTCGGGGAGGTGTCGGCTTAGTCTGCACTCTTCTCCTATTGGTACCTCGATGGATGCTTATCAATCATAGTAAGTATTTGTGGTTTTTTTAGTGTTTCAATAATATAATATAATTTAAGTTTAGTACTAATTCCTAGATGTTTACTGGATTGATTGTTTACTAGTATTAGTGGATAGATCTAGTCTGAGACTCATGATAAAGATGGATGTTCTTGGCCAAGACTAGAGTTAGCAAATGACAGTGTAAGGCGTTGTGCCTAGACTTGACTTTACCCTTCGACTGTTGTAGCATCCCACGGTTTTTAGAGGTAACAACCATAATTTGTGCCATCGTAATCCTCCATGTTTGGGTGTACGATAGTAGCCTTATTATCAGAACTTTTGGTCTTATCCAGGCAAAGCTAATAGCCCAAAGTAAACAGTTAGGCTAGGCTTTACTTATCTTAAATTCTGAACCTAACAAATCCACTCTATCCTTGATCCTACTAGTGTTGTGTCCTCAGATGCACCTGAACTGTAGATAGTGTACTCACATTCCTCAGTGGATACGATACTCCTTGGTGAAAGCTACAGCAGTATCCATGCACCTACAGATTTTTTTTGTGACACTCAAAAATATCAACAGGCTCTAAGTTCATTTTAGTGAGTACAAGTTGTCCTTGGGGTTGGAGAGCAGTCCTTGGCCTCTAGTATGGCTTTGTATTCAACTTGTTGATACTCTATTCATAAAATAGAGTTCATCCATGGTTGTTATGCTATCTTGATAGTCTATCATACTATACCTTGTTCTATCATGAGTTATACTAAGCATGTGGTTAGGCCAAATGATCGGGGTAAGGATATCAGTTTGTTGTGCTTTCGGGCTTGCTCTAACTCTGTACTTGTCCATCCGAAGGGTGGGAGACTTGTGGGATCTAGGATAGTGATCTCATACATGGGCTATGGAAATGACCATGCTCCATGGAGTAGTAGGGGTAGGCGGTAGGTGGTCACAACACTATCCGTCCGGCACGGTTCGGTGCGTCTTGCGAATCCGCCCATGTTGGGTATGGTGTAGGAGTTCTGAAAGATATAACAGGGCTAATTGGATCCAGGGCGGGACATTCTCCATGGTATTTGGAGTCTTGGCACCTGTAGTCCTAACCTTGTGACTAGTGTAGCCCTTGCTAACATGAATAGATGCCTTAGGACCTTGTTTGTCTTCCTATGCTTCTGCTAACCTTAATGTTATTCTTTTATACTTTATTTATTTATTGTGCTGCACCATTGCATAGATCTCATTGAGACGATCGAAATGTATATATAGAACATCCAATTTGGACTCTAGATGAGAAAGTTACACCTCTAGGAAGACCTTCACCTCGGTCTGACCGGTTATAGGACCGGTCAGTCCGGTCAGCACAGCCCAATCCGAGTTAGGAGTTGTATTTTGACATAGGATTTGTAAGTGTTTCAACTCCTAATAGGTACAAACTGCCCCACCCTATAAATATAAAGTGTTATGGCCGATTGAGACACACTCAATCAAACAAATCAACTTTGCATCTACTTTTTACCTCTCCAAACCATAATTCCAACCTCAACATGTTGTTTGTCTACTGACCCCTGCGCCCATAGATGGCATCTAAGGCTTGTTGGTCAACCTAGGGCAATCCCAGCAATGTTCACGCCCCGATGGGTCCCTCCCGAGTGAGAGATTCGATGGCATTTGCTAGTTTGCTCATAAACTAGTCGTTCTTCGTCACGTAAGCACCTTGGTTATCCTTTGCAGGTTTGCTCGTAATCCTCGCCGTCGTTTACCACGTAGGTGTGATAGTTATCCCTCTCGAACGACCGATTCCGGCGAAACCCTAGAAAGCAACTCTGACTGGTTTGCTCAACCAGTCTGACAGGCCGACGTGGCCACGCTGCCTTTCGGCCCATTTGCAAGTCACACGCTCGAATGCTCTCATGTGTTGACCAAAATTTGCGTCCACACATTTTGGCAACTCCACTAGGAAAGAAAGATCTGGTTGCTCAAACCGATCAATCGAACCCTACCCTTTTTCCTAATCCTTAAATTATCTTGATTCTCCATCAATATTGCATGTGGTTTTAGACCGATTGCATCTACACTTGTGGTATTACATTAGACTGCTCAAGCCGATTGCATTCTACTTTGCTTGCAGCTGCCCATCGAAGTTCAAAAGAGAAGCAAACTATTGGTAATTGATTGCTTGGATTATCAAGGATATCTAGATTTATTGATCACGAGACTAGAAGCATCAAGACCTACTAAGAAGTATACATGGCGGGATATTCTTATTTTCCATTTCAATATTACTACACCACGCCTGAGGTACAACTTGAAAATACAACACATGTTCCTAATAATTATTTTGCAAGTGCCTTGACCCCTCATTTTGATGTTGCTAGTCATAATAGTGGTATACATATTGCATTGGCTAGTAATTTTTCAGATGGTTTTAGTTATACTAGTTATAATTCTGAAAATTACATGCAACAACCTATGTCAGATAATATGTATACTTTGAGTTTTCATGCTACTAGCAACACACAACAGACACCGATTTATACATTGACAGCGGAATAAATTCACGTGCCAATGAATGTACAATTATCAAGGCCAAACTAACATGAGTTCGGCTAATCTTTATGAGGCACCAAGTGCTAATAATTTTTATACTATTCAGCAAGGTATTCCACATGTTTTTTCATCGGCAACAAATTCACAGTATTTGACTCCATCTCAGAGCTTGCCGATGAATAAGAAAATTGCCAAGCTGATTTTAGATATCCGGCCAATTATTCTCAACCATTATATGCTACACAACATGTTAATAGAGTGGAGGTTGCATCTGTAATTTCAGCTCCATATGCAAATGCTAATAATCATGATTTGGCTCCAAATGTTTCTAGTAACTATAGCTGCATTAACGAAATTTCAGCAGGCATGCATTTACTTCCACATGCACAAAATAGTGTAGAAATTGCAGAATCTGGATATTCGGTTCTTGAACCCAAAAAATCATATGTTCTTGGTGAAAAGGTTGAAGTGAAGGATCTTTCTGAGGAGTTTCGCCGAGAGTTTGTGGAATACATAAAGAGTAATATGGAACAGTACATGCATGAACATCTTCCTCATATCAAGAACAAGGAAGTAAATGCAAGGGCCAATTCCTTGGTGACTTCCAAGAAATCTGAAAGAACCTGTTTGATCGGTTCCATAATCCGGTCTGACCGGTTTACATAGAGTGCTATTGCATTATGCCGTCAAAAGGAGAAGTATGATATCATCCACATCAAAGTTCCTTGCCTCTCTAATATATTTGACAAGGTACGCTTTGCATGTAATTTACTCAATTCCTAATCAGATCCTATTTTTTCAGTCGATACATCTACTTGTGATATAATTACAATTAATCCCAGGATATCAATTGAGGGGGGGGGGTAATTACATTGTTAGCAATGAAATAATTTTAGATAATATCGGTCAATGCATTGTGAAAATTAGAAAGGCTGATAATAGAAATAGTTTGGCATTTAAAATTTCTCCATCATCGTTGTCGAAGCTTCTCTCTAATTGTTTTACTTGTGGCTATTCTGAATTTAAGAGTAAAAAGCCAAAGCTGAGAGACAACATAAAGGTCGATGCTAATATAGTGATCAATTCCAAAGTATCAGGTATGCAAAACACAAGCAAAGGTATAGCCGAATTGATCAATGAGAAATCTGAACCATTCGTTTGCTCGGCCTTAAAACCTTCTCCACAAAAGCATCAGTTAGAGAAAATAAAATATACTTTCGATTTGACTTTGTATGATGATTTATTTGATATATTTGCTGGAGAAGAATTTTGTTGAACCTTTTGATCACAAAGTCTTACTGTCATCTCTTGATGCAAAAGAGCAAGAGTATTGTAAGTGGCATAATTCATTTGATCATAGTACTCAGAAGTGCAATATGTTTCGCCAAATTATATAATCGGCCATTAACTCCGGATGATTGAAATTTTCTCATGCACAAGAGAGTGACCAATTGAAATCAATTGGTCTTTACAAAATTGGCCAACATGGGCCAGTTCATGTAACAATGAAAATATTGGTGAAAAGGAGAATTCTAACTCCTTGAGTGATGATGAGGGCATCATCCATGAGTTACAAAGCGATGATATTTGTGAGGATGATGAGCTTAGTAATTCTTCAAGAGGTACTAGGGGCAAGCAAGTTTTTCCCAATCGGAACAACATGTTGGAGTAATGGGCTTGGCCCATTACTTCTAAAGCATTAAAAGAATTTAAAGCCCACTATTAATGCTAGGGAATCAATGCTTACTTCCGTACCGGGAATTGAGGAGGATCTCAACCGACTTAAAAGGTGGACTTCGTGTACACCACTTGTGAAGCCGGTAAGAGGAGGATGGTGAACCACACGCGCGCGCGCGCTCGCTCGCCTCGCCGAGCCGGGCCGGGCCGGGCCGTGGCCGTGGCCGAGGCCGAGACGAGACGAGGCGCGGCGCGGCGCGGCCGGCCGGCCGGCCGGACGGGCGGTGCGGTGCGCGTGCGCGGCCGGACGTGACGTGCAGGTGCCGGTGCGGTGCGGTGTGATGGCTATTTTGCCGTTGACAGCAATTAATCGTGCGATTAAACGTGCAATTAAATCTGTAATTAATGGCCATAACCGCATCACCTAAATGACTCTGATGGTGTCCAGGTTCAACGATCCTGAGCACCTGAGTCACTATATAAGAAGTGCCATTCCCCTCATCCATTCTGCACCAGAGCACTGAGGCAACTCGGCTCCTCTCTTCTACCTCTCTAGTTGCAACAACTGAGTTCCCCAACGCTAATTTCTGCGCGCACAGAATTAGCGTGAGCAGGCCTCCGAAACCTTGCTCGCCTTGAGATCCTGCACGGGATAGGCGGGCAATCAGGTTTTTGGGTAACGCTTTAGCGTGACTGCTCAAAAATACAAAGGCTTTGCCCGATTGAACGACTACTTCCTGGTGGACGAGCCGAACGACTACGTCGACTACATTCTGGTGGCCGAACGACTACGTCGACTACATCTTGGTGACCGTTCGCGGGACTGCACTGCGAACTTCTTCCTGCACCGATTTAGTTCGACTACTTCGACTGAGGCCAACCGAGTAGATGTCTACTCCAGTTGGTAACAGCGCAGCCAATGCCTCCGGCAACGGCCCCGCTTCAGGGTACTCCCTGAAACTTTGGTTATTTATATTGTTTATGCTTATCTGTGTGATAAGTATAAACATGTTCACATGTTTTATTTTACTCCTTAAAGTCATAGAAATATTGCTAGTTTATACATTTAATTTTGGAATTAAATTGTGCCCGAAATTGCCTAAATTTCTAACAATCCAAAAACCTGATTGTGTTAATAGGCTTTCAGTATCTAGCTTTGCTGCATCAATCAAACCACCACCTTTTGATGGTTCAAATTACAAATGTTAGCAAGAGCGGCTTATACTGTGGTTAACACTATCGAGAGTGATCCATGTGAAAGAGGGTAAGCCTGAACAATTCTCTCCAGAGGAAGGGAGTGCGTTCGATGAGGCTGATATCCTCTTTCGAGGCTTGATCATTAGTGTTCTCGGTGATAACCTGGTGGATTCTTATATCCGGCTGCCAACTGGCAAAGCACTGTGGGATGCTCTTGAGGCTCAATATGGAGTATCTGACGCCGGGAGTGAGTTGTATATCATGGAGCAGTTCCTTGAGTACAGGATGGTCGAAGACCGTTCTGTAGTGGAACAGGCTCATGAAATACATACTCTGGCAAAAGATCTCAAAAATTGCAGCAAAGAGTCCCCATGTGTGTTACCCAATAAGTTTGTGGCCGGAGGTATAATCTCTAAGGTGCCACCTTCTTGGAGGGACTTTGCTACTTCTCTAAAACACAAGAGACAGGAGTTCACAATAGATGGACTCATAGGGACTCTTGATGTTGAGGAGAAGGCGAGAGCAAAGGACATACGTGGGAAAGGAGTTGTTGGTGCTTCAAGTGCCAATCTTGTTCAGAAGAACAACTCCCACAAGAACAAGAAAAAGCCACCGCAGAACCAACCAAAAACTAAGAAGACAACCACTTTTAAGAAGAAGAAGACGGGAGCTTGCTATGTGTGCGCTAGTACGGATCACTTTGCTGCAAAGTGTCCGAACCACAAAGGCAACGACTCCGCCAATATGGTTATTAGCGAGCCTGGAGAAACTTCGGGGTACGGTAATTTATTACCTACTGTTCTTTCAGTCTTTGGTTCACCCGAGTGGTGGGTTGACACTGGTGCTAATATTCATGTTTGTGCTGATGCTTCTTTGTTCTCTTCTTACCAGACTGGCGGGACTTCCTCCTTGCTGATGGGGAACGGATCACATGCGCATGTTCTTGGTGTTGGTACGGTAAATCTGAAGTTTACTTCGGGGAAGACCGTGCAGCTGAAGAACGTGCAGCATGTCCCCACCATCAAGAAGAATTTAGTCAGCGGCTCTCTACTGTGTAGAGATGGTTTCAAATTAGTCTTTGAGTCCAATAAATGTATCTTGTCTAAGTTTGGTACTTTTGTTGGAAAAGGTTATGAAAGCGGAGGCTTGTTCCGTCTTTCTTTGTCAGATGTTTGTAATAAAATTGCATACAATGTTATTAACGTTGATGAAACAAATGTTTGGCATTCGAGGCTTTGTCACGTTAATTTTGGTTGTATGATGCGCTTAGCTAATTTGAACTTAATTCCAAAGTTCACTTTTGTCAAAAATTCTAAGTGTCATGTATGTGTTGAATCAAAACAAACTCGTAAGCCTCATAAGACCGCGGAGGCAAGGAGCTTGGCACCCTTAGAATTAATTCATTTCAATTTGTGCGAAATGAATGGAGTGTTGACAAAAGGTGGTAAAAAATATTTCATGACTTTGATTGATGATAGTACTAGATTTTGTTACATCTATTTGTTGAAGTCAAAAGATGAAGCTTTACACTACTTTAAAATCTATAAAGCTGAAGTAGAAAACCAACTTGAGAGAAAGATCAAAAGAGTTAGGTCAGATCGTGGTGGCGAGTATTTCTCAAATTTATTTACTTTATTCTGCGAGGAACATGGTATTATTCATGAAAGGACGCCTCCCTATTCGCCTCAGTCAAATGGGGTTGCCGAAAGAAAGAACCGCACTCTAACGGATTTGGTTAACGCCATGTTAGATACAGCGGGACTTTCCAAGGAATGGTGGGGTGAGGCTATATTGACTGCATGTCATGTCCTAAACCGTGTTCCTACAAAGAATAAAGAGATAACTCCATTCGAGGAATGGGAGAAGAAAAGGCCAACACTGTCATACTTACGTACATGGGGTTGTTTGGCAAAAGTGAGTGTGCCAATAACCAAGAAACGTAAGCTTGGACCTAAAACTGTGGATTGTATCTTTCTAGGTTATGCTATTCACAGCGTTGGATATAGATTTTTAATAGTGAAATCTGGAGTACTTGACATGCATGTTGGTACTATAATGGAGTCCAGAGATGCTACATTTTTTGAAAACATTTTTCCCATGAGAGATGAAACAAGTTCATCTAGGCAAGAGTTCATCGAGGATGATGGCTCTGCTGAGCCGATAGAACACAATGAACATACACTTGTAGAAAATCCTGAGGAGGATAACAATGATGCTCCGAGAAAGAGCAAGAGACAAAGGACTGTAAAGTCTTTTGGTGATGATTTCATTGTATACCTCATAGATGATACACCCAGAACCATTGAAGAGGCATATTCATCTCCTGATGCTTTCTATTGGAAGGAAGCAGTAAGGAGTGAGATGGATTCTATTATGTCTAATGGAACCTGGGAGGTCGTTGAACGTCCTTATGGATGTAAACCGGTTGGATGCAAGTGGGTGTTCAAGAAAAAGCTTAGGCCAGATGGTACTATTGAAAAGTACAAGGCTAGGCTTGTGGCCAAGGGTTATACCCAAAAAGAAGGAGAAGATTTCTTTGACACTTATTCACCAGTTGTCCGATTGACCACAATTCGAGTGTTACTTTCCCTGGCAGCCTCTTATGGTCTTCTCGTTCATCAGATGGACGTTAAGACGGCTTTCCTCAATGGAGAGTTAGAAGAGGAGATCTATATGGATCAGCCAGATGGGTTTGTATCAAAGGGTCAAGAAGGAATGGTTTGTAAGTTGTTAAAATCTTTATATGGTCTCAAGCAAGCGCCTAAGCAGTGGCATGAAAAGTTTGATAGAACTTTGACCTCTGCCATCTTTGTTATGAACGAAGCTGACAGATGTGTGTACTATCGCTATGGTGGGGCTGAAGGAGTGATTTTGTGCTTGTATGTGGATGACATACTGATCTTTGGCACTAGCCTTAATGTGATTAAGGAAGTCAAAGAGTTTTTATCTCAAAATTTTGAGATGAAGGATCTGGGAGAAGCTGATGTTATCCTTAATATAAAACTGGTAAAAGAGATCAATGGTGGGGTGATTCTTACACAGTCTCACTATGTGGAGAAGGTGTTAAGTCGCTTTGGTTATAGCGACTATAAACCTGTCTCAACACCATATGATGCCAGTTTAATTCTTAGAAAGAACAAAAGGATAATGCGAGATCAGCTGAGATATTCTCAGATCATTGGTTCATTAATGTATTTAGCGAGCGCTACAAGACCTGACATCTCGTTTGCTGTAAGCAAACTGAGCCGGTTTGTTTCAAACCCGGGAGATGATCATTGGAAGGCTCTTGAAAGAGTAATGCGCTATCTGAAGGGGATAATGAACTATGTCATTCACTACACCGGGTACCCAAGGGTACTAGAAGGGTATAGTGATTCAAATTGGATTTCTGATGCTGATGAGATAAAGGCCACAAGTGGATATGTGTTTACACTTGGTGGTGGAGCTGTTTCCTGGAAGTCTTGCAAGCAGACCATCTTAACGAGGTCAACTATGGAAGCAGAACTCACAGCATTAGATATCGCCACTGTTGAGGCTGAGTGGCTTCGTGAGCTCCTTATGGACTTGCCGATAGTTGAAAAACCATTACCGGCAATCCTAATGAACTGTGACAATCAAACGGTAATTGTCAAGGTGAATAGTTCAAAGGATAACATGAAGTCATCTAGACATGTGAAAAGGCGGTTGAAATCTGTCAGAAAATTGAGAAACTCCGGAGTTATAGCCCTGGACTATGTTCAGACGGCTAAGAATCTGGCAGATCAGTTTACAAAGGGTCTTTCACGAAATGTGATAGACAATGCATCTATGGAATTGGGCTTGAGACCCACGTGAGTCATTCTATAGTGGAAACCTGTCCTATGTGATCGGAGATCCCGTGAATTAGGATGGTGAAACAAACTAAAGTCTGACTGTGAGAAGAGAACCTTTGTGAAAAGGGCTCATTCCGTGTATAAGGTGCATTTCTCTTCTAATCTGTATGGCAGGTTGGTCTATACCTTAATGTGTGCCAGGTGGTTTCTTTTAAACAAATGAGTTGTTTTCTTGAAACAAAGATGTTGTCCTACAGAACATCTGAAAGGAACACACCTATATGAGTTTGACCACTGGTCATGGTCTATGAGAATTGGGTATTCTCTAGAAACTCATGAAGGGCCTGGAGTATGACTTATAAGCTCCAAACCGCGGGGATGCTTTTGCAGCCTAGTACCAGTGTAGGGCTCTGGTCAAACTTGTTTGCACAAAACTGGCAATTCAAGGCATAGTCCATTGCACAGTTGTGAATAAGTGTAGCCTTTGTCCTAGATGGAAGTTCAACTTAACAGTCTCTGTCGAATACTGGTATATCAATGAGGGAATGAGGGTATTTCTAGTGTGGCTTGAATTTCTTGGTGGGGATTGTTGGAGTAATGGGCTTGGCCCATTACTTCTAAAGCATTAAAAGAATTTAAAGCCCACTATTAATGCTAGGGAATCAATGCTTAATTTCGTACCGGGAATTGAGGAGGATCTCAACCGACTTAAAAGGTGGACTTCGTGTACACCACTTGTGAAGCCGGTAAGAGGAGGATGGTGAACCACACGCGCGCGCGCGCTCGCTCGCCTTGCCGAGCCGGGCCGGGCCGGGCCGTGGCCATGGCCGAGGCCGAGACGAGGCGCGGCGCGGCGCGGCCGGCTGGTCGGACGGGCGGTGCGGTGCGCGTGCGCATGCGCGTGCGCGGCCAGACGTGACGTGCAGGTGCCGGTGCGGTGCGGTGCGGTGCGGTGCGATGTGATGGCTATTTTGCCGTTGACAGCAATTAATCATGCGATTAAATGTGCAATTAAATCTATAATTAATGGCCATAACCGCATCACCTAAATGACTCTGATGGTGTCCAGGTTCAACGATCCTGAGCACCTGAGTCACTATATAAGAAGTGCCATTCCCCTCATCCATTCTGCACCAGAGCACTGAGGCAACTCGGCTCCTCTCTTCTCCCTCTCTAGTTGCAACAAATGAGTTCCCCAACGCTAATTTCTGCGCGCACAGAATTAGCGTGAGCAGGCCTCCGAAACCTTGCTCGCCTTGAGATCCTGCACGGGATAGGCGGGCAATCAGGTTTTTGGGTAACACTTTAGCGTGACTGCTCAAAAATACAAAGGCTTTGCCCGATTGAACGACTACTTCCTGGTGGACGAGCCGAACGACTACGTCGACTACATTCTGGTGGCCGAACGACTACGTCGACTACATCTTGGTGACCGTTCGCGGGACTGCACTGCGAACTTCTTCCTGCACCGATTTAGTTCGACTACTTCGACTGAGGCCAACCGAGTAGATGTCTACTCCAGTTGGTAACAGCGCAGCCAATGCCTCCGGCAACGGCCCCGCTTCAGGGTACTCCCTGAAACTTTGGTTATTTATATTGTTTATGCTTATCTGTGTGATAAGTATAAACATGTTCACATGTTTTATTTTACTCCTTAAAGTCATAGAAATATTGCTAGTTTATACATTTAATTCTGGAATTAAATTGTGCCCGAAATTGCCTAAATTTCTAACACAACAATCAGTTACCCCTGCTGTCTTGGAGAAACAGGAAAGACCAGTTGGGCCAACCAGTCAGACCAGTACCAAATAGGTCAGACCGGTTGATCAAACCGGTTCTAACCAAGGATGCCTAGAAAAACTAAAATCAAAGTGTCCTAAGACCAATGGGGTCAAGACCGTTGTAAGCACAAGGGAAAGAAGCTGAAGTTCAGTTTCAATGAATTTTTGGCTAAACATGCTAATCGGTCAAATGATGTTAAATCATCAAGAGTGACTCCTAAAAAAATTCCAGGAGATTGAATTGGCAGGGGGAAAAATTTCATTCAGGGGCATCATATTCTTCTTTGATATGCTCCGCATCCCACTAGTTTTCATCGCTATTCATCATGGGGGTGGGGTGATTCATGGACATAACTCCTTCATATTTTAGACCATATCATGTCGACACGCTACGGTCAAATTCTGCCAACCCCGACTCTTCACGTCTAGCATTATATCGAGCCATCAACTTGTGATCATCATCCGTCCGTACAATTCAACATTAAACTCATGCTGAAATTTGCGATCTGCTTTTGACATTGTGAAGTAGTAAAACACTTTCTTAATCCAACGACGAATACGACCGCTCACAGCACCAACACGCTCTTCAGGAAGGAACTCAAGGGAATGTCCAGTGCGCTTCAATTGATTGCATACTGCCGCCCGAGCGGACGCACGTCGCTCGAAGGCATCATGTTGCAAAGGCATTGCTAAAAAGTAAATATTACTTAAAGCTCATTAGATCCTCATTAACAAGAAAATATACTCTTACAATTACCTTGAAAAATATACATCGTTAATTACTTTGATAATTACAATTAAAGTGTATACCACCAAGTCTGAAATGTAAATAAATTATAGTTGCTATTGAGGCATTAGTCATCATTGTGTGCCGTGCAATGTCGCAGCTCTGCCTAAGCTCTTATTCTTCGTCGCTCTTGGCCTTACCCTATCTACATAATGAAGGGTCTAGAAAGAGTTGCGACATTGCAGGCACGATGTGACTAATGCCTCAATAGCAACACTAATTCGTTTACAGTTCACACTTGGTGGTAACAAGTATACATGTATAAAAAAGCATTGCATAACCACCAAACTAACCATATCAGTTCAAATTAATTGAAATAAATCTCTATATCTCCTAAAGATTTTTTTAGCTTCTAGATGGTTTCATTGCGAGCCTGAATAAATACATCACATCACTAGAGTGTCAAAATAATCCATTCATAATTTAAAAAAATTCTATTATACTCCTTTGAATAATTCATTATAAAAAAATCTACTATCTATTGGTGTCTCTTATGCTCAATCTGAATAGGTATTCTGTAAGCGCACATAATTCACTGATGTAGCACTTCACTGTTGACGCTCACTAACGACCATTTTCAGGTGTCAACTTTATCAGAAAATCTTGAGAGTTTGCATTTCTTACACGCATTCTTATCCAATAAAGTTCCTAAATCACACTTTACCTTTTAGAATATGCAAGTTGTGTTTTCAAGCTAATATGCAGGTTACAAGCACACTTTGGCCCGACACAAAATCACAGAAAATATTAGAGTACCGATTCAAGCACAAATGGACCAAGTGAAGCCCAAGAACTGAAGCAAACCCAGCTGGGGTAGGCCATGCCTCAACTTTAGGACAAGGGGAGACCAAGACAAGCCCACTCCAGAAAGTTGGGGGCGGTTGGCAGCCCGGGCAGGCCGATCGACCAACCTGGTCGTCCGCCCAGGCCCGTGGGCCCCACTGCCTCAACCAAGGCACGTGGCGCTTCCCTGTTGGCTCACAATGTCGGTTTAGGGTGCTGCGGCTGGTGGCTCACTGCTATAAATAGAAGGGGGGGTAGAGAATAGGACACACACGCACCACACACCTCTTCCTCTCTTGCATTCCTTGCGTAGTCTTTAGACTTAGTGGAGTTTAGGAGAAGTCTAGGAGTCATCGAGTCGCCGGAGTTGCTCGAGAGTCTGGTATGGGTTCATCTCTAGCTCTCTCTTGTAATATTCGGTCGTTTGTAATAGAATTAGACTATGGTTACCGATATCTGCTTGAAGTATATTCTGAGTTATCGAGTATATGCTTCTTGTCATGGTTCCGTTATTATTCAATGCTTCCATTGCATGATCGCCCTGTGCTGGAGATGGTTAGTCTTTTGTTCTTAGAACTCTATTAACTGCTCCAGTATTCATATGATTGCTCTAGTGTGATGTCTGTCTATCCGGAGGGTGGGGGCTCCGCGCGGGACACTAGAGTATCCCTTACTAGTGTAGACGCGGTGTCTAGATTAGCTAAGAGTTGCTGGATGTCAACTATACCCACGGTTTATAGAGGTAGCCGGCAGGTGGTGAAAGCCCTGTCCGTGCCTTTCAGTAATCCTCCACGTTTGGTATGGGGGGTAGGAGGTACATAAAGTTGTCGTGGTGTACGGGCTCCTCCCGTTACTTCGATAGCGATCTCCCTGTTGTGTATTTTAATCTCTGATGAGCTAACTAATGAGAAAGTGTAGATATAGCTAGCCTAGCACAGCTGACTCGAGCTCTGACTTTTACCTAGCTCCCGGCCTAAAGTAATCTCTGTTCTTTTATCCAAGAGAGTAGTTTGTGTGTGTGCCACACTACCTCTTACCATGTTATTATCTTACCACTGTTTATGCATGAGAATATCCAATCTAGATAGAGCTCACCAACTGATCTATATATTCTCTCACTCATCGCCTTCCCTGCGAAAATATAAATGACACCCCGGTATACTCCTGGGTAAAATGCTATAGCGGTATTTTGTGCGCTTGCGAATCTATTCGTGGTTCATGAAATACTGCCGTCCCAAATTGGCGTCTGCGGGAGTCATCGCTAGGTGATCTTGGTAGGCACCAACAAGCATTTTTGGCGCCGTTGCCGGGGAAGGCACAGAGTGAAATATATATACAAAGTTGTGAACAAAATCAAAATTAGTATTCGCTTGCTAAACAGGCTAACTTGGTTTTGTTTTCTTGTCTTCGTTGATATGAAAATAGGGTAATGTACGACCAGTTTTGACTTGCCACAAAACTTTCATTCCGATCCAGAGTCACTTTTGAGGAGGACACGAGCTCGTCTCGTATCACCTCGGAGATCACTCTCGGCAGTTGATCCAGTCGTCACATCGTCGTCAGGTCCTAGAGCTATGGCCCAGAAGACACTCCGTGATTACTCTGCTCCGTCTGCTAGCCAGGTCCCGACCGGACCCGAGGTTGACACCAGAGGAGAAAATTTCGAGATCAAGATGGGTCTCATTACGATTGTGCAGGCCAGCCCATTTTGTGGCAGGGCCAATGAGGATGCCAGCGCTCATCTCCAGCAATTCCTGGAGCTCTGCAATACTTTTGTTACAAGGGTGTATCGCAAGATGCAATCCGGCTCTGTCTATTTCCGTTTTCTCTCTTGGGGAGAGTGAAGCAATGGTTTTATGCTAACAAGTCTACTGTGGATACTTGGGACAAATGTGCCAAGGCGTTCCTCTCGAAGTTCTTCCCGACGGGCAAAACCTATGCTCTTCGTTGTCAGATTTGGAACTTCCAGCATGCATCAAATGAGTCAATTCTGGAAGCTTGGGAGAGGCTTCAGGAGTATATTCTGGCGTGTCCGCACCATGGAATGGATAATTGGCTCATTCTACAGAACTTCTACAATGGGTTGACACAGTCATCCCGTGATCATGTGGATGCCGCTGCTGGTGGAGCTTTCTTCTCGCTGACCATTGAAAGAGCTACATCATTGATCGAGAAGATGGTTTCCAACCAAGGTTGGAGCGATGATCGCCTCCAATCGTGCCAGCGAGGTATGCACTCCGTCAAGGAGGCCGACATGCTCGCTATGAAGATTGATCTCCTCCTCAAGAAATTTGAGGATTATTCCCAAGATAAGGCTCAGATGCAAACACTTCAAACCTTGGAAACTTGCATGACATGCGAGGTCTGCGGGAATGTTGGACATTCAGGCGACAATTGCCCAGAAACCCAAGAAGAAGCTCTATTCCTCAATGGCAGCAATGGGTTTCGTCCACAAGGAGGTCAGGGGTGGAATCAACCACGCCCATATTACCAAGGAGGTAATGGGAATTCGAATTCTTTCGGTCCTAACCAGCCTACCTTGAGAGATCTTGTCTATGGCCAAGCGAAGATCAATGAGTCCCTTCAGAAGAAGTTGGTCGCTACAAACAAATCTATGGAGACCATCCATGCAAAAATGGATGGATTCTCCACTGCTATGAAGAACCAGCTAAGTTTCAATAAGGCACTAGAAACTCAATTGGCTCAACTAGCTACTGCTACACCTGCTACTGAACTAGGAAAGATTCTGGGGCAACCCGAATCAACTCTAGAAAGCATGAATATCATCAATGCTATGTGGAAAGAGCCTCTTAGCAGGACATCCCTCAGCTATGCAGAGAAGCTCACACGCCCAAGATGAGGTGCGTGGGGCGAGTTGGCAGCCACAATAAGAGAAGATCCTGGAACCCCGGTGATCAACTGCTCAATCTCTGATTATGAATTTGATCACGCCCTTTGTGACCTTGGAGCCAGCGTTAACATCATGCCCAAGGTGACTTCCGAGAAGCTAGGCTATCTATCAATTTCGCCTACCACTATGTGTGTTCAGCTGGCAGATTCCACGATAAGATATCCAGAAGGAGTTGTGGAAAGGTTAATGGTAAAAGTCAAGAATACCTACATATTGGTGGACTTTGTAGTCCTTGATATGGAAGGAGATCTTGGAATTCCGCTCATACTTGGGCGACCATTCCTCAAGGATGCACATGCCAGAATTGATGTGGGGAGAGGAAGAATCAGCCTCTGTATCAGGGGAAGGACCATGAAATTTAAATTCCAAAATAAGAAAGAGGTATTTCTGATTCATGAGGATAGTAAGAAACAAAGGGCTATGGACAGAGCCCGGATGGGATGATCAAGACTATCACCCCTCTTCCAAGACAGCTTGGGAGGATTGGGAAATTCATACTCCACCAACTGAGCCAGTGGAAGATGATTAGAAAATCATTGATTTCATCACCAATATAGTATGGGAAGATCTGAAAATCATCTATCCAACATCCGAGGATCCTGTTCCTGCGCCGCCTACGCCACCAAAGAAGACCAAGAAGGTGTGGTGCAAGAAGAACAAGACGTCATCGACCGCTACTACTTCTCCAAGTACGGACGAAACGACCTCAACCTGATCAGGTATGGAGAAAGGTCCTGCTTTTTGACCCTAAACTAAGAGCTAGTTTGGGGGAGGTTCCCTACCCTAAGTCAACTGTATCCCTTTATTTGCTTTCAATAAAAATTGATAAAAACTTCCAAAAACAAAATAAAAATTTACTGCTTTATTTCCCTTTTCCATGATGCGCGGTAAGAATGTTTTAACTCCCTTTTGATAAGTTGAAAGGATGAGTTTTGCTTTGCTCTATCATGTCTGTTGTGCCTAGTTTGAAAGTAAGAGTTCTCTTGAGTTTATATTCGTTGGTTATACAAATATGTTGGCAATAAACCTGAAAGTTCCGTGGGTTGCATATGCTTGATCCGAGTCTAAGTTGTTGTGAGTTTAGATATGGTAAATAAGGTTATACAAGCTTGATTTAGTGATGCTTGAAGTCTGGAGTTGTTTTCGAAAAAAAAGAAAATTTTAAAAAAAGATTAAAAGGCAAGTTTCCCAGCGATATGCAATGTCCTACCAGAGCCATATGTCATATTCCATGAAAAACCCTTATACATATGCTGCTTAATATTCTGTTGAGTTTTGTCAAATTAGGCGACCCTAGTAAGATGATCTTCATGCTTTTTCGATCATAAGCACGTACACGTCCCATCCATTGTTATATTACTACACTGGGAATTAGCACCACCATCCACTTCACATCTATAAATGCTCCATGTCTTGGTGATCTCTCTCGTAGAACATTCCTGAAATAAAATAAATTCAGATTATGGTTGCCCTAAAAAGAAGAGAAAAGATGGCATGCCAAAGAAGCATGACCCAAAAAAAAGAGAGAAAAAGGGGTAACCATATCTCAAAAAAAAGAAGAAAAAGAGAGAGAGACAAGGATGATTCGAGAGAGAAAAGTCATTACCTCAAGGAGTAAGCCATATTCATCCATCTATCCATCCATTCATACACTTGCACCTTTTGATCGAGATTGCATGACTTGTTTCTCTATGGATCCTCTCTTTGACTTTACAATAAATAGAATACAAGTGTGCTCTGTTCTTATCCTACCTTGACCTCCACAAAGGCTTGTAGTAGTAGGGAAGATCAAAGGCAAACACTGCCCTGGTAAAGAAATACAAGATGAGTGACTCGAGAGAGTTATCCTGGAGCTTTGCCATGTTTTCAAAAATCTTTCAAAAAAGTGTCTCCAGATGGATTGAGGATCTATGAACAAGTAAGTACTGCTTTATGCACCATTCTAACTCTCAACAGCCCAAGACAAGGAGACAGCTAAAAAACCCCATGAGGGAGTAAGGTAATTGAGAAAAGGTATGCCAACCAACTTATTTAAGCTTATAGATGAATCTTTTTGCTTCAGACTATGACATGACAGGTAAGGTACGAGTCAATGTGATTTTCTGATCAACAACCTGATTTGTCCTACTTTGCTCGGGACGAGCAAAGGACAACGAGGGGGATCTTGTTGACGCTCACTAACGACCATTTCCAGGTGTCAACTTGATCAGAAAATCATGAGAGTTTGCATTTCATACACGCATCCTTATCCAATAAAGTTCCTAAATCACACTTTATCTTTTAGAATATGCAAGTTGTGTTTTCAAGCTAATATGCAGGTTACAAGCACACTTTGGCCCGACACAAAATCACAAAAAATATCAGAGTACCGATTCAGGCTCAAATGGACCAAGTGAAGCCCAAGAACTGAAGCAAACCCAACTGGGGCAGGCCGTGCCTCAACTTTAGGACAAGGGTAGACCAAAACAAGCCCACTCCAGGAAGTTGGGGGCGGTTGGCGGCCCGGGCAGGCCGACCGACCTACCTGGTCGGCCGGCCAGGCCCGTGGGCCCCACCGCCTCAACCAAGGCATGTCGCGCTTTCCTGTTGGCTCACAACATTGGTTTGGGGTGCTGCGGCTGGTGGCTCCCTGCTATAAATAGAAGGGGGGTAGAGAATAGGATACACACACACACACACCTCTTCCTCTCTTGTATTCCTTGCATACACTACTAGAAAACGGGCCATGGGAACCGGTTGCAAATGGCCTTAGGCACCGGTTTTCCAATCGGTTCCCGCCAACTGAGACCAATGGCCACGCCTTAGGACACCGGGTGTTTAACCCGGTGCCTTAGGCACCCATTGGTACTGGTTGGAAAGTCCAACCGGTACCAAAGAGGCTGCCACGCTGACGCAAGGTGGCAGCCCCTTTGGTACCGGTTGGTCTTTCCAACCGGTACCAATGACATTTTCCCTTTTTTTCCCAAATCCAGTTATGTTTGCTATATTTATTACTGTTTATTCTTTTATAATTTCTAAACGCACTCAAGCTCTACAGTACTATACGTTCATTGGTCGTTCGTGTTTATTTTCAGAGAATATTTGAAACTAACTAAAAGTGAAATGCGAGCATATAATTAAGCTAATTAGATGAACTAATATATTTACAAACATCAAGACATAATGCTTAAAAATATTTACAAATGTACAAGTCATGTTTGTAGTCCAACTACTGGTCCCCTCAGGAGGTCGATGGAAGTCCTCTAGGGATGTGACCGTCGTGGTAGAACTCGCCTCTAGGATCCAAGATCTCATTCAAAATGAATCCGGCGAGCTGCTCGCACACGGCGTTGATCCGATCAGTAGAGTAACATTCATCCCCCATTTGAGACATCTATTATTTAGAAAAAAAGGATTAACATCATGTGCGTTAGTACAATTATGAAAATATACTAGTGAACAGTTTGGACGTACTCTCGTGTCTTCATCAGTAGCCTTCCCGCATGGAGTCATGATGTGCAAGTAGTCGCATATGTAGTACCCGCACACTTAAGGAAAAACAAATAAATTACTCAATTTAGAACAATTTGGGATTATATACTTAACTAGACAAATCTATATGAATCAACATACCGGATAATCCATGTTAACATTCAATTCGGGCCTCCATTGACCACGTCCTTTGTTATTTTTCACAAATTTTTTCCAAACCCTGCGCTCAAAGTTAAGTTTGATATTTAGGAATTGTTATTAATAGAAAAAAGATTTGATTGTGCAAACTGAACTTACCTGTTCAAGGGGTCTAGGATATATTGGATTGCGGACTTTGGATTTCTCATTGAGTCAAAGACTATAAGATTGCCGGTCTCTATGGAAAGTATGAGTAAAATCCAATGATAACTGCGGATATAGATAGGATATATACATACATGCATTAGACGACTTAGTATTTATTTAGTAATATAACAGAGGATTGAGTCGACCAAGGCTTACCCAAAGTTGTATGGTATGAATATACAGGATTTGTAATTTTTCCTAGTCAACGAATCGTACATGTTTTTGCATGTTTCCTTGTAATTTTCGTTGAGCACTTTCTGGTTGACTAGCAAAGGAGACATGAAGCCGATCTGATGGTGCCATCCATGTTTTCGGCTTCTTTGGGTCTCCTGTCTAAACGATACAATAGAAATTTTATAATGCACACATATAATTATGTTCTTGTTAACAAAAAGTATTAATGTAGAGGTAAGTGATACTTACAAAACCCAAATGGTGATGATAGAGGCGTCGAGGGCTTGTCGATGGTAAATGTGATATAAATTTTCAAAGTACACCCAGAAGTCGTCCTCCCCGTGGAAGAAATCATGGTCACGATACTTGACTCCAAATATTTTCCCTTCGTCATTCGTCATTCGCATGTACCATCTATGCAAATTGAACATCTGCGTGCCTAGACTTTTCTCCTCTTTCTCAGTGACAAAAGGTTTTCCATGCTGGAATGGAGTAAGAACGGGAGCGACAGCGATTTCCGCCTCCACTTGCCCCGTTGCCTCCTCTAGCGTTAATCCAGTTTCAGAAAGAAATATCGCGGCCTGTAGGTCCGCCTGGAGTTGTACATCCGTCGGGTGTAGGAGTGGCAACCCTGGCACCTGGAGGGGTCGAGTCCTTTTTGTTGTGTGCCAAGCTGAGGAATGGTCTTGCCACATTTTTTCTTCAGATTTATCACCTTGTGTGCTTTTGTTAGAGTATGATCATAGTCTGAGGGTAAGCTTTTCGGTTTTGGTGGGTTGTCTAGGTTTGTGAGAAGCTTTTTCCCTAGTTCTAGAGGTACCTTTTCCCTCGGCGGAGGGACTTTAGGCTTCAATTGTTTTTTAATATATCGAGCAGTCTCCTCTTCCAACTCCTCAGCGGTTTTCTCGTAGGTTAATTTTCTTTCGACCATTTTTTGCTTCTTCTTTGAGGCTCCAGCCACTGGGAGGGATGTTGTCTTTTTCTTTCCTTTTTCTGGGTCAGGAGGAGTTGGAGTACTCGTGGCCCTTTGCGCCGGTGGAGATGGTGGTGAAGGAGGTGGTTGTGGGGACGGCGGTGAGGGAGACTGCGGAGACGGGCGATCGGTCTACACGGGAGCCGTTGTGCCTGCAGTAAGTTTGATGTCGGCCTTGCGCCATAGAACGACCCCGTGCAGTGCGTCTCCCAATGTCTTCTCTCCATCCCCTCCAATGAAGTCGAGCTCAAGATCCTCATTGTTTCCAACTATCTGTTCGACTGTGACGGATGTGTAGCCAGGGGGTATCGGCCTTCCATGAATTGTAGTAGAAGAATTCAGGGGCAGGGCTGACTCGTATACAACATGATTGGATATATTTCTTGCTCGCACATGAAGCTCGCACGGTGTCGGCATGGTGACATCGTCCACTGGATACCTCTGGTCATCTACCACCGTTGGCTCAATCTGGGGTTGCTGTTCCGCTTGTACGTCGAGCGCCGCTGTGGATGCACAGCTACTGCGTCGCTGAGAGACCGGGCTTATCACAACATCCGGGTGCGACCCAGCAGTGCCCCTTTGGCTCAGAGCTAGCTGCACTGCCTTATTGACCATGGCATCCATCTAAGATTCCAAGGACGCAACCTTCCTTGTCATCTCTTCTTGCATGGCACAAAGTTTCTCTTCCTGTTCGGCTTTGCTCTTTCGATGAATCTTATAAGAGGAATCTCCGGCCCAAGCAACTTTCCATGGGACCACGCCGATGCCGCAGGATCGTCCAGGGTGTTCCGGATTCTTTAATGCCCTTGTCAGCTCATCATTCTCCCTTTGAGGCTGGAATGTTCCTTGTTGGGTCTCATCTATTGCAGCGACTAGATCGCGGGACACTTTTTGCATATGCTCGGGCACGACCAAATTTCCATCCAACTGGTTTAGTGTCACGCCATTAGCAAATAACCACCACTTGGATCTATCCGGCCAATCCCAAGTCGTCGGCCTGATGCCTCTATCCATAAGGTCCTGCTCCATCTTCTGCCATTTTTTTATTGACTTCTTGTGCCCGGTAGCCCCAAGGTGGTGGCTGTACTTCTTATTTGCTGCATTCACCTTGGCTTGTTCGGATTTTTCTTGGGCTTCCTCAGATAGTTTGTATTGTTTGAACTCCTCCCAGTATGGTTTAACCTAAGGAAGGTCGTCCCAATTCGGCTCCTTATCCTTCTTGATGTAATTGATGTACAACTTCTTCTTGAAAGTTGCAAAGGCAAGGGCCATCTTTTTCAAGGCACATTTCTTCACAAGTTCTTGGTCAACTCCTTCAGGAAGAGTGAACATATCCTTAAGTTCTGCCCATAGCATTTCCTTCTGATGTGTAGGCACGGCGTGTTGCTGTTCTTCGGGTTTGCTCATTTTCCATAGTCTTGTTGTGATCGGAATTATTGCCTGAACAATAACCCCACATTGGTTGACAAAATTTGTGCTAGCAGCCTCTGGAGCACTTGGACAGCCCTCTGCGTCCACTTCTGTGATGACCTATCTTCCCTCCATTTTCTTGGTTGGCCGGCGTCTCCCTTTTGACTAGCTCAACGAAGTCGATGCGGAGGTCGACTAAATTACAGAAAAGATATGTTAATCGCAAAACTATTCTACTGAAGTCACCATGCATATAGTTTTAAGATTCGTACTGGAACATGCTGCTGTTGATTGGGCGGCGGCGCAAAGTCATCATCTTCTTCATCGGCATCTCCAGACATATTCAGGAAGAATCAGCTGTCTGAGCATCTTCTTCAGCGATTGGCTGGGTGGTGTTGGCCCTGGCATCTTCGTTTATTGCGTCTAACATGTATTGCTTGGCGACCTCGTCATCACCAAAGGGGTCCATCCTTAACTGAAACTGTAAAAATGTGTTAGAGTATGTGTCCATCCTTAAATGAAGCAGGAGAATTTAATTCTTTGAACGAATATGCGTGTTTGAAAGAGAGAGAGAGAGTGTGTGTGTGTGAGAGAGAGTGTATGTATGTTAGAGGGAGAGAGAGGGAGAGTGTGTGTGTGTTAGTGGGACAGAGAAAGAGAGAGAGTTAGTGAGTGTGTGTGTGAGTTAGTGTGTGTGTGTGTTAGTGGGACAGAGAAAGAGAGAGAGAGTTAGTGTGTGTGAGTCAGTGTGAGTGTGTGTGAGTGAGTGAGTGAGTGTGTGAGTGTGTGAGTGTGTGTGTGTGTGAGTGTGTGTGTGCGCGCGCGCGTGTGTGTGAGCGAGAGACCGAGCATCGGTGAGGAGACAGCGAGAGAGCGTCGGGGACAAGGAGACAACGAGAGTTAGCGAGAGACCGATCGCCGTTAAGAAGGAGAGAGCGTCGTGTTTGATTTCATAATTAAGAATGAAGAATTCATAATACATAAATACATGCATGAGTTACAGAAATACACGAGTTACATGATAAATACATGAGTTACATGATAAATACATGAGTTATAGAAATACATGATAAATACATAAATACAAGCATTATTCACTCTATATTTAAATACATTATTAAATAAAGTCTCTCTAATAACTAAATTCTATAACTAAATTATACACTATATATAATGAAAATATTGTACACTATACATAAGACTAATAATAGAGGCACGGCGCAAAGATGTACCAGAAAAGTACTGGAAAAGTTGAAAATGATGTAGAGCATGATGTAAGGATCGCGTGAGCGCAAGAATCGCTAAAATCGGAGTCAAAATGTAAAAGATATGGCTAAAACAAGATTCTAGGGGCTTATTTGCAAGAAAAATCTAGAAAGGGCCTCTCTGGAATTTCTTTTAAACTAGGAAGGACTGCGGGTTAATTTTGAAGAAACTCAAGGTCTCTTTAGCAAAAGCGCCTGGGCGGCTCTGGTTCGGCTCGGATCTAACAGATCCGATCCGTTGGATCTCGATCTAATGGCTGAAACAGGGTGGGGGCGGCTTGAGACGCGGCTGCTGGCTCAGTTGCGGCTCGGCTCTGCTCGGGTGACGGCTCAAGCGGACGGCGGCTTGGCTAGCAGCTCTGGCGACAGCGCGGCTTGGCTCTAGGCGGAGCCAGCTGCTCGGGCGGGCAGCGCTTTGCGCCGGCGGCGAGCAGAGGCGGCGGCTGACCGCCGGATTACACCGAAAACGGTGCTCTGGGGCTCGGTTCGTGGCGGGGTTTGGCCGGGGAGGGAGAGGGGGCGACGGGGAACATGGCTAGGGGGTCCAGGAGGTGCGGCGGTGGCCGGAGGTGGCCGCTCGGTGGCCAGGGGGCGGAGCCGCGGCTTCGGCGAGGAATCGCCGGCGAGATAGATCGACAGAGAGAGCGGGGAAAGGGGGTATGTGGCTTCCTCACCACCTCACCTAGCTCCGGTGACGAACGGGCGGCGAAGAGGCATGGCGGGGCGGCGGATCGACGGCGGCGGCGCACGGGAGCGGTTCTCGGTTGCGGCGGCGCAGAGCTGCAGAGCGAGGAGCATCGATGGCGGCGGCGCACGGGAGCAGTGCTCGGTGGCGCAGAGCTGCAGAGCGAGGAGCGTCGACGTGGGGCGGCGGCGGCAGAGGTAGAGGCGGCGGATCGGAGGGCGGCAGGGAGTGGAGGCACGACGCTTATATGGTGGAAGCCTTTGGCACCGGGTGATAGTGTCACCTGGTACCTAAGGCAGCCTTAGGTACCGGGTGACCTCCCACCCGGTGCCTTTGGTGCCCAACGGGCGGGAACTGAAATTCCCCTTTGGCACCGGGTGGGGAACGAAAACCGGTGCCTTAGGTGCATAACTAATCATTTTAATTGCATAATAAATCATAATAAATCATAATAAATCAAATAATTGCATAATAAATCATTTAATTGCCCAATAAATCAATTAATTGCATAAGAAATATGATAATGTTCACAGAAAATATTACAAGACATAATCATTCAACTAAGGGAATATTAACGATGGTTCGCTTTACAATCGTCCCTTCATTATGATCATGACGTGCGTACGGAGCCTCCTCTTCGGCTAAAAGAATACTTGTGTCAACCTCCACTGCGAACGGAGTCATATCTTCAATCTTATTGTATTCTTCTTCATCTGTGACATCGTCGACTCCCACAATTTTTCTTTTTCCTGCCAGAACAATATGGTGCTTTGGCTCATCTCCGCCACCTACAAAACTTGATTTATTCCTGGACTTGTCCTTTCTTGGTTTGCTAGACATGTCCTGCACATAGAAAACTTGAGTGACATCTTTAGCTAGGACGAATGGTTCGTCTTGATAGCCAAGCTCTTTGAGGTCTACCGTTGTCATTCCGTACTCGTTGATATCGACATCTTTTCCTGTGAGTTTAACCCATTGACAATGAAATAGAGGTATCTTGAACGGCCCATAGTCGAGTTCCCAGATCACTTCAATGTAGCCAAAATATGAGTTCGTTTGGCCACTAGAGTCGGTGGCATCTATACAGACACCACTATTTTGATTGGTGCTCTTGTTATCTTGGGCTCTTGTATAAAATGTGTAACCATTAATTTCATATCCTTGGTACATCAGGATTGAATTTGCCGGACCCCTGTCCAGCCAAGCTAGCTGCTTATGAATTTGATTGTTGGCCATGACTTCCTTCTGCAACCAGGTGGCAAATGTATCGTTATGATGTTTTGTAATCCATGTCTCAGACTTCAAAGGGTATATGCTTCGCACAATTTGCATGTGCTCCTCCATGTATGGAGCCACCAAGATTGATTGTTGTTGAACTATGAGATGTGCTTTGCTCAACGTGGCATGATCTATGGCATTTACTGATTTTCTTCCAAGTGTGCCCTTTCCAATCAGCCGCCCCTCATGATGTGATACTGGAATCCCAATTGGGCAGAGTTCTTCCACATAGTCAACACAAAACTCAATGACCTCCTCTGTGACGTAACCCTTCGCAATGCTTCCTTCTGGACGAGCTCGATTACGAACGTATTTCTTTAGGACTGCAAAGTATCGTTCAAAAGGGAACATATTATGAAGGAAAACAGGACCGAGAATACCAATCTCTTTGACCAGGTGAACTAGAAGATGTGTCATAATATTGAAGAATGATGGAGGAAATATCATTTCCAGACTGACTAAACTTTGGACAACATCCTCTTGTAGCCTCCTCTTTCCACAACAATAGAAGATCCTCAATCAGTGGTTTCAGATACACATCTATATCGTTACCGGGTTGCTTCGGGCCAGGGATAAGCACCGGCATCATAATGAATTTCCGCTTCATATACAACCAGGGAGGAAGGTTGTATATACAGAGTGTCACAGGCCAGGTACTATGGCCACTGCTCTGCTCGCCGAAAGGATTCATGCCATCCGTACTTAAGCCGAACCTTATATTCCTCGCATCATTTGCAAATGTTGGGAATGTTCTGTCCACTTTTCTCCACTGCGACCCATCAGCGGGGTGTCTCAATATATTGTCTTACTTACGTTCTTCTTTGTGCCATCGCATCAATTTAGCATTCGTTTTGTTCATGAACAAACGTTTCAGACATGGTATTAGAGGGAAATACTACATCACCTTGGCAGGCACCCTCTTCTTGACACGCATCCCCTCAACGTCGCCTGGATCATCTCGAGGGATCTTATACCGGCATGCGTTGCATACAGGGCATGAATCCAAATTTTCATACTCACCTCGATATAGGATGCAGTCGTTAGGATAAGCATGTATCTTCTGTGCCTCTAATCCTAAAGGATAAACAACTTTTTTTGCCTCGTATGTTGTCGCCGGCAAGGTGTTACCCTCAGGGAGTAAGTTTTTTATAAGTTTCAGCAACTCCTCGAATCCCTTGTCAGACAAACCATTTGATGCCTTCCATTGCAACAATTCCAATGTCGTACCCAACTTCTTTTGGTCTTGTTTGCAATCTGGGTACAACAATGTTCTGTAGTCCTCCAACATACGCTTCAGATCTCTCAATTCCTTTTTTGTTTCGCAACCTTCCTCAGCTTCGCGCAGCATCTGACCAAGATCATCTTCTACAACATATCCTTCAGTATCTTCTTCAGGCTCACCCATTGCAGTGTCATTGAAAAAGGCATTATAATTGGCTGCAAAGTCAGAAATCCTGTCCTCTTCTTCTACATTATAATCCAGCATAATTCCTCTTTCGCCATGCTTGGTCCAAACATAGTAATTCGGCATGAAACCACTAGTGAACAAGTGACTGTGGATGGTTCTTGATGATGAGTAATCCTTCTCGTTCTTACAGAATTTGCATTGACAACGAACGAAACCTCCATACTTGTGTTTCTCGGCCGCTTCTGTGAATTCGTGCACGCCATCAATGAACTCCTTTGAACACCGGTCGGCCATGTACATCCATTGCCGATTCATCTGGGTCCACAATACATTTATATACATCATTGTAGTGTACAAATTGTTCATTCATACTACCAATTTATAACTAATATTGAATACGCTATTAATAAAACTGAACTACAAAATTATAACGATGCATATGGCCTTCTGACTGCATGACTGTGTAAAAACTTTGTTTCTCTACAAGAAACGACACATGTGGCCATCTGGCCTAGCTGAGCTGCGGGTCTCGAATTGGCGCAGCATGCATCTCGAATGTGGAATCTTGTAAAGTTTTGGAATTTTGAAGGGAACTAAATAAAGCACCCTTGAATATGTAATTGATAATATTTCCATACAAAATTTGAATTCAAATATATAATTGATAATGCATATAACTATAATAAATAGATACTATTCACTTATCAAATAAATTGACACAGCATATAAATACAATAATTTGATAGTATTCACATATCAAATAAATTGATAACGCATATAACTACAATAAAATGCTACAACTAAAAATAATTATCACATGTATAAACTAAATTAAGTGATAACTGCTTCTAAAAACCAATTGCTAAGTTATGGAGAAAAATAACTAACCTTTTAAAAAAACAAAAATTCGCCTCCCCTCCCCTCACTCAGCTGCCATGAACAGTGAGTTCACGGCAGGTTGGAGGGGGGAGGGGTTGGGGTATTTATAGGTGTGACTCAAAGGCACCGGTTGGTGCTCAACAACCGGTGCCAAACAATAGGCATAGACACCGGTTGAAGTTACCAACCGGTGCCTTTGTTGTGGACACGTGGCGGCACCGGGTCATGGCAAAACCAGGTGCCATTGTCTGCCCTTTAGGCACCGGTTAGTGCCACCAACCGGTACCAAAAGAACAAGAAGGTATAAGTACCGGTTGGTGGCACCAACCGGTGCCTATACTGGGGTTTTGATACCAGGTAATGCTTTAACCCGGTACCAAACCCCTTACCTTTGATCGCCGCTGGCCAAAGGTACCAGTTGCTTTTGCAACCAGTACCGGTTGCAAAAGCAACTGGTACCTTTGGCCAGGACATTTGGCCCGTTTTCTAGTAGTGATAGTCTTTAGGTTTAGTGGAGTTCAGGAGAAGTCTAGGAGTCATCAAGTCGCCGGAGTTGCTCGAGAGTCTGGTATGGGTTCATCTCTATCTCTCTCTTGTAATATTCGATCGTTTGTAATAGAATTAGACTATGGTTACCGATATCTGCTTGAAGTATATTCTGAGTTATCGAGTATATGCTTTTTGTCATGGTTGCGTTATTATTCAATGCTTGCATTGCATGATCGCCATGTGCTGGAGATGGTTAGTCTTTTGTTCTTAGACCTCTATCAACTGCTCTAGTATTCATATGATTGCTCTAGTGTGATGTCTATCCATCCAGAGGATGGGGGCTCCGCGCGGGACACTAGAGTATCCCTTACTAGTGTACATATGGTGTCTAGATTAGCTAAGAGTTGCTGGATGTCAACTATACCCACAGTTTGTAGAGGTAGCCGGCAGGTGGTGACAACCCTGTCCGTGCCTTTTAGTAATCCTCCACGTTCGGTATGGGGGGTAGGAGGTACATAAAGTCGCCGGGGTGTACTGGCTCCTCCCGTTACTTCGATAGCGATATCTCTGTTGTGTAGTTTAACCTCTGACGAGCTAACTAATGAGAAAGTGTAGATATAGCTAGCCTAGCACAGCTGACTCGAGCTCTGACTTTTACCTTGCCCCCGGCCTAAAGTAACCTTTATTCTTTTATCCAAGAGAGTAGTTTGTGTGTGTGTCACACTACCTCCTACCATGTTATTATCTTACCACTGTTTATGCATGAGAATATCCAATGTAGATAGAGCTCACCAACTGATCTATATATTCTCTCACTCATCGCCTTCCCTGCGGAAATATAAATGACACCCCAATATACTCCCGGGTAAAATGCTACAGCGGTATTCTGTGCGCATGCGGATCTATTCGTGGTTCATGAAATACTGCCGTCCCAAATTGGCGTCTGCGGGCGTCATCGCTAGGTGACGTTTGTAGGTGCCAACATTCACCTCCAAGTATTCCGAGGTATCGTGAAATCCTCAGGGAAGCACTATGGTAAAGTGTGTCGTAAATTGTAGTGGAAACGTTTACTGAGTTTATCAACCGACTAATTCAGCAGGGGTAAGCCAGATAACGGGTAGGATAAATGGCCAGTCTATGACCATTTAACACACAGGAGATTCTATACCTTAGAGAGGTAGCAGCTGGGAGGACAACGAGCGAGAAAGGACTCCTGAAATACTTCTAAACTACTGAGCTAGCCTCACGAGAACTAATCTAAGCTTCTATCTTGATGTCGGAACCAGGAGCTTACTTCGGCAGCCTAAGAGAAGGGCTCAGACAGAGATGAGAAGGGAGCCCGACGTCCTTTGGCAACTACTACTATAAAAACACCCAAACGTGGTGGACTACGAGGGACGAACAAGACTGTCACCACTTGCCGCCTACCACTATAGTGCCATGGGGTGGAACAAACTTCCTAGCTAGCACTGAGTCAGACACCATGTCTGCTCTCGGTACTAGGATTTCTCTTGAGGCATTCAAGAGAAATCCCCCTCAACCTAGTGAACTAACTTGAGTTACACTAGAAAGAGCACTTAAACTGAACTAGAGGCAAAACTTACTCCCATAGACAAGTACTAGTACTTGGAAAGATAAATAACTTGCGGAAAGTAAAGCTGACTCAAGTAAATAAAGAAGATTATTTATATTAAAATAGTCAAAGAAAAATATACAAGAGCTTATGCCGAGCTCCGATGACGACTCTGGATCCCCGAAACAAGCTCGACTCGACTCTAACTCCCAACTACTAACCTACTCTAGACTTGAGAAGAGAGAATTACTCCTTTGAGTGTGTGTTTACAAGTGAGGGGGAGAGTGCTATTTATAGGCTTCCAAGGTCGGTAGAAGGCCGGTAATTCAAGTAGCGCCCGGTGTACGCAACTGTAGAGGCGGTGCTTAACTTCCACGCGAAGCCAGGAGATGAGACTCTGCAAGGTGGGGCCGGGCAGCCCTCCCTAGGCCGGCCGGCCTAGGGGTGTGCCATCTGGCCACCAACCTCCCGTGGACGGCTCCTGATCTCTCCTGGAAGTCAGTTTTCTGGGTGGCTTCCTCGGATGCTTCCATCTTGGGCCGGGTGGCCTACCTGTAGAGCCCCTCGGCCCTTCGTTTTGCTGATGTTGCACATAAACACTCCACATTGCCTCTGGAATGGGTGGTTTCTCAATTTGACGATCTTGGCACTGGCATGTGGGCCTTTGGGATGAACCTTGTGCCTTCCGGGTCCACCGATAGGATATGAGATGTTTTGCCTTGTTCTGGAACCTTATGAACATGTCACATTGCTCCGGTAAGAATATTGGACCCATGTATGTGGAGGTGCCAGGCCGGTCGGCACAGAATGTGGATTTTCTCTGATTTCGACCATTTTTGGACAGTGGACTCCTGCAAGCACAACTCATCCAAAACTTGTAAAACTTATTAGAATTAAATAAAATATGCATGGAACATGGTGCAAAAACTCGATTTATTTCCGAGAAGTTGACGGTCAAAACGTGAAATAATGGCCGTAAACACTATCCACAATATGGTCATATATACAAGTAAACCACATGAACTGTCTACACTCAATCTAAAAATTTCTACTATCCACATACTCATCTCAATCTTAAAATAAAAAATATACTACACTCATTTATAATATATAGCCATTAATAAGAGTAAAATCACATCAACTCTTTGGATCAACTAAAACAAGTATATTACACTCCTTTGGATCAACTAAAACAAGTAAATCACACCTACATATGCAATCTAAACGAGTAAGAAATGAACTACACATTTTCTCTATTTCTAAAGCATGAAATGAGCTACCCAAGCAAAGAAAGAAGAGTGAAACAAGCCCCAAACCTTAAGCGTTGATGGATGGACAGGGGAATGAAAGATCTTCATAAATGTGGTGAGTAAATGAGCAAGAACTTCCCTCACCCGATCCAAGAAAAGCAAGAACAAGTGAACTGAATGGCTCGGACGAGAGGAGGGGGAATGGGATAAGGGGGCCAAGGACATTTCTCCCGGTTGGAGGCACAAACCTGGACCAAAGGACCCCCTTTTGTCCCGGTTGGTGGCTCCAATTGGGACCAATGGGCCGAGGGGACGTTGTCCCGGTTGGAGCCACCAACTCGGACAAAAAGGGGGGAGGGGGGGCTTTGATCCCAGTTGGTGCCTCCAACCAGGACCAAAGGCCCCTGTCCCCTCCCCCGCCCGCCTGGCTAGCCGTTGGACCCGGGACAAAAGACACCTTTGGTCCCGGGCCCAAAAGCAGCCGGGACAAATGGCTTGGATCAAAGGTCTGTTCTATAGTAGTGATTACAATGAAACTATATCATTGAATTATTGTCTTATATGATACTCTATATTATACATTATAAAATATTTGCTGCCCGTAGCAACGCACAAACATGAATCTAGTCATAATCTCTAAATGTATGGCATCGCAATATCTCCAACAGACATGCTATTTATTTATCTTCTAATTTCTAATCCATGGAATAGGGATGTATGGAATGTATGTATCCTCTTGTGGACACTTGTTCGATGTCTGGGTTTGATATGTGGTTATACATCTCCAGCAGACATGCAATTCTTTTTAAATCTATACAATATGAACAGTATGTCAATATGATATAGTTAAATATTTGTTGGGGTTCCTTGTGGATAGAATTCGATATCTCTTTGTATGATATAGGTGCACATCTAAAGCAGATATAGTATACACATCTGCGTCAACATTACGATTAAGGGCATCCCCCGACTGATCCGAGCCTATATAAGCCCAACGATCCCACCAAAAGAACTCATAGAAGGAGCACACATCTCGTGTACCACACAAACACAACAAGCTATATATCCATGGTGAAACTACTTCTGGGTTTTCTGCTTGTCCTTGCTGTTGCAGGGACAACGTTGGCCGGGGGCTGCGACGGGGACCGGGAGGACATGATCCGGGAGTGCAAGAAGTACGAGATGTTCCCGGCGGAGCCCAAGATCCCGCCGTCGGCAGCGTGCTGCGCTGTGTGGCAGAAGGCGGACATCCCGTGCCTCCGCAAAAGGGTCACCAAGGAGGTAGAGAAGGTGTGGTGCATGGAGAAGGTCCTCTACGTCTCCAACTACGGCAAGAGGCCCTTCAAGCCTGGCTACAAGTGCGGGAGTAAGTGAAAGACTACTCTGCACATATATACATATAACCAAATCAAATGCATTAAGGATGGGACAGATCGACTGCTAGTGAAGAATGAGGAGATCATGGATAGATGGAGATAGTACTTCGACAAGTTGTTTAATGGGGAGAGTGAGGGCCCTACCCTTGAGTTAGATGACTCTTTTGACGATACCAACAGATGTTTTGTGAGGAGAATTCAGGAGGTAGAGATCGGGGAGGCTTTGAAGAGGATGAAGGGAGGTAAAGCGATGGGCCATGATGGTATCCCCATTGAGGTGTGGAGATGCTTAGGAGATAGAACAATAGTATGGTTAACTAAGCTTTTTAATCTCATTTTTCGGTCAAATAAGATGCCGGAAGAATGGAGGAGAAGTATATTAGTACCTATCTTCAAAAACAAGGGACATGTTCAAAGTTGTACTAACTACCGTGGGATTGAGCTGATGAGCCATACGATGAAGCTTTGGGAGAGGGTTATCGAGCATCGCCTAAGAAGAGTGACAAGTGTGACCCAAAACTAATTTGGGTTAATGCCTGGAAGATCAGCCATGGAGGCGATTTTCTTAATACGACAATTGATGGAGAGATATAGGGAGCAGAAGAAGTACTTGCACATGGTCTTCATTGATTTTGAGAAGGCATATGACAAAGTACCGAGAAATGTCATGTGGTGGGCCTTGGAGAAGCACAAAGTCCCAACTAAGTACATTACCCTCATTAAGGATATGTACAAGGATGCGACGACGTTTGTCCGGACATGTGATGGCAACACCACTGACTTTCCTATTAATATAGGCCTACACCAGGGGTCAGCATTGAGCCCTTATTTATATGCTTTAGTGATGGATGAGGTCACAAGGGATATACAAGGTGAGATCCTTGGTGTATGCTCTTTGCTGATGATGTGGTGCCAGTTGACGAGAGTAGGGCAGGGGTTAATAGGAAGTTAGAGCTGTGGAGACGCACGTTAGAGTCGAAAGGGTTTAGACTTAGTAGGACCAAGACCGAGTACATGATGTGCGATTTCAGCGCGACTAGGCATGAGGGGGGAGACATTAGTCTAGATGGTCAAGTGGTGGTCCAGAAGGATACTTTTCGGTATTTAGGATCGGTGCTACAAAAGGATGGCGACATTGATGAAGATGTTAGGCATAAAATTTTAGCTGGCTGGTTGAAATGGCAGCAAGCTTCTGGCATCCTTTGTGACAAGAGGGTGCCACAAAAGCTAAAAGTTAAATTCTATAGGACAACAATTCGTCCGGCGATGTTATACGATGCTGAATGTTGGCCTACAAAAAGGCGACATGTCCAGGAACTGAATGTAGCAGAGATACATATGTTGCGGTGGTTTTGCGGGCACACAAGGAGGGATAGAATCCAGAACGAAGTTATTCGGGATAGGGTCGGGGTGGCACCAATTGAGGAGAAACTTACCCAGCAACGGCTGAGATGGTTTGGACATGTCCAACGAAGGCCTCCTGAGACGCCGGTGCGTAATGGGGTTCTTGAGTGGGTCGATAATGTAAAAAGGGGTAGAGGTAGACCTAAACTGACGTGGTATGAGTCGGTTAAGAGAGACCTTAAGGATTGGAATATCTCTAAAGAGATAGCTTTGGATAGGAGCACTTGGAGACTAGCTATCAATGTGCCTGAACCTTGAACTTATTTCTTTCGGGTTTCATCTCTAGCCTACCCCAACTTGCTTAGGAAAAAAGGCTACGTTGTTGTTGTTGTCGTTGTTGTTGTTGTTGTTGTTGTTCATCTTGTCTTTCACTTAGCATCAGAGGCAAAAATTAGTGGTCCTGTTTGCTAGCGATCAATGTATTTTGTGGAGAGGTATGCTGTTCTTTATATTTTTAGAGGATCATTTTTTTATTTTTTGTTGTGCATTATTATTTAACGTTTTATTTTTACAATGTTGGCCTATGTAGATACCTTGGTGAGTTGAAGTCAACTGTGAGGAATAAAGCTCGTCCAGAGGGATTCATTGGTGAATCAGTTTTAGCAAAAGAGGCTATGGCACTTTGTTCAGGATTTATTGATGGTTTTGAAAGCTTGCTTAATAAGGTCTCAAGGAATGATGATTATGATGAAACACAGGGATGTGATACTATCCAGGCATCAACTCTTTTTTCTTATGCTGGCACGGCACTAGGAAAGCCAAGTAGCTATGTTATAAGAGGTTTGGCAAAACTACAAGCACATAGATATGTGCTATTTAATTGTTCTAATGTCAATCCATACCTTAGGTAATATATATATATCTCAAACTCAGAAATATAAATTCAATTTTTTTCATGACACAAGTTTCCTTACAAGGTACTTACAGGGCTCATGCTGAACAAATCACGGCTAGGCATAATGGCCGTCGAGCGAGCCATAGAGATGTCGAGAAAATACAAAATGAGAAGTTCCATCTATGGTTTAGAGGCCATGTAAGTGTCATATCTCACATCCTTTACATCTAGAACTCAAGTGCAAAACTAAACTTTTATGGTTGTTCAGATTATGCAGATCAAGAGGGAAAATGGCATTGATGGTATGAAAGATGACATCAGATGGCTAGCCCGTGTTCCTGTTGAAGCAGCAAAAAGGTACCATGCTTTCAACAGACGAGGTTTTCGATTTAGGCCCAAACGGTTGGATGGGGTGACACAAAATAGTGGAGTAGTGCTGACTGCTAAAACTTCTAGTTATGCTAGTGCAAGTGATGATAGACCAGTTTTAGGCGATGTGACATACTATGGGAGGATAATTGATATTATTGAGTTGAACTACTCTAGAAAATTTTCGGTGGTTCTTTTCAAATGTGAATGGGTTGATGTTCTATCTGGAAGAGGAATACAAAAGGACAAATATGGCTACACACTTGTCAACTTCTCACACCTGATACATACTGGAGAAAAGATTGGGCATGAACCTTTCATTTTTCCTAACCAAGCTGACCAGGTGTTTTATGTTGAAGATAAATTAAATCCTGGGTGATCTGTGGTCATGAAGATGAACCAAAGAGATATATATGATGCTGGTTGTGACGAATGGGAAGATGATATCGAAACTGAACCATTCCATGTCACATGTCACACACCTCGGAGAGATGTTTAATAATGCAAAGATCAGACATCAATGGGTTAGAACAGACATTGAGGGAACAACAGTGGATATTAGCACTAGTGGATTGAATGACCAATCATAGATTGTTTCTTCAACGGTTTGTGTTTCTATAATTTGTCCTCTTTATTTCATTATTGAAGTTATCTCATTATTTTAAAAGATCTAAATATAGCTACATTATTTAAAAATATTAGTATCTCTAGAATTTAATTTCATATAGAAATCAAATGATCATGTAAATATAAACGTAAAAAGTAATTTGTATAAAATAAATGTGAAATTCCACTATGAATTTTTACTAGCTAGTTATCTCTACTAATAATGTAGATTTTTTTAAGCCAATGTTCATGTTTTATAGATTTTGCAAAGTTTATAGTTCATATATGCTACAACTCATATTCCTCCACCAAGTTTCCCTCATGTGTGACACTTGGAGTTACTAATTTTTCTCTTTTTATTGCAGAATTATAAAACTTGGAGATAGCTATGAGTTGCAGATATATCATAGTTTGTTTTCATCACAGTGCAAAAGCTAGATTTGTAATAAAAACTAGTACAATATACTTTATTGTCATATTTTCAAAGTTTTGTTTGTACATGTACTCCTTGCCTTATCATTATCTATCGAGCTGACCTCATGTTAAATATAGTTGTATCTTGATGTCAACAAATGAGTCTTTTTGTGATTTCTTCTACATTCCCAATTGCCTACTCGTGATGATATCTAGTGCCACATTCATGGCACTTCGTGAAAGAGAAACAATACGCAGGGCTTCTTTGTAACACTTAAATTGTAACATTATTTTGTATGTGTTACTAAATACTACTATCCTTGTAACACTATAGGTGTAACATTACTTTTGTATTACTACAAATATTTTCTGTATCACATTTTTATAGAACATGTGCAATGTGTTACACCAGTTATCTGTAACATATAGTTTTGTGTTACTATTAAACTTCTCTGTAACACAATGATGAATGTGTTACAAGAGTGTGTTACAGTATCCATGTTTTGTAGTAATCTCTAAATGTATGGCGTCGCAATATCTCCAACAGACATGCTATTTATTCTTCTTCTAATTTCTAATCCATGGAATAGGAATGTATGGAATGTATGTATCCTCTTGTGGACACTTGTTCGATGTCTGGGTTTGATATGTGGTTATACATCTCCAGCAGACATGCAATTCTTTTTAAATCTATACAATATGAACAGTATGTCAATATGATATAGTTAAATATTTGTTGGGGTTCCTTGTGGATAGAATTCGATATCTCTTTGTATGATATAGGTGCACATCTAAAGCAGATATAGTATACACATCTGCGTCAACATTACGATTAAGGGCATCCCCCGACTGATCCGAGCCTATATAAGCCCAACGATCCCACCAAAAGAACTCACAGAAGGAGCACACATCTCGTGTACCACACAAACACAACAAGCTATATATCCATGGTGAAACTACTTCTGGGTTTTCTGCTTGTCCTTGCTGTTGCAGGGACAACGTTGGCCGGGGGCTGCGACGGGGACCGGGAGGACATGATCCGGGAGTGCAAGAAGTACGAGATGTTCCCGGCTGAGCCCAAGATACCGCCGTCGGCAGCGTGCTGCGCTGTGTGGCAGAAGGCGGACATCCCGTGCCTCTGCAAAAGGG
Source organism: Panicum virgatum (assembly GCF_016808335.1). Lineage (NCBI taxonomy): Eukaryota > Viridiplantae > Streptophyta > Magnoliopsida > Poales > Poaceae > Panicum > Panicum virgatum. Next base: position 32,092,392 of record NC_053152.1, on the reverse strand, counting down.
TCACCAAGGAAGTAGAGAAGGTGTGGTGCATGGAGAAGGTCCTCTACGTCTCCAACTACTGCAAGAGGCCCTTCAAGCCTGGCTACAAGTGCGGGAGTAAGTGAAACACTACTCTGCACATATATACTTATAACTATATATGCTTTTTATGAAGTATATGTAAGATTGATTTCGTATGTTTTTTTTTCAGGTTTTACGGTTCCTCCACTTGGCCAATAAATGGATCTTGTGATCAGTATATATGTAGCATGTGAGACTGTGTTGAAAATAATGTACTGTGTACTTTATATATAAAAAGTTGGGAACAATATGAATATGCGTGGAAGAACATGGTCTGTAGTAATAATTTCAATACAAATTAAAGAACAATGAATTTTCTCTTTTTCACCTCAAAAGAACAATCGTTTTTGGTATGTGACAATTTCCTCCGCCTATTATTATCTTAAAAGAAAATACTGAAAGATAATACTCTCTCTGTTCCAAACTATAAATCCTGGTTTATCTAATAAAATACATAGCTTTTAGTATGCACATAGATATCAATATACATTATGGCTAAATATATAGTATATCTTGAATAGCCAATCTGTAATTTGTTAGGAAAACAGATGAGCATATATAGATGGTTACCACTAGACGCACAGCACAGCGAATGAAGAGTTGGGTAGCTCACACCAACGTAGTCCACTACCGGATTCCGCCTGTTTGCCGAGTGCCTAAGGCACACGGCAAAAGCCCTAAATGTACTCGGCAAAGACTTTACCGAGTGCCACACACGACATACGTCACACGGCAACCAAAGACTCAGCAAAGCCGCCTTTGCCGAGTGCTATTTCTCGGGCACTCGGCAAAGCTTTGCCAAGTGCTCAGTTGGCTCTCGGCAAAAAAAGTTAGGGGGATGGCCAAATAACGGTAACAGAGGGTTTGCCATGTGCCTGAATCAAGGCACTCGACAATGATTCAAATCTTTGCCCGATGCCTTTGCAATGACGCTTGGCAGAGAGCTAAAAGAGGTAAACAAATAATATATTTACAAACATAGATCTGCATGATTACAACTTCTTAAACCAGCCAAAAAAGATAAGAAAATAATATACACACGCAGGTCCACATATATGATTACATAAAATCCAATTTGTAGGATTTCATATACATATTGTTTACAACTTGTACATACATAATCGTATGTTTCTGTTACCACCTTTGAGTTCTCTACTAAATATACATCTTCTTAGATCTAGAGAGAACATCATATGACAGATTATACTTAAAATTCTAGAACTCCTTAACTCCTTGTGTGCATGACGACTCACCAGCAAGTCAACTTGTTATGTGAAACTATAGACAAGCTCAGTATATATATAACCTATACTGAAGGTCAACTGTAGTTCATCTTGAAGTTGAACTAAAGTAAGATGACACTTTCTGGTAGCTCCATCCATTGAAATGGTTTGTAGGGGCGGGCCAAAATCCATTTCTAGGGGCGGATGGCGCAACCGCCCCTGCTTTTCGCTGCTAAAAATGGTGGTTTGTAGGGGTGGGTACGAGAGCCGCTCACCAAGAGAGCCATCATATGCAAGGAAACCATATGTTGAAAATGACCATTTTGAGTCAAAGAATCGGTCTAGAGTTCTTGAGAAGAAAAAGGTTGTCAAGCAGGTTTACGTGGTGAAAAATGATGGCTGCAAAAGTATAAGTTCAGATCTGAATTGAATTAGTAAGAAGCCTATTGTTGTGTTGAGGACTTCGGCTATTGATGGAAAGGAAAGGGAAAATTGAGTGCTGATATTTCTAGTGTCAAATCTGAACAAAATAAGTTCAAATGGACAAAAGTCAAGAAGGAACTGCCGTTGTCCAAAATTGAAGTATGACCGAGATGCTTATTCGATTTATCAAATTGGCAAAAGAAGAACCTCCAGAAACTTAGTGTCCAGGAGTTGAAAGAAAGCAACATTCTTCGGGTCTATAGTAATACCATGTTGATTGATGACATGACCAAGAAAACTCACTTCAGAAAGCCAGAAAGCACACTTCTTTAGTTTGGCATAAAACTTATTCTTTCGAAGAGCATCCAAGACAAGACTAAGATGATGCTCATGTTCTTCCTCTGACTTGGAGTAGATCAATATATCATCAATAAACACAACAACAAAGTCATCCAAGTACTCATGCAGCATCCTATTCATCACTTCCATAAACACAGCAGGAGCATTCGTTAGTCCAAAAGACATAACAACATACTCAAAATGCCCGTACCTTGTGCTAAAAGCTGTCTTCTCAATATCTTCCTCCTTAATGCTTATCTGATGATAACCAGATTGCAAATCGATCTTAGAGAAGACCTTAGCACCCCTCAATTGATCAAAGAGAGCATCAATACGAGGTAGAGGGTACTTATTCTTGATGGTCACTTGATTAAGACCGCGACAGTCAACGCTTAGCCTTTTAGTGCCATCCTTCTTCTCAACAAACAACACTGGAAATGCCCAAGGCGACTTACTAGGTCTTATGAATCCCTTAGCAAGAAGATCATCTAGCTGCTTCTTCAACTCCACATGCTCTATTGGAGCCATCTTATATGGTGTCCTATAGATAGGTTCTATGCCAGGAACTAATTTAATCTCAAAAACAGCATCACGCTCAGGAGGTATGCCTGGAAGATCATCAGGAAAAACATCCGAATAATGACACACCACTGGGATATTTTCCACTTGTAAGGCAACCTCACTACCATCCACCATAGCCAAAAGAATACCTGACTTCCTTGTCCAGCGATCTGGGAACATTTGGGACAACAATGACAGAGAGTACTTCATAGAACTCCCCTGAAAGATCACCTCCCTACCCGAAGGTGCTTGTAAAGAAATCATTTTCCAGAAATAGGAGATAATTGCTTGATACTGAGAAAGCCAATCCATACCCAGAATAACATCAAATGGCTCTAAAGGAATCACCACCAAATTAGCAACAAAGACCTCACCAGCAAGAACAATAGAACAACAAGGGCAAACAGAATAACTTGATATAGGACCTCTAGCTGAACTAACAAGAACAGGCTGACTAATCTTCTGCATAGATAGACTAGCACGAACTACAAAACCCTCTGAGACAAATGAGAAGCTAGTGCCAGAGTCGAAAAGAACACTTGCATCAAATGAATCAACTGAAATAATACCTGTCACCACATCTCCACGATCCCTGTCATTAATAGAGGGCATAGAATACATCCTCAGAACACCCGTAGAGGAAGAACCTGGAGTATGGCCACTAGGTGTACCCCAAGGCATAAGAGGAACTGGGGGAACAGTAGCCTGAGGCTGTCGAAAAGCCCCAGACTGCGGCAACGGAGGAGTACTCGACATAGTCGGAGGCGCCATCAAGTACTGAGGATACACTGGTGCTGGCAGGTACTGCTGAGTGGGTAGCATGGGAAGTTGCTGCTGTGCAGAGGGTGTTGCTGCCACCACTAGAAGCTGAAGTTGAAGAAGGCACTACCTCCCAATGCACTTTCCCATTGGGATTCCTCCTACAAACCACATCCCTATGGTCCATACCACAAATAGAACATTTGCCGGTCCATCGGCACTCTGAACGGCGATGGGCATCACCACAACGGAAGCACACAAGCCCCATGCCAGGCTTCGCAACAGCTCGGTAGTGAGTTGCATTCTTATCTGAAATACTGGACTGAGAAGACTTTCCATGGTATGGCTGGTGATGCTGGAACTTCCCTTTCTTGTGTATAGGACCACCAGACTGTCCCTTCTTGTCACTTTGGCTGTGGGATTGCTCCCCACCTGATGACTTATGCATCTCAGTAGTGACTAAATGCTGCAATTCCAAACCCAAAGCCTGCTCCTCAATAGTACGGAAGTCAATGAGTGGAAAAGCTCCCAGCATGTGTCTGATTGATGGCCTAAGACCCTGGCGAAACTGTATTGCCTTCTCCATATCATTATAGGCCACATGTGGAACAAAGCGAACTATCTGGTTGAAGCCCACTTCATACTCAGTCACTGTCTTTTTATCCTGCACATAATTATGCAAGTCCATCTTCATCTTATCAAGAAAAGTGGCAGGATAGAATCTCCGCTCAAACTGCCTCACAAAGGCATGCCATGACATTGAACCATACATAGCTGGGTGGGCTACCTGCACACCTTTCCACCAAATTTGAGCTTCCCCTTTAGCAGCTGTGTACAGAAGCGAACACGGTCTTGATAAACCACCTCAAACACATCCATCTTGTCCTCAACATAAGTTAGCCAATCCGCTGCCTGGACTGGGGTACCACTGCCATCAAAAGTGTCTAGATTCATACCCATCCACTGCATCAAGGATATGGCACTAACAGGAATAGGCATCTCAGGAGCACCAACATTTGCCGAAGCAGCACCAACCCCAGCAATTGGGCCACTAGCAGTGGGAGCATCATTAGTTGGAGCAGCACCATTAGCCGGAGCACCCTGCCTCAAGTTCTGTATCTCATTCTGCATTGCCTGCATCATGGCTAGCAACTGTGCTGGACTAGGATCAGCCTGTGGCACCTGTTCAGGAGTGGGATTAGCATCTGCCGGCTGCCCACTAGCTCCAGAACGACCACGACCACGTCCACGACCACGACTACGCATAACAGGAGGCATAACTACAACCACCAACAATCAAATAGGCAAACACATCAAATTCATGTAATTGAAATCATAATCAAAAAATTCGAAATGAAAAACCAACATAATATATGCAAACCCATACCAAACCTACATGTGCAAGTGTGTCACATTTTATTGAGTAAAATTTTAACAACCACTATTAAGCCAAGGGTCTAAAACCAAAAGCTCTTATATCAACTGTAACACCCTAGGCCACCGATTCCTAGGATGCCACTAAACTTTCTAACTAACGGCTGAATCTAGCAAGAGAGTTGAACAGCAACAACTTAAAATTAAAGCGATGCGGAAGCAGATAGAATAATGTTTAAACAAGAAGAAAAAAATATCTCTAACAAAACTCAACATTTAACTTTTACAGCACAAATAAAACAAGTGGAAATGTGAATAGTGGAATGTGCTGCTACTCCCCATCCCCTTCATGAAATGATTCAAAAACCTGGAAGGAGTAAAGCAAGGGTGAGATTTTGAAATCTCAGCAAGCAATTTATTTTGAAAAGTTATTTAGATCACAAGTAGGTCAAGCATCAACAGATCTTAATGTTTGCTTCTCACGTATAAATACTCCAACGATCAAGTCAACTATAACATATAATATTGTGACAACTTTCATGAATGCAAATGCCATGACTTCTTTTACATCGCACCCCTCCTCGGGCAACGCACGATGTGTACCGGTACTATCGCAACCATAAGATTGCGATCTGCTTCAAATGCATAAAAATTAACTCTTTGATCCTAGTTTCAAACGATGCATATGAGTAGTCAAACGGATTGCATTCGGCGAGATCTTCGCATCCGTGGTCTCGGATTATTCATCCGACCAACGAATCAAAAAGTCAACCTTTTGAGCTCTCTTCAAATACCTGGTCAACCATTTAATAAAATATGTATTCGAACTTGTAAAGCGTATTTTCATACTTCGGATTCCGGGTGTTACAGATCGTGACGGTCGGCGGATAGAGTCCACCAACATGTCATCCTGAGAGGCCGATGACGCTCGCGAACTCTGGGATCGGGATGACGAGCCCAGCTTCTTCACCTTGCCCTTGATATTCCCCCAGAGCGACATGACTCTTGCAAAAGATTAGTGCCAAGAAAATACAGGGAAAAATAAATCGGAGGGGTTAGTGGTTAGTCGTTCTTGTGGGGATCAATCCACCACAAACCGTTCTTCGTTCAGACCTTGATTTATTCAATGGGAAATATTTTTGTGATTTTCATTTTAAGAGAGGGTTACTACTAATTTTATTGGATTAGTGTTGAGCTAATCTCAGCACTACTACTATTTTTGTGGGGCTAGCACTTGAGTTACCTTACTTAATTAGCTCCTTAAAGCTTCATTAAGCAAGAAAACTCAGAGAAAGCAAGAGGGAATGTGTGCTCAGGAGAGTGACCTGCGTTCTCAGAGCGACGGTGCGATGAACGATGATGACATGGTGGCTTTTATAGAGGCGCACAGGGGCAGGGCCGGCCGGCCTATGGTGTGTCGGGCGGCACCTCCCTCGGCCTCCATTCCTCCACGTCGATGCCTAGGTGCTAGACCTGCAGGTGCTCATGCTCCGGTTCGTGATGACACCACAGGAGTGGTGGAGAGGCGCTGGGCGGCCATGATGAGGCCGGCCGGCCTACCCCCCTCTACATGATGAGTGCGGCCACTTTTCTTTGCTCCCACGAGCACTCATGTCCCTGGTTCCGGCTGCCCCCTAATCAAATGAGAGAGTGGGGCCGTCCAGCCTAGGTGGGGCCGGCCGGCCTACAATTCGATCATTTTTTTATATGCAATGATATTTGATGCAAACAAAAAATTTAAATTTTGATTCAAGAAAATTTAAACATGCCATGACTTGAAAAGAAAGAAAGGTTATGCAAGAAAATTAAACTATCCTATATGCAAATGCAAGAATGGATACGTACCATGGTTCTCATGGCGATAGCATGGATTTCAAGTCCGGAGCGGGACTCTCCATACTTTGGGTTTGGTTGTCATCGCCGGATGGAGTTCCAGACGAAGACACTTTTCTCCGATATTCCTTCTTTGTGGCAGGTTTTGTTTTGATCGCTTTCGCCTCCGATTCCTCAAATTCACTGCGAAGGATTCGTCGTCTTGCGTTCCTGTTGTTGTGCACTCTAATCTCCTTGTCGATTCTCAGTCATTCCAAGAGCTCGGCAAGGATATCGATTGTGAGGGTTGATGGCTTCTCCTGCTCTTTCTCAGATTTCTTCTGGTTGAAAGCTTTGACCTGAGAACATTGTTCGACCTTCGGTCTGAAGGCGAACTTCTCCGTTTGCCCATTGATATTGAGCTGAATTTCTCCGGCTCCAAAATCAATGTGTGCATTTGCGGTACTCAAGAACGGTCTTCACAGAATGAGAGGCGTCTTGGCGTCGACTTCCATGTCGAGGACGACGAAATCAACAGGAATAAAAAAGTTCCGGATTTTTACCGGGATGTTCTCTGCAATTCCCGCGGGGTAACGAACCGTTTGGTCCACTAGCTGCAAGCACATAGCAGTAGGGGCAAGCTCATGATAATTTAGTTTATCGTAAACTACCTTAGGCATGACACTGACGCTTGCTCCCAGATCGCAAAGAGCATGAGAAAAGTGTTGGCTCCCGATTGAACATGTAATTGTGGGGCATCCTGGATCTTTCTTCTTCTCCAGGAGAGGATTGAGTATAGCTGCGCTACACTCCTCTGTGAGTTGCACGACCTCGGTGGTGGGCAAGTTTCTCTTGTTACCAAGTATATCCTTGATGTACTTGGCATAGGTTGGGACCTGAATAGCATAAAGAAGTAGTATATTGACATATAACTTCTTTATTACCTCGACGAACTTGCCAATATGCTTGTCGGCCACCGGCTTCCTTATCCGTTCCGGAAACGATAAGGCAGTAGTGTCATGAAACTCCCGTGAAGTTCTGGGGGGTTCCACGGTTTCCTCCTGGGCAGCAGTTGTGTTGGACTCTTCGGCCTCCTCCTGATCTTCGTCTGCAGTAGAGGTATTGCTGGCAGGTACGACTTTCCGCTGAGATCCTGCATCTTTAGAATATGGTGGTTCTTGCATGGACTTACCTGTCCGCGTAGTTACCGCACTAGCATTCTCCTTAGGAGAAACTTCTGGTTGCCTAGGAAGTTTTCCCGAGTTATTGTTAGGACAAGATGAGGCCAGTGTAGCAACCTGAGTTTCTATCATTTTATTGAAGCTCAACTGGTTTTTAATAACAAAATTTATGCCCTCTAGTTGTCCGGCCAAAGATTCCAAGATTTTATCATTAGCAAGAAATTTCTTACTAATGTTATCATTAATCTATTTTTGGCCATAAACTAGGTCCTTTAGAGTAGCTTGAAAATTGTTATTAAAGTTCTTACCTTGCTGTTGACTGCAGAGGAGGTTGGGCTTGGAATTCCAACCCTGCTGAGGACGGAAGCCAGAGTTGTTGGAGTTGTTCGCTCCAACGAAGTGAGCTTCCTCCAGAGTAATCGGGAAAGAGTTTCCCGTGTGTCCAGTTTCTCCACAAGTCTCGCATGTCATGCGAGAATCCGTAACCTGGTTGGCCTCCTGGTACGGAGACTCCAGCTTCTTCATGAGAAGGTCCATCTTGGCAGCAAGCATATCAACACTGTCGATATGATGAATTCCCTTGCTGGGCTGTTGCTGCCTTTCACCTTTCCAACTATGGTTGGAAGCAATCTTCTCTACCAGTGCTTTTGCTGCGTTGACGCTGAGCGAAAGGATCTCTGTATTCGATGTGGTTCTGGGCTGGCATGTTCAGGCCATGGAAGAATCTCTGTATGATCAGCCATTCTTCCATGCCGTGGTGGGGGCATGCTACAATGTACTCTTGGAATCTCTCCCAAGCTTTCGGAATAGCTTCATCCGGCAGCTGCTGAAATCCAGAGATTTTGCTCCGGAGGGCGTTGGTCTTGCCCACCGGGAAGTATTTCGTCAGGAATGCATTGGAGCAGGCATCCCATGTGGTGATAAAACAGTAAAGTTTTTCATTCAATTATATGATAACTTTAGCCAATTGCTTCCCCGGCAACGGCGCCAGAAATACTTGTTGGTGTCTCTTATACTCAATCTGAATAGGTATTCTGCAAGCGCACAGAATTCACCGATGTAGAACTTCACCTTGGAGTATTCCGGGGTATCATGAAATCCTCAGGGAAGCACTATGGTAAAGTGTATCATAAATTGTAGTGGCAACCTTTAATGAGTTTATCAACCGACTAATTCAGCAGGGGTAAGCCAGATAACGGGTAGGATAAATGGCCAGTCTATGACCGTTTGACACACAGGAGATTCTATGCTTTAGAGAGGTAGCAGCTGGGAAGACAACGAGTGAGAAAGGACTCCTGAAACACTTCTAAACTACTGATCTAGCCTCACTAGAACTAATCTAAGCTTCTATCTTGATGTCGGAACCAGGGGCTTACTTCGGTGGCCTAAGAGAAGGGCTCAGACAGGGATGAGAGGGGAGCCCGACGTCCTTCGGCAACTACTTCTATGAAAACACCCGAACGTGGTGGACTACGAGGGACATACAAGGCTATCACCGCTTGCCGCCTACTACTGCGGTGCCGTGGGGTGGAACACACTTCCTAGCTAGCACTGAGTCAGACATATACTAGTATTTGGAAAGATAAATAACTTGCGGGAAGTAAAGCCGACTCAAGTAAATAAAGAAGATTACTTATATTAAAATAGTCAAAGGAAAAGATACAAGAGCTTATACCGAGCTCCGATGATGACTCCGGATCCCCGAGACAAGCTCGACTCGACTCTAACTCCCAACTACTAACCTACTCTAGTCTTGAGAAGAGAGAATTGCTCCTTTGAGTGTGTGTCTACAAGTGAGGGGGAGAGTGCTATTTATAGGCTTCCAAGGTCGGTAGAAGGGCCCGTAATTTAGGTAGCGCCCGATGTACGCAACTGTAGAGGCGGTGCTTAACTTCCACGCGAAGCCGGGAGATGAGTCTCTGCAAGGTGGGGCTGAGCGGCCCTCCCTAGGCCGGCCAGCCTAGGGGTGTGCCATCTGGCCACCGACCTCCCGTGGACAGCTCCAGATCTCTCCTGGACGTCGGTTCTTTAGGTGGTTTCCTCATATGCTTCCTTCTTGGGCCGGGCGGCCTGCCTCCAGAGCCCCTCGGCCCTTAGTTTCGCCGATGTTGCACATAAACACTCCACATTGCCTCTGGAATGGGTGGTTTCTCAATTTGACGATCTTGGCATTGGCATGTGAGCCTTTGGGTTGAACCTTGTGCCTTCCGGGTCTACCGATAGGATATGAGATGTTCGCCTTGTTTGGAACCTTATGAATGTGTCACATTGCTCCAATAAGAATATTGGACCCATGTATGTGGAGGTGTCAGGCCGGTTGGCACGGAATGTGCCGGGCGGCCAAGATTTTCTCTGATTTCGACCATATTTGGGCAGTGGACTCCTGCAAGCACAACTCATCCAAAACTTGTGGAACTTATTAGAATTAAATAAAATATATATGGAACATGGTACAAAAATTCAATTTATTTCCGAGAAGTTGACAATCAAAATGTGATATAATGGCTGTCAACACTATCCACAATACGGTCATATATACAAGTAAACCACATGAACTGTCTACACTCATTCTAAAAATTTCTACTATCCGCATACTCATCTCAATCTAAAAATAAAAAATATACTACACTCATTTATAATATATAGCCATTAATAAGAGTAAAATCACATCAACTCTTTTGATCAACTAAAACAAGTATATTACACTCCTTTGGATCAACTAAAACAAGTAAATCACACCTACATATGCAATCTAAATGAGCAAGAAATGAACTACACATTTTCTCTATTTCTAAAGCATGAAATGAGCTACCCAAGCAATGAAAGAAGAGAGAAACAAGCCCCAAACCTTTAGCGTTGATGGATGGACGGGGGAATCAAAGATCTTCACAAATGTGGTCAGTAAATGAGCAAGAACTCCCCTCGCCCGACCCAAGAACAGCAAGAACAAGTGAGCTGAATGGCTCGGGCGGGAGGAGGGGGCAATGGGATAAGGGGGCCAAGGACATTTGTCCCGGTTGGAGGCACAAACCCGGACCAAAGGACCCCCTTTTGTCCCGGTTGGTGGCTCCAACTGGGACCAATGGGCCGAGGGGACGTTGTCCCGGTTGGAGCCACCAACTGAGACAAAAGGGTGGGCCTTTGATCCCGGTTGGTGCCTCCAACCGGAACCAAAGGCCCCTGTCCCCACCCCCGCTCGCCTGACTAGCCGTTGGACCCGGGATAAAAGACACCTTTGGTCCCGGGCCCAAAAGCAGCCGGGACAAATGGCTTGGATCAAAGGTCTGTTCTGTAGTAGTGATTACAATGAAACTATATCATTGAATTATTGTCTTATATGATACTCTATATTATACATTATAAAATATTTGCTGCCCGTAGCAACGGACAGACATGGATCTAGTCATAATCACTACTACAGAAACAGAGTTTTAGTAACACCGACTTGTGTTACTATAGCTCAATTAATGTGTTACTAGATCTCCTAGTAACATATCCTATTAGTGTTACAATATCCAATGTTACTACTATCTGATCTATTGGAACACAAAACATGTGTTCTTTTATATCTAGAAAAGTGTTACTACTTTGTAACATAATTTGTTATCTATTGGAACATTTGTTAGTGTTACAATAATTATGTATTGTAACATATTTTTTTATCTGTAGTAACACTTTTCGTTGTGCTAGTATCACACTATGAGGATACCGTTTGGAATTTTAGGAACACGTGGTTTGTAACACATGCTTTACCTATTGTAACACATTTAAAATTTCAATTAAATAACAATTATTCATATGCAAACTAACTATAGCCTAAATATATATTTTGGAGGGAACATAACACACTGCACAATCACTCAAATCATGAATTTCAGTAGCAACAGAAAGTTGCATTGATTGTAGGAATGTAACATAGTCTTTGTTCACATAATGTAAAGTATATTTACACAATGATATGATTAAGAAGAGAAAATGTTTACAAATGTGCGCTACAGCAAATGAAATGCAAAAAATAAACAATATTCTTGAAATTCTTGTCTTCACGGTCCATGCGTGTGTGTATATCCAAGTACATATATTCATCCATTGATCATTTCAACCTGCATAGAGAATGAGTGTTGTACAAATGATCATTACAAGCTTCAGAGAGAAATTATATATGTAGAAAGCTAGTTGCAACATACACAAATCAAAGGCCAAGCAATCGGTGCTCCTTTGGCATGAGCATCACCAATTTTCTTGTATCCACTTGTGGGCCTTACTAATGGCTCATCTTGTATAATAGGATGATTGATACGCACTTTGTAGAATTGCTTTCCTATCTCAACTCCACCAACATTTGCTTTTGGATTAGAGCTCAAAATGGTTGCATAAGCCACAATTGCCTTATTTGGATAACTCGCAGACTTAAGTATTACTGTGGTTCCATCCTAAATTGAATTGACGTAGTCATCAATAATCATTAGTTGAGTAAAGATAAAGATAATCCAATCAGAATGAACATTATGTTTGTTTACCTTAATTCTCTGAGGTCGTGTATATTTGGAACACTTCTGTCCTGTAGGTTTATCTTGGAGTGCTCCTTGCTGGTCCTTTATCATTTGATATTAGGTACAGAATCATGCCAAGTTTTGGATACATATTTTGCATGGATAACTCATAAAGAAGTGTAATTCTTATGTACCTTTCTTTTCCTATTTATTCTACCATCACTTGAAGGATGTGTACGCACACCAACCTGAAATCAAAGTGAACATTTGTATATTTACATAAAGTTACGGAGTGCAATAATATTATTGAATGGATGTAACATTGCCTAGCTAATATAACACATATAAATGATTTGGCCTGAATAGCATACCTCTTTTTGTCTAAAATCATTAGTAGAGCATTGTGGGGATGATGGATGTGCTTCCTGATCTGAGAACTCTATGTGATTTGCATCACCTTGACACTGGATCCAACAAAAACACATATGAATTTAAGACACTAGATAAAAATTTCAAAATATAATCAGCTAATACTAGGCGTGAAAGCGAAGAAGGCTCACATGTAGCACATGATCTCACACATAAAGAACACACACGTACACACTGGTTTTGGTGCTACAAATGCTTGCTGCCTTTTCTGACTTATTATCCTCCTATTTGATCCCAGCAGTACACTTAGCCTAGGACAATCATCTAATAGCTACAGCCATTACTACTTTGATTTGGCTATTATTCTCACTAACTAGCAGCTGGGAATCAGCTACTAAAGACTCAGCTCTTAGACTCTAAACCTGGACAGTTTCATGAACGCACAGGATTGTTGCTAACAAGGTGTTGCTAAGTGACAAGCAACAACTTGATAACCATTTTTTTACACAACTGGATCACCAATTCATGTATGTACACGTATGTAGAAAAGATGAAAGGTATTTGCATTAGGAGTGATATTTAGTTACCAATTCATCCCTCTGTTGAGAGACAATATCTACATTGTGTGGTTCTGCACATTGAACTCTCTGCAATTTCAAAACAACATTATAGCCCAGAGATACATTTATGTTCAAACATTGAAAATAAAAAAAAGTACCTTTCTGTTGGAAGAAACTACCTGATTCTGAAATTTGTTATGGTCATCCTGAAAATGATCAACCAATTCACAAAGTAAATTTGAGATAAATTTTGAAGCATAGTGTCAGTAAAAGACATTTGTACCTTTGTCGATTCTTCCCTTTCATGGTGCATATTCTTGTTTATAAGTTCATCAATTACTTTATCTTGTCTTCTTGAACGCTCCTTGAGTTGCTTTATTTCCTCCAACATATGAGTCTCTACATCAGATGATGAACCATGCAGTGTAGCTATATTAATATCCTTGAAATGACGTGTTGTTCCGCCATAAACTTGTTTAGGAATTGGAAGCAATCCCATTCCATGTACTTGTCCAGGTTTCTCCTCTCCCAATACTTGATGCAATGCATCTCCTTCCCATGCAACTCTTCCCTCACTATTCTGTGCTAATTCTGGTTGCTTTTCAATTAGATTTTCCAACTGAACCTATAATAGAAAAAGAACAAAACTAATGATAAGTAAAGTAAGAACAGGATGTTTACAGACCTGATATTCACTTCATTGTGTGTATATATCATACCGTAGGCTGATTTGTTTCCTTCGCCATTTTCCTGTGAATTGCTAAGTAAACCATTGCTCTATGTGGTTTCCTTTTTGCAGGATCAGCTTGTCTCTAGACAAAATTCCAATACCAGAATGATGAGAAAAAAATAGATGACACATTTTTCTCAAACGAAGGCCTCAAACTAATAGCTTTATTGGAAAAAGGGGCTCACCAAGTCCTCGGACCAACGCGCATAACTCTTTGTACCCGCTGTATGTGTTGTCTTCTTCATTTCACGACTTAATTTGTTCCTCTCACTAAGGGCCTATAGTACATACAACAAATTAATAGATATTCTTTGGGTTTCTAAACAAAAGAGAATGGTAGAAATATTGATGCATATTACTGACCTTTCCTTCTGCTGACTTCCAATATTTTACTAGGGCTTTCCATTGATCTTCATCAATATCATCTGGACAGAGCTTGTACAAAGCTGTCCTTTTCTTCTTTTGATTATATAGCTTACTTTTTAGTGTTGCCTTGTACTTTCTCCAATCTCTACCGATTGACTTCAGTATCCACTTCTCACATGAGCGTGGATACAAGAACTTGGTCTAAAATCAGATAGGCATTGTTTGGATGTAGATATTGAAGCCTGGAATTCGGAATTGGCATTGAGTTCATCCAATATCAGTTGTTTGGCTGGTCCTGGAATTAGCATTGGAATTCGACATCAATACCAAGCGGTATTCACTGCACCTGCATCCCCTTCATCTCAATACCGAGCCACTCCCCTCGGTTTTGCGCTGAATCGGTCTCTTCCGCGATTCCCCACTCGCGGGCTCAACTCCCTCGCTCCCTCCAGTCAGATGCGGTGGCGGCCCGACCCCTGTCACCCGCGCCGCCCCTCCCCTCCCCCTCCCCCGGTGAATCGCGCCGCCCCTCCTCTCCCCTGCCTCCTCCACCGGCGAACCGCGTTGTCCCTCCTCTCCCCTGCCTTCTCCGCCGGCAAACCACGCCGTCTCTCCCCTGCATCCTCCGCTCCTCCGCTGGTGAACTTGCGCCACCCCTCCTCTCCCCGACCTCCTCCGCCGGCGAACCGCGCCACCCCCTCCTTTTCCCCCTCCACCGGCGAACTGTGCCACCCCTCCTCTCTTCCGCCTCCTCCGCCGGCGAACTGTGCCACCCCTACCCTCCCCTGCCTCCTCCATGGAGAGCCGCGCCGCCTCCTCCCCTCCCTCTCCGCTGGATAGCTGCGCGCGCCACCTTCCCTCGCTCTCCGCTGGAGAGCCGCGTCGCCCACCTCCCTTCCTCCTCCTCTGGACCCCTCCCTCTGGGTGCAGCTCCCCTTCCAATGGCCGCGCCGCTCCCCTCTCCATGGCCGGCGTCCTCTCCTCGTCGACACAGGAGAATGGGGCGCTCGAGGCAACGGCTGCGCGGAGCAGGAAGGGGCACATCGGCTGCACACGGAGGAGAATGATGTACCAATTCTCAATTTGACGGTATGGACATCCAAACACGAATTGGTATTTGCTATCTCATCGAATTCCATCTTACAATTTCATCTCCATCCAAACAATAGCTTTGGTATTCGGCCCAATACCAAAGCTGGTCTTATTTGGTATTGAGCTCAATTCAATACCAAGGCTTCCAATGTCTGCATCCAAACGGAGCCATAGAGGTATTGAGTAAATTTAATTATTTGGCTGGTAGTGACTGTACTTGGAGCTCATCATATCATAATATCTTTAAAAACTTAGCATACCTGAATGCATTGAAATATGGTTTCAGCATTATCATTCTTTACCTTTCTCCAATCTTTGATATGTAAAGGACAATAACCACCGTTTCGTGATATAGTGCCTAAAAATTGCCCTAATAGACCACCTTCTTTCCCAATAGGTTGCCCAAGCTGGTTACATTTCACTAATATTCGGTTTTCCTCTGGTAAATCCCAAACATGCGCCAAAACGGTTCCCTTTCGCTTGGTTACTTTATTATCATCACCTTTGAAAACAGGGTTACATTAATACTCCCAGATACATCTATATTTGATTAGTATTCCAAACAAATCTGTACCTGGTGTTTCTTGGACGTCATCATCATCAAGCTGGTGGTCAGCCTCATTGGCATATTGTTCTTTGGATTGAATTATATTCAGCTGCTGCTTTTTCTTTCTGCCACTTTTCTCTATGAACAGATGTTGGAAAAGTAGAAACATATTCAGAGTCATATAATGCCTATGAACAGATGAGATGTAACTTCTCTTGGATGATTTATTGATATAACTACTATTCGGACAATATATAAAATTTTCCTGGATGCTGAAACATATACAGAAAAGAGCGAATTGTGACTTCATGGTACCTTTAGCTTTATTCGCTGCAGATTTGGATGGTTCTTTGTTGGACTTGGTCGGTGCTATGGTGGCTATTCTCTGCCTTGTCACAAACAAGCTAACATTCTTCTTGCTCTCGTTTTCTTCAAGCATTTTCATCACATCTGTATCCCCTTGTAGTGCAACCAAATTATCTTTTTTCTTGTAGTATAGATAGTCAATTGATGTGTACCCATATTCCTCGATCAGCTCAATCAAGTTGAAGAAGCATATCTCATCTCTGTCCATTTCCGTTTGTACATTTTCCTGTCCTGGAGCTGCCCCCTCGCATACCAGATTTAGGGTCCAAATATCCTCAGCCATGGCAGCACAATCTTATTAAAATTGAGCACCAAGAGAAAATATATATGGTCAGCAAGGGTTCAATCACTTGGTACCTTTTGAGATATATACTGAGTTATAGGTGGGTAAAATGCAATGCTCGCTAACTGGGAAAAAAAATCAAGATCCCATGATTCAGACCTAAATTATTTAATAATGAGTGGCCTATTTGTAACCGTAGGCATCCAAAATAAACGACACATGTTGCATCTCCAATTCAATGTCACCATCATAATCAGTATACACTAAACATTGGCAGCAAAAGTCCTTCAGATTTAGTATCAAAATAAGATTAGGTGATGCTGACCATAATTTCAGAATCAGATATCATCAACAATGTTAGATTCAGAAGGCAACTAAAGGTGCATTGTGCAAGGATACCAAAGTAACTCCCAAAATCAATGAATCGCCTACTTAATTCCAGACCAAGATGTACCAAAATCGAGCCGATCTGGAGCAGTAGGGTCAGAAGCGCGGGAAGAGACAGTGCCTGTACTGAAACTACCGAATGGAGGAGGTTTGAGTGAGGATAATCTTGGAGGAATCCTGGAGATGGAGGCGAGCTGGGAGTAGAAGGGAGGGTGGGGGTCGAAGGGGAGATATAACTGAACTGCCCAGTTTGCGGGTCAAATTGTTGCGAGGTGGGCTGTGTTCACGGTAGGGGTGGGAAATTTTGGTGGGAAACCAGTCACGGGCTAAAAAAAATGCGGCAAACTAATCCTGCCAAAAAAATTGGCGGGGAACTAATTGAATCAAGGATAACTGGATGGAAAAGAAATCTGTGAGCCAAAAAAACAATGATTCTAGAAAAATACAAGGTAGTGTAAGAAACTTCATAATAGTACTAATGTGACTAGTGATGGTAATATTATTTTTTCTTTTTGGTGATTTTCTTTTTTTTTCTCTATTTTTCCATAGGCCGTGGGAAACACTTGCAATTTGGATGGAAGTTGACCAAAAGTCAAATGTGGATCTTTGAATTTGGAAAAGTTTGAACAGAATATGAGATGTTCGGTTTGAAGCATTTGAAACTTAGTGGCACCAAGTTTGGAAGCAATCCTAGCTTATAAGCCTCTCAATTAAATTATTGAAGTTGACGATTAAGAAATGAAAGTCTGAAACTCTGACGGACAAAGTTGAAGGATCAATTTTCTAACTTGGTCTTTGAGAAAAGATTTCTTATGTAACCTTTGGGAGATTTGGGAGTGTGAGTAAACTTTAATCTATATGAACTATCATGGTCAAGTGGTTTGACAGGAAGGAGAGAAAATTTTAAGTTTCTGGAAGATCATAGTTGAGTTCGGCACTGTCAGTTTAACTGACAATACTGAATGGCAATTGCCAATTCAGTTTTAAGAACAGGGTGAAATGGTCACCTTTAGTCTGAAATTTTTGGAAGAATCTACATGTAGGAGAGGGGTTTATATATGCAAAATGGAATCCTTGTTATATGGTTAACAAGATACAGTGGTGGTTGAGTAGAATAAATTAGATTTAAATGGTTAAAATAAGGATCAAGTTGGAGCATCAGGCTGAAATTGGAAGGTTCTGACGAAACTGAATGGATGAGTCCATTCCGTTCCCAGGTTCAGAGTTTGGGCTGGATGGGGAGCTAGAAATCAGGTCGACTTTTGACCAAGTTTATTTTGCATTGTTTATTTTGCAGGGGGCAATCACAGATGACACAGATGATGTTATTGCTGATTTCTAATTGTATGGACATACAGTTTTCATTTCACTCTTTTGTGTCAAATGGCAATCATTTTGTTTGGTTTATTTGGTTCTTGTTCAGGCTTGTAACTCTGATGTTCGTTCCTGGATTCTACATGTCTGAATTCAGAACATAAGCTGGTGGGAGATGTTGATCAGGTTTCATGTACCCATTTGTGGGAATTACCTCAAGTATACCCTTCTGGAATTACAGATTTTATCTTTGCATGCTGTCCGACCATAAATAAGTGCCCTGCATTTGATTTCCTGGTGAAAGGATTTCCCCTTCATGCTGTCATTTGCTACCTTGTATGTACAGCTTTTGTGTCCTATTTGATAGTGTGCTATGCTCAAAACTAAAGTTAGCCATTGTCTCCTTTATTATTGGTCTCGTTTAATTGCAATCATTTTCAGGGGTAGTGCCAGGTTCGTTGGAAAACAAAATTCTTTTTTTCTACATGAGAAAATAACGTCCTGTTGCTGTCTTTGCAACTGTACTAGCATATGCCATTTTTCAGGGGTGTTATCTGCTAAAAATGTTTAGGTTTCATACTGAAATTGATCTTTGCATCATTTGACACCCGATTCATGTGGACTAAAATGCCGTCAGTTTCTTTAATATTTCGAAGTCATGAGTACAAAACCAACGCATGAGTGAGTGGCAAAACAACAGGTACATTAATGCTAATCAAAGCCACCTTGCATGAATTTAGCATTAGTGGCATTTAGACAACCTTCCAATGTTGCTCGCTTTGCAAACAAGCAGCTGGGCTGATTGTTCAGCAAAATTATAAAAAATTGTTTGCAAATCATTTGATCAGACAAGACTTTAAAATTCAGCTACGTGCAGGAAAAGAACCACAGTTATCTGAAAACTGAATATTCTGACGACATATTGAAAGAACAGCACAGTATTCGGCGAATCACTTCAGATATCCATCCAAGTTTGACATGGAGACTAAATTCTATGTTACTAACATGGTGCGTAGCAAGGAAATACAGAAGACTGCACAATCACAGTATCTGAATGTTCTCGCCCTCTTGCCGCGCCGCCGGTGGCCATACGTGCTTGCGCTGGGCAGCCGGCCGGCCGCGCCTCTGCTGTAGGGGGCCAACGCTGCTGCTGGCACTGGGCACCCCGCCGTCTGCGCAGCCGCCGGAGGTGCCCACGCGGCTGCGCCCACTGGGCGGCCTGCTGTCCGCGACGCCGCCTCTGGCGGGGTGCGTGCCAGGCCACCGCGGCGGTCCTCGTGGAGGAGATGGAGCGGCTGCGACAGGGAACGAGGGATGAGGCTGGGCGGCGAGGAATCCGGCGGCGAGAGTCCGGCGTGCGGCGGCCGGCGGGGACTCCCGGTCGTGTTCGCCCCAATCGCGCGTTTCCTTCTCCTGTGGCCCGAGCCGAGCCTTAGGCAGGAGAGCCGAGCTAGATAGACTTGGGAGCACATGGCGAGCCAATCTGGGAGCATCGTAGGATCCCTGTTGGACGTCCGATATCACGCGACCGCAGGTTGAAGCAGTGCCGCCGCTCGCCCCTGCCCCGAGGAGCTGCTCGCGCCGCGCGCCGCCCGCCGCCCGCCGCCATCCCGGGTCCCCACTCGCGCCGCTCGCCCCTGCCCCGAGTAGCTGCCGCGCCGAGCCCCAGCACCGGCGTCCCCGTATCCCAGGCTCCCAGTCACAGGCCGACGGATCGTTCACTGTAAGCACAATATCTTAACCAAATAGTAGATCTACTCAATTCATCGACGAAGATAATACACCATTCTCTTTGAAATGCGAGAGTGAACCTTTCATGTAATGCCTGTTCAAAATTCCTTGAATGTCCTGTCATCGGTCTTGTTATCGCTTTAGTCTTACCTAATTATTTACTGCTCATCGCTATTTGCATGTCTCTCCACAAAAAGTAAGGTAACACTAGATGCATTTTTTCTTTTCTTGATTTCTTTTGCAAAATGTGCATAGTAGAAGTACTACATTAGACTGGATATAATAGAAGACTCAAGTTGATCTTGTTATCTGGTTCAGACTCAGCTACTTTTTACTGCGGCATAATTCAAGTACTTGTTTCATGTTACTTGTGGATTGTTCACCATCTGACACACATGCACAAATTAAATACAAGTGAGAATAAAATTTTTACTAGTTTTAAAATGTTGATAAGCACATCTGCTGATTATTTACTACCATGTAAGTTAGGGGAAAGTATCCTAATCATATTCATACTACTTGAGACGTAGTCTAGATCAGGAATTCATACTCCACTGACTCAATAGTAATGTTTTGTAGTTGATGATTCTAGTAGTAATTTTCCATTCTTCGGTTTTCCCTGCATACGAGAAACGTGAAGCATGTAAATGTTAACTCTTGGATCTCTAAATTAATTAGTGCCTCAAATCGGAAATCACTATTACAAATGGAAATTCAGTGCTTCATAATAATTTCAGGCTGTGAAATTTCAGAAGCAGAGCTTATGGACTTAAGAGAAATTAAGAAGTTGTTGCTTTCTGAAAGACCAAGTGATGACTATATAGCTGGGGTAGAAGGTTTTCTCAAGTTTGCATATAGGGAGAAGAAGCCCGATGCGAAGATTCGATGTCCATGTCTCAATTGTGTTAACAGGATGCTACAAAAGAAGGATACAGTGTATGATCACTTACTGTGCAACGGAATGCTGCGTGGATACACCATATGGGGTTGCCATGGGGAAACAGCATCATATATCTCTGCAAACAAAGATTCAGAGTCACAACTTCCAAATCTAAACCATAATATGCGCCAGGTACTCCAGGAAGCATTTGGATATGTTGACCATGGACTAAACACAAATGAACATGATGTTGCATGTTCTTCTAAAGCTGGACTAGATGCAGATTCACAAGCTTTCTTTGATTTGCTTACAGATGCTGATCAACCTTTATGGGAAGGTTGTGAATTATCAAAACTAACTTTCTTAGTCCTCTTGTTCCATGTGAAGTCCATCAACAAGTGGAGCAATAAATCATTAGATGATTTGCTTGGAATTTTACAGCTTGCTCTGCCAAATGGTGCTAATATACCAAAAACATTTGCAGAGGCTCGGAAGATCATTGCAAAGCTTGGTCTTAGGTATGAGAAAATTCTTGTGTGCCCAAATAATTGTCAGCTTTACCGAAAGGATAAGAAAGATCATGATTTCTGTTCAAAATGTGGGGCTTCAAGGTGGAAAAATAAAGCAGACAACACAGCCTTAACAAAGAAGGAAAGAAGAAAGGCAATCCCAAATAAGGTACTGCGCTACTTTCCAATCAAACCTAGGCTTAAAAGGCTTTTTATGCACAAAGAAACAGCTAGGTTAACTAGATGGCATGATGAGGAGCGTACAAAGGATGGGGCATTGCGCCATCCTGCTGATTCAGATGTTTGGAAAGCTATTGATACTCAATATCCTGACTTTGCATTAGATTCTCGGAACATGAGATTTGCAATAGCTAGTGATGGGTTTAACCCATTTGGGAAGTGTAATTCAACCCACAGTTGTGTGGCCTGTTGTCTTGGTGCCCTATAACTTTCCTCCATGGTTATGCATGAAAGCTTCTTCTCTCATGCTTACATTAACAATTCCTGGTTACCCTGGAAAGGACTTTCATACATTTATGCAACCAGTTTATGATGACCTAAATGAGCTTTTTGAATATGGTATGCCTACATATGATGCATATCGAGATGAGGTGTTCCAACTTCATGCTGTATTATTATATACAGTGAGTGACTATCCTGGGGCTGGGATATTGGTACAGTTTAGTACCAATAGCCAGTTGGGTTGCTTTTCTTGTGAAGAAGAAACAAGTTACAAACGGTTGAAGTACAAGCAATGTTACATGGGGGCATCGACGATTCTTGCCTGATGGCCATGAGTTTCGATATGATGCGGATTCTTTTGATGGAACTAAAGAGCATAGATCAAAACCAGTACCCTATTCTGGAGAAGCTATTTTGGAAAAGATAAAATCAATTTCTGACTTTGAAAAGTCAAAAACATGGAAGGGTGTTGGTGGCCTTTTTTGTTTGTCTTACTGGAAGTATAATTTGCTTCGGCACAACCTTGACTTTATGCATATTGAGAAGAATGTTTGTGAAAATACATATGGCACACTTTTAGAAATAGAGGGAAAATCAAAGGACAATCTACAGGCACGACGAAAAGACTTGCAAGAAATGAACATCCGTCCAGATCTACACCCACAAAGAAGGGCTAATGATAAGTACTACTTGCCTCCAGCTTTGTATAACATGTCTAAAGAGGAGAAGCAACAGTTCTGTAAGGTCCTTCATGATATAAAAGTTCCAGACGGTTATTCTAGTAACATCTCTAGATGTGTAAATGTTGCTCAAGCAAAAATTACAGGCCTAAAAAGTCATGATTGTCATATACTAATGCAACAACTTATGCTTGTTGCTTTGCGAGGTCTTCTCCCCGATGATGTTACATCTGCCTTATTTGATCTATGCGGATATTTTAGAGAATTAAATGCAAAAGTGCTCTACAAAGATGAACTTGAGAAGTTAGAAGATAGAATTGTAATGACATTATGTCGAATGGAGATGATATTTCCACTTGGATTTTTTACTATGATGGTTCATCTTGTCGAGGGCTATAAATTAGCGAAGAGGGTTGCAAAGAGAGCTATGAGTGTAGCAAAGGGTAAGGCGTATGATGACCTGTATCAGCGACTAGGCACGAAAGAAGGGGAGAAGGACATTTATAGGATGGCTAGGATCCGCGAGCGGAAGACAAGGGACATCAACCAAATCAAATGCATTAAGGATGGGACAGATCGACTGCTAGTGAAGGATGAGGAGATCATGGATAGATGGAGAGAGTACTTCGACAAGTTGTTTAATGGGGAGAGTGAGGGCCCTACCCTTGAGTTAGATGACTCTTTTGACGATACCAACATATGTTTTGTGAGGAGAATTCAGGAGGTAGAGATCAGGGAGGCTTTGAAGAGGATGAAGGGAGGTAAAGCGATGGGCTCTGATGGTATCCCCATTGAGGTGCGGAGATGCTTAGGAGATAGAGCAATTGTATGGTTAACTAAGCTTTTTAATCTCATTTTTCGGTCAAACAAGATGCCAAAAGAATGGAGGACAATTATATTAGTACCTATCTTCAAAAACAAGGGCGATGTTCAAAGTTGTACTAACTACCGTGGGATTAAGCTGATGAGCCATACGATGAAGCTTTGGGAGAGGGTTATCGAGCATCACCTAAGAAGAGTGACAAGTGTGACCCAAAACCAATTTGGGTTCATACCTGGAAGGTCAACCATGGAGGCGATTTTCTTAATACGACAATTGATGGAGAGATATAGGGAGCAGAAGAAGGACTTGCACATGGTCTTCATTGACCTTGAGAAGGCATATGACAAAGTACCGAGAAATGTCATGTGGTGGGCCTTAGAGAAGCACAAAGTCCCAACTAAGTACATTACCCTCATTAAGGATATGTGCAAGGATGCGACGATGTTTGTCCGGACATGTGATGGCAACACCACTGACTTTCCTATTAATATAGGCCTACACCAGGGGTCAGCATTGAGCCCTTATTTATTTGCTTTAGTGATGGATGAGGTCACAAGGGATATACAAGGTGAGATCCCTTGGTGTATGCTCTTTGCTGATGATGCGGTGCTAGTTGACGAGAGTAGGGCAAGGGTTAATAGGAAGTTAGAGCTGTGGAGACGCACGTTAGAGTCGAAAGGGTTCAGACTTAGTAGGACCAAGACCGAGTACATGATGTGCGATTTCAGCGCGACTAGGCATGAGGGGGAGACGTTAGTCTAGATGGGCAAGTGGTGGTCCAGAAGGATACTTTTCGGTATTTAGGATCGGTGCTATAAAAGGATGGCGACATTGATGAAGTTGTTAGGCATAGAATTTCAGCTGGCTGGTTGAAATGGTGGCAAGCTTCTGGCATCCTTTGTGACAAGAGGGTGCCACAAAAGCTAAAAGGCAAATTCTATAGGACATCAATTCGTCCGGCGATGTTATACGATGCTGAATGTTGGCCTACAAAAAGGTGACATGTCTAGCAACTGAGTGTAGCAGAGATGCGGATGTTGCGGTGGTTTTGCGGGCACACAAGGAGGGATAGAGTCCGGAACGAAGTTATTCGGGATAGGGTCGGGGTGGCACCAATTGAGGAGAAACTTACCCAACATCGGCTGAGATGGTTTGGACATGTCCAACGAAGGCCGCCTGAGGCGCCGGTGCGTAATGAGGTTCTTGAGTGGGTCGATAATGTAAAGAGGGGTAGAGGTAGACCTAAGCTGACGTGGTATGAGTCGGTTAAGAGAGACCTTAAGGATTGGAATATCTCTAAAGAGATAGCTTTGGATAGAAGCGATTGGAGAATAGCTATCAATGTGCCTGAACCTTGAACTTATTTCTTTCGGGTTTCATCTCTAGCCTACCCCAACTTGCTTAGGAAAAAAAGCTACGTTGTTGTTGTTGTTGTTGTTGTTGTTGTTGTTGTTGTTGTTATGGTTCATCTTGTCCTTCACATAGCATCAGAGGCAAAAATTGGTGGTCCTGTTTGCTATCGATCAATGTATTTTGTGGAGAGGTATGCTGTTCTTTATATTTTTAGAGGATCATTTTTTGTTTTTTGTTGTGCATTATTATTTAACATTTTATTTATACAATGTTGGCCTATGTAGATACCTTGGTGAGTTGAAGTCAACTGTGAGGAATAAAGCTCGTCCAGAGGGATGCATTGCTGAATCAGTTTTAGCAAAAGAGGTTATGGCACTTTGTTCAGGATTTATTGATGGTTTTGAAAGCTTGCTTAATAAGGTCTCAAGGAATGATGATTATGATGAAACACAGGGATGTGATACTAGCCAGGCATCAACTCTTTTTTCTTATGCTGGCATGGCACTTGGAAAGCCAAGTAGCTATGTTATAAGAGGTTTGGCAAAACTACAAGCACATAGATATGTGCTATTTAATTGTTCTAATGTCAATCCATACCTTAGGTAATATATATATCTCAAACTCAGAAATATAAATTCAATTTTTTTCATGACACAAGTTTCCTTACAAGGTACTTACAGGGCTCATGCTGAACAAATCACGGCTAGGCATAATGGCCGTCGAGCGAGCCATAGAGATGTCGAGAAAATACAAAATGAGAAGTTCCATCTATGGTTTAGAGGCCATGTAAGTGTCATATCTCACATCCTTTACATCTAGAACTCAAGTGCAAAACTAAACTTTTATGGTTGTTCAGATTATGCAGATTGAGAGGGAAAATGGCATTGATGGTATGAAAGATGACATCAGATGGCTAGCCCGTGGTCCTGTTGAAGCAGCAAAAAGGTACCGTGCTTTCAACAGTCGAGGTTTTCGATTTAGGCCCAAACGGTTGGATGGGGTGACACAAAATAGTTGAGTAGTGCTGACTGCTAAAACTTCTAGTTATGCCAGTGCAAGTGATGATAGACCAGTTTTAGGCGATGTGACATACTATGGGAGGATAATTGATATTATTGAGTTGAACTACTCTAGAAAATTTTCGGTGGTTCTTTTCAAATGTGAATGGGTTGATGTTCTATCTGGAAGAGGAATACAAAAGGACAAATATGGCTACACACTTGTCAACTTCTCACACCTGATACATACTGGAGAAAAGATTGGGCATGAACCTTTCATTTTTCCTAACCAAGCTGACCAGGTGTTTTATGTTGAAGATAAATTAAATCCTGGGTGATCTGTGGTCATGAAGATGAACCCAAGAGATATATATGATGCCGCTTGTGACGAATGGGAAGATGATATCGAAACTGAACCATTCCATGTCACACACCTCGGAGAGATGTTTAATAATGCAAAGATCAGACATCAATGGGTTAGAACGGACATTGAGGGAACAACAGTGGATATTAGCACTAGTGGATTGAATGACCAATCATAGATTGTTTCTTCAACAGTTTGTATTTCTATAATTTGTCCTCTTTATTTCATTATTGAAGTTATCTCATTATTTTAAAAGATCTATATATAGCTACATTATTTAAAAATATTAGTATCTCTAGAATTTAATTTCATACAAAAATCAAATGATCATGTAAATACAAACGTAAAAAGTAATTTGTATAAAATAAATGTGAAATTCCACTATGAATTTTTACTAGCTAGTTATCTCTACTAATAATGTAGATTTTTTTTAAGCCAATGTTCATGTTTTATAGATTTTGCAAAGTTTATAGTTCATATATGCTACAACTCATATTCCTCCACCAAGTTTCCCTCATGTGTGACACTTGGAGTTACTAATTTTTCTCTTTTTATTGCAGAATTATAAAAATTGGAGATAGCTATGAGTTGCAGATATATCATAGTTTGTTTTCATCACAGTGCAAAAGCTAGATTTGTAATAAAAACTAGTACAATATACTTTATTGTCATATTTTCAAAGTTTTGTTTGTACATGTACTCCTTGCCTTATCATTATCTATCGAGCTGACCTCATGTTAAATATAGTTGTATCTTGATGTCAACAAATGAGTCTTTTTGTGATTTCTTCTACATTCCCAATTGCCTACTCGTGATGATATCTAGTGCCACATTCATGGCACTTCGTGAAAGGGAAACAATACGCAGGGCTTCTTTGTAACACTTAAATTGTAACATTATTTTGTATGTGTTACTAAATACTACTATCCTTGTAACACTTTAGGTGTAACATTACTTTTGTATTACAACAAATATTTTCTGTATCACATTTTTATAGAACATGTGCAATGTGTTACAACAGTTATCTGTAACATATAGTTTTGTGTTACTATTAAACTTCTCTGTAACACAATGATGAATGTGTTACAAGAGTGTGTTACAGTATCCATGTTTTGTAGTAATCTCTAAATGTATGGCGTCGCAATATCTCCAACAGACATGCTATTTATTTATCTTCTAATTTCTAATCCATGGAATAGGGATGTATGGAATGTATGTATCCTCTTGTGGACACTTGTTCGATGTCTGGGTTTGATATGTGGTTATACATCTCCAGCAGACATGCAATTCTTTTTAAATCTATACAATATGAACAGTATGTCAATATGATATAGTTAAATATTTGTTGGGGTTCCTTGTGGATAGAATTCGATATCTCTTTGTATGATATAGGTGCACATCTAAAGCAGATGTAGTATACACATCTGCGTCAACATTACGATTAAGGGCATCCCCCGACTGATCCGAGCCTATATAAGCCCAACGATCCCACCAAAAGAACTCACAGAAGGAGCACACATCTCGTGTACCACACAAACACAACAAGCTATATATCCATGGTGAAACTACTTCTGGGTTTTCTGCTTGTCCTTGCTGTTGCAGGGACAACGTTGGCCGGGGGCTGCGACGGGGACCGGGAGGACATGATCCGGGAGTGCAAGAAGTACGAGATGTTCCCGGCGGAGCCCAAGATCCCGCCGTCGGCAGCGTGCTGCGCTGTGTGGCAGAAGGCGGACATCCCGTGCCTCTGCAAAAGGGTCACCAAGGAGGTAGAGAAGGTGTGGTGCATGGAGAAGGTCCTCTACGTCTCCAACTACTGCAAGAGGCCCTTCAAGCCTGGCTACAAGTGCGGGAGTAAGTGAAAGACTACTCTGCACATATATACATATAACTATATATGCTTTTTTTGAAGTATATGTAAGATTGATTTCGTATGTTTTTTTTTTCAGGTTTTACGGTTCCTCCACTTGGCCAATAAATGGATCTTGTGATCAGTATATATGTAACATGTGAGACTGTGTTGAAAATAATGTACTGTGTACTTTATATATAAAAAGTTGGGAACAATATGAATATGCGTGGAAGAACATGGTCTGTAGTAATAATTTCAATACAAATTAAAGAACAATGAATTTTCTCTTTTTCACCTCAAAAGAACAATCGTTTTTGGTATGTGACAATTTCCTCCTGCTATTATTATCTTAAAAGAAAATACTGAAAGATAATACCCTCTCTGTTCCAAACTATAAATCCTGGTTTATCTAATAAAATACATAGCTTTTAGTATGCACATAGATATCGATATACATTATGGCTAAATATATAGTATAGATTGTATATCTTGAATAGCCAATCTGTAATTTGTTAGGAAAAGGAAATGTTACGCCAGCATAAATTCATAATTCTACTGCGTTCATCAAAGATCTCATGTAAACAGATGAGCATATATAGATGGTTACCACTAGACGCACAGCACAGCAGATGAAGAGTTGGGGTAGCTCACACCAACGTAGTCCACTACCGGATTCCGCCTGTTTTCCGAGTGCCTAAGGCACACGGCAAAAGCCCTAAATGTACTCGGCAAAGACTTTACCGAGTGCCACACACGACATACGTCACACGGCAACCAAAGACTCAGCAAAGCCGCCTTTGCCGAGTGCTATTTCTCGGGCACTCGGCAAAGCTTTGCCAAGTGCTGAGTTGGCTCTCGGCAAAAAAAAAGTTAGGGGGATGGCCAAATAACGGTAACAGAGGGTTTGCCATGTGCCTGAATCAAGGCACTCGACAATGATTCAAATCTTTGCCCGATGCCTTTGCAATGATGCTTCGCAGAGAGCTAAAAGAGGTAAACAAATAATATATTTACAAATATAGATCTGCATGATTACAACTTCTTAAACCAGCCAAAAAAGATAAGAAAATAATATACACACACGCAGGTCCACATATATGATTACATAAAATCCAATTTGTAGGATAGTTTCATATACATATTGTTTACAACTTGTACATACATAATCGTATGATTCTGTTACCACCTTTGAGCTATTGCAATAAAATGAACAAATGAGTTCTCTACTAAATATACATCTTCTTAGATCTAGAGAGAACATCATATGACAGATTATACTTAAAATTCTAGAACTCCTTAACTCCTTGTGTGCATGACGACTCACCAGCTAGTCAACTTGTTATGTGAAACTGTAGACAAGCTCAGTATATATATAACCTAGACTGAAGGTCAACTGTAGTTCATCTTGAAGTTGAACTAAAGTAAGATGACACTTTCTGGTAGCTCCATCCACTGAAACGGTTTGTAGGGGCGGGCCAAAATCCATTTCTAGGGGCGGATGGCGCAACCGCCCCTACTGTTCGCTGCTAAAAATGGCGGTTTGCAGGGGCGGGTACGAGAGCCGCTCACCAAGAGAGCCATCATATGCATGGAAACCATATGTTGAAAATGACCATTTTGAGTCAAAGAATCGGTCTAGAGTTCTTGAGAAGAAAAAGGTTGTCAAACAGGTTTATGTGGTGAAAATGATGGCTGCAAAAGTATAAGTTCAGATCTGAATTGAATTAGTAAGAAGCCTATTGTTGTGTTGAGGACTTCGGCTATTGATGGCAAAGGAAAGGGAAAATTGAGTGCTGATATTTCTAGTGTCAAATCTGAACAAAGTAAGTTCAAATGGACAAAAGTCAAGAAGGAACTGCCATTGTCCAAAATTGAAGTACGACCGAGATGCTTATTCGGTTTATCAAATTGGCAAAAGAAGAAGCTCCAGAAACTAGTGTCCAGGAGTTGAAAGAAAGCAACATGGTGTGGGTTCCTAAAGGGAGCAATCGAACTCAAGGCAAGGATGATGTTCACAAACAAAATGCAACACAATTAAAGGAGAAGAGAAGGTCTAAGAGACGATCTTCAAATATTAGGTTTGCATCAAATCATCTAAATTATTGGTCAGTACATCATCCATTTGATTCACAAATGCCACATATGCCTATGTCATGGAATCCATCCTATAATTTGTTTGGTTACCTCTCATATTTTAATTTTGATCCTTGGGTTCCATACGGGCCTTTATATCAAGTAGGGTTGAAATCATATTATTATGCATATTAATTAATTGCAATCTTGATTGCTATTAATTTACAAAGCCAAAATACTTATGAGATTCTCATGATTCAGTTTTCACATGCATATTTTTTCTCTATTTATTTTGGTTATTTATACTCTTATGGATGAATTATATATGGCCGGTATCTTTATTACCGACCTTAGCAATATGTATAGCTGATGAATGTTTTGGTCATCGCGCTAAATTGGTGATTCCCCGGTGGGATTTCAATTGTCGTCATCTTCATGATTTGATGCTTGGGAGGCAAGATGTTTATAAGTTGTGTATTTTTCCCCTATGGATTTTATACTTTGTTGAATCGGCTTGAAAGAGTTGGCATTGATAATGTTTTATTTCATCAAGTGATGCTATTTTGGGAATTATAGCCGATTTAATTACTTTTGCATTAGGCCGAATATGAAGTTTTGTATTTGATCTAGAAATCTTGTAATCTATAGGTATGTATCCAAAAGTGTTTGGTGGTTTAATATTAATAGGTGCAGCAAGTAACTTAGTTAAATTAATGATTATTTGAATCACTAAATTCTTATTATAAGAATGTCTAGATGTGATATCTTGCTTTGATGAATTCATCATTTATCATACACCTAGACATATCATTAACAGAGCTAATATTTTGACACATAAAACATCTTGCTACATGATTAAAAAGGGTCAATTTCAGATGAAAGGGGCGATGTTTCTTGATGCCAAAGTGTTCTCTCTGGATAAACCGGTCCAACTGGCTCATGAGATCAGTTTGACCGGATTCTAAGACCGGTAAAACCGGTCTAACCATTTTTCCTGCTGAAAACACTAAGTCGGCTATAGTTGCCCAAAATCATAATGCAGCCAAGGTTAGTGTTTGGGGAAAATCTTTTATTGATTATTAGCAGAATTCTAGATGTATAAAGGATCCACATTTTACATTCAGTTATATTTTGATGATGAGTTATACCATCAAGATATCGTGGTTTAGTTCTTGACAATAATTTAATCTTGACCATTTGCATCTTGGTTGTGGCATATTCATTTTTGAGGCCGATTGTAGTGTTTTACACCAATAAGCAAGCCGAATATGGTTCTTTTATTCTAGCTAGAGATTTATGATTCATGAATATAAGTCTGGTGGATACTATCTTTAGCCATTCTATACTCTCGGTCTTAAATTTGGAAGACATTGTAAAGACCAATTGCCAGTGATCGCAATTTGGTCAATATGTGCATCCGTGGACATTTGAAGATGTTGGAATGATTTTTGAATAGTATTTCAAATACTCATAGCCAAGGTGGTGTGTACTCAGGCTCATATCTCACAAAGATGCAGGAACATGAGTAGCAAAGTGAAACCATTATCTTCAGCCATATCAAGATATGTGGTTAATTAGACTCCTTCATCGTTAGAGACAAGGTGTGATTTATGTATAGGTGCTTCTCATTGTTTCATTGCAATTTTGGCTATGAGAAATGTTTCTTGGTACGTAAGCTTGACCAAGAAACAGGGGGCATATGTTGACACCTAAAATTGACACAGTTAAGGTTTGCTGGACGATCTAGGCAAACCGGTCAGACTGGTCATGTAAATCGGTCAGATTGGTCTAGAAATTTTTGTGAAATTACCAATTGTACTGCACCATTGTGTAGATTTCATCGAGGCGATAAAAATGCATATATAGAACATCCAATTTAGATTCCAGATGAGAAAGTTATGCCTCCAGGAAGACCTGCACCTCAGTCTAACCGGTCAGAACAGTCCAGGGGCGGTCAGACCGGTTAGAAGGCACCGATCAAAAAAGCCCAATATGAGTTAAGAGTTGTATTTTGACACGTGATATAAGTGTTTCGACACCTAATGGGTACTAACCTTCCCACCCTATAAATATAAAGGGCTATGGCCGATTGAGACACATCCAATTGAACAAATCAACTTTGCATCTACTTTTTACCTCTCCAAACCATAACTCTTCCAACCTCAACATGTTGTTTGTCTACTGACCCCTACAGCCATAGATAGCATCT
This sequence comes from Panicum virgatum, assembly GCF_016808335.1. NCBI lineage: Eukaryota > Viridiplantae > Streptophyta > Magnoliopsida > Poales > Poaceae > Panicum > Panicum virgatum. The sequence continues at coordinate 32,060,219 of NC_053152.1, read as the reverse complement.
AAGGCTTGCTGGTCAACCTAGGGCACGTCCAACGATGTTCACACCCCGACGGGGTCACTCCCGAGCGAGAGATTTAATGGCCTTTGCTAGTTAGCTCATAAACTAGTCGTTCTTCATCACGTAAGCGCGTTGGTTATCCTTTGCTGGTTTGCTCGTCAACCTCGCCGTCGTTCACCACATAAGTTTTATAGTTATCCCTCTCGAATGACAGATTTCGGTGAAACTCTAGAAAACCAGTTTGACCATTTACTCAACCAGTCTGGCCGGCCGGCGTGATCGTGCTGCCGTCTGACCAGTTTGCAACTCGTACGCTCGAGTGCTCTCATGTGTTGATCGAAATTTACGTCAACACATAGCTTTTTGCAGTATAGGTCTAACATCTAGAAATTTTTGTCCATTGTTGACGGCCATTATTTCCCAGTTTGACCGTCAACTTCTCGTGGATAAAATGAGCTTCACACTATGTTCCATACATATTTTGCTTATTTCTAACAAGTGCAACAAGTTTTGGATGAGTTGTGGTTACAGAAACTAACATACCAAAAATGAGGCAAAATTGGAAAAAAAAACCCAGGCCGGCCGGCCTCACCTAGGCCGGCCGGCCGGCCTAGCACCTCCACTATGTGTGCCCCGTCTTTGGTACAGGAGCGAAGAGACATGTGTACAAAGCCTTTAAACCAAGGATTGCAAGTTGGTTTGATCAAATGGACTGAAAGGCCTAGCACATGGATTGAAGGGCCCACCTGCAGCACTTACCCCGATCTTTTGGACCGGAACCACCTCTCTGGACTTCATACACATGTTGTTCAGCAAGCCAGTGAAATGGAGGGCCGAGACGTGCCAACTCCAGGCCGGCCGGCCTACAAATTTCAGCGTTGAAGCCAAGCAACCCACACCGACACCAGGAGGAGATCAGGAGTGTCCACAAGAAAGGCGGTTGCAAACGGAGGAAATCCCAGGCCGGCTGGAATAGGGGAGGCCGGCCGGCCCCACTTTGCAGTGTCTCGTGCTCAACTTCACGTGGAAGCTGCGTCAACCGACCCTCTTGCTTACACCTGACACCTCGCGGCCAAATACCGACCTCTAGCTAGTATAAATAGACCCCCCATCCTCTCACTTAAATAGACCCCCCATCCTCACTTGTGAGACACATCAAAGGAGTTCTCTCTTCTCACTTTTACTTTCTAGAGTAGGTTAGGTAGTCTGGGAGTTAGAGTCGAGTCGAGCTTGTCTCGGGATTCCGGAATCGTCACCGGAAGTCGGTTATAAGCTCTTGTATCTTTTCCTTTGACATTTATCAATATAAGTTATCTTCTTTATCTTTTTGAGTCAGCTAGTCTAGAGAGGCTAGCTCGATAGTTTAGAAGTGTTTTAGGAGTCTTTCTCGCTCGTTGTCCTCCCAGCTGCTTATCTCTCTAAGGATTAGAGTCTCCTGTGTTAGACGGTCATCGTGGCTATTATCTTATCTATCATATCAGGCTTACCCCCACTAAGTTAGTCGGTTGATATCTCTAGTAAAGTTTGTCATTCGATTCTTTGATACTCTTTAACCATAGTCCTTCCCTGAGGAAAATTATGATACCCTGGAATACTCCAAGGTGAAGTGCTATAGCGTTGATTGTGTGCGCTTGCAGAATTCATATTCTATTGAGCATAAGAAATGCCAACAAGCATTTCTGGTGCCGTTACCGGGGAAGCAATTGGCTAAAGATATCATCGAATAGTTTGATAAAATTTACTACTTATCACCGGTAATTTTAGTGGGATTACCATTGCTCTCGGTATCTTTGTGATTTCTGCAGAGCAGTGCAGGACTAGAAATAATTGGGTGAATTGTTTGACGCATAGTCATCCTACCAGAAGAAATTTTCTTAGGACCAAGGCTTGACAACACCAGCTTCAATACCCCTGGCTCAGAAGACACTCCATGAATTCTCAGCCCCGTCTAATAGCCATATCCCTGCTGGACTGAACAATGACCAAGTCACTGATGGCTTTGAGATAAAGACTGGGCTTGTCAACATGGTTCAAGCAAGTCCCTTCTGCGGAAAGGCATCAGAGGATGCCCACGCTCATCTGCAGAATTTTTTGGAAGTGAGCAGCATAATCAACCCAAAAGGCACAATGATGGATAATGTTGTCTTTGACTGTTCCCATTCTCTTTGCTTGGGAAAGTAAAGATGTGGTTCTACACCTATAAGGACACGTTCGACACTTGGGATGCGTGCTCCAATGCTTTTCTGGTCAAGTACTTTCCAGTGGGCAAGACCAATGCCCTTCGGAACAGGATTTCCAGTTTTGAACAACTGCAGGACAAGACAGTCCCGGAAGCCTGGGAACGTCTTCAGGAATACATTGCAGCATACCCACACCACGGCATGGAAGAATGACTTATCATTCATAACTTCTTCCATGGCCTGAACCAGTGATCGCAAGATCACATGGACACAGCAGCGGGAGGAGCATTCCTCTCTCTCGATGTTGCATGAGCTAAATTGCTCATCGACAAGATTGCTTCCAACCTGAGTTAGAAGGGAGGTAGGCAGCTGGCCCATGCAAAAGAAATACATGAAATTGACAATGTAAATATACTGGCAGCCAAGATGAATCTTCTCATGAAAAAGTTGGAATCTCCACACGAGGAGGTTAACCAGATTTTGGAGTCTCAGATGACATGTGAGAAATGTGGCAATACTGGACACTCGGGCAAATCCTTCCCATTCACTCAAGAGGACGAGAACTCCATTGGGAACAACACTCCCAATGACTCAGATTGTCATCCTCAACAAGGTTGGAATTCTAAGCCCGACCTACCCTTCGGCCAACAGCAAGGTAACAATTTTAATAACAGTTTTCAGCCCTCGCTTAAAAACTTCATGAACGGCCAAAAACAAATGAATGACAACATTAGTGAGAAATTTCTTACTAATGATAAAATTCTTGAGTCTTTGGCTATGCAACTAGATGGGTTTAAATCTGTTGTTAAACATCAGTTGAGTTTCAACAAATTGTTAGAAACTAAAGTAACTCAGCTGGGCTCATCCTGCCTTAACCATGACACGGGGAAGCTATCCGGGCAACCGGAAGTGACCCTGAAAGAAAATGTGAATGCGGTAGCTATGCGGGAAAGACAATCCGCACAAAAGTCACATCTTCCGCAGGATGCAGGTACACCATCCTGCCTTAACCATGACACGGGGAAGCTATCCGGGCAACCGGAAGTGACCCCGAAAGAAAGTGTGAATGCGGTAGTTGTGCGGGCAAGACAATCCGCACATAAACCACCTCCTCCGCAGGATGCAAGTACACAGTGGAGGACTGTTGGTGTCTCTTATGCTTAATCTGAATAGGTATTCTGCAAGCGCACAGAATTCACTGGTGTAGCACTTCACCTCGGAGTATTCTGGGGTATCGTGAAATCCTCAGGGAAGCACTATGGTAAAGTATATCGTAAATTGTAGTGGCAACCTTTACTGAGTTTATCAACCAATTAATTCAGCAGGGGTAAGCCAGATAACGGGTAGGATAAATGACCAGTCTATGACCGTTTGACACACAGGAGATTCTATACCTTAGAGAGGTAGCAGCTGGGAGGACAACGAGCAAGGAAGGACTCCTAAAATACTTCTAAACTACTGAGCTAGCCTCACTAGAACTAATCTAAGCCTCTATCTTGATGTTGGAACCAGAAGCTTACTTCGGCGGCCTAAGAGAAGGGCTCAGACAGGGATGAGAAGGGAGCCCGACGTCTTTCGGCAACTACTGCTATGAAAACACCCAACCGTGGTGGACTACGAGGGACGGACAAGGTTGTCACCACTTGCCGCCTACCACTGCGGTGGCGTGGGGTGGAACACACTTCCTAGCTAGCACTGAGTCAGACACCATGTCTGCTCTCGGTACTAGGATTTCTCTTGTGGCCTTCAAGAGAAATCCCCCTCAACATAGTGAACTAACTTGCGTTACAGTGGTACGGGCGAGAAAACCTGTAAGACTAACTCCGACAAAACAAGAAAGAGCACTTAAACTGAACAAGAGGTAAAACTTACTCCCACAGACAAGTACTAGTACTTGGAAAGATAAATAACTTGTGGAAAGTAAAGCCGACTCAAGTAAATAAAGAAGATTACTAATATTAAAATAGTCAAAGGAAAAGATACAAGAGCTTATACCGAGCTCCGATGACGACTCCAGATCCCCGAGACAAGCTCCAGTCGACTCTAACTCCCAACTACTAACCTACACTAGACTTGAGAAGAGAGAATTGCTCCTTTGAGTGTGTGTTTACAAGTGAGGGGGAGATTGCTATTTATAGGCTTCCAAGGTCGGTAGAAGGCCGGTAATTCAGGTAGTGCCCAGTGTACGCAACTGTAGTGGTGGTGCTTAACTTCCACATGAAGTCGGGAGATGAGACTCTGCAAGGTGGGCCCAGGCGGCCCTCCCTAGGGGTGTGCCATCTAGCCACCGACCACCCGTGGACGGCTCCTGATCTCTCCTGGATGTCGGTTCTCTGGGTGGTTTCCTCAGATGCTTCCTTCTTGGGCCGGGCGGCCTGCCTCTGGAGCCCCTCGGCCCTTCATTTTGCTGACATTGCACATAAACACTCCACATTGCCTCTGGAATGGGTGGTTTCCCCATTTGACGATCTTGGCACTGGCATGTGGGCCTTTGGGTTGAACCTTGTGCCTTCCGAGTCCACCAACAAGATATAAGATGTTCATCTTGTTCTGGAACCTTATGAATGTGTCACATTGCTCCAGTAAGAATATTGGAACCATGTATGTGGAGGTGTCAGGCCGGTCGGCACAGAATGTGCCGGGCGGCCATGATTTTCTCTGATTTCGACCATCTTTGGACAGTGGACTCTTGCAAGCACAACTCATACAAAACATGTGGAACTTATTAGAATTAAATAAATTATGCATGGAACATGGTGCAAAAACTCAATTTATTTCCGAGAAGTTGACGGCCAAAATGTGAAATAATGGCCGTCAACAAAGACCGTAACCACCAGGAATACTGATGCTGAAGACGGGGTGCTGGAGGAGGCCGAAGAATCCAACACCATTGCTACCTAGGAAGACCCCGTGGAACCCCCTAGAACTTCACGGGACTGTCACGATACAACCGCCTTACCGTTTCCAGAGCGGAGAAGGAGGCCGATGGCCGACGAGCAACTCGGCAAGTTCGTTGAGGAAACTAAGAAGTTTTATGGCAACATACCACTTCTTGATACTATGGAGGTTTTCACATACACCAAGTATCTCAGGGGTATCCTTGGCAATAAGAGGGTCCTGCCGACCACCGAGGTCGCTATACTCAGTCCTCTCTGGGAGAAGAAAAAGAAACCAGGATGCCCCACCATCACATGTTTCATCGGAGCTCAACACTTTAAGCACGCTCTTTGTGATCTGTGAGCAAGGATCAGCATCATGCCAAAGGTAATTTATGATAAACTTAACCATCATGTGTTTGCTCCTACTGCCATGTGTTTGCAGCTAGCAGACCAATCAATTCATGATCCCGCGGGGATCGTCGAGGATATTTCGGTGAAAATACGCAATTTCTTCGTCCCTGTTGATTGTCATTCTCGACATGGAGGTGTACACTACGATCTCTCTCATATTGGGGAGGCTATTCTTGAGTACGGAAAATGCACACATTGATGCGGGAGTTGGAGTAATCCAACTCAACATCAATGGGCAGAAGGAGAGATTCAGTTTCAGACCGAAGGATGAAAAATGCTCACAGATCAAAAGTTTCAACCGGAAGGAGTCCGTGAAAGAGCTGGAGAAGCCGTATTCCCTCATCGAATTTGTGGAGAATCTTTGAACTCGAGAGGAGATTAAGGTGTATAACCAACGGAATGCGAAGTGGAATATCCAATGTAGGAATTTTCTGGAATTTGGGAAGAAAGAGATCGGAGTAACTCTACCTATGGCAGAAGAAAGTGTCGCCACCAACGTCTCCATTAGGTGACGACGACCGAACCCAAGGTATGGATAGTCTCGATTAGGATGAGAAACTCGAGCCCTTGCCGTGAGGTACGTGGTAGTTATCCATTCCTGCATTTGCATATAGGATAGATTATCTTCTTGCATAGTTTTCCCTTTCACATCATGGCATGTCTAGATTCTCGCAAATGCATTCTTTTCACTTTACATTGCATATAAAAAAAATCGGCCAAGATGGCAAACCTATTGAGCTTCATTCAAGCTTGGTGGGGGAGGGGGGCATTTTGTCCAGGTAAGTCATCTGACATGTCCTTTCATCTTGTGTCCTAAAAAAATAGTTAGTTTAAATCATTCAAAAACTCAAAAAAAATGAAAGTATAAAAAAATAAAAACAAAAACAAAATAAATTAATTAAAACACAAAAAAATGTTTCATGCTTTGAATAAAACTCCCAGCTTTTATGTGTGGAAATCCGTGTAAGCTCTTATCATGGAAATGATGTATAATTGCTCTGTCCATGCTTTGCAAGTGCCTTGTTTACAACTTTTTACTCTCCTAGTACTTGAACTAGTTGGCACATAAGTAGTTCCACTAAAATCTGGTTTAAGTGGGAGCATGAACTTGATTTCCTAGTCTAAGTTGTTGTGAGATTTGAGATGGCCCGAATCGAATAAAACTGCATGCTCTAGTAGGGAACCTCTCGGAATTTCTTTAAAATAAAATATGGTAAAGAATTTCCCTTTGGTTTACATATCCTACACAAAGCCATAACATTGTATCATATGAACCTATATAAGCTATCTTGAGTTATTTTGAGCTTTGTCGAATGGTGAGTCCGTTCAAGGAAGGCACTTGTCATCTACCGATCTATCTCCTTTGTGTACCTATTGTTTTGCTAGCCTCTGTTGACACCATTTTTTGGCACGTGTCAAAGGATTGGTGAAGGAAATGGATACAGGGTTGGAAGATGGCGATGTGCATGGCAGGATCAGTCGTGATTTGGTACCGTTTTGATATATTGGCGCTTATGGATGGATTTGGTACGAAGAGGTCTCGGTTTGGAAGGTGTCGTTTTGTTTATTAGGATAGTTTTGTTGCTTTAGATAGAATCATGCTTTTGCCGTAATCGGCTAGGACTGTGTTAGCGTGGGGTAAAAATATGAGCCCTCCGGCTATTGTAAAGATTGATACACATCCAACAGACACAAATTTACTCTACTTGCAATTTACTTTCTCGTTGGCGGCTTCACCATCTTTTTCTTTTCCGTGAGTTCTTTCAAGCTGATCAAGGACGCCTCACATTCGAGCAATTTGGTTTGCTGGTAAGTTTTTGTTTACCGAGTAAATCTGAGCTTTAGCTTCCGGGGGCATCGCTGTGGCTTCATTCAGATCTATTCAAAATTTATCGAATTTATCTAAGCTTTGATCTCGGGCACATCGCTATTTTCTCGTTTAGATTCATTGACAAACTACCCGGTTTAGTGATTTGTTTAATAGGTTGTAAGCTCCTTATTTATCACGATAAATCTTGTAAAGCCGATTAGATTGATCATAAGCTTAGCTTTGTCCAGTCCATACATTTGTGGGTTTGTACACTGTTACTTGGCACGTGTCGGCTTTAGATCTAGCTGTCTAGTTGCTTATCGGCATAGGCAGCTCATTGTCGATCCCTCATAGATCGCTTTTATTACACATTTATCATACCCGATCTATTGTCGTCTTCTGTATCGGCAGGGCTTTGCCGATACCCCGCGTAAGAATGATTCGGAAATCCAGTTGATACACTCTTGAATTTGACTGTTTGTTGTTTCCTTGTCAATTTATAGGTCAAATTGACTGACACGCCTTGGTTCAAATCAAGTGCAGTCCGGGCTTGGCGAACGGGGCTCTTGGGCTTGGTGTGTGATCATCTCGCGTCAACACATCTTTTGGCATGCCCGGTGGGACAAAAAACATCAAGATGTCAACTGACAGGAAAGCAGAGTTTTCTGAGCATAACTAGATCCCAATCGACAAGGATAAGCTGAAGGAAGAATAAAAGGCAGAACTCCAGGCGATCGTGGAAGCTTTTGAGCGGCAGTGCCTCTTATCCTACAGTACCAATAGAAGTGGAGAGGTAATCAAAAAGTACAATTTTCCTACTCTTCCACCCTACAATGAGTCACAGAAGGAGGACAGGATGATACATCAGATGAATTAGGCAATTGGACATGCTTTTGTGAATCATGCTCCGATCATGGCTAACTATGTCCACAACGCTGTGCTCAAGACACTACAAGACAGGGGAACACCTGGCTTTGTGGGACCGGCCTATCAACAGGCTGGTCAGATGGTCTTTTCTCCTACTGGATCGGCTACTGGGACATCACAGATTCATCCTCAAGCTCAGGTAGATGAGGGTGTCATAGATGCACAACCGATTAGTACTGTGGCGTCAACTCAGTTTCCTCCTGTGTACACCAATTCCACGCCAATGGCTACATATGCACAGGGAAGCTTCATGTCAGGATACCCAACTGGTTGGGATCCTACTACTGAATTTGGTATGCCTCCAGAATACATGATTCCATCTCCAACAGGGCAACCAAGTACGTCGGCTTCTCAGCCGATGAATCACCAAGTCAATGCGTCGGCTCCATAGCCGACCCAGCCTCAAGATACCGCACCGGCTTCACAGTCGTCAGTTACACCTGCATCAGTGCCTTCGCCAGCAAGCCCAAGCAATGTGTCGGCCCCATGGCCGACACCTCAACAACAGAATCTGGCAATGGTACTGCAGCCCAAGTCTCCTACAGAAGTTCTAGCAAATACGATTCCCCATGCCAATGGAGTCACCTGGGTTTTCCATGATCTTGCGACTGGCTTTGTGCATCACGTGAATGTGCCCAACATACCTCCTATGGCACAACAGCAGCCTAGTCAGAGGGCAACATAGAGAAGTTATGGTAATGAGATGGTGCTCTACCAATCGCCATCCAATCAATCCCCTCAGTAAGTCACGCAGACCGCATCGGCTACTCAGCCGATGACCACACCGAATGTCCAGCCAGCATCGGCAGCTTTGCCGATGACTCCACTAGCACCACAGGCAGCATCAGCTGGTGGTCAACAGATTGACTGGGCATCCAAGATTGCTAAGGTGATGAGAAAGCAGTTTGATTTAAAGCCAAAGCAGCAGAATCTGATGTACAGAACTCCATATCCAGCTGCTTATGATCAGTTGCCATTACCCCACAAGTACAAGCTTCCAGATTTCACCAAGTTTTCTGGAAAGGGAGAAGTCTCCACAGTGGAATACATCAACAGATTCATCATATAGTGTGGAGAAGCAGCTCAGAACGACACATTGAAGGTGCGTTTGTTCTGAGATCTGGTGGCTCTCAATGTAAGCAGCGGGATGCAGTGCTTCCTCAAGAGATTCAGAGAGAGTGCCCTTCAGAGACTTCAGGATGTTGCGAATAGGCTCAGCATCTTGAACCAGTTGGCCAATGTCTTGATTCAACAACTGTAGAATTTCATGGAGTTTGGCCTTGGTTTCTTCAGATAGTGGAGCCGATTCTGCTGATAATGTGGCTTCATCCTCTGCACCGATGGTCCTAAGTTGAAAAGAAAACAGACTGTTGTCTGGACTGTCTTGTGCTAGATCAAGGAAGAGAGAATGTTAATTGAGTATTGCCCTTCTGAATTTCTAGAAAAATGAAAAGTCTTACTTGTATCAGAGGAACTTCATCGATGACCAGTGCAGAAGAGGATGCAAGTAGCAATGCTAGGACACCAGAATCAGGAAGAGCGTCTTGAGGGATAACTGATGATTCTTGCACGACAGTTGATGTTTGCTGGATAGAGAAACCGATGTCAGATGTAAGATTGAATCAAAAGAAGAAAATGGTTATGTTACCTGAACTGGTGAAGCGGTTGTTCTAGTTCTCTTGGAGGGCAGGCGTTGAATCTGGTGTGAAAATACAAGTGTCAGATGCATATCAGAAGGTGATGAGTATAACAAGTAAAATACCTGAACTATAGGAGATGATTGTGGGGCGATATCTTAGGCATCCTCCTCGTCTGTATCTTCGGCAGCTGTGTTTAGAATGCCGAGTGATGTGATTAGTAAAATGTGCATTATAATCAGGAAAAGGGATTGAAAAGATTACCTTCTGAAGGAGAAGAGACGACGTCTGTTGGAGCATCGACATTTGGTGCCGATGCAATGGTTAAGATCTGACTAGAAGAGCCTTGGGTCTTCTGAGCTGTTCTTTTAGTGCTGGTCATCTTACATTTTTTGCCAGCAACAACGTCAGCAAGGGTTGATGCGTCATAACCGATGAGAGGATAGTTAGTTGGTGGAGAATATCTGATCGACTGCCCGCTTCTGCTGATCGTTGGGGGTGAAGTACCATCAACCTATTAAAAGGGTTTGTCAGAATGCAGGCAAGCAGTATAAGGTGAAACTGCAGCAAGAAAAATTTATGTGTTTACCTCATCATCGGTACTTTGGTAATTTTCATCCAAGGCAATGCAGTAGATCTTTAGTGATCCACGGAAGAGGTGTTCTTGCCATTCTGACCACCATTGTGCAAAGGGTATGGTGGTAAGTGGTGCTATTTGCCAATCGGCTAGCTGTGTCATGTCGATGACAGGTTCCAAACTCTTCAGCCGATTGTATGTAAGAGCGTTGCCTATTGGGTTTCTCGCCTGCACCTTGTCAGCAAAGTAAAGAAGAGGCGGTACTTGAACAAATCCCAATTGCCTGGCTACTATTGATGGATAACAGAATTCATAGCCGATGGCGCTCTTTCCAGAAGTCAAGTTGGCAGGCAGAATTCTTGGAGATATGGCATCTCTCATTATGTTTGTGGCTCCTTCATCATCTCTCCAGGAATCAAGGCTGAATTTGAAGGGGTTTTCGTATTCCTTATTGTCATCATGGTACGCAAACCAGATGGTGGAATTCTCGGTAAAACCATTATAGAAACATTTGAAGAAATCAGTTTTGCCAAAAATATTGGAGTTGTTGGTGATCAAAATAGCTGCTTCGCTGAAGGAGGTGCAACGGCGAGTGATTGGGTCTTCTTCTTCGTCAAATTCTTCTGATGGGAAAGACATTTCTGACAGCCTGATGCCCATGGTCTTATGCATGTACATGTTCAACCATAGATGAATGAACCACCGTGGACCTCCTAAGTTGGAGATTGGTTGATCAGCCTTTAGCTTGGCCGATACTTGATGGAGTAAGTGGTAAATTGATCCAAGAAGATGTTTCCCAAGAGGCACTGGGTTTCCACTGGCTAGGGTTTCGGCCATCTTCAATGTATTGTTGGTTGGTCCGGTTGTTTTGCCACAAAAGATGAATTTTTCCAAACACATGTTGAGGAAAGCGGTGTGTTCCCTGACTGTCACAGAACCAATTTTCATGTTCTCGGTGACATATCCGCTCCAACCACCGATGGTTCTGGTCTTTATCTTGAAGAAAGCTTGGTCTAAGAAATTAAAGGATCAGTCGGGAGCAGTGATATTTAGACCAGTCAACATCATGACATCTAGTAAGGTTGGAGTCATTGGGCCATGACCAAACAAGAAGGCATTGATGGCGTCAGAGCAGAAATAGGAGGCCGATGCGAGCATCGGCTCATTCTTGACCATTTCAGATAAAGAGAGGTTTAGGCATTGGCTAATGTCATATTGCTCCCAATCAGCCCGATAAACTCTCGCTACTCTCCGGAACCAATTCCTCCATCCTGGGGTGACACTCGGCCAAGATCTAAAAGCAAGGGACCAATTTGAGGTCATATTTGAAGCCTTAAGAGGGGTTCTGCCAGTTTCCAGGTTGATTATATTGGTTGGATCTGGATTGCCCATGGGGCCTAAACAGATCACGCTGGGTTGCTCGGATAGAGGGATGAAGAAAGTTCCTAAGGGCCTAGAAATAATGGCGGAAAAGGGGAAAGATCAAAAACAGTCGCAAATCCCAGATTGAAATAGCAGCACAAAAGAGGATGGGAGTTATTGTACCTGAGGAATTTCGGAAATGGAAGCCATTTGCAGAACTTGGGAGAAGTTTCTTGCGGTCGAGGAGGATGCGCTGAAATCCGGAGGCGGCGGAGCAGATGAGTTTTTGAACAGGGGAAAAGATGGCCTGCGTACAGGAAGTGTAGAAGAGGAAGGGGAAGTATGCTGACGTATTTTTGGAAAATGCGTAATGATATGTGTTTTCAGGCAAAAACGTGGCAAAGTGAGAATGACTTGCTGTTCAAGCTAATCAAAATGTTGAGGAACTGGCGAGCTCTGTGCAAGGATGTACACTTGCAGGAATTGGAGCGGGTGACGGAGGACCTCACGCCATGACTACACCAACCTCTGCGACTCTCCTGGACACCACAAGTGACTGTACCCTCCTCGAGCTCCCAGATGACGGTGCAATCAGATTCGGCAGCATCAACTGGGGTGGTGTTCAGGGCCTTTGCAAATGCACAAGATCCTTCTGAAGACGAAGCCTTTGTGGCCGCCCATCCTCCTTGAGCGTTGTCTACATGTTGTGTTCCAGTTCTGGGCTAATGCTTCGAGCGAGTCACAATACTCTGCTTTTTCTGTTTTGAACTCCAAACTTGAACCTCTGTGCTTTGTTTAGTTGAAATAAAGCGGGAACCTCCTTTTCTCTAAAACAATATTGACATAAATGAGAATCGAAATGGAAACCTGGTCTCAAAGATCCAAAAAATATAATTTACCAATGAGCTATGCCTTCATTCATGATCCCTTTTCTCTAAAAAAAATATTGAGATAAATGAGAATCGAAACAGGGGCGAAGCCACTGCTACAAATGTGGAGATTCCACGAGTACAGTGTGGAGATTCTGATCAACACTTTTTGCAGCTTCATGACGCAAAGAATCCTTACAAATCTGCAGCTACAAATCCTACATTGTGCTCACTGCATCATTATGGGGGAAAACTGTCACGGAGCAAGTAATAATCTAAACTACATCAGGCTAACGCTTTGCAGCTTCGCTAACAGCCTCTGCCGTCCTCGCTGGAGCATGCATGCACCGTCATCTCGAGCAAAGTAGGATAAATCAGGTTATTGATCAGAAAATCACTCTAAGTCATACTTGCCTGTCATGTCAGAATTTATAACAAAATAGTTCGTCTATAAATTTGAATAAGTTGGCTTACGTACCTCTGTCTTATTCCATACTCACCCATGGGGCTTTTAGCCTTCTCCTTGTCTTGAGCTATTGAGAGTCAGAATAGTGCATAGAGCTACATTCACTTATTCCTAGATCAGCAATAGATATGGAGGTTTTTCTTAAAAAAGTTTTGAAAAAACAAGGCTTATTTCTCGAATGATTCTCTCGAATCACTCAATGTGTATATTCCCTCACCAGGGCAATGTCTCTGCCTTTCTCTTTTCCTACTGAAGGGATTTTGTGGAGCTCAAGGTAAGATAAAAGAACTAGACATACTTGCATTCCATATGTTGTAAATTCAAAGAGTGAATCCACAAAGAAACAAATCATACAACTGTGATGAAGACATGCATGTGTGGGAGTCTTCACGTCCCCCGCATAAAGTCGTCGTCGCCGCTCCACACCAAGCCGGAGGGTCGTTGACTTGTAGGCGAGCCACCAAAACTCCAAGGGGCAGACACACCAAGATACAAGCTTGAGCAGCTCTCAAGCACAGCACACAAGGCACACAACCTTGCTCTAACACTCGCATGAGCTAACCTAGCACAAACACCGTGAAAGGTGTGCTAAGCCTAAGGATTCGATCAATTTGCTCTTGGATGGCTTGGAGATGTTTCGTCAATGTGTGTGTGGTTTCTCTAGACTCCAGCAATCTTCGAATGCCCAGGGTGAAGCCTTTATATAGCCCATCAACTCGAAGTAGCCGTTACTAGCCGTTAACCACTTTCTGCACAAAGCATCGGTTTAACCGGAGAGGAACCATCGGTTCAACCGGTCACACTGAGCGCTAAAGTAGTCATTGGGCTTCTGACACTAGCCTGCTGCTGACAGAATAGCCATCGGTTAAATTGATGCTAGGGTACCAGTTTAATCGGTCACTGCAGGCCTGCCTTCTTCTGCTGATGTCATTCCACCGATGGCTTGCACCGACACATCATCGGTTCAACTAGTGCTAAAGACTTTGCGCCAGCCTACTTGACATGCTCTGTGGACAATAGCATGGTGAATGCACCGACACCCTTCTATGAACCATCGGTTTAACCGGTGCTACTAAATTCTTTACTTGTCTTTAAAAGCGTTGTCCAGTGCACCAATGACTATGTGTCTATTTAACTGGTGCCAAAGTGTCGGTTAAACCAGTGCTGCTATTTTATGCAGAACTCGTCCAATTCAATATTTTTTGAGTTCTTTCTTCGTATTTTACTTCATCTTTATTAGGACCGAGAAGGATTCGCTCGACAAACTCATTAGACCCATTGATTGCGTTGTCATTTGACCACCAAAATCACAAGAAATGGTCTAAATGGACCATGTTCGTTATAGCGACCAACCCAAGAAGAGACCGCGGTGGAAGGACTCCAATCTTCAACCCTCCAAGGCTGCCATCCAAACCACCTCTGCATTCACCACCAGCAGGTGCCAGCAAACACTAGGCAAGAGCAGATGACGAACGAGAGGAGAGGGATAGGCGGATAAGGGGGCTGGTCGGGGGATGAACTTGAGGGAGGACTCACAGCAAAAGAAAACAACAAATTGTAATCACACTTATACCCTTTCTTAAAGATGAAAAATTAAATTAAACTAGGAGTCGGTCCCCACTATATATTTTAGGTACTTGGTTCCTCATTTTTATATCCCCTAGTACCTTAATCTAGGTACTTCCAACCTTTTAAGGTCCATAATTCAGTCAAATAGACGGCTATTTTTTTCTAAAATCATTTTTAAAGAAATTCTAATTACAACCATTGTAAAATTTATAATAGAATTTGAGATTGTGGGCACAGTAACAATGCTGTATTTATTGCTTACGATCGACTCCTTGTCATGCACATTGTGGCTGCCATAGCACCACCAATCAACACCGATTCTGCAATACAATAAGACTTGAACATGTGGCTGCCATAAAACACACTTCTTGATAAACACTTTTGCAGCTTCATGACGAAAAGAATCCGTACAAATCTGTAGCTAGAAATCCTACGTTGTGCTCAGTGCATCATTACGGGGAAAAACTATCACGGAGCAAATAATCTAAACTAAATCATCAGGCTAACGCACTGCAGCTTCGATAACAGCCTCTTGCCGTCCTCGCTGGAACATGCATGCACCGTCAGTCGTCAGTCATCCATGGGTGCAACTGCAAACCATGGCATCTGCAGCGGTGAGCCTGTCCTTGGGGTCATACTGCAGCAGACCGCGCAGGACGTCGAAGCCCGCCGCCGACAGCCGCTCCTCAGGCACCTTCTCCCGCAGCTTGCTCGGCGCCCCGGCGTCAATGCCCAGCGGCATCAACGACACGTCGTCAGGGATCCCTAGCAGGTCGATGATGGCGATCAGCTGCTGGCACAGGTCCTCTTCCGGGAACAGCGACTGCCCCATGATGAGCTCCGCCATGATGCACCCGAGAGCCCACATATCCACAGGCGCGCCGCAGTCCTCGCGCAGAAGCACCTCGGGCGCGATGTACCCGACCGTGCCATCCACCTGCTGCTCGTCCGGCGGCGGCGCGGCGGCGGACCTGGCGCGGCCGAGGTCGCAGATCTTGAGCCGGCGGCCGTGCTCCCCGACGAGCACGTTCCCGGGCTTCAGGTCGCAGTGCACGATGCCGTGGGCGTGCATGGACTCAACGCCGGCGAGCAGCTGCGCCATCGCGCAGCGCGCCTCGGAGGCTCCAGGAGCCGCACCACGCCGGGGTTCCCGCGGCACACCGCGAGCAGCGTGGCCTCGCGCAGCAGAAGCGCCTCCCCGACGCCGTCGCGGTTGGATTTGATGGCGACCACCTCGCCGGTGCCGAGGTGTCGCGCCTTCGAGACAGCGCCGAACAGGGGCGGAGAGAGGGGGGCGGACAGGGGCCTGGCCCGATCCCCAAATTTACACTACAAATTTAAATTTTGATTAAATTTTTATATAAATTTATATAGTTGGCTCCCTAACAATGAAAAAAACGACTTTCTGGCTCCGCCCCTGGCGCCGAACGCCCCCTCACAGATATTCCTCAGCCTCTGGTAGGATTCCACGCTGCCGATCCGCGGATCCGTCGGCGCTGGCGCATCTTCTCCGGCGATGAGCATGGCTGCTGCCGCGCAGCGTCGCCTTTCGGCGGCTAAGCATATGCATCCTCCCTCAGCACGCGAGGAAGGGCTCTTCTCGACGACAGCCATGGATGGTGGAGAGGTGAAGTACGTAGAGCTTCGAATTCGCGTGGCAGCCGGCGCAGTGGCAGCAGCCCCGCAGGCACTGGCGGCGGCGACGGCAAGGCGAGCGTAGAAGCTAGCTAGTGGGGAAGAACGAATTCGATGAAGCGGCGACGAGTTCGGAGGTGTCAAGTGTCATGGCTTTATATATGGCGCACGGTCAGGGAGCCAGTTCCGGTTATTGGCTGCTTGGATCCGAACTTCCGAAGCGCGGAAAATCAGGACAGAAACCGCACTCCGAGCAACGCCAGTATATCTGTTGCTTGCTCCTCATCAACCTCCGTGAGGTGGCCTTCGGCGGCGCGCTGGGGAGAAGCAACAATGGCGTCCGTGGAGGGGCTCGGCGCCCCCTGCTTCTCGTCGTCGACGCGGCGCCACTCCATGGCGGCCGGCTGCGGCCGCTTCTTCTTGGCCGCCGTCGCCGCAGGCGCCGTCGTCGCGCCGCTGAGAAACTTGGAGAGGAGCAGCCGGAGCAGGCCGCTCCCGCGGGACGCCTTCTTCTTGCTCCTCGCCGCCGGCCGCCGGTGCTCCGGGCCCTCGGCCAGCACGTCGAGCAGGCGCCGCCGCCGCACGCCGCGGCGTCGAGGAAGCCGAGGGAGCAGCCCTTCTCGAGGAGGTAGAGATCGAGGTAGAAGGGCTCCTGCTGCTCGCCCAGCAGCACCGACAGGCGGCGGCTGCAGCTGCTGCCGGACGGACGGACGGTGACGGATCGAGATTCATCAGAAACGAATACTGTTCATTCTGTGTTGTTTTATTTTTGGAAAATTCGATTCATGCCACCACAACTCCGTGAAATTGGGTTTCATGTTCAAAATCATGCCACTCAATGGCATGGATTTCAACATAAAATCTAACTTCAAGAAATTATAGTGGCATGGATCCAACTAACCCTTTTATTTATCACCACGATTAGTTTACATGAATTCCATATGTTCACAAGTCAGTTTTGGAAGTGTTTTTTATTCAACTCCAGTAAGTTTGACTTTGCCATCATCCACGATACTGATACTTCTTCCATCCCTAGAAAAGCATCCCTAGAAAAGCTAAAACGACTAATAATTCATAGCAAAATCGTTGTATCTAAGAAAAGTCAAAACGACTAATAATTTGGAACGGAGGGAGACACTACCGGAAAACCCATATATGCTGAGTGCCAGGATCTTTGCCGAGTGCAGAATCTCGAGCACTCGGCAAAGCTACTATTTGCCGAGTGCCAAAAAACATGCACTCGGCGAACAACTGGCACTCGGCGGCCTATCTCTTTGCTGAGTGCCAGCCAGATGGCACTCGGCAAAGACACACTTTGCCGAGTGCCAGTCAGTTGAGACTCGGCAAAGAGCGTCACATGCACCGCACCCACCCGCAGACGACCGTTACGGTGGGGGATGCTTTTGTTTGCCGAATGCCTACATGGGGACACTTGGCAAACAAATCTTTGCCGAGTGCCCTACAGTCGACACTCGGCAAACGCTGTCACGTGCACTGCAACGCCAGCTCCCCAAGGCCGTTACGCTGTTGCCACGAACATTCCCATTTTTCCACGACCGTTACCGTTATTGTTTGCCGAGTGCCAGTTAGGTGACACTCGGTAAAAACATGCTTCACCGAGTGCCAAATTGGGGCACTCGGCAAACATATTGTAATGCTGAGTGTTTTTACCCAGACACTCGGCAAAGAAACTATTTTTCTATTTACTGAAAAAGGTTTCGCCGAGTGCATTTACTTAGGCACTCAGCGAAGTTTGAATAGTTGCCGAGTGCCAGACGGGTGGCACTCGGCAAAGAGCCAAACTCGGCGAAGTTTGAATCGTTGCCGAGTGCCAGATGTGTGGCACTCGGCAAAGAGCCAAACTGCCAGATAGGCACTCGGCGAAGTTTGAATTTTTGCCGAGTGCCATGCTTCTGGTACTCGGCAAAGTTTTCGACGCCCCGTTCCGTTCGCCAGTTCGCCTGTTCGTCCGTCCCGTTTCAACTTTTTTTGCCGAGTGCGGCTTGGCACACGGCAAAAGTTTGCCGCGTGCCCGAGAAAAGGCACTCGGCAAAGCCGACTTCGCCGGTAGAAGAAAGGTCGTGTGCGCTTCGCCGAGTGCTACACTCGGCAAAAAATTTACCGAGTGTTTATCGACCTTTGCCGAGTGTCTGTGACACTCGGCAAATTACGCGAGTCCAGTAGTGAGAGTAACATCTCCTTCCCACGCACTATGTTAATGGCTCATTAGTCCTTTTCGGTTATATTATATTAGAAATGAAAATGACACAATCAACAGAGATTTGTAGAGCTGAAAAGAGACTAGTACTAAAACTGTAAAATAAATATCGCTAAGATCTGTTGGCGCGCGCTTAACTTGCATTTGAAATATAATTGGGCGGCCTGGCTAGCTGTATATATGCAAATTCTGTATATCTGTTGCTCCGACAACGAATGTGGCTTCTTATTGGTGCTTCCGGGCAGAGCCATGCAGCTACTACTGCCGGGCTCGGACTCGGTGAATGAGATCCCGCGGCGGTGGCGCCTGCCGATCACATCGTGGAGGCTCGGGCCGACGTACTCCAGGTCGAGGTGGAGGTCATCGTTCATCCCGGAGCCGCGCACGACCTCCAGGCAAAGGTTTTCTTTACCGGTAACAAAAAAAACCGGAGTTCACCGGTAAACACGTTTATCGGATTTATCGAAAATTTTCGGATTCGACGTTTTGTTTTCGGACGAAATTTCAAAAAAATATCTCATTTTGTACGGATAATAACATAGATTATTTTCAAACAATCTAAAAGCGAAAAAAAGATATAACAATGTATAGAAATGAGAAATATGGCTATCACGAAGCAACAGATAGTCTGTTCAACAGGGAGTTTCAAATATTGCACACGAAGATGCTCAATCCCAAATATTACAGTCTCCATCCATAGTTCCAATTCCAAGTACCAACAATTACTACATAGAATAGTCCATGGTCCTAAATATTAGAAGCACACGAAAAGACAAGCTCAAACCCAGGCAAATAGCAATTCATTTTGCATGGACCCTCGAATCTGACTTTCAGGCTTCAGTACAAGGTCTTGACAGAATGTTTCTTCATCCTTTTCGAGCTCGGACGGAGAGGGATTCCCTTATCCTTACCAGCTGATAAGAGAATACAAATTAATCAATAGTGGACCAAAATTTTCCATTACAAGTTGATCAATAGTGGACCAAGATTTTCCATAGCAAGTTGTTCAAGTACTAGTACAAGGAACATTACCTCCTTCCTGAGTTGTCGAGCCTCCCTCTCCAAGTTCATTTGCATCACCGGAAGCATGAACAGCATCACCATCACCTTTAAAAAGATTAATATTTCAGCAAAGCTACAGTATATAATATGCAGAATCCCATCAAAAATTAAACTTACCATTGCCTTCACTGTCATCAGAACTACTCTCCCCTGACTCAGCATAAACAGAGCTACCTTGCTGATCCGATTCTGATTCATAATCAGAGAAAATATCTTCAAATTCTTCCTTCCTTTTCTTACCCCGTTTCCCACCAATCTTCTTTTTAAATGCAGCCACCTCTTCATCACTCATCCCTAACTCATCTATAACAAGTCTGCTAGGATTAGGGGATTCGGGCCTCTGGTCATCATGTTCATCTAGAGTCGGCGCGGACTCACTCCTAGAGGTGCACAACCAATCCATGATCGGGTTCCTTTCATCATACATAGTCACATCTATTAGGATGCTACAAGGATCAGAATCTCTTTCATGCTCCTTGTTGGTTTGCATTTCTTGAAGGTTTTGTATGTCAGTTACGAAATGTTGGATACGCAACTTCAAATTATAATGTACAAAAATCAACTTGTGAAGCTTATCGTAACTTAACCGGTTCCTCAATTTGGTGTGCACCAAGGCAAATGTGCTCCAATTTCGCTCACACCCACTAGAGGACATGCATTGTGAGACAATACGCCTTGCAACCTCTTGTAGTTCACTACAGTCTCCACCATATTGATCCCACCAATCAGCTAGGAAAATGATGGTAAATGAAATAAGAATTCAAACTTAAGAAAGCAACAAAATAATGCACATTAAAAAAATTAAACATGCAATTACCTGCACTACACCGGCCATTAAGAGCCGATTTTCGAGCCTCCACTCCTCCAAATAACCCTCCCTGTTTTGAGAAGAAAGTAAATTGATCGATTGCAGCAGAAGCCTTTGAAGATGAGCCTGCAAGCTTCTTGATGGCCAATGTGACAGCATGTCTGGACTTTGGTTTCCTTGCAAGCTTGGAAGTGTACAGTGCTTTAGGATCAAGTGCGGCAGCTAACAAAAAATAAAATAAAATCAGCAATCTTAATAATTAGTGATGCATGAAACAACAACATGAATTGAACAATTTATCAATTAAGCCCTCACCTGCAAGCATAAGTGTATCATTGACAAGATAATCAAGTCTTCCTTGGACTTTTTCCAACACCCTATTCTGTAGATTTTTTTGGATGGTATTATCACTTAAATTGCCACGTATTTCTGCCATAGATTCCATCATTTTTGGAATGAATGCAGATATAGAATAGAACTTCTGTTGCTGATCAGCTAAACGAAGTACAGAATAGATTGGGGAGATAGCTTTTAACACCACTTCCATTTGACTCCACCATTTTTTGCTGGTCAGCTAACCGAAGTACCCTGAGTTGAACTGCAGAAATTTTACCATTTTCTTAATTTGCCATACTACTACAAAAATAGTTGCCACAGTTGATCTACATGATTGCTGTGCTGCATTTAAGTTACCCAGTGTATCTACACTGTTGTAGAAATCATGGGTAGAAACTACTATGGTTTCTTCCATTGGGACTGGCCTAATGTTTCACTCTCTCATCTTTTCTTTTCTTTTTTTTTGAAGAAACCAAGAAAGAAATGAGAAAAGAGAATTTTCTATAAACAGAATTCTGCAACAAAATCTCCAGAGACAAATGTTATGCTCCGTTTAAACCATTGCCAATTACATGAATACTTTAGCTTCTTGTTATTGTATAGTAAGTTGCATTATATTTGTGCTACCTCTTATTTTTTTGTTTTTGTTTTGGAGGCCACCTTCGGCTTCTGTAAGGGAAGGGCCTGACGGAGTGGTGAACTGGAGCGACTCTGAGAAGAAATTTCTAGGAAAGTGAGATGGTAGAGTGGGAAGCTCTTTTGAATATGATAGAAGGCAGAACTTTGATCATATACAGTCTGGTGGGTCTTTGAAATAACTGGAGAGTTCTCCAGCAAATTCTTGCGACCATTCAAATGTCATGATCGAGATGGTAATTTGGTTAGCCAGTTACTACAATTAGTCACCAAGTTGTTCCAGGAGGAAAAATACCAGGTTACTATAATGATGAGATATATGTACCATGAAATAGGTATGATAGTTTGAACGGTTGAGTCACTATCATTTATAAGCGGAGAGTTACCATAATTTGACGCCAAGCCATTCTGGGAACAAACGCTTTAATCAGGAGGCCAAATTTACCATGAAATAGTTACGACAATTTGGATGGATTAGCATGATGATTAGGATCGGGAGTTCCCATAATTTTGTGGAAAGTTTTGTTCCAAGGAACCGATAATAATAACTGTAATGATGAAACAATTATCGTGAAGTAATTACATCAAAACGATCTACGGCAATGGTGTGATCAAGTTACTACAAATGATAGTTTATTAAAATGAGATATCCCGTAATACGATACTTTCAGTTGTCTCTGTACCATATTTGTACAATAAGTTACGAAAATGGTGGGGGCATAGCACAAGTCTCAAACTGAGTTTTAGCATATGCCACCTAGATTGAGTTGTACAGAATATATTGATACATATGTTCATCAATCAAAGGTACAACAAATAAAACATAGGTTTATGTATTTACTTCTGCACCAAACAAGAGCGCTCCTGAGCAGAGAGTATTCCAGTGTCCAGTGTGCCTAAGTACAGCAGGAAGCATCTTGATCGTGTTTAGTGGGTGGTAAGAATGAGCAGCTCCGATCCCATGCTCAACTGATTTTAGTCTCCACTGCAGTAGCTAACTGGCACTGGCCGCCACCGATGCTGAGCGACACACCACCTGCAAGACCTGGTCTATGTCATTTTTCATAGATCAGCCAATGATGCTCTTAGTCCAGTACTCAACCGGTGTATCCTTTTCTCGGCAGTTCGCTTTCTGTAACACTGAGAGAAGCACTCCTGTCTAAGCATTGTCTTTTTTTTTTCTACTGGACACAATGATCAGAGTGTACTAACAGCCTACAGTAGTAGAAGCAAACTAGCTTTCTGCATCTAAAAAACCAGGTAATGTAAGCAGTGAATCAAGTTTCACAACTATATTAGTTCTTTACATATCAGATATACATGTCGTGATACATATGATTGAAAAAAGGGACATATAAAGTAGAAAACATCACACAGATTTGCATTCCTCTCATATACCTAGTTGCCAACAAATGAAGCAGTAATTTTCATCTGCCAACAAAACAGAATCGAACTGACCCTTCACTAGTGCATAGACAAGTCATATGTATGAGCAAACTTACCACATGCAGTAATCCAATATACGACAATGTAATGTACTAGAACTTATATCAAATTATGCCTAATTTACTAGAATCTAACATACCAGAATGGTGGGTTATTTTACTACAAAGGTATTATAAATTTATGAAAATGGCATAATCAATTTACTATAAAAATGATGACCAATCGACTAGAATTGAATATACCAGAGTTATGAAAATAGTACCTGGAGTAATGTATCATAAGGCATATATGTATTTAGAAAATGATAACAGTTTACCAGATACAAGTCAGCATGTATGGTGATCAGCCATTGGTGCCCACTATATGTGATTTATGGTAATCTTTTTAAAATGTCTAGAATAATTGCCCCCTTATATGTGATATAGGATAATTTCAGATAATTAGCACAATGGCTTCATCAAGTTACCACAATGACACTTTTAATGATAGGGTGCAATTAATTGAATTTTGGTTTGGCACTATTAACTAAATCGATGAAACCATGAACTGAACCTACAGGCTACAGCTACCTAAATCCGGATGATGCAATGGAATAATCACTAGTCAGATATTTGGAATTAAGCTGAAAATTGGTGCAGGATCAATCAAGAAACATAAAATAGAGGAATCAACCTCAGGGTTGATGGCTGGATGCATCTGTGTGCAGCTGCTCACCTCGGGATCTTGTCTCTACTGGAAATTTAGGATCAAAGATACTACGGAACAACTTGGGAAAAAACACATGAAATCCAAAATAATTTTGGTAAATTCATTTTACATTAATAGGATTGCACCCAAAATCGTAGCTCAGACTGTGCAAGGAAAAAAGAGAATCCATGCATGGATTACCAGAATTAGGTATGATTAACATATGAGTTTACTAGAAAAGTGATCTATGTTATGATATCAATAAAAGATCTGGTTTCACTTTCACGTAATTTTAAAAGCATGATTAAACCACTACCAACATGAAACCAGCTAGTACCTGAAATCTGTAGAATCAAATAAGTCAATGCAGCCAGGTGTCAAAATGAAATTCAGATGATATGGCTAGAACAAGAACCAATTCCTTGAGGGTAATCAGAACAACGGAAAAACACTGAACAAACGTATGTACAGTAAAGAGAACAATCTAATTCAATGAATGATGGGATCCAACCTGAATCTGCAGGAAGAAACCTGTAACTGCACAGAGAAATGAGCTGCGCATTCATCAGCTTCTCTTGAGCAATTACGTAAACACAGAAAATGCATCAACACCACCCATAGTTAATCTGCAAAATTTACATACACAACATGCTAGAATTATCGTAAGAGTATTAGAGTAGAAGCCAGTGATGGACGAGCACACAACAGGGCTGCTTGCAGCTTACCGTGCCTGGGCGACGTGCAGCCGCGGTGAGGATGCCTGCGTCCCCGGGTGCGCCGCCGTCCCGCTCGTATGTCTTCCCGTAGCAGTAAGCCAGTAGCCATGCCTGGCAACTCACGCCGTGGAAACTCTTGAGGGCGCTCGCTGCTTGCTGGGAACCAATGCTAGATCTGCACCACCGCTAAGATCTGCATCTCCGGTGCCCACGCCAGGATGCCGAGCTCCATGGAACGATGTGGAAGCGGGAGGCCATAGATTGTAGAAGTCTTGCAACCAATAAACGAGTGGCGGCAGTTCGGACAGATCGCCGCGGACGGGATCGTCTCCAGCGGCGGCGCGCGAAGCAGGCGATGTGGAGGGGGGGCCCTGAGGTCAACGATGAAGCGTGATTTCGGGGCGCCGCACGGCTCGAGCTGGTGGACTCTTGGCGTCGAGACGGTTGGAGCTGAGCCGACCCGCGGCTTGGGAGCGCGAGCTGGCTGTGCGGGAGCGGGACCATCGTCGAGTACTCGGGCGCCGGCGGGCGCAGGTTGGTTCGATCCGGGAGACTCGAGTCCCACGAGGTTCGGCTACAGAATACAAAATAAGAGCATCTCGAAGAGTTTATGTATTATGTTAGTTAAATTTAGAGATTAAAAATAGAAAACTATCTAATTCTTTGATATAATTCAAGAGATTAGCTAAATACGATAGCTACATTCAAAATCAGTTCCACGTCATCCTCTCTCCTATCCTATCCTCTCGTCTCTTATCCTTTCATCCTCTCTCCCTCCTCCCAT
This sequence comes from Panicum virgatum, assembly GCF_016808335.1. NCBI lineage: Eukaryota > Viridiplantae > Streptophyta > Magnoliopsida > Poales > Poaceae > Panicum > Panicum virgatum. The sequence goes on along the minus strand of NC_053152.1, from coordinate 32,035,207 downwards.
TCACGGCGTGCAACGCCGGCGAGCCCGAGCTCAAGGATGGCGCGCCCGAGGCCTTGGACTCCGGCTCACGGCCAGCGCGCACAAGCTGTACGCCGGCGAGCAAAGGAGCTCGCGGCCAGCGAGCAGGGAGGCGCTTGCGGCCGGCGAAGCTCGTGGCAGGCGAGCAGGGAGGCGTAGCGACCAGCGAAGCTCAGAACCGGGAGCAGGGAGGCGCGCGCGGCCGGCGGAGCATGCGGCCAGCGGAGCTCCTGTCCGGGGAGCAGGGAGGCGCGGCGGCCGCCGGAGCTCGCTGCCGGTGAGCAGGGAGGCGCGGCGGCAGCCGGATCGGAGCGGCTGCCACCGGATCGGAGCTCGCGGCCAGCGAAGCTCGAAGGCGCGGCGGCCGGTGGAGCTCGCAGCCCGCGAGCAGGGGAGTGCAGCGGCCGGAGCGCGCGGTCTACAAGCAGGTGGAGCGCGACGGTCAGCGTGCCTGGGAGCGCGGCAGCGGCGGCGCAGTCACCTGCAGGTAGACGGGCGGCGCGGGAGAGGGGGCGGAAGAGGGGGCGGGACCACGCGGGAGGAGGATGGCAAGTGGCGGGGCAAGGCAAAAATGCCTACCAGATTTCCCGGGATGCAGTAGAAGAAAGCGAGTCAACGATTTTAGATGCTCTGTTGGAAACGAGTTTTAGCGCTTTTTTCCCCTTTTTTATCTATCCATGGTGATTTACATAAACGGTTGGAGATGCTCTAACAAAATTATTCTGTGGCTGGCTACAAATAAAAAAAGTATATATATGTATATATATATATATTAAAATAAAAATTGTAGCGAAATTATTTTTTACCTATTACATTTGTATCAGAATACTAATTATTTATCACTGTAGGTACCTCCCAAACATCATGGCCCCATTGTATATTTCACAAATCATAAGACAGCCACCGCTAGAAATATACTTATTAGTACCAGGCAAATGGCAAGATTAGCACCAGTCGGGCTGATCGGTACCGTCTGGCCGGTACTAACTGATGAGGACATCCCTCCCAATGATACACCTATGCATACTACACAGTAAGGACCAATGACAAGAGCTCATGCACGAGAGCTAAATTATCAGGTAAACCCGTTCCTCGCTGTCCATAAATCATCATCCATGAATGGGATACTACAAAATTCTTGTGATGCTTTTCTTATTCTTAGGAACTTAGGACATGAACCAGATTGGAGGGAGAGCAAACACAACAAGAAAGCGAGTGTGGATGATCAGATCGGACCATACCAGTTCGGACCTCCAGGAAGGGGCAACTTCGGAAGGCCATAACTCTTAGCTCCGAATATTGTTTGAAGCCCATGAGTACTTGTTGGAAAGCTCCTGAAGTCTACTTTCAGATGGATCCAACCTCATGACGAAATTCCAAAGGAGTTAAGCAAAATCGCCAAAATGACGTTCAGTCTTCCAGTCTTGGGATGAGGATCTTGTATCTAGTTCAGCCCACTAGGGGCCCATTCTAAGTTAGGGTTTACACCCCCCACGCCTCTTGGCTACTCCCCCACCTATATAAACCACCAGCAGCCACCATTTGAGACTTGGGTTTTGTTTGGTTGTAAGTTTAGCTGCTGCTACTTCCTTGTAAACGTGTGTGTCGATTAGACCACCCGATTTGCTCGATTCAGAACCCCAACTTCGTGTGTATCAGATTTATCCTTTGGTCAAGGTCTGTGTGCTGTTTACTTGTCCACTTGTTCTTGCTTGTTCTTCGATTTGCTTGCAGGTTCAAGGTTGTTCTTGGCACAGCAAGAACAACACAAATTGGAGGCGGTGTAACTGTCGCTAAGGCGCAGCGCAGCCCTTGTGGTGTTGTAGTCGGGCAGCACAACGTCGATCCTCCTCAAATCGAGTTATCCCCCACTCTCATCGAAAGATCGGGAGCAAACCCCAGCAGGTTCCATCATGTGGTAATCAGAGCAAGGTTTTTTTCAGTGAGAGATTCTACCCATCCCTTTACCTACAGTCCAGAAAACTACACAAAAATAGGCTAGATCTGAAAATCCCAACAACAAGTTTGAGCTTTTGCTGTTCTGCTTAGTTCTTTGCTTGTTGAGTTTTCAGTTGCATTGTTTGGGCTAGTTGCTGGTTCTTAGTGGTTCAATCTTTAGAGTTTTGAGTTCTGGTCACGTTTTAGGCACCACGAAATCCACCAAATCTATTCATATTTTCGTTGTCATTTCTTCCACCACGAATCCATCTTCCCAGATCTGAGCACTGGAAGAAAACAGTCCTATATCTTGTGTTACATGTCCGATTCAAATGTTTAAATACAATCTGGAAAGCTTATCTCGTGTTCTTTCCAACGGATCTAAATTTGCTCCCTAACTCCTTCTGAGCGCGTCGTAATAGCACTTGAGATTCACGACCTGCTGTCTGAAAGTTGAGATGTTGGAACTGATTTCAAAGGAGTTGTGGGTAGCAATCCCTTTGTTTGGGTTGTTGGGATTTCAAAAGAGTTTTAGCCCCTGAAAAAGAAAGAGCAAAAAAAAAGAGAAGAGAAGAGAAGAAAAAAGTGAAGGGAATAGAGCTGTTGTTTTCTTGCATTCCTTGTTGTCTTAGTGTGTGACAACATTTGTGTTCAGGTTCACGTCTCTAGCTTGATTTGGCACTAGGACCAGCATAGGACCATCAATGAATGTCTATTCAACTTGCTTTGACTAATGTGGTTCTAGCTGTACCTTGATTTGTTTTGTTTGCAGCCACCTATAGCTCCACAAATTATCTACTACATCACGGGGTTGTGCTTGTGTAACCATTTGTGTTGTTCTTGCTGGCTGCCGACACCTCCTGCCTTGCTTGGTAAGAACATGTAAGAACTTGAATGGACAAGTGTGAGTGAACATATAGTGTGCCACCACCTATATCCTTTAGCTGGTAGGCAACTTCTTGTGACTTTGTTTGCTGCAAGCTAACCATGGCAAGTGCAGGGAGTGATGATGAGGATGGTGGAGGTCTGCTTACACCTCGCACCAAAGGCATCGTACAACATTTTCAAAAGCAAGCGAGGGAGTACACCTTTGGAATTGATAATGATTTGTAGGTGATAAATGAGAAGATTGGGCAAATAGAGGCCACACAGATTTCCAACAACACCAAGCTTGCAGGTTTGGAGACGACAGTTGCTCACGTGGACAAGAGCCTTGCTGCTCTTCTAAGGCGCTTTGATGAGCTCCACGCGAAGATGAATGATCAGTATAGAGGACGTGGCCAAGAGGATGAGGACGGCGCAGAAAATTCAGGTGCTGATTATGCTGCTGACACCAAAGTTGAGGATCGAGGCCAGCGACGTTTACGTCGTAACCGTCAAGGTATGGGTGGACAGCGTCCACATGAGGTACATAACAATGACATTACTTTCAGTAAGATAAAATTTAAGATACCCTCTTTTGATGGTAAATATGATCTGGATGCTTATCTTACTTGGGAGATGGCTGTTGAACAAAAGTTTACTTGTCATGATTTTCCTGAAAATGCATGTGTTAGGGCTGCAACTAGTGAATTCACTGATTTTGCTTCCGTTTAGTGGAGAGAACATGGCAAGAAAAATCCTAATAACATGCCACAAACTTGGGATGCTTTGAAATGGATCATGAGGGCTAGATTTGTTCCATCTTACTATGCACGTGATCTTTTAAACCAGCAGCAGCAGTTAAAACAAGGTACTAAAAGTGTAGAAGAATACTATCAAGAGCTGCAAATGGGCATGCTACGCTGTAATTTAGAAGAGGATGTGGAACCTGCTATGGCTAGATTTTTGGGCGGGTTAAACCGGGAAATTCAGGACATCCTTGCTTATAAAGAGTACACTAACATAACCCGTTTGTTCCATCTTGCTTGCAAAGCTGAAAGGGAAGTGCAGGGACGACATGCAAGTACCAGGACTAACATTTCTGCAGGGAGGAATTTTTCCATGCAGCCCCGCTCAAGCATTCCATCAACTGGATGTGCTGCTGCACCTTATTCATCGTCAGCTCGAACAGCAGCCCCACCTTCTAGCGACAAGCCTCGTGACAACCCTGCAAATTCAGCAGCAAAGACAACACAAAAACCTGCTACAACCACTTCATCGGTGGCATCCACAGGTAGAACAAGAGATGTTCAGTGCCACCGCTGCAAGGGATTTGGACATGTCATGCATGACTGCCCAAGCAAGCGTGTTTTGGTGGTAAAAAATGATGGTGAGTACTCATCTACTAGTGAACTTGATAAAGATATACTTGCATTGCTTGCGGCTGACCATGCAGGATGTGAGGGCTGCTCAGAAGAACATATTAATGCAGCTGAAGCCGACTGCTATGAGAGCCTAATTGTGCAGCGTGTGCTGAGCGCACAAATGGAGAAAGCGGAGCAAAATCAGCGGCACACATTGTTCCAAACAAAGTGTGTCATCAAAGAGCGTTCGTGTCGAGTGATCATCGATGGAGGTAGCTGCAACAACTTGGCCAACAGTGACATGGTGGAGAAGCTTGCGCTTACCACCCAACCACACCCGCATCCATATTGCATTCAATGGCTGAATAACACCGGTAAGGCAAAGGTAACAAAACTTGTGCGAATTAATCTTGCCATCAGATCCTATAAAGATGTTGTTGAATGTGATGTTGGCAAGCATGTAGTATTCTGCTAGGAAGGCCATGGCAATTTGATAAAGATTCTATGCAACATGGTAGATCAAATCAGTATTCCTTCCAATACCATGATAAAAGGATTGTGTTGCATCCAATGTCTCCTGAAGCAATTTTAAAAGATGAACTTACTAGAGCTAGTAAAATGAAGAATCAGGAACAAGCTAAAAGTGAAAATTAGATTGTGGCAAATGAACTTGAGAAGCACAAAAAGAGAAGTGCCAAATCTGTTCATGATAATAGAAATGAGATCAAGCTGAAAGGGCATGTTTCATTGCTACTAAATCTGATTTGGATGAGATTGATGCTACCACTGCTGTTTGCTATGCCTTGATTTGCAAACAAACCTTGTTTTCACTTCAGGATATACCTCTTTCCTTGCCCCCTGTTATCACTAACCTTTTGCAGGAGTATGCGGATGTTTTTCCAAAGGAGGTGCCACCGGGGCTGCCACCAATTCATGGGATTGAGCACCATATTGACCTTATTCCCGGGGCCTCCTTGCCCAATCGTGCACCATACAGGACCAACCCTAAAGAAACTAAAGAAATTCAGCGCCAAGTGCAAGAATTGCTCGACGAAGGTTACGTGCGTGAGTCTCTGAGCCCCTGCGCTGTTCTTGTCCTTTTGGTTCCTAAGAAAGATGGATCTTGGCGCATGTGTGTAGATTGCCGAGCGATTAATAACATAACAATCAGATATCGTCATCCTATCCCTAGGCTAGATGATATGCTTGATGAATTGAGTGGCTCAATTGTGTTCTCGAAAATTGATTTGCGTAGTGGTTACCACCAGATTCGCATGAAGTTAGGAGATGAATGGAAAATAGCGTTTAAAACTAAATTCGGTCTATATGAGTGGGGTAATCATGCCTTTTGGTCTCACTAATGCACCCAGCACTTTCATGAGATTAATGAATGAAGTTTTATGCGCTTTCATTGGCAGATTTGTTGTGGTATATTTTGATGACATTCTGATCTATAGCAAATCACTAGAAGATCATCTTGATCATTTGCGTGCTGTTTTGGATGCTCTCCGTGATGCACGTTTGTTTGGTAACCTTGAGAAGTGCACCTTTTGCACAAATCGAGTCTCTTTTCTTGGCTATGTTGTGACACCGCAGGGAATTCAAGTCGATCAAGCCAAGGTTGAAGCCATTCACAGCTGGCCGGTTCCCACAACGGTCACCCAAGTGCGAAGCTTTCTAGGACTTGCTGGATTTTATCGTCACTTTGTGAAGGACTTTAGCACCATTGCAGCCCCGTTGCATGAACTCACTAAGAAGGGTACAACCTTCACTTGGGCTGCAGCTCAACAGGATGCTTTCAGCATGCTCAAAGATAAGTTAACTCATGCACCCTTGCTCCAACTTCCAGATTTCAATAAAACATTTGAACTTGAATGTGATGCTAGTGGAATTGGGTTGGTTGGCGTGCTGCTGCAAGATGGTAAGCCTGTAGCATATTTCAGTGAGAAATTGAGTGGACCTAGCTTGAACTATTCTACTTACGATAAGGAATTGCTTGCTTTAGTTCGAACTTTGGAAACTTGGCAGCACTATTTGTGGCCCAAAGAGTTTGTTATACATTCTGATCATGAGTCCTTAAAACACATTCGAAGTCAAGCAAAACTGAATCGTAGGCATGCTAAATGGGTTGAATTCATTGAATCTTTCTCTTATGTCATCAAACACAAGAAAGGAAAGGAGAATGTCATTGCTGATGCTTTGTCTAGGCATTACACTATGCTGTCCCAACTTGATTGCAAAATTTTCGGCTTGGAAACGATTAAAGCACAATATGCTCATGATGATGATTTTAAGGATGCGTTGCTGAACTGTAAGGAGGGGAAAACTTGGAACAAATTTGTCCTAACTGATGGTTTTGTTTTTAGAGCTAACAAGTTATGCATTCCAGCTAGCTCCGTGCGTTTGTTATTACTGCAGGAAGCACATGGAGGAGGGCTGATGGGACACTTTGGTGTGAAGAAGACAGAAGACATCTTTGCTGATCATTTCTTTTTGCCCAAGATGCGGAGAGACGTAGAGAGATTTGTTGCTCGCTGCACAACATGCCAAAAAGCTAAGTCACACCTTAATCCTCATGGTTTGTACATGCCTCTACCTGTTCCTAATGCACCATGGGAGGATATTTCAATGGACTTTGTTTTAGGACTGCCTAGAACAAAGAAGGGGAGGGATAGTGTTTTTGTGGTTGTGGATAGATTTTCTAAGATGGCACATTTCATACCATGTCATAAGACTGATGATGCTACTCATGTTGCTGATTTGTTCTTTCGTGAAATTGTTTGTTTGCATGGTGTGCCAAACACAATTGTTTCAGATCGTGATGCAAAATTTCTTAGTCATTTTTGGAGAACTTTGTGGGCTAAATTAGGTACTAAGCTGCTATTTTTAACTACATGTCATCCCCAAACTGATGGACAAACTGAGGTTGTGAATAGAACTTTATCTACCATGCTTAGGGCTATTTTGAAAAAGAACATAAAAATGTGGGAAGAATGTTTGCCTCATGTTGAGTTTGCTTACAACCGTTCACAACATTCTACTACTAAAAAGAGCCCTTTTGAGATTGTTTATGGCTTTGTACCTCGAGCCCCTATTGATTTGCTGCCTCTACCAACTTATGAGAGATTGAATTTTGATGCTAAACAATGTGCTGAGTTGATGTTGAAAATGCATGAGACCACAAAGGAGAACATAGAAACCATGAATGCTAAATATAAACTTGCTGGTAGCAGAGAAAAGAAGGATGTCACTTTTGAACCAGGTGATTTGGTTTGGCTGCACTTGAGAAAGGATCGGTTTCCTGATTTGAGGAAGTCAAAGTTGCTTCTGAGAGCTAATGGCCCTTTTAAAGTTGTAGCTAAGATCAATGATAATGCATACAAACTTGAGTTGCCTGCAGATTTTGGGGTTAGCCCCACATTTAACATTGCAGATTTGAAACCATATTTGGGCGAGGAAGATGAACTTGAGTCGAGGACGACTCAAATGCAAGAAGGGGAGGATGATGAGGACATCACTCCCAACGACACACCTATGCCTACTACGCAGCAAGGACCAATGACAAGAGCTCGTGCACGAGAGCTAAATTATCAGGTAAACTCGTTCCTCGCTGTCCATAAACCATCATCCATGAATGGGATACTACTAAATTCTTGTGATGCTTTTCTTATTCTTAGGAACTTGGGACATGAACCAGATTGGAGGGAGAGCAAACACGACAAGAAAGCGAGTGTGGATGATCAGATCGGACCATACCAGTTCGGACCTCCAGGAAGGGGCAACTTCGGAAGGCCATAACTCTTAGCTCCGAATATTGTTTGAAGCCCATGAGTACTTGTTGGAAAGCTCCTGAAGTCTACTTTCAGATGGATCCAACCTCATGACGAAATTCCAAAGGAGTTAAGCAGAATCACCAAAATGACGTTCAGTCTTCCAGTCTTGGGCTGAGGCCCTTGTATCTAGTTCAGCCCACTAGGGGCCCATTCTAAGTTAGGGTTTACACCCCCCACGCCTCTTGGCTACTCCCCCACCTATATAAACCACCAGTACCATTTGAGACTTGGGTTTTGTTTGGTTGTAAGTTTAGCTGCTGCTACTTCCTTGTAAACGCGTGTGTCGATTAGACCACCCGATTTGCTCGATTCAGAACCCCAACTTCGTGTGTATCAGATTTATCCTTTGGGCAAGGTCTATGTGCTGTTTGCTTGTCCACTTGTTCTTGCTTGTTCTTCGATTTGCTTGCAGGTTCAAGGTTGTTCTTGGCATAGCAAGAACAACACAAATTGGAGGCGGTGTAACTGTCGCTAAGGCGCAGCGCAGCCCTTGTGGTGTTGTAGTCGGGCAGCACAACGTCGATCCTCCTCAAATCGAGTTATCCCCCACTCTCATCGAAAGATCGGGAGCAAACCCCAGCGGGTTCCATCACTAACTAGAGGGCAGTTTAGTACCGATCACCACGACCGGTGCTAAACACGCCACCCAGAAAAAAGAAAAAATATTGCACACCTCTGGAAGGCCCGCACACGCGTATGTTGAACAGAAAAAATATTGCGAATTTTTCACGCATAAATGCACATGCGCGATCATGATGATTCGAACCTATGACCTCTAGTATTGCGCGTAGTTTTCTTAACATCCCACCTATGCATCACATGTGACTAGATGGGAGCTGCATTCCTTTTGAATTAACCCATAGATGACCATTTAGTAATAATGGCCAATACACCAACCGATACTAAATGTCATCATTTAGTACGGTGTGGAGTTACTAACCGGTACTAAATGGCTGCGTCATTTTAGTACCAGGCCATAACACTACCCAGTATTAAATGATAGCATTTAATGCCGGGTGGAGATATGACCCGGTACTAAATGACATCAGGGGCGTCAAATTTAGAACCGGTGCTAAATGCACCCCGAGGCCATTTAGTACCGGTCCTAAATGTGACTGGTACCAACACTTATGGATGAATTACTTGTTTGCTGGTAGTGAGCATGATGAAGAAGTTCTCAAGTCCTTGCATTGTGTGCTTGTTCTATATAAACCTATTGTTATCAAGGCTTCAGTGCTCAAATTTTTGAAATAGATATAATCCCGTTCGTTTGTATGTACCGCCATACAAGTTGTACACTAATGACCAAATGGCACAACGGTAGAAGTCTCGGATTGATAGTTATTAGATTGCATGTTTCTTCTCTTTCAATAATAGGCCGTCTGCTGTTTTGGTAGAGGCTGGAAATTTTTTTAAGCATTATTGTTGTATCACCTCAACATAATGCAACTTGATATTAACAAAATTTCCGTTTTTCAAAAAATTTGTACAATAATTATATTAACTTGCACTCCTAATAAGTAATTATTTTAAATTTCCCTTTATACTCGTGTCTATTGTTTCGTTTCCTCTTACCTCGTGTTTTCATTATTCCTTAGAGTTAGTGCACGCAGTGCAATGGGCTTATGTATTGCTGACGATGCCATGCTATATTGACAAATTCATCCCTTCCACTCACAAAATTCCTCCGATGCAAACCGAGTATAAAGGCAGAGAAAATTCCTTATTTGCCATCAAAATTTAGAGTGCTTCTCTATTTGCCACCTGGAAAGTTTTCTTTCCCTATTTGCCATTGAGCCAAACTTTGTTTCCCTTTTTGCCATTCCAGTCCATCTGTTAGGCTAACGGTGTTAGAGAGCACATGAAAAGACCATTTTACCCTTGGGCTAGGCTCTGTGCCCGCCTCACTGCTGACGGCTGACGCCCGCCGCTCCTACTGCGGGGGCGGGCACATGGCGCCGCTTCGCTACTCCCGCCAGGGGCCGAGCGGTGCTTCGCTGCCCCCGCCAGCGAGCCGCGCCACCATCTCGCTGCTTCCTCCGCCGGCGGCGGGCGTGGCCCCCTCCCTTGCCGGCACGCGGGAGCAGCGGCGCGGCGGAGGCGCGGCGTGTGGGCCTTGAGCTCCGTCGGCCTCGATCCGCACCGTCCTCCTCCTGCCGCCGCCGGCGAGCCACTGCGCCGCCCCTCCCTGCTCCCTCTGCCGACGACGGGCGCAGCCCCCTCCCTCGCTTGCATGCGGGAGTAGCGGCGAGGCGGAGGCGTGGCGCGCGGGCCTCGAGCTCCGTCGGCCTCGATCCGTGCCGCCCTCTTCCTCCCTCCTCCTGCCGCCGCCGGCGAGCCGCCCCGCCGTGCCGCCCCTCCCTACTCTCTCCGCCGGCGGCGGGCGTGGCCCCTCCCTTCTCCCTCCTCCACCGCATCCATCCTCCCCCTCCCTTCCTCTCCGCCCCTAATCCTCATCCGCCACTGGCCCTAGCGCCCTCCCTCCTCCCGGGCCACGCGGGGCGAGGGGAGGCCGGTGAGATCCGCGCGCGGCCTGCTTGAGCTCCGCCGCGGCCGGATTTGGCCGCCGCAGCTACTCGCCGTTCCTTGTTGTGCGTCGTGTCCGTCCTCACCGTGGGTGCCGTCATGCTCGGCCTGCCGCTGCTCTAGGCGGTGGCACAGCGTGGCGGCAGCAGCGGCGGCGGGAGCAGGGAGCGGCGCATGGTGGTTGAGGATGGCGCGCGCGGAGCGGCCGGCACAGGAGGAGCGGCGGGCGTCAGCAGTGAGGCGGGCACAGGGCCTAGCCCAAGGGTAAATTGGTCCTTTCATGTGCTCTCTAACACCGTTAGCCTAACAGATGGACTGGAATGGCAGGAAGGGAAACTAATTTTGGCTCAATGGCAAATAGGGAAAGAAAACTTTCACAATGGCAAATAGAGAAGCACTCTAAATTTTGATGCCAAATAAGGAATTTTCTCATAAAGGCACGAAGGCACAAGAGCTATTATAATAAACTAAAAAATGTTCCATTCAGTCTCACTCTCAGTCATACCAACCATTCAAATCTTGATTGCCATATTTTGGTTGCCATAGTTACTAGATAGCTACTAGAGCTCATGTAATGGACTCTCTTTGTTTGTGATAGGTACATATCTCAGCTAGTTGTACTTCTTCCGAAGGAAGTCATTTTGAGTTTATCTTAAGTCAAATATTTTAAATTTTAACTATAAATTAATTCTTTTGAGTTGAGTTTGAAAATATGAAAGCGATGCATGTAGATTCATCTTGAAATATAATTTTATAAAATATGTATTGACTATATTTCATAGTAAAAAGATAGTGGTCAAAATTATTTTTGGAGGTCAACGTTGTTTTTGGAGATCGTGTAGATGATTTCTTTTACCAACCTGGAGGGAGTACTATAGTTTCCTCAGAAAAATTCCATGATTAGCATGTGACCATCACTTGGCAACTAACATCAACCCCAACCATGCGCGATGTCCTATGCTTTGCGAAGGAAGCCACAAGGATTCGCCCACTGTTGCTGGGAAACATCATCAAGAGAAGCCCAGCATGCTGATTGTCAAAACGGCCCAAGGAGGCCCACCGACTCATGCCATGTCTGATGAGTGACATGAGTATGTCCGTGGAACCAAACAGGCAAGTAAGCACAAAATCCTTAATTACACTGATTGAAGTCGCGCAAGAATCAAATGAAAGGCGCTGATCGCAAAGCCGTAAAACGTAGGGAATTAACCGCACAGATCTCAAAGCAGATGATCCGCTGGCCACTCTTGGCTCCGCATCTGTCACAAAGCTTCCGGGCAAAGTGGCGATCGTACACCACACATGCACATCAACGCCTGCTTTGAGATCTGTGCAGCCTCCTCTCGGTACCCCCAGCAAGTACAACACGCGTGGAGCGCGTTATGCGTATCTACGGCAGCTTCTGCGGCTGCTGCGAGGTGTCGAAGGACCTCCTCCGGACGAGCAGGCAGGTCACCCTCGCCGCCGCCGCCACGGCCGCCGGCGGCTGCTGCGCGCGCATGACCGTGTCGCCGAGCGTGCACAGCACGAAGTCCGGGCGGTGCAGCGAGAGCGGGAGGCGGTCCTCGCCGACGGCGAGCGCGGTGGCGTCCAGGAGCACGTGCCACGCGTTGCGGTGCGCCTCGGAGACCCAGTGCAGCGAGTACCGCGCCGGCTGCTGCTGCTGCTGCCGCGCGCCGCCGCCGCCGCCGGAGGGAGGGGGTGAAGCGGCGGCGGCGGCGGGGGAGACGGCCGGGTAGGCGAAGAGGCCCTTGGGCGCGTGCTTGGACTTGCGCCGGAAGTACTGGCTGAGCTGGGAGCCCTTGATGCGGAGGTCCAGCCACGACTCCGGCGCCGCGATGACCTTGGCCTCCTTGTACGCCGCGAACGCGCGGATGCAGTCGCCGTCCTCCTCCAGGATCGACATGTAGTAGCTGCTCCGGAAGAACGGGTAGCTCTCGCCCACCTGCAACGATTGATTTTTTATAAGAATTAAGTAAATTATTAAAGGACATGATTGGATAATCGGCAACAAGATAGCGAGCGAGCATCCTACCAGCATCATGGCGTCCCTTGGCGTGGGGGCGAAGAGCACGAGGTACTCGTCGTCGGTGAGGCCGCAGTGGCGGAGCACGCGGTTCCTGGCCTGGATCTCCGGGATCGAGATGAAGCTCCCGGGGAACGACGACTTCTTGGTCAGGATGTCCAGCAGCCGCGACGGCTCAAGCCGGACCATGTCCACCATGTCCGGCCTCGCCGCCGCCGACGACGACGGCGACCCCACCGGCGACGACCGCCGCCGCTCGCCGCCGGCCTCCGGCGACGTCGTCCTCGTGCTGCCGCTGTAGTAGGTGGAGTCGAGGTCGTCCTTGTCGCAGCTGGCGTCCTCGATGAGCCCGTGCGAGTACTGCGGGTACATGGCCAGCACGTACTGCTCCACGTACTGGCGCTCGCTGGGCGTGATCGGCCCCGACCACCGCAGGTCCAGCCCGTGCAGCGTCGCGATCGCCTCCGCGATGATGTGCGGCGGGATGAACTCCCGCGGGCACACCTTCTGCGAATTTTTTTTGCCCGGAATTAAGGGACAGTGTTAGTATAATTTCTCTCTGAAACTGATGACCTATCTGACCAAAGATGGAGTTCCAACTAGTTACCTTGACAACCATGCTGCTTGGCCTGCTTGATGTGCTAGGAGGAGGTTTGGGAATTGAGCCGCAAATCCCCTCTTTGAATTCGCCACCAAGTAAGCCCTGAATTATTGGGTACATATAAACGACCAATTATTGTTACTATACTAGCTACAAGGAAAAAAATTATCATAACATAGTTTTTGCACAAACACTAACAAGGATTGTGTAGCTAGCTAGTAACATGCATGCCCATACCTTGTGTTCCATGTGGATGTTGTGCTCCATCTTTCCGCACATTTGAGCGCTTTAATCGCGGGTCTAGAGAGCGGATATGTGTGCCGACGACCTTTGGTAGCGTCTAGAGCGAGAAGTCAAGTCACCACTAGAATTGTGGAACAAGAGGGATGAGACAGTATGAGAGGAAGAAGTTGGAAGGAGCTGAAGTAGTACTGAATGAGCGAGTAGCAAGAATAATGATGCTTGAGGTTTAGCCGTTTAGGGACGGTGTTAGGTGTTGGATCTCTCACTTGGTTGCATCTAAGTTTGGTCCTCAAGGAGCAAGATATAGCTAGGGCGCCACAGCTGTTTAACCATGGTTCTTGTTATACTATACCACCACAGTTGGGCACTGATTGATGAGGCACTAACAAATGATAAAGTCTCTATCAAGGGAGCCTAAACTAATGAAATCTCCAGTTGCTTCTTTGTGCTGTTTAAGTTGTGATGATGTGGGTCCATGGCATCCAGCTACAGGTATATGCCATGTTCCTCTACATTATTGGTGGCTTGGTCTTTCTTATGATAGAAAATTTATTTCAACGCTGTAGAATTGTTGGACTAAGCAACGCTTTTCTATAAAGGAAGAAAGAGGTAAAGCAATTTTGACTAAGTCAGTCGGTCTACTAATCCTTTCTTCAATATTTGTCCTTGGGGGTAACATAGGAGTAACTTACATGCATTTATATATATGGTACCATGTATTGCTGGATTCACACAGTAGGTAGTATTATTATGTTGTCGACAAAAATACAATTCAGGAAAGTATCTTGTGGAATATAATGTTTTCACACTAGCCAGTTAGCTGTGCTGATCCCCATAAATCATGTATCTAGAGTTAGTTTTGGTTGTAGTGGTTTCCTTCACAGTGATAAACCATATCGAAGCAGCAGCGGCTGAGTCAGAAGATATACTTGATTGTTCTTCATCAATTCTGCTGCCGAAGTACAGTGCTGCGGTGAATAAAATGGATTTTTTTTACTTTCTAAAGCCCACTCTAATTGGAAAGACAGAATTATGTGCTCTCTCTCTCTCTCTCTCAATTTTGCTTTGTAACTGCTCAGCTGTTGAAAGATCAATTTTAAAAGCGTAATGATTCAGGCTTTAAAAGTTTTTCGTTAAATTTTATTTCAGTAGTTCATGTCATTATTTCTCTTTGCTAATTTAAAGTTATGAATTCACAGCAGCAATATTCAGTAGTTCATGTCATTATTTCTCTTTGCTAATTTAAAGTTATGAATTCACAGCAGCAATAAGGACAGCGGTTAATTTTCTTAATTGGTTTTAACACCAATAAGTACGTGGATAACCTAGAAGAGTCTGGATAGTGGAGATGTTGAGGAGTAGGTCGATCTAAAGGTTCAAGCAAGACAGGTGATATCTTTAATTAATTTGTCACTCAAAATAATTACAAAATGCTATGGTACGGTCATCTGTATGCTTTGTGCTCAGTTTTTTTTTAAATACGGATATGTGCCCATCCCCGATCGAATTTCACAGCTTTGTATTTAACGCTGTTGTATTGTTGCTGCTAGCTTCTAGTGGGACAAAGAGCTTTCCGGAACACAAAGGCAAGGAATCTACATCACTAATGCTGAAATTTTTAATCAGGATTATTAAAGAGGAATCATTAGGTAATGGTGAAGCGAGCACACAAAAAGTAGCCCTTTGGATGTTAGTGCACTTGGACTAACTTGTGCAATTTAGCGATAACATAGTTAAATCCTTGTACTATATATATTATACGTTTCCTTACTTATGTACCATCCAGTTGCTCTAACAATATAATCCATCTAAATCTAGCTGGCTAAAATTTTCAATTAGAGTATATATTGGTATATATGATTCCTTACGCATTATACCGGCTTCTAGTGATATGTGATGTTACTAGAAAAATCAGAAAGTCGTAAATATTAAAAGGGGCGTCATTTTTACAGTTTTCAGTTTTATAGGAGCATCGGCTTAGGACAGCATATTTTCATACTATATACTTCTTTCTTTTATGTTTACAATACAATCACTTACTATATATATATATATATATATATATATATATATATATATATATATATATATAAACAGGAAGCACGCGGAAGGTAAATATCATTACATTGTTATTATATTGAATAATATAGTGTTGTTTCAAATAGACAAGGAATAATAATATTTACAGAAATTGAACGGTTTCATTTGAAATCCATGCAAAGTTCCTTAGATTTTTTTCCAGTGCATCTTCAGTGCCCTTGAACTGGCCTCACTTGTTATATACTTTTTTATACACGGCTAGACCAAATCAAGTTCTGAAGCATACTGTCATCATCTAGGTGTTTTTCATGTTGACATTTTGACCTCTCTTAGCTTGCTCAGAGAAAGTTTCAATATGTGCATGGGGTTTGATTTTGTTACTTTGGATACAGATCCGGAGACAAGTTTTGGAGTTAGGAAACATAATTCCTCTTGGAAAGAACGATAATATTTTCATTCCACCTGTATGATTAATTCTAATAACTTAATTAAAGGAGATGCACGCAGCTAATTATTGGTCACAAATTTTGTCATCATGAGAACTATTATATAACTTTGGATGGTATGCATGTAGAATGTCAACATATGACTGATTCAAATTCCACATTTTCTCAAGGCAGCTAGTTGTTGTCATAGGATAACGACCAGTTTCTAACACCGCGATGTCACCAAAAAAGTTCATCCTTGTCATTTTGTGCAAAATTCAAACCCCAAGAAGCATAGGATAAATTAAATATACCAGCTGAAGTAGTAGACCACCTAACTTTGTCAAACATTTGTATACCTATATCGAAACCTCTTCATGCCATGTGGTGGCCAAACAAAGTTCCTTCCACAATATATGTGTCGTCCATTGCCGAATGAGCACAATGTGTGCTTCTTGTGCTGTGTACAATTATAGTATTAATCACAAGATGTTGTCCTCAAACTTAAATTCTGATATGTCACATTTGTGCGGGAACTCATAAATGCATAGCTGACTGCCATGCTCCAATTTGATGCATACGTATTCTTATTTATATTACATATATATGTTGCTTGTTTCATGTAAAGAAATATTGAACTTAAGCAATAACTCATTTTGCACAACCAATTCAAATGGAAAGAGTCTCATTTATTTGTTCATGTTTCTTATCTGAAGAAATTTGAATGTATAATAGGTCACTTGTTGATGTAACCCACTAGCTAGAGTGTAAGATGAGGCAATGACGAAGTACACTTTGCTTTGACCGAAACTTTGATGACTAATTGGCCATTTTGTTTTTAAAGTATAAGGGAAACGGAGTTGTTGAAAAGGTGCTTCCTAAAAGTTAGCTTAATTAAGAAAGTGACATGCAATTGACCAAATAAAAAAACAATTGTGGGCAATTATTTGAACTGCATCTCATTTTCTACGGCTACGAATATAAGAAGGTGGGAGGAAATGGGTTTGGATGGGACCTTTAATTTCGTCGTGTTTGGAACGGATGCCCACAGCTGTGCTTCGCACCGAAAGGGAGCGAGAAGCGGCTGCAACCCTGTAGTTCAGATCCTGCGGTTCTACCGAAGCGTGTTTGCTCAACACAGGTTTGATGCCTCAATGCTAGGCGTTTGGCTGGCTTTTCTTGCATTTTTCCGTGAGAACGATGGTGACGCCATCCCAAACAGGCCCTTAGGTTGCATGCTACTCTCACTCGGAGCAAGGGTAATAATTCCATTGAAGACTAGTGGGGGAATTAATTGATCTCCTGCAGCTTGAACTTTTTGGTACAAAAGGAGTTACTATACATGAGAAGTTCATGAAGTCACAACCTGTTTTGAGAGGTTATAATAATCATCAAACAGCTTTCATAATAATGTGTGTGTGGAGTAAGAAAGTATGGAAACAAACATGCATGTAACTGAACAAGTGTGCCCTTTCACTAAATTGAAGTACTTGAACTCCAATAATATTAAAAAGGTTTAACGACGCAATGGCAACACAAAATACAGCCACTGTAAACTGACCAAAGAACTCAACAACATGCTATTATGCGCCTTATTACACACTTCCTTCCTATAACAAACAAATTTGACCAAAGCACCATACATTGGCTGGTATGGTTAACTGCCCGTCACTAATTTAGTTGTGCAATAGCTGGTCGGTAATGGTGTCCTTAGCTTAATATTGTAACACTCCATGGATGCAACGCAGGACGCAGCTGGAGCCATCGCCATCGTAGCTGATGCGTATTCCAAATAAGTCGACGTCAACCTGAGCTTCGCCGAAGCCTCCTCCGCCTGGCGATCAATTCCAGGGCAAATAAACTAGCAATAGCTAATTAGTTTATAGTTATTTGTATTTTGCTGTCAAAGATTTTGTTTCAAATTCGCATGCAGACATACCGGGGTCACTTTCGTTCATATGGCTTTTAAAATTTAATTATCTCATCTCAAACTTTGGTGACCAAATTAAATGTTTAAGTCCATTTGCATCCGATATGGAGATCCATTCTATTTGTCACCTTGCCCAATTGATCCCCTCATGGCATTTAGGATGAGCCAGTTGGGGTTCTGCATATGTTATTCATATCTTAACATATGGTGTCTATTTATTTGTCTTCATAATTAGATGATCTATTTCAGTGTATACTGGAGCCCGAGGCACTGTAAGTGGAATGTGTAAGCAAAGGGAATATCTCAGGCAGCACCGTCGCCTGAGATTTTGTTGAGGGAACAAAGTCTGAAATATTGTAATAATTCTCTCTGGTTAGTTTTATCCAAAATTATCGGTGTCCTGACCCGGCGGTCCGGCACCAACTAGTAATGATGCTGCGTGATCCCTCACCTGGATGGTTGATGCAAGAGGCAACACAGAAATGCACGATTTTACACTGGTTCCGGCCGCAGGGCCGTACGTCCAGCAAAGCTTGTGCGAGTGCACTGTACTATCTTGCACCGGGGGTGCCTGTAGTAGGGGGTATAAGCAAGACGAGAGAGGGAGGAAAGCTCCCAAGTCTCTGCTAGTTGATTGAGGCGAGTGCCTGTAACACCCTAATTTAAATTTCAATATTTAATAATAAATTTAATTAGCTTTATTTAATTTTCTAAAGTTTTATATGCTTAGCCTTGCATTTAATTTAATTTTCTTTCACAAGTAATTAAAATTTATTTTAAGTTCAGCATGTTTGTGCATTCATGCTGGTGCATAAGTTTGTTTTTGGTTGAGTGCCTAAGGTTTGAATTCAAATTTGATTTGAATTCAAATTAGTTTGAGTGGAGTTTGAAAAAGAAAAGAGGAGAAAGAAAAAGAGGAAGGAAACCAAGCCCAGGAACCGGAAAACAACCCAAATCCAGTTCGGCCCAGAAACCTCCACCGCGGCCGTTCTTCCTTTTTCCTTCGCGGGCCAACTCCTTTACACTCCGGCCCAGCCCGCAGAAACCAGCGACCCCTCTCCCGCGCCAGCAACCCAGCCCGGTCCGCTCTCTCCCTTCCCTGATCGGCCCGACCCGCCCCCTCCTTCCCTCAAGCCCGTGGCCTCCCACTCCCTTCGGCCCAAACCCCACACCCCGGCCCGCGTTGCACTGGCCCAGCGTGCCGCTCTCCGCGGCCCAGCGCGGCCCAGGTCGCCCCTCACCCCGCCTCCTCAGGCCAGCAACCAGCGCCGCTCGGCCCAGTTCCGTACGGCCGCTCGCACATCGCCCGCCCCGACCCACCGGCCCAACCTACCAGCTACCCCGCCTCACCGCTCAGCCACGTCACGCGCGCTCCCCGGCTCTGACATGCCGGGCCCGCCCGTCAGCTCCTCTGTCTTCCTCGCGCAATGTCCGCCCGTGATCCTCGCCGGGATTCCGCCGCGTCTGACCCGAGCAAGCACGCCCAAAATCCCCGGCACCCTCCTTTTAATGCCCCGCGCCCCCTCTGCCCCAACCTTCCACCACAACCGCCAACCCCAACCCTAGCGCCTCCGCCCTTGCCTCACCAGAGCTTGGCTCTGCATTGCCGTGGTTCTGCAGCTCCGCCGCGCCCCCGCCACCGAGAGCCGCCGCAGGAGCTCCGCCTTGGGGCCAGGATCGACACCGGCCACCTTCTCAACCCTCTGCTCTGCGACCCGCACGGGAATTCTACCCGGACCCGCCGTAGCAGGTAAGCCGATCCCCTAGCAATTGCTCGCCGCCGGTGGTCTTCAGGCCTCCCTGACCCCCATTGTAGCACATCCACGAGTCGACCCATGGGGTCCAGAAGCCCGGAGACGCCCTCCTTCGACCCCGTCCCCGAGCTCCGCACCACCCTCGCCGCTGGACATCGCCGTCGCGCCCTCTGCAAGGCAGCACTACTTGATTCGAGCCTCAGTGAGCACCAGCACGATCCCCTCTACGTTTTGCACTAGTTATCGTGGCACGTAGACCAACCCAGAGGCCGGAACACTGCTCGCCGGTGCTCCGCCGCCGCACGCGCTGCAGCTCCGCCGTGGCGAGCTCACTGCAGCGCAGCTCAACCCCACGCAGGCCTTGTTTAGGCTTGCGTTGGACCTGCGCATGCTCACGGACCCCTTTGCACTCGGATCCAAGCCCCAGCATAGTGTGAACGCACTCACGCCGGCGAGCTCCACCGCGCAGGTCCGCCCCCGCCGTTGCGCACGCCGCCCTGAGCCCTGCAGAGCCCCACTAAGGCCTTAGGTGGATCACGCGTGCTGCTCTGATCACCCCTGACCCGAGCACGGGTCGAATTGACCCCCGGATGGCCGATTTCGATCAACTCCGGCGATCTCCCGCTGTAGCGAAAATGGCCTCTCATGCCATATTTCAATATAATGTTTTGGTGATTGATATAGACAACACAACACTTGGACTAATATGATTGTTAAGATGACCATTCTCAGGCTTTTAGGTTCAAGTGATGACAAAGAGAAGATAGGCATAGACTAGGCCCGAAGGGCCGCACCTACGGTGGTTCCGCTTCGGTCCACAGGACAAGAATTGAAGAGACCGTGAAGAAAACCAAGTCAAGGAAATCAAGACAGAGATACTTTAGTATCACCGGTTGAACCGACGCTGAGAAAATCACATACGTCGGTGCATTGACTTGGAGCACACCAGGAATTTTGGTTTCACCGGTTGAACCGACGTTAGGGAAGTTGAATACGTCGGTGCAATGGACCCAGAAGCTGAGGCAAGGTCTATACACCGGATGAACCGACGATTGGGTCTTGGTGAACGTCGGCGCAGTTGTCCAGAGAGTTGGTTTTTCAGAGTTCACAGGACAACTACACTCACCGGTTAAATCGACGCAACATCGGTTGATTGCCCGTACACGTAACGGCTAGTTGTTGAGGCGGACAGTTTAGTATCACCGGTTGAACCAACGATGGCTATTGGAGGTGCGTCGGATTAACCGGCGTTAAGTATTTTTCTGGCAGCTTTTCTCCAACGGCTATATTTGCTTGTGCTGCCTATATATACCCCTAAGGCCGGGTCATTTGAAGTGGTTGGAGACTCTGGAAGTTCTATTGAAGATCAACATCAACTCCATCCACCATATTGAGCTTAGTGCCACATTCAAGCTTAGAATAGCTTAGTGCAAGTGTGAGCTTGAAAAGCTTAGTGCTTGGGAGGACTTGATCTTGCGAGATCAACCTTGAGCAAAGTCTTGCTGCGGCAAGCAATTCTTGTATTCGTTGTGTGACCCTCCGACTTGGTGTGGAGCGGCAACGACACTTTGTGCGGGGAAGGAGACCCCTCTTGGTGAGAAGCTCCGATAGTGAAGACGGTGCCGTTGTTGATGCTTCGAGAGAGACAGTGGCGGTGGCCTTGTCTTGGTGACTTGGGGTCACTTAGCCTTTGCTTGCCGGGAGCCTTGGTGGTGAACGCAAGACGGTGATCAAGCGAAGAGACTCGGCATCACACTTGTTCGTGTTGGACAAGTGGCCGTGGACGTAGGGAGGGACTTGGTGTCCTAACCGAACCACGTTAAATCGTGTGTCTTGGTGTCTTCACGGGAGTTTGCATATTCTCTCCCTTACCTCTTTACTTACCGTATTACATTTCCGCATTTACTCTATCTTGCGTGCCTTAACTTTCCTAGTTAGTTTGATTAGGATTGGCTATAGGTTGCAAGTCTTTTAGGGGTAAGTAGAGAATAGCATAGATAAACCTTAGTCATAACTAGCATGTGTAGGACGTGTTAGGTTTATCTCATGCAAATAGATTGAGCCCTAGGATAGAAAGCGATTAGCGACCCTATTCACCCCCTCCCCCTCTAGGGTCGGACACCCCGGTGATCCTTACACCCGCCGCGGAAACACATCGCCGGCAACCTCCGCGTTTAACCCTAGCCGTCCGATCCGGAATCAACGCCCTAGATTAGATCAAATCCAGATCGGGTCCGGATCGTCAGATCCAGATCCGACGGCCGAGATCCATAGATACCGGTTCGCCCGGGAACTTTTGTTAAAGAGTCCCTGGGTTTTCCTGGAATTAATCCGCAGTCCACGCTAGTTCAAAAGTAATTGTAGATCGGCCCTGTTTTTAACATTTTAGACCCTGAGCTTCCTAGAAATAGAACCCGCAGTCCTGTCCGGCTGTTTTCACGTGTTAACCCCTGAATCTATAGGTTAATTATGTTTAGATCCGTGGTTTCTTGTCCGGACCCCCTGTTCTTTCAAATCTTTTGCAGTTTAGCCCCTAGATCTTGTTTTAAGCCTAGTTTTCGCGTTGTAGCTCCGTTTTAAGTGTTCTTTATGTCCACGCGATCGTTGTAACGTGTAAAATAGTTCTAGCTTAGTTTTGTTTGGTGTGTTTATGTATTGTTATACTGTTTCTTAGTGTTTGCTCTTGTTTGCATGTATGTGTATGTGCTGGACTTGTTTTGGCATTGCGATCGTGAGTAGACGTTGATCCTTCGGAGGAGTACCAGTACCCGGAGCAGCCACCGTCTTCACAGCAGTTTGAGCAGCAGGAGAACTTTGAGGAAGGCAAGTATAACATGAACACCACCTATCACTTTTAAATACAATTTCATACTGCATTTTAATATTGTATGCCTATAAGGACTTTCTTAGCCACTTGGGTTGCATTTTGGTAGTTGTGCTAGGTGCCGCGCTATAACACACTTGGTCATTTTTAATTAATTTGATTAATGGTATATGCAACTTAATTCTGAGAGTGGCCCTCTGTGTTCTGTGCTTGACTGGCTCACGTCTCGTTAAAATTGTTTTTTTTTCTAGAAACATGGTTTAGGGGGCCAGCACGGTGCTTAGTGCTGGGTTGGCCACTCTCCCTAAGGACCGGTTCATAGAGTGACAACCTGGGACAACAGCGCTACCACAGGACTGGAACGGGACAGTTTTGGCTTACTAATTAGGTCATTTTGGTTCGGGAGTAACTTACCGACGGGGCAAGAGGGGGGTGAGCTTCAATGGTCTCTGCGCTGCGAGGCTTGGTCTGTGTTATCTTGTACCCTCTCGAGGTGGGCCCCATTGTTGTGGAGCCTGAATCCTTAGCGGTTACACCTTACCAACGTGGTCCTTTGTAACGGCCTCGTAGTGTGTTTGCTAGTCATCTCACCTACGGAAGTGTGATGAACAACTAGCGTAGCTCACGACTTGTGGGTAAAGATGTGCAACCTCTGTAGAGTGTAAAACTGGTATACTAGCCGTGCTCACGGTTATGAGCGGCCCAGATCCTCCTTTTGATTAGTGGGGTTATCTCCTTTTGATTAAGGGGGTTCCCCGGGTGGTTTGGTTTGGTATGGTTCTCAGTAGTATCATAATTAATTCTGATTAATTACTATGTAACTGGGGTATGGTAACTCATCAACTTGTAGTAAATAGCTTTAATAAAATTTTGCCAAGATTAAAAGCTACTGCAGTTATGTCAGCCAACCATAGAGCCTCATAATTTGTGTTATACTTGTTGAGTACTAGTTGTGTACTCACTCTTGCCTACTCTACTCTTTTCCTCTTGTTCTCTTTGGGGATACCCTACTGCTGCTCAGTTCCCGGCGATGCGGAGGAGTTCACCCGGAGCTACCAGGAGTACGAGGACTTCTAGGCGTTCGTCTCCCAGTCGACATCCCTGTGGCGCCCAGCTTCAGAGAGAGATTTGTACTTGTTCTACGCTTCTGCATATTTATATCAGACATTTTGTCATTAATGGAATAAATAACATTCGTACTCACTTTATTATATTTTTTACGTGATATGTGCTGTGATATACTGTTCATTCTGTTGTATATACGTGTGACTTGATCCTGGCACGTATATGATTGCTCGGTTTATGTCCTTTTGTAAACCGGGTGTTACAAAGTGGTATCAGAGCTATATCGACTGTAGGACGAAAGCCTAGATAGAACTGGTCGAGTTTTGGCTCTTCTTCTCTCTAGCCTTGTTTGCTGAAATTATTTTGCTATTATATTCCTTGAATTCTAAACTTTCTTACTCGTCTTCCTTTGATTTTTCTCTATAGAATTAGTTTCCGTAGCTTGAGCTCCTCCGTCTTCCTCGCGCAACGTCCGCCCGTGATCCTCGCCGGGATTGCGCCGCGTCTGACTTGGGCACGCACGCCCAAAATCCCCGGCACCCTCCTTTTAATGCCCCGCGCCCCCTCTGCCCCTACCCTCCGCCAAACCTTCCACCACAGCCGCCAACCCCAACCCTAGCGCCTCCGCCCTTGCCTCACCAGAGCTTGGCTCTGGGCTGCCGTGGATCCGCAGCTCCGCCGCGCCCCCGCCACCGAGAGCCACCGCAAGAGCTCCGCCTTGGGGCCAGGATCAACACCGGCCACCTTCTCAACCCTCTGCTCCGCGCCCCACATGGGAATTCTACCCGGACCCGCCGCAGCAGGTAAACCGATCCCCGAGCAATTGCTCGCCGCCGGTGGTCTTCAGGCCTCCCTGACCCCCATTGTACCATCGCAGCACATCCATGAGTCGAGCCGTGGGGTCCAGAAGCCCGGAGACGCCCTCCTTCGACCCCGTCCCCGAGCTCCGCACCACCCTCGCCGCCGGACATCGCTGTCGCGCCCTCTGCAAGGCAGCACTGCTCGATTCAAGCCTCAGTGAGGACCAGCACGATCCCCTCTACATTTTGCACTAGTTATCGTGGCACGAAGACCAACCCAGCGTACCCCCTTACAGGAATCTGGTCCCGAGATTCTGGGCTGGCTAGCAAACAGAAATAAGGATGGGATTAAGCTCTACGCACACCTGGTATCACCGGCTGCTGATCCCGATCATTCTGGGCACCCTGCTTGGAGCAGTTCCCGGAAATAAGGTGGGTCTCGTCACCACTGGTACGTGCGGAACTGGTGATAGGTCCTTGATCCTGAGCCTTCATGGTTTGTCTAGTGCACACCCTTTGGCATTGTTGAACTTGGTTGCACCCTCCCGTTTTGGATGAGACTGAGCTAGGCACTGGTGCTACCGGTGACAGGCACTTCTGTGGACAACTTTTGGCATAATGACCTTTTTGCCCGCATTGGTAGCACATGCGGTGGTGGTGAATGGCGCTACTTGGTTGACCTCCCTGTGAACTTAACATCACATCTTGCATTATTTCTGTTGCTTGCTTTTTGGACTCCTTGCGACAGCGTGGCTGAATCACCTTCATAGTGATAGTCAACCCATCAACTAATCATAGAGGGCTTGGTTTTTGACCTGTGTATCTCTAGAGCACTCAGGATCCTTTCTCTTCTGGATGGTCTGTAGCTCATCGACCGATGGAAAGTCAAGGAAAAGGGAATCCTCTGCTAGCTGCTCTTGATGAGACATCTTTCTCTTTGTACTGGAGAACAACCTCTGGTTCCTCCTAGTTGTGGCTTCATCTTCAGTCGCACGAACTTGACGACAAGGAACACCATAGAATTGGCAACACGGGCAAGCTTTCTCACCATTCTTCTGGTGGTATGTTGTTTACGAAGACTGATCTTGTACCGTTATCAGCTGCTCCACGAAAACTGTTGCATGAACACCATCACCCATTGCACTGTCTCCAAGTCCTTTTTGTTCTGCCGACATCTGAGCTGGGGTAAAGAGGAAACATAGATTGGTAAGGTCAAGGAAGAGAGAAAAACCCCACTATTTAAGGTTCTATCTTATTTATACAATAATGCCCAGGCATCACTGCTACTAACTCCAGATAGGTGTTACATAAATCCGAAAAAAGGGAACTATAGCATAACTCTTCTGCCCCGTCTGAGAGATTCTCAAATTCTCCTGTACTATCTGTAGGCCGGGGTGTCACAGTGCCAATATCAGGAGAGTCAGCGAGTGAAGCTGGAGGAGTTGGTCGTATGCGTAAGCAAGCGAGAGGAGACGAGGTGAAGAAGATAGAGCTCACCTCCCCTTTTATAGACACAAGGAGGGCGGGGTACATTTACGGGAGGGGGAAGAAGTCGTCGTCTTCTCCCCGAACTGGGGGCGCACAGTGGATTCCTACTGTAGAAAGTACACTGTGGGGCACTGGAGAGTAAGGCGCGGGGCATGCAGTTGTCCTGAGCGTCGTCCTTGGCTTGCGGAGATCGTGCCGGCGTCCTTGTGGTTCCTGCAGGTGTCGTTGTGTCTCCTGTAGAGGGTACCGTCTTCTATGCCTGACGTGGCGGTGTTTCAAGGGTTCTGCAGGCGGGGGTCTTGATCTGGTCAAGGCTCGAACCGCGTTCGAGGGTCGTGCCCATGCTGATCGAGGGTTCTGCGGTGGGGAAAGTACGAGGGAAGTACGAGGAGTTGGCAGCACAGTGGAAGGAGCAGTGCCGGGCATGTCCGCACAGTGCGTCGCAGGTTCCCACAGTGTTGCTGCAGCTCCAGGGATGGTGGAGCAGTGACCGGAGTTGGCGGACGGGACTCCGGGCACTGTGGCTGTGCGGAGTGGCGGCCTGACACCGTCTGACCCGGGTGCTGCGGTGGAGTTGTTGGCATTTAATGCCTCCGTACGGCGAGCGGGTGAGCAGATGGATCGTTTGTTCCTTCTGTCGAGGGGTGGCCTCGGAGTTGATCTGCTTTCCCGAGGGTAGGCTCGCTACCCTCGAGCGAGGCGGAGATGCGGGGTGCGGTTGAGGGTCTCGGCGGGGAGGCCAAGAGCGAGGCGGAGATTGTTCCGCGGGTTCGAGGGAGGCTCGGATGGGCCATACTATGGAGATAGGCTGCGAATCGGGCCTCTTTGAGTCCTTTTCTTTCCTTAAGATCGGAGGGAGACTGTAGGCCTTCGTAGGCCTGATTGCCTGATACATGTTTTGCATTTTGAATGTGATTTAGTCCCCTGATTAAGGTGCCCCTAATCATGGTACCCGACAGTAGCCCCGAGCCTTTGTTGGGATGAGCTTCAGCCCTGCAGATGCTTGATCCCTCGAGGGCGTGACTCGGGCGGTCACCGTGGGGGTTTAGCTTTCCCCGCGGAGGTGCATCGGGGCGCCTGCGGGTGTTGCTAGAGGAGATTAGTTCCAAATCGGAGTTTGCTGATGGAGGAACGGCGGCGGAGCCACTCCGAGTTGTCTATGCAGATCATAGTCGCCTCAAGCACCATGGCGTTGCCACTGGGGGCATCGCCGCCATGCTGATGGGAGAGTTCGAGCTGGTCTGCGAAGGACTTCGATCCTCGAATGTGTGAAGTTTCCTCTGTGGGGGCGCGTCAGCGCACCAGCTGGTGTAGCCCCCGAGGCCTTGGAGGAGTGCTTGCACTCGTCCAAGGGCTATAAACATCGTCCTGCATGGTTGATTGATTGGGGTGACCGCCCAGCTTCCTTTTCAGCCGGCCTCGTCATTCCTTTTAGCCAGCCTCAGCGTTTTCGTACTGGCGCGGCGGCCAGCAACTTAGTTGATCAGTCCGGCAGGCGCATGTAAGCACGGGAGGTTTGTTAGACACGTGGGATTTCACAATCGACGGTAGCCGATTCATTCGAGGGCGCGGCCTGAGCCGCGGTGTGCAAGGAGCCCCCCGAGCCCCGGCCTGCATGAAGGCATTCAGGGGACCCTTGACTTTTCGTTACAACCCTCGTCGCACTTCCGCAGGGAGGAGGGGTGAAGCGTGCCATGCTACCTATGCCCGGGCCGCGAGCCATGGTTGCTTCTGTGAGCTGTTATCGGGTAGTTCAAGTGGACGTCCGTGCCCCATTCGATAAGGGTCGGCTTGTGGTCCGTGGACACATCACATAAAGCACTCACAAAGATTCGCTAGGTGGGGTCCGGACCCGTTCGATAGAGTCCCAGGGCTCGATGCTCTCCCTCGAGGGGATCCCCCTACTAGGCACCCTCGACTGGCCTTGAACACTGTGTGGGATGTCTCGAACTCTGTGTTTGAGGGTAGCCCGCGCGGCTCATCCATGCAGTCCCTGGCTCTGGCGATCTGGGGCGCCTGTCGAACTCTCGACAGGCCAGACTTTGAACCCCTGATCAATAGGCCTCGGAATAAAGTTCCTTCCACGGTAAGGGACCCACGGAGGGAATATTCCGTCATGGTTCGCCAAGCGGCGCGGAGTCGCGGGTCGTGCACGGGTCTCCCGCCGGTCGCGGGGGACGTGGCCCAGTGAGGTGGTACGGCGCGGGCGCGCCTTTTCAGGCGGTCGTCTCGGGGAGGTGGAGAGGCGTGGGCGGCGGCTGGCGGATGGGACGGCGCTACAGTTCCGCCGCCCATGTTGGTTACCGCGCCATGATTATTGTTGTGCGCGTGCGTGGAGGTCTCCGCAGGCATGGGGCCCGGCTATCGATGGCAGCAAAATCTACCGCATTTAATGCGGTAGATTCGGGGCCGCGGCGGCGAATCCGCCCTGTGTAGTGAATAAAAGTGAGAGAGAGAGAGAGGGGGGGATCCATTCGGCTCACCTGGCTATTTGCTTTCGCCTCCCCTGCATCCGGAGCCCAGAGCCGAGAAGCGAGAGGAGGAAGAAGAGAGGAGCGAGCACACCTTAGCCTACGTTCGAGCATGCTCCCCGTGTTCCCCGCCGGCCGAAGAGATGGCGCAGTACGAGGAGCCGCTGCCATGGGGGATGTCCGCCGCCACCGATGCGGTCTTGAAGGGGCTGGTCGACGCCGGGCTCCTGCCACCGAACACCGATCCGTTGCGGCCGCTGTGGATCGCCCCGCTGGCACATGAGAGGGATCCAAAGCCCCTGAGTGGCTACGTTGTGAGCCTCGTGCGGCTCCACGAGCAGGGGTTCCGCGTCCCCGCCGGCAGGTTCATGTGGGCCCTCTGCGACTACTACAAAGTGGAGCTGCACAACTTCGCCCCCAACGCCATCACGCAGGCGGCAGTCTTCGTCGCCCTCTGCAAGGACTTCTTGGGGATAGAGGCGCATTGGGACCTGTGGGTCCATCTGTTCCGTGGCGAGCTCTACGCCGACACCATCCAGGGCCATTCGAGGAGATACGCTCGCGCCGGTGGCCTTATGCTCCATGTGCATGGGCAGAAGGCGCATTAGTACATCCCCTGCAAGATGACCATGAACAATGTCGGGTGGACTCGAGGGTAGTTCTATTTGCGCAACGACGACAATCGGCTCCCGGCGTTCACCGACAAGGTGCTCCGGGAGAAGCCGGACTCGTGGGGTTGGGGGGTGGTCCACGAGCGCCAAGGCAAGCTTAAGATTTTCATCAATGCACTGCAGCATTTGGTGAAAAAGGAGCTGACAGCGGCCGCCGTCATTGCGAATTTCCATCGGCAGAAGGTGATCCCTCTCATGGAGAGGAAGTTGCCGATCTTCGAGCTTACCCCAGTGGCCGCGGCCGAGGGCTCGAGGATGTCGAGCGAGCTGCTCTCTCGTGACACCGCTGCCCAGAGGGCGAGGAGCGCGGTGGCACGCTTCCCCTCCAACCTCGAGGATCTCTGCAAGATCAAGATGCACCCCGAGAAGGGGTACACCAGTCTGGTGAGTCTGGGTTTTCAGTTGTTGTCAATTTCGTGCTGTTTCCTCCACTACTTCCAGCTCCTAATTTGGTAGCGCTTGTAGGGGCTAAGCCGCAAAGGCTATGTCTCGAAACCCTCGCTTCCTGAGGTTCGCAAAGCAAACCGCCTGCACGCAGAGGCGGCGAAGAAGAGGAAGGACAAGGCAAAGGAGACCGCCGCCAGGAAGAGAGGGAGGAAGGAGGAGCACGGAAGGGTGTGCAAAAAAGCACGGAACGAGGGGATCCCACCACCGCTCACGCCCGAGTCCACTGAGGAGGAAGACTCCTCGACCGGCGAGGTGGATTTCTCGTAGTCTGATGACTTCAAGGCGGTGACGGGCGCGAGTCCCCCGCCGGTCCTTCGGGGGGCCGGCGTCGAGGCATCGACGATGACGCTGGGCGAGGCGAGGCTCGCGCCAAGAACACTCACGGTAGCGCCTACAGCGAGGGCGGAATGGAGGTCACCCACACCGGCGGCGGGACAGAGGCCACCCGTGCCGGCAGCGGGCAGGGGGTCGCCCGCGCCAGCGACGGCGGCGGGAAGGCGGGCGTCTGCATCCGCGACATCGGCGGGCGGCAGGACGTCCGCGGCGAGTATGGAGACACTGGGGCAGACAGCCCCGAGGGTTCAGGCCGACCTGGGAGCAACGCCCCCAGGCCAGTCGTTAGGAGGCGACAACGTGCCGTGGGCCCGGACGAGCGGCACGGGCAAGTGCAACCTGAGCTCCCTATCGGAGTAAGAGATCTCGATTTCATTTTTTTTTGCATCTGTTTATTCGATTCCCCGGTCTTTGCCGATCGGCAACTGTTTATCCAGCCGCAGGGCCACTACCAAGGCGCCGGTCCGCCTCGCGCCGACCAAGGCCATTAAGATTGGGGCACGTGCGACGCCGCATTCGGTGCCACATCCCCCGATTAGAGGGTCCCAGACGCTCAAGGCGGCCGCCGCGGAGCTCCGGGAGGCGATGGCTCGGGGGGCCCAGTCGGCCCAGCAGACCTGAGCACAAGAGGGTGGAAACGACACCGGCCGGAGTGGCGTGGTCGTGGCCGCTCGGGCCGACGCCGAGGAGGAGACCGGCCGGGGCGACGCGGAGGACGCCGCCCGGCCGGACGTCGAAGTCGAGGCCGGTCGAGGCGACGCGGATAACGCCGCCCGGCCAGATGCCAGAGACGCGGCCGGCCAAGGCGGAGCGGGTAGCGCCGCCCAGCCGGTCGCGGGAGGTGGAGGAGCTGGTGGGATGCGCAGGAGTGCCCTGCTAGCCGAGAAGAGGGAGAGACCCCCGCCCCCGAGCCCCCGAGTGAAGCTGGAGGAGTTGGTCGTATGCGTAAGCAAGCGAGAGGAGACGAGATGAAGAAGATAGAGCCCGCCTCCCCTTTTATAGACACAAGGAGGGGCGGGGTACATGTACGGGAGGGGGAAGAAGTCGTCATCTTCTCCCCGAACCGGAGGCGCACAGTGGATTCCTGCTGTAGAAAGAACACTATGGGGCACTGGAGAGTAAGGCGTCGGGCGTGCGGTTGTCCTGAGCGTCATCCTTGGCTTGCGGAGATCGCGTCGGCGTCCTTATGGTTCCTTCAGGCGTCGTTGTGTCTCTTTTAGAGGGTACCGTCCTCTATGCCTAACGTGGCGGCGTTTCGAGGGTTCTGCAGGCGAGGGTCTTGATCTGGTCAAGGCTCGAACCGCGTTCGAGGGTCGTGCCCATGCTGATCGAGGGTTCCGCGGTGGGGAAAGTACGAGGGAAGTACGAGGAGTTGGCAGCACAGTGGAAGGAGCAGTGCCAGGCATGTCCGCACAGTGCGTCGTAGGTTCCCACAGTGTTGCTGCAGCTCCGGGGATGGTGGAGCAGTGATCAGACTTGGTGGACGGGACTCCGAGCACTGTGGCTGTGCGGAGTGGTGGCCTGACGCCGTCTTAACCGGGTGCTGCGGTGGAGTTGTTGGCATTTAATGCCTCTATACAGCGGGCGGGTGAGCAGATGGATCGTTTGTTCCTTCCGTCGAGGGGTGGCCTCGAGCGAGACGGAGTTGATCCGCTTTCCCGAGGGTAGGCTCGCTACCCTCGAGCGAGGCGGAGATGCGGGGTGCGTTCGAGGGTCTCGGCGGGGAGGCCTCGAGCAAGGCGGAGATTGCTCCGCGGGTTCGAGGGAGGCTTGGATGGGCCGTACTGTGGAGATAGGCTGCGAATCGGGTCTCTTTGAGTCCTTTCTTTTCCTTAAGATCGGAGAGAGACTGTAGGCCTTCGTAGGCCTGATTGCCTGATACGTGTTTTGTGTTTTGAAGGTGATTTAGTCCCCTAATTAGGGTGCCCCTAATCATGATACCCGACAAAAATCTTCTATTACTTTTACTACTAACCTCAGCATCTTTTGATTACCCAAAGTTTTCAAGGAACGAGACATCCAATGTTAGTTGAGTTGATTGAGAAAACTACTTGATAGCTAGTTATTATTAGGGTTTTTTTGATTGGTGCCATTACAATTTCTGGAGTTCGGATATATGCCATTACAATTCACCTATTCCGAACGATGACATTACAATTCGTTTGAACCCTCAAACATGCCATTTTCTACGTCTTCGACGACCTTGGGCCCACAAGCAGACGTCCGTATTATCGTATAGACCAAAATTCCCTTGTTGTAATCCTCTCTCTCCACTCACTGACATCGGGACCCCACATGTCATCCCCTTCACCCCTCCATTCTTCTCCTTCCTCTGCTCTTCTTCATCCCCACGCCGGCGCCTGCACCTGCCTCATGGGGCGGCGAGCCCGCGCCCTCAACCTCCCCAACACCGGTGAGTCCTCCCTCCGGGTGCCTGCTCCCTCCTCCACGAGCGCCTCCCCGCCGGCGCCGCCCTCCTCTGCTCGCCCGCCGGACTCGCCCTCCTTGAAACGAACATGGCACCATTTATGCCATTTCGAGTGATTTTGGTGATCAAATGACAACACAACACTTGGACTAATATGATTGTTAAGATGTTCATTCTCAGGCTTTTAGGTTCAAGTGATGACAAAGAGAAAGAGAAGATAGGCGTAGCAAGGCCCGAAGGGCCACCCCTACGGGGATTCCTGGGCACTCATAACCGACGGTCCAAGAAAGGGCATCGGTGCATTGGACGTCCTATGTTCCAGAGGCGATGTCAAAGTGCCCAGGAGAAGTTTCTTCAGCACCGGTTGAACCGACGGTACATCGGAGTATTGCATCGGTGCAATGACATCAGCGCCCAGGAGAAGATTCTTAAGCACCGGATGAACTGGTGATGCATCGGTACAAAGCATCGGTTCAACTGGTGGTCTCTGCGTCAGCTGTCAGGACTTCAACGGCTACTTCGGGTTATGAGTGACCGGATGAACCAACGCTACCCCGCCAAGAGGCATCGGTTCTTCCGGTGATACGCAGATTTTCAGCTAACCGTTGGAGCAACGGCTACAAGACTTGGTGGCCTATATATATGCCTCACCCCGGCCATTTGAAGATTGCTGGAGTTGCTGGACATCCCACACACATCCAAGAACATCTCCAAGCACCATAGAGCTTCATTATACATCATATAGGCTTAAGTACACTTGTGAGAGTGCTTAGTGCTTATAAATAGGGATTAGTTCTTGCGAGAGCTCCCTTGAGAGAAGCCTTGCTGCGGCAAGCAACTTGTGATCCGTCGTGTGACCCTCCGTCTTGGTGTGGAGTGGCAACGACACTTTGTGCGGGGGAAGAGGAGGCCCCTTCCTTGGTGGAGAAGCTCCGTAGTGGATTTCAGCCGGGTGACCGAGAGAGACGGTGGCGGTGCACGAGACTTGGTGTCTTGTGGGCACTTGCCTTTGCTTGCCGGCATCGCCATTGGTGGCGTAGTGCAAGACGGTGATCGGAAGAGCCTCGGTGTCCCGTGGACATAGGCGTTTGTGCCGAACCACGTTACATGACCGTGTCTACTCGGGAGTTTGCATCCCTCTTGCACTTACCTCTTTACTTACCGTATTACGTTTCCGCATTTACTTACTTGCGTGCCTAAACTTTCCTAGTTAGTTTGATTAGGATTGGCTATAGGTTCCAAGTTTTTGGGGTAAGTAGAGAGTAGCAAAGATAAACCTTAGTCATAACTAGCATGCATAGGACGTGTTAGGTTTATCTTATGCAAGTAGATTGAGCCCTAGGTTAAAAAGCGATTAGCGACCCTATTCACCCCCTCCACCTCTAGGGTCGGACACCCCCGGTGATCCTTACACTCCTCTGCTCGCGGCGGGCGCGAGCGCCGGAGGGAGGAGCGGGCGTGTCCGCAGCGCCGGCGAGCGCGTGCGAATCTGGGAGGAGGGGCTCCGCATGGGCGAGCTCGGCGCGGCGCGGCGAGGCGGAGGGGCGCTGGCGATGGAGGACGCCGAGCTAGGGCGCGGACCCCGAACGGCGCGGTGGAGCGCGGGCGTGGATCCCGAACGGCGCGGCCTCGGGGCTCGCCTGCGCTGCCGAGGGAGCTCGCACGCTCCGCCTCCGCTGGAGGGCCACCTCGCACGCGAGGCGGGCGGACTCTCCGGCGCCGGCGCCGCTCCGACGACCGTCGTCTTCTCCACCTCCGACGATGCGGCCGCGGCACGCGCACAGGGCCGGGGGGTGCGCGCTAGGGCCTGGGGGTGGAGGGCGGCGACAGCGGCTGGGGAAGGAAAGAAGAAGAAGAAGCTGACATGTGGGGCCCATAAGTAAGTGAGTGGAGGGTGGAGAGGCAGCAGGGGCATTTTGGTCCATACGAAAATACCAGAGCCTGCACGTGGGTCCAGAAGAATCAAATACGTATAAAATGGCATGTTTGAGGGTTCAAACGAATTGTAATGGCATCGTTCGGAATATGTGAATTGTAATGGCATATATCCGAACTCCAGAAATTGTAATGGCACCAATAAAAAAAACCCAATATTATTATTAACACATAATTGCAGACCTAACCTAAAGGATAGTTACCCCTGTGGCCTGACCATATCCACCTACAACAACAGCAAAGTTGACAACAATCCAAAATTCAAAAAAAAAACCAAGAGCCCATCCATGTAGCCCAATTTCTGTCAAAGTTTCTGTCCCCAGCTTTTATAAAAGGTCATTCTCAACTTATACAGAGTAGGTTCGTCTCAGACAATACTGTCAATACAGTCATACGTCTTAGTACTGTAGGCAATTGCTTAGAGCATGTTTTATGGTATACGCCGGCCAGCGGGCGGAGAAGAGCCAGCGCGGCATGCATTTAAATGCTGCTGGCGAGCGGCGCAGCAGCGGCAGCCAATCGGCAGCGCGCGGCGCAGCAGCGCAGCGAATGGGAGCTCCGCGCGCGCGCATGCGCCCGCTTGCAGCCGGCGTCTGGCGAGTCGTTCGTTCGCTTCTCTCTCCTGATTTCTCTCTCTCCCACGTCGGATTCCGCCCGTTCCCCGCCGTCTATAATACTTGCTCTTAAGAGCAGCCAGAAATGGAGGGATCCTGCCATGATTGAAATGATGGAACTGCTGGCCATGGCGGCACAGGTGCTTGTCTTTAGCTCTGTTGCTATCCTGTGATGGGGGTCCCTATGTGTCATTCGGAAGATAGTTAATCGACTTGTCACACAGCCCAGATCGGCTCACCTGCCCGCACGGCCCAGCCCAACTCAATCCTCTTGCCCATATATCGAGAACAACAGAACGATGAGAGAGGGGAGAGAAGGCATTGCAACGGTAAAGCGGCAGCCAACAAACAGTGATGGTATTATCATTGAGCACGGAAGCTAGACTAGTCTAGTACTTTGTCCTTTTACTTAACTCTTTTAATGGATTCAACAATATTGTCAAGCCGATTCAACATTTTAGATAAAATAATTTGACACTTTGGAAAAATTAATTCAACATTTCTTAGAAAAAATGTTGAAACAGTATGTTGCAAATGTTATAATTATATATTAAATTGTTGAACTAGTATATTAAAATGTTGAACTGTTCGATTAAAAAAAATAAAAATAGCATATTGGATCTCATTTTATTGGATTAATCCCAACTGATACTATGGTTCAAACAGATGTTTAATTTGATCTATGGTTGAAAAGAAAACGTAGATTGAAGTTTGGGAATCTGTTAAACTTCTCGTCCTCTCTCTTTGGATCGTGACACGTGTATATCCCATCATTGCCCCCTGCTCCAAGCGCATGCTGCTGTGTGTAGGTATATGTCTGGCGCCCACGTGCGGCGCTATCTCAGATGTAATTATAATCGTAGCACGAATCTCTAACACTAGAAGATATGTGGACTACAAATCTAATAAAAGATGGATAAGATTTCCGCCTGCTATGCGCCCAACTTATTAGGGCCCATGGTTGCACCGCGTTCATTTTCAACAATAACAGGCCATAAAAAAGTCATCAAAAACATGTTCAGTGCGAAGCCCAACTTATTCAGGCCCAATGTTCCACCGCGTTCATTTACTAGAAATAAACCCAGAATGTCACAGGGAGCAATTCCTTCGATTATTGGAAGTAAAGTTTGTTAAAACATTCTGAACTAGGCCCCGTGAGCATCATGGGCTATTTCTCCTTCACGGGCTTGACTTCTGCCTCTCTACGGCCACTTGTATTTTGGTTTGTTCGGTTGTTTGCTATCTGTCTTTTCTTTTGGAAATTTTCAAAAACCAGATCATTCGTCACTGGGAGTTTGATATTTTAACCTCCATAAGCCATTTCGTTGCAAATGTCTACATCTACTCCATTCTA
The DNA here is from genome assembly GCF_016808335.1 of Panicum virgatum. Taxonomy (NCBI): domain Eukaryota; kingdom Viridiplantae; phylum Streptophyta; class Magnoliopsida; order Poales; family Poaceae; genus Panicum; species Panicum virgatum. Next base: position 31,999,218 of record NC_053152.1, on the reverse strand, counting down.
TTGGAAAACCACTCCAATATACACATGCTTAACGGAATTTGAATGTATTCAGTGAGTAGAGCCACAAAAGGCCATGTTAGTCTAGCCAAGCATGTCAAGTGCTTGATTTAGGCTTCTTAAGTTCTTATTCAACATGAATGTTTAGTGATTTCTTTTGCAAATATCAAAACTCGATATGATCTCTCATCACTGATTTATTTGGTGGAATATCTTAATACAATGTTGATTATAGGAATACTGCACATAAAAGCTATTCGACTAATCGTGCACTCCATGTCAACACACAACACTTACTGTAGAGTAAACATGCACGCATATTGAGGACATGGTAAAGGATATGTCAGATTTGATTTTTATTTAAAAATTGCAATTAAGGCCCTTTGATCAAGCATATGTCTTTTCACCCTCCACATGAAATAAATTAATTACAAATTATATATTTCTTATCGTTAGATAATATTTTGCCTAACCTAACATTGTTTTAAAAAAATCGGAGGGAGTACTTCCGAGGGTTTGGCAGAAATGGGCAACTAGTTCGAGTACTCATTCCCTCACTTCAACAAATGGCACATCTTCATACCAGTTCTGCTAGAAAAAAAAAAGATGACTATAATGTTGGGCAAGTCGTTGCTGCGAAAAAGCAAGAACCTGTGGACAGAAGCTGGTGGCAGGTCAATGCAGTTTGGCCACGCACACCAAACCACCAACTTGGGGATCCGTCCAGCCTAGCGGCTGTCCTCTTCGGTTAGAAAACGGAGATGCTTTAGTTAAAAAAAAAAGAAAACGGAGATGAGCAGCCAATTTAGAGCATCTCCAGCAGATTGCTCATATTCATTTCCAATACCTAAAAACTATCATTTAAGAGATTTTGAAGATAAGAGGGAGCTCCAGTAGATTACCAATACGTTCCCCAATATTAAAAAATTTTGAACAATCTGTTGAATATGATCCGAATTATAACGTGTGTCTTGTGAGAACGCCTGGAGGGCCCACGGTTCGGGTTATATGATTAGCGGATTTGTTTCCGTGTTTAACTGCAGTCAGTTCAGTCCGCCCTATATATACATCTTGTAAGCCGCATGGGAAGAGTAGACGACTCATTATATTTCCCGTGTTGTAACTCTCCTCATTATAGTGAAGATCGCCGATTGGCGCCCGTGGTTTTTTCCCGCAAGGGTTTTCCACATAAAAATCGTGTCTCGTGTTCGATCTTATTTTCGCATTATTTACTAACAAATAGTATCAGAGCCGTACACGAGATCGATTGAAAAAAAAAATAGAGTTTCACCCCTGTTCGTGCGCCGCCACCGTCCAACCCAATCTGCTGTCCGCAGATTCAATCGATCGGATCAGGTCCAAGGGCGAATTTGTGCTTCGTCCGCTGAGGGCTTGTTTAGTTGTTTATATATAAAAAATTTGTAAAGGAATATTACTAATTTGAAATACTAAATGAAGTTTATTTATAAATTTTTTTCACAGATGAGTTGTAAATCGCGAGACGAATCTAATGATGCTAATTAATCCATAATTAGCGGATGGTACTGTAGCATCACTGTTGCAAATCATGGATTAAGTAGGCTCATTAGATTCGTCTCGCAATTTACAGCCCATCTATACAAAAAAGTTTTGTAAATATACATTATTTAGTACTCTATGCATCTGTCAAAATATTCGGTATGATTTTTTTTGCGTTTACAGAATTTACGAGTAAATATCTACTCCCTCCGTCCCAAAAAAACCGTCATTTTTTGACTCTTAGAAACTACGTTTGACTGCTCGTCTTATTCAACTTTCTTTTACAAATATTATCATTTTTATTATGACTTATTACATCACTAGTGATATTTTAATAATATTTTATTTGTTTTATAACATACATAAAAAATTTGAATAAGACGAGCAGTCAAAAACACAGTTTCTAAAAATAAAAAAATAACGGTCTTTTTGTGACGAAGGGAGGAAACAGCATCACAGCCGCACTCCTCTCGCCGAGTTGAACCGGCGAATCCATCTGCAGAAGGCTGCTGCCGCTACACAAGCGGTGTCCGCCGCTGCAAAGTCTGGTGCTGCACGCGGATCGAGGGTGCACAGGGAGCCAGCCGCGCTGCGTCGCGCAGCACATGAAGCCGGCCGTCCTGTGCGTGATTTTCCTCAAATTGAGGATTTTTTCTACGCGCACACACGGAAGTCTACCAGAGCTTCATCAGTTTTCTGCTGTACGTACACGGAAGTGTACACAAGCTGCAGGTTATTTTCTAGGGTTACACAGTTTCATACCTAAATTATTTACTGCAAATTATTTTTCTGGTTATTTTTTCTAATGGCTTCGATGAAGTATGATCTTCCGCCTCTGGATCGTGACACAAGTGTAAGCATCTAGGCCCTCAAGGTATGTTTCGATGATTAATGACAACCATTATTGTGACTAATGAGTTTGTGCAGCTTAATAGATCATTATCGCTCATTTGGTCATATGTCAAAAGAGGCCCCTCAATTTCATTATTCAAAAAGGCGATCTCGGTATTCAACTCAATTTTATGTCAAGACTAAGGATCTTTCTAGTCCTAAGTGTCATAAGGTTGAGAAGGACACTTAGGTTAGTATAGGTTTTATAGTTTTGTAGTGATCGCACTATTAAGAGGGGTTAAGGCTAAGTAACTTGAGCATGGACATGATCATTTGAAAATGGATGCACACTATGGTCACTCAGGTTTCTAGAAGTTCAAATAAGTGGTTCTCAAACTATATCTCAAGAATATTTGGATTTCATTCAAGACTCAAATCAGAAAAGACAAAATCAGAAAAAGTCTATACACCGGTTTAACCGACGCTCTCAATTTTCTATACGTCGGTTAAACGAAGTCAGCAGAGTCTGGACAAATTCAATACACCGGTTAAACCGACGTGTTTGAATTTAACGTCGGTGCATTGGTCCAGAGTTGGTTTTTCCAGGGAAATTCAAGTTCTATTCACCGGATTAACCGACGCTGTTTGAATCAAGACGTCGGTGCAATTGACCAGTGAGATGGTTTTTCAGAGGAATTTAAAAGTTGTACTCACCGGTTAAACCGACGATAGGTTTGAGTTAACGTCGGTGCAGTTGTCCAGAGACTTGATTTTTCAGTGGTTCAGTGGACAACTACACTCACCGGTTAAACCGATGCTACGTCGGTTAATCTGCCCCAGTTGTAACGGCTAGTTTTCAGAAGAGGCAGTTTACATTCACCGGTTAAACCGACGATGACAATGGGGGGTACGTCGGATTAACCGGCGCTACGCAGTTTTCTGGCAGCTTTTCTCCAACGGCTCTATTTGTGTGAGCTGCCTATATATACCCCTCCAATGGGTCATTTCGCCCACTCTTGACACCAGGCAACATCCATACACTCATACTATAGTCAAGAGCCACATTGAGCTTCATCATTCACATACTTGTGCATTCAATCAATCAAGAAGCAAGATTAAGGACTTGAGTAGAGAAAAGCTAGTGTGCATCCGTTCTTGGTGATCGGTTCTTGCTCAAGTGAAGGCCTTAGCTTGTTACTCTTGGTGATTGGCATCACCTAGGCGATCTTGGTGATCGGGGTGTTTCTCGCGGAGCTTGCCAAGGATTGTGGGAGCCCGGAGAAGAAGATTGTACGTGGCTTGAGCTCCACCACGCCGGGATGGTGAACGGAGACTCTTAGTGAGCGCCCAAGTCTCGGTGACATCGGAGGTGACAAGACTCTTAGTGAGTGTCACAACGTGGACTAGGGGTGTGTGCCAACACATCGATACCACGGGAAAAAATCCGGTCGTCTCTTGTCCACTCTCTTTATTCAAGCATTTTCTTTCATGCAATTTACTCATGTGCTTGACTTAGATATCATAACTTAGCTCTACCTTGCTAGGCTTTACTTTGTTTTTATCTCTCTTACCTTGTGTAGGTAGCTTAGTTATCCGGTTGGTGAATTGGTGCCCTACTAGTATTGCATAGGTTAAGGTTGCTTTACCTTGTTTTAGAAATTGAAAAAGGCCCAATTCACCCCCCCTCTTGGTCCATCGATCCTTACAATTGGTATCAGAGCCTCGTTGCTCATTTGGATCATTAGGCTTCACCGCCTAGAGCTATGGCCAAGATGGGTGGTTCGCCGCCCCACTTCGAGGGCAAGAACTTTGCTTATTGGAAAGTTTGCATGGCCGCATATCTTGATGCGATTGCCCCCGAAGTGTGGTTGGCCACTAAGACCGGGTTCACCGGAACTCCCACCACCGAACAATTAAAATGGAATGCCAAGGCTAGAAATGCAATTTTCGAGGCCATAAGTGAGGAAGTCTTTGCTAGAGTTAATGGCATGGACTTAGCAAGTGATATTTGGAAGGAACTCATTGAAATTCATGAAGGCTCCACTAAAGTTCGTGAGCAAAAATATCACTTGTTTAGAGCTAAGTATGATTCCTTTAAAATGCTAGCTCATGAAAATTGCAATGATATGTACTCTCGCTTGAATGTCATTGTCAAGGACATTAATGCTCTTGAAGTTTCCAAAATTGACAGTGGCTCCATCAACCGCAAGATTCTCATGCTCCTTCCGAAGCCCAAGTACAACATTATCAATGCTATGCTTCAAAAGGAGAATCTTGATACAATGGAAGTGGGAGAGCTTGTGGGCGAAATTCGCGCTCATGAAATGAGTATCCTTGGTATGACCGAAGAGCCAACAACAAGCAAATCAATTGCTCTCAAAACCAAGGCCAACAAGCACCGCAAGCTCAAAATGGTCAAGCAAGAATCTAGCTCAAGCAATGAAGAAGAAGATCACCATGAAAGCTCATCCGATAATGAAGAAGATGGGGAACTTGCTCTCATGATGAGAAAGTTCACACGCTTGAGCGATAAGATAAACAAGAAGGGTTACAACTTTGACCCCAAAAGAAGGATGTTCCGGTATAAGGAAGATGTCAAGTACAAAACTTGCTATAATTGTGGAGAAAAAGGACACATCTCTCCCGATTGCCCCAAGCCGGACAAAAGAAAGAAGGACAACAAAGGCAAACATCGCCATGATTCAAGCGATGATGAAGAAGATGAGAAGAAGAACAAGAACAAGAAGCTTGGAAAGAAGAAGAGTCATGACAAGAAGACCAAGCTCTTCCCAAAGAAGAAAGGGCACACCAAGAGAAGCTTCTTGGTGGAAAAACAAGAATGGGTGACCGATGTCTCATCAAGCGAAGATTCAAGTGATGAAGAAGACATCGTCACCATCGCCCTCACCAATGAAGAACCACCACTACCTCCGCCTCCTATGTGCCTAATGGCAAAAGGTAACACCAAGGTATGTGAGGTGGATAGTGAAGATGATAGTGATGAAGAGCTTGATCCTTATGAATTCACTAACCTCATTAATGAGTATACATCCGTCATCAAGAGGGAAAAGGGCAAAGTCAAAATTCTTGAGAGCACTCATGCCAAGTTAGAGCTTGCCCACTCCGACTTGCTTGGCAAGTACAATGACTTGCTCAAAAAGCACAATGAGTCACTTGTACTTGCTAAGCAAGTTGAAGAGAGCCACAAAAAGCTTAAACAAGAGCATAGGGAGTTGGCTCACAAATATCAAGAACTTGAATTTGCCTATGAAGCAATTGACCCAAGTCTTGAGAACTTTGCTCATGAAACTATTGAAAAGGTCAATGCTTCTACCTCATGTGATGACCTACTCATTAATGCAAATGCCACTAATATTGTGTCCAAGCTTGCTCCTTCTAGGGAAAAGGAGTTGATGGATCAAGTAGCTAGCCTCAAGAGTAGTGTGGAGAAGCTCTCAAGAGGAGAATACATCCATAAGGAAATTCTCTTCAACAATGCACGTGACTATGGCAAGAGAGGTCTTGGTTCATTTCCGGAGCCAAATCAAGGCACTACTCCTTCTCCGGAGATCAAGATAAGCTTCATCAAGGAAGTTGGTTCATATTGCCAACATTGCCAAGTCACTGGGCACCACACTAGGGAGTGCACCTTACCATCACGTCCTCTTCCCACTTTACCTAAGAATTACTCATCAATGTTTCAAAATAACCATTTTCTCTTGAGTAAAGTGAAGGGCAAGGTGAAGGCCAAATTCATTGGCAAACTCACTAAGGAGTCAAAGAAGAAGCTCCCCAAGCAACTTTGGGTCCCAAAAGCTCTTGTCACACATGTGCAAGGCCCAAAGCTTGTTTGGGTTCCTAAAACTCAAAAGTGAATTCTCATGTGTGTAGGTGAACTACAAAGCCGGTGGAAAACATTGGGTACTTGATAGCGGTTGCTCTCAACACATGACCGGCAATGATAGCATGTTCACCTCCCTTGAAGACCCCGGCGATCATGAACACGTCACCTATGGTGATAACTCAAGGGGAAAAGTTTTAGGTTTGGGTAGAATAGCAATTTCTAAAGATTTATCTATTTCTAATGTTTTGTTTGTAGAAGCACTTAGTTTTAATCTTATTTCAATTGCTCAATTGTGTGATCTTGGACTAACGTGTGCCTTTGACAAGAATGGTGTTGGAGTAACTCATGAAAAAGACAAGTCATTGGTATTCACGGGGTTTAGGCATGGCAACATTTACTTGGTGGATTTCTCTTCAAAGCAAACAAGTACCATGACATGCCTCTACACCAAGTCTTCTCTTGGGTGGCTTTGGCATAGAAGAATTGCTCATATTGGCATGAGCAACCTCAAGAAAGCCCACAAGAGAGGGATGATCACCGGCTTGAAGGACGTCACCTTTGACAAGAACAAGCTATGTAAAGCATGTCAAGCCGGGAAGCAAGTTGCAACACATCATCCCATCAAGACGATGTTGTCTACCTCCAAGCTGCTCGAGCTACTACACATGGATCTCTTTGGTCCAACTACATACAAGAGCATTGGTGGTAACCTCTATTGCCTAGTAATCGTTGATGATTTTTCACGTTACACTTGGGTTATGTTTCTAGGCGATAAGGGTGAAACTCCGGAACTCTTCAAGACATTTGCAAGAAGAGCTCAAAGGGAGTACAACTCCCCAATTGTGAAGATCCGGAGTGACAACGGCACCGAGTTCAAGAACATGAAGATTGAAGAATGGTGCGATGAAGAGGGCATCAAGCATGAGTTTTCCGCCACCTACACGCCTCAACAAAATGGAGTGGTGGAAAGAAAGAACAAGACTCTCATCACCCTAGCTAGAGCAATGTTGGATGATTATGGCACGTCCGAGAAATTTTGGGCGGAAGCAATCAACACGGCGTGTCATGCATCCAACCGAGTGTATCCTCACCGACTCCTCAAGAAAACTCCATATGAGCTCATCACCGGGAAGAAACCAAATATATCATACTTTCGAGTCTTTGGTTGCAAATGCTTCATCTACAAGAAGAAAAGGCTCGGTAAGTTTGAAAGTAGATGTGATGAAGGTTTCTTTCTTGGTTATGCATCAAACTCCAAAGCATATAGAGTATTCAATCAAACCTCCGGGTTAGTTGAAGAAACATGTGATGTGGAGTTTGATGAATCTAATGGCTCCCAAGAGGAGGTTGTTGGCTATGAAAATGTAGGTGATGAGGAGATTGATGAAGCTTTGAAGAAGATGTCCATTGGGGACATCAAGCCAGAAGAGGTGCATGAAGGCAATGATCAAGGGGGAGGATCTTCCTCATCTACACCAAGCACCTCCACGGCGCCCCAAATGGATGAAGATCAAGAAAAAGATGATACACAACCTCAAGAAGATGTGGCAACGCCAACACCCCGAGTTCAAGAACAAGAAGAGCAAAGTGTTCCACCACAAGCACAAGTCACACATGATCCACCCCAACAAGCATCCACGCAAGTACCGCTAGTGAAGCATGGTCGCATCTCCAAGGATCATCCAATTGGTCAAATCATTGATAGTCCATCAAAAGGAGTAAGAACTCGCTCTAAACATGCTTCATTTTGCGAATATCACTCGTTTGTTTCTTGTATTGAACCCACTAGCATAGAGGAAGCGCTTGAGGACTCGGATTGGGTGATGGCCATGCAAGATGAGTTGAACAACTTCACCCGCAATAAAGTTTGGGTCCTCGAAGCTCCTCCGAAAGACAAGAACATCATCGGCACCAAGTGGGTCTTTTGAAACAAGCAAGATGAACATGGGGTGGTGATACGCAACAAAGCAAGACTTGTGGCAAAAGGGTTTTCTCAAGTCGAAGGTTTGGATTTTGGTGAAACTTTTGCTCCGGTCGCAAGACTTGAAGCTATCCGTATCCTTCTTGCTTACTCTTCACATCATAACATTAAGTTGTATCAAATGGATGTGAAAAGTGCATTCTTAAATGGCGTTATTAACGAACTTGTTTATGTTGAGCAACCTCCCGGGTTTGAAGATCCGAGGAATCCTAACCATGTTTATAGGTTGCACAAGGCACTCTATGGGCTCAAACAAGCTCCAAGGGCTTGGTATGAGAGGCTTCGTGACTTCCTAATCATGCAAGGCTTCAAGATCGGGAGGGTGGACACCACGTTGTTCACAAAAGACGTCAACGGGGATCTTTTCATTTGTCAAATTTATGTTGACGATATTATCTTTGGCTCAACTAATGATTTACTAAGCCATGAGTTTGCTACCATGATGTCTAGGGAATTCGAGATGTCCATGATTGGCGAATTGACCTTCTTCCTTGGTTTTCAAGTCAAACAAATGAAGGAAGGGACATTCATCCATCAAGAAAAGTATACTAAAGATATCTTGAAGAAGTTCAAGATGGATGAGTGCAAGCCAATCAAGACACCCATGGCAACCAATGGGCATCTCGACTTGGATGTGGACGGTAAACCGGTTGATCAATCCCTCTATCGTTCTATGATAGGGTCTTTGCTTTACCTTACCGCATCTAGGCCCGATATAATGTTTAGTGTGTGCTTGTGTGCCCGCTTTCAAGCTAACCCAAAGGAGTCACACCTTTCGGCTGTGAATAGGATCCTTCGGTATCTCAAGCACACTCCTAGCATAGGCTTGTGGTACCCCAAAGGCGCTAGTTTAGATCTCTTGGGATACTCGGATTCGGATTTTGCCGGAAGCCGTGTGGATCGCAAGAGTACCTCCGGGGGTTGCCACTTGCTTGGGCGTTCTCTAGTTTCTTGGTCAAGTAAGAAGCAAAATTCCGTGGCTTTGTCCACCGCGGAAGCGGAATATATAGCGGCCGGTGCATGTTGTGCCCAAATCCTATATATGAAGCAAACCCTTTTGGACTTTGGTGTGAAACTAGATAGGATCCCACTCCTTTGTGACAATGAAAGTGCCGTAAAAATTGCCAAGAATCCGGTTCATCACTCTCGCACAAAGCACATTGATATTCGCCATCACTTCTTGCGTGATCACGAAGCCAAGGGGGACATTTCCCTTCAAGGTGTGAGATCCGAGGAGCAATTGGCGGATATATTCACAAAACCTTTAGACGAGAGTACCTTTGTTAGGCTAAGGAATGAGCTTAATGTGTTAGATGCGGCAAACGTCATGTAAGTTGCCATGTCATATAGAAAAATGCATACATATAGGACACTTGTCTAACCATGGTAAGATAGTGATGAGCAAGGGTTTAGCTAGAGGTGGTGGTCCACTTGTTTTCCTCTAGGCTTGTAGAAAGGCTCATCATGAAGAAGCTTCCCGTGGGTTCAAACTTGACAAGTAGATCTTAATTTCTTGTTATGCATTTCTTGTCATATAGATGTGCACTTCATGTTTACTATACTTTCGCATGTGGTTGTAGCTTGCATTATCATTGCATGCGTAAGGGTCACAAAGGAGATCACTTGATGAAAATGAGACTTGTTTTCATATACAAGATCTTAATTCATGAAAAGTGAAAAGAGCAAAGTGTTAGGTGCGTTATTGCCTAGTGAGCAATGTCATGATGAGTTTGAAGCTTTCTATCTTCAATATTCCTATGACATGGCTCATACATTTTATTTGGCGTTTTGTCTCTCTTGCGGCTTTTCCTTGTGTTTAAAAAGAAATTTATTTAAGCAAGTGTGCTATCCTATTTATTTTGAGGGGTAAAGTCGCCTATGCAAGTCCATTAACTTGAGTTCTTTTGAGTTTTATAAGTTTATTGGACTTAGCATAGAAGAGTGAGCTGAGTGTGGGGTTTTTGGCTTCACCGGTTAAACCGACGTTCAAAGGATCTATACCCATCGGATTAACCGGCGTTACTAAAGTTTGTCTCAGCTCAGTCAAGTTTCAGGCGTTCAACCGGCGTATACAAAAGTCAGAGCATCGGATCAACCGGTGATAATAAATGCAAATCAGACCTAGCAATCAACCGGTGTTTTGATCAATCAACCGACGAGTACACTTTTGGCATCATCGGTTCAACCGGCGTTCAGTTTCAGATATGCAGAAGCCTCGGGTGAACTACACCGACGCAATCAACCGGTGCTCAAAACCTAGGCGTCGGATCGACCGGCGTTAAGAAAAATCGTGGGCCCGCCTGTCATATATGTCTCTTGCCCGCGCTGCCGGCCCCTGTTTCTCTTCTCTCTTCACGCCGCCGCCGCCCGACTCGTTCCCCTCGCGCCGCCGCCTTCCCTCCGCGCCGCCGCTTGCCCTCAACCTCGCGCCGCCGTTTGCCTGCGCAGCCGCCACCACTCCCGCACTCGCCTGCACGCTTGGAGGGCAGGACTTTGGTTTGTCGAGGGCGACCATTGCTGGTATTCTTGGAGTTGACCTGGTCGACGTCTCGCTGCACGAGAGGGTTTACGGGGACTCAGATCCACCCCGCAGGGCGATGGTTGGCGGGATTGCTCCTTCTCACGAGGCGATCACTCAGTGCTTCTGCCAGCCGTTCCCAGCCTCTTACGCCAGAGTGCCGAGCTTGCTGACCCCAGAGGCTAACGCTGTTCACATGGCACTCCGGAGGACTCTGTTACCGAGGAGTGGCTACCCAGAGGGGTTCACAGGTTTGCAGCAGCTCTTGCTCCTACACATCCTCACTCACGAGCCATTTGATATAGTTGACTTTATTTTGGCTGAGATCGAGGATGTGATCACTGATGGGATGGGTGTGGTGCGACAGTTTCCCTATGCGCACTGGATCAGTTACATATGCTCTATGATAGTGCCAGCAGAGTCACCCATCAGTGCCCCTTACCGTCACGACGAGGCTCCCAGGTTCCCTGTCTACCGACCCACAGCTCCACAGGACAGGAGGAGGGGCAGACACGCAGATAGAGCAGCGATGGCTCGACTGTCACCGGAGGTTCAGGCACGAGTGGCAGAGGAGGATGAGGCACTCCTAGCAGCAGAGGCACAGCTTCCCGGGGGAGATGATGAGATTCACTGGTCTGAGCTTGAGTCAGACTCCTCCGACGACGTTGAGTACTTTCCTTCAGCTGCCCCAGCCAGTCACGATCACGAGGCAGGAGGTTCAGGAGAGCCAGCTCCTCCGACTTCAGCAGCTGCTACAGTCTCTGAGTCTCAGGTGACTCAGCCGTCTGAGCTCACTTCACTACTACAGCAGCTCGTGACCCAGCAGAGGGAGGACAGACTTGCTCAGGAGGAGGCCAGGAGAGCCCATGAGGCCCAAATTGCAGCTATTCAGAGAGAGGCAGCCCGAGAGCGTGCAGCGACAGAGGAGCGTTTTGTCGGCCTCATTGACAGAGTTTCACAGAGGACAGACGCTCAGTTCCAGCAGATGCAGCAGGGCATGATGGCGATGTTCGGGATGATCTCACAGCTTTACTCTCACACCGGACTCGCCCCGCAGCAGCCAGGACAGCCAGGCCTTCAGGGTGTTGGAGCACCTCAGCTTGCCGTTACACCAGCTCCAGCCCCTACTGCAGCTCCAGCTACCTCAGCGACACCGGAGACCACGTTCTCGATGTCCGCATTACTTGGGTCTGCTGGTCGTCCACTGTTCTCTCCACTGCCAGCGACCACACTCTTTCAGGACTCACCGTCAGCGGTTCAGTCGGTCGCCCTCCCTTCCTCACTTCAGGCAGCACCTTCAGGGGGAGGAGCAGTAGAGGAGTCCCTGCTTCCACAGTCGACGCAGCCGGCAGCTTAAGCGGTCACTTCTTCGGATATTGATACTTCTTCCGCTGGCCCGGTTACGACTTCTACGGATCCTCTACCAGGCAGTGCCAGCACGAGAGCCTCCACGACAGTCACCCCCCCAGTGAGCTCAGACCCAGACCAGCAGCTTCCGTCTGTCACCGAGGGTGAGAGTTCTCCGTCCGACGACGACGACCCGGACCGCTTCGTCGCCGTACCACGACAGCACGACCCGTAGCTCGCCTTTTGGTGCTTTGATGCCAAAGGGGGAGAGGTGTTAGGGGGAGCACCAGAGTTAGGGGGAGGGTAGAGCTAGAGAGAGCTCGTAGTTATCAGGACTTTGATTCTTTGTATCACATTTGGTGTTAGTTCATGGAGAGGTGTTAGGGGGAGCACCAGAGTTAGGGGGAGGGTAGAGCTAGAGAGAGCTCGTAGTTATCAGGACTTTGATTCTTTGTATCACATTTGGTGTTAGTTCATGGATATGTACTTTTGTCGCTTGAGTATGCCGTGCTTTGAGACATATCTATGAATTTCGTTTGAGCCGTTGAGCTCTTTGGTCCTTCTTTTCGAGTTCGCTTGTGTTTATCCTGCTTTATCTTTCTCGCTCTCTCGTCATTTATGTTTGTGTTGTCATCATTCACCAAAAAGGGGGAGATTGTAAGCATCTAGGCCCTCAAGGTATGTTTCGATGATTAATGACAACCATTATTGTGACTAATGAGTTTGTGCAGCTTAATAGATCATTATCGCTCATTTGGTCATATGTCAAAAGAGGCCCCTCAATTTCATTATTCAAAAAGGCGATCTCGGTATTCAACTCAATTTTATGTCAAGACTAAGGATCTTTCTAGTCCTAAGTGTCATAAGGTTGAGAAGGACACTTAGGTTAGTATAGGTTTTATAGTTTTGTAGTGATCGCACTATTAAGAGGGGTTAAGGCTAAGTAACTTGAGCATGGACATGATCATTTGAAAATGGATGCACACTATGGTCACTCAGGTTTCTAGAAGTTCAAATAAGTGGTTCTCAAACTATATCTCAAGAATATTTGGATTTCATTCAAGACTCAAATCAGAAAAGACAAAATCAGAAAAAGTCTATACACCGGTTTAACCGACGCTCTCAATTTTCTATACGTCGGTTAAACGAAGTCAGCAGAGTCTGGACAAATTCAATACACCGGTTAAACCGACGTGTTTGAATTTAACGTCGGTGCATTGGTCCAGAGTTGGTTTTTCCAGGGAAATTCAAGTTCTATTCACCGGATTAACCGACGCTGTTTGAATCAAGACGTCGGTGCAATTGACCAGTGAGATGGTTTTTCAGAGGAATTTAAAAGTTGTACTCACCGGTTAAACCGATGATAGGTTTGAGTTAACGTCGGTGCAGTAGTCCAGAGACTTGATTTTTCAGTGGTTCAGTGGACAACTACACTCACCGGTTAAACCGATGCTACGTCGGTTAATCTGCCCCAGTTGTAACGGCTAGTTTTCAGAAGAGGCAGTTTACATTCACCGGTTAAACCGACGATGACAATGGGGGGTACGTCGGATTAACCGGCGCTACGCAGTTTTCTGGCAGCTTTTCTCCAACGGCTCTATTTGTGTGAGCTGCCTATATATACCCCTCCAATGGGTCATTTCGCCCACTCTTGACACCAGACAACATCCATACACTCATACTATAGTCAAGAGCCACATTGAGCTTCATCATTCACATACTTGTGCATTCAATCAATCAAGAAGCAAGATTAAGGACTTGAGTAGAGAAAAGCTAGTGTGCATCCATTCTTGGTGATCGGTTCTTGCTCAAGTGAAGGCCTTAGCTTGTTACTCTTGGTGATTGGCATCACCTAGGCGATCTTGGTGATCGGGGTGTTTCTCGCGGAGCTTGCCAAGGATTGTGGGAGCCCGGAGAAGAAGATTGTACGTGGCTTGAGCTCCACCACGCCGGGATGGTGAACGGAGACTCTTAGTGAGCGCCCAAGTCTCGGTGACATGGGAGGTGACAAGACTCTTAGTGAGTGTCACAACGTGGACTAGGGGTGTGTGCCAACACATCGATACCACGGGAAAAAATCCGGTCGTCTCTTGTCCACTCTCTTTATTCAAGCATTTTCTTTCATGCAATTTACTCATGTGCTTGACTTAGAGATCATAACTTAGCTCTACCTTGCTAGGCTTTACTTTGTTTTTATCTCTCTTAGCTTGTGTAGGTAGCTTAGTTATCCGGTTGGTGAATTGGTGCCCTACTAGTATTGCATAGGTTAAGGTTGCTTTACCTTGTTTTAGAAATTGAAAAAGGCCCAATTCACCCCCCTCTTGGTCCATCGATCCTTACAACAAGGTTTGCTCTTTGGCAAGTTAAAATGAGGGCTCTTCTGACTCAGGCTGAAGTGAATGATGCTCTTGAAAAATTCGGTAACAAGGATTCAAAGTCTTGGACCGAAGAGGAGAAGAGGAAAGATCGTAAGGCCTTGTCTCACATTCATCTTCATCTTTCAAATAATATTTTGCAAGAGGTTTTGCTAGAGAAAACTGCAGCTGCTTTATGGCTCAAGTTGGAGTCAATTTGCATGTCTAAAGATTTGACAAGCAAGATGCATTTGAAGATGAAGTTGTGCACGCACAAGCTGCAAAAAGGTGGTTCTGTCTCTAACCATCTTTCGGTCTTTAAGGAGATCGTTGCTGACCTACAGTCTATGGATGCAACTTATGATAATGAGGACTTGGGTCTGATTCTTTTTGTGCTCACTGCCTGGTTCTTATGCAAACTTCAGAGATACTATATTGTATAGTCATGACACTCTAACCATGAATGATGTTTATGAGGCTTTGCAAGCTAAAGAAAAGATGAAACAAATGGTGTCTTCTGAAGGTTTAACTTCCAATGAAGAAGCTTTGTCTGTTCGTGGCAGGACACATAAGAAATCAAATAATGGTTATAGAGGCAAGAGTTCGAATGGCTACCATGGCCGTTCAAAGTCAAGAGACAATGATGAGAAATTTTGCAGGTATTGCAAGAAAAACACTCATTTCATATCTGAGTGTATTAAATTGAAGAACAAAGAAAAGAGAGCTGGCACATAAAGACCGAAAGGTAAACCCAATGAAGAAGGTAATGCTTACGGTGCTACCGATGGTAGTTCTGATGGTAATGAGGTTCTTGTTGCTTTTGCTGGATGTGCAAATAGTGGTGATGAATGGATTCTTGATTCCGCTGCATCCTATCACATATGCATTAATAGAGATTGGTTCATCACGTATGATTCTGTCAATGGTGGTTCTGTTAAAATGGGTGATGACAGTCCATGCCAGATTATTGGTATTGGTTCTATTCAGATCAAGATGCATGATGGTATTATCAAAACTTTAACAGATGTGAGGCATATTCCAGATATGAGAAAGAATCTTATTTCTTTGAGTACTCTTGATGGCAAAGGGTACAAGTACTCCAGTGGAGATGGGGTTTTGAAGGTGTCAAAAGGCTCTCTTATTGTTGTTGATGGTCGTTAAGTGCGAAATATGCGTCAACTATACTCATTAAAGAAGGAAAATTATACCTTTTACTCGCATATTTGTATCACTAACCTAGTTCCACAGTTGTTTTTGAGAATTTATGATTCCAGGAGCACAAGTCTGGAATAAGACGAAAACACGACGAATACGCAGACAGAAGACACACACGATCGTGTCCTGCTTAACATGAGCAAAGGAGGCCCACAAACCAGACCAAACCGACCAACTAAGCCCCGGCACCGACCATCTGACATCAGGACCCACCAAGCAGTGAACCAGCAAAGGTCGGTGGGAATTGGCATCAAGGGGGGGTCGGCCGACCCCACCTGGCAGCTTCCGAGGCTGAGATTTGGCGGGAAGCTTGATCCTATCCTCCTGAAGGCGGTTGATGATGTTTTCCTACAAGGAGATGGCGGGAACCAACCTCAAGCACTATATAAAGGGCCTCCCACCACTCTCTCTCACACACACCACTTGGAAGCCTCTCTCTCTACACTCTCTTGTAACTTGTACTTCTTAGGGTAGTGGAGCTAGGCTAGTACATCGTCTCCTTAGCGAATCCAGTCGTCCTCGGGGTCGGCAAGCAATCCTCGGCCTCTGGTATGGCTTTGTATTCCGACTTTCTTTATGCTATTCATATTGAGTTCGTTCTTGGTTATCTTGCTATGTTCGTAGCTTGTTTAGCCTTGATCAGTGCTTTACCAAGTTATTCTAGTTGCATACTTAGACCAGATGATTTGGGTAAGAATATCGGTTCGTTGTGCTTTCGGGCTTGCCTTAGCATCTTACATGTCCATCCGAAGGGTGGGGACCTGGGGGTGCTAGGGTAGTGACCACATATGCGGGCATGCTGTCCGGGTATGTGGGATCCTTCGGATGTGACGGTGCTCCACGGTGTGACTAGGGTAGACCGTAGGTGGTGACAGCCATGTCGGTCCGCCGGGAAGCTACTTCTCGATTAGCGTACTCCCCGACGTCCGGGTATGGTGTAGGAGTTCATGCAAAGATGAAACGGGACTGGATGTTATCAAGTGCGGGTCATTCTCCCCGATGTCCCTAATTTCCTGGCACCTGCAGTTCTAAGCAATGTGGCTAACGTAACTTATCTGCTAACATGAATAGTATACTAGGAATCTTTGTCTATACTCCCACTAACCTTAGGATTTCTTGTTTATTCTTTATTCATGAGAGTTGGCTGTTCTGTGTGTGTCACATTACCCCTGATTATCCTTCATTTATCACTTATCCCTGTATAGTCAGTGGTCTTCATCTTGCTTTATACGTGTCATGCTTATGAAACTAAGTAAATACACTTTACACAACCTAGCCATCCCTTAGGAAAATATAAATAACGATACCCTGCATACTTCCGGGTGAAATACTACAATGGTATATCCGTACACTTGCGGATCTTTCTGTAAACCTTAAGACATACCACACGGCATCTTCGAGGCACCGTTGCTAGAAACTAACCACTCCTAGTGGCGACGCTAAGAAATGCCAACAAGCATTTCTGGCACCGTTGCCGGGGATGGCACTAGGTGTAAAATTATTTACTAAAGTACATAAACATGGCAATATAAGTAAGAGGTAGCTACTGCTTATACAGGCTAATGTGTTTTTCTTTTTGTTTTCTCCTGATTGGATGAAAACAGAGTAGTGTATGTCTGGTTTCTCCTTGCCAACAAATTTTGTTGAAAATCCTGACAAGATCGTGAGAAGGGTCCGACCTTGCGTCGTCCCTCCTCCGATCTCGCAGTCGACAAGCGAGCCAGCTTCCCAAGCACCATCAATCACTGAACTCATGGCTGAGAAGACTCTCCGTGACTTCTTCGTCCCCTCAGCTGCCAATGTGGCAACTGGACCCAACATTGATGTTGGGGACGTGAACTTTGAGCTGAAGTCCAGCCTCATAAACATGGTGCAGGCTAGCCCATTCTGTGGCAAGCTGAATGAGGATGCCAACGCCCATCTCCAGAACTTTCTGGAGTTATGCAAAACCGTAACCATACGAGGCATTATGGCTGACGCCATCAGGCTCCGCCTGTTTCCTTTCTCCCTCCTGGGGAAGGCGAAGCAGTGGTTTTATCAGAACAAGGAAGCCGTCAGCACGTGGGACAAGTGTTCCACGGCGTTCCTCGCTAAGTTCTTTCCGTTGGACAAAACCAATGCCCTATGTGTAAGAATTTCAAGTTTCCAGCAGACAGGGATGGAATCCATCCCAGAAGCTTGGGAGAAACTATAGGAATACATACTCGCCTGTCCTCATCATGGGATGGACGAGTGGCTCGTGCTCCAAAGCTTCTATAACGGGCTAACGACTACATCCAGAGCCCACCTTGATGCTGCTGCTGGAGGAGCCTATCTCGACCTCACTATTGCCAAAACTACGGCATTAATCTAGAAAATGGTCTCCAACCAGGGCTGGAACGAGGAGCGTTCCCAGCCCAAAACCAAGGGCGGAATGCATACTGTCAAGGAGACAGACATGCTCGCTGCCAAGCTGGACCTCCTAATGAAGAAGCTTGATGAAGGGAACCGGCCAAAGACGCTTGTTCCCGTCCATGCTATGAACTCGTACTTTACGTGCGAAGTTTGTGGTGATGGTGGACACTCGGGGAATGACTGCCCCGAGACTCATGAAGACGCAGCCTACATCAACAACACCGGGTTCCGTCCACAAGGAGGCCAGGGATGGGGTCAAGCACGCCCACCATTCCAAGGAGGAGGTAATAATTTCAACTCAAATTTCAATTCGAATTTCAATTCAAACCAACCCTCCTTGAGAGACTTAGTCTTTGGCCAAGCTAAAATCAATGAATCATTAAAAAAAAGCTTGCTACCAATGATAAAATTTTGGAAAATATACATGCTAAAGTTGAAACTCTTTCTTCTGCTTATAAAAATCAACTAAGTTTCAACAAAATGATAGAAACTCAACTTGCTCAAATTGCTGCTGTTGTTCCTGTCTCTGAGAACTGGAAGATCCGGGGGCAACCCAAATCTCCTGTTGAAACTGCAAATATGGTGTCTACCGGGTGGGGCAACCTTCCCCGGCAGACTTCTCGAACTAACCATGCAGGTAGGTACAATCCCCCAAAGAATGACACTTGGGATGGCTTGGTAGCAGCAATTCAAGAAGATCCAGGGGTCCCCATGATCAGCTGCTCAATCTTCGATCAATACTATGAGCATGCACTCTGCGACCTGGGGGCCAGTGTCAATATTATGCCCATGGTGATATACGAGAAACTCTTATACCATGCTCTCTCCCCAACATACATGTGTGTGCAGCTCACAGACTCTACAATCCGGTATCCCGAAGGGATAGCCAAGAATACCCTGGTTCCCGTGCGAGACTCCTTCGTCCTTGCAGACTTTGTGGTCATGGATATAGAGGGTGACTTAGGAATCGAGCTCATCCTTGGACGACCATTCCTGAGGGCCTCCAGAGCAAGGATAGACGTGGGAAAAGGAGAAATCCGCTTCCACGTTGGGAAGGAGGACATGTTCTTCAGATTCAAATAGAGGGAAGAGCAGCGCATCCTGTACCGATATGATAACGAAGGGCAGGCAATTTGGGATGCACCTGAATCCCCACTACCAAGACCTACGACCACAAGATCAAAGAAAAAACGTGCAAAGAAGGTGTGGCATAAGGTCGCAAGCTCGTCCTCATCCAATTCTCCAGGACGAGCCGAGCAATGGTAATCAATGCAGGAGAAAGATCCCGCTCGTCAGACTCAAAATGACGAGCCCTTGCCGAAGGTAAATCGGTACGTATCTCATTATTCACTCTCCATCATTTTGTTTTTCTTGATTTTTGTCGATTTTTCCCACTGCATATTTGAATTTTCAAAACACCCTTGCATGCTAGAAACTTTTCTAGCACCTTTTCTATTTTTTACAAAAATCCAAAAATATTTCCGAGCATGAAAATCCTTTGAAAAATAAATTTGAACACCTTTTCGAAGCAAAGTTTGGCCGGCACCAAAGTTTTAAAAGTTTTTGACCGTTAGAAGGGTAGTGGGCCCTGGCTGTCAGCAGGGTGGCCCACCTAGGGTTCGGCCGAACCCTAGGGTCGGCCGCCCCCCTGCCACCGGCTAGTGGGGCCAGCCTTTTCCAACGGTCACTAGCCGTTGAGCCTAGTCTCTCCCAACAGTGCCCGGCCATTCTCCCTTTAAATAGAGGCCGAGGGGTGGATTTTGAGCTCTCACACTCAACTCTCATTCACTCACTCCCTCTCAAACTCTCTCAAACTTTGCTCTCGGGTTCTATGTGTGTCACATTACCCCTGATTATCCTTCATTTATCACTTACCCCTATATAGTCAGTGGTCTTCATTTTGCTTTATACGTGTCATGGTTATGCAACTAAGTAAATGCACTTTACACAACCAAGACATCCCTTGGAAAAATATAAATAACGATACCCTGAATACTTCCGGGTGAAATGCTATAACGGTATTTCTGTGCGCTTGCGGATCTTTCTGTAAACGTTAAGACATACCACACAACATCTTCGAGGCGCTGTAGCTAGGAACTAACCACTCCTAGTGGCGACGCTAAGAAATGCCAACAATTGTCATGAAAGGTGATTTGAAATCTGCCAACCTGTATCATCTTCGTGATACTACAATTACAGATAATGTTGCTGTAATTTCTAATTCATTATCCAATTCTAATGCTACTAATCTTTGGCATATGCGTCTCGGGCATATGAGTGAACTTGGTTTGGCAGTGTTGAGCAAGAGAGGACTTCTCGATGGGCATAGCATCAGCAAGTTGGATTTCTGTGAGCATTGTGTGTTTGGCAAACACAAGAGGGTGAAGTTTAATACCTCTACTCATACAAGTAAAGGTATTCTTGATTATGTGCATTCTAATTTATGGGGACCATCTCGCAAGCCTTCTCTTGGTGGTGCTCATTATACGTTGACCATAATTGATGATTATTCTAGAAAGGTATGGCCTTATTTCCTGAAAGATAAATCAGAAGTATTTTTTGCATTTAAAGAGTGGAAGGTTATGATTGAGAATCAAACTGAAAAGAAGGTTAAGATGCTTCGTACTGATAATGGGATGGAATTCTGTTCTAAAGAATTTAATGCATATTGTAAATCTGAAGGCATTGTTAGGCACTACACTGTTCCTTACACACCCCAACAGAATGGTGCAGCTGAGCGTATGAATAGGACTATCATCTCTAAGGCCCATTGCATGTTGTCTAATGCTGGTTTGCATAGACGTTTTTGGGCTGAAGCTGCTTCCATTGCTTGCTATCTTATTAATCGTTCAGCCAGTATTGCTATTTGTAACGAACATGGCACCATTTATGCCATTTCGAGTGATTTTGGTGATCAAATGGCAACGCAATCAATGGGACTAATGGTATTGTTAAGTGAACATTTCTAGATCCCAGGGATGAAGTAAAAAGGCCATGCAAAGCAAAACACGAAGAAAGAACTCAAAGAAACGCTGAATTGGACGAGTTCTACTGGAATCAGTAGCACCGGAAGAACCGATGCTATAGGCATCGGTGCATCCGATGGTCGTCGGATGATCCGACGGCCTGGCTATTGGCACAAGTCTGTGCGCCTCTGGAGATCATGTGAAGATCAAGTGAAGCACCGGTTGAACCGACGGCTTCAAGATAGGCATCGGTGCATTCAACGTACCATGTTCCAGAGATGATGTCAAGCGCGCAGGAGCCAAGTCTTCAGCACCGGTTGAACCGGCGAGGCATCGGAGCATAGCATCGGTGCATTGATGTCAGCAGAAGATGGAGGCCCAACGGCTAGTCCAGTTGCTATGTGTGACCAGTTGAACCGCCGCCCTAAGCATCGGTCTAACCGATGGTCCCTGGAGTCGCTGCAACTGTGTTAGTGAAGCCAACGGCTACTTCAGTTGCTTAGAGTGACCGGATGAACCGACGCTACCCCAGGCAGAGGCATCGGTTCATCCGATGGTACGCAGATTTTTGCTGACCGTTGGAGCAATGGCTCCACGACTTGGAGGCCTATATATATGGCATCCCCCGGCCATTTGAAGATTGCTGGAGTTCAAGGAAGTCAAATACACACCCAAGAACCACTCCAAGCCAACCAAGAGCTTAGTGTTCATATCCTTAGCCCTTAGCACACTTTGATAGTGTTGTGTAAAGGATTAGCTCTTAGTGAGTGAATTTGCAAGGCCTTGAGCCCTTGTGCTGTGGTTCTCTAGTGAACCAAAAGAAGGGCTTGGTGCGCTGGCCCCTTGGAGCTGTGAAGCTCGCCGGCAACGTCATCGACCCTCCGACTTGGTGTTAAGCGGCGACGACACTTTGTGCGGGGGACGTGGAGACCCCCATCCTTTGTGGAGAAGCTCCTTAGTGGAACCCGGGGCCAAGGTGACCGTGATTGTGTTCACGAAAGAGGCTTGATGGCCGAGTAGCAATACTCTTAGTGAGTGCTATAACAACGTGGATGTAGGTGTGCCTTTGTGGCTAACCGAACCACGGGATAAACACCCGCATCAAGAGTTTGCTATCTCCTATCCCGCTCATTAAGCTTCCGCATTTCATACTAGCAATTTGTATGCCTTTACTTTCATAGAGTAGTTTCTTCATAGGAAATGCTATAGGTTGCTAAACTCTTTTGGGATAGGGGTTTCACACTAGAACAACCATAGTTGCACATCTAGATAGCTTGTTTTACTTTAAGTTTTGTGCAAACTAGTTGGAGCCATAGGTCTAAGTTTTTAGAGTGCCTAATTCACCCCTCCCCCTCTTAGGCTAGAGCACCCGATCCCTTACAAGTGGTATCAGAGCCGGGACTCACCTCTCTCACAAAGAAAGCCAATTTCATTGGCAAATTTGTGTTTACCGGCTCACTTGATCGGTTAGGCTTCACCGCCTAGTGAGTTAGCTCTTTTAGGGGAAAGGATGGATTCTCTAGGACCTCCTCCACGTTTCGATGGCACGGGCTTCCAACGATGGAAGATTTTGATGCAATCACACCTCCAAGCAAAGGGTCTAAATGTTTGGAGAGTAACGAGTGAAGGAACTAAAAGCAATAGTCAACAAGAGAAGCAATATGACGCTATAGCCAAATGTGCTATTTTAAACTCTCTTGGTGAAAATGTGTTCAATCGTGTGTTTGCTTGCGAAAATGCTAAGGTTTCATGGAAAACTATTAGTGAGAACCATGAAGGCACAAAAGATGTTGCGAATGAAAGATATCATGTTCTCATTGATAAACTTAATAGCTTCAAGCAACTTGATCATGAAAATGTCGAAACTATGTACTCACGGTTGAATATTCTTGTGAATGAGATTAACTCTTTAAATGTGAAGAAAATAGAAGATTTAGAACTCATTCGCAAGATCCTTCACTCACTCCGAAGGCCGGACTATGATTTGGTGATCACAATTCTATATGAGAAAGATATCAACACAATGACACCAAATCAAGTCCTCAACAAGGTGATCGCCCATGAGCTACGTCATGATATCAAGCTAAGAGCGCCACCTTCTTCACCAACACATAGTGCACTTGCATGCAAGCAAGTCAAAAAGTTGAAGAAGATGGCCATCAAAGGTAGCTCAAGTGAAGAGGAAGAAGAGGAGGCATGCCAAAGCTCCTCAAGTGATGATCAAGAGCCAATGAACCCCTACCTTTACAAGCAAGTAAAGAAGATGAACAAATGCTTGAAGGCAATCAACTCCATAGGGTATGTGGTCTTCCTCAAAGATGGGCCGCATCATCAACTTATGAAGGTTGAGAAGAAGTTCAAAAAGAACAAGCAAAAGAAGGAGAAGAAGCCCAAGCATGAATCATTTGCCATATTTGATGAATGGGTTAGCGGTGGTGAAGAATCAAGTTCAAGTGATGAATCAAACAAGAAATTCACCACTCGCATGGGATCATCATCCAACACTTGCTTTATGGCCAAAGGTATGGATAGCGATGAGTGATGATGACTCCGACTCTCCTTCAATTGATGAACTTCTTGACCTTGTTCATGAGCACCAAAAAGTCATTAAGAAACAATCAAAAGAAATCAAAAACCTTAGTGCTCTCAAAGGTCTAAATGCTTCTCTTGTTACAAATATTGAAGATTTAATGTGCAAATTCAAATTGCTTAGCAAGGAGCATGAAGAGCTCAAATTAAAATTTGAGAGCATTAATGATACTAATGACTCTTTGGAAATAAAGCAAACTATCCCTTGTGAAATTCCTATCTCTAGGGTAGATGCTTCAACTTCTTGCATTGATTTAATTGATGATTCTTGCTCTAACCCTTACAATGAGAAATGCAATGAGAATGTTGTTGTAGAATCATGTGATGATCTCATTGCCAAGGAGAATGATGAGCTCAAGCAAAAAATGGAAAGGCTCATGAAGGACTTGTATAGATTGAAGGGCAAAGGCATAGAGAGCAATGTCCAACCTTCTCAAGATAACCGTGAAAACATGGTGAAGAAACTTGAGAAGGGGTCCACCGTGACTTGCTCAAAGTGCCACAAAGAAGGCCACAAGTCCAACAAGTGTCCTCAACCAAGGAAGAAGCTTTCGGATGAGAAAAACAAGAAGAAGCTTACAATCAAAAGTTCTCTCATCTACACCAAGCCCAACCGGAGGAACAAAAGCAAAAGCACCTCCTATGTGATCAAGAAGAAAACCAATGGCAAGGTGGTTGCTCATAAGGTTGGAAAGCAAGAGACGAGTTGGAATCACTCCATTTGGGTGCCCAAGAATGTCATAACCAATATGAAGGGGCCTCAAATGGTGTGGGTTCCAAAGGAGACTTGAAGCCCAAGAATGGCTTCGGGGGATTTGGATGCTTAGCTTACAAGTTGAAGTGAAGGTTCAAGCCAAAATAAGCTAAGCTCACAACTTGGACATTTGTTGCCCAAGTCCCCCATAAGGTAATGGTAGCTAGATTTCAATTCAAGTATCTTGTAGCTCCATTGATTTGTTGCTAGGTTGTTTGCATACATTGCATCTCCTAGTGCTATATATGGTGGGTTGCTTGTGTCATGATTCTAACCCATGAGCAATCTACATGGTTTGATAAGTGTGTAGAAAGCTACACGAGGTTACCGTTCATGGCATATGGACTTCATGAGGTACGTATTTCATATGTGTACCATGAACACAAGCTAGGGTAAACTTCCCAATTGTGTCAAAATCAATGTGCATACATTTGCTTGGTGATTCAAACACTAAATGCACACATTTAGGGGGAGTTCATCCTATGGCTTGTGATTTTGAGACTAACATGTTTACAAGTTTATCTTTTGTAGTCTCACGTGGAGTTAACACTCTAAGAGAATGTTTCTCACGATCAATGTGAACAAACAACTCTATAAGAGTGATTAGATAAATTGTGCTTTCATGCATATTGAGCCATGCTCTATTAAACTTAAATGCTTATATCTAAGTTTAGAGGCTATGTGCTCATACATTTGCTTAACCTTGGTGTACCAAGTGCTCTTTGTTTAAAGACTTTCAATTGGTTGCAAGTCACTTTCATTTGGTACATGCAAGGTAAACAAAGCACCCCCGGAGGTATGCAAGGTTCTAAACTCATTCAATTGGTATAATTGTCAATTTCTTATAATTTTTAGAGCTAACTCCGTGCATGATATGATCTAAGCTCTCTAGTTATAACATCTAGTTGTGCACTTGATTTTCACATTATCTTTTTGTGCACATACTTATGGAGAGCTTAGCTCATGTCATGCTAGTTTCGTGATTTTGTGATCCACCGTAGTGAATTTTTCAATTGGTATCTTCATTGATATCATAAAATTGGATCATGAGTCATGGAACTAAATCCCTAGGCTACTAATCTTCTCTTGAGCTATATTGTTTTGCAAGACCTTTTAGGTGCAAGACCTTTTAGGTGATTTAATTCCAAAGGGGGAGAAATGTGGATCAAAGCAAGGCATGTTTTCCAACAATGGGGGAGAGATGTTTTCCCAAGAAGGAAAAATATATTCCAAAGAAGGAGACATGCCAAGTGAATCAAGTCATGAGGGAGAAGTAGCGAAAAAGGGGGAGGAACAAAGGGGGAAATCATGGTTTTAGGGGGAGGCCAAGCCATCATTGGATAGTGGTAAGCATCCAAGCAAGTGTAAGTGATTTCAATTGATATCAAGCAATTAAATTTGTCAATTTTTGCAAAAATTATGCTTGCTTTGATTGTGTTGTCATCAATCACCAAAAAGGGGGAGATTGTAACGAACATGGCACCATTTATGCCATTTCGAGTGATTTTGGTGATCGAATGACAACGCAATCAATGGGACTAATGGTATTGTTAAGTGAACATTTCTAAATCCCAGGGATGAAGTAAAAAGGCCATGCAAAGCAAAACACGAAGAAAGAACTCAAAGAAACGCTGAATTGGACGAGTTCTACTGGAATCAGTAGCACCGGAAGAACCGATGCTATAGGCATCGGTGCATCCGATGGTTGTCGGATGATCCAACGGCCTGGCTATTGGCACAAGTCTGTGCGCCTC
Source organism: Panicum virgatum (assembly GCF_016808335.1). Classification (NCBI taxonomy): domain Eukaryota; kingdom Viridiplantae; phylum Streptophyta; class Magnoliopsida; order Poales; family Poaceae; genus Panicum; species Panicum virgatum. Next base: position 31,973,156 of record NC_053152.1, on the reverse strand, counting down.
TGGAGATCATGTGAAGATCAAGTGAAGCACCGGTTGAACCGACGGCTTCAAGATAGGCATCGGTGCATTCAACGTACCATGTTCCAGAGACGATGTCAAGTGCGCAGGAGCCAAGTCTTCAGCACCGGTTGAACCGGCAAGGCATCGGAGCATAGCATCGGTGCATTGACGTCAGCAGAAGATGGAGGCCCAACAGCTAGTCCAGTTGTTGTGTGTGACCGGTTGAACCGACGCCCTAAGCATCGGTCTAACCAATGGTCCCTGGAGTCGCTGCAACTGTGTTAGTGAAGCCAACGGCTACTTCAGTTGCTTAGAGTGACCGGATGAATCGACGCTACCCCAGGCAGAGGCATCGGTTCATCCGATGGTACGCAGATTTTTGCTGACCGTTGGAGCAACGGCTCCACGACTTGGAGTCCTATATATATGGCATCCCCCGGCCGTTTGAAGATTGCTGGAGTTCAAGGAAGTCAAATACACACCCAAGAACCACTCCAAGCCAACCAAGAGCTTAGTGTTCATATCCTTAGCCCTTAGCACACTTTGATAGTGTTGTGTAAAGGATTAGCTCTTAGTGAGTGAGTTTGCAAGGCCTTGAGCCCTTGTGCTGTGGTTCTCTAGTGAACCAAAAGAAGAGCTTGGTGCGCCGGCCCCTTGGAGCTGTGAAGCTCGCCGGCAACGTCATCGACCCTCCGACTTGGTGTGGATCGGCGACGACACTTTGTGCGGGGGACGTGGAGACCCCCATCCTTTGTGGAGAAGCTCCTTAGTGGAACCCGGGGCCAAGGTGACCGTGATTGTGTTCACGAAAGAGGCTTGATGGCCGAGTAGCAATACTCTTAGTGAGTGCTATAACAACGTGGATGTAGGTGTGCCTTTGTGTCTAACCGAACCACGGGATAAACACCCGTGTCAAGGGTTTGCTATCTCCTATCCCGCTCATTAAGCTTCCGCATTTCATACTAGCAATTTGTATGCCTTTACTTTCATAGAGTAGTTTCTTCATAGGAAATGCTATAGGTTGCTAAACTCTTTTGGGATAGGGGTTTCACACTAGAAAAACCATAGTTGCACATCTAGATAGCTTGTTTTACTTTAAGTTTTGTGCAAATTAGTTGGAGCCATAGGTCTAAGTTTTTAGAGTGCCTAATTCACCCCCTCCCCCTCTTAGGCTAGAGCACCCGATCCCTTACACTATTGATAAGAAAACTCCAATTGAGGTATGGTCTGGTTCTCCAGTTGATTATTCGCAATTGAGAGTTTTTGGTTGTACTGCTTATGCTCATGTTGATAATGGTAAATTGGAGCCTAGAGCTATTAAGTGTATCTTTCTCGATTATAAATCTGGTGTTAAAGGCTATAAGTTGTGTAATCCACAAACTCAGAAGGTTGTGATTAGTAGGAACATTATCTTTAATGAGTCTGTTATGTTACCTGACAACCTATCTACTGATACTCCTATTGAGAAATCAAGTGTGCAGGTGGAGCATTTTCTTGATATTGATAATACACCAAATAATAATGATGCTGCTGTTCAAGATGCACCTATTATTGATGATCCACCAATTATTGTTGATTCATCTGTTGCTGAGCATTCTTCTCCAGTTGTGCAGCCTCCACAACATTCTATTGCAGCTAATAGGGCCAGAAGGGCTCCTAAACCAGTTAAAAGGTTGACCGAAGAATGCAATGTTGCTTATGCTTTGAGTGTTGCAGAAGAGATCGAAGGTGGTGCAGAACCTTCCAATTATTATGAGGCTATTACTTCTGCTGATTGCAACAATTAGTTGACCGCTATGCAAGATGAGATGGAGTCACTTGAAAAGAATGGTACTTGGGATTTAGTCAAATTGCCCAAGAATAAAAAGTCTGTCCGTTTCAAATGGATTTTCAAAAGAAAGGAAGCTATGTCTCCAAGTGAGCCAGCAAGGTATAAAGCAAGGTTGGTTGCTAAAGGCTATAGTCAGATTCCAGGTATTGATTTCAATAATGTCTTTTCCCCAGTTGTGAAACACAGTTCTATTCGCATATTACTCAGTATTATTGCTATACATGATTATGAACTTGAGCAATTAGATGTTAAAGCTGCTTTCTTACATGGGGAGTTAGAAGAGGACATTTATATGGACCAACCATAAGGTTTTGTTGTTCCTAGAAAAGAAAACCTTGTTTGTAGATTAAAGAAATCTCTTTATGGCTTGAAACAATCTCCTAGGCAATAGTACAAGAGATTTGACTCATTTATGCTCTCTCATGGTTTTAAGCAGTCTGATTATGATAGCTGTGTTTATTTGAAGACAGTTAATGCTTCAGCTATTTATTTGCTTCTTTATGTTGATGATATGTTGATTGCTGCAAAAGATAAATCAGAAATAGCTAAATTAAAGTCACAACTGAATAAAGAATTTGAGATGAAGGACTTGGGTGCAGCTAAGAAAATTCTTGGTGTGGAAATTATCAGAGACAGAAAATCTGGTATGTTATACCTCAGTCAGCGAGGTTATATTGAAAAGATTCTTCATCGTTTTAATATGCATGATGCAAAACCAGTGAGTACTCCATTAGCTGCACATTTCAGATTATCTTCAGCTTTATGTCCAGTGTCAGATGATGATATTGAGCACATGTCTAGAATTCCATATTCGAGTGTAGTTGGTTCTCTTATGTATGCCATGGTCTGTTCCCGTCCTGATTTATCTCATGCATTGAGTGTTGTCAGTAGATTCATGGCTAATCCTGGCAAAGAGCATTGGAAAGCTGTTCAATGGATTTTCATATATTTGCGAGGTACTTCTAGTGATTGTTTGCAGTTTGGGAAATCTAGAGATGGACTTGTTGGTTATGTTGATTCTAATTATGCTGCTGATTTGGATAAAAGGAGGTCTCTCACGGGTTATGTTTTCACCATTGGTGGTTGTGCTGTTAGTTGGAAAGCAAGTTTGCAGGCTACTGTTGCTTTGTCCACTACTGAAACTGAATATATGGCCATTTCTGAAGCGTGTAAAGAAGCTATTTGGTTGAGAGGTTTATACTCTGAACTTTGCGGGATTTCTTCTTGCATTACTATATATTGTGATAGTCAAAGTGCTATTTGTCTTACTAAAGATCAGATGTTTCATGAAAGAACAAAGCACATTGATGTGAGATATCATTTTATTCGAGGCATTGTTGCTGATGGTGATGTTAAAGTATGCAAGATAAGTACTCATGACAATCCTGCTGATATGATGACTAAGCCTGTTCCTATAGCTAAGTTTGAGCTATGCTCAAGCTTGGTTGGTGTTAAAGTTTAAGTCCTAGTGACTTTTGGCGTCCGCGATTATTTATTATTGAAGTGAGTTAATTGATGATACTTCATTTGCTACAAGATGGAATTCGTCTCAAGGTGGAGTTTGTTGAATATGATCTGAATTATAACGTGTGTCTTGTGGGAACGCCTGGAGGGCCCACGGTTCGGGTTATGTGATTAGCGGATTTGTTTCCGTGTTTGACTGCTTTAGCGAAAATGGCCTCTCATGCCATATTTCAATATAATGTTTTGGTGATTGATATAGACAACACAACACTTGGACTAATATGATTGTTAAGATGACCATTCTCAGGCTTTTAGGTTCAAGGGGTGACAAAGAGAAGATAGGCGTAGCTAGGACCGAAGGGCCGCCCCTACGGGGGTTCAGCACTCATCGGTGCAATGAACACAGAAGCTGCGAGCTAGGATTTGGCACCGGATTAACCGGCGTTGGGTGTTTTACACTCACCGGTGTAATGGACTTGGAGGCCGAAGAAGCGGCAGGAGTTTTACAAGCACCGGTTAAACCGGCGATGAAGGCAAAGTGAACGTCGGTGTAATTGTCTAGAGAGTTAGTTTTTCAGAAATCATGGGACAGTTACATTCACCTGTTAAACCGACTATACGTCAGTTAATTGCCCGTACCACTAACGGCTAGTTTTTCAAGTGGGCAGATTACATTCACCAGTTGAACCGACGATGGCTATTGGAGGAGCGTCGGATTAACCGGCGTTACGAGTTTTTTTCTGTCAGCTTTCCTCCAACGGCTAGTTTGAGGGGTTGGGCTATATATATGCCACCCCACGCCTCATTTGGATGCGCCACTTAGCCTTTGCTTGCCGGAAGCCTTGGTGGCGAACGCAAGACGGTGATCAAGCAAAGAGACTCGGCATCACACTTGTTCTTGTTGGACAAGTGGCCGTGGACATAGGGATGGACTTGGTGTCCTAACCGAACCACGTTAAATCGTGTGTCTTGGTATCTTCACGGGAGTTTGCATATTCTCTCCCTTACCTCTTTACTTACCGTATTACGTTTCCGCATTTACTCTATCTTGTGTGCTTTTACTTTCCTAGTTAGTTTGATTAGGATTGGCTATAGGTTGCAAGTCTTTTAAGGGTAAGTAGAGAGTAGCATAGATAAACCTTAGTCATAACTAGCATGTGTAGGACGTGTTAGGTTTATCTTATGCAAATAGATTGAGCCCTAGGTTAGAAAGCGATTAGCGACCCTATTCACCCCCTCCCCCTCTAAGGTCGGACACCTCGGTGATCCTTACAACTGCAGTCAGTTCAGTCCGCCCTATATATACATCTTGTAAGCCGCACGGGAAGAGTAGACGACTCATTGTATTCCCTGCGTTGTAACTTTCCTCATTATAGTGAAGATCGCCGGTTGGCGCCCGTGGTTTTTTCCCGCAAGGGTTTTCCACGTAAAAATCGTGTCTCGTTTTCGATCTTGTTTTCGCATTATTTGCTAACACAATCGCCAAACATCACCTCCTCTCCCCTACATGTAGGGGAGAAGCAAGCCGTTGATGCAAGGTCCCCTATCGGCGGTTGGCTTCGCACGTCAGAGCTTTCCACTCGCCGGCGTCGTTGCTCCACCGGCTGCGCACCACTGCTCTACCCTGAAGCCCGCGCCGTTGACCAAGCCCAAGCCTCCGGCCGTGCCCCGCGTTTGCCTCTGGGCCTCTGGCCATGCCGCCCTGCCTCCGCGCCACTCCTGCGTCCGGCTGCGCCGCCCCTGCCTCGGCGCCACCCCTGCCTTCGGCCACGCCGCCCCACGCCTCCTTGCCGCCCTGCATCCGGTCACGCCCCAGCCTCCGACCACGCCGCCTCACGCCTCCGCGCTGCGCCGCCCCTCGCCTCGTCTGGTTGCCGCCGCTCCCAGGCACCGCGCGGGGTCTTCTGGTCATCGCCGAGCGGGGTCATCTGATCCCAAGATAGAAGGGAGGGAGGAAGAGGATAAGGTGAGGGAGGAGAAAAAATGAGTAAAATCTCTGACATATGGGGCCCACATGGTTGTGGAGGTATTGGAGATTAAGTTTTGATAGTCTGTTGTGGGGGTGATCTCCAAAAACGCAAAAATAACTATTGGAGATGGAGAGAGAAGATGTTTTGGCAGTGAGAGATGAGCAATCAGCTAGAGATACTCTTAGTTTGTTAGATAAGGGGTATGTTTGGAAGCATTTCACTCAAAAAAAAAGTGCTCCACTTCAAGTATTTCACTCCAAGCTCCACTATCATTTTTTTCCTAACACGTTTGGCTCCACTCCGCTCCACTAATCCTCGTAGGTCCAGATTATCATAGACATACTCCATCCTCTACCTTCACGCCTTGCACTGCTGCGTAGAACCACAGGGAGGCCGTGTGGCATGGAGCCGCAGCGACGCCGCCGGCGGGGTGACGAGCTCCACGGCGACGAGATCCATGGCAGGCAACCTCGGGGGCGACAAGATCCACGGTGTGCGGGCCGAGGAGTAGTGAGCTTGCCCTCACGCTGCTCAAATCCGGGGAGGACCCGGTGGTGCTGGCAGCGACCGTGGAGAAGGACTGGCAGCGGGGGAGGTACGGGCGGCGCCAGCGGCGGGAAAGGAGGGACCGATCCACAGCAAGGGGAGGACTCGGCGGGCAAAGACCGGGCAGCTGCGAGGGGGGACCGGGCGGGGGAAGGACCGTGCGGTAGCAGGGGAGGAACGGGCAGCTGGCTGTGGGGAAGGTCTGGGCGGTGGGAGAAGGACAGTGCGGCGGTGGCAGGGGGTGGGGTAGCACCAGCGGTGAGGAAAGACAGGGTGGCGCCGACAACAGGGAAAGACCGGGCGGTGCCAGCACCGCGCGAGGAAGGATCGGGAGGCGGCGGAGCCGGCGGTGAAGGACTAGGCGGGGGAGGTACAGCGCGTGCGAACGGAAGGCATCAGAGGGGAAGAAAAGAAATAGAACGAACCATTTTTTTCAACTAATAAGTGGCATGGTGGGTAATATTATCCCAACACTAACAGCTCCACTCCACTTCAAAAATTGGTGGAATACCTCTTGAGGTGCTCTAGAAAAAAGATGGAGTGGAGTGAGTTTTTGATGGAGTGGAGTGGAGAAGGTGGATGTGTTTGGACATATTCATCTGGAGTGGAGCATACAAAGCTGGAGTAGAGTGCTGCCAAACAGGTCAAATCGAGAGCCAAAATCAGCCCGATTCTGTTCATGTCATTTTTATTTTTTAAGCAAATAAAATGAAATGTGAATAAAAATTAACAAAATACTCCATCCATTTTCTTTTGATAGTCCTATTTCAATTTGACACAATGTTCAAGTAAAACAACCTTACTTATAATATAATAAATACAACACAGACTTTTAGTTGGCCGGCAAATCTTTTAACTAGAAACTCCTCATTACTAGTGTCATTTATTATCATAGCCTATACCAATGGCAAATAGGACTATCATTTTTTAACATTTTAGTTTTTGAAATAGAATTATAAGAGCAACTCAAAGGGACTCTCTATTTTCATCATAATTGTTAGGAATAGAAATTTTGATGAAAAAAATAGTCTCCAAGAGCTTTTCTAAATGGTTATCCAAATATACCCATAATCTATTTCGAATTTCATGCTAGCCAAAGACATGGCTCTCTAGAGTGTAAACAAGATATAAAAAAGTTGTTGAAGAGTGAAGATGTATAAATAGGAGAGATTTTAGAATTTGCATCTGAATTCGTGAGCCTTTGAGAATTTAACCCCTTATGACAATGACATATGGGGTCAATCCGAGTCATTGACATATGGATCAGGGGGTTAATTTCTGAAAGGCTCATGAATTCATATGCAAATTCTGAAATATAAGAGAGAAATTTTTATATACATGACTCTCTAAATCATTATTTAGAGAGTGAAATTTAGAAAGATTCCTAAAAATACTTAAAAAATAGAGGGAGTAGTATTTCTCTTCAAAGGCAAGCAAGAGGTCTGGAACAAAAAGTAATCGATGCAGAATCAGGAAGAGGAAAGTGTAGTGTAGCGGCTGAACTCAGCGGCTACCACCTCACCAGCCTCAGAAAGGTGACACCGAAGCATCAGCAAACAGCAGCCGTGGAGAAGTCAACACCTCCACGCTAGCAAAGGACAAACAAGGCACGGCCGACAGCAGAGCAACCCCGACCAAGAACCGAGGACTAGGTCCCCAGCAGAGGAGTGGGAGGAGATCTGGCATCCGAGAGCAGAAGGAATCGGCAGGCGATGGGGAGGAACACCAGATCAAGAACTCGGTAGAGCACCCCTGGGAGGAGTCCGGAGACCAGGGGGGAGACCAGGGGGGAGAAGCCACCAGATGCACACCGGCGGCGGCGGCGGCGGCGGCGGGGGAAGTAGGATGCTGCCGCCGAAGCAGCTGCTGACCATCATCATCGTCATCTTCTCCACGCTCTCCTTCATCAAGCTGCTGCTCCTCACCAGCTCCTCGTCCGGGGTCTCCTCCCCCCGCAGCCCGGCGTGGGACGCCGGCGGCGGCGTTGGCAACGGGACGGCCAGGAGCGCGCTCGCCGCCAAGGAGCTCGCGCTGCTCCGCTCCCTCGTCGCCGCGCGCGCGCCGTGCAGGCTGCTGGTGTTCGGCCTCTCCCCGCAGCTCGTCGCGCTCGCCAGGCTCAACTCCGGCGCCGGCTCCGGGGCCGCCGCTGCCGCCACGGCCTTCGTCACCGACAGCGCCGACGACGCGGACGCCGCGCGCCGCGTGCTCAGCTCCGGGCGCAAGGCCGGCGGCGCACCGGCCGGCTCCGTGGCCGTCCACCGGGCGAGGTACCGCGACGCGGCGGCGGAGGCGTGGCCGCTGCTGCGGCGCGCGCGGGGGAGCCCCGCGTGCCGGCGGCCCACGGGGGCGGTGCGCAAGTCCGGGTGCCCGCTGGCGCTCACGTCGCTGCCCCGCGAGGTGCTCGACGCGCGGTGGGATGTGGTGGTCGTCGACGGGCCCAGCGGCGCGGCGCCGGGGGAGCCCGGCCGGATGGGCACCATCTACACCGCCGCGGCGCTGGCGCGCGCATCCGCGGCGGCGGGGGGCGACGGCAAGGTGGACGTGGCGGTGCACGACGTGGACCGGACCGTCGAGCGGTGGTACGCGTGGGAGTTCCTCTGCGAGGACAACCTCGTCGCCGCCAAGGGCCGCCTCTGGCACTTCCGCGTCGGCGCCGGCGGCCCGCCGGACGCGTTCTGCAACACCGGCCCCGTCCAGATCTTGTAGAGCCGCAGGACGAACCGGACCGGACCAAGAACCCAAGGTCACCGGAGTTGAGCTTCGGACCCAGCAGGGGCAATGCCGCCACCGTGTCACCGAGATCTATGCGGCGGCATCACCGGAGGCGACGAGCAGATCCTGTGCAGGTCCAATGCTCGGAGATTGTGGCAGAGGTGCTAATGCCAAGAAGATTGAGCATCTGAGCTGTTGATAGAATTATACTAGCAAACAAAGGGGATCCAGCTGTTGATAGGATTAAGCTAAAACTGTCCAAATCTGTAGAAGAATCGAGTGCGTCGCTAGGCATTAGGGTGATTTGTTTTTTTTTTTTTTTGCCTACCAGAATTCTTCAGGCAAGAAGAGTTCCTTTTTTTGTTGCTAAATAAACTAGTATTCTGAATTGTGTTGTTCTTTGTCTGCAGCAAATAATACCCAACTCGCTTAGTGCTTGATCAATTGATCTTACTTCTTAGATTGCTTTAGATTGAGGGATTCTGAGTTTCTCCCAGCAGTTGGGCGCCGAACTACGTACCAGTGCTTGATCAGTTGAGGGATCTTTGGTCAAGCGTAGTAGTGTAGTACATGTACTGAAAAATTAAGTTTTGTTTCAGTGGTTTATAAACTCATCCAAATTTTACAATCAAGAACTTGTCGAAAACTGGTGCTGCATTTGGTTGGATTTGAAGCATTACTTTCTTTTTTTAATCTTATCAATGTGCACAGACCTACATTAGCTAATTCTTCTTATTCTGTTCGGCTGGAAAAAAAGTCTCAAATTGGCTGATTCAATAGTATTATGTGAGAGAGAATAAATTGGAACCAGCCGAAATAAGCCAAAAGGAGACAAGCCGAAGCATGGAACAATCAATCAGTCATTGTGTTGTGACTTGCAAATGGTAGCACAACTACTATAGTACTCCGTGTAATATTTGCATAGACAGTTGTTCTAATCTTCAAAATAAGTTAGCAGACAATCTTAACGAGTCTAAGAGCAACTCCAACACACACTCTAAACAACCCCGTATCTCAAATTTAGAGAGCTAAGTAAAAAAAATACACTCTAGCAGACCCTAGAGACCCTCTATTTTAAGGCGACCGCCAAATTCCCTCCTCCACCTCCATTCCTAGTGGGTCTCTAGGGAGCCCTCTGTTATGAGTTAGAATTGAGGGCTATTGATAGAGTTGGAGCAAATTTGAAAACCTCTAAAAAGTAGAGGCTTTTGCTAGAGTTGCTCTAATTCTATAAGATCTTGATTATTTGGATTGGTAAAAGGAGAGTAACAGATCCTCTCCCCATTTTAAAATATAAGTCAGCTTCTGTGTTGCTCTAAATCAGTCTTTCCTTAACTTTGACCAAATTTGATTAAAATCATTAATATCTATAATACCAAATAAATGCACTAACAAGAAATTTCATACCAGTTTTTTAAAGTAAAACTGATTAGATTTGGTAGAGATTGATGTTTTTTATATAAATTTAGTCACAATAGAACTAAACCGACTTGCTTGGGAAAAAAAAACTATGTTGTTGTTGTTGTTGTTGTAGAACTAAACCGACTTATATCTTGAGACAAAAGGAATATTTGACAAGGCATGGAACAAAAGTTTGTTCCATGATGATGTGTTGCTAAAATTGAACTTGCCTGATTTTAAGAAAGAAAACTTATAGTAAATTGTTGGGAAAAAAGCGTTTCTGCCCCTATTTCAAAGCGTAATTATGATTTTACCCCTTCTTTTTAAACTTTGTGATTTTACCCCTGTGATTTCAAAACGAAGCTGTCGTTTACCTCTATTTTGCAACTCCATTAGTGTTTCTTGGATTAAACGGTAGAAACAAAAGAAAATGAGAAAACATATAGAGCCAAAAGACAGAAATACCTCCCCGTCACCCTCCTGGCCCGACTTGTTGCCCTCTCCCCGAGTCCCCGTCGCCCTCCATGGTGCTGACCTAGGGTTTGTGGCGGCGCCCTCCCTGCCCCTCCCCGTCACCCTCTCTCATGCGAACTCCAGCGCGTCATGTTCCAGCCCCTGTGCGTGGCAGGACTCGCGCCTGCGGGCGGCCCCTCCAGCTCCTGCCGCAGCAGAGAGCGGACGGCCCCTGCAGCTCCTGCACGCGGCAGGGAGCGGACGGCCCCTGTAGCTCCTGCGCGCGGCAGGGAGCGGCTGTTCCAGCCCCTCTCGCGCCAATCCGGCCCCAAGGAACGTCGCGCCTCTCGGTAGCCCCTTCAACGTCAATCACCATGGAAGAACAGTCAACCATCATGGAAGAACAAAGGTATACTTCCATCAATTTCTGAGATATGTGTTCATGAGATGGAAGAAACGACTTCTCCCTAACTTTTTTATTTCCTACTGTGATTTGTAGGGTTAATCACAGAGAATTGAATCACATATATGTAGCTCACTACTAGTTGCTTAGGAAACCCACTACTTTTGTTCGACATGTCATTTACCTATATATTGGTGTTCGACATGTTCTCTGGACCTCTATGTTGTCATCAAACATGGTACTAAGATGGCATGTTATATGGATTTGGTTTGATGTACTTAATGCAATATTTTTCAAATTAGTTTGTTGTGTGATATTTAATTCTGTTGACATGAATTGTCAGTTGAAATGTTGTCGAAATTTTCTACAATTTCTGTACTCAAAATTTCAACTTGTTAATCTATTACAGGGGTACAAACACAATTATCATAAGAAACAGGGGTAAAAACGCATAGGCAAAGTTGTCCATTTGTCCAAAAATTAACACCGTTACGTGGACTTAACATATTAGGGGTAAACTCAGCCTTCGTTTTGAAATCGCAGAGGTAAAATCACAAAGTTAAAAAAGTAAGGGCAAAATCACCATTACATTGCAAAACAGGGGTAGAAACGCTTTTGCCCCTAAATTGTTTGACCATATAGCGATTTTTTTTCTCTTTGATTATCATACGTGGTTCCGTTCTGGATTATAGTGTTCTTGTATAGATGATGGTCGTCAATTAAATAGATACCAGACATATGTTGTTTTACATTTGACAAAAAATGTTTATATCCTATCCAAACAAAAAATTTGTATATGATTTAACTGCTTTAAAGAATTACATCATATGATCCTACCAAGACACATCATGTCCTATTGAACTTTACAAATCCTTAGCGGTTGCTCTCTTCTTGCTTAGGTTGTTTGTTCATGTTATGTCTAGCCCATCACAATCACACCATAAAACATATAATTATTTTTTCTAGAGATATGATAAGATATATATGTTTAACCCATTACATCATATTATTAATAATGTATAGTCTACATGATCTTCCGCCGTGGGAAAATACAATCTATGGTGCACATGTGACCATATAAGCATATATGTGACAACTCCATGCATCTATTTGCATGGTATGCAAGATATAACCAAACAAGTTATTGTGTAGTTGATGTAATTTACTCTTTTTATAAAAGTGAGGCGTAAGCGTCTGCGTGTAACATATACTCAACGGCATCTTCCCTTTTCGAAAATGCAAATGGTATGGTAGTATAAAAAAATAAAATAAAATGCAAATGGTAGCATTGAACTTGCGGTGGAGCCCAGTAGTCAGTGTGAAGCTAAGCATACTTTAGGCCCATGGGCCGTAATTAGTAGCGGGCTGGCGACCGGAATTACTCGGACGGGCAGCAATAGCAACCGAGCAAAGCGGCGAAGACAAGCTCTCACGCGCCGCCGGCGATGTACGGCGCTTCCGACCCCGCCGCTGCGGACCGCACGGCGTTCCGGCGGGCGGAGAAGCAGTACAAGCTCTACAAGCCGCCCAACCTCAAGGGAAGGTCCAGGTCCAGGTCCAGGTCAGGATCTCGGTCACCCCTTTTCTTGCCCTCTTGGTTGCCATCTTCGTCTCTGCTCCGAAACCCCAAACCCTGACGCCTTCGCCGCTGCAGGAGCAAGCCGGACGGCGTTGAGGGAGGCTGCGGTGACCTTTCAGCGGTGGTTGACTTCCACGCGCTGCTTGCGGCCGACGGGGAGCTGCCCGCCGGGATCGGCCGGAGCAACTGCGCCGGGTTCGACCACCCCGTGTTCTGCTTCTTGGACCGGCCGGGTAACTGCGGAGCTCTCCCTCCCTATCCTTCTCTGTTCGAGTTAAAATTGGATGATCCAGCTTGATTTTTGTACTTGCGGGTTTGAACATTGCACTTCGAACAGGGGATGCTTGCAGACTTTGATCATCTCTTAGATGCTGTTTTCTTCCTGTAAATTGTAATTGCATTTGGCTAGTGCTAGTGTGGAGGTGCAGATTTATGTGAATGAGATCTTCATCTCAGATTTAAATGGCCAGCAAGATCTCTAGTCATGGTGTCATTACTGATCATTTTCTTTAACTTTAATAGGAACATGAGTGGTGGTTAGTGTAGTAATCTGGACTAGAGATGGATATCCTCTTCATATATTTTGTGTTCAGCTCTTTGTTTCCTATCTTTCTTCCAACTCTAAAAGTTTTTGATATGGTTGTATCTGTGATAACATATCAGGACGAGAGCTTATGCAAATGACAAATCATAATTTTGACTACTGGTTTACAGTTAAACAATGTTCCTGCCAAGATTTGTGTATAAAATTCAAACATTGACGGCACAAATCACAATTTCATTACACTTAATATGGTTCTGATATACTGTCATTCCAACTCTAAAACTTTGTAGGATTCTATTTCATTCCTGGCGCTCTATCAACTGAGGAACAATGCTATTGGATTAGGGAAAGCTTGAAAACATTTCCACAGCCACCTAATAGGACTAATTTGACTGCTATATATGGTTCAATTTCTGACTTGTTCGTTGCTGCTAAAAATCGAAAGATCCTGGTTGAAGTGGAAAATTCTGATGTACAAGAAAAAGAACAGAATAATGGTGATGGAAAAACGGAATCTAAATACTCCAAATTTGTGGAAGACTCAGAGATCCAGAAGGGTGAAGGGTGTAGGTCAACCAGAGCAACTACTCTCATGCGCAAGCTCCGGTGGAGCACCCTTGGCCTGCAATTTGATTGGTCAAAAGTATGTATCTGTTCTCTTCCATGATGGTGCTAGCACAATGCTCATTTCAATTATTGCTTGAATCCCAGCTTGTGGTGGTACTGATATATTCTAGTACATTATACTGCAATATATAATTTAATCTACAAAAATTTCTACAGTTTGTTACAATATTCGGTTTGGTTCAATCATATTATTGTTATCAATCTAGAGTTCCATTAGAATATATAACACAATATTACAACTTAAAGGACATTCTAGTAGCAAACATCTTAAGGACCTGCGCTAGTTCATCATTGTTCTGTTGAAACTGTCTATAAAAGTAAACACGGAAAGTATCACCTGTTGCACATATAAGATGTATTGTTCTGTCGTCATGTTAGAAAATTGTATTCTATTCTTGCTTGACTGCACAATAGGCTAGGCTGTTGCTAGAAATAGCATATTTATGTCTTCTCCTTTTTCTTTGGTCAAATCCTTCTGCTTTACAGCGCAACTATGATGTATCACTTCCACACAAGAGGATTCCAGATGCCCTAGCTAATCTTGCAAAAAATATGGCTATTCCAGCTATGCCTTTTGGAGAAGAATTCAAGCCAGAAGCTGCTATAGTGAACTATTATGGTCCAAGTATGCATGTCTTGTCTCTTAAAATACTGAAAATGCCTTTAAATTGATATATTGTCTTTGGGAAATTTTTTTTTAGATTTGTAAGTTCATGCTCCATTTCATATTTGTACTGAAATATTAAGCTTTGACTGATGTAGGTGATATGCTCGGTGGCCATGTTGATGACATGGAAGCAGATTGGACAAAACCTATTGTAAGCATAAGGTAACAATCAAGCTTCTTATTTTGTGACTTCTAGATTTTTCATGACATAGCACCTTACATTTTATCCTTTTAGTTTGGGTTGCAAGTGCATCTTTCTTCTTGGAGGAAAGACAAGAGATGAAGTTCCAACAGCAATGTTCCTGCGAAGCGGTGATATAGTACTGATGGCTGGGGAAGCACGAGAACGCTTCCATGGTAATTCATATATAAAATGAAAGAAAGTTGTTCATAAATAAGAACGTTGAAGCGCCATAGATCATCAAGTGTTCATATTTTAACCTTTGACTTCCATTTCATAGGTGTACCACGGATCTTCACAGAAAGCGACCAACAAGAAATCTCTGCACTGGTTTCACAACTATCTGGTGAAGATGACTGCTTTATCTTGGACTACATCAAGAATTCCAGGATAAATATCAACATCAGACAAGTCTACTGAAGACCAGATTGGTTGCAGACTTGCACATATTTGTAATGAATGCTGCATCTTCACTGGAGTCAGGTGCATTTGCAGAGTACCATGGTTCGTTAAGTGGCATCTGGAATAGGAATGAAGGATCAGAACGCTTAGAATATATGCATCAAACTAACCACAATTATAGCCCCCATTGGACAAGATTTTTTGTATAATTTGGCAACACGGGGAAGATAAAAGGCTAATTTTCAGGGATTTTAGACCAAGCAGACCTTGAGCAGGATTGCTGATCAAAAGGGTTAACAATTGGTATCTGATTTCATCTTGTTCCATTTTCTGATGTTTCAGTCCTCCACAATTTTGCTGCTACTGCAAGATGTTTGTAAATCTATTTGGACTTATGCTTGATGTTCCCCTCACCTTGAGAATCCATATGCCAATATTTGTATCTTCTGTGTCTGTGTAAGTTATCATTTGTATCAACGGATGGGTTGACTTTTTGCTTGGCATTGCAGTTCCATATAGACTTATATTTCTTTCCATATTTATGATCTAACATCATTGTTCTACTAGAATATGTAAAGATTCCCATAGAACACTACATTACTAAACAACCATCCCTAATATTAAATGACTTGGTCTGTCAAACATTGGTAAAATTGTGAGAATCCAAACCACATTACTGCTATGATAGGATTGTGACGAAAGCTATAGATAGTGCAAGGGAAGATCAAATATGAAAAGGATTAATGAACTCCGTTTTTTGTTAACAGAGTCTCAGTTTTTAAATACTCACATATAAAACCATATGTATTGTTTTCTTAAAGCTCAAAAGAGATTTATCTTCCTTAAAAAATGAAAGGAAACTTATCCTGAATAAAAGTGAGAATCAACAGTTTTAATGTGCTTCAATATTTGTGTTACTCTCAAAGGATTAACAAAAGTGCATCCCGAAGAACTTTTTTTTAGCAAAATCAGGATGTTTTACAATCCCTGTGAAGTGTCTTTGCAAAATCAGTATGTTTTCCAAGGTTACTTGTAACAGTTACAACTATTAAGATGCAATTTACAATCACCAGATATCAAATAGACAAGACTGATCACTATTTCCACTTTCTAGCGATTACAAAGATAGATGCACAAGCACGGGATCAACGAACCACAAGGCTGGTACTACTGATCTGCTGGGAAATTATCACTTCTGAATGGTCTCTTGAATTTGCTTTGGACTCAAGATCGACGCGCTGATGTCAAAATTAGCTTCCTCCCATTGTTTCCGCAACTGCACATGGATTACAGGAAAGTAAAGATATACTTCTTCTGTTGAATTAGAATCTAAGGGAAGGGAAATGGGAATGAGGGAAGCTGCACATACATTCCGAAGTATGACAGATTGGCTCTCTGGGCTATATTTCCTCATTTCAACTAGCATGTTCAGTTGCTGCAGGAACAACTCAAAACATGTAATTAGCAGCTTTCATTATAAACAACACAAACATAATGAAGGTGTTGTTTCACCTGTTCTTGTAGTATTTGTTGAGCATGTAGTTTTTCAGCCATTTCTCTAGGTTCAAGCTCAGCTTCATCAATAGCCATCTCTTCCCTATCAAATAGAATGACAAAAAAGCTAAATATAAGTATTTAGCCACAGTTTACTCCAGGAAATATTGCTGCAATAGAGTAGGTGTTGCCACAAAGTATGTAACTTGTCATATGTATCTTGTTCTATGTGAAGGTTAGTCATTTAATGGGTTGATCGTCTCCTATTCTCAAATGTTATGGAAACACAAACTAATAACTGAAGCATGATTGTAACTACAAGACTAGGAAGGTCAACTCAAAATATACAAAACGAGTTAGAAACCAGGATGGTGCCCATCAGCACTATGATAGCTGATAAAGGGAAATGCTAAGCTTTATTGACTCTTAACAGTCATCTGTAGCCCTTTGTTTTCTTAAATATACCATTTCCAACTGACTTTGGACCTATATATATAGGAGTAAAGCACTTGGCAACAAACTGATAGAATTTAATCATCAAATCCTTGTCATTTTCATAAACAAGGTTGACCTTTCCTAGGCAACCAATACCAAAACTTGGATCTGACATTCAGAAATAACATGTCAGAAATCAATGATATCCACATTAAGGCAACACAGGAGTACAGTTATTTTAAAAGCAATTCTAAAATGTGAAAAAAATAAACTATATCCTTTTGCAGAAGTACAAAACTACAAATCTAGATTATTAAATTTCAGCAAGCATTACATTCTTGAATCTTGACACAAACCTAGTACTCAGCAAAATTACTTGATACAAAACAAAAAAAACAGCATAGTAAAATAGGTCTGCCTGGCTTGTTAAAGCAGGAAGAGTAAAAGGCATTAATCTTCTACAACATTTGGATCTTCGCTAATCACGATCGCATGAAAGATGTGCCTTCATGCACCGCAGGGATCCAAATATCGATTTAACCAGAGTGAAAAAAGAATCTCTCATTGAAATCTTAATGAAAATGGTAATATCTACTGAAGTCCCATCCTGAAACAAAACAATTTCTGAAGACAATTATAGAAACTATAAATATATATGATTTCTCTTTCACCATTGGCAACTTCAAAAGAATGATAGATTTTTTTTGAAAAAGTAATGATAGATTATTCATATTCCAACTTTTCACTCAACATAATCTGCCTTTTATTATTCAACACTGCTACTGCTATGTATGGTTGTGTGTTGCTACTGCTATGTATCTATATTGGTACTACCATTTTTTATCGAACATGCAGGGGGCGCTGTGCATCTTGCTACTGTTATGAGTACACCATTTTCATTCATGACCTGAAACTGGTAAAATCTGTTTAGGGAAAAAATGTAAATTGCTTTAAAAATAACATGAAAAAAATATCCCCCATTGTTATTAAGCACCAAATATTATGTCTCTTGTAGTATAAATGTTGTTGACGCCTTTGTCGGCATCAAGTACCGGCGCCGCAAGAAGCCGCAACAGCAGCGTGGCTAGATAGCCTGGCAAAGATATTCTCGGGAGGAGCTGTTAGTTAGTTTACAATTCAAGGGATTTGTTAGCTCGGTTGTTAGGAGGATTAGTAGCTAAGTTGTTAGGAGATTGGCACGTAAGCAAGCCTGCTCTATAAAGGCTTGCCGATTAGTTTGTATCAGGGCATCGAAGAATAAAGGCTCTCCTGTTCAAGGTGCGAGCTGGCTTCGTTCTCCGCCGAGGAACGTGTCCTCGCCGGCGACAAGCTGACCTCGCCCCGTCCCCGATATCCACTCCGCTCTCTTCCTCAGTCGTCCCTGCTCCTGAAATCTCCCTTGCGCACTCCTACGCGGCCTCGCCGTATCAACCTGGTATCAGAGACCAGCACGGGTGCATCGCCCGCCATGGCCGGCACCGGAGATCCTGACGGCGATCGTTTGGCCTCCGTGGACGCCAAACTGGATCGCCTCCTCGCCCAAATGACCACGATGAACAACCGCCTCGACGCCAACGACCGTCGCATCGCCCGCACCGAGAAGTTCCAGCAAGGCGACCAAGACGACGAGAAGGTGCAGGATGACGGCCTCCACTCGCCCAAACGTACCCACGGTCGGCGCCGCAGCGGCGGCGGTGGCGACGGCGGTAGTAGCGGCAACGACTCGGACGTCGGCGACGGCTTTCGTCGGGGTCGTCACGGTCTCTGTAATGACGACTGGCGGCGTCCGCGCCACCCCAAGCTCACCTTCCCACACTTCGACGGCGAGTCGGACCCGTTGCCGTGGATCAACAAGTGTGAACACTTCTTCCAGGGGTACCGCACCATGGAGGAGGAGAAGGTCTGGACCGCGATGCTGCACCTCGACGGCGTGGCGGCCGAGTGGTACTTCCAGCTGGAGCGCGACGTCGACGTGCCATCCTGGGCGCGGTTCGTGGAGTACGTCAACCTCCGGTTTGGGCCGCCCATCCGCTCCAACTCCCTCGGCGAGCTGACGAGCCTCCGCCGCTCTGGCTCGGTCGATGAGTACCAGCGCCGCTTCCTTGCCCTCCTGTGCCGTTGCACTGATCTAACCATGCAACACCAGATCGATCTGTTCACTGCAGGCCTAGGTCAACCACTCTCCTCCGACGTCGAATTGTAGCGGCCCAACAATCTCCAGATGGCCATGAGCCTAGCGCGCGCGTACGAGCGCCGCGGCCACGAGGCGGCCGCAGCCGGGGTCACTCGCACGCCGGCCCGGACATGGACGCCATCTAGTCCTGGCCACCATGCACTGGCGCTCCCCGCGCCCAGGGGCGCGGCCAAGATCGACGACCAGCCGCGTCCGCAGTTCCGCCGCCTCTCGCCGGAGGAGATCGCTGAGAAGCGGGCGAGCGGGCAGTGCTACTTCTGCCCCGAGAAATTCACCAAGGACCACAAATGCGCCGCCAAAGGCGTGTTCCTCTCGGAGATCTCTGACGAGGAGGCGTCTGCCAGCGCTGATGCAGACCTGGGCGTCTCACTCGCTGCCCTCACGGGCATCGCGACGCCGCCCGATGCCCAGTTCACCATGAAGCTCTGGGTTCGCGTCCACGGCGTCGATCTGATCGCTCTCGTCGACACCGGCTCTACGCACACCTTCATCCACGACGAGGTGGCCCGCCGCCTGGGGCTCGCTGTGACCCGGCATCCGGGGTTGACGGTCAAGGTCGCCAACGGCGACCGTGTGCCAAGCCAGGGTGTCTGTCGCGCAACACCGGTGGACATCGACGGCGTCCCCTTCGACGTCGACTGCTACACAGTCTCGCTGGATAGTTTCGACGTCATCTTGGGCGTTCAGTGGCTCTGCACCCTTGGCCCGATCACGTGGGACCTCAACAACCTCACCATGGCCATCTGGCGGGATGGCCGCAGCATCGTGTGGCGTGGTGTGGGCAGCCCTAGCCCCTGCGTCAACACCCTGGCGACTCCGCGCGACGTCCTCGACAGCTTGCTCGCCCAGTACGCCGATGTGTTCGCCACGCCACGGGGCCTTCCGCCGCAGCGCCGCCACGACCATCGGGTACATCTCCTGCCGGGCACGGCGCCGGTCGCTGTCCGGCCGTACCGCTACCCCCAGATCCTCAAGGACGAGCTGGAGCGCCAGTGCGAGGACATGCTCGCCCAGGGGATCATCCGGGAGTCTACGTCGCTGTTCTCCTCCCCGGTGCTCCTCGCCAAGAAGCCGAACGCGACGTGGCATTTCTGTGTCGATTACCGGGCTCTCAACGAGCGCACGGTAAAAGACAAGTTCCCCATCCTGGTCAGTGATGAGCTCTTCGACGAGCTCAAGGGGGCGAGGTTCTTCAGCAAGATCAACTTGCACAGTGGATACCACCAGGTGCGAATGCACCCCGGCGATGTCGAGAAGACGGCCTTCCGCACCCACCATGGCCACTTCGAGTTCTTGGTCATGGCATTCGGCTTGACGAACACGCCGTCCACCTTCCAAGCGCTGATGAATGACGTCCTCAAGACCTTTCTTCGCCGCTTTGTACTCGTGTTTTTGATGACATATTGATTTATAGTGCATCATGGGCAGAACATTTGCAGCATGTCAAGGCGGTGCTCCAGCAGCTCCAGGCGCACCAGCTGTTCGCGAAGCAATCCAAGTGCTCCTTCGGTGCTGAGTCGGTGGCCTACCTGGGCCACATTGTCACGGCTCAGGGTGTGGCCATGGACCCCAGCAAGATTGAAGCGGTCGAGGCCTGGCCGCGCCCACGGACCGTGCGGGTGCTCCACGGCTTCCTCGGGTTGACCGGCTACTACCGCAAATTCATCGCGAACTACGGCGCCGTGGCGGAGCCGCTCACGGCACTCCTCAAGTGGGAGGCGTTCCGGTGGTCCGACGACGCCGAACGCGCCTTCCTCGACCTCAAGAAGGCACTCACGTCTGCGCCGCTACTCCAGCTGCCCGACTTCTCCAAGTGGTTCATCGTCGACTGCGACGCGTTCGGGGCGGGGTTCGGTGCTGTGCTGCACTAGGGCGCCGGCGCGTTGGCATTCTTCAGCCGGGCGGTGGCGCCACAACACGCCAAGCTGCCGACCTATGAGTGCGAGCTCATCGGCTTGGTGAAGGCCGTCCGGAACTGGCGGCCGTACTTATGGGGTCGGCCGTTCACAGTCCGCACCGACCACTGGAGCCTCAAGTACATCCTCGACCAGCGCCTCACCACCATACCACAGCACACCTGGGTCTCCAAGCTGTTTGGCTATGACATCACGGTGGAGTACAGGTCGGGCAAGCAAAATGCCGCGGCAGATGCCCTGTCCCACCGCGATGAGGAGGTCCTGCCGGTTCACGCCGTGTCCATGCCGGCGTTCGCAGCATACGAGGAGCTCAAGGCGGAACTCGCCGTCCACCCCCGCGGCCGGGAGCTGTTCGACCAGCTCGCGGCAGGAATGGCTCCAGAAGGTTGGTCGGCGGCCGACGGCATGCTGCTGTTCCGTGGCAAGGTGTACGTGCCAGATGACTCCTTGTTGTGGCCACGGCTCCTTGCTGAGGCTCACGACATGGGGCATGAAGGTATGCAGAAGACCCTTCACAGGTTACGTGCCTCCTTCTACAACCCCCACATGACCAGCCGCGTCCGCAAGTTCGTCCGGGGATGCTCCATCTGCCAACGGAACAAGTCCGAGCATCTGCACCCCGCCGGCCTTCTCCAGCCTCTGCCGGTGCCACAGGAGGTCTGGAGCGATATTTCCATGGACTTCATCGAGGGGTTTCCCAAGGTCGGTGGCAAATCTGTCGTGCTCACGGTGGTGGACCGCTTCTCCAAGTTGCTCAGGCATTCTTCACCGACATCGTACGACTCCACGGGTTCCCAACGTCCATCGTCAGCGATCGTGACCCAGTTTTCCCCAGCAACTTTTGGGCCGAGCTCTTCCACCTTGCTGACGTCAAGCTGCAGATGAGCTCCGCGTTCCACCCTCAGACGGATGGGCAGTCGAAGGTGGCTAACCGTACTATCGCGATGTACCTACGGTGTTTGGCAGGTGACCGTCCACGCTCCTGGCTGCGGTGGCTTCCCTGGGCGGAGTTCTATTTCAACTCGTCCTACCAGACAGCCCTCCGTGCCACACCATTCGAGGTTGTCTACGGCCGGCCGCCCCCGCCACTCGTTCCCTACACTGCCGGGACAGCGCGCGTGGCTGCCGTTGATCGCCAGCTCCAGGACCGCGACGAGTTCCTCAGGGAGATCCGCGAGCGCCTCCTGCTCGCTCAAGACATCATGAAGGCGCAGCACAACAAGAACCGGCGTGCCGTGGAGTTCACTGTCGGCGAGTGGGTCTGGCTTCGCTTACACCACCGCGCAGCGTCCGGCATCACGTCCGGCCATCCGTCCAAGCTGTCCCAGTGGTTCTATGGGCCGTTTCAAGTCTTGGAGCGCATCGGCTCCGTCGTCTATCACCTACAGCTCCCAGCAAATGCGAAGATCCATGACGTGTTCGCGAGCGCCTCCTGCTCGCTCAAGACATCATGAAGGCGCAGCACAACAAGAACCGGCGCGCCGTGGAGTTCACTGTCGGCGAGTGGGTCTGGCTTCGCTTACACCACCGCGCAGCGTCCGGCATCACGTCCGGCCATCCGTCCAAGCTATCCCAGTGGTTCTATGGGCCGTTTCAAGTCTTGGAGCGCATCGGCTCCGTCGCCTATCGCCTACAGCTCCCAGCAAATGCGAAGATCCATGACGTGTTTCATGTTGGGCTGCTCAAGAAGTTCGAGGGGACGCCGCCATCAGCTGTGCCGGCGCTTCCGCCCCTGGTGCACAGCCGTGTTCTGCCAACCCCTGAGACAGTGCTACGCGCTTGCCTGAACCGCGGCGTCTAGCAGCTGCTGGTGCACTGGGTTGGGCGCCCTGCCGCGGACGCAACATGGGAGCTGCTGGAGGACTTTGTCAAGACTTACCCTCAGTGGCAGCTCGAGGACGAACTGTTCCTCGGGGAGGAAGGAAGTGTTGTTGACGCCTTTGTCGGCATCAAGTACCTGCGCCGCAAGAAGCCGCAACAGCAGCGTGGCTAGATCGCCTGGCAAAGATATTCTCGGGAGGAGCTGTTAGTTAGTTTACAATTCAAGGGATTTGTTAGCTCGGTTGTTAGGAGGATTAGTAGCTAAGTTGTTAGGAGATTGGCACGTAAGCAAGCCTACTCTATAAAGGCTTGCCGATTAGTTTGTATCAGGGCATCGAAGAATAAAGGCTCTCCCGTTCAGGGTGCGAGCTGGCTTCGTTCTCCGCCGAGGAACGTGTCCTCGCCGGCGACAAGCTGACCTCGCCCCGTCCCCGATATCCACTCCGCTCTCTTCTTCAGTCGTCCCTGCTCCTGAAATCTCCCTTGCGCACTCCTACACGGCCTCGCCGTATCAATAAATAGTTGAAATTTTCTTCTACCCTAGTTTACTTGAGATTGATTATTCACTTATTGCAATACTACATTGTCAAAAGAACAATACCACTGTTATTTCCATAATCCCTCAATTTACCAAATGTGCAAACGTCACCAAATGTTATATGGCATCATGATATGATATCAATAGATGTAGAAGTGATAACAGAACCAACAGTGTTGCTATTTTCACAGTTCATATCTTTTACACAAAATAAATGTGTAATCATTCTCAATCTGATCACTACTTCTCATCTGCACCATTATCATTGTAAACCACATGTCATAAATGCTACAGCCTAAAGAAACTATATTTACTAAAAACCCAAATTGGAAGGTATATGTGCTATTTGCTAGAAAATTTCGACCATGGGGCCTCAAAGAGAGGGAATGCCAAACCCATTAGGCCAGGGACGTTTCCACACATGATCTGCACCCAGGTATAAGCCCAGGTAGGTGTTCTCTAAACTTGAGGCTGTACCAAATTCGCATGCATCAATTGATGTAATAGCATCACTATTTTGATATCAATAGTTGTAGATATGACAATAGGGCTAACGATCCAGGCTGCTATTTTCACTGTTCCTCTCTTTTACAGTAGAAAAGTGCATCATTATTCTCAATTTAATCATTAATACTTCTCATTTGCATCACAATCATTATAAATCACATGTCTAAATGCTACAGCCTACAGAACCCACAGACAACAAGGTGTTCTGATCGAATGCAATTTGCATACCTACACCCATCTCGCGAAGGATCTCCTCTTGTATCTCTGTGGTCACGGCAACAGCCTCCTACAGGCACAGCAAAACACACACATATTGTAACTTGCACATAAATTTCCAATCTTTCACATGCAAATTTGTGCTAAACAAACTGCACAATCCCTACAAAATTTCCCACATTTCATAGTCCAAACTAAAATTTGGAAGTGACTTGAGAGTCGAGACAATCGAGCTGTGTGAGCGAAATGCCGTAATCAGGCAAAGAAAGATGCTTGCCAAGCACAGAACCCAACATTTCAAGAACCACCCCCAAAGAACCCCCATCCTCCCAAGGAACACCACGAGCGCTGAAGATGAGGAATGACGCCCAAATGGCACATGCACCCCACCTGCTTATCCCTGACGGCGTCGGCGATCCGCTGCTTGACCTCTGGAGCGCGGGGGTAAGGAACAAAGATTAGAGAAAATCAGATGAGCCGGGGATGGGGAGCGAACTGCAATTGGGGGAAGACCGGGACTGACCGGGGAGGGAGGTGAGGAAGGAGAAGCGGGAGAAGAGGTGGAGCAGCTGTTCCCTCGTCATCATGCTGTCGCCGCCGCCCGCCGGCGCCATGTCCGCCGGCCGCCTCCCCCTTCCTGCAGTCTGTAGTCTGTACTCTGTACTAGTCTTGTGTTGGTGGTGCTCGTGTCTTCAGATTTTCTTATTTTGTTGATTATTCTAGGTAAAAGAAGTGGCGCCCATTTAATGGGCAAAAATAAATTTGGACTATATGGGCCGTGTGCCCGTGTGGATATGGGCCACCGTTTTGGTTAACATTTGAGCTTTCGTATGCCGGTTGAGGCCCATACGATGAGTTCAAGTTCACTAAGAAATTTTTTGAGGCCTCAAAATTTTTGTGATAAAATTTGGGACGGTGCATTTCCATAATTCCGTTACAGATACGCTTCCAATCAGAAATACAAGTCCATTTCGGAGTTGGACGCAAGAATTAAGGTGAGGACATCACTAATATAATTCTTGTTGCAATATCTTCACCTACTTATAAAAAATAAACGGTTGCTATGGTACATTGACTTTTGGTACGTCATCAATCAATGACACATGAATCCTTTTATCTAGCGTCCCCTTCCCTCTATCGGGATAAAAAGCGGACCGGTACTTTGATACTGATACAACATCTATCGATGTGTTGACGTAAAATTTAGTCACACACTCGAATGCACTAGAACGCGCAACAAAATCGTCAAAACGATCAACACCAGCGAAGTCCTGGGCAGACCGGTCAAACTGGTGCAAGCATGGACGCCGCGAAAACATAAAACCTCAAGCTCGGGAGGGACCCCATCGGAGCTTGAAGATCTAGGTTTGCTCTGAGGTCGACAGGCCACTCAGATGACATAGAGACGCAAGAAGAACAATAGATGGGATTGAAAAAGTTAGGGTTTGGAGATAAAAAAAAGGTACGAGTTGTTGAATCGATTGAGATTACCCTCAATTGGCGGTGACCCTTCATATATATAGAATGGGGAGGTCTGTACCTATTAAGAGTTGAAATCCTAACAAATTCCGTGTCAAAATACAACTCCTAACTTGGATTGAGCGTTTCGGATCGGTTTGACCAGTCTCCCAACCAAGTTGACCGCCCCTGGACTGGTCTGACCAGTCAGACTAGCATGCAAATTTTTTGGAGGCATAATTTCCTCATCTGGACTACAAATTGAACATTCTACATATGAATTTTGATCGTCTCAACAAAATCTACGTGATGGTGCAGTCCAATTGAAGGTTTAGCAATGTATTCCTGACCGGTTTGACTGGTTTCCACAACCGATCTGATCGGTTTGCCCAGATTGTTCAGCAACCCTGAATTATGTCAGTTTTGGGTGTCAAACATATGCCTCCTGTTTCTTGGTAAAGCTTGCGTACCAAGAAAGATCTCTCAAAGCCCAAATCTGCACTTAAACAACGAGAGGCACCTGCGCACCAATCATGTCTCGTTTTCAAGGACGATATTGTATATCAGCCATGTCATCTTGTGTAAGTGAGACAAGTCTGAGTATATATTACCTCAGCTGCGAATCAGGTTCTTCAATGGAACTCTTCAGTTCATTTAGTAAAATAATCTGTAGCAACTAACACGAAGCGATGCCACTTTGAAGATGTAGGATTAGTCTAACCAATGAAATTCAATCCTCAACCTCGGAACGACCATGATTTGATAATAGGATGCATCAATGTAGCGGGCACCAATTGTAAATCACCAAAATGCTGACATTCTTCACACCCCTAATACTACTCAAAACAATCATACATCATGGTAGGCTAATACAAACTAGTTCTTCTAAACGACAACCTCATCTTGGGTGCCAGTTGATGTGTATCACAAATGCTTTTATGAACTTTCCTCATGGCCACTCTAGTCTGATCCAAGTCTAAACATTTGAAAAATAAATCTTCGGCGGTTCGACTATAGAGCTCATTATCAATCAAAATTTATTTAAAAGCCATACGCCAAGTATTCTTCTCTGCACCACGACCAGAATTTTTTAAATAAAAAATAAGAGGAACCCTCCAATTCTGATCTTCGGCCTTGATGATTGAATCATCTCTCGCAGCCGAATTGGTGTTATCAGCAGATTCACTGGTCAGACCGGTCTCTGGACTGGTCAGACTAGTCTGGGCGGTCAGACCGGTTGCTTCAACCGGTCGGATCGGTTCGTCTAGAACCTGAAACATGACTTTTGCTCGCATCGCCTTTCGAATGTTAAAGAATTTATTCACGACATTATAGCCAAATGCTTGCTAAGTCTGAGTGTTAGTCTGTCCATTCTCTTCCCTTGGAATATGTCTTATAAGAAACTCATCAAAGGAAGAGACAATATCAAGGCATCTATCAAGATATGCATTTAGAGAACCATTATAACATTGGCATACCTTAGATACTTGCTGCACTACCAGAAGAGAATATCCAAAGGCTTCAACGTGTTTCATGCCCATGGATTGCAAAAATTCCAAATCAAATAGAAGTGCTTCATACTCGACTTAATTATTTGTTCAATATTCTTTCAATTGGTTTGAGAACTCAAAAACAACACCATTTGGAGAAATAAGAACATCACCAATTCCCCTTCCATCTTCACAAACTGATCCATCAAAGTATATCTTCCATAGTGTGCAAGTAACATAGCCGACTTCTAAAACATGCTCATCATTAATGTATCAAATTGGCCTCCCATAGATTTCAAGGAAAAATCACAAGCAAAATCATATTCAATTAAAGCATAAGCCTTGTGTAACATATGCTTGATCACATCGGTTTGACATACTACTATGTAAGTACTAGATAGTAGATAATATATCGATTTGGTACAAGTATAATAAAGAAATAAATACCTTGTCTCCGCATCAATAAGTCGCCGGCTTATGTAGGTGATAATATGCTCCGCATCAATAATTCAGTTTCTTGAGTCAAAACAGCCCCAATAACTTTATCTCATGCCACCACATAAAGCTCGAAAGGAACCTCTCTCCTAGGTGCCTTCAGTACCAGTGGTGAAGACAAACATTTCTTAATCTTTTCAAATGCCTCTCGCCGTTTTGCCCCCCAAGCAAATTCGGTTTCATTCTTTAGTCGAAGAATAGGAGTAAGAGCATTAATATTTCATGACAAATTGGATATAAATCTTCTCAATAAATTCATCTTGCCTAGAAATTTTTTGCAAATCTTTCTTGCAAGTAAGAGGCTCAACATGCCTCATTACTAAAAGTTTGCCAATTTTCTAGCTCGAATCGAAAAAAACTTCTAATTTGACTTTATTTACTGATGTTAAATCTTTCAAACAACTCAAAATCTCAAAACAAAATATAGTCAAAACCTTAAGCATCCTTTGCAAACTAATCTATTGAATAGAAAATTTATGTGGTAAATTATCATTTGCCAATATTGTGCCCCCCAGAGCACTAAAATGTTGTTGAGCTCCATATTGTTGCGTTCTTGGTGTAGCCTCATAATCCACTAGCTCCTCATTGCTTTGTACCGTGAATGTTAGCGGCGTTTCTCCACTGCAAGGACCCGAAACGGGCATTGAGCTCCATATTGTTACTCTAAGCAGTTAGACTGGTCGGTTGTACCGGTCAGACCGGCCACTTGAGGAGGTCTGACCGGTCACACTGGCTGGTTAGCTGCTTTGACCCTCCATACTTTGCCCTGAGGGACCAAGGGTCTGCATTGGTTGAACTTTTTGTCCTTCAGCTTCTCGAACTCTTGCTCTTTCTTCTTCTAAGCACGTAGGCGCTGCAACTTCCTCTTTTGAGTACGAGTCAATTCTGGACGACACCACCTCGGTTGAAAGTAACTTGATGTTGTAGTGTAGCTGCTGGCTTCATGATCATTATCTATGATCGGCTTCTGGACAGAAGGATGGACCAATTTACCAAAAACTATCGGTCTTGCGTCTGCATGATTGACATCCACCTTGATATTACCGATCTGCACAAAAGCATTAGAGGCAAAATCAAAATCCAGAGAAAATGGAGGATGCGCATCCACTCACCTGGGGCCCGCGCCACCGCAAGGGAGGGGAGGGGGTGGCGCTGCAAGGAGCCATGATGGCGGGAGCAGCTACACCTTGGTGCTTTGGGAGCCGCACCTCAAGGTCCCCCAAGTGGGCGCCTGCCTTCTGAGCCTCGGCCTGTGCCACGGCGGCCCACCAGGGCCGTGCCCGCCCGGACAGCGCCTGGACGGGTGTGGCCGCGAACACCCCGGCGCCCTCGCCATGCCAGGTCCTAAAGAGAGATGAGGGAGAATGTGGGACCGTGAGAGAGAGAGGATTAAGGAGAAGAGTAAAGGCTGTGCGGCTGGAAGGAGATAAGAGGAAAGATCGTGCGGCTGGAAGGAGATAAGTGGAAAGGCTGTGAGGGAGAGGTTGTGCAGCTGAAAGGCCGTGGCTGCGACCCCCCTTGCAGATCAATGACGTGGATGCAATTTTTAGGTGCAAATCGATGGTGTGAACCACAGGCGGACCGTTCGTCATAAACGGGCGGACAGTTCGTCATTTAAAAAGTTCGGAGGTCCGAATTGTTTGGACGTGCAGGCATTCGGACTTCCGAACTTTTTGAACGGTGAACAGTCTGTCTTAGGCCTTAGGTTACTGGACGGTCCGTTAAAAATACTGAAAAATCATTTAATTCAAAAAAATAGCAAAACACTTCAAAAAAAATATGAATTTTTTACAAGAAACTTATTGCGTCCCGTATAATTTAGGAAAAATACCAAAATCTAATTTGAGTGTCCCTCAAAATGGATTAGTTGGGGCGGGTGGGGCCCCACCCGCCCCTACAATTAGTTTTCAATTTATTTTGAAAAATTGTTTAATTCATTAGAATAGCAAAATACTTCAAAAAATGTGAAATTTTTGTCATAAGCCTATTATGACATGTAGATTTTAACAAAAAAATATCAAAACTATATTTTTGGGTATATAATGGTTAAGAGTGTGAAACCATAATATATGACTCACTCACTCTACTCTCTCATATAACTCATGACTCACTTTGTGGTTGCACACTCATAATTACTATGTACAGCGAAATATACTTTTACTATTTTTTCTAGTTCTATAGATCACAATAGACTTATGGTATAAATTTCACTTTTTTTATATTTTTTGCTATTTTTTTTGAATTAAACAGATTTCTGCAATAAATTTTAAAATTATTTGTAGGGGCGGGTGATGGGTTGACCCGCCCTTAAAAATGGTATTTCCAGGGGCAGACCTCACCCTCACCCGCCCCTACAAATAATTTTCAATTTTATTCCAAAAATTTACTTCATTCAAAAAATTGCACCATGGATGGTCCGGCCATAGCTGGCGGACGGTTCACGGGTTCGGATGTCCGAACTTCACTACATTCTACAGTGTAAAGACATTCGGACGTCCGAACCTTCTGCAGTGAGGTTCGGATGTCCGAACCAACCAGCAATGGTCCGCCCACTTAGGCCGGACCGTTCGCCGTGCTGTTTTTGCATTTTAAGGGCGGGTCTGTTGCTACAGTAATTCCGCTCCATTTGTAGCAACGTGTCAAATCTAGAGTAAATTTTGTCACCGGTCCCTAAATTTGTACCACTGTGTCATTCTGGTCCAAAAACTTGTAAATCGACCGTTCAGATTCTTAAACTTGTTCGGCTGTGTCATCCTAGTCCTTAAACTTGCAAACCACCCGTTTAGGTCCTCAAACTTGTTAAGATGTGTAATCCCGAGCCTTAGACTTAGTTTTTAGTCTCATCTGAGTCAAAACAGGATGATCCAATAAACTTTATATCAAAAAATAATTCATGACCATTACATATAAAATCTAATGAAGACAACTTTATATTAAAATTGTAGCTTTCGACGCGATCTACAATTTTATAGTTGAAATGTTTTTAATTAAAAATGTTAAGGATCCCAAAATATTATTATATATATATAAATTTTGAAATTTCAAATTTAAAATTAAATTTTAGGACAAAAATGACTTTACATAAAAAAAATTCAACTACAAAGTTGTAGATTGCGTCGAGGGCTACAATTTGGATCTAAATTTTGTCTTCATTTGAGTTTATATGAAAAAGTTATAAATTATTTTTACATAAAATTTTTAGATCGACCTGTTTTGATATAAATGAGACTCAAACCAATTTTAGGGATCGAGATGACATAGATCAACTATTCTAAGGACTTAAACGGGTGATTTGCAAGTTTAGGGACCAGAATGACACAACCGAACAAGTTTAGGGACTAAGATGACACAAATGAATAAGTTTGAGGACCTAAATAGGAATTTGCGAGTTTAGGGAGCGGGATGATACAACAGTGCAAGTTTAGGGACTGGTGATGTACTTTACTCTTGATCCGCCCCTAAAAAAATTCGAGGTGTTGGTACAAATCTTTTTGTAGTAGTGCCATGCTTACTGTGGCATATCTAGTTTACTACTACAAGTGGAATGGTTAAGCAAGAAACACTCTCAAGCTACGTTGTCCATCCCAATCAGCGTGAGACGAAAGCGGATGGATCATAGGAACAACATCATGATGCGTATCTCCGGCAAATCTTTGACTTGTAGAACATGAAAACGACAAGCTCCAGGACCAGCTAGCAGGGCTTCAATTATCGCGTTGACAGTTTGACACTGCTCGAGCTTATCAAGCAGCTAGCTTAGCTTCATTATATATATATTTTTTTTTAAAAAAGCAGCAAGCTGCAACACCATCAGTTGTGGTGTTGAAATTTAATAGAGTAATGCCTTTACCACCACTAACTAGTGGATTAAGTTGTTGTGTGGTGATGGTGATCATGAACCGGAGCAGCACTAAACTTACAAGCCAAGAAACCAACTGCTCCAAAGCTGGATAAAGATCAGCATCAGCCAGAGCCCGACCGGACTTTCGGTGAAATTATTTGTAAGTTTAATTTATTTGCTGGGTCAGTTCCGGTAAATTACTGCCATGGAGAAAGTGAGATGCTACTTTGTTTACCGTATCACAACTAGGGCTGGTGTGAAATGAATATGAACAATTAATCAGTTCTAGCGTATGTCACCAGCCGAATATGAATCCGCTCATACGCGCGCGCAGAGAACCACACACACATATCGCCTTGTTCGGCTGGCGGATTCAGCCGGATTCAGCCAGCCACAACAGTATTTTTCTCTCACGCAAAATCAGCCCAGCCACCAGCCAACCAGCCAGCCAACAGTATTTTCCTCTCACGCGAAATCAGCCAGCCATCCAGCCAGCCAGCCGAACAAGGCAATAGTGGCGACATGATGAATACCGAAAAGATTCCAAGCCTGGTGGTACATGAGAGCAGAAATGAATACAGAACTGAGACAGAGCTTTCGTTGCGCATCAGATAAGAGTAAGGAAGGTAAGGAGAGTAAGCAAGAGGTTTGTCTTATAATCAAAGGTAAACACTCTTTGAAAGAGCATGTTCGATGAACTAATTAAGGTGTGCATTATACATTTATACATAAGCAATAATGCCATCATCATCATGGCGTGATGACCTGCAATATAAGAAGCTTAATTCAATTTAATCTAATTCACGACATCAAATTAGTAACTAGATGTTCATCACATATCCTGGATGTGACTCAAAAGCCAATGAATTAATTAGCAACACTGGTTGGGAGAAAATAATTAGTTGTTCAAAGAATAACAGATTTTAAAGTACGAGCATTATTTTGAAGGCATATGTGCCATCTGGTATTGTTCCTTTTTGTGTTGTCTTCCAGAAAGGAGGAACAAATGCTGCTGCTCTCTTGCTTCAGTTAAGGAAGAAACAATGAAAAGTCCAACTCACCCTGCATATTTCAGTACTCCCTCCGTTCTAAATTATAAGTCATTCCAAAAATCTTGGAGGGTCAAACCATCTCAAAGTTTGACCAAAATTATAGAGAGAAACACAAAGATTTATGATATCAAATAGGTATACTATGAAAATATAGCTAACAAAGAATCTCATGATACTTAATTGGTATCATAAATGTTATTATCTTGTTATATAAATTTAGTCAAAATTGAAAAACTTTGACTCTCCAAGATTCTTTGAATGACTTATAATTTGGAACGGATGGAGTAGTTATTAAGAACTTGGACATGAAGCGAGTACCACTAGTACAAGCCGTGGACAAGAAGGTTGGCCATGTGATGACAACGTACATCGTTGCATGGCCAAATGTCCATAACGAGTTGTTGGATTCCAAACGCCAATCATCCATTTGAGTTGACCAATAAATTTCTAGACCCCAATAAAGACTAAAATGTTAGACTTGACCAATCAGAAGAGTGCAGATGAAGGAAAATCATGGGTGGTAACGGGATGAACAAGATATATAGGTTAATTATTAGTATCATACCCCTCCATTCTCGTTTGGAATTATATTGTTTCTTAAAAGATGTATGCATATAAAAAAAACCCAAATATGCTCTCAAAAGGACCACAACATATGTTGTATACCACCTCTTCTTTAACCAACTTTGTTGTTAAATATCTCATCTCAATTCAATTCTCAGCTGCTGTCAGTATTTTGGTAAGAAACTATGCTCCATGAATTATTCAAATTATGTAATTGACGTAGTGGACTGTATTGCATCAAATCTTCATTTTCAATAAAATACTATGAACTCTATCAATGCTAAGTGTAGAACTAAGTTCTCAGTAAAATAGATACCAGCAATATGTAATATGTCGTACTGTCAAATTTTCATGAACAATCACCATTTAGGATATACGATAAAAGAAAATTAATAAACATTTCACATATCAAAATTAAAGGACCTTGTATCTAGTTCCTATTGGACAAAAATACACTAGATCCTAGCTAAATTTCAGTAAACTGCAATCGTTATCCTTTTTACTCATCAAACTTTCCTTCCATAATTTACAATTTTAATTTATGGATGACCAAACATGAAAATATTATCATGCAGTTTGAGTGAAAATGTGGGGATGGATACATCACTACATGAGATCTCATGCTTAGATTAACCATTTGTTATTGCCATAATTTAGGTGTTTTTTTATGATTCAACGCCCAAGTTTTGAGTTATAACAACCACTACTAAAAAACTACTTTTAGGCTGGGGTGTAGCCAGGAATTTATTTTTTTTCATTGTTAGGGGGGCCAGCAGTGCTAATTTATCTAATAATTTGATCAAATTCAAAATTTTCAATGCAAAATTACAGATCATAGGGAGGGCTAGGTCCCTGCGCACCCACACAAGCAGAACTACAGTAGCAACCGACCCGGCTATGGTGCCCATTTTCAAGTGCGGATCAGTGTGACATTTTCAGAGGTGGGTGAGGGGATTGACCTGCCTCTGGAAATGGGTTTTCAGGGGCGGGCATGTTACCCACCAAACAGCACCCACCCCTAGAAATGTGTTTTTACCCACTTCTAAAAACCGTTTTCGTAGTAGTGAATATGATATGAAGGTTGGATAAGGATAATTTTTTAACTATGAAGTTAGCTAACTGAATTGTATTCCACAAAAAAAAGGTGATCGTATTGTAACTCTAGTATAAATTGATTGTATTTGATCTCGATCAAATTGCATGCTATTAATCGAAAATTTTAATTTTTTTATGCTTCTTGCATCCATCACAGAGGCTGGCATTCAATTTTTTGGAAGAACCCAGTACCTAGCACAACTGTTACCACAGATTATTGCATGGCTACAAATTCTGGTGAGGATACTTAAACAGTACTTAAACATCTAACCATGCAAACAAATTGTGAGAAATTATCAAAAGTCCTAATTAGGGTTGCACAAAATATTTCCCATGATTACAGATAAGATTCTAAAAATTAAAGGAGTGATATGTCTACAAGTAAAAATAGAAGTCTGCCACAATTATAAACCATAGGAGCACACACAAAGGAACAAACAATATATGTGGAGATTAGTTTTGGGTGGATTAAAATATAACACACCCAACAAACAACTTCTCCACTTTTAATTTTGAGGAATTATATTTTTTTTAATTTTTTCCTCTACTGAATCTTTACATGTTGTCTTAAAAGAAACAATATAATCATTGATATACTAAACCTTGCCTCCGCAAAGCTATTTGTGCGACAATTAAAATATGGCAAACATTTTATATATCTTACATTTTTTGTTAAGTCTATTTCGTAACCTAATTGATCATACTATATTATGCTCAACAGAAGGAAAAATTTAATTTTGAGCATTACCATTAGAGAGAAACACTACTACAATAAACTTAACGGAGGTGGTGAGGAAAGATTTCCTGAGCGGTCGGGGACCCCAACCGCCTCGGACCTAAGTTCACAGTAAATGACCTACTTTTCGAGGCGGTTTGGTGACCGCCTCGGTAAATCAAAATTGTAAAAAGAAAATAAAAGAAAAAGAATCCATGGACAAGCTCGATGAGGCCATCCATGCGCCTCCGCCACAGCTGCTCGTCGGTGAGCCCATCCGCTTGCCGCTGCAACTTCCCGTCATTGTCCCTCGTTGGAACTGGTGGCCCTGATGCTGGATCCAGTCGCTCTCCGCTAGGTTTGGCCTCCACCGCCGCCATAACACTGGATCTGCAAGGGAGAGAGTGTGAGAGACGGAACTGAGAGAGGTGAGAGGGTGAGGAACGGATCTGAGAGAGGAGGGTGGGGGCATACCAAGGCGAGGGAGCGCCACCATCACCACCACCGTGTCGGGATGGAGTGGGAGGGCCACCACCACCGCGCCAGGCCGTGCCTCCACCACCACACACCAGGAGAGGGAGGGAGGAAGCCACTGGGAGGGTTGTAGAGGGGGCCGCCAAGAAGGAGGTTGGGGAAGGGGCCGACGGGAGGGAGGTTGGGGAGGCGCTGTGCTGGATGGAGGGGACAGAGAGCGCCACCGCCGTGCGAGATGGAGGGGAAGGATGGCGCCGCCGGGAGGGTTGTGGAGGGGGCCGCCAGGATGGAGGCTGGGGAAGGGCATGTAGGGAGGGAGGCTGGGGAGGGGGCCGTTGGCTGGGAGGGAGGCTGGGGAGGGGGCCGCCGTGCGGGATGGAGGGTAGGGAGGAGTGCTGCCACCGTGCGGGATGGAGGGGAGGGAGGAGTGTGACACTTCAGGTGTCTAGCTTTTAAAATAAAGTTTAGTGTGTGTATTTTGTGTTTATTCTTGTTTGACTGCAAAAAAATTGCAGTGTTAAGTAGGGGTATTTTGGTAATTTTGAAAAATTATAAGTCCCTTTGTGCAAAAGTTTTGACTTAGGGAGTAATTTCAACTTTGTTAAGGGCTTTCTTGCAAATATGCTATTAATAATTATTTTGGTAGCAATATTGCATTTCAGCCCAAAAGTATAGGAATATTTGTTATTAAAAGTATTTTTCCTTAATGGAATAGAGTTCTTTTGCATTTTTGAAAATAACTTCAAATCCTTTGATTTAGTGAAAATTTGCATAACATGAAAGTTGTTCAATTTACAGAACCACTATTGAATTACACCAGATCAATTACGCTAGACATCTAAGCGCACCTTAATCGGTATAATCCTTGGTCTGTAGGGTAAAACCCCGATAAAACCACTGAATATCCGATCGTAACACAAGTATATGTCCCGCACGAAGGCGAGTTGGAGATACAACAATTCCATAATATTTTACATCACATAGATAAGAGGTGTAATTTACAACAAAGTTTTGAAGCTAGGACATTAAAGTTCTATCTTTTACAACTTATTCAAAGAAAAGACATAAAAGTAAGCTTAGCTCACTTTAGAAGGTCTACGGCGGAAAAGAAACACAACTATGCACAAACGTTGAGAGGTAGATGTCATGATAAGCCCGAGCATGACATCATTCGTCCAAGTCATGGCTGGTTGAAGATGGTTCCCACTCCATAGACTAGCCGGAAGGCAAAACACTAGGCCAAGTCAAGCTAGTGTTTGAGTCTTCCAAAGTCATTCCTGAAAACAAAGTCACAAACAAGATTGAGTATACTAATACTTAGCAAGACTGATCCGATAAAGGGGTTTATAACAACCCATATCTAGACATGCCAGGCTTGGAAAGGTTCTGGGTTTATTTTTGCTGAAAAACCACAAAGAATAGGTCCTTACTTCCAAATTTTAGCTTTCAAGTTCTAGTTGTTTTAACCATTCTAGGTATGCACCTATCTATACAAACATGGTAAAGAATTATTTCCATCCAACCATATTTGAAACAAACTTGTTCCTCTTCTTACTCTATGTAGCAAAGGGATTAAGCAATCCCAAACATCGTGAGAAGCGGACGATTCCGAATCGAATTCCAACCTTGCAAGGATAACCTAGCTCACACGCTTAGAGTACCGTTGAGTCACTCCCAAGCAACCATTTACTTCTCATTCCGGTTCATGGAACAGGGCCACTCTCCCTGACTACAGAGAATCCCACATCTTTGTAGTGGCAGTGTTGCAACATAATATATATATATCCCTATTTCTAAGAGAGAGTGGAAGGTATGTCCACTTGCCGGGCCGATCAGTTACTAGGCTTGCCACGTACCATATTTACGGCATGTGGCTAGCACTTTCAAACGCTTAACCACCGCTACTACACACTGCGGCCTTAGTAATTTATCAACACAGATGGATTTCAAATGAAGCTGTTGATCAAATTCGTCCATGGTCCTTATAGTGATTGCAAGAATGTAAACAGTCAACTCCTATAAATCTCGCGAGTGACAGGAAATCACTCGACTTTTACCGGTCCTATTAACATAGCATCTAGTTAGACTCAGTTCTAGTGTTCAATCAATAGGTACTTAGAATTATGCATCTAGAATTTTCATTCTACTGCAATAACTTAAATGCACAAGGAAGCGGTACTGAATTTCATAAATCAAAGAAATAGGATTATGCATCGGGTCTTGCCTGTATTGATGTCTATAAAGTCAGTAGACTTTGGATCTTCCGAATCGGAGTTCGGAGCTTCGGTTAGTTCAACAATATTGGCCTGAGCTTCAAAAAAATCCCCGTCTGATTCGTGGATAAACTCGTATGTTCCGTCTGCTAACGGGGTGACCTCTATATGAAATGCAATAGTTGGAAATAAAAGTAAGATACTATACTTGAGTATAGCTTTCCTTCACAACAAAGTTGTGAATTCATTCAATTAAGCAATCAAGATAATCCATGTCAAGTACCAAACAACATGGAGAAAAGTTTTCAAAATAATCTATAGAAAGGATTTGTTTTTTTTTAAAATATGAATAACACATAAAGAAGGAATTTACAAAAAGTATGATTTAAAGTAAAAAAAATGGGTTTAAAAAATTATAAAAAGCTAACTGTAGTTCATAGAGCTCATGGCTCAAAGCTCACAAGAAGAAGAATTTTAAAACATGGTATATGGTTAGAAAGAACTATTTCTCACTTCTATTTTTAAAAATTGCTACACAAGGTTTCATAGCAAACTCTTAGCACTATCTTGTAGATCTACTCACAATAAATAAAACAAAATTGATTTCGCATTTTTCTGATTTTTCTACCATTTTCATGAATTTTCAAAGTTCAAAAAGAAAAAGACTAAAACTCTTACAGAAAAGACCCTGGGACAATTGAAATCCTTGCAGATAGGTCCCTGGCTCAAAGGGAAAGAGGAACAGGCGAGGGCCAAGGGGTCAAGGAGGATCAGGAGGTCGAGACAAACCTGCTGGTGGGGTCGGGATGGAGGATTGGAGGCCGGAGAGTAATCGCCGGCGATGGCGTAAAGCACGGCGGCGGGAGTGAATGGCGGCAAGGGGTTTCTGGTGAAGGATTGGCGACGCGAGGGGGTTGGGTAGCTTCACAAGCTCGGGGTGAAGCTAACCAGGGGGTTAAGAAGGTCGGGGAAGAACTGTGGTGGTGGGTCGGCGGTGGAGAGGGTCGCCGGAATTGGGAGAGAGGGCGGCGGTAAGGGATTGCTGGTGATGGGGCTCGGTATGGGTCTATTTATAGGCCCAGCATGGAGAGGATAAGCAATTGGAAGAAAGGATGAGCTTGCTAGAGCTGTGGGTGAAGTCTTGGCGGCCCCGCCCCGCCACCGGTTTTCCGCCCACCGGCTGCCGTGCTGCCGTTTTGGACGCCGCCAAGCCGCCTTGACCCCTCCTGGTCTCATCCCTTCACATCCTGGCGCCTATCTCTCTTCCCCCAAGGCGCCGCGCCGCCGCCGCCTCTGTCTTTAGATCCGGCGAGCTCGACCGCCACCAGGATTGCCTCCTGAGCCGCTTCACCGCCTCCACGCGTCGCGCATGGAGCCACACTGCCTCTAGCGCCGCCTCTGCTGGCGACTTTAGGTCGCGCCACGCCGTCCCGCGACTGCTCTGCTTGCCACCTCGCCGGCCGCCCCTAGCAAAGCCATTGCCTAGGCGGCTTGGCGGCGTCCAAAACGGCAGCACGAGCAGCCGGTGGGCGGGAAACCGGTGGCAGGGTGGCGCCTCCAGGACTCCGAGGAGTCTGGAGGTAGAAGACGACTAGCTGGACTTGTTTGCAAAAACAGAAAAGTTCTGGGGGCTATCTATAAACTAAAAATTTCCCACTGATCTAGGGCTCAAATGAAAGAATGCCGAACATGAAAGTTGTTCAATTTTCAAGATCTACAACTTTCATGTTATGCAAATTTTCACTAGATCAAAGAATTTGAAGACATTTTTCAAAAATGCAAAAGACATTTATTCCATTAAGGAAAAAATACTTTTTAATAACAAATATTCCTATACTTTTGGGCTGAAATGCAATATTGCTACCAAAATAATTATTAATAGCATATTTGCAAGAAGGCCCTTAACAAAGTTGAAATTACTCCCTAAGTCAAAACTTTGCACAAAGGGACTTATAATTTTTTTAAATTACCAAAATACCCTTACTTTGCACTGCAAAATTTTCAACAACCAAATAGAAATAAACACATCATTCACACTCCAAACTTTATTTTACTACTAGACACAGCATGTTATGCACATCATGTTATGCAAATTTTCACTAAATCAAAGGATTTGAAGTTATTTTCAAAAATGCAAAAGAACTCTATTACATTAAGGAAAAATACTTTTAATAACAAATATTCCTATACTTTTGGGCTAAAATGCAATATTGCTACCAAAATAATTATTAATAGCATATTTGCAAGAAAGCCCTTACCAAAGTTGAAATTACTCCCTAAGTCAAAACTTTTGCACAAAGAGGCTTATAGTTTTTCAAAATTACCAAAATACCCCTACTTAACACTGCAAATTTTTTGCAGTAAAACAAGAATAAACACAAAATACACACACTAAACTTTATTTTAAAAGCTAGACACTTGAATTGTCACAAGGAGTCAGAGAGGGAGCGGCGCTGGGTGACAGAGGAGTGAGGGATTGTAACACCCGGTTTATAAAAGGACATAAACCGAGCAATCATATACGTGCCAGGATCAAGTCACACGTATATATAATAGAATGAACAGTATATCACAGCACATATCACATAAAAAGACATAATAAAGCGAATATGAATGTTATTTATTACATTAATGACAAAAATGTTTGATACAGCGGAAGCGAAGTACAAATACGAAAAAGAACTCTCCGAAGCTGAGCAGGGCGCCACAGGGACGTCGACTAGAAGACGAATGCCTAGAAGTCCTCGTAGTCCTGGTAGCGCTGAGCGAACTCTCTCGTCTCGGCAGGAGCTAAGCAGCAGTAGCGTATCCAAGAGGAAAAAGTAGAGAAGAGGCAAGAGTGAGTACACAACTTGTACTCAACAAATATAACACAAACTATGAGGCTATAAGGTTGGCTGACTCAACTGCATTAGCTTTTAAGTCTTGGCAAAATTTTATTAAAGCTATTTACTACGAGTTGATGAATTACTATTAACCCAGTTACATAGTAATTAATCAAAATTAATTAAGAAACTACTGAGAACCAAACCGAACCAAGCCACCCGGGGAAACCTGCCTCGTCAAAGGAAGATAACCCCACTAATCAAAAGGAGGATCTGGGCCGCTCATGACCGTGAGCACGGCTAGTATACCAGTTTTACACTCTGCAGAGGTTGCACATCTTTACCCACAAGTCGTGAGCTATGCTAGTTGTTCATCACACTTCCTTAGGTGAGATGACTAGCAAACTCACTACGAGGCCGTTACAAAGAATCTCGTTGGTAAGGCGTAACCGCGAAGAGTTAGATCAGCGACGATGGGGCCCACCTCCAGGGGTACAAGCACGTAGCACAGACCAAGCTGGAGGAGCAGGGACCATTGAAGCTTACTACCCTTGCCCCGCAGGTAAGTTACTCCAAACCAAAAAGACCTAATTAGTAAGCCAAGACCGTCCCATTCCAGTCTTGTGGTAGTGCTGTTGTCCCAGGTTGTCGCTCTATGAACCGGTCCTTATGGAGAGTGGCCAACCAAGCACTAAGCACCGTGCTGGCCCCTAAACCAAGTTTCTAACAAAACCAATTTTAACGAGAAGTGAGCCACTCAAGCCACACAGAGTGCCACTCTCAAAATTAAGTTGCATATACCATGAATCAAATTAATTAAAAAGGACCAAGTGTGTTATAGCGCGGCACCTAGCACAACTAACCAAAATGCAACCCAAAGGATATATATAAAGGATATAAAGTGGCTAGGAAAGTCCTTATAGGCATACAATATTAAAATGCAGTATGAAATTGTATTAAAAAGTGATAGGTGTTGTTCATGTTATACTTGCCTTCCTCAAACTGTTCCTGCTGCTCAAACCGCTCAGAAGATGGCTCCTAGTACTGGTATTGGGGTTCCTCAGCTGGATCAACGTCTACTCACGAACACATGGCCAAAAACAATACACAAAATAAACATACAAGCAAACAAGTGCAAATACTAAGAAACAGTACATCAATACATGAAAACAGCAAACAAAACTAGTCTAAAACTATTCTACGCATTACAACAATCGCGTGGATATAAAGAATGCCGAAAACGGAGCTAGAACGTGAAAACTACGCTTAAAACAAGGTCCAGGGGCTTATTTGTAAGAAAACTGGAGTTCCAGGGGGTTTTCTACAAAAACCGAGGGCTAAAATGTAAAAACTGAAAAGATCTAGGGGCTAACATGTGAAAAAGCCAGGGGTGGATGGCGGGTTCAAATCTGGGAAAACCCAGGGGCCTAACTGCTAAAAACTGGGCCTCAGGGTAATTATTTTTACACTATCAAGGACCGCGGGTTGATTCCGATGAAAGGCAGGGTCTCTTTAGCAAAAGTAGCAGCGCGAAGGGGTATGTTTAGATCTGATCCGCTGAATCTCGATCCGGCGGCTCAGATTTGCTGGGCTCGGGTTCTAATCGTGACCGCTGGGCATCGGTTGGATGGATCAGGGCGTTTGGGCGCGCTGGCGGCGGCGCTGGCCACCGGCGGCGAGCACCTACGGCGGCGGCAGTGGCGCTTGCGCCGGACTTCACTGAGTTAGGTGCTCCGGGCCTCAAATCGACCCATGCTTGGGTCAGGCGGGTTCGGCGCAACACGCATAACCCACCTAGGGTTACAGCGGGGCTCGCCGAGGCTCTGGGTGGCGAGTGCAAGGGAGGCGGCGGGTCTGCACGGCATGACTCGCCGGCGTGCGCGTGCTTCGGGGATTCCAGAGGCTACGGCCCGTCCAAGCTAGCGAAAAACGACAGAGGGGACCATTCTGGTGCTCACCGGGGTATGCTTCGGGTCGGAGATGCCGTGCGGCGTGGTCGGCGGCGGGGATCAACGGTCGAGGCGG
Source organism: Panicum virgatum (assembly GCF_016808335.1). NCBI lineage: Eukaryota > Viridiplantae > Streptophyta > Magnoliopsida > Poales > Poaceae > Panicum > Panicum virgatum. Next base: position 31,931,008 of record NC_053152.1, on the reverse strand, counting down.
GCGGCGCTTGCGGAGATGTCGCCAGGAGAAGCCTCGGGGCTTCTGCACCTGATGGCCGGACGCGGCAGGCTTCGGTGATGCTTGTGGATGGATCGGCGCGGCCGGAGCGGCACCGGCGGCGGCGGAATCGACGACGAAGTGCTCCTCTGCTAGTCGGGGATGGCGGTGGTACTGCGCGGTGCAAGGGAAGGCAGGCAGTGGGGGAGAGGAAGAGGGGAAGGCTTCACGGGGCCAATTAAAGGCGGGCGCCGGGGATCGCGGAGCGCAGTCGAGGAGGGAAATCCCCTGCCGCTGCGCTGGGGATTTCGGGCGCGGACGTTGCGCGAGCGGGATCCGGAGGAAGGGGACGGGGCTGACCAGCGGGCCCGGGTTGGCAGAGACATAGCGGCGCGCGGACGACGCGCGTGAGCGCTGGCAGGTGGGACTGGCGGGTCAGGGCGACGACGCGCTAGCGGGGTGAGGGCGCAGAGCGCGGGGCGGGGTGGTTGCTGGGCCGCGCGTGTGGGCCGGGCGAGCGCGTTCGCGCGGGCTGAGGTGAGCTGGGCCGAGCGCTGTGTTGTGCGCGTGAGGCGGGCCGAGCGGGGAAGGGAGGGCGCCATTGTCCACGGCTGGTCGCGCCGACAGGCGGGCCCAGCTGAGCGTGCGGGGTAGAGTTGGGTACCTTGGCGGTCACTGACGGGTGGGCTGCCAGGGTCGAGTGCGGGGCGTCACGCACCGAGCCTGAGCGGTGGGTCACGCGGGAAGGGAAAGGGGCGCTCTGGGTTTACGGGCGCGGGAGAGAGCGAGCTGGTGAGCGGCGCTGAACGTGGGTCTGTGGCGTCAGCGGGGAGAGCGCACGCTCGCTGGTGTGCGGGCCCAAGTGCGGGAACGGCGCTGCGCGTCCGTGCGGAGGAAGCGCGGGGTCGCTGAGCTGCGGGACCCGGTGTCATGAGTGCGCACTGGTTAGCTGGGCTTTGCGCCTTGGGCCGACGAGGAGGGGTGTGGGCTGAAGGTGGGCCAAGAGGAAGGTGGCTGCTGGGTTGAGCTAAGTGGGTTTGGCCCCTTTCCTATTTCTGGTTTTCTCTCTTCTTTTTCTTTTCCAAACTTCACACAACCTATTTGAATTCAAATTTGAATTTGAATTCAACTCTAGCACTCAAACAAATAAAACAATGCTCCAGCATGAATGCACAAACATGTTAGGCCTAAAAATAAATTTTAATTACTTTATGAAGCAAAAATAAATTATAAATGCAGGGCTAAACAAATTAAATCCTAGAAAATTAAATAAAGCCAATTAAATTTATTAATAAATACTGAAATTTAGATTAGGGTGTTACAAATCCTACCCCCTTACAGGAATCTCGTCCCGAGATTCTGGGCTGGCTAGCAAATAGATTAGGATATGTCTTCATCACCTCCTCCTCCTTCTTCTAGCAAGTCTTTCGGAAAGACGTCTGGGAATTCAGACACCACGCGAATACCCTCCGTGGGTCTAGCCTCTATCTGATGTAGAAAACCAGAAGGCTCTGTAGCACTGACTGTCACCTCTTGGCCATCAGATGCTGACAAGTGAACTGTCCGCTGAGCACAATCAATACGGACTCCCCATCTGGTAAGGGTCTCCATGCTCAGAATCACATCTATCCCCGAGGAATCGATGACAACCAAACCAGTGCGGAATTCTGCCCCCCTTATGACAATACTAACTCTGGAGCATATAGAGCATGTGTGTATCTGGCCCCCAGGTGAGGCAACTACCATAGCTGTCCTCATACACGAAACTGGTATACGATGCTGCTCGGCAAATGACTTGGAAATGAAAGAATGAGTAGCACCAGTATCGAAAAGCACCGTAGCTGGATAAGAGTTGACCATGCATGTAAAAATAACCACGTTAGGAGCCTCGGCCGCTGACTCGGCCGTCACGTGGTTCACCTTCCCCTGTCGTGGCGCCCTGGGTTGGGCTGGGCGCCCCTGCTGTCCTGCCTGCCGTGGGGCCTGAGGTGCTGGACAACTTTTGGCATAATGACCTTTTTGCCCGCATTTGTAGCACATGCGGTGGTAGTGAATGGCGCTACTTGATTGACCTCCCTGTGAACTTAACGTCACATCTTGCATTATTTCTACTGCTTGCTCTTTGGACCCCTTGCGGCCGTGTGGCTGGATCACATTCATAGTGATAGTCAACCCATCAACATAATCATAGAGTGCTCAGTTCTTGACCTGTGTATCTATAGAGCACTCAGGATCCTTTCTCTTCTGGATGGTATGTAGCTCATTGACTGCTGGATCGTCAAGGAAAAGGGAATCCTCTGCCAGCTGCTCTTGATGAGACCTCTTTCTCTTTGTACCGGAGAACAACCTCTGGTTCCTCCTAGTTGTGGCTTCATTTTCAGTCGCACGAACTTGACGACAAGGAACGCCATAGAAGTGGCAACACGGACAAGCTTTCTCACCATCACCCATTGCACTGTCTCCAAGGTCTTTTTGTTCTGTCGACATCTGAGCTTGGATAAAAGGAAATACAGATTGGTAAGGTCAAGGAAGAGAGAAAAACTCCAGATAGGTGTTACATAAATCCGGGAACAAGGAACTAGAGCATAACTCTTCTGCTCCGTATGAGAGATTCTCCAATTCCCATGTACTACCTGTAGGCCGGGGTGTCACATCCCTACCCCCTTACAGAAACCGACGTCCTCGTCGGTGACGTCCTTGCCAGTGAATCCCTGGATATTATATCCTCTTCGTATTATTCTTCTTCTTAACAAACAAGACCGGGGAAACTCAAGGCATGATAAGGTAGAGAGGGTAGAGTGGATGGTTTTACCCCCAACGATCTAACTCATTCTATTATTTAATTAACTTTAACTTAAGACTGATTTTTTTAAACAAATTTAACTACTAAACTATGCAATCAACCAAAGATCCAAATCAAACATTTGCATAATAACAAACATTCAAACTTCACAACTTAGCCGAGTTTAATACACAACTCGACTAACACAACGCGTCGCAGAACGTACTATCGTATTATTATAAAAGGGTCACCTAGCTTATACTCATGGTGGTCAACTGACTGGTTCATGCCAAAATCTACGAAAACTATTCTTTAGAGAGAGAAATCAAGGCAAGACGAGTAAAAGTCTTGGAATTCAAGGAGTATAATAGCATAATAGTTTCAACAGACAAGGCTGAGAGAGAAAAGGACTTAAAACTCGACCAGTTCTATCTAGGCTTCGTCCTACAGTCGATACGGCTCTGATACCACTCTGTAACACCCAGTTTATAAAAGGACATAAACCGAGCAATCATATACGTGCCAGGATCAAGTCACACACATATACAATAAAATGAACAGTATATCACAGCACATATCATGTAAAAAGACATAATAAAGCAAATACGAATGTTATTTATTACATTAATGACAAAAATGTCTGATACAGCGGAAGCGAAGTACAAATACGAAAAAGAACTCTCCGAAGCTGAGCAGGGCGCCACAGGGACGTCGACTGGGAGACGAATGCCTAGAAGTCCTCGTAGTCCTGGTAGCGCTGAGCGAACTCTCTCGTCTCGGCAGGAGCTGAGCAGCAGTAGCGTATCCAAGAGGAAAAAGTAGAGAAGAGGCAAGAGTGAGTACACAACTTGTACTCAACAAGTATAACACAAACTATGAGGCTCTAAGGTTGGCTGACTCAACTGCATTAGCTTTTAAGTCTTGGCAAAATTTTATTAAAGCTATTTACTACGAGTTGATGAATTACCATTAACCCAGTTACATAGTAATTAATCAAAATTAATTAAGAAACTACTGAGAACCAAACCGAACCAAGCCACCCGGGGAAACCTGCCTCGTCAAAGGAAGATAACCCCACTAATCAAAAGGAGGATCTGGGCCGCTCATGATCGTGAGCACGGCTAGTATACCAGTTTTACACTCTGCAGAGGTTGCACATCTTTACCCACAAGTTGTGAGCTATGCTAGTTGTTCATCACACTTCCTTAGGTGAGATGACTAGCAAACTCACTACGAGGCCGTTACAAAGAATCTCGTTGGTAAGGCGTAACCGCGAAGAGTTAGATCAGCGACGATGGGGCCCACCTCTAGGGGTACAAGCACGTAGCACAGACCAAGCTGGAGGAGCAGGGACCATTGAAGCTTACCACCCTTGCCCCGCAGGTAAGTTACTCCAAACCAAAAAGACCTAATTAGTAAGCCAAGACCGTCCCATTCCAGTCTTGTGGTAGCGCTATTGTCCCAGGTTGTCGCTCTATGAACCGGTCCTTATGGAGAGTGGCCAACCAAGCACTAAGCACCGTGCTGGCCCCTAAACCATGTTTCTAACAAAACCAATTTTAACGAGAAGTGAGCCACTCAAGCCACACAGAGTGCCACTCTCAGAATTAAGTTGCATATACCATTAATCAAATTAATTAAAAAGGACCAAGTGTGTTATAGCGCGGCACCTAGCACAACTAACCAAAATGCAACCCAAAGGATATATATAAAGGATATAAAGTGGCTAGGAAAGTCCTTATAGGCATATAATATTAAAATGCAGTATGAAATTGTATTTAAAAGTGGTAGGTATTGTTCATGTTATACTTGCCTTCCTCAAACTGTTCCTGCTGCTCAAACCGCTCAGAAGATGGCTCCTAGTACTGGTACTGGGGTTCCTCAGCTGGATCAACGTCTACTCACGAACACATGGCCAAAAACAATACACAAAATAAACATACAAGCAAACAAGTGCAAATACTAAGAAACAGTACATCAATACATGAAAACAGCAAACAAAACTAGTCTAAAACTATTCTATGCATTACAACGATCGCGTGGATATAAAGAACGCCTAAAACGGAGCTAGAACGTGAAAACTACGCTTAAAACAAGGTCCAGGGGCTTATTTGTAAGAAAACTGGAGTTCCAGGGGGTTTTCTACAAAAACCGAGGGCTAAAATGTAAAAACTGAAAAGATCCAGGGGCTAACACGTGAAAAAGCCAGGGGTGGATGGCGGGTTCAAATCTGGGAAAACCCAGGGGCCTAACTGCTAAAAACTGGGCCTCAGGGTAATTATTTTTACACTATCAAGGACCGCGGGTTGATTCCGATGAAAGGCAGGGTCTCTTTAGCAAAAGTAGCAGCGCGTGCTCCGGGGGTTCCAGGGGCTATGGCCCGTCCAAGCTAGCGAAAAACGACAGAGGGGACCGTTCTGGTGCTCACCGGGGTATGCTTCGGGTCGGAGATGCCGTGCGGCGTGGTCGGCGGCGGGGATCAACGGTCGAGGCGGGCGGCGCTTGCGGAGATGTCGCAAGGAGATGCCTCGGGGCTTTTGGACCTGATGGCCGGACGCGGCAGGCTTCGGTGATGCTTGTGGATGGATCGGCGCGGCCGGAGCGGCACCGGCGGCGGCGGAATCGACGGCGAAGTGCTCCTCTGCTAGTCGGGCGATGGCGGTGGTACTGCGCGGTGCAAGGGACGGCAGGCAGTGGGGGAGAGGAAGAGGGGAAGGCTTCACGGGGCCAATTAAAGGCGGGCGCCGGGGATCGCGGAGCGCAGTCGAGGAGGGAAATCCCCTGCCGCTGCGCCGGGGATTTCGGGCGCGGACGTTGCACGAGCGGGATCCGGAGGAAGGGGACGGGGCTGACCAGCGGGCCCGGGTTGGCAGAGACACAGCGGCGCGCGGACGACGCGCGTGAGCGCTGGCAGGTGGGACCGGCGGGTCGGGGCGACGACGCGCTAGCGGGGTGAGGGCGCAGAGCGCGGGGCGGGTGGTTGCTGGGCCGCGCGTGTGGGCCGGGCGAGCGCGTTCGCGCGGGCTGAGGCGAGCTGGGCCGAGCGCTGTGTTGTGCGCGTGAGGCGGGCCGAGCGGGGAAGGGAGGGCGCCATTGTCCATGGCGGGTCGCGCCGATAGGCGGGCCCAGCTGAGCGGGCGGGGTAGAGTTGGGTACCTTGGCGGTCGCTGACGGGTAGGCTGCCAGGGTCGAGTGCGGGGCGTCACGCGCCGAGCCTGAGTGGTGGGTCACGCGGGAAGGGAAAGGGGCGCTCTGGGTTTATGGGCGCGAGAGAGAGCAAGCTGGTGAGCGGCGCTGAACGTGGGTCTGTGGCGTCAGCGGGGAGAGCGCACGTTCGCTGGTCTGCGGGCCCAGGTGCGGGAACGGCGCTGCGCGTCCGTGCGGAGGAAGCGCGGGGTCGCTGAGCTGCGGGACCCGGTGTCATGAGTGCGCACTGTTAGCTGGGCTTTGCGCCTTGGGCCGACGAGGAGGGGTGTGGGCTGAAGGTGGGCCAAGCGGAAGGTGGCTGCTGGGTTGAGCTAAGTGGGTTTGGCCCCTTTCCTATTTCTGGTTTTCTCTCTTCTTTTTCTTTTCCAAACTTCACACAACCTATTTGAATTCAAATTTGAATTTGAATTCAACTCTAGCACTCAAACAAATAAAACAATGCTCCAGCATGAATGCACAAATATGTTAGGCCTAAAAATAAATTTTAATTACTTTATGAAGCAAAAATAAATTATAAATGCAGGGCTAAACAAATTAAATCCTAGAAAATTAAATAAAGCTAATTAAATTTATTAATAAATACTGAAATTTAGATTAGGGTGTTACAGGGATGGAGAGGGGATGAGAGTCACAAATCCTAACTCGGGTATATATATGGAACCCTAGTAATGGGCCTTCTCAGCATCTTTGGGCCTTGATATTTTTCGAGGCGGATCCTATAGGGTGCCCTCCTCGGTTAATCAATTAACCGAGTTGTTTGGTTTAGAACAACCACCTCAGTTAATCTATATTAACCGAGACAGTTATTTTAAGGGTGCCCGCCTCGGTTAATCTATTTTGAGAGGTAGTTTTTTTAAACACCTCGATTAAAAAAAATGACCGCATCGGTTTATCGATTCCATTAACCGAGGCGGTTGAAGTTTCTGGTCGCCTTAGAGGTGTTTTAAAAAGGTCGCAGTAAATCATTTTTTTTGTAGTAGTGAAATAATTAACTAAAGCAAGCAAATCCAAACATGTATGTACATCTATGTGGACGTGCACTACTAGAAAACGAGCTAAAGGTCCTGGCCAAAGGTACCAGCTGCTTTTGCAACCGGTACTCCAGCTGCTTTTGCAGCCGGTACTAATGCCACGCATCAGTACCGGTTGCAAAAGCAGCTGGTACCTTTGGCCAGCGGCGATCAAAGGTAAGAGGTTTGGTACCGGGTTAAAGCATTACCCGGTACCAAAACCCCAGTATAGGCATCGGTTAGTGCCACCAACTGGTACCACAAGAACAAGGAGGAATAGGTACCGGTTGGTGGCACCAACTGGTGCCTAAAGGGCGGACAATGGCACCGGGTTTTGCCATGACCCGGTGCCGCCACGTGCCCACAACAAAGGCACCGGTTGGTAACTTCAACCGGTGCCTATGCCTATTGTTTGGCACCGGTTGTTGAGCACCAACTGGTGCCTTTGTGCCACGCCTATAAATACCCCAACCCCCTCCCCCTCCAAGCTGCCGTGAACTCACTGTTCATGGCAGCTAAGTGATGGGAGGGGAGGCGAATTTTTGTTTTTTTTTCAAAAAAAGGTTAGTTATATTTCTCCATAACTTAGCAATTGGTTTTTAGAAGCAGTTATCACTTAATTTAGTTTATACATGTGATATTTATTTTTAGTTGTAGCATTTTATTGTAGTTATATACGTTATCAATTTATTTGATATGTGAATACTATCAAATTATTGTATTTATATATTTTATCAATTTATTTGATAGGTGAATAGTATCTATTTATTATAGTTATATGCATTATCAATTATATATTTGAATTCAAATTTTGTATGGAAATATTATCAATTACATATGCGAGGGAGCTTTATTTAGTTCCCTTCAAAATTTCAAAAATTTACAAGATTCCACATTCGAGATGCATGCAGAGCCAATTCGAGACCCGCAGCTCAGCTAGGCCAGAAGGCCACATGCGTCGTTTCTTGTACAAAAATATAAAGTTCCATATAGAGAAATAAAGTTTTTACACAGTCATGCAGTCAGAAGGCCATATGCATAGTTATAATTTTGTAGTTAAGTTTTATTAATGGCGTATTCGATGTTAGTTATAAATTGGTAGCATGAATGAACTATTTGTACACTACAGTGATGTATATAAATGTATTGTGGACCCAGATGAGTCGACAATGGATGTACATGGCCGACCGGCGTTCAAAGGAGTTCATTGATGGCGTGCATGAATTCATAGAAGCGGCCGAGAAACACAAGTATGGCGGTTTTGTTCGTTGTCCATGCAAATTCTGTAAGAATGAGAAGGATTACTCATCATCAAGAACCATCCACAGTCACTTGTTCAATAGTGGTTTCATGCCGAACTACTATGTTTGGACCAAGCATGGCGAAAGAGGAATTATACTGGATAATAATGTAGAAGAAGAGGACAGGATTCCTGACTTTGCAGCCAATTATAATGCCTTTTTCAATGACACTGCAATGGGTGAGCCTAAAGAAGATACTGAAGGATACGTTGTAGAAGATGATCTTGGTTAGATGCTGCGCGAAGCTGAGGAAGGTTGCGAAACAGAAAAGGAATCGAGAGATCTGAAGTGTATGTTAGAGGACTACAGAGCATTGTTGTACCCAGATTGCAAATAACACCAAAAGAAGTTGGGTACCACATTGGAATTGTTGCAATGGAAGGCATAAAATGGTTTGTCTGACAAGGGATTCGAGGAGTTCCTGAAACTTATAAAAAATTTACTCCCTGAGGGTAACACATTGCCGGCGACAACATACGAGGCAAAAAAAATTTGTTTGTCCTTTAGAATTAGAGGCACAGAAGATACATGCTTGTCCTAATGACTGCATCCTATATCGAGGTGAGTATGAAAATTTGGATTCATGCCCTGTATGCAACGCATGCCAGTATAAGATCCCTCGAGATGATCCAGGCGACGTTGAGGGGATGAGTGTCAAGAAGAGAGTGCCTGCCAAGGTGATGTGGTATTTCCCTCTAATACCACGTCTGAAATGTTTGTTCATGAACAAAATGAATGCTAAATTGATGCGATGGCACAAAGAAGAACATAAGCAAGACAATATGTTGAGACACCCCGCTGATGGGTCGCAGTGGAGAAAAGTGGACAAAACATTCCCAACATTTGCAAATGATGCGAGGAATATAAGGTTCGACTTAAGTACGGATGGCATGAATCCTTTCGGTGAGCAGAGCAGTGGCCATAGTACCTGGCCTGTGACACTCTGTATATACAACCTTCCTCCCTGGTTGTGTATGAAGCAGAAATTCATTATGATGCCGGTGCTTATCCCCGGCCCGAACAACCCGGTAACGATATAGATGTGTATCTGAAACCACTGATTGAGGATCTTCTATTGTTGTGGAAAGAGGAGGGTGTTCGTATGTGGGATGCGCACGCAGAGGATCATTTTAACCTTCGTGCATTGCTTTTCGTAACCACCAACGATTGGCCAGCACTAAGTAACCTCTCCGGACAATCCAATAAGGGTTATAGGGCATGCACCCATTGTTTAGAAGAAACCGATAGCACATACCTCAAGCACTGTAGGAAGATCGTGTATATGGGTCATCGTCGATTCCTTCCGATCAAGCACCCATTAAGGAGGGGGCATGCTCACTACGATGGAAAGACAGATCATCGTACCAAGCCTAGGCACCGTTGTGGGAAAATGGTGTTTGAAATGGTCAAGGATATAAAAATAGTATTCGGAAAAGGACCCGGCAGCAGATCAGTGCGGAGTGATGAGGGACGTGCACCTATGTGGAAGAAGAAGAAGAAGAGTATTTTTTGGGAGTTACCTTATCGGGAAGTCTTAGACGTCCGCCACGCAAATGATGTGATACGCCTAACAAAAAAATCTTTGTGTGAACCTTCTAGGCTTCCTTGGTGTCTACGGTAAGCCAAAGGATATATTGGTAGCGCGGCAAGATCTTCAATGTATGAAACAACGGGCCGCCCTACATCTAGAAAAAAGGGATAAAGGACGTCATTATCTAGGTCATGTGTGCTACACTCTAGTAAGGAAGAGAAGCAAAGTATATTCGACTGTTTGAACAGTATCAAGGTCCCATCAGGCCACTCTTCGAATATAAAGAGGCTACTGAACTTGAAAGAGAAGAAATTCGCACACGTAAAGTCCCATGACTGTCACGTGTTGATGCATAATTGATTCCAGTTGCACTTAGAGGTATTCTACTAGCTAATGTTCGAGCAACAAATAAAGCTATGCGCCTTTCTCAACACAATTTCTCAGAAGGCAATCGATCCATCGAGTTTAAGCAGGCTACAAGAGGATGTTGTCCAAAGTTTAGTCATTTTTGAAATGATATTTCCTCCATCATTCTTCAATATTATGATGCATCTTCTTGTTCACCTGGTCAAAGAGATTGGTATTCTCGGTCCTATTTTCCTTCATAGTATGTTCCCTTTTGAACGATACTTTGCAATCCTAAAGAAATATGTTCGTAATCGGGCTCGTCCAGAAGGAAGCATTGTGAAGGGCTACGTCACAGAGGAGGTCATTGAGTTTTGTGTTGACTATGTGGAAGAACTCTGCCCAATTGGGATTCCAGTATCACGTCATGAGGGGCGGCTGATTGGAAAGGGCACACTTGGAAGAAAATCAGTAAATGCCACAGATCATGCCACATTGAGCAAAGCACATGTCACAGTTCTGCAACAATCAACCTAGGTGGCTCCATACATGGAGGAGCACATGCAAATTGTGAGAAGCATATACCCTTTGAAGTCTCAGACATAGATTACAAAACATCATAACAATACATTCGCCACCTGGTTGCAGAAGGAAGTCATGGCCAACAATCAAATTCATGAGCAGCTAGCTTGGCTGGCCAGGGGTCCGGCAAATTCAATCTTGATGTACCAAGGATATGAAATTAATGGTTACACATTTTATATAAGAGCCCAAGATAACCAGAGCACCAATCAAAATAGTGGTGTCCGTATAGATGCCACCGACTCTAATGGCCAAACGAACTCATATTTTGGTTACATTGAAGAGATCTGGGAACTCGACTATGGGCCGTTGAAGATACCTCTATTTCGTTGTCAATGGATTAAACTCACAGGAAAAGGTGTCGATATCGACGAGTACAGAATGACAACGGTAGACCTCAAAGAGCTTGGCTATCGAGACGAACCATTCGTCCTAGCTAAAGATGTCACTCAAGTTTTCTATGTGCAGGACATGTCTAGCAAACCGAGAAAGGACAAGTCCAGGAATAAATCAAGTTTTGTAGGTGCCGGAAATGAGCCAAAGCGCCATATTGTTATGGCAGAAAAAAAGAAAATTGTAGGAGTCGATGATGTCACAGATGAAGAAGAATACAATAAGGTTGAAGATATGACTCCGTTCGCAGTGGAGGTTGACACAAGTATTCTTTTAGCCGAAGAGGAGGCTCCGTACGCACGTCATGATCATAATGAAGGGACGATTATAAAGCGAACCATTGTTAATATTCTCTTAGTTTAATGATTATGTCTTGTAATATTTTCTGTGAACATTATCAGATTTTTTATGCAATGAATTGATTTATTGGGCAATTAAATGATTTATTATGCAATTATTTGATTTATTATGATTTATTATGCAATTAATAGTTATGCACCTAAATGATTTATCATGTAGTAATTAGAATTATTGTGCATTTAAATGATTTATTATGCAATTATTTGATTTGTTATGCAATTAAAATAATTAGTTATGCACCTAAATGATTTATTATGTAGTAATTAAAATTGTTGTGCATTTAAATGATTTATTATGCAATTATTTGATTTATTATGCAATTAAAATAATTAGTTATGCACCTAAATGATTTGTTAGGCAATTATAAGAGAAAAAGAAAGGCGAATAGAAAAGAGAACCATTGGTACCGGTTGGAAAATCCAACCGGTACTTTAGCGGCCTATTTGGGTAAAAAAAAAGTGGGGCATCGCGCGGGAGTCGAACTGTGGTCGCGCAGCCTAAATTACATCGCGTTACCATTGAGATACTGAAGAATTCGATTCAAATCCTGTCAAAGTAGACAGAAAAGTTAACTTCAAAAGGCCTAAGGTACCGGTTCCAGAAGTCCACCCGGTACCATAGGTGATTTTCATTTCCCGCCCGTTGGGGCCTAAGGCACCGGGTGTGCCAAGAACCGGTACCTTAGGCTTGCCAAGGGTACCAGGTGGGTCAACAACCGGTACCTAAAGATTACATAGGTACCGGTTGTGTTTTTTACCCGGTACCTTTGGCCTGAGGTATAAATCCGTCTTCTCTGCTTCTTCCTCCCAATTCTCCACTGCTCATCGCCTCCTCCAGTCGACCGCCGCCGCGCGCCCTCGCATCGTCGTGCTGCTACCGCTGCATCGTCGTGCCGCCACCGCCGCCTCGTCGTGCGCCGCCGCCACCGCTTCTTCTCTGCGTTCCACCGGCGGCGTCTGTAGAGAAAATGGCCCCTCATGCCATATTTCAATATAATGTTTTGGCGATTGATGACACACACAACACTTGGACTAATACGATTATTAAGATGACCATTCTTAGGCTTTTAGGTTCAAGTGATGACAAAGAGAAGATAGGCGTAGCTAGGCCCGAAGGGCCGCCCCTACGGTGGTTAAACCGAAACCTCTTCAGTCCAAAGGACAAAGAATTGAAGAGATCGTGAAGAAAACCAAGTCAAAGAAATCAAGACAGAGATACTTTAGTATCACCGGTTAAACTGACGCTGAGAAAATCATATACATTGGTGCATTGACTTGGACCAAACCAGGATGTTTTAGTATCACCGGATGAACCGACATTAGGGAAGTTGAATACGTCGGTGCAATGGACTCAGAAGCTGAGGCAAAGTCTATACACCGGATGAACCGACGATTGGGTCTTGGTGAACGTCGGTGCAGTTATCCAGAGAGTTTGTTTTTCAGAGTTCACAGGACAACTACACTCACCGGTTAAACCGACGCAGCATTGGTTGATTGCCTGTACATGTAACGGCTAGTTTCTGAGGCAGGCAGTTTAGTATCACCGGTTGAACCGACGATGGCTTTTGGAGGTGCGTCGGATTAACCGGCGTTAAGTGTTTTTCTGGCAGCTTTTCTCCAACGGCTATATTTGCTTGGGCTGCCTATATATACCTCAAAGGCCGGGTCATTTGAGGTTGCTAGAGTTACTGAAGCAATACTACACTTGAAGAACATCTCCAACCACCATAGAGCTTCATTGTACATCATATAGGCTTAAGCACACTTGTGAGAGTGCTTAGTGCTTGATTAGGCTTAGTTCTTGAGAGAACTAGCTTAAGAGAAAGTCTTTCTATGGCAAGCAACTTGTGTACTCGTCGTGTGACCCTCCGACTTGGTGTGGAGCGGCAACGACACTTTGTGCGGGGAAGGAGACCCCTCTTGGTGAGAAGCTCCGATAGTGAAGACGGTGCCCGTGGTGACGCTTCGAGAGAGACGGTGACGGTGGCCTTGTCTTGGTGACTTGGGGTCACTTAGCCTTTGCTTGCCGGGAGCCTTGGTGGCGAACGCAAGACGGTGATCAAGCGAAGTGACTCGGCATAACACTTGTCTTGTTGGACAAGTGGCCGTGGACGTAGGGAGGGACTTGGTGTCCTAACCGAACCATGTTAAATCGTGTGTCTTGGTGTCTTCACGGGAGTTTGCATATTCTCTCCTTTACCTCTTTACTTACCATATTACGTTTCCGCATTTACTCTATCTTGCGTGCCTTTACTTTCCTAGTTAGTTTGATTAGGATTGGCTATAGGTTGCAAGTCTTTTAGGGGTAAGTAGAGAGTAGCATAGATAAACCATAGTCATAACTAGCATGTGTAGGACGTATTAGGTTTATCTTATGCAAATAGATTGAGCCCTAGGATAGAAAGCGATTAGCGACCCTATTCACCCCCTCCCCCTCTAGGGTCGGACACCCCGGTGAAACGAACATGGCACCATTTATGCCATTTCGAGTGATTTTGGTGATCGAATGACAACGCAATCGATGGGACTAATATGATTGTTAAGATGACCATTCTCAGGCTTTTAGATCCCAGGGATGAAGTAAATAGGCATAGCAAGGCCTGAAGGGCCGCCCCTACGGGGGTTCCGTAGAACCGACGCATGAGCCTCGGTGCATCTGATGGTTGTCGGAAGAACCGACGCCATGGTATTTTGGTTTAGAAGGAAATCGAAGCCAAGTCAGCTTATAGGCACCGGATGAACCGACGGGTCAAAAAGGGGCATCGGTGCATTGGTAGTACTGTGTTCCAGAGATGATGCAAGTCGCGCAAGAGCCAAGTCTTCAGCACCGGTTGAACCGATGAAGCATCGGTGCATACCATCGGTGTAATGACGTCAGCAGAAGAGGAGAATGCTGTGAGTGACTGGTTTAACCGACGGGAAAGCATCGGTTCAACCGGTGGTCAATGTGTCAGTTGTCAGGATTTCAACGGCTACTTCGGGTATTAGAGTGACCGGATGAACCGACGCTACCCCTGCCAGAGGCATCGGTTCATCCGATGATACGCAGTTTTTCTGCTGACCGTTGGAGCAACGGCTACAAGACCTGGTGGCCTATATATATGCCTCACCCCAGCCATTTGAAGCTTGCTGGAGTTGCTGGACATCCCACACACACCCAAGAACATCTCCAAGCCATACAAAAGAATCAAGATCATATCCTTAGCCCTTAGCACACTTTGAAAGTGTTGTGTAAAGGATTAGCTCTTAGTGATTGAGATTGCAAGGCTTCGAGCCTTTGTGCTATGGTTCATTAGCGAACCAAAACAAGAGCTTGGTGCGCCGGCACCTTGGAGTGTGGAGCTCGCTGGCAACGTCATCGACCCTCCGACTTGGTGTGGAGTGGCGACGACATCTTTGTGCGGGGGACGTGGAGACCCCCATCCTTTGTGGAGAAGCTCCTTAGTGGAACCCGGGGCCAAGGTGATCGTGATTGTGTTCACGGAAGAGACTTGGTGGCCGAGTAGCAATACTCTTAGTGAGTGCTACAACAACGTGGATGTAGGTGTGCCTTTGTGGCTAACCGAACCACGGGATAAACACCCGCGTCAAGAGTTTGCTATCTCCTATCCCGCTCTTTAAGCTTCCGCATTTCATACTAGCAATTTGTGTGCCTTTACTTTCATAGAATAATTTCTTGATATTAAAGGCTATATGTTGCTAAACTCTTTTGGGATAGGGGTTTCACACTAGAACAACCTAGTTGCACATCTAGATAGCATGTTTTAGTTTAAGTTTTGTGCAAACTAGTTGGAGCCATAGGTCTAAGTTTTTAGAGTGCCTAATTCACCCCCTCCCCCTCTTAGGCTAGAGCACCCGATAACTTTCACCCGGTGATCCTTACAGCGTTCGCCCGCACCGGTGGCCCTCCTCCGCGCACACTAGCCCGCGCCAACCTAGTCGTCGTGGACGTCGACTCCGGCGACCTCCACGCGCCAACCTCGTCGTCGTCGTCGACCTCCTCGACCTCTCCGGTGGTCGAGCCGTCCTCGATCGCCGTTGCCGGCCCTCCTCGACGCCGCGCGCCGACTCGCCTCCTCCACCGCGCCGCCCCTTCACCCTACAGCACGCCGGCCACCCCACTGCGACGCCGGCGCCCTCCTACGCGCCGCGCGCCAACTCGCCTCCTCCATCGCGCCGCGCCGAGCTGCTTCCCCTCCACCAGTGGCGCCGTCGACCTCCCCATCGACATAAGCAACAATGGCGCCGCCGCCGCCTCTTGCATTTTCATTTTTTTATTAATTATTATATGTAATGTGTAGTTTTCCTATTTTTTATTTCTATTTCTACTATTTAATTATGTAGTGAATAATTTAGTATAATAAAAAAGAATGTATAGAATTGAGTATAATTTATGTAAAACAATTAGTTTTATTATTAAGTAGATAGTTTATTTTTATTTAGTTTAAAATTTATTTGTTTTAGTGATTACTAGATAGTTTAGTTTTATTTAGTTTAAAATTTAATTGTTTTAGTTATAACTAGATAGTATAGTTTTATTTAGTTTAAAATTTAATTGTTTAGTGATAACTAGATAGTATATAATTTATCTATATTAGTTTCATGTATAATTAGTATAATTAATTTGTTATGTATATGTTTATACTATATAATGCATAATTAGATAGAATTTAAATAATTTCTGTATAATTAGTTTGTATTATATATGTATATATGTATATTATATTTAGATGTGTAATTTATTAATTTTTCTTTACATGTGTAATTTAGATATACTTGTATCGCATGTTAATTTATTTATATATATTAGTTAGAGAAGGAAATGGAGAGAATTTAGTTAGAGAGAATGTAGTCATTGTTTTTTTTTGCCATTATTTGATATTATCTACAATTTAGTTATTTCATATATATAGAAGGAAATGAAGAGAATTTAGAGAGAATTTAGTTATTTCTATTATTATGTCTTATGTAGTGTATAATTGTGTCATTCAAAGATTTTATTTAATCATGTATTTAATGGTTAGACGACGACGACATGTATTTCACTGTATAATGTAATGATGACGACGAGTAATGACGATGACAATGAGTAATGACGACGACGAGTAATGACGAGTAACGACGACGAGTAATAATTTTATGTACAATTCTTGATTACATGTATTGCATTTGTAATTTAGATTGATTTAAATTAATTCTCGAGCTCGAACCCGTTCGTATTCGCTCTCTAACTCACTCACGCATTCGCCGTCCCTCGACTCTCGACCTCGACCCTCGACCCCGACTCTCAACCCCGTCCCTCGACTCTCGACCTCGACCCTCAACCCTAGACCTCGACCCTCAACCCTCAACCCCGTTCCTCGACCCCGTCCCACGACACACACACACGCACTGTCTAATACACTCTAACACACACACACACTCTCTCTAAATCACTCTAACACAATTGTATAAAGTATCGACCCTCGACACACACACTCACACTAACACACACACATAGACACAGACACACACACTCACACTAACACACACACACACACACTGACTCACACACACTAACTCTCTCTCTCTTTCTCTGTTCCACTAACACACAAACACACAGACACACACACACCCACACACACTGACTCACACACACACTCAACAGCAGCATGTTCCAGTACGAATCTTAAAACTATATGCATGGTGACTTCGATATTTCTTTCTGAAACTGGATTAACTCTAGAGGAGGCAACGGGGCAACTGGAGGCAAAAATCCCTGTCACTCGCGCTCTTACTCCATTCCAGCATAAAAAAACCTTTTGCCACTGAGGAAGAGGAGAAAAGTCTAGGCACGCAGATGTTCAATTTGCATAGATGGGACCTGCGAATGTCGAATGACGAAGGGAAAATGTTTGGAGTCAAGTATCATGACCATGATTTCTTCCGCGGAGAGGACGACTTCTGGGTGTACTTCGAAACTTTATATCACATTTACCATCGACAAGCCCTCGACGTCTCTATCATCACCATCTAGGTTTTGTAAGTATCACTTACCTCTATATTAATACTTTTTGTTAACAAGAACATAATTATATGTGTGCATTATAAAATTTCTATTGTATCGTTTAGACAGGAGATCCAAAGAAGCCGAAAACATGGATGGCACAATCAGATCGGCTTCATGTCTCCTTTGCAAGTCAACCAGAAAGTGCTCAACAAAAATTACAAGGAAACGTGCCAAAAGATGTACGATTCGTTGACTAGGCAAAATTACAAATCCTATATATTCATACCATACAACTTTGGGTAAGCCTTGTTAGACTCAATCCTCTATTATATTATTAAAAAAATACTAAGTCGTCTAATGCATGTATGTATATATTCTATCTATATCTACTGTTATCATTGGATTTTACTCATACTTTCCGTAGAGACCGGCAATCTTATAGTCTTTGACTCAATGAGAAATCCAAAGTCCGCAATCCAACATATCATAGACCCCTTGAACAGGTAAGTTCAGTTTGCACAATCAAATCTTTTTTCTGTTAATAACAATTCCTGAATATCAAACTTAACTTTGAGCGTAGGGTTTGGAAAAAATTTGCGAAAAATAACAAAGGACGTGGTCATTGGAGGCCCGAACTGAACGTTAACATGGATTATCCGGTATGTTGATTCATAAAGATTTGTCTAGTTAAGTATATAATCCCAAATTGTTCTAAATTAAGTAATTTATTTGTTTCTCCTTAAGTGAGCGAGACAACAACAAGGAATTGATTGGTGCGGGTACTACGTATGCGACTACTTGCACATCATGACTCCATGCGGGAAGACTACTGATGAGGACATGAGAGTACGTCCAAATGTTCACTAGTACATTTTTATAATTATACTAACGCACATGATGTTAATCCTTTTTTCCTAAATTGTAGATGTCTCAAATGGGGGATGAATGTTACTCTACTGATCGGATCATCGCCGTGTGCGAGCAGCTCGCCGAATTCATTTTGAACGAGATCTTGGATCCTAGAGGCGAGTTCTACCACGACGGTCACATCTATAGAGGACTTCCATCGAGCTCCTGAGGGGACCAGTAGTTGGACTACAAACATGACTTGTACATTTGTAAATATTTCTAAACGTGATGCCTTGATGTTTGTATATTTGTAAATATATTAGTTCATCTAATTAGCTTAATTAATGCTCGCATTTCACTTTTAGTTAGTTTCAAATATTCTCTGAAAACGAACACGAACGACCAATAAACATATAGTACTGTAGAGCTCGAGTGTGTTTAGCAATTATAAAAGAATAAACAGTAATAAATATAATAAACAAAACTGAATTTGAGAAAAAAAAGGAAAAGGTCATTGGTACCGGTTGGTCTTTCCAACCGGTACCAATGGAAGCCTAAGGCACCGGTTGAAAAACCCGGTGTCTTAAGGCGAGGTCATTGGTCTCGGTTTGCGGGAACCGGTTGGAAAACCGGTGCCTAAGGCCTTTTCCAACCGGTTCCCATAGCCTGTTTCCAGTAGTGGTGGGACATGTCATCATGTTTATTTGTGAAAGGGACGTGCCATCGACATGCATATAGCACTCTGAAGTACTCAATTTTGCAGCCACACTACGTAGATGATGACAGGAAACATCGTTCTTGTGTGGCATGTCTGTATCATGTTGATACAGACAAAGCAGCGTTAATTAGATGAATTTCGTTACACTAATGCAGAATAAAAATATATCTGAATAGACATATAATATGTCTGGTGCTCTGCATCAAACATATGTGTACGTCAGTATATTAATTACATATATCTGCTATAACCATTTGAAAACTTCAAATCATGTAATTTGTGCAGAGCGTACACAAAAGCAAACAGTATACCACATAAATCTGCTAGTGAATGAGTTAGAATGCACTATTGACTCTTTTCTCACCACACCTTGTTTCTGCCATGTGATAATGTGTTATGTCAAGAGTCAATTACGTCCACGCATTCCTTTTCGATCAAATCAACATACAAGTACACAACATATGATATTTTAATTGGTCTAATTAATTATTCTTGTGAAAATGACTAGCTAGGCAATGTGAGTTAATTTGTATACGATGTTGATTTGCTCATCATCTGTTTGGATAGTTTCTTGTGAAAATGACTATCTAGGCAATTTTCTTTGTCCACTTTAGTTATATCATCATCGAGTCAATTTTTCCATGCGCATGCATGCTTGCGTGAAGTCTAGCAAAGAAATTAAAGCAATAATCGCATATTATATTACTGAGGCATCGACGTGATTATTTTGGATTGTATTCATGTTAATATGAAAAACGGGCATGTCTGTTGGAAGAGACAAACTACAGATCGAGAACATAATATACATGCTCAACAAAAGAATCAATCCTGGCCATGACGAGGTTAACTGCAAAGCCAGTGCAGATGATGACTACTCGGCTCTGCTGGTCAAGCAACAAGCTGTGTTACATCTAAAAGGTTCGTTCCTCTATGCAATCATTGATTGGTTTGTGTTGAAATATCATTGGGATGAAGAGATACATGCTTGTTTACGTTAGTATATACTACTATACAAAAACAATTAATCGACGTGGGCAAAAATGATTAATCGAGATGTATTTCGCAACCGCCTCGGATGGAAGGTCATAGTTAATGATCTATCTACCGAGGCAGTTTGCTGCCCGCCTCAGTTAATTATATAAAAAAATAACAAGAAAAAAAAGAAAAAGCTCATCGACGAGCCCGCTGAGCCCATCCATGGGCCCGCCAAGCCCATCGACCGGTGGATCTGTTGCGCCAGCCACCCGCCGCCGCCTCTTGCCGCCTGCGGCCGCCTGCAGCGCCCCGTTGCTACATCCCGCTACCGCTCCAGTTAGATCCGATCAAGCGGACCCCGGATCCGGATCCGGCAGCCGGCGGTGGAGCCTTGGGCCGTGGACGCGGATGTGGAGGGGCGGCACGGGGAGGGGAGGAGCACCGCCATCGCCGCATGCCGCAGCATCCACACGCTGCGCTCCGCCGCATCCCAAGCCCCCGCTGCCATGTGGCCATGCGACATCGTACCCGTGTCGGCGGGGTGCCGTTGCGTGCAACGCCAAGGAGTATGAGGGGAGGGAGGCCGGATATGGGGATGGGAGGGATGAGAGGGGAAGAAGATTGGGGAGGGGATGTCGGGGGAGAGGAGATGGGGATGAAAAGAGGAGAGGATCGAATGAGATGTCTTGTATATGTACGTGTGCTCCCAACCGGACCTCTTGGGCTACCAGGCTGGGCCGGATTTACAGAGGCGGTTGAGTTATAAAGCCCATCTCGGTTAAATATTAACCGAGGTGATTATGTTAGGATGACTGCCTCGGTTACTATATATTAACAATGGCGGGCATTTTAAGAGTGCCTGCCTCGGTTAATTTATTTTGCGAGGCGGTTGTTGTAACCACCTCAGTTAATGCCTGCCATTAACTAAGGCGGTTGGAATTCCCGCCCACCTCGAAGGTATTCAGAAAAGGTCGCGGTAAATTATTTTTTGTAGTAGTGAAACTAGCTAGGCCATTCTTGTGCAAGAACGTCAAAGGCAGAAGCAGGAATCAAACTGGGTTTAATTCTTGAAGATATGGATGTTGTACGATTGATTTTGATAAAAATGCATTAGGTAAGCCCATTGGATATACGTTCTCCGGCTAGTTAACCGATATTTAGTATAAGCAAATTGTCCATATTTTCCTAACAGATTAGTTTTGGTCTGAACTAGTCGGTGACAACAATTTTGGACATTAGGGTCGTCTTCCCAAGCTGCAATATAGACTGATGACATTCTTCTTAATAACTCTTTTCATGCATGATCCGAACCGTATGCGTGACAAGCAGCTAACCTCTATTCAATACTACCAGGGGCGAAGCCAGAAATTTTTGGCGTCGGGGTTGGATATTCAATACTACCAGGGGCGAAGCCAGAAATTTTTGGCGTCGGGGTTGGATGCATTTGATGCCGGGGTCCACCACACATATGAACAGTACTAAATAGTGATTTCCCCTTGATTTTGACGAAATCCGTTGGGGTCTGACGACCCCGGTGCCTGCAGCTCCGCCCCTGAATACTACCGTCCCCTTTTTCATGACACGTAGGATACTTGATGAACCCAAGCAATCGACCAGTAATAACTCTGCTGGTGTCATACATGATCAGTCACTGCACAGTGCGTGCGTATATCCTGGGCGCCATACAGCACAGCATGCACATCTCCATCATCATACGTAATCTTATCACCTGTCGATTTAAATATTAATTACCAACTAATTATTGAGCAATAGGTAGCTATAGGATGTGGAGCATAGCTGCTGCAAGTCATCCAGCTACGCAAGCAAGCAAAGCAGCACAAGCCATGTTTTGCGGCGTCCGGCCGGTTGCATACACAGCATGTCTTTTTCAGCCAGCTCACTTTGTTTTCCCCTAATCGTCCGTCAACGCACGCGCGCATGTCGTCGTTTGAAACTTTAGGAAGAAAAAATAGGTGTCATCATCTTGTGGTTTCACACAAGCATCCCGCCTCCATGGATATATAGAGAGCAGAGCATGCGTGGTACTCAAAGATTCACATATGCATTATCCCTTCATTTGCAATTAAGAGAAAACATAGGAGTATATATTTGAAATTATAAGGCTTATTTCGTTTTCTTAATTATGACAAAGCCATAGTTTTTGTGAGATAAAGTTGATGTCATTAGATCAGGTTGTATACTTGTATTCAAAAGCACTTTCATATATAAGTATAATTTTATATCTACCCGAAGAAAAAAAGTATAGTTTTATATCATGATGTACATGAGAGATTTATAGAGTAGCTCTTTGTCAAAACCCTTTTCTAAATAAAAAAGTAGGCCTTATAATTTCAAACAGAGTGAGGATACACTACAATAAAATGCTCCATATCAGATAACTTTTCTGACATTGTTTATTAGACCATGAAAGTTAATAAAGTTTGTATCCCGGTTAATAACTCAAGGGACGCAAGAGGCGAATCTTTGAAAACCTTTATGTCACAAATTGGAGTGTTTGTCGCGATTTTTGATATGGAAGCATCCTATACAAACGATTGGATGGTTCCAACGAGTATGGCAAATTGGAGTGTAATATAAGCGGCTTTTAGGATTGCTAGCATGGTGCCCGTGACTTGCTACGGGTAATATAATAGACGTACATAATACCACCACAATTTTGTGCTCGTTCACTCCGTGTACAGGCTAGCGGTGTTGTGATTGTGCGAGGCATTGATTGTTAGGGTTCCGTCGGGATTCCAATTGATTTGTCTGAGTTCCGATTAAGATTCCGATTGATTTATCTGGATTTCAATTAGAATTCCGATTGATTTACCTGGGTTACTATTAGGATTCTGATTATTGGACTAAGTAATCATTGCTTGCTTTAGAAAGACTAGAGATAGAGATTATGTACATGATTTCTTATCATATTCTCACACAGATTTTTAGTTCTAACTAAAACGAACTCGGTTTCCGGAAGGAGAACCTGACTCACTGTTTCATCGTGATAGTCTCTGGATTAGTATCTATCACATACAGAACACATTTTAGTTACATAACACAGTCATACAGCATATTATATACAACCATGAGTTTAATTATTACATAAATTAATCCAGAGGATTTGCAATATGAATTTCAATACAAGCCCTCTTGACCTAAAAGGGGAACAAACAGAAAATGGAAGGGGTAATAATCTCCTAGGCATCCTGTGACATCCCGACCTAGGCTTAATAGGATACTCATACCAATAAGTTATAACTTTTTTTCGGAAGCCGATCTCCAAAGAACTCCAAGGTTAAGCGTGCTTGGCCTGAAGAAATTTGGGGATGGGTGACCAATCAGAAAGTTCCTCCCGGTTGCGTATGAGTGAGGACAAAGTGTGCAGAAAAGATTTGCGTTGGTCGTGAGGCTAGTCTCTGTCCTAGTTAAGCTGCCAGATGTAAGCGGGCTCGGCTTCGTGGAGGCGAGACGTTACAAATGGTATCAGAGCCAACTCTCGCGGTTTCACGGGCACATACGGGCGTAAGTGCATGGGCATGTGGACGGGCGTGTGGGGGCGCAGATGCCACTGGCATGTGGATGAGCGTGGCGGGTTAGTGTGCAGACATCTGGGATGCGCCGTTGGCACTGGACGCACGGATGTCACACAGGGACCGTTGGCACTGGACGCATGGACGTCGCACATGGGCCATCGGCACTGGGCGTACGGGACGTGGCCAAGCGAGGACGTTCCTGCCTTGGGATTGAGCGACGAGGACGTCAGTCTCTTAATTGGGTGAGTATGTGACATCCCGGCCTAGGGCTTAATAGGATTAATAGGATACTCATACCAACAAGTTGCAACATCTTTTCCGAAAGCCAATCTCCAAAGAACTCCAATGTTAAACGTGCTTGGCCTAGAAATTTGGAGATGGGTGACCGACTGGAAAGTTCTTCACGGGAGCGCACGAGTGAGGACGAAGTGTGCAGAAAAGACTTGTGTTGGTCTGTGAGGCTAGGCTATGTCCTAGTTAAGCTGTGACATGTAAGCGGGCCCGGCTTCAGGGAGGCGGGATGTTACGAAAAAAGAAGTTGCAACTTGTTGGTATGAGTATGGTATGAGTATTCTATAAATCCTATTAAGCCTTGGGTCGGGATGTCACACATCCTTCATCTTGGTGTCTCTCCTCCACAAGCAACCTTGAGCGTAGCACAACCATCCTTAGCTTCATTCATCTTCGTTGGGCTTGATCTTCGAGTAGGATACTGCATCTACCAATTATCTCAAAGGATCACTACTACAAAAAAGTATTAACCTTGACATTTAAAAAGATCCTCGGAGGCTAATCTCCTAGGCATCCTTCATGCCAGGCATTAATCGAAGCGGTCATTTATTACTAACCAAGATGGTTATGACAACCATCCCGCAAAATATTTAACCAAAGAGGTCATTGTAACTCAACCGCCTCGGTAAATCAGGCCCAGCCCGCGAGCTCACAAAGCCCAATTGTGAGCACACATATATATAAATACTCCTTTCCCAGAAACCCTAGCTCTATCCTCTCCCCACCCTCATCCTCTCTCCACAACGAATGCCATCTCGATCTCCCTCTCCCTCTCTCTCTCCCAGGGTGGCATTCGGACGTTGATTTACTTGTCCAAGGCCGGGCTAGTTGATCTCCGCACCGAGGAACCGGCCACCGGGATCCGCTCGGTGTCCCCCGACTTCACCGCCGACATCAGTGCCACGCTCACCCTCATGGACCTCGCCATCGGCGGCGGAGCGGCAGACACAGCGGGGGGCACGGCAGCGGCAGCCAATGGACGGCAGCGGGCACTAGCGCCGGCAGAGAAGCTGGCTCGTGATGGAGTCGATGGGCCCGTGAACCGTGATGGGCTGAGCGGGCTTTTTATTTTTTTCATTTTCATTATTTTATTCGATTAACCGAGGCAGGCAACAAAACCGCCTCGGAAAATAGGTCATTTACCGTGACCTTTCATCCGAGTAGTTGCGGAAAATGCCTCGGTTAATCGTTTCTTGCCCGCCTTGGTTAAGATTTTTGTAGAAGTGGATGGAATAGGTTCATGTCACCATCCGTATGCAAGCTTTAAGTAGATGCAAATGTATAAATAGTAGTCAAAGGATAATGCTGGGGTTTTCCTATGCAAGCAGCAAGTTGCATCATCATCCAACTCCTCGTCACGGGGCATTCTGGTATCTTAGATCCCCGAAGTAACACACACATTCCATAACCACCAAGTCAGTTTGAGAACTCCCAATCCTCGCACCTCAGCTGCACTCCGGTAGGAAAACATCACTAGAGGGAGGCAGAAGTCACGTAACACTATTCTATGATAGTGAAGCTAGATCATGAGATGTCCATGACTGAGGACATGGCTATACGTAAAGTTTAACTCTATAGAGCTTGTACACCTGTACTCACTTGGGCTGCAAGCCCGACTGAGACAATCCACAATCAAGACTCTCTAGCCAATATAGTACCATCGTACTTTCCTGGGGTTAGGGACATTCGGCGCAACGAATGACCCAACACTGTAAATCTCTAACCTAGCCATACTGGTTTCAAAAGTCTTGAAGACTAGGGTCGAAGACCCATGCTCAGGTCTGACACACCCCGAATGCCCCATGGTCATGCATGGCATACCCTCTTCTAACACACTACTCTGCTCCTACAGTCCTGGTACGGCACAGCTAGGAATGGCTGGAACTCCTACCCATTTAGGGGTAAGTGGTGTGCACGTTTACATAGTTCATTCTCCATGTCCACTTATCTTGATATATGTTGCTGAGGTGAGCCTCCTCATCATAGTGCATATGCGTTGCAATGGTTCATGGTAGGCACCATTACAAGTATCGCCCTCCAAACTCCTGAAGTACCAAAAGTTTCCCGAAGGAAACATGCACCCACAATAGGTCCTCCATAGGGTGTGCCCAATACACACCCCAAGCCCCTGATCCGAAGATCAGGTTAATTCTCTCACCCCCGCTAAAAGTCCTAATCATCAGCTCCTCATATGTGGATCTCCACTTACACCAAGACTATCATCACCATATCCCACACATACACATGCAAAGTAGTAGCCAAGGCATCTAATATAATCAAGGTAATATGGAGTACAAGGAATTCAGATAAACATGTAGGCTATGCAGGTTCATCTCATTATATCAGAAAGTACAACAATACCATGTGCTAGCAAGCAATGCCTATTAATTATTCAAAACATATAGATGGTCGTGAACCTGGTGGCTCCTCGTGGTCTTCTTAGGTCTCTAGGGTGTTCTGATCGTCTGGAATGTCCTCCTAGGTCTTCTGGGCGTCTAGGATGTCCTCCGGGATCTTCTAGTCATCCGGGACGGCGATCAGCTATTCCTCACAGAACCTATTTGTAATTACACATAAATACAGGGATCAAAGTGCAAAATGCACAAAACATATCAAAAAAGATCCAACTCATAGCAAAACCTACTCTAACGGGTAGATCATGATTGTAGAAGAATTATGAAAGTGGTTTCATAATTTTCGGAGGTCCAGTTATTTATTATGAATTTTCTAGGGTTAAATTATTTTTTGAAGTTGATAAATGGTTTTCGAAAAAAATGCTCAACCATTCACACTTGGCAGCCTTTGGGCATGCCACATGTCATGATGACATCATCATGATGTCAGCAAAGGATCAGGTATGCTGACATTAGCAGTGGGTCCTGCTTCGTTAGTCATTGACCGGTCAACGTTTAGAGTGGGTCTCGTGGTCAGCGGACCCACATGTCAACCGCAGGTAGAGGCTGACACATGGGGCCCACAGGTCAGGTCAAACAACAAAACAAAGGAACATGAAAAGGGATGATTGATTATTGGGCTGAAAGGGAGTTGTCGGTTCGGTCCGGCCCAATAGGTTGGCTTGGCTCGGATTTGCAGCTCGGAAGGCCGGCTCAACTGGTGGGCAGTTACTAGGCCAGTTCGGCATGTCGGATCGGCCAAAACACACGGTCCACCCCCGCTCTCTCTCATTGAACAGTGGGTCCAGGGCATTGGCATCCGACCGTCCACTGAAGAGTGGGGCCCAGATGTCAGCCGCTGGCTCGGATCGGCTGTGGTAGCCCCGATCCGGTGTGGCATGTGGGTGTGTGGCCATGCGTGTGTGTGCACGGGCCGGCGGCTGTGGAGGTGCCCCATATGTGTTTGGTTAATTGCCTGATAGGGCTGGCTGCAATGTTGTGGCATCGGTAGGACTAGCCGGGGTTGGCATTGGCGCTGAGGCTAGACGGTGAAGCTTGGCTAAGTAGTGGTTGGTCCATGGAGAGGGCGAGGCAAGGGCGTGGGGCAGTGACAAGGCTTCGTGAGAGGGCGGAACAAAGAAAGGCGACTCAGACTGGCGCTCTGCAAGGCCGGCCATCGATGTGAGCGGGGTCACGACAGCACGCGTGCGCGAGCGCTCGGCATGCCCATGATTGCGGCATGGTGGTTTGGTTTAACCAGGGCAAAGGCTTCGCCTTTGGCTAGCAGGTTGGGTGCGCGCAGCGGCAGCGGACAGCAAAGTGGTTGGGTTGGATAAGGTAACACAACCTCACCTAGGGGCGACGGGGTAGAACGTGGCCGACATGACGAAGGCTCACGGTTCAGCAGCACTCTGCTCGGTGGTGGTGATGTGGTTGGAGCATTTTGTCAAACACTTTGTGGGCGAGGAAAGGCATCAGCTTGGCTTTTTGTCGTGATGCACCTCTGGTCGTCTAGATCGGCATTGATGGTGTGGATGGCAGCTTCCCCTCATGAGTGGCGTTGATCTCCCGCTTGTGTTGCTCGGCGCTGAGGATCCCGGCAGTGAAGACGGCCACAGCTCGAGGGTTAACGGCGGCGACATGGAGCAAAGGTGGGGTAATGCTGAGGTAGGCCACGATGAGGCAAGGCCAAAGGACTTCGGAACGAGGCAAGGGCAGCGAAACAAGGGTGCAAGGAATAGACAGGGTCAGCGCGGGCAGCAAGGGGGAGAATTTGGCCGCTTGGTTGAGCTCTCGCACGCGGGGTCCTGGTGTTCCAGTCTCGCGGTGGCGTGATAGAGCAAGGCGGGACGGAGTGGCTTGGCAGGGCCTTAGCCAAGGCAAAGCCTTTGGCCCGGCGGCATGGAGTGGCAAGGTGACGGCGAGGTTGCGGGATAACGGCGGTGGCTTGTCTACTGCAGCAAACATGGGAACGGGGTCCTATGGGTCCTCTAGGGATGGCTCATCGACGGTGTCCGCGCTCGTCGGTCACATAGGGAGGCGGGATAGGGCGGCGATGGTGACTTATCGGTGAGGTCGGCGGAGATGTGGCAAAGCAGGGATGAGGCGTGGGCATGACGGTGCGGAGCAGTGCAAGTCGGGCAGGATCGTCAATGTCGTCAGTTGAGGTGCAGGCGTGCAGACCTCCTTGGAGGCGAGGTCCCACTTCCCCTTGAGAGGATTGACATTGATTACTCCTCTTGCAGCACGGTAGTGGTGTCGAGCGTCAACGAGCGATCCTCCTCCTCTTCCTCTTCTTCCTTCCCCTATTGGTGCTCCCTCCTCCTTCTCCCTGGCCCTTTTCTCCCAACTGTGGCGGTGTGTCTATGGTGAGGGCTCTAGGGTTTGCGTGCGACGGTTGAGTGGGGCTTTATAGGGGCATGGCTAGGGTTTCACCGGCCCTAACATCGAGGGACGATGAGTGGGGATCGAGGTCGCGGTGTGGGGGCACATGGCGTGATCCAGGGGCTTGACGAGGGCCATAGGTGAGCGTGGGGCAAATGGTCTCCTCGCCTTGTCGCGAAGCGGGGGAGGCGCGGCACAGATGGCAGTGGAGAGGCGTGAGGAAGGGTGACGTGAGCAGGATGGAGCAGGCAAAGCAGAGGAGTCAACGGTTTGAGGGAAATGGGAGGAAGAGGAAAGCTGACTTGCGGGTCCCGCATATCAATGACCCCTAGCATGAAAGGGTGAAGGGCTGTGGGCGGACGCGGGTGGAGGCGACGTGGGCTAGTGTTGGGCCCGCGGAGTGGATCGGACAGGGGCGAAGCTGGGCTGGCGGGGGCAGCAAGCTGGGCTGGCGCGCGCAGGATTACAGGCCGAAAGCGGTTTATTGGGTTGCGCGGAGAGGCAGGCCAAAATGGCCTTAAGGGCTGGTTTGAGGCTGAGGTTTGGTTTTGTGTTTAGGGTAGCGGGTCTCGAGTTAGGGTTAGGGTTAGAGTCGGGTAGGATTAGGGTTTAGGAGGAGGCCCAAGTGGATGGTTAGCATTTGAATTTAAATTGAAGGCCACACTTCAATTTAAATTCCACATAATTTCACACGAACAAAAGTAAATCGAATTCAAATAAACAAGATAGAATCAAATAAATCCAAACAACTCCAATATATTTACACTAGTAGTATTTTCTTAATTCAATTATAATTTTTTTAACTACTAAGAATTTAGAAGTGTAGAATTCACACTTAAATGAATTTAACTACAGCATTCTCATAAATCTTTTTGAAATTCATTTTTATTTATTTATTAATATTCCAACAAAATCCATGATGTTACACCAACACTCAAAATTTATCCACAAACATAAGCATGGCTATTGTAATCCATCCTTAATTAGTTACCACCTGCCATTATATCTGGTTTAAAATCTTAATCAGTATCGTTCACTTATAGCATCAGTTAACTGATAAGGTAGGTTTTAATTACATAATTGTAATCTTGGTGATTGATCTAGGGGCACCATGTTAGTCGTAAGACTATTTCGCCTAAGGATATTAATAGCAAGTACGAGAGATTTTTCATATTTATTAGTCCCTATCCTATTTAGACTTTTTTCAAGTCAAACTTTTAAACTATAGATAGTACAATAACCATAAAGATTGATAATATAAAAATAATAATTGATTTAAAATGAAATCAACTATTTTGAGATGGATGTAGTATTGAGTAATGTGTCAAATTATTAGTAGTTTTGGATTTTCTAGATTTATAAATTTTGTTATGTATCTAGACATAATATATATAGATGCATAGCAAAAACTATACAACATGCTAAGGTGGTTAATTAGCTAAGGTGAACTTTTTCTGTTCATATCCGCATAACATAGTGAGTTTTTTTTTAATTTCAAAGGCTGAGCACAGCCCAGCCGGCGATCCTCGACCTTATCTGCTTCCCCCGCTGCGCGTCAATAATGGAGCAAGGCGTTCGAGACGCTAAACGAACAGACGCACGGTACGATCGGAACCATGCATAACAGCGCCGCGATCCACGAGCAGCGCCCCGCCGCTCGTTGCCGAACGGCCGGCTGCGGCGGGGCAGCCGGTCAAACGCCGCCGCCGCCGTGCGGGGCAAATCCGTCCAACTAACCACCGCGCAGCGCGGTCCTCGCCTCCGTACTGCCACGGGTACGCGGTCCGGTGCCTCCGCGCGTCGCGTGTATATAAATGAACCCTCCGCGCCGCACTATGCACCCCCACCGACCCAACCGCACCACGCCGACGGCCCGGCCATGAGGAAGCCGACGAAGCGGCGCTCGAGGTTGATCAGGGGTGGTGGCGCCGAGGCGGCCACGTTAGCGGCGAAGCGGAGGGTCGCGTTCGGTCACGGCGGCGTCGACGCGTTCGACCGCCTCCCCGACGACCTCGTCCTCGCCGTGCTCGCCGGGCTCGCGGCGCGCGCAGGGAGCCCCGCCGACCTCGCCGCGGCGGCGATGACGTGAGCACCATGTCGCTGCCCGCGTTTCACGCGTCCGGTATTCTGTTCCGATCCCCCGTCGTCTTGCCCTGTTCGTGCTGAACTTTCTCGTGTCATGTCATGCGCAGGTGCAGGAGGTTCCGGGACCTCGCGGCGCACCCCGCGGTGCTGTCGCGGGCGGCGACGGCGGCCGTCGCCGTCCGCGCGGGGGGTTGGTCGGAGGCGGCGCACAGGTTCCTGCGGCGGTGCGCGGCCGCCGGCAACCTGCACGCCAGCTACTTCCTCGGCATGGTAAGCGCCGCGCACGCCGACGGCCTCTGCTTCTCAATCTCAGGCCGCCGCCCGTCCTCTGTTTCTTGACGCTGCCAGTTGATACCATGCATCCTCAGGTCAGGTTCTACTGCCTCGGGAGCAGGGCGGCGGGGGCGGCGCTGCTGGCGCGCGCGGCGGCGGGCGGGCACGCGGCCGCGCTGTACGCACTCTCCGTGGTGCGGTTCAACGGCAGCGGCGGCGGCAAGGCGGACAAGGACCCGCGCACGGGCGTGGCGCTGTGCGCGCGCGCCGCGTGGCTGGGCCACGTCCCGGCGCTCCGCGAGCTCGGCCACTGCCTCCAGGACGGCTACGGCGCGCGCCGCGACGCCGCGGCCGGCCGCCACCTCCTGCTCCACGCCGCGGCGCGCGAGCTCGCCGCCGTCTCGTCGGCGCGCCGTCGCGGCCGCGCCGCGGAGGACGACGGGGGCGCGGCCGCGGCGGCCAGCCGGTTCATGGTGGAGTGGTGGGCGCTGATGAGCGCCGAGAAGCCCGCGGCAGCTGCGGGAGGAGGAGGCGGCTGCGGCGCCGGCGACGACGCGGAGGAGCTGCGCCTGTGCTCGCACGCGCGGTGCGGGCGGCGGGAGACGCGGCGGCATGAGTTCCGGCGGTGCTCCGTGTGCGTGTCCGCCAACTACTGCTCGCGCGCGTGCCAGGCGCTGGACTGGAAGCGCGTGCACCGCGGCCAGTGCGGCGCGGCGGCCGCCGCCGCACGCTGCCTCGCCGCCGGGAACGCGTACTGAACGCACGCTGGCCGCTCGACGACGACACGTGCGGCGCACATGTACATATCTCTTGTGCATACTAGCTAGGTAGGGTAGTCGTAGCAAGTTAGGTGTTCTTTTCTGTCGACGTGAGTTCCGAGTAGTGATTAAGTTAAATGAAGTAGAAATCTTCACAAACCACCAATCTAGACATTGTTAATTATCTACATATTTGCGTTGATTTATATCCATGAGTAGTTAATAAGGATGATGGCGATGGTACCAGGGATGTTTGTGTAGGTTAGGCACAGCATGCCATCGGCGTGTTAGGGTTTTCTTTTCTCGTGAAAAAGATAGAAAAGCAAGCCAAGTTGTTCATGGCGCTGTCATTCTTCTTTTTTTTTAGATTTACTCCTTTTTTGAGATTTACTTCTTCTAAGGTGATTTAGATGTTATATTTGCGTAAGTTACCAACGTGGACTGTTGGATCCTGTTCCGGATGGATCCGTGTGTCTTGTTTTGTTTTTGTTTTGTTTTTTGTTTTTTATTTTTTGTTTTGTTTTGTTTTGTTTTCGTGTTTAGTGTTACAAGTGATTTATGGGAATGCAATATTTAAATCATCTAATGAGGAGACATTTTTTTTTATCAATGGTGCTGCCATTCATTCCGCAAAACTTGTGTAAGGGAGGCAAAACAAATGGACATGAAAGAGCCAGGTGGAAAGAACATGTGGGAAGAGCATCATGGTAGGGCCAATCCTCTAATTGGAAGTTTCGTATTTATAATTTTATAAATTGCATTTTATACTTTAAGAGTTACAAAAGTGTGACTTTCATCATCACTTAATGCGCTGAGTTGAACAAATCACTATAATACTTTGATTCGTATAATCGATTTAGCTAACTTAGCAGTGTGTGAGAGGTAAAGGAGGGTCGATGGGAGTCAACTTGGTCATGCTGGTTCCCTGTTCATCTGCACATGGCATGACACAAGCGGTACGGTGCAGCCTCCTCGAGTTGTGCGAGGTGGTCCAAGTTCATCTTGAAGCTACAAGGTTTTGTCAAGAAGTTTAGTCGGATAATATCATAGCCAGGGATGGTAAATGATCTCAAAAAAGATCAATAGGGCTATGATCCGTTATCATCCCTAAACATAGATAAACAATTATTAGTCATGTGTTGCATATAGCTTAAACTTTTACAAACTCTTGACACTACTATGCATAGCATGTACTAGTCTTATAGCCACTCCAACAGATTCTATATCCCTAATGAGTTAGCTAGAAAAAAAAATTCACCAAAATCTAGATCCAACCGGCGCTCTGTATTTTGCTTGCCTAACTATCATGCTAGATATTTCCTTCCCGCTCACCATCTCCTCTTCCCGCTCCCCCTGGGTCGCCTCGCAGCCCACTCCCTCCGGCCCCTACGCTGTCCCAGGCCACCTCCCGCGCCAGTCCTAACCCCGCTGTCGTAGGCAACCTCCAATGCAGGTCCTACGGCCTGCTCCCCTGCCGTCAAGTGCTGCTGCTGCCCCTCCTCCTCCGACGAGGGCCGCCATGGCGGAGGCAGGCGCGGCAGCCCTTCCCGACCTGCCCCTCTCCAACTCCTCTGATTGATCCTCGTCGTGCGCCCCAGCTCTCCTTAGGGACTGAGAGCCCATGGAGGAGTTCAGCGGCTTCAGTAGCCGGATCCTGCCACTCTCGAAGAGCTCATCTACGTCGGCGTGGTCTCCTGCAGCTGGACGCTGAAGCCGAGCATGAAGTCAAACGTGGCCTCTTCATCGCCGACGCCCGACAAGGCTTCCCCGGCGTAGATCGTGGATATAGGCGAGCCATAGGTGACTCGTGGACAAGGTAGGGGATGGAAGAGGGTAACTGATGTGTAGGGTTGGATCTGACTTTGATGTGATTCGAGTATGGAGAATCAAAATTTGGAGAGACTGTTGGTTCCCCCACCATTTGAGAAACCTTTTATGTTTTTTCAACCTAGTCTTTTACCTCTTCATTTAGCTAGAATTTTTACCTAGGCTGCTGGAGTTTCTTACGTTCTATGGCACACCAAAGTACAGTAATAGTCATCTAAAAGTTTCTACAAATTAAGTCGTTGTGGGATCAGTCACGACGTGCCTAATAAACTGTAGCAGTGGTGCAACGCTGTAAATACATTTTCTTGAGCAAACTTGCAGTACTATTTTGTGGCGAGAAAACAATGTAAAATTTGCAACCAAACAAAGTTTTCAATGTCTCAAATCCAATTATCCAATCTGCTCATGGGAGGGTAATTAACACTCATGTACTTTATATGATGAGCATTATTCGACTACATGGTCGTTTACACCGTTTATACAGCTTGTAAACGCTACTCGATGAGTAGCCGTGTAGGCCGATTAGCCATGTAAAACCGTTTCGACTGTTTAAAAGGCCGTTTAAACGGCCGTATATTCCGACTATTTGTTAAACGGTGGGTGGCCGACCGTTCACCGTTTAATGTTTAGGCTAACATTGTTGATGAGTGCAATAGTATTTTCTTAACGCTGCCGAAAAGTTCGTAAACTACAAATCAACTCACGCCATTTTCAAATGTTAAAGCTCAACACTCAATCAATGTTAATATGCAACCAAAAATACTTCCTTTCACATAGTCTGCATAAAAATTTTGGTTGGCTTTGGTTAATTCTTTTTTATATTTCCCATTAATGAATGTCTCTGTTTCATCTTTTGAAATTTCAAAATAACAGCAAGATATATTTTGAAATTTCTAAAAAAATAAATTACACTCAGGATATAACAACTTGGCAAGTGGGTGCACATTGGTTCAGCAGCAATTTATAAGTTGCTCAGTTTGGTGTCATCTTGACAAACTAGTACCTCTACGGTTCAAATGTAGCCAGCATGGCAAAATACATTAGCGATAAGGTGAGCGGTCAATGGGAGGTATAGGACTGGTTTACCTAACAGGTTAGGGGGTTCTTAACCCAAATTGGGTTGTTTCATGGGATGAGATTCTCTACTTCTCTGTATTGCTCGTGACCTTTGCTCGATCTCTGCCTTTTAGTTTGATTTGGGATTGAAAATTATATTTATATGACGACAAAAAATAATTTTTTTACACAATTTAAAATCCAAGGATAATATTACCATGTCCAAATGACAAATAAACTCAAAATAAAAATTAAGTTATTATACGGCCATTATATTTCGCTCCATGGTTTGAACTTGAGGCTAAAAAGGTACGGAAAAATCAAAGAAATGCGGCCATTGTCTCAATTTTACATAACTATTACTAGTGGACTAGATTGGATTCGGTTGTAAACCAACGATCAAATTAATACAGTAGAGGTGTTAATTGGTGACCCTTAGGTGCACTTTCAACCCTTTTTACTTTAAGGTTGTGTACTATTTTTTCAAAACAAGATCTAATTTCGAGGAATTAGTATAAATTTTGAACTAAAAGTAGTTGGAGGTGTATCTAACGGTCACAAATAGAATAGAGAAGCAGCGTCAGGATCTCGATGATGAGGTTCCAGCACTAGTGGCGGCCTTGGATGGAGAAGCCTCCCCGTGAGTTCCGCCTTGTAGAGTTGTAGTTGCCAAAGCCGTCAGCCATGTCATCCTCATCGTGCTCATGAGAAGAAAGACTGCGTTATATGCAAACTTTATTTCAGAGCAACAAGCCTTCCACTATTCTTTTTAACAAACCAGACAGAATTAACCATTAACCATAGAACATACCGGCTATTTATACGTACCAATTTGCCAAGATGTTGCATCAAATTGAGTAGTTCACAGGTTGCGGGGCTAATCTGCACCCATCTATCAAGTTTTGTGCCATAGTATAATTTACTCATTTCTAAATAACAGCCAGATAAAAAGAATTAACTGCCAGATAACAAAAAAAAAAGGTGATCCAAACGCTTTCCTTCGTTTGCTTTTATTTTTTTCTATTATAATGTTGTTTTATGTTTAGTTCTCTTCAGTATGTGGGCTCAACCCATTAACGGTTTGTGGGCTGAAAATGCAGCACAATAGCAATGGTTGTCTTGCGTACGTGGGATTGGTATTTGTTGTTCTGCTAGCTAGGCTCTTTGGGAACTGTGTGTTTTTCAGCTGTCACATGTTTATAAGTAGTTTATGCTGATTAGAAAAATTTGGTCTTGGTTGAGTCACTGCAATGACAGTGCATGTGCGCGTGCCGTATCTTCGTTGGAGGCGTTGTCTTTGGGAGCCTTATTCGCAGTCTAGATGTTGCTATGGTTGTAAAGGGACTGCAAATGAAGTCGCATGTTGTAGTTTGCTGCGTCATGATTTATTTGTCATGGCATTCTTTTCTTTGTTTTTTTTCAAAGGCTTTGTGCATCCTAGTAATGCTGATGCCGGGTTGGATCTTAGTAAAATTGTATCATTTTGATGTAATTATCCAAGATTAATAAAGCTTCCCTTTTTCAAAAAAAAATAGCTAATTAAACATGCAAATTTGTTTATCCCTGGGTTGGGTTTTACCGACAAAATTGTTAAGATGTCAGTATATGTTTCGATGAAATAGTATGGACTTGTAGCTAGGATGCTAGGTCGCCCCATGACCGTTAATCTAAAAATACTGGGCAGAAAGTTCATTTGTAATTTATTTGGTCTCAGACCCTTGGTAATTACCTTTTAAAAAAAACTTCATGATTAATCTAGCCCCTAATTAAGGCTAGCTCTAGGCCCTACTGCCTTGAAAACAATGGTTTTCAAGGACCACATCCGCATGATGTCTCGTTAAACTTATCAATAACCATTAGCACTTAGTTCCTTAATTAGATTTCAGTACACTTACCAATCACTACAAAATGGTTCGAGTCCTGTTGTCAATGTATAGTAGGAAGAGCACTTGACATTTAAGCACTCTTCAAAGTTCAAATCAGTTTTTTAATCTACAAGAGATGAAGGTCCCGCTTGGCACGGCTTCTGCTAGCTCCGGCTTCGTCACTTTTCACTGTAGATCACTGGAGCATGAAGCTGGTGCAGTTTGAAAAACTGCCTTTTTTTTAGAAGTGTCTGAGCACGTGTTTCATTAAGAGGAGGAGAAGAAAAAACACACAATAGTTTAAGTTACACTGCGGAGCACCCATAGGCCACCCCGCTCAAAGAAAGAAAAAATTACAATTCAGCCAAAGATTCGCGACCAGGAAGACGACCTAGAGCTACAGCTAGACGCTCAACTTGTTTGTAACCTGCTAGTGTCCAAAGAACAGCTTCATCAGCAATGGAGCAGAGGAGCTGCTGTACTGATTTGGAACTGTGGTCGAAAATCCTTTTGTTACGTTCCATCCAAAGTATCCACGAGATGAGAATGACTGTGGAGTCGAAACACCTGCGGTCAGTCTTGGGTAACCTTTTCCTGGCTCCTGACCACCACTCTGCTAAAGAAAAGGGGTCCCGATCGGGGAACAAAGCTTGCCAATGCAAAGATTGAAGAATAGCATACCAACATTCTTTGGAGAAAGGGCAGCTGACCAGCAGGTGAGTAGTTGTTTCAGAAGCTTGACAGAAAAGGGCACAGCTATCATCATCCTGCAAATTGTGTCTCTTTCTTCTAGCAGCCGTCCAGCAACGATCATGGAGCACAAGCCAACCAAAGAATTTGCATTTACCTGGGGCCTGAGTCTTTTTCAGGATTGTAGCTCCTGGTATGGAGAATTGGCCAATGAAAAATGCCCTATAAGCTGAGGCTGTGGAGAAAGTGTGATCACCCGTCCATTTCCAGATTAGGCGGTCAGGGATCTCGGGATGGAGGATGATGTTTCTCGTGAGGTCCCAAATCAAGAGATAATCAAGGAGCACCTAAACTGTGAGTGCACCGGTTATATCACGAATCCACAAGTCCTCCTGCAGACCTTCTGCAACTGTCCTTTTTCTCTGAATGCGCGGGCCAACAGCATTGCAAAGTCATGGCGCCAGGTCCTTAATGGATTTACCCTGAAGCCATCGATCTGTCCAGGAAAAAAGAGCGAGTGCCATCACCTAATTCGATGGAGATTGAAGACTGAAACATGGCCTGAACGATATTTTCATGTGTATCCGGCAGCTGCGACCAGGGCCTATTATCATCTGTCCTGCTCAGCCAAAGCCAACGCATACGCAGCGCGTATCCAAACAGTTGGAGATCAAGAAAACCAAGGCCGCCCAGCTCAGGTGGCCTGCAGACCTTGGGCCAAGCAAGCATGCAGTGCCCCCCCTTGATGTCTTCAGCGCCCTTCCACAAGAAAGCTCTCCTCTTCTTGTCAATCCATTTGATCGCCCAAGGGGAGATGTCAACTACCATTGCAAAGTGTGTTGGTATGGCTGACAAAACAGATTTGATCAGCATAGCACGACCAGCTTTATTTAAAAGCTTGGATTTCCAAGAGGGGAGGCGGTCATTTACTTTGTCGATCAATGGCTGTAAATCAGTCTTTCTCAATTTTTTGAGGGACAGAGGTATACCCAGGTACTTTGTTGGGAACGGATCAAGCTTGCCTGGGAAGTGTTGCAACAACGACACGGTATCCTCCAAGTTGCATTGAATGGGCGAGATATGACACTTGTCCATGTTTGTTCTGAGGCCAGATACGCGGGCAAAAATTTCTAGGATCCCTTTTGTTAGTTCCAGGTCTTGCTGCTGCGGCCGAAGAAACAAAACCACATCATCGGCGTATCGGAAGACTCTCTCTTTAACACGATCATCGAGAGGGAGTAGCAGGCCCAATGCATCAGCTTTCTTAAGCAAAGCGTTTAGCACTTCCATTGTGAGGACAAAAAGCAACGGTGAGAATGGGTCGCCCTGCCTGAGGCCTCTTGCGTGACAAATGTGACGACCAAGGGACCCATTGACAATTATCTTTGTGCTTGCCGAGGAGAGGATCATCGAGATCCAGTTTTGCCATCTCCTAGAGAAACCCATTTGTTTAAGCAAATCAATGAGGAATCTCCAGTTTACTATATCAAAAGCCTTTGATATGTCGATCTTTAGGAGAGCTGTCGGTTTCTTTTTCTGATGCAGAGCTTTGCTGTGAGTTGGACGGCTTTAAAGTTCTCATGTATCATTCGGCCACGGATGAAAGCGCTTTGGTTTGGTTTTACCAACCGATCCATGTGTGGTACCAATCTACATGCCAAAACTTTCGTAAAAAGCTTGGCAAAGCTGTGGATGAGACTTATGGGCCTAAAATTGCTGACCGTATTAGCATCTTTCCTTTTCTTCAAGAGCACCATAAAAGCTTGGTTGACTAGATACAAACTTCTACCATCCAGCGACCAGAGTGCATGAAAAGCTCTCATGATATCCGGCTTTATGATCGACCAAGCTTTTCTATAGAAAAGACCTGTGAAGCCGTCTGGACCGGGAGCTTTATCAATCGGAATTTCCAAGATGGCCTTCCAAACTTCTTCCTCGCTGAAGCACTGATCTAGCGTGGACGAATCAACTGAGGGCAAACCAAGAGTGTCAAAATTGATTCTAGAAAAGATATCTCCCGGAGCTCCCAGAATGTTGTCAAAATGTTGAAAGAAAGCATCTGCCTTTTCATCCTCATTCTTGAGTTGTATATCATGTAACCGCAGGGAGTTTATATAATTTTTCCTGCTGCGGTGACAGTCCTGTAGGTGTAAAAACTTCGTGTTTGCATCACCTTCAGCAAGAAAAGTGATGCGGGACCTTTGTCTAGATATGGACCTTTGCAAGGATGCAAGTCCCAGCGTGCAGAGCTTGGCCTTTCTCCTCAGAGCGAGTTCATGAGGTGCTTGGCCTTTCTCCTCAGAGCGAGTTCATGAGGTGCAAGCGCTCGTCTCTCCTGAGCACAGTCAAAGCGGAAGACAATCTCTCTAGCAATGGCAAGCTGTAATCTTACTGAACCGACATGCTTTGCACTCCAACTCTTAAGAGCCTTGGCCGTAGCTCTCAGCTTGATGTCAAGCGACCTAAAAGCATCCAGGTCTTGGTGCGGCAAGGGGGAGTTCCATGCCTCTTCAACCACTTGTAAAAATCCCTCGAACTTTGGCCAAATATTCGCAAAACGAAAATGTTTGAGGTGAGGTAAGGCGCAATCCGTCTTCAACAGAAGCGGCGCATGATCCGAGCAGTCAGTAGAGAGCGCAGAGAGGTCATGATCAGGGGAATCCAGCAACCACTCCTCAGAGGTGAAGAAGCGATCAATGCGCTCAAGGGTGGGGGTGTCACGTTCACTCGACCAGGTGTAAAGACGACCCCTGAGGGATAGTTCCTGCAGCTCCATATCATCTATGAAGCGGCGGA
This sequence comes from Panicum virgatum, assembly GCF_016808335.1. Classification (NCBI taxonomy): domain Eukaryota; kingdom Viridiplantae; phylum Streptophyta; class Magnoliopsida; order Poales; family Poaceae; genus Panicum; species Panicum virgatum. The sequence continues at coordinate 31,891,015 of NC_053152.1, read as the reverse complement.
AGTGACCCATCATTCTTCTATTTAAATTGGAATTGTTTTTGTCTTCAGCCTTGTAAATTAAGTTGAAATCACCGCAAACCACCCATGAGTCCGAGCAAGAGGACCTAATCATGCGCAGCTCATCAAGAAAACGAACCTTATCAAGGTCAGACTGGGGACCATAGACACTGGTCAACCACCATGACACATCGCTGGATTTAAGAGTAACCTTTGCGGTCAGTGAGAATTCCCCCCTCGAAATATTTGAAACAGACCACACGTCACCCTTCCAGGCCAATAAAATTCCTCCACAGGTATGACACGCAGGGAGAGAAGCAAACTCAAAACCAAGGCCAAACAGTTCTCTGATCATGGTGTCATCACAGTCATCTAGTTTTGTTTCCTGCAAGGAAATCAAGGAAGCTCCCTCCTGGCCGACAAATTCATGTACAACGTTGCGACGCGATCGCGAGTTCAACCCGCAAACATTCCAAAGTAGAAAGTTTTCACAGATCATTTGGGCAACAGGACTTGCGACCTGGGTGGGAACCCGAATTTACAGCAGATCATCTCCCTCGGAGTTACCGAAGGAAGACAACCCAGACGGCAGTAGCGCGTCCAAAGCCTCACATTGGGAGGAGCTGAGGGTGGAGTAGAAAGTATCCGTAAATTGCTAGAAAGATGATGTGTATGGCGGGTGGCATGCCGAAGTGAGCCCCAAGCGCCTCATCATGACATTTTGCGCTTGGAGTACAGGCTTCGTTGCACGGTGACGCGACTTCTTGGCCAGCCTCTCGCTGCGCCTGATGGTGGGGGGGAGCTGCGGTGTCCGAGCTCGGCGTCGCGGCGGAGTGGAGGCGAGCACGGTCGGGGAGGCCGCCCTACAGACATCTGCAGCGAAATCAGAAATGACCTTTTTAATCGGCGAGCTGACATCAGGGGAGAGCAGTAAGGGTGGGGCCTCCTGAGATCCTCTCGAGACAGTGACATTTCTCCTTGAATCAGGTGAGCGAGCTACCTGATCGATAGAATCGATTTCAAAACGTACCGATTCCAGTGCGACCTGATTGTGCAGCATGGTTTCCTGGATTGGAGCAGCATCCAGCCTAATATCTGTGCTCCCAGCAGTCGAAGACGAAACACGAGCATGGGTGTGGTAGCTGGTTCCCAATGCCTCAGGTTCCATGAGCATTGGGTCGGCAGTGATGGAAGGAGGGCCCAAAGAGAGGCGCTCAACAGTCAGTAGGGTGCAGCAATCATCTGGCAGGCGGCATGCAAGCCCACGACCAGAACAAACAGAATTGGCTTCAGCGACCATGGGATCAAAAGAGCGTGGTACAGAGCACAAAGACCTCCCAGCAAATTGCGACGCCTCAGGTTCAGGGCAAACATGGGGCAGCGCCGTATGTGAGGCCATGCCTGCAGTAGTCGGGGAGATGTGCCGGGGTGGGGGCGCAGCGACCAAAATGCAGAGGAGCAGGCAACGACCAGCCAAGCCTCGATGCAGGTTCCGGGCGAAGCTCCGGTAGTGGCGACCGCGGCCTAGGGGCACGACTTGTTCCCGCACCCGAGGCAGAGTGTCCACCAGAGGGTCCCGCATCAGCGCTACTGGAGCCGGCCAGGCTGCGGAAAACCGTCCGCCGAGGCCAAGGCCGGGAGCGCGAGCCTGAGGACCGCGCCGCAGCCGCGTCGCGGCTAGCTCCGACGCGCCGCACCGGCCTCCCCTAGCCCCTAGGGGGCAGCGCGGCCGGCCGTCGGCGCTTGCAGTTCTTCGACGAGTGGCCAACACCATCGCAGCGGAAGCAGCGCGTGGGGAAGGTGCACCGGGCCGCCACATGGTTGAAAGACAGGCAGTTGAAGCATCTACCGACCAGATCTGCTGGGACAGGGCGGCGAGAGGGGGCGGGGCGACGTTGACGCCGCTCAAACATGAGGCGGCGCCTGCTCAGCACCAGTGTGAAGCCCTCAGCGTCGACGAGCGGGACGACCCCGGGTTAAGTGACCTGCGTTGACCGACGAGGAATAGCGACCGAGGAGGGAGGGGCGCGATTGCCCCTAGCACCCCCTGTGGATGGGAGCGATGAGCGTCGGCCATGAATCCGCTGGCATCGCAGCCAGAGGGGCGTGGAGGTGGAGGGCGGCGAGCTTCAACGGCCACCTCCTTGCCCTTCACAGAGGGGCGCGGAGTGGACCAGAGCAACTGCTCTTCTTCTTCCTCGGAGTCGGATGGGGCACTGAAACAAAGACCTTCGGGGGAGCTGCCATGGGGGCGGGAGGGACCAGATCCGGGCGATGGGGCGAATGGAGAGGCGTTGGGGTTCAGGGATCTAGAGCTGGAGGGCTACGAGGGGGAGCGAGGGTGGCCGCTGGCGTCGGGGTGTCCACCGTCGGGGTTGGGGGCGGCGGAGGGGAGGAGGGTGGGTCGCTCATTTCAGTTTCCTCTCTGTCCCACACTATCACACACTTTGAAAAACACTGCCTTCACCGCTTCACATCTTTCCCAGATCACTTTAGATATCGGATTGCGTTCCAGATTCACTCTAGCGAGGAGCTGAAGCCGGCAGGAGCTGTGTAGTGCCAAACGTGGCCAAAATCTTGCTTCTAAGGGCTTCTCCAGTGGCCTTTGAAAAGCGAACTCGGCGCTGTGCTGGCATCCCAAGATTCGAACCATCACCGCTGCAGTACTCAGAATCTTTGTACAGTGCCACTATTCGAACTCCAAAGAAGAGTCGATGCAAGAGCAATTAAAAACTAGATGCACAGTACTTCCAACGTCTCAACTGCCGACCGTTGCCCATATATCCGTTGCTCTCCAACTCTATTTAACAATCCATTCACACTTCAAAATTTACAAGCCTACAGTCTACACATCAATAAACAAAGAGCAAAACTGCTCGGCTCTCATCTCCATTTGACAAAAAAAAATAGAAGCATGGAGTCATCTTCATCCGCCAGCTTCACAAGCTTAGTGAACTCCGCATCAACAGCAAGTCCAGACTTCCAGCAATACCAGAGTTTCCCTCCACCTCATTTTCCTACAAATTTCAGATCACCACCATATGGACCTAGTCAGCAGCCTCATTTTCCACAACATTTCAATCCATTTGGAGTTCAACCAGGCTATCAAGGTTATCAACAATTGCGTGCCCCACCATCAAGCTATCATGGCTTCCCTTACCATGATGGCGTGGGGCAATACCAGCAAAGAGCTTTCGGAGTTGGTATGGGTGGTGATCCATCATCTCCGGTTGGATCTGCTGCCTGCTATGGAGGTATGGGCACTAGTGGTTCTCGTGGTGATGAATCAGCTTCTCCAATCTCTATGCCTCAGCCCATACATGGAGTCCCTGTCATTATTGAAGAAAGTGATAGCAGTCCTGAGGAAGAAAATAATAAATCTGGACGTAGATATTGGAGTGAAGCAGAGAATTTACGACTAGTAAGTGCATGGTTGAACAACTCTAATGATCCAATAGAAGATGTTGATAAGAAGTATGACCACTACTGGAAGGAAGTTGCCAAAGAATACAACAATCATACTCCCAAAGACCGGCGTAGGTCAGTGATTCAACTGAAAAACCATTGGAATAGGTATGCACCAGTAGTTATGAAGTTCAATCAATGCTGGAATCGAATGAAAAATGCACATGGTAGTGGTGAATCAGATGATCAGATAATGGAGAGAGCTCATGCAGTATTTAGAAGTGAAAATTCAGAGAAACCATTCCTATTTGAGTATTGGTGGAGAATAGTGAAGGACCAGCCTAAATGGGGTAGAGTATATCCATTAAATGGGGTAGAGAATAAGAGGACAAAGATAAATGCAGAAGGAGCTTACACATCTTCTGGCTATTGGACAGTAGCAGTTGAAAACTAACTGTTGGGAACTAGCCGTTTAGAAATAGCTGTTGGGCCAACAGCTATAAAAGCTGAATGCTCACTCTATCAACCACAAGTCTCCCAAACATTGAGCAATAGTAGCAAAATAGCCTTCTGCCCACAAATGGATTCAGATTCAGACTCCCAATCCGACTATCCTAAAGAGTCCTCTATTTCCCCTACTCATCCTATGCCCGCTATTCCCCCTATTGAGGCCATTTGGGACTGCATCAAAGATCCAATAGAAGATCAGATCATAGCACAGATTGCAGCTCAAATAGAAAGGCAACAAGAAGGTACATCAACTCAGCATCAATGTTTTTCTCGAAGGTACATTGTAAGAGATCGTGAAGCTAGTCGCCAACGGTTGATTGGAGACTACTTCTGCAATGATCCAGTGTATAACGATGTCCAGTTTCGGCGGAGGTATCGGATGAGGCGTCATTTATTCCTTCAAATTGTGCAAGCACTAAGTGATTGGTCTCCTTACTTCCGTCAAAGAAGTGATGCTGTTGGTAAGCTAGGCTTCTCGCCCTTGCATAAATGCACAGTTGCTATGTGCATGTTGGCATATGGAACTTGTGCAGACATGTGGGACGAAAATCTTAGAATTGCTGAAACTACAATTATTGAATGCTTGAATAAATTCTGTGAAGGAGTAATAGCAATCTTTGCCAAGAAATATCTTAGGAGGCCTAATAATGATGACATTCATCGATTGCTTCAAGTGGGAGAAGCCCGAGGATTTCCAGGGATGTTGGGAAGCCTTGACTGTATGCATTGGCAATGGAAAAATTGTCCAGTGGCATAGAAAGGGCAATTTACTCGTGGTGATTATAAAAAGGCTACTGTAATCCTAGAAGCTGTTGCATCGCATGACCTTTGGATATGGCATGCTTTTTTGGTGCTGCTGGATCAAATAATGATATCAATGTGTTGAACCAATCAACATTGTTCACAGAAGTTCTGCAAGGAAGAGCTCCTAAAGTTCAGTTCATGGTTAATGGCAATCAGTACAACATGGGCTACTACCTAACAGATGGAATTTATCCAGAGTGGGCGACATTTGTGAAATCAGTGCCTAGGCCATTAAGTGCGAAGGATAAATTATTTGCAGATAAATAGGCTGGGGTAAGAAAAGATGTGGAATGTGCATTTGGTGTCCTACAAGCTCGTTTTGCTATAATACGAAACCCAACACGTATGTGGGAAAGGGAAGCACTTTCTCAAATTATGTATACTTGTATTATCTTGCATAATATGATAGTAGAGGATGAGCGGGATTCTTATGGGAAAAGAAATGATTATGACTATGATCAGACAAACTCTGCAGCCTTGGTCAATTATTATCATGGTCCAATTAATGAGTTTGCTAGGATGCTCGAGATAAACACTGCAATTCATGATCGGTCCAAGCACCGCAGCCTGAAGGCTGACTTGACAGAGCATATATGGCAACGATTCGGAAGCAATCAAGATCAGGATACTGATTAGTCTGTCACCAAATAAGTTTAGTTCTTGTAACACTTGTTTCTTTTATGTATTATGTAAAACAAAAATTATTTTTCTCCATCATATTGTGTACGCATGTTTCCAAGATGAAAAATAAAGTGTATTGTCTCATTTAATTTCCATTCTCTACTTTCTGTTGCCGTATTCAGCATTGTTGATACTGTTTTGGAAGAAACGGTGAATACATGACAGCACAGAAGGCAAGACCTAGCTAAATGCGTAAATCAATTGTACCAGAATAAATCCAAGTAAAAAAAAGAGTTGCACCTGTCTCCCGCTCCAGCCAACCATGGCACCCGTTCTCTTGGTGCGCGCTGACGGCCAAAGATTCTGCCGTTTTGCGCCGGCAAGTGAAGCAGCACTAGCTAGCGCCGAAAAGGACACGGACCTGCGCCAAGCGAAGGTAGAGGAGCACGGGCACGCTATTGGGCAGGCGGGCGGAGCCCGAAGCAGGGCTTCCGCGCCAGCAGCACCTTCCACTCCGCCGCCTCCCACTGCGCGGCGGCCGCCGCTAGACTATCTCTTCCTTTTGCAACGGATCCGTTGTCGAAGACCTTCGAGCGTCGCCAAATCGCTTGTAGCATCATCGATCTGCAGACTTGTAAATCAAATTTTTAGGGAAGTATACGGGATTAGGTTGTTGGGATTAGTCCCACGTTGGTTGTGGGGGGAGAGTTAAACCAACTTAAAAGTGGGGGGAGTCTCTCACCTCTTGGGCTAGCTTTTGGGGTGTAGCAGGATTTCCCCCGGGTGTGTGCCCGGTTGGGCCGACTCTCCTGGTTTTTGGGCCGACAATTGTTATCAGAGCTGGGTCCGCAATCTCCTGTGCCCGTGCACACTTGGGTGGTTGTAGGCCCGAAGCCCAGTGACCTGTGGGTGTGAGGCCCCGTGTGTGCTTGTGTGTCGAGCCGGTTAGTGGTGGACCGCGGGTGTGAGGCCCATATGTGCTCGTGTGTGGAGCCGGTCACTGGTGGACTGTGGTGTGGCCCTGGTCAGTGCTAAGGGGCACCAATGTGTAACGGGGGAGATTGTTGGGATTAGTCCCACATTAGTTGTGGGGGGAGAGTTAAACCAACTTAAAAGTGGGGGGGAGTCTCTCACCTCCTGGGCTAGCTTTTGGGGTGTAGCAGGATTTCCCCCGGGTGTGTGCCCGGTTGGGCCGACTCTCCTGGTTTTTGGGCCGACATAGGTTGAGGAAGAAGGGAATCGAGTTGAGGAAGAATGGCTCCTCGCGCGAGCGATGAGGTGGGGAGGATGGGGGTGAATTTTTTATTCAAGGTGACCCCACTGCATTGTTATGTATCACTGGAGATCAAAGAATCATCTAGAGTCCGACTACACGTGTTCTTTTTTTTGGCAGGAATCGAATCACCACTGGAGAAGCCCTAAGTGCGCAACATCATAAAAGAGGCTGTAAATATAAGCTATACGAAGGCAGTGAACACTTAGGGTGTGTTTAGTTGGTGAAAAAGTTTGGATTTTTGTACCGTAGTACATTTCATTATTACTTGACAATAATGTCCAATTATAAACTAATTAGATTTAAAAGATTCAGCTCGTGCTAATCAATTAGACTGTATAATTAGTTATATTTTTCAACTGCATTTAATGCTCCATGCATATATCCGAAAATTCGATGTGACGAGTACTGTACAAATTTTTTTAGGAATTAAACAGGGCGTGACTATATACTCGTGCAGCTACCTATATATAGGACAAGGCAGTGGGTGTTCATATAATGGTACAAACTATATACTCGTGCAGCCACCTATATATAGTGTGCATTTATGGCACGTTATATACATACATAAAATCTTAACGAACCTATATACTATGTACTCGTGCAGCCACCTATACAAGTACTAACACAAATTACTCAATCACAACCCAGCATGGATTGATGTACATCGGCACGTCTCTTCTCCTTTAGTTTCCACACAGCTAAACCTACTAGCTGGCTACACCACTGAAGATGTTCAATTAGGGCTTGTTTGGCAGGGCTCCGGCTCTTCCAAAAACAGATCCGGCTCCGGCTCCTCAGATGGAGCGGCTTCTCTGGTGGAGTTGGAGCCGTTTTAGAAAATGTTTGGCAAAACAGCTTCACTTGTTAGATTGATGTGTAAGCCGCGTGAAGCCACGATTTCATAGCTTCACCTTGCCTGTATAAGCCGCCGATGGCTTCAGGACCGGCTTCACACGTGAAGCCGGTTATAAAACAAATGTTTGGGAGGACTTCACCTAAAGCCGCTCGTGAAGCCGCTACAGAAGCCCTCCCAAACGGGGCCTTAATCTTAATCGCCTTAATCTTAATCAAGCAGCTTCTTCAGTCTTTCACCGCGGCGAACTGCACGGCAGACCAGCGGCTTCTTCATCTTCATGGACAGGCGGAGACACTCCCCAAGCCTGATGGGCCTCGCCGGCGACCACTCGTACTCCTGCAGGAGGCGTCCCAGCCAAAGCTGCACCGTGGAGAGGCCCATCATCCGGCCCGGACACACTCTCCGGCCCGACCCGAAAGGCGCCAGCCTCAGGTCGGAGCCCAGCACGCTCACGTCCTCCTCCTGCTCCCAGAACCTCTCGGGCCGAAACCAGAAAACCTATCCATCTTCCACAAATTTTTTTCCAACTTACCTTCTAATATTTAAAATTCGTGCAAATAATTATAGCCTTTACATCCAACCAAACCCTAGCTTCCTCTCTCTTCCTCACTCCTCCTTCCTCTCTCTCTTCCCCCAGATCCTCCCGCACGCTGCCGGCACCCGCGCCCTGCCACCGCTCGGCCCCGCGCGCCACGCGGCCCGCTGCCCCGCGCGCCGCTCGCCCAGCCGCGGGCCGCGCGCCCCCGCCGGTCACGCGCCGCCGCGGGCCCCGCCCCCCGCACCCAACGCCGCCGTGCAGCCGCCGGCACCGGAGAAGAAGATGGAAGAAAAAAAATTTGTTCAACATTTTAAAAATTGATTCAACATTTTTTTGAGATGCTAGTTCAACATTTTTGAAATGTTGGTTCAACATTTTTGAGATGCTAGTTCAACATTGGTTTAATATTTTTGAGATGTTAGTTCAACATTTTTTCAGTAAAATTTTAAATGTGACTTCAGCTGGACCAAAATGGGCTTTATAGATAAGTTACTTATCCATCTTGCGGAAGACATATCCGGCCGAAACGCCCGTGGGTCCCCCCAGATGGCCTCGTCGTGGGATATGGCCCACACCAGGGCGGTGGTCCCCGCGGGCACGGCGTGCTTGCCGACGCCCGCACGGCCAGCCGGGCCCATGACAGGAGTGGGCCCGGCGGGTGCATGCGGAGGAAGCGGAGGTTGGAGATGATGTCCGAGTCCGTGATGGGCTGGGAGCCCACCGCTGCGTTGATCTCCTTGTGGGCCTTGGATTGGATGTCCTGGTGGAGCGCGACGCGGGCCATGGCCCACTCCACGAGTATGGCTACAACGTCCACCCCACGAAAGACCATTTCCTGCATCACGGACATTTTCAAAGGTTTTGTACTAGTAAATAAAATTGTGCATGCAACAAGAGGAAAGACTTAGATAATTAAATAAAATAAATATAGTACCATAGACACGTGGATTTATCCAGACTACTCATCAGTGTACATGTATAGTTAGAATTGGCTATGATAACTAGTCTTTTGCCATTAATCCATCAGGTCACGTTTTAATCGATCTTAAGTTGAATATCTTTTGTCATGAATACATCAGGTCATTTTTAATCATAAGTTGAATATGAGCATACTCTCTCTCGATGATAATGAGATTTTTCCAGTAACCAATCAATTGCCATTGAAAATGAACCAATTTGATTGAGATTTGCATGGAGGCCCACAAAATCTTAATAATCGAAATGGATTTGACCCTACCACAATATCTAGAAAAAATAAACTACTCAAGATAAAGTGATTCCTCATGGGTGATTGGGTGAGCTCTAGCTTTTCTACAATCTTTACATTGGGTAATATAGTAAATATATGAGATAAATGTGAGCCAGACAGTGCTGATGAGATTATCAAATTTTGTAGTCACTCTCAGAACAAGTATAAGCATAGTTTAACGACTAGATCAAAGTATAATTAGATAATGCGCTGATCACCATACAAACTAAATGATCATAAAAGAGCAATTTGATTTTAAGAAAAAATATTAGAAATTCTTTTTTTTACTTTGATTCCCTTATATAAATGATGCATAGAAAAATTAGAGGTTGGGGTTGCACATTCATACCTAAAAATTATATAAATGGATAGAAAATAATATAAGTATTGGCCTACTGAGAAAATAAAAAGAAGCCATGATATTTCCTATGATGCATACGTTTACCATGTCCCTAAACATGTACAATCCACAAAAGTATACCACCAAAATTAGTGTACCCCACCATACCACTTTTTGCCACACAAACACATTTGCATGAGATGAAAACGATGTGTAGTTCACTCACCCATAGCACAGCAATCACATCAGAGTCCTCCAACCTCTCCTCCTCTGGCAGTGTAAGCATGTAGCTGAGCAGGTCATCCCTCTCCTGGTAGTCCCCTGCCACCCTCCTCTCCTCAACGATCTTCCCAAAATACCCTCTAACCCTAGTGGCCAGCCTCCTGCACGCGGGCCCCACTCCCCATAGGTCCATCAGCGGGCCCCACAGTGTCGTGTAGTAGTAGTCTCCCAGGTTGAACGTGCCCACGAGCTCATACCCTTCCCTCACCATCTCACCGAGTTCCTCACTCGCAGCACCACCCTCTAGGCCGAGCACGCTGCCGGCCATGCTCTCAAGGGAGGCCCTCTGGAGCAGGGTCGTTATGGCCACCTCCCCGGACCTCTCCATCTGGTCCGCGATGCGCCTGACCATGCCGTCGGCGACGCGGTGGCGGATGCCCTCGAGCGCGGCGAGGCGGCGCGGGGAGAGCATGCCGGCGCCCGCGGCGTGGCGGAGGCGGCGCCAGTACTCGCCGGCGGGGGCGAACCCGATGGCGCGGCAGAACATGAGCTCCCGCGCCGCGGCCTTGGGCGGGCGGTCGATGAAGGCGGCGCCGGACAGGATCTCGCGCGCCGTCTCCGGGTGGCTGTTGATCACCACGGGCGTGGCGCCGAGGGTGAGCGACATCAGGCGGCGCGCGCCGTGCGCGGCCGCCAGCGCTACCAGGCGGCGGTGCATGAGCGGGCCGGACACGGCGGGCAAGGAGCCGACCAACGGCCACTCCCGCAGCCCCGGTATGGTGGCGGCAGCGGTGCCATTATTGTTCGTACCTCGTGCACGGCGGGTGGTGACGACGGCGAACGGCAGGGTGACAGCCGCCACGGCTAGGGAGATGGACAAGAGGGAGAAGAGCCATGGGGGCTGTGCCCTAGGGCTGATGGTGGTGGTGGTGAAGTGCATGAGGAAGATCAAGGAGATCATCATGATGGTCATTAGTTCGGTCTTCATGGCCAAAGATAACCTAAAGTACTACTCTCTTTTGTGTGTGTGTGTGTGTTTGTGAACTATGTATGTAGTTAACCTAGCTAAACTAGTGATTAGTGCAACAAGAGCAATTATGGTTGCTAATACAAATAATATACTACTTGGCTCGAGGAACTCAACAGATGTTTTCAGCTGGTTGCTTGGAGTGTAAGTTGGAAGAAGCTAGTGGGCACGGTGAGCATTGCTTGTGACAAAAGGGCCTATTTATAGTGATGGAGGGGGCTTGTGGTTGGTTGGAAGAAAGTGTGCATATTGCTAGTGGTCTCTCTTTTACTTTTAGTTATAAGGGTTCATTTCTCTAAGAGCAAGGCTGATGATTTAGCCCGCTGCTGGCTATAACAATCTTTGTAGCTCATCTCTTAGCCCACTTTGTACAGTAGTTTAGCTCTCCACCATTAATACATGGCCCACTTATCTATCTCACAATTTTTTTGGTTTTTATGTTGAAAATGGCTGTAAGCTTACAGCCCACTTCTCCTCACTCCTCCACCACAACATTCAGCCTGGTTATAGCCTACCATAATATTTGCTCTAATGGCCAGCTATAGCCATGCATGTAGAGGCTAGCCTCTAATAAGCTGCGGCGAAGTGTGTTGTGTGCATATACAAGTATTTCTAGTGTCGCATGGCAGGCACAAGTAGTACGAGATGCAGGACAACTTAGTGTTTGGACAGTTCTTCAGAATATTTCACTTTAAGTATAAAGATATATAATAAGGTAAGCATTTCTTCCCCCTTTTTTTGCATAACGTCGCGTTCTGTTAGTTAAATTTGAGAAGCTAGTAGATTACACGCATGCACGAGACCAAATCAACTAATATTCCATTTACCTTAGGCCATGTACTGTCATGCACAATGTCTTTCGGTGAGGGAAATCTGGGTAACTCGATTTGGGGAAAAGGAGTAGATGTTGACAGCCCGACTTCAACAATCACATAAAGTTGCACCTTAGCAACCGATGCACCTCCTCCAATAGTCGCCACAACCTGTGGTGCGCGACGCCCGGACATGAGGGCACATGTCTGACAAGCAATCGAGAACTAGCAAGAACAAGTAATAAACAGGATCTGGAATCTTGAGATGCAGATGAAGAGCTGGATCTAAAATAAACGAAGTTGGGGTCTCGAATACAAAAAGATGGACGGTTTCTACAACACGCGCGCTTCCAGGAAGTTACGAAGGCAAACTTACATCTAAACAAAACCCAAGTGTCTCCCGGTAGTTGCTACTACTTTATATAGGTGGGACAGCAGCCAAGAAGGTGATGAGGTCCAAACCCTAATTTAAATGAGCCCTAGTGGGCTGGAGTACATACAAAAGACTCTTCCTAAGTCTGGGCCTCAAACCGCCTCCGGAATGAAGAGTTATGCTCGATTGGAGTTTCTACTACGCGGAAGGTCCGACACCGGATGAATGGCTCCGTCCGCTCCTCCTCCATTTCTCCAAAAATGGGGCGAATAGCTTCATTCCTGTCCGCAAATGAAGTCGTGACCGAATCCAGTCCATGTGAATCCACTTTCCTTCTTATCCTCTCCATCATTCCTAAGCAAAACAAGAGTGCACGCGTTTCCATTGTCTAAATATAATGGACAAGAACTTAAGAATGAACTTACCTAATGATTGAGTTGGCAGGCATGTGCGTGAGTAATAGGACCAAGTGGTGGTGATATCTATGGTGCCGGTGTAGGTACTGGTGTGGATGTATCGTTGGTATTGATGTCCTTGTCATGCTCCAAGATTTAGAAAGATTGGGCATGACTAAGTACATAATGAAGAATGAGAAAGGAGAAAAGGGAAAGGACGAGCTTGCATAAAAGAGATTGGCTGTTTTGTAGGTGTTACCTTTTAAATTTTTATAGTAAATGATGTGGCTGAAATTGAACACAATAGAGGGTTCTTCTCTTGACTCTAAACTTATTGAAGGGCAATGATAAAGTCAAAATTTGCAATTCGACACTACCGTTTCTCAATAATGGATTCAACCATATTGACATGTGTTGAAGCACATGTAAGATCTTAATATTCCTTATGTATTAAAATGCAAATTAGTGTGAAGAGATTGCCGTATTCATAATCCTTAGAGTACTAGTACCCAGAGGTACCCCCACGAAATATAATATAGAGAGGTTTGGTCTTAATAGAGAGGTTTATAAAATAGAGAGGTTTGATCTTGAAATCAAGTTTGCAAATATCCATTGCACCTGAACATATCACTTTGGTGTGTGTTGAGGTCTTCTTTTGTAAAATTTGAGGTAAGTTTTCTTTAGAAAAATAGAAATAAATTTGAAATATATTTCCTTAAAATTTGGTACTTGTTGCAATTACCCTAGGAGTTATTTTGTAACTTATCCTAGGACTTAATATTTTTCAACAAGTCTAGACACATTCCAAAGTTGATAGACCACCTCGACAACCTGTGATATGTGTTTAAATTCATGTATTTTCTTTTGGTAGTAGCTAGGGTCATTCCTGCTGTAAATATTCTTCAGGTTTAAAGAAGAGTGCGGCTAACGCATGGGTTAAAATTTCTTGAGACCAGTCAAGTAGGGATTTTACAGCATTTTTAATTGAATTTTAAGGCCCCAAAACCTGTCAAGTTTGGATTTTACAGCATTTTTAATTGAATTTTAAGGCCCCATATGGAAATTTAGATTATTCCTACTTAGGTCCATTTGGAACACAGGAATCTTTCTATCTCATGGGTATTGAATTGACTGCAGAGGAATATGAACACTGAAGTTGAAAAAAGTTCCCGAGTATATAGTAAATTTTGAACTACGAAGTTGAAAAGTTCAGAACAGTACAGTTAAATTTGACCATGGAAGTTGAAAAAGTTCGTAACATAGTGCCAACATGCATGGAAGGCAGAGACAAAAGCAATTTTCAATGCTAGTCTCGAGGCACACTTGATTAGCAAAAAAGAGTAATAATAGATATACAAACAAAAGATAGAAAAGAAATACACATGATCACAGAGGATTGAGAAACATTTTGGAATTTCCACAGCAGATGTTCCGGTGGTTATCATCGCACCAGTCTTGAAGGAAGAAAATTAGTTTTTTTAATAGAATACTGGAGCTTTCATTACGTAAACATAGAGCCATTACAATCCGTATCAAGAAGATCACGGAGCCACTCCACTGTGCAGCTACTGGATACAAGTTTTGCACACTGATGTGCTACTCTATTACATGATCTACCTTCAAACAGCAAGACAAACTCCACAAAGCTCCAGCTCCAGTGCCTTATATCCGCCAAGATTGGTGAGATCACCGAACGATGGCGGTCCCCCAGCTCCCACGCACAAGGAAGTAAATTAGGTTATAAGTTGTATGTTTTGTTTCAATTGCCACGAATTTGATCCATCCGAAGGGCATTATTGTTTACCCCCAAAATGTTGCTACAATGCAAATTCCTATGGATTTAGCAAGCTTATATTATTTTACTGGTTTTGGAGTTTGATGCACCTTTGGGCCCATTTTCAGGAACACCTCCAACATTAAAACCTCTTTTAGTCGTCCACTCATCATCATCATTCACGACGATAGTTACCAAGAACTCGATGTGATACCAAAATTAAAGCTGAGGTGAAGGCATACAAGGGTTGGACAAAATTTCACGCAATCCTGTTGCAAGTTGCCAGCACGTACCAATAAGATGAACATAGCAGCTTGTTCGGAGATAATTGACCTCAACGAGGATGATGCTGACTGGCATCGAGGATAAACTCCAAGTTATTCTTGCCCCCTCATATGCATCTAAAAAGTCCTGGATGTACATATCCGCAGTTAACAATGACTTATTAATTACCCAGACTAGCTTCAGTAATTGTAACTTATAAGCTGTTGGAGTTGTGAAAGCTTGGTTGTAGAAGACTGGTTTGTGGTATACCTGAAAGTATGGTAGATAGCTTTTATGTTGTAGTTGGTTTGGTGAGTATGTAGGAAAGTAGGATGCGTATAATGTGGTCGATGTATTGCTTGAGTCCCTTGGGCGGTATATATAAGAGTACATGGCTTGGAGGGCAAGTAGCCTCTCCTAGAGATAAGGAATGTTATCCCGGGATTACAATCAATCCTAAACTAACCATATCCGGAGTTGCCTAATATACTCTAACATCCCCCCGCAGTCGTAGCGGTAGCAACACGAACAGTCAGACTGGAGAAATATGGAGACGTATCCCCCCTGCAGTCGGAACGCCGGTGCAAAAGTTTTGACAGGAAACTCATGCAGATGATAGCCCTTTAGTGCCGTAGTAGCCGAAGTCGAGGTGGACGTGGTCGAAGCCGTGGAGGGGGACGCGGGTCGAAGCGTCGTCGAGATATTCGAGTACACAAACTCAGCAGCTTCTTGCCGAAGACAGCAGGAGGACGGTGCAGCGGATGACGATGGTAGACGACGTGGTTTGCGACTTAGGTCACGCTCAGGACAGGGGTGGAGACGGCGCAGGTTACAGCAAGTGTCGCGCTCAGATCAGGGGTGGCGCCGACGTCTTCATTCAGGAACATCGGCGATGATGTACGCGCGAAAACGGCTGGAGGCGCGGAGGCAGATCGAGCGCTTGCTTGACGAAGACCGGCGGCGAGTGGCGCCACTGCCTGAAAAGGCGACGACACCGGTAGGGTGGCTTTGTCACGAACGTTGTCGCTGCAGCCTGGAAAGGCGGAGCAACACCTTCGACCTTCGGGGGTGTCGACGATGAAGCGGCGACGAACGGAAGGGCGACGCAAACCGATCTTAGATCGGAAAAGAAAAACAGCAGCAGCATCAAGACGAACCTGCGGGAACAATCTCGGGTGCACGGAGCATTACCCCCAACCTTATCCTCATCCACCCGTCGGTCAAACGGTGGAGAGGCAAAGCAGAGTGGTGAGACCCGCCCGTGAGCGAACTCGAGCGGGCGGCGTGCAGCCCGAGCGGCGTCCTCCTCCAGCTGCGCGGCGGGTAGCGACCCCATGAGCCGCCCCCGCAGCCGCGTCCTCGCGCGTATGGCAGCGGCGGAAGTGGCGCAGAGGGCGAAGGGGACGGCGCCCGACAGTGCGGAGGATGGAGCCGGTGATGGAGGGCGGCGGCAGCGCTGCGGCCCGGCGTTGACGTCGATTGGCGGTGTGGCGGCCCGCTGGCCCCTATGGCGCAGTGGCCTGGCGTCCCCGCGGTGGTCCTCCGCAGCCGCACAGGGCACGTGCGCTCTGGAGGAGTGGTGCGGCGGCGCCTGGCCTGATGCACGGGAGGGGCGGGCAGATCCAGATGCGGTGCCGAGGGAGCGACAACGCAGAGGCAGGGCAGGCTCGGCGGCGAGCCCATGGCGATGTAGTGCCCGACGAGGACGACGGCGGCGCAGACATGGATCCAATGGGCGACGGGAAGAGGTAGGTCCCCTGCTGCTTGTTGACGACGGCGGCGCGGGTCAGAGGGATCCGCGCGCTGATCCTACGAGGGCACAGCCCCCGGCGGAGATCGATCTCCCTGGGGGCGGCACGACGGCAGCGGAAGCCTAGGTCGAAACCCTAACTCATGATACCATGTAGGAAAGTAGGATGCGTATAATGTGGTCGATGTATTGCTTAAGCCCCTTGGGCGGTATATATAGGAGTACATGACTTGGAGGGCAAGTAGGCTCTCCTAGAGATAAGAAAGGTTATCCCGGGATTACAATCAATCCTAAACTAATTATATCCGGAGTTGCCTAATATAGGCTAACAGAGCAAACTGTGAACTAAAAAACGTTCTACAAAGTCACGAACCCATTTTGTCCGGAATGCAATGCAAATTCCTAACTCTAGAAAGGAATACTGAACTAGCATGGTCACTCTACTTGCATCAAAGTATCAAAGCAATTTGTGAGTGCTGTAAATCATACTGTGCGAGTATGGTGACTGGAGAGGCACTGGCAGAGCCACGTGTCGGCTAACCAGGGCCCGGCCCCCCCTTGCTCCAGTGCCCATCTTCAAGCATCCGGGTACTTGTGGCACTCAAGCCCGTCCAACTCCTGCCATCTAATCGCCATGCTCTCTGGCGGCTGAGAGAGGGTACTTCATCTTTTCGACGTCTCTGCAAGTTTGAGTGTTTCAGACCCATCTTTACAAATCGAATAGCAGTATTAGTTCGGTTTTGACATGAGTCAGGGATAGCACATTGAAAAGGCATTACATTTCCAGTTTATATATCCATCTAAAATAGGATAAATCTGCAAACAAAAACTCCAGATATCCTGTCAAAAAAAACATAGGACAAATATCTGCAATTTTTTTTTTGCAAATATATGTTTCAATTGTAGTAGAAATACACTTGTTTGCATGAATTGTGGAGGGAACATGCAGTTCAAATGATATCACAAGCCATGGTCCAGGGCCTTTACAGGAAACTAAGACATACTCACATACACCAGCAATTCACTTGAAGAAATTGACTGAAATCCTGCAAGCATTTTCTCCTTTTTTTTTCTACCTCTTGCATCTCCACTTGAGAAATTGAGCCACTTTAGCCCTGGTTAGCTTCTTGCCCCAATAGTTCTTTAGATATCTACCCATAATTTCAGGGTAGAAAATACTGCAAAATAATACGTAAATGCTACAAAATACAGTCGCAGCTCTGCACGCACACAAACACCCAAAAGGGCAGATCTAAAAGGTAGCACTAGTGGTTGAATAGAGTACGGAAAATGACACAGCATTTAGCACCATCATTTCCTTGAGTTCCACGGGCGGCTGCAGCAGACAACTATTCCTCATCCGAATTCATCCATGAGATTACCTCTAATCTCAGTCTCGATTTGCCGGGTCGGCCATTGCAGTCACTGTTAAGACGCATCCACCCACCTGACGGCAAATCAACCACGAGCTCGCAGTCAACATCAAATGCTTTGTCATAGACCCGGCCAGCAGATTACAGCT
Organism: Panicum virgatum; assembly: GCF_016808335.1. Taxonomy (NCBI): domain Eukaryota; kingdom Viridiplantae; phylum Streptophyta; class Magnoliopsida; order Poales; family Poaceae; genus Panicum; species Panicum virgatum. The sequence goes on along the minus strand of NC_053152.1, from coordinate 31,873,280 downwards.
CAGTCCTCAAACTGAATGGTGAGAACAGCACAAGCCTCAGCATGGATGCCTCTGTAGTGCATCTTGCACCTGTCATTTTGAAGAAATGACGATTGATGCTAATGGTACTTATATGTCAAAGAATAAAACAAGAACCATACCACTAACAATTTGCATAAGATTTATTTTCATTTTCTCAATTTTCAATTTCAGCAGCTGGAGCTAGAATTATGGTATTTTGCAGGACACAGGTGCAGGCTACTTTTCTGAATTTTCCAGAGTCCACTTGGAGCAAAAGCAGCCAGCTTGAGTGCTTCGCATGCACAATCCCTATTTTAAAATGAAATTTCAAAACATTCTTGACAATGTATCCTTCACGAGATCTCGCTCATGGACTACGGAAAAGGCCAGAAACCGAAAAGGAGTGTAGCAGCAGCTACCCAGGTGACTGCATCAATATCAGCACTATTACAGCTTTAGACAAAGTCTGGAAAAATAAGGCCCGGGTGCTGTACCTCACGTCATAGTGGTCGCTGCAATGTGGAAATTCTCAGGTGAGGTGTCAGTGTGCCAAGTCCCTTTCTGTTGGTCGATGCAGCAGTCCTTGCAATGCTCAGCTGCTGTCCGAACAAGCACAAATCCAAATTAACGTAATTTCAGCTGAAGCGTTAACAGAATGCCAATATGAGAAACTAATGTGGGCAAATGCAAACAGGAGGTTGACTTTTGCAATGGTAGCAAATAGTAAAGAAAATTCAATCTGGACATGATTTAGAAAAAACTTTTCAAACCAGTTTAATCAGATACATGGATTGACTATATTGAAGCTTAATTTACCTTACAAGCAATCAAGATACTGCAAAATTGGTCCTCCTCTTGGCCTAGAATATCATGTACTTAACCTAGTGTAGAAATATTCTTACTCTTACCCCCATATCAGTTTTTATATACGCATATTGGCATGAGAGATGCGTATCATTGCATTAAGGAGGAAAAAAGCCAAAATGGCCACACCTTAGACCTACTGCCTAGCGAGACTAATGGCAACCAACAAGCTTCCCTTTACCCCTGCTAACAGCCAGAGCTCGGCTTCATCCCATGCAAGGGTGATAATGATAGCCTGAGAAACTCTAGGTAACACTCCATTGAACACAACGCCGTTCCTCACCGTCCAAATTGTCCAGGCCCCTAAAATGATCACCGAGTTCAACCCTCGCTTGGCCTCTTTGCCCACCATGTCAGAAATTCGCTGCCACCATTCAAAAATATTCTGTGTCGGCCTGTGGTGGAGGCCAGAACCGAGAGACCCAAGTGACCTAGCAGCAAATGCCAAAATTGCCGTGAGAAAACGCATTGTGTCATGAGGTGCTGGATCGTTTCGTCCTCCTGGTCACATAGGGGGCAATGCTCTAGGTGATGAAGACCTCGCCTGGCTAGCCGGTCAGCAGTCCAGCAACAATTGTGTGCCACTAGACAGAGGATGAATTTGCAATTTCTTGGCGCCCATGATCTCCAAATCAGGATGTTCGGTCTAAACTCAGTTGACCCATTGAAGAGTGCAACATAAGCCAACTTGGAAGTAAACTGGCCTGATGAGTCCAACCGCCAACTATGAGTGTCCTCCACTTCCGGTTGAAGTGGTATATCCTGAACCAAGTCCCAAATAACAAAGAACTCAGCGAGTACTCCTACAGTCAAGTGCCCTTGGATGTCTTGCATCCAAACATTATTTAGGAGGGCAGCCTCAACCGTTCGGCTTTTGGCTATCCTCTTGTTCACACTCACAAATAACTAAGAAGCCAACAATTCAATAGAGCTGCCATTAATCCAACTGTCTAGTATACACCTGTCTGTTCAATGAAGGTTTCCAAATTTGATATCCACTAATTGGAATCTGACATTAATAGGATTATACTAGACATGGCCTATTAACAAAGATAGAAGTAAGGTCCTAGAAACGAGTAGCAACACCTGAAGCAGTTGTCACTTGTTCTGATTAAACTGTCTAGACTGAAATGCACCATACCAAGGTGCATCATCACCAACACTAGGGCTCAACCTAAAAATTGGATATGAAATCCCCATCATGGAATGATGAATTCTAGAACCCATATCCTCTGAACAAGCACAAATCTTGAATGGTTTAGTGATGGCATCGCAATAATGTTTGATGGATTTCAGCCAACACCTACTGACCTAAGAAAAATAATATTGCATGAGCCCTTTTTTATTAGTTATTAGGCACAATAATCAGAGTCAAAATCACAATGTATTGTTTTTACTTTGAAAAGCATAGCTGAGTTGCCTACCTGCTAGAACCATCATTGTGCACCACACGGTCCTTGGCCAGGACCATTAGTCCATTACCAGCTGCAGTGTGACCAGCCAAATTCCTGGGTATTGTTTGCAAGAGCTTAGTTTAATGTAAAAGGAAGCCATTGTCTCTCGGTACTTCATCACCAATGTGAATTATTTTCTTGGAATTCTCTTTTTCTACTGAAAAAAAATCATCTTTGTTCAAGATAGCAATAAAATGAGCTGTGGTATGATCACTAAAAGAAGTTGGTTAAACAAGGAAAGGATTGGTAGTTCGGTTGTGCTAGAAATATCAACATGCAAGCTGCTCTGTTTAACTCCCAAACTCACCTAAATATATGTTCAAATTTCTTGTGGGGGTGTGTAGCAATCATTTTTTTCTAGAACCAGAATTTGTCTGATCATAGATTGGTTGTTTGTGTTCTGATTCTGACGAACATCTTGGCATTTCTTGGTGGTAGACCTGACCTGTGAGTTCCTGTGTGACAATAATAGTGTTTAGTCATGACTATCATGTCAAATATGCATTTCAACCCAACCATCATGATATCCTCAAAACTCAGGGATTACAATGCAAGTATTTCCTGTAGGAAACTGCAACAGGTAGATAAAATATTAAGCAGGCCCTAAGTAACTTTATATTAAGAACAACTGTAACCACCCTTAGAAATAATCATAGAAGTTCACATCAAAAGATCTGTAGGCAAAGCATAGATTAGTTGTCCCTATGACTTCTTTTTGGTGGCTCATATCACCATACAGTAATGTTGAAGACTCGAGGTTGGTCACTCATGCAGCTCCAGAAATCATTAGAGATAATGGGGAACATCATAAAGTATGTGCACACGCTCCCTTGACAAATCATCTTGAGGTACAAAGGAACTTTGGTCAATAATCATCGTACACCTCTGTTCGCCTAAACGGCCGTTTAATCCGTTTAAACAGCGTTTAAACGGTAAACAGAGGTCACCTGTGTCGTTTAGGCCCTAAACGGTAAATTAAACAGTTGGACCGTTTAAACCTGTTTAAACCGTTAAAAACCGTCTAACTAGAGTTGAGTTAAACGTGATTAGATGGGCTGAATGGCCATTTAATTCATAATTTAGTTAATCGGAGGATTACAACTACCACAGTCAATATCAAACCAATTAGTATCGTAAGTACATGAAGTGTTGTGGGATTTAGATTTCTTCCAAGAAGATTATTTGGTAGAATATTTACTTATTACAGGTGCAAATATGTAGAACTTCTAGCATATTTGACATTTACGTACATAAATATGCATATTTTAGTGTTACTATGCCAAACCGTTTAGGCCGTTTAACTCCGTTTAAACACCGTTTAAACGGCCTAAACGCTAAACAAAGGGTGACCGACTGTTTACCGTTTAGCGTTTAGGATAACATTGTCGTACACTGCAGTGAATTAGTAGAAGCCTCATTGGCTCTTCTGTCATTTCTCTATGCACTGATGGGAGAAAGTTGCTTCTCTTTTCCACGAGTGTAAAATAATTACAATTATGGTCTATGGACCTAAAAAGGAAAGCTCCTTAGACTTGAAGTGGGTCATGATTTGCTCTAGCTCTTTATGCACACAAACCTACTCAACTAATGGTTTCCAGTTCTCTTTATGTTAAAGGTCCTTGATGAGATTCACTTCCACTAATAGAAAGGTCTGGGCAACTATGGTCGATATGGCTCAACCTCTTCCTCCACCATGTCTCGTTGTAAGAATAAATAGCAGAAGAATCCAGTGAAAGAACAAGTAGAAATATAAAAAAGATGATCTACTATGGAATACAATGTTACCATGACCTACCTGTGAATTACACGACAAAATATCAAAATCACTGTAAAGAGGAAATTATAACCTGACACTGTCAAGATCAGTGTTTACCTTTATCTACAGCACTGGAAGATTAATCCTCAGGAGCCTTCACTAACAAGTGAGTCATGATGCCATGGTCGCTGGTTCGCTGCACTCCCACTCCCACGTGTGAACCTGAAAGGGAAAGAAGCAGCTCAACCATGGTCAGGACCACGACCACCAGCAAAAGCAGATGCTAGGTGTAAATGGGCATCCTTTTCCTTTCAGATCTGGTTAGCCTTGCTATCTTCTCAGTAGGTTGTAGCTGTGGTGGTTTGAGCTAAGCATAGCAAGAATTTTAACATGCAAGATAGCAATTGGGAGAAGAAAAATTATATGCAAGTGGTGGGGTCATCATGCTGTGATCACTGCTCAGATAGGTACGATCTTGCGGTGACTCATCCACTCAGAGACAAGGAAAATATGAAATTATGCAGTGAAACAGTGATGCAATAACAACCACATGATCCACAACTAAATCAGGATTCAAAGTTCATCAAACTATACGAATGGCAGAAAAGACATTTACATGGTCATTCACAAGCACACAGACCATGCCCATTAGTAACTGGTTCGGTTCTGCTGAGTCATTGCTGTGAAAAGCATGAACAGCACAATATTCAGCAAAGAACTAGATTAAGTTTCAAGAAAGACAGTGTAGATGAACAGTCATAATCCTTCTTTTCTTCCGAAAAGATAAAAATGATTTCGATAGAACCACAAATCATCAGTTCAGCTTATAACAAATAACCGTAAACAACCAGCTTTGATAAAAAAATGACCAAAAAATATATAAGATCCTCGTGATAACCTCCTGACTGAAACTCACCCACAGATATACAAAACCTGAAATGCTTAATCCACTATACAAGCAAGGGCTGAGATAATAGGTTTCTCTTCTCGATGGCAATCAGTCAATCACATCCTATAAGCAGTACCAGATAAGTTTCAAGCTGCATTAGGAACTTGGCAAGCAGTCAACAATTATAGGACAAGTTCCTCTAATAAGTAACTGAAGCATTGCTCATCACAAGCACATGAATTGTAAATACAAAATGAATGCTAGTGTGCTGTCAAGGCTAACTAGGATGTTTGGAGACAAAGGCATACACATACACATACACTCAAACAATTTGCCATCAGTGAAAGATAAAACAGAGAACAAAAAAGATCTAAAGAAAATTAAGTTGCAAAAAGGCACTAAAAGAATATTTGACCCCACAAAGAAAGAAAGTTTTATAATAAAAGGAAAAATTCCTCACATGTCATTGGTTAAATCCTAAATCCCTATATAAAAATGTAGGTATTCTCAAAAGATTTCCCAACACACCTACCTGTGCACAGTGTACCATAAGAGTCTGCCAATCCACTGTAGGTTATACAAAGGTGGTTGACAATAAACTTTCACTGATGTACCACAGCTGATACAAGCCATAACATTTTGGCCCTCCAGACAGACACCAAAGACTTCAATGGATCACTGTAACCTATATGAAGGTAGTTGCTTAGGAACTTTTTACTGATGACTGATCTATCCAACAAACAAATGTTGAATAACCATTAATTTACTATACTCAAAATTTAATAATGTCCTGAAATCAGGACCAAATATGATTAGTAATGCTTCACCAACAACACAGCCTAAAGACCCAAAGTCCCATACAATAGGTAATTATTACAGTAAAATAATCTTTTGTTTTTTATTGATAAAAATAAAATGAATTTATGACATCCCTTTGGCAAAAGAAAAAATAACAAGACCACTATAACTTCTAAAAGATTTTAGACTGCATCAGAATGTTTCAAGCAAAGTGAAATTCCTGGTGCCCATATACCATCACAGCAAGAAGAGTTCAAGAGGTGGGTGAAGAGTGAACTCCAAACCAGGAGGATAAATTACCATCTCCTTGGAGCCCTCAACTTTACTGGTATGCACAAAAGGAAACATTTACAGCTACATTGGTCCAAAAATCACACATCCTAATTAGTCTCCTATGAGCATGTCCCTCATCCAGTAAGAAGCATGCATATTTTCTATTTCATAGGGATAAATCATTGGCTAATAAAAAATCCAAAACTTCTTCTGAATGAAGCTTAGGCGTCAATAGAGTATTAAATCTGGTACGAGATGGATAAACCTAATATTATGTATTGTTATTAACACCAGTGTCAATCCCAACATGGCCTTATCTGGAACAGGCCACTTTGAGTAGTTGACATTACTTTACACAATGGACAATTTGAACCCAACTTGTACCAAGCTGTGCAAGTTCACTAAAGAAATAAAAGTAACAATCAGCTCTTATTCAATTCAAGATCAGCCCTTCATGGAAAATCGAGATGAACATGAAGATAAGAAATGGCAAATGAAAAATACCATCTTCTCCTTTATTATATGGCAAACAACTTTACTCCATGAAGTTAACAAATGACAGGACCTCGGAAAAATCCCTACAGGGAATACAAAACTGAGAAAACCATGAGTGACCAATTTACACAATAAATCTGTGCGGCAGGTTTGACATGATAGCGTCAGGCCATCAGTAGTGGGGTTCATTTTCAGAATTTAAACGCAAGGCAAAACCCAGTAATAACCACAACCTTCAATGAGGAAATGATGCTAAACAAAAGTCTGAATCTCAATTGGTCTGAAAAAATTTTGCAGCTATATGTGAAGAAGTAACTTAAATGTTTCAAATCTTACAGACAATATCCACCAAATTTGATTTCAATTTATTTCAATTCACTTTCTTTGAGCAGTTTATTCACTTTGTTATTCAAATATTGAACGTGATATGCATACTGGAATTTTGTCCCTAGATGGTCAGTGCAGAATCACACCTATCATCCTTAGGTCTTTTGCTTCTGAAAGTGTAATGAGCTAGCAATGCATTTCCATATGAATATTCTTAACTGCAGCATATGCTCTGCGCAATTGTAAACATCAGTTTGTACAAAAAGTTAATAACCCAATAAAAACAACATATAATTGTCAACATAGAAATAGAAAAGTCACAATTAACAACAACAAATTACAGCAAGAGATGCAAATGGTTTCCTTAACACATTTTGAGTTGATCATTTAGGTGCAGAGTTAAGTAGTTTCACAGCTCAACATTACATGAACCCAATTGAGAACATTTAGACCTGGATCACGCAAGATAAGCATAGACAGGCAAGTGCAATCCCTATCACTGAACCTGTCTTAGCAAACAAATCAAGCTCACTGACAGCACATGAATCTAAGTTGAGTATTTGACACAAGTCGCGACAAATGAACAAGTAAATAATCATGCAAATTATATAGTTATGTCATCCAATTACAGAACAGAAAATAAAACAAAGTCAACTATTGAAACCAGCCAAAATGAATAAAATCAAGTTTCTGCGTGAAAAAGTAACTTCCCACAAAACTTTGACATTATAAATCCACAAACTAGATGGCCTAGAAATTACGGGAACACTTTTGACTACCAGTTTCATTGTATGAACAAATTTCAATAAAAAACAATTTCTAGCAAAGATTGGGGGTACCATTATGCAGACTTCAGAAAGTTAACTGCCAGCATTAAATTGAATAGCTTATAACCGCCAGCCACAACAAACAAACACGCAAGCATCATTGGTTTATACGTAGGGATCCCCAGGAGACCAGGTCTATCAATGAAATACTTTTTAAGATCATATATGACTCATGACAGTATTTCAATATTAAGGCATTAGGAAAAGCTCACTACTCTCAGTATCTACTTCGACACATTTCAGACCATCCTTCAAAGATAACATTGTCTGAGAGGCTAAAATGCAAAACTTGCTACTCTTAGCAGCTATTTCAACACATTTCAGATCATTCTTCAAAGACAGCATCGAGATTTGAGAGACATTAGTTATTCCATACCAGACATTAGTTATTCCATACCAAAATTAAGCGTATCAAACTGGGTGTACCTAGACCAAAGTAAAACTGAAGCTACACAATGTTCTCCACGTGCAAACAGCACAATACATCATTATTCGAAGTACACAACTCAGATCTAGGACCATAAAGACAACAATATTGAAATGAAAGAGAACCCACAAAGAGATATCACCCAGAGTAACTGACAGCACTGCTGATACCAACCAAGTCTTCAAATGGCTGCACCATTGCTCCTCCTTGCCAGCTTGGTCCATTCAGTGTGGAATGAACCCGGACGGTCAATTCGCTCATAGGTGTGCGCCCCAAACAGGTCCCTCTGTGCTTGGATCAGATTTGCAGGCAATCGACTGGACCTGTAAGTATCAAAGTAGGAAAGACTAGCAGTCATTCCTGGAGTGCTGATGCCAGCCTCCACTGCCCGTGCCACAACCCATCTCCATGCATTCTGTCGCTGCACCATCTCCCTTGCAAACTCTCGGTCGACGATCAAATTGGCCAGCTCAGGGTTCCTGTCATAGGCCCTCTTGATCCTATCAAGAAACCTCGCACGGATAATGCACCCACCCTTCCAAATCCGAGCAAGCTCAGCAAGGTTAAGGTTCCATCCTTTCTCCTCGCTCTTGGCCCGTATCAAATTCATGCCCTGTGCATAGCTGCAAATTTTCGATGCATAAAGCGCCTGCCTCACCCTATCCACCAGCACCTTCTTATCAACATTGATTTTCTCCAACAACCCGGCTGGCATCCCCTCCTCCTCCAACACCCCTGCAGCAGCGACGCGCTCGTCCTTCAACCCGGACAAGTACCTCCCGTCCAACGATGCAGCAATGGTTGGTGCAGCCACCGCTAGCTCCGCCGCCTGCTGCACCGTCCATTTCCCAGTCCCCTTCATCCCAGTCTTGTCGAGAATCTTGTCAACCAACGCCCCACCGCTCCCATCCAGGGGGTCAGGCACAGTGAAGATGTCTGCGGTGATCTCAACCAAGAAGCTCTCAAGCTCCCCCTTTTTCCACTCAGCAAACACATCCGCAATCTCCGAATTCGACAGGCCCCCAACTCTGCGGAGCACGTCATAGGCCTCCGCGATGAGCTGCATATCGCCATACTCGATCCCGTTGTGCACCATCTTGACGAAGTTGCCGGCGCCACCAGGCCCAACGAAGGTGACGCACGCCCCATCCTCCGTCTGCGCTGCGGCTTTCTCGAGGATGTCCCTGATGTTGTTGTAGGCGTCAACGTGGCCGCCGGGCATGAGCGAGGGCCCGTTCCGCGCGCCCTCCTCCCCGCCGGACACGCCCATCCCGAGGTACAGGATCCCGCGCGCCGCAGCCTCCTCGATGCGGCGCTCCGTGTTCTGGTACCACTCGTTGCCGCCGTCGACGATGGCATCACCGGGCTCGAGGTAGGGGGTGAGGGCGTCGATGGTGGCGTCGACAGCTGGGCCCGCCTGCACGAGCAGCACGACGGTGCGGGGGCGGGAGAGGGAGAGCACGAACCCGCGCGGGTCGCGGTGTCCAAGCACCGGGAGCGCGCCCTCGTCGCGCGCGCGGAGGAGCGTGGAGTCCACTTTGGCGGCGGTGCGGTTGTAGACGGAGATCGGGAACCCCTTCTCGGCGATGTTGAGCGCGAGGTTCTGGCCCATGGTGGCGAGGCCCGCGAGCCCGATGCGCGGGGGAGGGGAGTGGGCCGCGGCGGCCGCGGGGGTCGCCGGCGCCGGGGAGGCCATGCCGTCAAGGGGTGCGGTTCGGTGGGGGCGCGGCTGCAGCGGCGGCGGCGGCGGCGGCGAGGTTGGCGGGGCGACGGAGTGGACTAGAGATTGGGGAAGGGGCGAAGGGGATAGAAATATTAGAAATATGCCTTGGGGTTTTGGATGAGATCCCTGCTCTTTTGTGTAATTGGAGAAATGGGGTTGCCCTCCAAAGACTTGCCGATCTATTTCCAATTTGTCTAATTAGTTGAATATGGATGTTACTTGAGATGGAGTTGTGTATTTAGATGCCCATTTGCTACCTCAACGTCATTACTATACGTTTGATGGTTCACAACATTAATCATATTAATGTAGAGTATCAACTTTATCAAAACTAATTAGATATTTGGTTAGCTCAAAACCTTTGGCTTGTCATTATTTTTTAAAAAAATTTGGCACTGCCAAGAAAAATTTCCTTGTAAATTCATGTTGCAATCAATGAAAGATGTGAGGCACTAAGGCAACATTGCTGAACCTTGACAATAATGAGATCAACCCAAACTATACACATTATGGATCAAGTGTGCATATTCAACCTTTCTCGGGTGGGACGTGGTTAGGGATGAAAACGGACGGGAACGGGTGGGAAAACCCCTCAACCATTTCCGTTTCTGTTTTTTAATACGGAAAACAGGAGCAGGAGCAGAATAGCCGGGTACTAGAGCGGAAACGGGACATAATAGTTACGGAAACGGCGCGGGAACCGGAAAATCTACCGGAATATATTATTATTTAATCACCATTCACTTCGCATGAATATAACACTAGACACTCATTTACACAAGCTATTTTTCAAAAATATAATCAATATTTCTTGTTTCCTACGTGAAATACATGTATTGATGTTGAGGATCATGAGAGGATATATGGTGTGCCTATTATTTTTTTTCCAAATTTTATAAATACGGGACTAATACGGGATTATCCCGGCTAAAAACAGGATCCTGCAAATACGGGCGGGATACACTCTTTCCCACTTCCCGTCCCATTTCCGTATTTTTCTGTAAATACGGAAACGGGCGGAATAACTCTCGAAATACGAGCGGGATGGGACGGGATTTTTTCTGTCCGTTTTCATCCTTAGACGTGGTTTAAATAGACTAAACTTATATATTATATTGTTGGAATGAAAAGAACCACTATATCATTTTCGTCTTTATAATTTGACCCACACAATGCATGCCGCATCCATTTGTCGTACGGTTTCCCGATAACATGGCTATAAAAAAATTGTGAAAAGGCGATCGTGTGCATGTGAATCATGAAGAAATTACAAAAGCCACCCACCATGCAAAACTCTCTAAGAAAAACACAACGGCAGGATCGTACATGAGCATTAGCGGGGGCAATGGTGGTCACCAACACGGGCGCACTATTATTTGGGACCTAAAAATCCAATAGCTAGTTATGTACATAAGTATAAGAAAAGAAAGGTCTATAAAAGCTCATACAACAAGCAAGTTGCTAAGTATTTGATATGTTTTCAGGTAATATATATAATTAAGTGGAAACATAATTTGGATATCCTGTATTTTCAAATTTTGGATCTTGCCTTGTGTTCCGCAGCGGAACCTCTCCAATTGACAGGTACGGCCTGCGCGGTCCAGGTTGGAACTAGAACATCTTGCACTTAGAGGAGCAGAATCCGGAAAACTCCAGGGTGCTCGCTGCAAGACACTCCTCCGCCACCATCCCCGCGCCGCCTGGCTCCTCTCGCGAGCTGCGCGCCCGTGCCCTGCTTGTGCAGCCGGCGGACTCATCGAGGCGGCCAAGGGATAGGGGGCGGGGTTGCACACGGGAACAAAAATACTTTTCATGCCTTCGCTATGTTGAGCCACGTTTCTATTATCAAAATTTCCACCCGTCGGCGTCGCCCGCTGGCCGCTCGTTCCGTCCAAGGGCCAGCTGCAACAAGGCCAGCGGCGGCCCTTGGCGACGGCCGTGCCCCAACTCCAAACCCCCCGTCCAATCGACCGTGAGTCCGTGACTGACTTGGCAACGCAGTCCCTATTCGCCACCGTCCGTCGCTGTCCCATGTGGAAGAGCTAAAGCTAACGCAACAACTCTGGACAGAAGGTTCGTATAGTCTCTCCGTGCCAAAAACAGGCAGATTTGATATTTTTAAGAAGAGTCAAGCTTTTGTTTGTTTATTACTAGTATTTTGTTGAACGTGTAAAAAAATGAGGTAGCATCGCGATTGGCTTTTCATCACATACGTGGGCAAGATTTTTTTTCACACGCTGGATTAGGTAAACACACGAGACGTGACTCTGCGATCAGCTAGTACCTTTCTTAAGCACGCCACTCGCATGTCCAGCACATGCTTGCGAAAAAGCACGGCTGAGCACATGCTCTAGGCATGCAGCATGGACATTTTCTGACAGCGAAAGGCATGTAACAATTCCGAGTTTTACAAGTACACCGAGTATCTTACGAGGTAGATGAAGGTAGATGAAGTAAATCGTCGCCGGGGCACACGCCAGTCGACCCTTGCAACAGGGCGTTGCCCAGAAGCAGCACTCACTCGCAATGAGTCATCAACACCAGCTCCGGATAAAAGGGGAGCGGGTGTTGCAGAGTTCAGATAAGGCAACCAGAGTACAATCGCAAACAGGCTGGTGAGGTGGGGAACGTCTCCAAGTGAACGAACATTCAGCATCATCACCAAAAACAAGCTAGTGCGATGTCCGGTTAATTTTTAGTATGGTAGCAGTCCAAATAATTTCGCCGAGCTCATAGGCTGGGGCTCCAGCTGAGACACCTGCAGAAAAACATAGATCATGGTGAAGCAAATGCAGATATAACAAGTTTTTTGATACAGCATAACTGCCTTTAGTTCGAGCTCAATAATCAGAGATGTGCAGTGATGAATGAATGAATGAACAGAACAGTGCACAGTTACTGAGAACTCTAAAATAACAGGGATGGAAAGAGCAATACAACATGATGGCCTAGTAGTGGGTAATTGGCAGATAAGGTTAATCCCGGCTATATGCAATACTAGAACCTCAATTTTGTATTGTACCAAGCAAACTTGCAATGACAAGAAAATGGTTATCTGCAGAAATGATAGAATGCTACCATTATATTGCCATTTTCATCTCTATCTTCTGGTGAGGATCATACCCAACCAGCTTGAAGTCTGATGCCACAAAAGAATTTATGTCCTTCTTTGAAGGATTTATCTTCAAAATCTGCATAAAACAGCAGCATAAATTTAAGTACAGAATGTTTACAAATACAGGCCAAACCATCTCAATTTCGTCTGCAATTTTTTTTTCTTTTTTTTAAAATAATTCTGTCAAGAATTTCTCACTGGAAAAGGCTTCGGCATCTTCTGAATTTGCTCCTCCAAAGCTCGGACATGAGTTCTGTAGACATGTGCATCACCTATAACATGGACAAAATCCCCAGGAGAAAGATCTTGCAACATTAAGACACAAAGGGTTAGAGTTGCAAAACAGCTTACTCTAGCTTCTATCTGTTAGATACAATAAACAACAAGATAAACAAGGGGACAACATACAAGCAAATCCTTGCATTACATCAGATAAATTATTCAGAAGTTGTTCCATAAAACATCTAGAACATGGACCCAACACTTATGTATGGAATGACAAACAGTATGGCTTCTAAAAATTTGTTGCGACTAGCAGTCAAAAGGGAGGGGAAAAAAACAAAGTTCACGAAATTAATGATTCCTAATGAAACTAATCAAAATTATCTCTGTTATACAGTACAACCAATTAGGTGTGCATAATGATGCCCAGTAAGCAAGAACCTTACAACAAGGCATATAAGAACATACCACAAACTTGAGCAATCATGTAAGTGAGGAGAGAATATGATGCTATATTGAATGGAACACCAAGTCCCATGTCTGCAGAGCGTTGATACATCTGGCAAGATAGCTCCCCACTCTCAACGTAAAACTGGAAGGAAGAAGTTGTAAGACATTGAATGCAAGTGTACTAGTTGGCAAAGTTATTACACAATACGCAAATTATGTGCTTTGACTCTTAAAAATATCAATAGCAAGACAAGAAGTAGTTAAAAATATCAATAGCAAGACAAATTATATGTCAATAGCAAGACTCTCAAAAATATCAATAGCATGACAAAATAGTTAAAATGTAGACTTAAACAAGCAGCCAAATTGTACTTGTGCAAACATGTGGCAAGGAGGAAGAGCCATCTTCTTCAAGTCTGAAGGATTCCATGCCGACAAAATTATTCGACGATCATCAGGATTATTCTTGATCTTGTCAATCACATCCATTAGCTGATCAAAACCTTTTCCAGTGTAGTCAGCATGCATGTCAGTATATCTGTCAAATGTCATTTTTATTAGACAACATGGACAAGAGAGACTTAATGAGAAAGAGACCAAGAGAGCAGGGATGGAAGGAGAAATGAAAGCTTACTCAGCACCAAAGTGTCGCCATTGAAATCCATAAACTGGACCTAGATCACCTTCCTCCCTGTGTGCCAAGCCAACACTAGAAAAGATGGCCAGGTAGATTAGAGATCAAGAACCAGAGTACAAATTCTATGCAGCTTATATCCAAGATATACCTGTCAAGATATTCTCTTGAAGCATTGCCATCCCAGATATGAATACCTTTCTCTTGTAGAACCTACGAATGAATATAATACATCAGTATGCTAAATCTCTACTTGATAGGCACAGAACGAAATGTGAGCCAAGCAGAAAACTATGGGCATGTTATGGGGAAAAAAAGAAATTTCAAGAAACATTTTAATTCCCTAATTCCCTTAGGATCTGGGGAAGAATTCTCACATTTCAATGGGGCCCTAAGTGCATAGCAACAGTGGTTTCTGGCACAACTACTGCCGAAAATGGTCAGATGCAGTCACTAGCAGTGGCAAATCTAGGATTTCTAGTTAGGGTGGTCCAATAGAAGACTTTTTAGATATACTAGTGAATAAATCAAATTAATCTTACAAAAAATATAATTTCTCACATTTTGTCTTCTCAATTCAATTATCAATTGCTGTACATAAGAAAATAATTAGCAGCTATTTTTCTGAGTAATAATAAATAAGGACAGATATGAAAAAATCAGGAGATAAGAGTGCTGGGGCTAAATCGTAGGGTGGGCTGGGCGCCTGGGCCCACCAGCCCCACCCCCTAGATCTGCCACTGGTTAGTAGCAGGTATTTCAACTGTAGGAGCTTTGAGTGGATAAACTCTACAGAACAAGTTGCACCTGGTTTATCAGAATTACTATGATTTGTCAAACGGCGATGTTTTTTTTTTACAATTTTCTGCGGAAAATGCTCTCCAAATTGCATTTTGCAAATTTTCCTGTTAGCCTTATTGCATGTACAAGACCTACAGTTTCAAGGCAAAAATTTCTTCCTAGTGTAACATTGCTTAAATGACAATTTGATCAATAAACAGGCTCTCCTATCTATCTCTAATTAATACAGTAGGACAAACAGTACAATTGTACAAAAAAATAACAGCTTAGTCTCACATTATTAATGAGTTAGTTTCTGTGAATATTGCTAAGATAAATAGAGGATGATAAACCATTTATTGACAAAATTAGCATTCAGGCAACAGCATAAAAGTTAGAAGAGAAGTACCCAGAAATTGTATAGTGAAAAGGTTTCTATTATAAAGTACTTATGTATGCAACTGAAAGCAGTAATAGTAACTAATGAAACAAAAAAAAAAGGGCGTACCCAGTGCCGTAGGCTTCCCGCACTGTGCGGGGTCTGGGGAAGGGTTGTCTTTAAGCCCTAAGCCTTACCCACACAAATGTGCAGAGGCTGGGGCTTGAACCCGGGACCTTCCGGTTACAGACGGTAGGCTCTACCGCTGCACCAGGCCCGCCCTTCAATAGTAACTAATGAAACAAACTTTATAAAATTGCTAAAATTGCAGGTAGTCCTAATCAAAACAGCATGGAATTTGTTGGTGCCTAGACCTCGGCTGCAAAATGATTACTAGATTTAGTAAAATTTGAGTAAGTGCATACACCATGGCATGTGCGTTGTGGATATAATCTACGTTACAAATGGCTACATTAAACCAAAAGATTAAATAAGTTTGGCTAAGACAGCACTAGATCCAATAAAATGTTTTAAGACTGCACCTTTGCATTTGTTGAACCACTGATGAACCACAGGAGTTCTTCGACAACACCACGCCAAAATACCCTCTGTTAAAGAGCACATGTCATTGCATAGATCAGAAGTAGATAAATATGGCAACATAGTTATTCAAATTCTTTTGTTTGGACTCATGATGTTTAATAACAGATAGGGAAAAGCCTTAAGGCTCTCTATTCATATGTTTTGGGGAATGTTCTACAGTTGACAGATATGTGTGAAATAGAGTGCATTACAAAGAGGTAGCACGATCGAACAGAATGTTGGACACTTGCACTGCATCTGCACATTGTCATCTGTCACTTGTATAATAGCAACAAATAAAGCATACTAGTACAGCTCTAATACACAACGCACTGCACGGTCAAATGTAGCAACTCATAGTCTCGCACAATATGCCCATCTTAATAAAACATTGTAAGGGCTGTAGCTATCTCGTGAAAACAACTAGACTATTGCAGATGATTCAACCAAAATTAAAAATTCAGAAACTCAGTCAAATTATTGAAACAGAGCTTATTGGGATTTGGGATCATAAAAGAATAAAATTAAATCAGCATCAACTTTAATGCAATTACTGTAAACAAAAGAAAAAAGGCACAGTAGAAACATAATAAACATGCATTTGAAAAATTAAAAAGCCTAAAGCCTTAAACATATAGAATATTCTTAATGCCATTTTCCACGTGATTCATTCCTTGCAAATCATAAAACCAAAAAAACAATTTGGTGCACACTTCTATTGATTGTTCTGACTGCGATAAATTTGAAAACTACAAATATATTCACATACCTTTGTTGTCAGCAGAGGAAAATTTTTCCTTAAGTTGAACCGCATCTATTAAGAAAAAGGAAGACATTATATTTTCCAGTTGATTAAATGAGATATTCAAAGTTAAGGAGAAATACCTGACACCCAAATTTTGACAATGTTCCAGTTCCTGTCCTGTCATTTTTCTGAGCACCAGAGCTTATAATATCTTCAACAAGATTAAGATAATGATACTCCTCATGGCGATCAAATATCATCTTCGGGAGAAAAGAAAAATTATCCATTTCAAACTTGTCGTTCTTGCTATCAACCTCAGTTGATTCCTTTCCATTTGAATCATTAGTTTCTGCCAGTGATTTTCTAACACGAACAAAGGTCACGAAAGAATGCCTAATGTTGCTTTCTACCAGCGGAAAAGATGAATACCATGGTTGGAACACTGAGAAGTCAATTGGGGGGATGAAAGTGTCACACACAATGCTCGACTGAATGTCAGTTAGATGGATGGCCTCACATGCAGGTCCATTAAGATACTCCCTACATATGCAGAAGAGTGAAAAGCATTAAAGCGGGGTTGCATGTAACAACAGAGTACATGTACAATATATTCTTCCAAAAGGTTAATAACTCACCTCAGTACCTGCCCACCCCCTATAACAAAAACTTTCTCAATTGATAAGCAATATGGAGTTGATGCTAGCAATTCTAAGGCAGACTTCATGCTTCCACAGATAACAACATTTTCTACTGTTGCAAAATCAAAACTACCAGATCGAGTAAGTATGACATTCAAACGACCAGGCAATGGCCTCAACTTAACAGGAATGCTCTCCCATGTTTTCCTTCCCATTATAACTGCATTCTTCTTGCCAGGGTCAGATGTTGAAAGCGTAAGCTCCTTGAAGAACTTAAGGTCACCAGGAAGCTTCCATGGCAAGATCCCACCCTTCCCAATGCCCAAGTCACAAGTGGCAGCAACAACAACCTGATAGTTCCGCTGAGGGCCACTCTGCGAATTACCATTGGCTGGAGCGGTTGCCATTGCTACCAGTCGGGATTGACTACAGCGGAACGAACTTATTTTGCTGAGCAAGTCCAGAAATTGAGGTTTTTTAAATTGTGAAACAACTGAACAACCAATGCTGGAAAATCTCGCAACCTGAATTTGAGGAAGCTATAAGCTGGCAATTTCATCAAGCATCACAAAATAAATTGTATAGTAACATAATTGAAACTACAAAGGGCCCATAAATTTTCAGGATTTAATACAAGCAACTGTATGCGTATAAAAAGGATTTAAGCTACAAAAGCTCAGTATATCGCAGAGTTTAATACAAGGAACTGCATGCATACTACGTTTTCTAAAACTCAACTAAAAATGAAAGAACCACACAATTCACAAGTCAGGGAAAATCCAGAAAACAGTTATGCAGTAATTTTGTCCTAAAATTTGTTCAGTGAACTACAGTCTGCAACCTCTCTTGAGGTAAGAGCTGTATTTTGCTAGAACACAAAAGCATACTACAATTAAACTACTCTACAATAAGTTTAGCTAGTGGTATATACTTTCCATGCATGTCGAGAAAACCTAGAGATGTATGGTCCTGCCCTGAGCACCTCTGCCACTAACATCTGGATCCTGAACTAGAAATAACAAAAATTACCATGGTTGATAGCACTATTTCAGCAAATGAAAACATAAAAAGAAGGGAACTGATTAGAGAAACAGGAGAAAGCAAAGCTGTGGTTCTGGAAATATTGAAACTATTATTACTACATCCCCCATTTAAAATTACAAGGCTTATTTCATTTCAGTAGGGCAAGGCTTTGACCAACAACTATTACTGTATTTATACATAATTTTGTGCCTTGTCATAGTGAAGGGAAATATGTATTGTAAGAAAAAAGAGAGGATACAATCAGTTCAAACAAGTGTACACAAGTATAGATTGAATGTAAATTAGGACGGAACAGGAATTTTAAAAAGGCCATGATAGTATACTGCATTTCACCATATAGTATGCATGACACTGCACCCAACTGCGAAGCATCAATAGCAGCAGCAACTAGTACATCGGCTGGTGAGAACTAATAATAGCAACAACTACAGCAGTTGGGGTCACTACTTAACATGCAGGAAGAACAAAATGCTTGAACTGACCAGTGACCAGTCAAAACTTCAAAATCTCTAAAATGCAGGAACTGTTACTACTGTGCATGAAGAACAACCTGAGTGCGAGGCAAGGAATGGCTCAAAACGACCTCCAATTACCACCACCAGAAGGAGTAACACATGGGTGCGAGAAACCCGCGCCCAAATGAATCCCGCTAACTGGATACCCTATTAAAAACTTTTTGGCACATCCAGAACTACAAAGCACAATGGGTGCCCAACCAACTGATGAACAGGGGACACGAGCACATACGACCCGTGGGACCGGACTCCTGGTCCAACGAGCATGTCGGGAGACACAAGGCCAACCACCGAATCGGACCCATCCTCGCCGCGCCTGCACCCGGAACCCCCCACGCCGGCCCTACCCGCGGTCAAACGGGCCCACGAGCTAGGGTTCCTCGCCGGCCGCCGCGCCGCAGCGGAGGAAAGCCCGCACAAGAACCAATAGAGCTTGAGGAGGAGGAAGGGGAGAGAGGCATACGGAGGGATGGGGGCTCACCGGCGGTTGGAGATCCGGCGGGCGCGGAAGGGGAGGGGGCGGAGGGGACGGAGAGGGTGTGGGCGACAGCGCGAGAAGGGGGGCGGGTGGGTTTTGGAGGGGGTTGGGCGGTGTGAATTGGGAAGGGGTTTTTCATTTTTAGTACAGCTTTTAAACTTAGCCGTGATTTAGATGCAAAATTTAAAATTACAAAACTATCTTTTTTTTGAAAAGATAAATTACAAAACTATCACACCAAATATGCGTGGCATATGCATGAAGTATTAAATCTATATGAAATAAAAAACTAATTGCATAGTTTACTTATAAATTACGAGGTAAAATGAGCCTAATTAAGCCATGATTAGACACTAAATTGCTATAGTAAACATGATCTAATGTAGTATTAATTAGTCTTAATAAATTCATCTTGTAGTTTACAGACAAATTCTGTAATTAGTTCTATGACTCCTACGTTTAATACTTTAAATGTGAAAAAATCATTTTAAAATCTTTACACGGTGTATCTAAACAAGACCTTGTTCGGGTGTGTCATCCCAATTCTCGAATCAAGTGTATCATTCCGATTCTTAAACTTCATTTGGGATTTATCTGATCTATCTCTCTTATGGGCAAACAGTTGTCGCACAAATGGCACAGGTGAGCCGTAGGTCCGTCCCTAGGCATGTGCAAACGGTGCATCTTCGTGCATCTTCGGGGCCTCCAAATGGAAGGGGGCCCACAATTTAATCTCTATAATACTTTGTTAATACTAGTTCGTAGTTAACTAGAATTTGAAAGAAAAAAATTAGGCTCCTGCAAAAACTTGGTAGTGACTTCAACCATAGACACGTCTCTCCTATCCCTACTTGTAGCTTTTCTACCATTCATTTCTTTTTCCAGTGAAATGTTATCCCTCTTTTTAATGCAATTGTGTGTTTGAGTGGTTACCATATTTAGGGGCGAAGCTACGTTCACTTACCATGGTGTACATGCATCAAAGTAAAACAAAATTTTACTTGGAGTTGATCCAATTTTACCAGCTAAAGTGTACTAGTTTTTCCTCTAAACATCAGAGTGTGCACTAGGGTCTTAGCTAAAGTGTACTAATTTTTCTCTAAAACATCAGAGTGTGCACCAGGGTCATTTTTAACGTGGCTTCGCCCCTGACAACATTGGTGGTGATGTTATCCTGGATTGTTCACCACATCACTAATGGAAAAATAATAAAGCTGGGGATTTTGATAATTTAATTAGCTTGATATATCAATTCAATTTATTGAGATGTAATTGGCTCCTAAATGGTTGATATCTTAGTACTGCATGGTAGTTATAGCTTATATATTATTATTATTATTATTCTATTTTGCTAGGCTTATGTAGCTTATATATTATTATTATTAGTCTATTTTGCTAGGCTTCTCATTTTATATTTTGGAACTGGGCCTCGGATTTTACTGGGACGACCATGGAGAGCTGTCGCCGTCGCTGCGCATAGGCACGCGTGCAAAGCCGCCGCCTCCCGACACAGGCATAGTGGCCTTGCAGGCGAGTGATCGCTGCCGCCACCGCACCTAGTAGCCAGACTAACATGGTGTCGTCTGTGCGCGGTCTCTTGCTGCTGCTGCAGCTGCTCGACTATGGATAGCACAGGCACCGCTCACCTGAATTATTTTACTATTATATTTTTGTTTGCTTATTATTTGTTATTTCTATCATTTATTTGTATTTTCAATTACTTATGTATTTTCCTTTTTTTAGTTTCTCTTACTCGTACAACTTACAAGATATTTGTAGATATTCTTTGTGATCCAAAACATTAGAACTATCTGTTCATGATATTACACGTCCAAATCTTATGATGCATGATATTCATGTTTCTTTATTTCTCATTTTATCTTCATTTCATAACTAACATTTTATTTCCCCCCAGATTTTAGCAGTTTTTTATGTAAAATGTGGGCGTGTCGTGTAGAGTTCTTTTATAATTATCTTTGATGTAGATGTATTTGTTCTTCACGTACAATTATTCATCTATGGATCACTAATTTGTTCGGAATACCAAATTATATATTCGCTTTGTAGACTAAATTGTTCGGCGGTGTCGACTCTTTTATTCGTAATATTCAGTTTTCATTATTTAGTCTGAATAATTAAATATTTGCGATGTTTAATGTTTTGTTCATTGTACATTGTTATGTGTTCATTATTTTTATTTTTTGTAAAAATAATTATTTAGTTTAAAGAAAATATTTTTAAAAATATCATGAAAATATAGAAAAGTTATTTTGAAGATCTAATCATAAGAAAGATAATGGTGTTCGATGCTCAGCTTAATAGTTATAGTTTTTTTAATTTCCGAACTGCATGCATGTGGGCGATGTCATGTTCGTTATCCTCTTCTACATACATGCAGATTTCTCTCCTCTTTTATTGTCAATATACATGCATGTGATACATTGGTGGGCCGATGGTCCATTAACACCGTTCCTTCAAGTGAGTTGGCGGATTAATCATGGGTACCCCTTCATCATGGGATGTTTGGGGGAACCATCACAAATGTTATAGGTAACGTGCACGTGTGCGATCTTTTTTGTTGCAGAAGCCTTTCTCATGCGCGGCCCATTCCATTTTTTTATGTTTTCCAGTGGCCCACAGTTTTTTCCGACCCATCTCTCCATTTGTGTTTCATATTCAGTTCCTTCAAGGAGATCATTTCCTTGGCGTCATTTCTAGGGAAGGCTCCACCAAGATTTCATCTGCTTCCCTTCAGAGGTCGTCACCGATTATTGTCACGACCCCAACGCTGAGCGCGTTGAGCTCGCCTGCGCACGCATCGAGGCGTGCCACGCGTCGACGCCGGCGAGGACGGCGCCGTGGCCCTGAGCGCGTTGAGCTCGCCTGCGCACGCATCGCGGCGTGCCGCGCGTCGACGCCGGCTAGGACGGCGCCGTGGCCACGCATCGGCCATCCTCGGTGTCCGTGCGAGCCAGGGGACGTCGCAGCCAATGGGACAGCGCCATCGCACCGTTGCCCATACCGAGACCGAGTTCGGCGGGTCGTCGCCACGCACCGGCCGTCCAGGGCAGTTATTTCCCCTTTGCCGAGCATCCTCGAGAGCTACAACACCGTGACCCTATCCTTGAGCCAGCCCTGGTTCCTCTCTCTGCTTGCTCGGCCATCCCTTCGTCTTCCTCTTCTCAGGCACGAGCTTCGCGAGCAGTTTGTCGCCTCCGGCCAAATCCGCGAGCTCCATCCATGGATCCCAAATCCACCGCACCTGCAGCTCATCCACCTTCCTAGCTTCCTCCCCAACCCCTCCAATCGCGGCCCCGAACCCTATGTCGCCGGGAATCGGAGATTCCCCGGCCGTCGGACGTCAGCACCTCCGAAGCTCCACCTCCACGTCGATGACCTACCCTCTGTAACACCCCGGTGTTAATTTTAATGCTAATATTGTGCTTAACCACTAACTAAGGCTAATCAATGTCATAAGCGTTAATCGAGTTCGCATAGTAAACATCGACTTAGCTACGTTCGATCTCGTTTTTCTCCCTAATCCAAAACAAAAATTGTAGATCTTCTGTTCCTCGACAACTTTTATTTTGGCCAAATTTCAAGTTCTTATATGAAAATTTGAGTTTTGGATGGTCAAACTCGAATCAATTTCAGTCAAACGAGCTCACTGTTCCTCCCTGTACCTCCACTGTGCTCGCCGCAACCGATTGCCGGCGACTCCACGCGTCGCGGGCGCCGGCGATCCTCGCCCTCCGTGCGCATGGCTTATCCATTCGCATGCCCTGGAGGCTTCTCGTGCTCGTCCCTTTCTTCTTCCTCGAGCGAGCAGAGTAGCCCGAGCCGCGCCGTCGCTTGCCCTCCGGCCGTTCCTCGCCGCCCCACTCGAATCCATCGCGCCCCGACCTCCCTTGCCTTGCTCTCCACCTCCTCCGCCCCATCCCGTGCCCGTTCGAGCCAATCCCCGGCCGAATCGGCCCCTGTGCCGCCACAGCCGCCATTGTCGCCACCGGAGCTCCGCCCCTCTCCGTCGAGCCCCCTCTCCCGACCCTCCTCTACCCGAATCGACCCCTCGGTGAACTCCCCCGTAACCCCCTCGTCCTTCTTGAACCCTTCCCTTTCCGATTCCGGTGCCACCGCCGCCGCAGCGCCGCCGCGCCGCCGTGTGCGCCCTGCTCGCCGCCGGCGCATGCCGCGGGGCCGCCCTGGTCGCGGGCGCACCCCGCCCCTCCACTGCCCAGCGCCGCGCCGGCCGGAACGCTGCGCCGCCGCGCGGGCTTCGCCTTACGCCGCCGCGAGCTGCCGTGCGAGGTTCCCCCCTGGGTCTCCCCGCGAGCCGTCGGCCGCCCTGCACCCCGGACGCCCTGGCTGCGGCTCGGCCCAGCCGCGTCGCCGGCCGGCCGCCGCCGTCGAGGTAGCGCCGCCGCGGGTCGGTCTGGCCGTGCGCCGGCCGTCACGCGGGGCAAAGCAGGGGAGGGTGACTGGGAGCTGGGCTCCCACTTACATGTGGGGCCCGGCTGTCAGCCCCCCTTTTTTTGTTTTTATTTTCCAGAAATTGTTTAATTTGGCTGGTATTTCACAAATATGTAACAAATTGCAGAAAAATGCTAAAAATGCAAACTCAATTTTGTTAGGTTTCTAAAATTGAGATCTTCAGAAGAAAAATACTTATGCATGGGAAATGTCACTTTTGCCCTTGATAAAAATTTAGTTTGTGTTTAAACTAGTTTATTTAATACCGGTTGTGCAGTTAGCTCTAAAAATTATGAAATTTATTCAGTAGATTACTCTTTGTATGTGTAGTCCACTGAAAATTTTTCAGGTTCATGGCCTATGTGCATGTTTGTGGATCTATTGTTGTTTGATTTTCTGTGCTAGGGTTAAAGTAAATACTTTTATATATCAATAAATGTTGGTAATTTATTTATGCTACTAGATCCTTGTGGCGTGTTAAGTTTTGATCTTTAATTAGTTCCTAGCTTCGGTTTTATCCCCGATTCTCGTGGTTAGTTAAATTTTCAGTCCGTAGTTTATGTTCTCCTTGTGCTCTAGAGGTGCGATTAGTCATCCTAAGTAAGTTTAATAGCTTTGCTTGAAAGGAAACACTTCAGGCTAAACTAAGTTGGAAATTAAACTTGCCTAGCAGCGCCAAGCCGTTTTCTTTATTGCTTGGTTTCTTTGTTGTTCGTTAAAGGGTTGCCAGTCATATCATCTTTTAATCACATTGCATTGCATCCTAGCCGCCATGCATCGTTTAAGTTAGTGCATGACATTCTTTTTCATACGTGTAGACGCCACGAACGAAGTCATCTACGAGCTGGTTGCTGAGCCGATCCCGGAGCCGCAAGCAGGGGAACCGCAAGCTGAAGCAACCGCCAAGCCAGATCCAGAAGACCTCGTTAACCCCGCTGACTTGCAAGGCAAGCTCCGGAGCATAACCCTTACTTTCAGTATCAAATGTTTATCTAAGTATTTGTGCATTTATGTTTATAGGAGTTGAATGAAACCCTAGTATGCATGTTTTTCCATAGGTACCGATGAGTCTCTACTAGTGTGCAGGTCGTTAGTACTGCAATGCTTAAATAGGATTCGGTAGAAGTCGAGTGATTCCTGTCACTCGCGTGTTATAAGTCCTTGTTGTAATGGCAAAGTTACTGAAGGATGAACCAAGGAGGAAAAGAGAAATGGAGACCGGGCGGGAATGAGTTGGAGTATGGATATGAAATAGATGAGAAAGTGGACTTCCGCCTGTGTCGATTGAGGACCGTACCGTTGTTGGCCCTGATGACTGAGGATTGAACAATACTAACCACATGCCGGGAGTAGGAGGTAGTCGAAACCGGTAAGCTCATTACTTGATTCACAACAATACTTTGAATCGCGACTTGCTACTCTGGGAGTGGGATGATGGCGGGTGTTGTAGTCGCCCTCGGGTCCACTGGGTGTTCGCCGTGTGGGGCTGCTCACCCGGGTTTCGGCAGGTGTGATTCAGATGTCGGGGTGATGATAGGAACAGTTGACGTGTGTGGCCCGATGGGGTTGCACATGTCGTGTGAGTTAGGTCCACCTTGCAAGGTTAAATTGGATCGATTCGCCGTCTCTCTTGGTTAAGAGAACCTTGGTCACTGCGTCACATCGTAGTAAGAAGTGGAATAAGCATTGAAAGGTGAAGATGGAATGTTGTTTCTGTTGTTTTGAAGAATTAATCTGATCTACCATGTGTGCTCTAGATACTTAAGCAAATCTAGTTGGTATTCGATATATTAAACTTGAGCTAAAATATTGAAAGCAAGGATTCACTACTAGCGGCGTTTCAGCAAAACAAACCCTAGAGCCAAAAACCTGCATGTCTAGGAGTCGGCTAAGTATATACCATAGTCGGGTAAGTCTTGCTGAGTATTAGTATACTCAGGGTTGTTGTTGTAACCCTCCTGAGCAGGTTGTGTCCCCGCTGACTTCGAGGAGGTCTGTGCGTCCTGGATTGGACAACCGCTTCCTCCTGGGTGGACCATCGAGTGGGCCCCGTCTTCCTCGTGAAGATCGGGCAGGTTGGCATCACATCGGTGGGCAGGATGTGGAGCTCACCTTGTATCGTCGTCGTGGTTACCGTATTGTATTTCGAACTCAATTTTTAAACTTCCGCTGTGTTTTTGAACTCTGTCGTTTGTATTTAAACCTTTTATGTAAAACTCGTATTGTAAATTAATTTGAGGTTTTCTGTATGCTTGTATCACCTGTGCTCGTCTTCGTACGGGTCTACTAGTGCAATTGTGATCCTGGAGTACACTAGTTAATCGGGATTTACCCGACAGCCTGTCAGATTACACCGTTTTAAGTGCATAGTAACTTGATTAAGTATTAAGATGATGGTTAGTGCATTTAAGCCGGTCTAATTTAGGCGGTGCTGCTACAGCTGGTATCAGAGCTCTAAATTGCACTGGGTGATTACTGGCGTGCTTAATTAAGTTAAGTAACTCTTACCTTGCAAAGATTTTGGGTTTTTCGAAAAGTTGACGCTAGATACGCTGAGGAATAGGATAGATAGTTCGTATGCCCTAATTATGTTATATGAGTTAGGTGGCATCTAAGTATCTATTTTATTCCAGCACTTCCAGTTTTTACTTTTTGCTAAACCTTATTTCTTGCACGATAACGACGTACCTCCGCTAAGGTAAGCAAGGTAAGTAGTCTTGGTAGTACTTTAGAATAGCCCACATGTTTCATACATGCGCGGGTCCTGTATGATGAGCATACGAGGAGGTGATAAGGCTCAATTCAAACGAGCCTGTCGCTATCTGCCGCCTGATATGGAGTGTGGATTTCATACCGTGTGATTGTAATCACGGTCATCTTGTAAGGCAATGTTACGAGATGTAAACCTGTCATGTGGTTGGCCATGACCGTGACCCTTGGGACACGTCTACCCTTGGATGTCCCGTAAGACGAGTGTACGGGAAGTGAATACGTTATTATGATGTATGCAGCGCTGCCCATTCAGCGTCGAACGTCTGGGTGCCATCTCTATAGTGGATGATAATGTATGTGTGAATATGTGGGAAACTGCATATGCGTTACCCGTGTGGCGTAGGACACATGGGGGCCGTTCGTGAGTGCTGGCACGAAGGGTCCAAAAGTGGTTATATACTCTGTGTCTTGTGCAGGTAACTAACCACGTTAAGCGCGCTATGAAATCCTTGATCGTAGGAACGACTAGTATATATAGGGAGAGTACGTAATTGTGCCACCGATTGTCCTCGTATACCATATTTTTGGTGCTTGTTTGGGTGAGAAACGATAGAACATGCATGCATCTTGCATAATTGAGTGGTTTGATCGCCTTGTTGTTTAGTGTTGCGCTTTAGTAAATTTTCATTATGTTTTTGTAAAAAAAATTACTTTGCGGGTACTTGAAAATTTTGGAACTCTGGTGAGGAGCTGTGCATTGGATATCTGCGAATCTAAAATCCTATTTCAGAGATGTTCAGTGCCACCTACGCTAGAGCTACTCTGGTCGGAAATTGTGCAACCCCGAGTTACCAATCTGCGGTTCAAGTTGAGTTGATGCGGTTTCAACCAAAGCAAGTCAGTTTAGTTTATCTTCCCTTGGTGAACCATGTCGCGAGGGAAAGGATTCATGCCGTGTATTCATATTATGTATGCACATTCTTGATTTGCATGAATTAGTCCTGATAGCGGAATGGCTAACCAAGGGATGGTTATTTTGCAGATGGGTGATAACCACGCTGTCAACCATGACAATGAGAATCACGGGGAACAGCCACAACCACCTCCCTCTTTGGCTCAGGCTATTGCGGCTCTTATTGCCGACCACAATGAGCAGACTGAGTTGATGAGGCAACTGGTGCAAGCCAATGCCGGCAGAGGTCAACAAGCTCCGCCACCACCAGCAGAAACTGACTATGTCGGTTTTCTAGCCACCCAGCCACCTCTGTTCCACAAGGCAGATGATCCCCTTGAAGCAGACGCTTGGATTCACACCATTGAGAATAAGTTCAACATTCTCAATTGCACCGAGATGAACAAGGCTGCATTTGCAGCGCAATAGCTGAGAGGACCTGCAAAGATATGGTGGGTCAATCACAAGGCTCTACTTCCCGCCAATACGTGTCTCACTTGGGATGAGTTTGTGGCAGCTTTCAAAGCCCACCACATCCCTACAAGTTTGATGAGAAGGAAGATGGCAGAGTTCCTAGCCCTGAAGCAAGGGAACAACACTGTTCTCCAGTACGCTCAAACCTTCAATCAGTTAGCCCAATATGGTGGCTTTCATGTGGATACTGATGAGAAGAGGCAGGACTGCTTTAAGAGAGGGCTCAACACCAAGCTGGTGACTTGTAACAACTTTACTGAACTAGTCAATAAGGCCATCACTCAGGAAGATGCCACACTAGCACACAAGGCTGACAAGAAAAGGAAGGCACCTATGGGATCCTCCAGCAATGCACCTCAGAAGTACAAGCTGATTCAGACAGGGACTCAACATGCTTCAAACCGTCCTCCGCAATAGGGTCGTTAGGTCGCTAGGCCGCCACAGCAGCAGTGGGCACCACGTCCCTCAACACAACAACAAGGGCAGCAAGCTACACGCCCCAGCAACTACCCCTGTTACAATTGCGGTAACTATGGGCACTTTGCAAGTGACTGCCGTATGTCGTCTAAGCAGAGCAACTACAAGACCCCCGCACCGGTTCAAGGTCCTATCCAGCAGACTCAGAAGAAGAAGGTTGCACCTGTTAAGACTGGATGTGTGAACTACACCACTCTGGAGGATGTTCCTGAGGGTACTCAAGTGATGGCGGGTATGTTTTCCATCCATCACCGCCCGCTATTGTGTTATTTGACTCTGGAGCATCTCATACATTCATCAGTCAAGCATGTGCAGCACGGCTTAATTTTGCAAGTAACCCACATGATAAGACCTTATATCATTCATGCACCAGGCGCACACTTAAGTACCAGCCAATTAGTTCGAGGTGTGCCCCTTGACTTGAGCGGGACGATTTTTTAGACCACACCCATTGTCCTTCCAAGCCAGGGGATAGATGTCATACTTGGAATGAATTGGATGAAGGAACATGGTGCTATCATCAATACCTCCTCTCGTATCATTCAGTTAAACTCTCCCACATATGGTCTATGGATATTCATCTTTCCCAGCACGAGATTCCAACAGGAGCAGTATTCCATCTTGAGGCAAAACCATTAGAAGAAATTCCTGTGGTTTGTGAATACCCCGATGTGTTTCCAGAGGACTTGCCAGGCATGCCTCCCGATCGGGATATTGAATTTGTTATAGAGTTACAGCCTGGCACAACACCCATATCTCGAAGGCCATATAGAATGACTCCGAGTGAGTTAGCTGAATTAAAAGTTCAGTTACAAGAGTTGCAAGATAAAGGTTTTATTCGACCGAGCACCTCACCTTGGGGATGCCCGGCTTTGTTTGTAAAGAAGAAAGATCATGGACTGAGGCTATGTGTGGATTACAGGCCCCTGAATGCAGTTACCATCAAAAACAAATACCCACTTCCTCGAATCGACCTTCTTTTTGATCAACTAGCTAGAGCTAAGGTATTCTCAAAAATAGATCTACGATCCGGTTATCATCAAATCAAAATCAGACCGGCGGATATACCAAAAACAACTTTCTCTACTCGTTATGGTCTTTACGAGTATTTGGTGATGTCCTTCGGATTAACCAATGCTCCAGCTTACTTCATGTACCTTATGAATTCAGTGTTCATGCCGGAGTTAGATAAGTTTGTCGTAGTCTTCATTGATGATATCTTGATCTACTCCAAAAATGAGGAAGAACATGCTCGTCATCTTCACATAGTTCTTCAACGTCTTAGAGAGCACCAGCTATATGCCAAATTCAGTAAGTGTGACTTCTGGCTGAAGGAAGTTCCATTCCTCGGTCATGTCATATCTGCTGAGGGCATCTCTGTGGATCCTAGTAAAGTACAGGATGTACTCGATTGGGAGGCCCCAACTTCAGTTCCTGAAATTCGCAGTTTCTTGGGCTTAGCTGGGTATTATCGTCGGTTCATTCCAGAATTCTCCAAAATTGCGAAACCAATGACTGAACTTCTTAAGAAGGGTGTCAAGTTCTATTGGAGTAACCACTGTGAAGAAGCTTTCCAGAAATTGAAAACACTTCTCACCTCAGCTCCAATCTTGGCCCAACCCGACACTACAAAACCATTTGACGTCTACTGTGATGCTTCAGGCACAGGACTCGGCTGTGTGCTGATGCAAGAGAATCGAGTGATTGCTTATGCTTCTCGATCACTCAAGCGGCATGAAGAGAACTATCCCACTCATGATCTTGAATTAGCAGCTGTGGTTCATGCTCTAAAGATCTGGCGACACTACCTTCTGGTTACATTGTGCAACATCTATACGGACCACAAAAGTCTCAAATATCTTTTCACTCAAGCTGATTTGAACATGCGTCAAAGGAGATGGCTTGAGTTGATTAAAGATTATGAGCTCGAAGTGCATTATCATACAGGCAAGGCAAATGTGGTTGCTGATGCGCTAAGTCGCAAAGTTCATTGTCATTGCATCTCAACTATACCATTAAGCGAATCTCTTTGCTTTGAAATGGAAAAGCTGAACTTAAGTATTGTACCACATGGCACATTGGCCCATCTAGAACTCACTCCTACTCTTGGTGATCTCGTCATTGCGGCACAAAAGAAAGATAAAGGGGTGAAGGAAATTCAGAGAAGGATATCAGAAGGAGATCCTAAAGTCAATTGTTTCCACCAAGATAGTGAGAATGTGTTATGGTTCAAAAACCGATTGGTGGTGCCTAAGGATTTTGAGCTCAGAAAACAAATCCTTGATGAGGCTCATACTTCTCGACTATCAATCCATCCGGGTAGAAACAAGATGTACCAAGACCTGAAACAACGATTTTGGTGGACTCGGATGAAAAGGGAAATAGCCAAGTATGTGTCAGAGTGTGATATCTATCGAAGGGTTAGAGCCAGTCATCTCAGGCCAGCTGGAACTCTCCAACCTTTGAATATTCTTGAATGAAAATGGGAGGATATCAGCATGGATTTCATTGTCGGTTTACCTCAAACTCAAAAGGGTTACGACTCTATTTGGGTTGTGGTTGATAGATTAACTAAATTAGCACATTTTATTCCCGTCAACACCCGTTATTCAGCAAAGAAATATGCCGAGCTGTACATTAACCGTATCTTGTGTTTGCATGGTGTGCCTAAGACCATCATTTCTGATCGAGGGACCCAATTCGTTGCTCGCTTTTGGGAGCAACTACATGCTAGCTTGGGAACACTTCTTATTCGCGGTACTGCGTATGACCCTCAAACAGACGGCCAAACAGAAAGGATTAACAAAATTTTGGAGGATATGCTCCGTGCTTTTTAAATGCTCATCTAGGTACTTCACCTTTTAACCTTCTCGCCTTATACTTTCTATCGTGCATGAATCTCGGGGCGAGATTCTTTTAAGGGGGGAAGGTGGTAACACCCCGGTGTTAATTTTAAAGCTAATATCGTGCTTAACCACTAACTAAGGCTAATCAACGTCATTAGCGTTAATCGAGTTCGCATAGTAAACATCGACTTAGCTACGTTTGATCTCGTTTTTCTCCCTAATCCAAGCCTCAAATCAACTTTCGCCCAAAACAAAAGTTATAGATCTTCTGTTCCTCTACAACTTTTATTTTGGCCAAATTTCAAGTTCTTATATGAAAATTTGAGTTTTGGATGGTCAAACTCGAATCAATTTTAGTCAAACGAGCTCACTGTTCCTCCCTGTACCTCCACTGTGCTCGCCGCGACCGATCGCCAGTGACTCCACGCGTCGCGCGCACCGGCGATCATCGCCCTTCGTGCGCGTGGCTTATCCATTCGCGTGCCCTCGAGGCTTCTCGTTCTCGTCCCTTTCTTCTTTCTCGAGCGAGCAGAGCAGCCCGAGCCGCGCCGTCGCTCGCCCTCCGGCTGTTCCTCGCCGCCCCGCTCGAATCCTTCGCGCCTCGACCTCGCTTGCCTTGCTCTCCACCTCCTCCGCCCCATCCCATGCCCATTCGAGCCAATCCCCAGCTGAATCGGCCTCTGTGCCGCCACGGCCGCCATTGCCGCCACCGGGCCTCCGCCCCTCTCCGTCGAGCCCCCTCTCCCGGCCCTCCTCTGCCCGAATCGACCCCTCGGTGAGCTCCCCCGTAACCCCCTCGTCCTTCTCAAACCCTTCCCCTTCTGATTCCGGCGCCACCGCAGCCACAGCGCCGCCGTGCCACCGTGTGCGCCCTGCTCGCCACCGGCGCATGCCGCGGGGCTGCCCTGCGCGAGGTCGCGGAGCACCACTGCGCGCCCCAGGGCCGCCTGAGCCCCCTGGCCGCGGGCGCACCCCGCCCCTCCGCTGCCCAGCGTCGCGCCGGCCAGAATGCTGCACCGCCGCGCGGGCTTTGCCTTGCACCACCGCGAACTGCCTTGCGAGCTTCCCCCCTGCGCCTCCCTTCGAGCCGCCGGCCGCCCTGCACCCCGGACGCCTTGGCCGCGGCTCGGCCCAGCCGCGCTGCCGGCCGGCCACCGCCTGCGAGGCAGCGCCACCGCGGGTCGGCCTGGCCGCGCGCCGGCTATTGCGCGGGGCAGAGTAGGGGAGGGTGATTGGGAGCTGTGCTCCGACTTACATGTGGGGCCCGGCTGTCAGCCCCCCCTTTTGTTTTGTTTTTATTTTCCAAAAATTGTTTAATTTGGCTGGTATTTCATAAATGTGTAACAAATTGCACAAAAATGCTAAAAATGCAAACTCAATTTTGTTAGGTTTCTAAAATTGAGATCTTCAGAAGGAAAATACTTGTTAATGGGAAATGTCACTTTTGCCCCTGATAAAAATTTAGTTTGTGTTTAAGCTAGTTTATTTAATACCGGTTGTGTAGTTAGCTCTAAAATTATGAAATTTATTCAGTAGATTACTCTTTGTATGTGTAGTCCACTGAAAATGTTTTAGGTGCATGGCCTATGTGCATGTTTGTGGATCTATTGTTGTTTGATTTTCTGTGCT
The DNA here is from genome assembly GCF_016808335.1 of Panicum virgatum. NCBI lineage: Eukaryota > Viridiplantae > Streptophyta > Magnoliopsida > Poales > Poaceae > Panicum > Panicum virgatum. The sequence goes on along the minus strand of NC_053152.1, from coordinate 31,840,305 downwards.
AGGGTTAAAGTAAATACTTTTATATATCAATAAATGTTGGTAATTTTTTTATACACTCGTTTTCAGTAGTTTTTCATGATAGAAAAGTTGTGCTACTAGATCCTTGTGGCGTGTTAAGTTTTGATCTTTAATTAGTTCCTAGCTTCGGTTTTATCCCCGATTCTCGTGGTTAGTTAAATTTTCAGTCCGTAGTTTATGTTCTCCTTGTGCTCTAGAGGTGCGATTAGTCATCCTAAGTAAGTTTAATAGCTTTGCTTGAAAGGAAACACTTCAGGCTAAACTAAGTTGGAAATTAAACTTGCCTAGCAGCGCCAAGCCGTTTCCTTTATTGCTTGGTTTCTTTGTTGTTCGTTAAAGGGTTGCCAGTCATGTCATCTTTTAATCACATTGCATTGCATCCTAGCCGCCATGCATCGTTTAAGTTAGTGCATGACATTCTTTTTCATACGTGTAGACGCCACGAACGAAGCCATCTACGAGCTGGTTGCTGAGCCGATCCCGGAGCCGCAAGCAGGGGAACCGCAAGCTGAAGCAACCGCCGAGCCAGATCCAGAAGACCTCGTTAACCCCGCTGACTTGCAAGGCAAGCCCCGGAGCATAACCCTTACTTTCAGTATCAAATGTTTATCTAAGTATTTGTGCATTTATGTTTATAGGAGTTGAATGAAACCCTAGTATGCATGTTTTTCCATAGGTACGGATGAGTCTCTACTAGTGTGCAGGTCGTTAGTACTGCAATGCTTAAATAGGATTCGGTAGAAGTCGAGTGATTCCTGTCACTCGCGTGTTATAAGTCCTTGTTGTAATGGCAAAGTTACTGAAGGATGAACCAAGGAGGAAAAGAGAAATGGAGACCGAGCGGGAATGAGTTGGAGTATGGATATGAAATAGATGAGAAAGTGGACTTCCGCCTGTGTCGATTGAGGACCGTACCGTTGTTGGCCCTGATGACTGAGGATTGAACAATACTAACCACATGCCGGGAGTAGGAGGTAGTCGAAACTGGTAAGCTCATTACTTGATTCACAACGATACTTTGAATCGCGACTTGCTACTCTGGGAGTGGGATGATGGCGGGTGTTGTAGTCGCCCTCGGGTCCACTGGGTGTTCGCCGTGTGGGGCTCCTCACCCCGGTTTCGGCAGGTGTGATTCAGACGTCGGGGTGATGATAGGAACAATTGACGTGTGTGGCCCGATGGGGTTATGATAGGAACAGTTAATGTGTGAGTTAGGTCTACCTTGTAAGGTTAAATCGGATCGATTCGCTGTCTCTCTCGGTTAAGAGAACCTTGGTCACTGCGTCACATCGTAGTAAGAAGTGGAATAAGCATTGAAAGGTGAAGATGGAATGTTGTTTCTGTTGTTTTGAAGAATTAATCTGATCTACCATGTGTGCTCTAGATACTTAAGCAAATCTAGTTGGTATTCGATATATTAAACTTGAGCTAAAATATTGAAAGCAAGGATTCACTACTAGCGGCGTTTCAGCAAAACACACCCCAGAGCCAAAAGCCTGCATGTCTAGGAGTCGGCTAAGTATATACCATAGTCGGATAAGTCTTGCTGAGTATTAGTATACTCAGGGTTATTGTTGTAACCCTCCTGAGCAGGTTGTGTCCCCGCTGACTTCGAGGAGGTATGTGCGTCCTGGATTGGACAACCGCTTCCTCCTGGGTGGACCGTCGAGTGGGCCCCGTCTTCCCCGTGAAGATCGGGCAGGTTGGCATCACATCGGTGGGCAGGATGTGGAGCTCACCTTGTATCGTCGTTGTGGTTACCGTATTGTATTTCGAACTCAGCTTTTAAACTTCCGCTGTGTTTTTGAACTCTGTCGTTTGTATTTAAACCTTTTATGTAAAACTCGTGTTGTAAATTAATTTGAGGTTTTCTATATGCTTGTATCACCTGTGCTCGTCTTCGTACGGGTCTACTAGTGCAATTGTGATCCTGGAGTACAGTAGTTAATCACGATTTACCCGATAGCCTGTCAGATTACACCGTTTTAAGTGCACAACAACTTGATTAAGTATTAAGATGATAGTTAGTGCATTTAAGCCGGTCTAATTTAGGCGGTGCTGCTACACCCTCGGCTTCTCTCCGCTCGAGCTAGGTATACAAATCTGTTTCCCTCGTCCCCATGGTGCTCATGCTTCCCTTACCTCGCAGCGTTCGCCGGGGCGCTCGCCGGAACGCTGCCGTGCCGCCACTCCGGGCCGCCTGCACCATCGCGGGCCACCCTTGCGCCGCCGTCCGCCGTGCCATCGCGTGCACTGGCACCGGCCGGGTCTCCTGGCCTTGCCGCCGCCGGGAGCAGCGCGTCACGCCACCGGCCATGGCCTTGGTGGCCATGGCATGGCTGTGCTGCTGTCCGCCCCTATTCTTTTGACAAATGTTTTTAGTTTGTTTCATCTAAAATTTGTAAAAATCATAACATATTAAAGAAAAATGCTAAAAATGTAAAACTAGTTTTTGTAGATTGGTTAGATCAATATTTACAGAGGAAAAATGTGCTTACTTGTGAAAAGCCCTTTTTACCTCTGCTAGAATTTAAGCTATGTTTAAGCTTGTTTATTGTGGAACTTTTTTGTTGGAAAGTGATAAAAGGGTGAAACCAGTTTTGTTAGCTTTGTTTTCATGCATAGTATCTATGATAATTTTTTTTGATTTGTTTAGTTAAGTTTGCATGCCTTTTCCGATTTATCTTGTTTTGAATAGCTAAAAACTAATATATTTATGATTAATTATAGGAAAATACTTTTTCTGCAAAACCAATTTTCTTGGGTTCCTTGCAATGTTCCCTGCGTGCTCAATTTAATTTGTGATTTATGCTTGTTGTGTAAGTTCATTTCTTGATTCTCGCCCTAGCTTCATCGTTCTCGTTTACTGATCGTTTGTAGTCACTGTGTTACCTGTGTGCATCATCGCATGTGTAGCGTTCATGTGCGTGTGCATAGCGTTGCATTCATATTTCAATCATAGCATGCCATTTTGATATCACCGCATCATATTAATGCATACGCATCACTTCATGCATTTTAGTGACCGAATCATCGGAGGTCGAACCCGTGGAGCCCGTCGAGTCCGTTGAGCCAGAGCCCTGAGTCCCATTCGCGGTCGAACCCGAAGTTAACCAAGGCAAGCAGCTAAGCATATTCCTTGCACCTATCTAATCTGATTTAGTTTAGCTATTCCACTTGGGCATTGTTAGGCTATATATGTATAGTATGTATGTATTGCATTTTGATACTTGCTCTTTTGCATTACCCTTCCTTGAATTGTTATCCATGTCCTTGTCACTTGTTGGTCAGTTAATTACTTAACTTGGCTAGATGCTTAGCCCTGCTTAGATTACTTATATTGCTTGCTAGGAAGGAATGTGTTGGAGTATCTCACCTGCTGGTTATCCTTGATCGCACCTGAGTAGTTGGCGTTCTGTTGGAGTAGTAGTACCGAGATTTGAGCGGAATGGTAGGGCCTAGAGAATGTAGTCACATGGGCATAGTCCGCTTGGATCGTTTAAGGACCGTCTGAAAGTATCTAGGCCCCTAATTCGAGTTTTGGTAATTAATGACAACGGTTTGTGGTTAACGATTTTATTTGAGATAATGAGTATAGGTCGATCCACGGGTGAAAGAGATTTGGTTGTGAACGTATGGAGTTTTGGAGATGATGAGCAAAACTCGGGCTCAAGTCAAAGGTATAAAATAGGGCTTTTGCATTTTACCGGTCACAAGGCGTTTAGTGGATGAAAAGTGATCGGATTTGTTGGATAGATAGCCGTACTATCAAGAGGGGTTGTGTACTCATGCTTGACGGGTCTTTAGTGCCATTTTGCTCAAAATGTCTAGTTGCATGCATGAGGGCTAACGACGTTTTGAAATGTTTTAATGAAAGACTAAGTTTGAGAAGCTGACTGAGTAACGGCGGACAGTCCGCACCCGAGGGGCGGACAGTCCGCGTTCGTTCCAGAGAGCTTGCAGAGGCTCTGGTGGGCTGGCGGACAGTCCGGCCCAAGTGGGCGGACGGTTCGCCACTTTTATTCAGAACTTGTACCAGAAATGGTGTCTCTCTGATGGGCTTCAAAGTTGAACGGCGGACAGTCCGCCCATGGTGCGCGGACGGTCCGCCAGCTAATCTCAGATTTGTACCAGAGAGGTTGTTTCTCTGGTTTGGGCTGAATAGTGTACTGCGGACGGTCCGCTCCTGAGGCGCGGACAGTCCGCAGGCTAACTTCAAAGTTGTTCCAGAGACGTTGTTGGTCTCTGGTGGTGTGGAATACATAACTGCGGACGGTCCGTCAGGGCTTAACGGCTAGTTCTGACACGCATTAAATGCACTCTGACTCACTGGTTTATAACGGCGGACGGTCCGGTTTTTGAAATGCGGACGGTCCGCGATTTCGCAGAAAAGAGTGTAACGGCTAGTTTTTGGAGGGATGTCTATATATACCCATTGCCCGGCCTTTGGGAGGCTCTCTTGGCCATTTGGACTGCATACTTGACATCTTAGAGCTAATGCATCCCTCTCTCACACACACTTGCTTAGAGATTGCATTCTTGAGAGTGTGAGAGCTTCCTAGTGCATTGCATCAAGAGTTTGAGCTTTGTGGCATTAGGGAAACTTCAAGCAAGCGTCATCGACTTGTTACTCTTGGGAGTTGCCGCTCCCTAGACGGCTTGGAGAAGAGGATTTCGTGGAGCTCCTCCAAGGAGATTGTTGAGGAGCCCCGATTTCGGTTGTGAGAGGTCTTGTGCTCACCTCACCGGAGTGGTGAAGAGCAACTCTAGTGGAATTGAGGTGTGGAGCGGTTCCTTGATTCAAGCCGGCTCAAGATCAAGAGGTTCTTGGTAGAGGAGCGGTTGATTCTTGGAATCCACCTCAACGTGGATTAGGGGTGACTGGCAAGTCATCGACACCACGGGATATATTCTTGTGTCAAGCTTGGTTACTTCTCTTGCTCACTTTAATATTTGTTTTTACTTTGAGCAATTTACTTTACTAGAGCTTGATTTGTATCTTGTCACCCTAGGTCGCAAACCCATCTAGAGATAGAAATAGCTTGACATAGGGCTTTCCTTTGTTACTAATTAAATTTCTCTAGTGTTGTTGGCTTTAGATTTTAAACCGCATATTCACCCCCCCTCTAGTCGGTGTTCTTGATCCTACAAGTGGTACCAGAGCTAAGTACTCCATTAATTGCGGATTTAACCATCTTGGAGTAGAACAATGACTAGTGATCATGGAATTCATGTTGGGAAGCCACCGTTCTTTGATGGGAACAATTATGATTATTGGAAGACTAGGATGTCGGCTCATCTCAAAGCCATGAGTAGAAAGCTATGGAGAGTAGTAAGTGATGGATATGTCATTTTGGACCCAAAGAGTTTGACACCCCTAGATGAGGAAAATGAGACACTAAATGATCAAGGGGTTAATGTTCTCTTTAGTGCTCTTGATGTGAATGAATTTAATAGAGTCAAGAGCCTCACAAATGCAAATGACATATGGAAGAAGCTCATGGAAATTCATGAGGGTACATCAACCGTGAAGGAGGCCAAGTTATATTTACTAAAAGGGAATTTTAGTGAATTCACCATGAAGTAGGATGAGAGTATAGCCGAGATGTTCAACCGGCTAAATGACATTGTGAATGACCTCAAGGGACTTGGATTTGAGGTACCGGATGGGGATCTCAACCACAAGTTTCTTAGATGTCTTCCGGAAAGATATGACACAATTGTGACCTTACTTGTAAGGTCAAATGTGAAGACCGTAACTCCCACACAAATATTGGGAGAAATTCTCACCCATGACATGTTCAAGAAATCTCAAGATGAAGCTCATGGTGGAGAAATTGATATGAAAAAGAAAAGTGTTGCATTCAAAGCTCAAGATAGCAAAAATGAAGAAGAAAGTGGATGCCAAGAAGAAGAATTGGATGAAGAGATGGCTCTCTTTGTTAAAAGATTCAATAGAATGATGAGCAAGAAGAACTTTGGCAAGAGAGGTCAATCAGCAAGAAAAAATCCTTTTGTGGACAAGACTTGCTTCAATTGTGGTGAAGTAGGTCATATCATTGTCAATTGTCCAAACAAGAAAAAGGACAAGAAAAATGATGAAAAGAAGAAGAAGAAGTTCATCAAGAAGAAGAAGAATGGCCAAGCTTATTTTGTTGAATGGGATTCCGATGCAAGCTCCGATGATGATGATGATGATAAGCCATCCAAGGGAGTTGCCGGGATCGTCATCAAGGAGGCTCCATCACTCTTCTCTACACCACATTGTCTTATGGCAAAGGGTGGTGCAAAGGTACAACAAGATGGTGAACTTGATGAACTTTCATATGATGATCTTGTTGAAATGCTTAATGATGCCGATGAATTCATGACAAAAGAAAAGGCTAAGTTGAAGGACTTGAAGTTGAAGTTTACTTCTCTTCAAGATTCCTATGAGGAGCTAAAAACTTCTCATGAGAATCTCAAAGAAACTCATGAGTAGCTTGAGGAAACTCACAATACCTTGCTTAATCATGAAAGAAAAGCAACATTGAGTATTGGTGTTAGTTGTGATTTAATTGATGATAAATCTTGTGGCTCTAGCTCTACTAGTTCTTGTTGCACCAAAATTGATAACTCATCTTGCAATGAATCTCTCATTATGGAGAATGATTTGTTAAAGAAAGAGATTACTTGCTTGACTAATGATTTGAGAAAGTGCTATGATAGTAGAGCCAAGTTTAATCATTGTTGGGCAAGCCAAATATTCACCTTGAACAAGCAAGGGTTTGGATACATTCCTAAGAAAGGGAAGAAGGCTTTTGTGCAAACCAAAACTACTTTTGTGAAGAGTAGTGGTAAGCCCTATTGTGATAAATGCAAGAAAGTTGGTCATGTTGAGAAGAATTGCACCAACAAGAAAGTCGTATCCTTTGATTCAAGTTACATTCTTATGAAAAATTCAAATGGCAATGTTAGTGCAAAATTTGTTGGGATACCTATAAATGGTGCTAAAAAGAATGTCATTTGGGTGCCAAAAGTCTTGGTCACTAACGTGGTCACTAACATTCAAGGACCCAAGAAAGTTTGGGTACCTAAAAGAGTTACTTCCTCTTTGTAGGTGAATTACAAGTCCGGAGGAAGACATTGAGTGCTTGATAGTGGATGCACTCAACACATGACCGGAGATCCAATGATGTTCTCCTCTCTAGATGAGAATGTGGGTGGCTATAGTGACATCATCTTTGGTGACAATAGCCGGGGCAAAGTCAAAGGAGTTGGTACAATTCCTATCTCAAGTTATCATTCTCTTTCAAAAGTATTGTTGGTTGATTCTCTCAAGTTTAATCTCTTAGCGGTCACTCAACTTTGTGATTTTGGATATAAGTGTAGTTTCACTAAAGATGATGTTGTAGTGACTAGCTTGGATGGAAAAGATCACATCTTTACGAGATTTAGACATGAGGATGTATATCTTGTGGATTTTGCTACTAAAGAGGCAAACTTGTCCACTTGCTTGTTCACTCAATCATCCTTGGGTTGGTTATGGCATAGAAGGCTTGGTCATGTTGGCATGAAGCAACTCAACCGACTATTGAAGCATGATTTAGTAGTTGGGTTGAAGAATGTGAAGTTTGAAAAAGATAAGCTATGTAGTGCATGTCAAGCCGGAAAGCAAGTTGCAAATACTCATCCCACTAAGGGTGTCATGTCAACCGAGAGACTATTGGAATTATTGCATATGGATTTATTTGGTCCTACAACATATAGAAGTATTGGTGGAAATTGCTATTGTCTTGTGGTAGTGGATGATTACTCAAGATATACATGGGTTTTCTTTCTTCATGACAAGGCCGATACATATGACACATTCAAGAAATTCTTCTCAAGGGCCGAAAATGAATTTGAGCTCAAGGTGAAGAAAGTGAGGAGTGACAATGGAAGTGAGTTTAGGAATACAAGAGTTGAGGAATGGTGTGATGAGAAAGGAATCAAGCATGAATTCTCAACCAAGTATACTCCGGAACAAAATGGTCTTGTTGAGAGGAAAAATAGAACCTTGATTGATATGGCAAGATCAATGCTCTCCGAGTACAATGTTTCGGATAGCTTTTGGGCCGAAGCAATCAACACGGCTTGTCATGCCTCAAATAGATTGTATTGTCATAGATTTCATAACAAGACCCCATATGAGTTGCTCATTGGAAGGAAGCCAAATATATCATATTTTAGAGTGTTTGGTTGCAAATGCTATATTCTCAAGAAGGGAACTCGGTTATCAAAGTTTCAAAGCAAATGTGATGAGGGTTTTCTTCTTGGATATTCATCTCTTGTAGCAAGGCTTATCGGGTTTACAACAAAACACATGGCATTGTTGAAGAAGCATATGATGTTGAGTTTGATGAAACCAATGGGTCTCACAATGAACATGAAAATCTTGATGATGTGAGAAGTGATGGTTTGAGAAATGCAATGAAAAACATGTCAATTGGTGATGTTAGACCAATAGAAGAAGATGAAGATGAAGATGGTACTTCTATCTCTATTAGAGTTAATCCTTCAACTTCTATCTCAAATGATCAAGTACAACCAATTGTACAAGATTCAAGTAATAATGATTCTCAAGTACAAGATCAAGTTGGTTCATCTAGTGCACCTTCTTCATCAACTCAAGAACCCATTGTTCCTCAAAGAATTCATCATGTTCTTGCAAAGGATCAACCGGTGGATCAAATCATGGGTGATATTAGTAAGGGTGTCCAAACTCGTTCTCGCATTGCTTCATTTTGTGAACATTATTCTTTTGTATCTTTTCTTGAACCTAATCGTGTAGATGAAGCATTGAGAGATCCGGATTGGGTGAATGCTATGCATGAAGAATTAAATAATTTCGCCCGGAATCAAGTTTGGGATCTAGTTGAGAGGCCCAAGAATTATAATGTTATTGGCACTAAATGGGTTTTTAGAAACAAGCAAAATGAAGATGGAATGGTTGTGAGAAACAAGGCAAGATTGGTAGCTCAAGGCTTCACTCAAGTCGAAGGTTTGGATTTCGGTGAAACTTTCGCTCCCGTTGCTAGATTAGAAGCTATTAGAATTTTACTAGCTTATGCTTGCTTTCACAATATAAAACTTTTTCAAATGGATGTGAAAAGTGCTTTCTTGAATGGCAAGATTAGTGAACTTGTTTTTGTTGAGCAACCTCCCGGTTTTGAAGATCCAAAGAAGCCAAATTATGTATACAAGCTCTCTAAAGCTCTTTATGGTCTTAAGCAAGCTCCACGAGCTTGGTATGAAAGATTGAGGGACTTTCTTATCTCTAAGGGCTTCAAAATTGGTAATGTTGACACTACTTTGTTCACTAAAGCAATTGGTAAGGATTTGTTTGTGTGTCAAATTTATGTTGATGATATTATCTTTGGTTCAACTAACCCAAGCTTTTGTGAGGAATTTGGTGAAATGATGTCTAGGGAATTTGAGATGTCCATGATTGGTGAATTGAGTTTCTTTCTTGGACTTCAAATCAAGCAACTCAAGGAAGACACCTTTGTGTGTCAATCAAAATATGTGAAGGATATCTTGAAGAAATTTGGTATGGAAGATGCAAAACCAATCAAGATTCCTATGGCCACCAATGGGCATCTCGACCTAGATGAGGGAGGTAACCCGGTTGACCAAAAGCTTTACCGTTCTATGATTGGTAGTTTGCTTTATTTGACCGCATCTAGGCCCGACATCATGTTTAGTGTTTGCATGTGTGCACGATTTCAAGCCGCACCTAGAGAATGTCATTTGACCACCGTCAAAAGGATCTTGAGATACTTGAAATATTCTCCTAATATTGGTTTATGGTATCCCAAGGGTGCTCATTTTGATTTGGTTGGATTCTCGGATTCGGATTATGCGGGGTGCAAGGTTGATAGGAAGAGCACTTCCGGTGGTTGTCAATTTCTTGGAAGATCTCTTGTATCTTGGTCATCAAAGAAGCAAAATTCCGTGGCTCTTTCAACCGCCGAGGCGGAATATATTTCGGCCGGAAGTTGTTGTGCACAATTGTTATGGATGAAGCAAACTCTTCTTGACTATGGTGTGAAATTTGATGAAATTCTCTTGATATGTGATAATGAAAGTGCCGTGAAGATTGCTTCTAATCCGGTTCAACATTCAAGAACCAAGCATATTGATATCCGCCATCATTTTCTTAGAGATCATGTGAACAAGGGTGATATCAAGATTGATGGTATTGGCACGGATGATCAATTAGCCGATATATTTACCAAGCCTTTGGATGAATCTCGGTTTTGCAAGTTAACAAATGAGTTAAATATCATTGACTTCTCAAATGTGGCTTGAAAACTAGCACATATGGCATATGGTTCTTTCATGCACTCCTTGTTTCATTTTTCTGAATTTTTGAGGTATTTTTGAGCCAATTATGAGTTTTCATGATTTTATTCGATTAATTTTTGAATTCTTGTTGAAACTTGCTCATATGAGTCTTTTGAAGGTTTTCATGCAAGATTTGAGATTTTTGGATTTTTATATGAGCAATGATCCCAAATTGTTGTTGGAATTGAGAAAATTGGCAGAATTCAGACTTGTCAGATTTTTGGTAGCGCGGACGGTCTGCGGGTAAGAGGCGGACGGTCCACCGTTCATGAGACTTGTCCACCAGAGGCTCTGCAGAGAAGTTGTCAACCGCAAAAATTACACAGCGGACAGTCCGCCAAAGGACCGCGGACGATCCGCCAGAGGCTGTGCAGTTTTTTGCCAGAGGCAGTTTTCAGTCGAGTGGCAGTGTGAAAATTGAAAGGCGGACGGTCCGCCAGGGTTCCGCGGACAGTCCGCGAATGGACAGGCGTGGTTCCCGGACGGTCCGAGAACATCCTCGTACTCTTCTCAAGATTGTGCATCATGTCCTCCCGACCACCCCGGAAGATCATCAAGGTAACTTCTAAAATCAAGAAGGCTATGTCTTCGAAAAGACAAAGAGACAATGATGACTCGGATGATGTGGACTATGCTCCAAATGTTAGTGAGATGACTGCAGCTTCTTCAGTAGGAGATGCAGGTGATGAGTCTTCAGAGCAAGAGACTGAGGGGGTTGATGATGATGTTACAGATTTGATGGGGTTAGATCTACCTAGCCGACAGTGGACTACCGAGAGCTATGCAAATGCAAGAGTAGTGGATCAGTTCAGCTTGCCTCGTGACACCAACATTCTTTTCTTCAAAACTGAGGTACAAAAAGATGTTTACTTTGGTCATCTAGTTAAGAAGAATGTATTCAAACATCAGACCATTGACCTAGGCTATATGAGACAACAACAAGTCATGTCTGATCTAGTAGATAGATTTTAGCAAATGGGGTTAGCAAATTTTCTGCAGCATAGGTGTGATTGGAATGAAACTGTGATATGTCAGTTCTATGCCACTCTAGAAATCAACATGGTTGAAGAAACATTTAGGTGGACAACTGGCAAGAGAACCTATTATGCTACATTTGCACAGTTTGCTGAGGCAAATCAATTGGATTATAATTTCATCAATAGTGAGCAAAGTATGAATGTTGTGTTAGAAAACCCTCTAGATGAGAATGACTACCCCATGTTCTATGAGCCTGCACATCTTGGAATTGCTAGAACTTTTGGGGGTACTCAGGGTATGAGGCATCATCCTGCAGTGATCAATAAGATTGTTAGAGTCACATTCATGACTAAGAGTGGCAACAAGGACAAGATTAGAGGGCACTATTGGAATGTGATATCTCATATCATGAATGGAAATAGAATAAATATCATTACTCTTATCATGGACCAGCTTGCAGATTTGAGGCTTAACATGGAGATGAACTTATATTTTGCTCCACACATTATGTCTATCATCAAGGTTAAGTCTAGCTTCAGAGGGTTATGTGAATGCAAGCACACACCTTTCAGGCCATTCAAGAATGACAATGCTTTTCTTTTGAGGCCTCTAACTCCTTTCCCTGGAGATGATATGGATGCTGATGCACAGGGGAATGATGATGATAGTGATGATGATGCTCACATGGGAGCAGCTGCAGCTCAGCATGCCATGCCACCACCGCATCCTCATGCACAGCAGTAGTGGGCCCCTCCAGCTGGCTACTTTGACCCATACTTTGCATCCATACAGGAGAGCATGTCCTCTCAGATTGCGGGGTTGGCTAGTCAGATGCAGAATCAGATGAACCTCAACTTTCAGAACATGCAGCAGCAGATGCTCCAGCCCATGATGGCTCAGATGCAGGGGTTTCAGGAGAGTTTACATTCAGATATAGCAGCTCTTGACTCACATTTTGAGGATTTGCCCTCTTCTGAGCAGTTTGAGCAGCTTGAGCAGAGACAGGAGCAGCTAGAGCAGCGCTTTGATACCTTCAGCACAGCCTTCACCGGATTTTCTGACCACTTCTACTCAGTATTTCCGGCTCCAGTGCCGCCTCCAGAGTTCTACCCGCACCAGCCGTTCTACCCACCACCACCTCCTCCACCGCCGATGGATTGACTTTCTTGGCAATTGATGCCAAAGGGGGAGAAGGAGCTTTGGAGTGCCTGGATCTAGGGGGAGCTCATGGACTTTTCATGGAGATCATTCGCTTTCGGCTTCCGCTTACTACTCGTGCTTATTTATGTTGAACTATTGCATATTTGAGACTTGTGTTTGATTTTGAACATTTGGTTTGTAATGTGTGATGAACTATGTTGGTTTGTGTTACTTTTATCTATTTATGTTCATCTTGTGGTTGTGAGGTTGTGCTAACCATGCTAAAATTCATATCATATATATATTGTATCTTGTATGCCTCGATTTCCACTTGTAGGGAAAACTCCGTCAAAAGTTTCAAATATATATATGTGTACTTGGTATTCATGAAAATTTATATGCACATATCAACGGGGAGTTCTCTCTACTCATCGAAGTTGGTGAATTTATTCATACCATATTCTGAAATTTTCAAGAAAATGAGTAAGGTCTTCCAAAGTTCAATTCCAAGTCCACCTTATGCCTAGTGTATAAAGTTGACTTGAACACTTTTATCACTCCAAAATTTAGTGTTGTCATCAATTACCAAAAAGGGGGAGATTGAAAGCATCTAGGCCCCTAATTCGAGTTTTGGTAATTAATGACAACGGTTTGTGGATTAACGATTTCATTTGAGATAATGAGTATAGGTCGATCCACGGGTGAAAGAGATTTGGTTGTGAACGTATGGAGTTTTGGAGATGATGAGCAAAGCTCGGGCTCAAGGCAAAGGTATAAAATAGGGTTTTTGCATTTTACCGGTCACAAGGCGTTTAGTGGATGAAAAGTGACCGGATTTGTTGGATTGATAGCCGTACCATCAAGAGGGGTTGCGTACTCATGCTTGACGGGTCTTTAGTGCCATTTTGCTCAAAATGTCTAGTTGCATGCATGAGGGCTAATGGCGTTTTGAAAGGTTTTAATGAAAGACTAAGTTTGAGAAGCTGACTGAGTAACGGCGGACAGTCCGCACCCGAGGGGCGGACAGTCCGCGTTCGTTCCAGAGAGCTTGCAGAGGCTCTAGTGGGCTGGCGGACAGTCCGGCCCACGTGGGCGGACGGTCCGCCACTTTTATTCAGAACTTGTACCAGAAAGGGTGTCTCTCTGATGGGCTTCAAAGTTGAACAGCGGAGAGTCCGCCCATGGTGCGCGGACGGTCCGCCGGCTAATCTCAGATTTGTACTAGAGAGGTTGTTTTTCTGGTTTGGGCTGAATAGTGTACTGCGGACGGTCCGCTCCTGAGGCGCGGACAGTCCGCAGGCTAACTTCAAAGTTGTTCCAGAGACGTTGTTGGTCTCTGGTGGTGTGGAATACATAACTGCGGACGGTCCGCCCCTGGGGCGCGGACGGTCCGCCAGGGCTTAACGGCTAGTTCTGACACGCATTAAATGCACTCTGACTCACTGGTTTATAACGGCAGACAGTCTGGTTTTTGAAATGCGGACGGTCCGCGATTTCGCAGAAAAGAGTGTAACGGCTAGTTTTTGGAGGGATGTCTATATATACCCATTGCCCGGCCTTTGGGAGGCTCTCTTGGCCATTTGGACTGCATACTTGACATCTTAGAGCTAAGGCATCCCTCTCTCACACACACTTGCTTAGAGATTGCATTCTTGAGAGTGTGAGAGCTTCCTAGTGCATTGCATCAAGAGTTTGAGCTTTGTGGCATTAGGGAAACTTCAAGCAAGCGTCATCGACTTGTTACTCTTGGGAGTTGCCGCTCCCTAGACGGCTTGGAGAAGAGGATTTCGTGGAGCTCCTCCAAGGAGATTGTTGAGGAGCCCCGATTTCGGTTGTGAGAGGTCTTGTGCTCACCTCACCGGAGTGGTGAAGAGCAACTCTAGTGGAATCGAGGTGTGGAGCGGTTCCTTGATTCAAGCCGGCTCAAGATCAAGAGGTTCATGATAGAGGAGCGGTTGATTCTTGGAATCCACCTCAACGTGGATTAGGGGTGACCGGCAAGTCATCGACACCACGGGATATATTCTTGTGTCAAGCTTGGTTACTTCTCTTGCTCACTTTAATACTTGTTTTTACTTTGAGCAATTTACTTTACTAGAGCTTGTTTGTATCTTGTCACCCTAGGTCGCAAACCCATCTAGAGATAGAAATAGCATGACATAGGGCTTTCCTTTGTTACTAATTAAATTTCTCTAGTGTTGTTGGCTTTAGATTTCAAACCGCCTATTCACCCCCCTCTAGTCGGTGTTCTTAATCCTACACCGTCCATGGATGCCATCGACTTTGAGCACCTTTCTGTGCTACCACATATCCAATATAATGGTACGGATGAGCCAATTACCTTTTTTGACTTGATCATTGATGTGCAGTCCTAGATACGTGGCTAAGGGCTATGCAGATAGGCTTAGAAGTGTCCCCGGGTGGACCTACGTGTAGGAAAGTTTAGAGATGTCCCCGCGGAAACTAAGTCTCTACGCGTAAGCTAGGTGTGAAGATTTCAATGATCGAGCCTTGTTGGGAACGGTTGACGTGAGTACCCCCTTGCCCGACGTGATTGGTTGGGTGAGCCGCATGGTCCTCATGTCGTGTGGGTAAAGTAGTACATCCTTGCAAGGTTTAATCAATTTGAATTGCCGCGCTCTTGGTTATGAGCAAACTCTTGGTTCGTCGAATTCCTCGTAGAGAGTTTCGAATATGTTGGAGTGGTTCTTGCCACCCTCATAATCATTCATATACTATGATCTTAATCAACTAAAACTTTTGGGGTTTGGGCAAGAATAATTAATTCTGCTAAGGTTAGGGTAGAGAGCTTTTGCCTATGCAATAATTACTTAACCCTAAAGTTTTCATTTGAGCCTTTGCATAATTCTTGCTTATTTAATCGTGTAAGTCTTGCGAGTATCTTTTGTACTCAGGTTGCTTTCTATACCTAGTTGTAGGTGAGCCGGAAGTGGTGTTCGGCCACTTCTACCCCGCTGATCCCAATGCGGGGGAAGAGTAGGTCGTTGCGGCTATGGTGATGTCCTTGAGCAAGGCATTATCATCTTAAGTATGTTTTTTATCGTACTCGAACTCCGTGAGAGTATGTAAATTCAATAAACTCTGAGTTTTTGTTTAATATGTCTTTCGTGAGCCCAAGGCTTGTAAAGAAAATTTGAACCCACCTATATCGAACTTGTAATATTAAGTGTGTAAAACTGCTCTTTGTGGATCATTGGCAATGTATGTGCTTGTATACGGTACATGTGCTTAATCCTGGGCATGTGGCAAACACGTACCGGGACTACCGGATTTGTGGTCGTTTTAAGTGAATTATATTGATTAAGTGCCTCTAGGATGTGGTTTAACACGTGGCGTGACGAGAGACGGACACGTGATAACCATCATCTTAATGGATTAATCAATAATTTTCAGTTAAACCGAGTGCAAATTGGGCGGTTCTCACAACGGGTATCAGAGCCGAGGTTCCATAAAGTGAACCTAAAATTTGCTTAGTAGAGTGAGAGTAAAATAAAAATTTGATCACTTGCACTAAGATTTACTTTTGTTAAAAATCTGAACTTAAGGTGAAATGCTACCCATCTTCCTTCGTCTTAGAGCTAATTCCTCCTTATTGCTTCACTTGTTTAATTAAGATATGCTTAACTCCTCTTGCTTTCATGAGTAGCGGGAGCGTAGGAAAACCCCTTTACCTGCTGGAAACCTTTTGAGCCGTTTACCGGGGTTGAGTCGGTGGGAATCACCCATTGTCCTAAGTGCTAGTAGGAGGGTTGTAGCGCTGCTGGGCAATGCGGTTGTTTCGGGTCGTAAGTGAGAAGTGCTAGATTGTTAAGGCATGCTCACGATGTGAGGAGACGACATGTTGCATTCATATCTAGCATGCATGCATACTCTCTTTGCTGGTCTCCAAATCTGTGTTAAACCAATCTAGTGTGCCGTGGTCTAGATTTTGCTAATATCGTTCCTGTTAATCTTAGTGGGCCAAATCTACCCTTTCTCTTAGATATGTTATTCTAGTGTTGGTTACGTGTTAGATTTTTATCTACACATCATCTTTCCACCCTTCCTTCGAGTATCCTCTATCTGTCATTCCTGACCGCTAACCGTTTTGTTTATTAACAGGATGGTGTTGCGTTCGGGAACTGAGAGGGATGGTTCTAGTGGTTCGGGTGGCAATACCAACCGCAACAATGAGGTCCCCCTTCCTGAACCTCCCATTCACCCAACCCTTGCGGACGTCCTGGCTCGACAAACCAAACTTATGGCGCACTTAGTCAATCAGATGGGCAATGTCGGCAATCATGGTCCAAGGGCTGAGCCTCAAGTGAACAAGTTCGGGGAATTCTTCCGTACCAACCCTCCTATCTTTCGTGGCTCCAAAGATCCTCTTGATGCGGATTTCTGGCTTAATGTGATTGAAGAGAAGCTGGGTCTTATTGAGTGTGAGTCACATGAGAAGATTCTTTTTGCTGCTCATCAACTTCATGATGCCCCTGGGGCTTGGTGGCGGAACTTAAAGGCATCTCATCCTGCTGACCACCACTTCACATGGGAGGAATTCCGCATAGCTTTTCGTTCCTTCCATATTCCCAAGGGTATAATGGATATTAAGAAGAAGGAATTTCTGAATCTTACTCAAGGAAATTGAGATGTAATGACCTATGTCAATGCTTTCAACACCCTCTCCCAATATGCACCTGAAGAAGTGGCCACCGATGCCAAGAAGCAAGAACGCCTGTATGATGGGCTTTCTGAAGAACTACAAGACAAGCTCTCCACCACCAAGTTTGAAGACTTCAATGACTTGGTGAATATCGCCATCAGAGCTGAGCATAAGATGAAGAATCTTGAGGCAAAGAACAAGTGTCCTGCTCCTACCTCGGCTGGCGGTAGCTCCTCACGTCCACGTCTGGGGCCTCCTCCTCTTCTACCTCGGGCGCCGGGTGCTCAATCTCCACGTCCTATGTGGATTGTGCGCCACCCTCAACCTCCTCAAGGACAAGCTCATAGGCCGGCCAATGCCTATTGGAACAACCCAGGTGTTGTCGCAAAGGGTCCGTGCTTCAATTGTGGTGGCATAGGCCACATCTCCAAGAATTGCCCCTCTCCGAGGCGTGGCGGTGCCTTCAATGCACCTAGGCCCAATAATCCTCTGCCTCAGGCATCGCGTCAGGAAGTCAAGCCACAACAAGCTCCTAAGCGTGGTCATCTTAACTACACCACCCCTGAAGAAGATCCGGAGGATGCCGAAGTACTCATGGGTACACTCCTAATCAATTCCTACCCTGCAACTGTTCTTTTTAATTTTGGGGCAACTCTTTCATTCATCAATAAGAAATTTATGCTGCATAGTAAACTTGAGATGCAAACCCTACAAGTGCCATATCATATAGAATCACCAGGTGGGGAAATCATTGCTAGAAACTTTGTGGATAAGGTTCCAATTCTCATTGAGGGAGCTATTTTTCGTGCTAACCTTCTCATCGTAGGCAAGATGGGGTTAGATGTGATTCTTGGGATGAATTGGTTGGGCAAGCATGATGGAGTTATCAAATGTGGGCCCCGCACCATCAATCTTTTGCACCCCTTTGGGAGTAGGGTTCTCCTCTCTCTTTCCAAGATGGAATCTCATCTGTATGCTTTGACGGGTACCAAAGCCACTGCGTTGTAAGATATTCCCGTGGTGTGTGAGTATCCAGATGTCTTTCTAGAAGAATTACCAGGTATGCCCCCCTGATCATGAGGTTGAATTTGTCATAGACTTCAAGCCTGGAACAGCTCCTATCTCTAAACGGCCTTATCGAATGCCTCCTAATGAGTTAAGGGAATTGAAGGAACAACTCAAGATTTTGTTGGATAAGGGTTTCTTTCATCCGAGCTCCTCTCCTTGGGGATGCCCGGCTCTCTTTGTAAAGTAGAAAGATGATAGTTTGCGGACGTGTGTTGATTATCGTCTGTTGAATGAGGTCACTGTCAAGAACAAATATCCTCTTCCTCGGATTGATATCTTATTTGATCAACTCTCCGGAGCTCATTATTTCTCCAAGATTGATCTAAGGTTAGGATATCATCAAATCAATATTCGGAAAGAAGATATTCCAAAAACGGCCTTTTCTACTAGATATGGACTCTATGAATTCACTGTCATGTCCTTCGGCCTCACCAATGTGCCGGCTTATTTCATGTATCTGATGAATAGCATCTTCATGGAGGAACTTGATGTCTTTCTGATCATCTTTATTGATGATATTCTCATTTATTCCAAGACCCAAGAAGATCATGCTCGTCACATTCATATTATCCTCCAGAAACTTAGAGAACATCGTCTTTATGCCAAATTTAGCAAATATGAGTTTTGGCTTCAAGAAGTATATTTTCTTGGTCATATCCTCTCCAAGGATGGTATTGCTGTGGATCCTAGTAAGGTGCAAGATGTTCTTGATTGGAAGCAACCTCAGAATGTCCATGAGATCCGGAGTTTTCTTGGACTTGCGGGATATTACCGCCGGTTCATAGAGAACTTTTCTAAAATTGCGAAGCCTATGACCGAGTTACTAAAAAATGGGGTCAAGTTTGAGTGGTCCCCAGCCTGTGAAGAAGCCTTTCAAACCCTTAAGGATCGTCTCACTACAGCTCATGTTCTTGCTCAGCCAAATATTTCCAAGAGCTTTGATGTTTATTGCGATGCTTCTCGCATCGGTCTTGGTTGTGTTCTTATGCAAGAAGGCCGAGTAGTGGCCTATGCTTCTCATCAACTCAAGCGGCATGAAGAAAATTATCCTACCCATGATTTAGAGCTTGCGGCTGTTGTCCATGCTCTAAAGATATGGCGTCACTATCTACTTGGCAATCATTGCAATATCTATACTAATCACAAGAGCCTCAAGTATATTTTTACTCAATCTGATCTCAACATGAGGCAACATCGATGGCTTGAACTGATCAAGGATTATGATATTGAAGTACACTATCATCCTGGTAAGGCAAATGTCGTCGCTGATGCACTAAGCCAGAAGGCTCAATGCAATTGCTTGGCTATAGCTCCTCTTATGCATACTCTTTGTGATGATCTCTGAAAACTTGGAATTTCCATAGTCAAAGAATGTTATCTTGCTACTCTTACGGTCAAATCTAACCTTTATGATCAAATTAAGGAAGCCCAAAAGAAAAATAAGGGTATGGCTCGAATTCGGGAATTAATGAAGGAGGGCAAAGCCCGATGCTTCTCTACTAATAATGAAGGAGTTCTATTCTTTGGGAAGCGTATTGTGGTGCCTAAGGATCATAACCTCAGGCGAATTATCCTTGATGAAGCCCATAGTTCTCAATTCTCCATTCATCCAGGTAGTACCAAAATGTATCAAGATCTCAAGCAAAGATTTTGGTAGACTCGCATGAAGCAAGAAATCGCTCGATATGTCGCCGAGTGCGATGTTTGCCAAAGAGTTAAAGCTGAGCATCTCAAACCAGCTGGTACCCTTCAGCCCTTACCTATTCCATCATGGAAGTGGGAAGAAATTGGAATGGATTTCATTTCTGGGTTACCCAGGTCTTCCCATGGGTATGATTCTATATGGGTAATCGTGGATCGTTTGACGAAATCCGCTCATTTTCTTCCAGTCAAGACTACTTATCATGCCAAGCAATATGCGGAGTTATACCTTACTCGCATTGTCTGTCTGCATGATGTTCCAAAGAAAATTGTCTCTGATCATGGTCCTCAATTTGTCGCTCACTTTTGGAGAAGTCTTCATGGAGCCATGGGAATTGATCTCACCTATAGTACCGATTATCATCCTCAAACCGACGGTCAAGCCGAGAGAGTCAACCAAATCCTAGAAGATATGCTAAGAGCTTGTGCTCTTATATATGAGAAAAATGAGTTACTTGCTTGCTGTTCGCAGAGTTCTCCTATAACAATAGTTATCAAGCAAGTATCAAAATGTCCCCTTTTGAAGCTCTCTATGGAAGACGGTGCAGAACTCCGATCAATTGGTCCGAATCTGGAGAAAGGCCTTTCTTTGGCCCCGATTTGGTAAAAGATGTCGAGGATCAAGTCAGAATTATTCATGAGAATCTTCGCATTGCTCAATCTCGTCAAAAGAATTATGCCGATCGTCATCGCCGAGAACTCCACCTCAAAGTTGGCGATTATGTTTATCTCAAGGTCTCTCCATTTAAGGGCACTCGCTGTTTCCAAGTAAGAGGAAGGCTAGCGCCACGCTATGTGGGACCTTTTCGGATTACTAAGAAAGTGGGAGCAATGGCCTATCAACTGGAACTTCCTCAATCACTCTCCACAGTGCACAATGTTTTTCATATCTCTCAACTGAAGAAGTGTCTTCGTGTCCCAACCGACGCCATCGACCTGGAGTCACTTGATCTTCAACCGGGTCTTACCTACGAAGAACACCCAATTGCCATTCTTGATCGTGATGAAAGAAAAGTGAAGCGTAGCACGGTGAAGTTTGTAAAGGTTCAATGGAGCAACCACTCCGAAGGTGAAGCCACTTGGGAGCGTGAAGATCGATTACGTCAAGAATACCCCGATTTCTTTTTCGATGAGTATGTTCTCTCTCTACCGCACTCCACTTTCTTGATGAAGTTCATCTTCCTAGATATTGTTATATGTGGACACAATCACCATCAAGAAAACTCTAAGAATGCCTCATCACATTACATCATTCCTGCCTTTGTGCACCATCTCTTAGATGTTTATTTTGTCTAGGTGAATATGGCTTTGATACACCGGAGTTTCATCCCTTCCTTCCTATCTATCTAAATCTCGGGATGAGATTTTCTTAAGGGGGGGAGAGTTGTCACGACCCCAACGCTGAGCGCGTTGAGCTCGCCTGCGCACGCATCGCGGCGTGCCGCGCGTCGACGCCGGCGAGGACGGCGCCGTGGCCATGCATCGGCCATCCTCGGTGTCCGTGCGAGCCAGGGGACGTCGCAACCAATGGGACAACGCCGTCGCGCTGTCGCCCATACCGAGACCGAGTTCGGCGGGTCGTCGCCACGCGTCGGCCGTCCAGGGCGGTGTTTCATGCATAGTATCTATGATAATTTTCTTGGATTTGTTTAGTTAAGTTTGCATGCCTTTTCTGATTTATCTTGTTTTGAATAGCTAAAAACTAATATATTTATGATTAATTATAGGAAAATGCTTTTGCTGCAAAACCAATTTTTTTGGGTTCCTTGCAATGTTCCCTGCGTGCTCAATTTAATTTGTGATTTATGCTTGTTGTGTAAGTTCATTTCTTGATTCTCGCCCTAGCTTCATCGTTCGCGTTTACGGATCGTTTGTAGTCGCGTGTGTTACGTGTGTGCATCATCGCATGTGTAGCGTTCATGTGCTTGTGCATAGCGTTGCATTCATATTTCAATCATAGCATGCCATTTTGATATCACCGCATCATACTAATGCATACGCATCACTTCATGCATTTTAGTGACCGAATCATCGGAGGTCGAACCCGTGGAGCCCGCCGAGTCCGTTGAGCCAGAGCCCGGAGTCCCGTTCGCAGTCGAACCCGAAGTTAACCAAGGCAAGCAGCTAAGCATATTCCTTGCACCTATCTAATCTGATTTAGTTTAGCTATTCCACTTGGGCATTGTTGGGCTATATATGTATAGTATGTATGTATTGCATTTTGATACCTACTATCTTGTATTACCCTTCCTTGAATTGTTATCCATGTCCTTGCCACTTGTTAGTCAGTTAGTTACTTAACTTGACTAGATGCTTAGCCCTGCTTAGACTACTTATATTGCTTGCTAGGAAGGAATGTGTTGGAGTATCACACCTGCTGGTTATCCTTGATCGCACCTGAGTAGTTGGGGTTCTGTTGGAGTAGTAGTACCGAGATTTGAGCGGAATGGTAGGTCCTAGAGAATGTAGTCACATGGGCATAGTTCGCTTGGATCGTTTAAGGACCATCCGTGGATGCCATCGACTTTGAGCACCTTTTCGTGCTACCACATATCCAATATAATGGTACGGATGAGCCAATTACCTTCTTTGACTTGATCATTGATATGCAGTCCTAGATACGTGGCTAAGGGCTACGCAGAGAGGCTTAGAAGTGTCCCCGGGTGGACCTACGTGTAGGAAAGTTTAGAGATGTCCCCGTGGAAACTAAGTCTCTACGCGTAAGCTAGGTGTGAAGATTTCAATGATCGAGCCTTGTTGGGAACGGTTGACGTGAGTACCCCCTTGCCCGACGTGATTGGTTGGGTGAGCCGCATGGTCCTCATGTCGTGTGGGTAAAGTAGTACACCCTTGCAAGGTTTAATCAATTCGAATTGCCGCACTCTCGGTTATGAGCAAGCTCTTGGTTCGTCGAATTCCTCGTAGAGAGTTTCGCATTTGTTGGAGTGGTTCTTGCCACCCTCATAATCATTCATATACTATGCTCTTAATCAACTAAAACTTTTGGGGTTTGAGCAAGAATAATTAATTTTGCTAATGTTAGGGTAGAGAGCTTTTGCCTATGCAATAATTACATAACCCTAAAGTTTTCATTTGAGCCTTTGTATAATCCTTGCTTATTTAATCACGTAAGTCTTGCGAGTATTTTTTGTACTCAGGTTGCTTTCTATACCTAGTTGCAGGTGAGCCGGAAGTGGTGTTCGGCCACTTCTACCCCGCTGATCCCAATGCGGGGGAAGAGTAGGTCGTTGCGGCTATGGTGATGTCCTTGAGCAAGGCATCATCATCTTAAGTATGTTTTTATCGTACCCGAACTCCGTGAGAGCATGTAAATTCAATAAACTCTGAGTTTTTGTTTAATATGTATTTTGTGAGCCCAAGGCTTGTAAAGAAAATTTGAACCCACCTATATCGAACTTGTAATACTAAGTGTGCAAAACTGCTCTTTGTGGATAATTGGCAATGTACGTGCTTGTATACGGTACGTGTGCTTAATTCTGGGCATGTGGCAAACACGTACCAGGACTATCGGATTTGCGGTCGTTTTAAGTGAATTGTTTTGATTAAGTGCCTCTAGGATGTGGTTTAACACGTGGCGTAACGAGAGACGGATACGTGATAACCCTCATCTTAATGGATTAATCAATAATTTTCAGTTAAACCGAGTGCAAATTGGGCGGTTCTCACAATTATTTATTCTCAAGTTTGCGTGATGGTATTTTCTAGCTAATTTTCTTCAACTTAAACTTTCTTTATGGAGTCCGCTCTCCTTCCATTCCTTGTCACTCCTGTTAGGGTTTTCATTTCTGCCTTTTATATTTTTTTTTCACGTTATCCATTTGATCGACCTCTGTTCAATTTCTTGCTGGCCCTTCTATCTCGCAATGAAATGTGGCTAGTGTTTCCGCGTTCGTTGCGTCCAGCGGTGCGATTTTGCGCTAATTTGCAGACCGATTTTTCTTGGAATAGATGCAGTTGATGCAATAGATGTGTCATATTTGTATTCCCCAATTTTTTAGGTTAGTGTTAGTATTCAACCTTTTGTGAACAAGCACGGCAAAAGCATTGCACCATTGAACTTCCTAGTGAAACTATATCAGTTTTTTTCCAATAGTTTGTCTCTCCTTTCCTTGAAAGTTTATTGATTTGCAATAAATCAAAACTGTGGCGCTTCTGTTGGAAAACCATGTGATCCTGTAATAGCCTGTGAATTTTGTAAAGCTGAATAGATGATGGATGCAGCAGACACATTTTGTTCACATTAAGGTCACTTTGTGACGCGACTCTATTAGCATATTTTGTTCTCTTTTCTCTTTATCGCTCTTCTTTGCACTATGGATGCATCAGTATTTTTATTAAGGTCACTGTTTGGTTTTGAATCTGATAATAGATCTTCATGTGATGACTTCATGTATTTCCTCAGATCTAACATGATGTGCCTATGTCATGGTTTATTCCAGTCCAAATATCACGCAGAAATGTCTCTATGCTATATGAATTTCTGGTATTAGTGCATGTTGTTTCAACATTCATATAATGCACCATTGGAAGGGTCTTTGAGTTAAGTTTCCAACACAATAAATGGAGCATCTTTTGGACTTCCGAGCTAAGAGTTATGATCATTTTAACCGGAAGGTGTGCAGGCTACCAGGAAGCTGCGCGAGAGTTTAAGGGTGTGTTTGGTTGGGCTTTTGGCTATGGCTTTTGCCTTCAAAAGCTGGCAAAAGCTGCCATCCAAAGCCACAACCATAAGCAGCTTTTATCTAGTACAAATTAGAAAGCACCTGGACTTCCTGCTTTCACTGGCTTTTGGGTCAAAAAATTACCCACCTACCACTGGATAAGTTCACCTTCTTTTTTTTCTGTCGCTCTCTCCTCCCTTGCGACCCTCTCTGCTCCCTCACCGGCGGCCCTCCGGTGCTCCTCACCTTCGGCGGACCTCCTCTCCGGCGCTCCTCACCTACGGCAGACCTCCCCTCTGATGCCCCTCACCGGCGGCTTTGCTCTGCCGTGGGAGCGGGCGTACACCCCCATCTCCTAACGGCGCAGCAGAACAAGCAGGTCGCGGCCGGTGGCGGTGGGTGGGGCCGCAGCCAGCGGCGGCGGGTGGGGCTGCGGGCGATGGCGGTGCGCATGGCGGAGGTCGGGTTGTGGGCGGCGGCAGCGGGTGGGGCCACGGGCGATGGAGGCGTGCATGGCGGCAGGCGGGGCTGTGGCCAGCGGCGGCGGGTGGGGCCACGAGCTTGGCGCAGCTGCTTGCCGGCGCAGCGGCTCGCCGGTGACTCTGCCCAGCCCCAGCCCCATCCCCTGCTCATGATGTTGCTCTTGGAGAAAGAAGGGAGAAGATGACGAGTGAACCCCACTCGTCAGTGAGAGATGGAAAGGGTTGAGTGGTGTGTACTGTGAATGACATGTGGGCTCTGTTTGTAGATCTTTGCAAATGCCACAAGTATTCCACCAAACGGTCTTCTGCTTTTTCTATAGCCACTTATGCTCAACTGCTTTTTCTACAGTCACAACCCACAACAACTTTTCTAGAAGCTACAGCCCAACCAAAAGCACCCTAAGACTCTTTAGCTTCTTCATTATCTCTTTGTTTTCCAAGAGTTTCTTAGTGTCTAAGAGTATTAATTAGAGAATCTTTTCATATCTATATTTTTAGTTTTCCAAATAGTTCAAGTATTAAGTCTGTCTCTCCCTATGTATATAAAGGGATGATATGTATAACCTGAAAACAGTTAATGAATTGATATGATATGATAATTGAGCATGGCTCTTCTTTGATAAACTCGTAGAGTAACCTCCGGTGCTAGTTGATCCTCGTCGAGTAATCTCCGAGCTATCCTAGTTGAGAAATCCATCAAGTAATCTCCGGTGCTAGTTGATCTTGTTGAGTGATCTCCGGGTGATTCTAGTTTTGTCTATCCTATCCACCACCACACATCCTTTCTGCAAGCCGATCCGTATCATAACAGATGCATTTTGTTCCAATTAAATAATTTATTGTTGTGGAATAATTTTTTGTTTTAATGGTAAGATTGGATCAATTGAACAAATTCTAATATTTATTCCAATGGTATGATTGTATCTAATTGAACAAATTTTAATATTTATTTCAATGAAACAATTTGTTCTAATGATCCAGTTGGATGCTACAAATTCAAATAATAGATTCTAAATTTTTCCATGTAATAAATTTGTACATTTGTTCTAATGGAAAACTCTTGTTCTCGTTTACGATGCAACAAAAAATTTTAGTTCCAACTAAAATTTTCCAGAGTAATAATATTTGTTTATGCTGTTCGTTGGGTTAGACGGCATGTTTAGGTTTGGTGTCACGATTTTTTTATCCTATTTTATCTAAGAAAAATATGAGCTTTTAGTTAGGCTTTTCGTTTTGGTTTGGTATCACAATTCAGAAAAGAGAGAAATAGAAGGAAGGGTAGGATGGCCGGCGAGGAGCGGGTGGCCAACAGTCCGAGAAGGACAAAAATAACTAGACAATTCACTAATCAAGCAATTGACAAGACCGTGAAGGAATGATGGACAAATTTGAAATAATAAGTGGTTATTCTCGCGCACTTGCTATGCTTCTGCGCTCGCGTAAGACTGACTCCAACAGCCAAGAGGCATTTTGGAGAGGCAAACCGAATTTGCCTCATGTGAACAGTGATGAGAAGAGGCAATTTTTATAGACGACTCCGACAGCAGAGCCAATTCGGAGAGGCAAATCGACCCATCCCAGGAGTGAACCTTCCAGCGGAATCACCTTGCTAGGCCAAAGCACGAGCGCGAGGGGATCGCGGAGCGATTCGGATGGCTCCAGCGGCAGCAGCCTCGTCTCCCACACACCAATCTCCCACAGCTTGTACATGTCGAGGTGCAGGCCCCTGGATCCGGAATCAGGACCAACCAGGGGGTCTTGGGGTCAGCTTTGTAGATGAAGTAGTCGCTGATGTCGCGGCAAATGAAGGCGACGTCGAGCAGGATCAGATCATCCCGGGAGAAGAAGACTGTGGGGTTGTCGCTGAACTGGCGGGTCACTCTGCCGGGGCAGTGGACGCAGAGGTGCGAGACGGCGGGCGGGGTAGCGGAGAAGAGGGAGACCTGGACGGGGTGGCCGTCGCTGGTGTGGCTGCGAGCGAGGGTCGCCGCGTTGACGCGGTCGGAGCACCGGCCCGCCTCCGTCCGTACTCGCCTGCCGTGAGCTCGAGGCCCCGCCTTCATTCGCGCTTGACTGCCGCGAGCTCGAGGCCCCGCCTCCCGCGCGCCGCCAGCGGGCTCGGCCTCCGCCGCCGGGAGGCACGCAGGTGCAGGGCTCCGCCTCTGCTGCCAGGAGGCCCGTAGGAGACGGGCTCGGCCTCCCCCGCCTGCCTCCGGGAGCCCTGCGCAGGCGCAGCCCTCCGCCTCCGCTGCCGGGAGGCCCCGCAGTCGCAGGGCTCGGTCTTCGCCGCCGCCTCCGGGAGGCCCGCGCAGGCGGCCTTGCCCTCCGCCCGTCAGAGGCCCGTGCAGGCACAGGCCTCCGCCGCCGCCTCCGGGAGGCCCGCGCAGGCGGGAAGGCCTCCGCCTCCTCCGGCATGCCCTCAGGCATAGGTTTGGGCCCCCGCTGCCTCCAGTACGTGCGCGGGCTGCGGGCTCGAGACACCGCCGTCGCCGCCGGCCGCGCCGAGAGGACGCCGGCACTGGGATCGGCGACCACACATCTCTCTCTTCCGTGCTCACCGAGCTCGTCCTTGCCGGCGGCCGTGCCTCTCTCTCGCGCGCCGGCCCCGCCTCTGTGCTCGCCGAGCTCGTCCTTTGCCGCGCCGCGCCTCCCTCCCGCACGCCATCGCTCCCCTGCCTGCGGGCCCGGCAAGATGCATTCGAGGAGAGAGGAAATCCATTTTTCCATCCCCTCTCTCCTCAAAGGCAAAATGGCTCACGCTTTGCATTCTCTGTTGGAGAGCTATGCATTTTGTACAGTATCTCATGAAGAGGCATTTTTGCCTTTGCCTATCCATTGTATGAGCTATTGGAGTCAGTCTAAGTATCGACGGACCCAAAAATGTCGGCCTAAGAAGGTGATGAAGAAATAATATGTGCGGAAACACTTCTGCGACCGAGGGCATTCTAAATCATTTCTGAAGCGATTTTAATCGGGTCGCGCTCCCTCTGATAGACCGTGCCCTCACTTTCCATCGGATCCAACTTTTCCTTTGTCATGGAATCGATTGGAGGGCCAGTTTCTACCAGACCTAAATATGCTAGCAAAAGAAAAGTGCTTTGAGATGGGCTTGTGCTAGGACCACCTCATTATTGGGCCTGGAGTCTAAGCCGAGGCAATACTAAGATGGAGTTATGCCTACACGTAAGCCCAATTATTGAGATGGCTGCAATCCGCAAGAGAGGGCTTACCTCTTGTCGCATATTAGATCTTGTTTAGATGCAAAAAGTTTACTCCATAAATATCACGTCAGATATTCTGGCACATATTTAAAATATTAAATGTAAACTAATTATAAAATAAATTATAGATTTCATCTATAAATGACGAGATTAATTTATTAAGCCTAATTAATTTGTCATTAGAGTATGTGTTAGTGTAGCAGTTTAGTGTCTAATCATGATCTAATTATGCTCATTAGATTCGTATCGTAATTTACAAGCTAACTATATAATTACCTTTTTTCGTTAGATTTAGTGTTCCATATATGTGCCGACATATTCGATGTGATGGATGTAAAATTTTTGGGAGGGAACTAAACAAGGCCAGCCCAAATTTCCTTACATTCTACGTTTTTAGCTGTAATAAGTTATACCCTGAACCCATATGTGTTGGCACATGGAATTTTCCTTTTCTTTTCCATCCACAAACACAGAACATCCAGAATTCCTTGTATTGAATTTTTGTCTTCAATTCTAAGAGAGCCCCTAAAACTCATATCGGTTTTCTGTTTTTTTTCTTCTTATATGCCACACACCAAACATTCCATAATCCTGATGATGTACAATCAACATCAGCCATATCTATGCTTGCCAAAATCTATACAGAATGCCAAAGACTCTGTTTTGTTGGAGTAGTGTGGTCTGCACGACACGATTTTTTTAGAGGTCCAGCAGCAACAAACGGCCCGACCCGTATACATTACAAGATCACCAGCTGGTTAAATCCTGTGATCTTGGATCATTGCATTTCTCGTCTCTCAATTTGACAGAGGGGATAATAAGCTAAGTTCTGTGACGCTCAAAGTAAAGAGCTCAAAGCAGGTGAACTATAACAAAAAAACAAAATAAGAGCACCACTGAATGGACAACGACAATGTTAATGTTAATGCAGCCACACCGTAATATCGATAGCGAATCCATCAAACACATGAAGTTCATAGTTTGTTGGGCAACCAAACATAGTCGAGGGAGCCGATATGATACACGAAACACACAAACACAAGCCAGGCCTGAATCATGCAACAGATCATCATAAGAAGCCCGGGCCATCGATCCGCGCTGCGTGCTTATTCAAATACCGCAATGTGCAGATCTTGCATTGCCGACGAGGTAGCGATCGATCCCTCAGATGCCAAGAGGAACTCTGATGAAGTCGAGAGCGAACAAGCCGTCTTCCCCGGCGCGTGCTGCGCCGACGACGCCGCCGTCCTCGCCGCTCCTGACGTAGCACTGGTCGTGGCCGAACGCCACGCTGTAGTCGAGCTCCGCGAGCTGGCTAACTGACACCACGTTCGCCGTGAGCCCGGGGACGTACCACACGTCGGGGAGGACCACGGCGTCGGTGACCACATTGCCGTGGCCGGCGACGCGCATGGGCGCGGCTCCCGCGTCTCCTGCCTTCACGAAGAGGTCTCCCTGATCCGGTGCGAAACCGGAGAGGAGGGCGCGGTTCCCCGTTGCGTGGTGCGGAGCTGCGGAAGCGATGAGCCAGGCAGTGGCTGGGTCCGTTTTCTTGGGGGCGAGGCTGATGCCTTGCTCGCCGGCGACGGGGGAGCCATGTCCACTGGGAACAGTACTGTGCAAACATAGCAAGGGTTATGATTATCAGGAAACAAATGCAAATAATCAGTTATACAAACTAGCATAGACACACGTGCGATTTGCACGTGATTAAAAAAAACAAACTCTAATGACTCTAATGATGAATTAACTATTAGAGCTTAAAATAGTCATTCTACCTATCCTTATTTGTCCAACTGACTGTTCCTTACGATTGAAAAAAAAGGTAAGAATTTTCGCAGGTTAGTAATAAGTACGAAAACATTAATCAATCAATCTAGAGAATACAATAGCTGGCAGGCTTGGGCGTGTTACACACTAACCAATGCAGACTCTAACTTTATCTCCTTCCCTTGCTTCTGGTGCCCCCTACCGTGTAAAAACATGGGTTACACAATGATCAAAGGTATAAGCTTAATAACCTATCAGGATTAGATCAAAATTTCTACTCTTTCTAAAAAAAAGATAATAAATCAAGAGAAGAATGAAGGGCCACGAACAGTAGGTTTTGTCGTTGAAGTTAAAAGGACATATAGGATGGCGCTTCAAGAAATCCATTTATTAATTAAAATGGGTCTCAAGATGGTGGTATTTAAAGTTGATGAAACAACAAGGAAGTTTGGGTCTGAAAAGAACAAGGAGGACAATTGCATTTATGCAAAGTTCAAGAATGAGAAATTTAGAGTAAAATACACTATGGGCACCTGAACTTGCAGCGCTGTGTCAAATAAGTCCATGAACTTAGAAACCAGACATCTAGCCCCTCGAACTTGCGAACCGTTCACCCCAGGTCCAGCCCGGTTTTGCATGGCTTGCATGGCACTGCGCGGCCGGGGTTGCTACAGCAACCCATGCTGCTACAGTACCATAATTTTGTTTTTTCTCTTTTCTAATTTATTTTGGCTGAATCTTCGAAAAATCATAACTCTTCGATACGGCATCGGATGAAGAAGATTTTTATATGAAAGTTATAGCCCTCGACGAGATCTACAACTTTCAAGTTTTGAAGTTTTTCATTTGCTGATGTTAAGGTGCTCAAAAAAATTATATAAAATTACAGCACCATAATAATCACGTACTTTTGCTTGTCGCATTAGAAAATTAATATATTTTTTGTTTGTTGTCAAATGAAGACACTTTGTATACCAAAATTTTAACACTTTTAACGATCTAGATTCTTGTAGTTTTGAGTTTTTATATTTGAAGTTGTTAAGATGTTGATAAAACAGTATAAAGCCTCAACGTCTTTCGCGTACTTAATATGCTGCTTTATACTGTTTTATCGATATCTTAACAACTTCAAATATAAAAACTTAAAACTATAAGAATCTAGATCTTTTAGAGTGCTAAAATTTTAGTATACAAGTGTCTTCATTTGACAACAAATAAAAAATATATTAATTTTCTAGTGCGACAAGCAGAAGTACGTGATTATTATGGTGCTGTACTTTTATATAATTTTTTTTGGGCAACTTAACTTCATCAAATGAAAAAACTCAAAATTAGAAAGTTGTAGATCTCATCGAGGGCTACAATTTTCATATAAAAATCATCTTTATACGATGTCGTATCAAAGAGTTATGATTTTTCAAAGATTCAGCTGAAATAAATTAGAAAAGGGAAAAAACAAAACTGCGGCTACTGTAGCAAATCCGGGGTTAATGTAGCAAATCCCGGCCGCACAGTGCTATGCAAGCCATGCAAAACCGGGCTGGACCTGGATTGAACGGGTTCGCAAGTTCGAGGGGCTAGATGTCTGGTTTCTAAGTTCATGGACCTATTTGACACTGCGCTGCAAGTTCAGGTGCCCACAGTGCATTTTACTAAGAAATTTATTTTCCTACTCCTATATGTATCTTACTCGCTAGTAGTGATGTCAATATGCTATTGGAGACGAAGAGGTCCATGTCCTCAAATTTTGATATGAAAGATCTCAGTGAAACTTCATTCGTTTTACGAATAGAAATTCACTGAGATAGAAGAAATGGGGTTTTAGGATTATCGCAAAAGACACACTCAAAAAAGATGCTAAAAAAATATAATATGCATGCGAGTAAGCCTATGCCTGCTCCGATCCCATTGTCAAGGGCGACAATTCTAGGAAATTCCAATATCCTTGGAATCAATATGAGATCGGTCAAATGAATGCTTCAACTATCAGAAGTTTAAAGTATGCTCAAGTATGTAAATGATCTAACTTAGCTTATGTTACCGGGATACTTGGCATATATTAGAAAAATCTAGGAATAGAACACCAGAGAATGGTAAAGAAAGTTTTGCGTTATGTGCAAGGCACAAAAGGCTTCATGCTAACGCATAGAAGATCTAATTCCCTAGAGATAGAAGGGTATTCAGATTCAGATTTTGTAGGAGATGTAGACGATAGAAAGTCCACATCGGTTATGTGTTCACTCTCGCGGGAGGACCTATATCATGGAAAAGGTGCAAGCAAACCATCACTGCATCGTCCATGATGTATGTCGAGTTTGTAGCTTGTTGTGAGGCCATGAGCAGGCAAAATGGCTAATGAAATTTATACTTGGGTTGGAAGTGGTCGACAACATTCAAAGGCCACTCAAGATGTACTGCGAGCAGTGTTTTGTATATGCTTGCAACAATAAGTTAAGTGATGCTGTCAAACATATTGATATAGAGTTTTATGTCGTGAAAGCGAAAAATTCAGGATCACACTATTTGTCTCGAGCATGTAAGCACAAAGAAAATGCTTACGGATTTGCTTACAAAGGCTTACGCCTAGTATTTTCAAAGAACACTTAGCCTGCATGGGTTTACAGAAAGCCTATGATCCCTGGATAGTAAGTGCTTAGTTGAAAATCTGTTTAAAAATAGGAAGGTGTATTGTAGCTTTTAATGTAATAGTACTAACCATTATGACGAGGCATGCTCTATACACTAATCTACAATGGAATGGGACGAGTTAAGTTTCCAAGTTTAAGTTGTAAGGTTAAATCAAGAGGGAGATTGTTAAGATGATCTTCATCTAAATCGATGCAACGACTAAGTCGGAACCCCTCTCGCCCTGTGATCAGGGGGGCACAACCAACTCATGGTCCCCTGTCATGCAGCGCCATATTGCGCGACCATATAAGGGAAGTAGGGGCGGAGGCACATGACACGAGGTTCGCCACGAGGTTTGCCGTGCCTACCAACCCCACCTACAAACCCCACGATCCGTTCGGGGGGGGGGGGCGCTTGAAGCGACGGAAAGTATCGCCGTCATTGCGCCCACGACTCCGGCGCACCCGTCCTTGCCATCCTCTCCACGGATGCCATAGCGAGCTCCTCCACCAATCCCGACGGTTGTGCACTCCCCCCCTCTCGGTGTCACCACTGTTTACCTAAATGTTCAAGAAACTACCCATTGAACTACCCTTCGAGATCCTAATCTCTCTATCAGTCAATTGACATGATTATTTGTCTAAAACTATACTCCCTCCGTATTGGTAAAAGAAGTCGTTTAGGACAGCGACACGGTCTCCAAAACACAATTTTGACCTCTTATTTTTTTAAAAATATTTATAGAAAAGTGATGTACGTAAACTTTTATGAAAGTATTTTTCAAGACAAATCTATTCATATAATTTTCACATTTGTAAACTCAACAACTTAAAAATTATTGATGATTTATATTCCCAATGTTTGACCCAAATCTTGTCCAAAACGACTTCTTTTACCAATACGGAGGGAGTATATTATTCTGACATGTTAAATTTACCAGCTATAATAATTATAAGTATTCAGTACAATGTGGTTAACCGTGGATACATAATACCTCTCACATTCTCCAATGTTGATAATATATAGTGATACAATATCAGATTCAAGACATATACCTGTACCTATTTCTAAAGCGGTACCTATTTCTAAAGCGAGTAAGGTTTTCATCTATTTTTTTTGTTTGGTCCGTTTGGTTTAGTCCATCTCGTACTATTGACGGGTGAGTCTTAGCCCATCCCGTATGCGAGTCGGACTAACCTCCCTTGTATACGACTCGATCACGTAAATCTCTATGAATTAACACAAGAACACCAATACATATCCAATACTTATACCAATTTTGTCCGTAGTAACATATGGGCACAATTGCCTATGAAGTTTAAAGTGTGTAAAGCAATGTCAACAATTAATATGTCGATAAAAAAATGACGAAAGATGTCATCAGACGGGATAAAGAGAAGCACCTGTGATCCTCTGGTTCTCCAATCTGGCCTGCACCCTTCTGTTCAGGTGAGCTAATCGCCCAAACCCCGTTGCGGAGCTGCTTCCCCAGCACTGCGTTGTCGATCACAAAGTGTTGCTCAATAAGATATTCTGCTGCAGCCAAGCCACTGATGATCTTGCATTCAGCCTCGCAGATCACACTTCCTGAATTAGCTGAAATTTCCCACAAGTTCGTAGCAATAGTTTCCATTTTGCCCTGACTGGGGGCCAGCCCTTGTCACCAGCAGTGCCGGAGGCGCCTGATAAACGAGGATCAACTCCTATCAAATGTAGCCCGTTCACATCATTGAGTGTAGCGTGGGTGCCCTCCACCTGCTGCTGCTGCTGCTGCTGCCAGTCAGTTTTATCTGGCTCTGAACCTGGAGCTCCACAGTCCTTCTGGCTTACCTTGGAGGTATTCCAGTTAGTCCCTTCACAGTAGACCTGATGTGGAACCGTGACAACATCTGAAGGGACACTACCACGAGCTCCTATGTCCAGGGTGACTGCGTTGGGGTAACTGAACACGCTCCCATCCTGAACATATTCGCAGGCAGCAGACAGCACCGTCTGCAAGTAGAGCGAGACCTGCGCGCTGGCATGGAGCGTAGCGACAAACGGGAATTCCATCAGTATTTAGCGAAGATAAAAAATGATCTCAAGGTTCCCATCATAGGAACGCTGGTATGACACAGTCACGGATGGGAGACAAGAACCTGAGATACTCCGGCGCGCCTATGACATGGGAATCAATGTGGGTGTCGTCCAAGCCTCCATTCCATGATGGTGGCATGTCCTCCGAGGGCCATTCTTCCTGATTCAGGCCTCCATTTGACGAAGGTTTGGCCACAATCTCCGAGCCCTTACAGGAATCCACTAGCTCCCAATTGTGCAGGTCATCATCTTCATCCCAAAGGCATGCAGGTGCGGGGCAGAACGGGCTGCAGCCAGCCATCGGAATTTCCGCAGGTCAGAATTCTTCTCTGTCGGATGTGTAGTAGTAACGAGGCAAAAATGCAGAAAATATACAGTTTCTCCACAACGAGGCAAAAAAAAAGCAGCACGTATACATGACACAATAGCATAGTCTGAAAATGAGAAACTGGGGAGAGGTGAGAGGTGTCGTACTGCGCCAAGTCGACGCCAAGCTTTCGAGCGAAGGGGCTGATGATCCAAGGTGCAAGCCCATGGGCGGCGGCGGCGCCACGAGGTGCGCAAGGTGCTAGCACTTCTTCCACGGCCATGGTTCTGGTTGTGCTGGGAGGGAGACGAAACGGGGAGGGAGAACACATGGAAATGGATCGGGCTGAGATAAACGTAGGCATCCCGGATGTTCCTTTCCGTGCTCTGAGAAACCAGAGTCCAGGATAGCGACGGTGAACAAGAGAACCAAGAAATTTACCAGTATACCCTCACAGCTACTTTTATCAAATTGCGCCCTGACAATTTCGTGTTTTTTACATCTCAGGCAGACGGACTAACACACGCCTCGCACTATTTGAGTGAGACCCAAGATCATTGTCATTGCAGGGCTTGCTCCACTGCACGGCACAAGTAAATCCCCTGCACGGAACAAGTAAAAAATAACTTAAATTGACAATAAAATTCATAAATACGGTTTTGAGAAAGGATGCTTCTAATATAAATACAAAATATATTGTTAAAGTTATAGCAATATTAAGGAAATTAATTTGATTCCCATAAACAATAACTAAATTTTTTAATTAAAAACTGTTGTCAAGATGTAGTTTACGAATTAGATCGATCTGTACACCTGGAGATGAAATTGAGCCTCTCATATACTCTTAGTTAGGGTAATGGATGACGATGTTGGTACGAATAAGTTCATCTCGGCAACAATGCTATCATAACTAAACTTGAGGCAAAAATAAAAAAGTGCCACATCCATGGGAAAAATTCAATTTAAAATAATCAAATAATTTTACGATATTTAGTAATAAAAAGTGTTGAAGAACATAATACTTTTTTTGAAAGAGACGAGGAGTAACAACACACCAAAACGCGCTCGCGCCGCTCCCGCGCGAGCGGCTCTAGCGACCGGTGAACCCTAGCCGCCGCCCCTACTCCGGCGCCTCCCTCTGCCGTGCTGCCGCCCGAGCGGGCTGCCGGAAGCCCGCACGACTTGTGATGAAGGCGGCGGCGGGGTTCCTCCTGAGCTCTTCGGCGTTTCTAGGCAGGCGCGGCCGCCTCGGCCTCCTAAGGGAGCTCGCCGGCACAGGCGGCACCCTGTGGTGGCGGAGCTCGCGGGGCTCCAGATCCGACATGGCGCCAATCGAATCCGGGGGCCGTGCGGTCTGGGCGTGCCTGGGGAGGCTTGGGCATCAACCAACGCCAGGGGGGCGTAGCTGGCCGGCCTCGACGGCCGGCGGGGAGTGCGATGAGGTGGCGCGACCGCGATGGCGATGTGCGG
This sequence comes from Panicum virgatum, assembly GCF_016808335.1. Classification (NCBI taxonomy): domain Eukaryota; kingdom Viridiplantae; phylum Streptophyta; class Magnoliopsida; order Poales; family Poaceae; genus Panicum; species Panicum virgatum. The sequence continues at coordinate 31,803,733 of NC_053152.1, read as the reverse complement.
GCGGGGAGAGGATGCTCTGGCCTGGACACAATGAGGTGCGAGCATGACGTTGTCGGTGGTCGACGGCGGCACTGTCCCCCGCGCTTGCCGTCAGGCGGGCGTTGGAGGTGCAGGCGGCTGCTACGAGGCCGAATCCGGTGGCTGTGGTGGTGGATTCGTCGAGGAGGCTTGGCCGGCGATGGCGACGGCGTCGGTTGGCTCCTTGTTCGGAGGTGCGGCCTGGCTCCTTCCTTTGCTGCGGTAGAGGAGCACGGGGCCGATGCGGCATTCGTGCCGGCGGCGCCATGGTGATGCGGCCAGCGGCGGCCAGCCTAGTGTCGTCGGCTGCGCCGTGGTGGCAGCGGCTGGCGACAACTAGGCACAGTCGGCCTGGGGCACCTCGGTGGCACGGCGGGCTTCGCTAGGCCTCCTGTGGGCAGGCCTCGTGCCTGCTCGCAGCACCTTGGCTGGCGCCGGCGAGCTGCGTGGCCAGGGTAGTGTCTAGGAGGTGGGTGCCTGCGATGGGGCAGCATCAATGGGTCTGTGCGCTGTTCATTCGGAGTGTGCGGCTGCCATGCACAGCTGGCGCGTCGTTGCCCCTCTAAAGGTGTATTCGTGGCTACCAACAGGGTCGTCGAGGCCTGGTGTTTCATTCGAAAGAGGAGGGGGGAGGTACCTTTGGGCGAAAGCTTTGACGACGGCGATACCAGTGGGTGCCGTTTTTCTCCGTTGGAGGTGTCGTGCTTCCTCCCCCTCTCGCGTCTTCCTCCAGGGGTGAAAACTCTGTCCTTCTTGGACGTGCGAAGACGGCGTCTTCGACGTCGTGCCCTTAAAGGCGTTGCACCTGGAAGTCATTGTGGTCTTGATTGTTGTCTTCGGTGGAATTTCATTTTCCCCCCCCCAGTCCATGGTTAGAGCCGGCAGATACTAGTGATACAACTCTTCTTCATCATGTGAATAAGGTTCAATGATATTTATTACATAAAGTTCTATCAAAATTTCAAAGCTGGCTTATATTTCTTGCCTTTCAGCTAGTTTCCCTTAAGAGGGCCTTGTTTTCGTGATCAACAAATTTTGATGATGAAATGAAATGGCCTGACAGCATGCCTACGGAAAAAGGGGGAAACTAGCCTGCCATGAATATATACTTCCATCGTCCGATGCAAAGAAGATATTTCAAACATAATCTTGACATATCATTGTACCATAATCAAATAAAGTAACATGGGTCATCTCTCCGAATGGGCAATACACACACAAAGGTACACAAATTTTGTGGTCCGTGCTAACAAAACAAGGAGCTAAGCTCATCTGTGCGAGAGGTAATATCCTCTTAATTCAATCATGCATCATAGCCATGGTACACACATTATTAGACTGAGCCAAGACTCGTAACACTTTATTAGGACGCATGCAACAAATTAAACGCACACACATATTCACACACCAAGTTCGTTCGGGAGGCGTCGGCGGCGGGATCACCAACATTTCACCATGATCCTCCTGATATCTACCATGATCAGCCGGTCCATCAATAAGCGCGCGGGGCCTCCAGGAAATCAAGCTCGTACAGCCCCTCGACGAGGTGCCCCTTGCCCACAAGGTCGCCGGTGATGACATCCCGGATGAAGCACGTGGTCCGGGTGAACTCCACGGTGTAGCCCTGTTCGCCGAGCTTCGACACGGAGACGGCGTTGATGTCCAGACCGGGGGCAAACAGGACGCCGTGCAGCGCGATGTTGTCATGGCGCACGGTGCCACTCCCTTCTACGGTCAGAGTCGAGCCGTTGGCCATGCGAAGCTCCGTACCCTCCATCTCAGGGACGGCGGTGATGTCGCCGGAGAAGAGGGCCCGGTTGCCTGCGGCGTGAACCGACGCGCCGGAGTCCACTATGAACGGCGCCTCGTTGTTGGCAGCGTGATCAGCTGACACTGGGTTGCTGCTACTTCCTCCTGTGCCACCTTGCATCATGAGCACGTCCCAGGCAGATCTAGCAGTACTTAAATCTTTTAGCCTGTCAATTAGCATGCAAAAGCAGTCAAGGAAACAGAACATATATAATCTCGTTAACACCACAATCAAGTGTCTGTAATCAACTTAATTATGTTTCAATTATATCACCATATATAAGTGTCCAGTTTGTTTGTCAAGAGGCCTGATTGGAAAATAATAAGTTGGTTTCAAATTTTTGAAAGTAGAAAACTGATATAAAGTTGGTGTTAATGCTGCACACTGCTAAAGATAGACTCCCCCCCCCCCCCATGTACCATTGACTTCTTTGTTAAAAATGCTTACCTTGACGCGTAGAACAAATTTTGTGATTGGATTCAGTGCAGCTGTCCTATGTAAATTTCACTGTAGAATATTACTTTTTTAAGAGACGCCGGATAGGAATATCAAGCATCTGCTTCCTACCAGTTTGATTGGTTTCTTTGGAGATATATTCACACCAACATGAACCATTGTATCCCGTCCAGGATCAATCTATATGTCTTGTTTTGTTTTTATTTTTTTTTTGTTTTGTTTTTGTGTCTAGTGTGACTTATGGAAATGTAATATCTAAGTCACCTGATGAGGAGACAGATCTTGATTTAGAACCTTAAAGTTTGATAACCAATATGTTTGGAAACAGGCTAATAATAGGCATCGGATGGGTTCAAATAGTAAATAGAAATTCTAGTTGGGGCTGCTACTCATTGCTGTCAACTGCAGTTGAGCCAAATGATATTGTATATTTTATTTTGACAAAGTAATTAAAAGAGCTATCTTATATAGGTTAATTATTTTCTACAATATGGAACATTTTGGTTATGATTCAAGCAAATCCTTATTGTAACTGGAGAAGAGAACAAGTGAAGACATCATCATACTATTTGAGTGGCCTGGAGATTTTTTGTCGATTATGCTTAAATATTTAGCTACAGGATAGATATGTGCTTGATGCATGTTTCCAAAACTTAGCTGGGGATTTGGGAAATCTGGATACCCATTTGTTTGCATCCATGCATGGATGCATAGAGTTGGATACTATTCTATTCCATGTCATGGGAAAAAGCTATTGAGTGGATACCTTAACAGATTTGCTCCAAAGCTATATGCATGGCTAGTTCATTATTAATCTAAATACATTATCACCTTAACCGAAAATGTACACATTGTTGCGGAAGTGAAATAAAGAGAAGATATTAGGTGTTATATTGTGATCCAAATTCTGGTGGGAGATTGTTGGAATTTGGGCTTGGCCCATTAAGTATTTCAGTTATTCCAAATAAATCCCAAAGGCCCATGTGGTGCAAACTTTTAGTCACACATTACTAGTAGAAGTTGAGGAGACCATATGACTCTCCTATATATCTAACCCATAGGCTTTACCGGAGAACATCAATTCGATTATTTCTCTTGTAAGCCGCCGTTAGGCGTTGTAAACACACACCCGATATAGTGAAGTTCTTGCTGGCTGGCGCCCGTGGTTTTTACCCTTCGCATTGGAGGGGTTTTCCACGTTAAATCCTTTGTGTCTCTTGAAGTTTGATCTTTGCTGTTTTCATCGTTTTGTTCGCCGTCGCTTCTAACAAGTGGTACCAGAGCCGTGGTTTCAAGTTAGGGTTTCATGATGGCGTCGATGAAGTATGATCTACCGATGTTGGACTACAAGACGAGGTTCTCGCTGTGGCAAGTCAAGATGAGAGCTATTCTGGCGCAAACCAATGATCTTGATGAGGTGCTGGAAAATTTCGGGAAGAAGAAGAAGGATGAGTGGACCGATGAGGAGAAGCGCAAGGACCGTAAGGCTCTTTCTCTTATTCAGCTTCATCTATCTAATGATATTCTGCAAGAAGTGCTGCAGGAAAAGACTGCTACAGAATTGTGGCTAAAACTGGAATCGATCTGCATGTCGAATGATCTTACAAGTAAATTGCATATGAAGTTGAAGCTGTATACGCTTAAGATGCAGGCGGGTGATTCGGTGATGGGTCACCTATCTGTCTTCAAGGAGATCGTTGCTGACCTAGGGTTGATGGAGGTTAAGTATGAAGATGAGGACTTAGGTCTTCTCTTATTATGCTCTTTGCCAAGTTCTTATGCAAGTTTTTGTGACACCATACTATTAAGCCGTGATGAACTAACCCTTGCGGAAGTTTGTGAGGCACTCCAGTCTAAGGAGAAGACGTAAGGCATGGTGCAGACAGATGGATTGTCCTCAAGGGGCGACGCCTTGCATTTTAGAGGCAGATCAGAGCAAAGATCATCCAGCGACAACAACGATCATAGCAAGAGCAATGACGGTAGAGGCCGCTCCCAGTCCAAAGGTCCCAAGAAGAAATTATTTTGTAAGTACTGCAAGAAGAAATCTCATATGATTGAGGATTGCTGGAAATTGCAGAATAAGGAGAAGATGAAAAATAAATCTGATGGTAAGGCTAGTGTGCTTCCGCTGGTGAAAACTCTAAGTCAGATTGTTTGGTTGTCTTTGCTGGTTGTGTTGCTGGTCATGATGAGTGGATTCTTGATTCTGCATGTTCCTTTCATATTTGCACTAACAGAGATTGGTTCAGTTCCTATGAGTCTTTGTAGAACGGTGATTTTGTGCGCATGGGAGATGATAACCCGTGTGAGATTGTTGGCATTGGCTCTGTTCAGATCAAGACCCATGATGGCATGATTCGCACACTGAAAAATGTGAGGCACATACTAGGGATGTAAAGAAATTTGATGTCGTTGAGCACACTTGATAAAGAAGGACTCAAATACACCGGTTCAGGTGGAGTTGTGAAGGTATCTAAAGGTCTCTTGTATGTTTGCTGGGTGATCTAAATCCTTCAAATTTATATGTTCTCAGAGGTTGTACTTTGCATGGTTCTGTTTCTGCTGCTAATGTTGCTAATGCTGAACCTAGTAAGACTGACCTTTGGCATATGCGTCTTGGACACATGAGTGAACTCGGCATGGCAGAATTGATGAAGAGAAACCTGCTGGATGGCTGCATTCTGAGTGGCAAGAAATTCTATGAGCATTGTGTATTTGGTAAGCACAAGAGGGTCAAATTCAATACCTCTGTTCATACCACAAAAGGTACACTTGATTATGTTCATGCTGATTTGTGGGGTCCTTCCCGTAAGCCTTCATATAGTGGTGCTCGTTATATGCTTACCATTATTGATGATTACTCTAGAAGAGTCTAGCCTTATTTTCTGAAAAACAAAGATGATACTTTTGCTGCTTTTACAGAGTGGAAAGTTATGGTAGAAAGGCAAACTGAGAAGAAGGTCAAGGTGCTTCGCACTGATAATGGTGGAGAATTTTGTTCGGATGTTTTTGATGATTATTGCAGAAAAGAAGGCATTGTTAGGCATCACACCATCCCATACACTCTGCAGCAGAATGGTGTGGCTGAGCGCATGAACAGGACCATTATCTCGAAGGCTCGTTGCATGCTGTCCAACGCCCGCATGAACAAGCGTTTTTGGGCTGAGGCTGCTAATACTGCATGCTATTTGATCAATAGGTCGCCTTCTATTGCACTCAACAAGAAGACTCCTATTGAGGTATGGTCTGGTACACCTGCAGATTATTCACACTTGAGAGTTTTTGGCTGCACTGCTTATACTCATGTTGATAATGGAAAATTAGAGTCTAGAGCTATTAAATGTCTGTTTCTTGGTTATGGTTCGGGAGTCAAAGGATATAAATTGTGGAATCCTGAAACTAAAAAGACTTTCATGAGCAGAAGTGTTGTTTTCAATGAGTCTGTGATGTTTACTGACAGTCTGTCCACAGATGATACTTTAGTTGAAAAATTGCAGCCACAAGTTAGTGTGCAGGTGGAGCTTATGGATGACCAGAAAAATGAAGTTGTTGGTAATGATGTTTCAGATAGTGTTTCTGATACTGTTCAGCACTCACCTCCAGTTTTGCAGTCTGATTTGCAGCATGAGGAGGATGTAGATTTACCTATTGCTCTTCGCAGATCAAAGAGGAGTTGTGGACCTCCAAACCGTTTAATTGAGGAGTGTAATCTGACTTATTATGCTTTGAGTTGTGCTGAACAGGTGGAGGATGCTTGTGAGCCAGCAACATATTCTGAAGCCATTGATTCTGTTGATAAGGAGAAGTGGATCTCAGCTATGCAGGAGGAGATGCAGTCTCTTGAGAAGAATGGCACATGGGAGATTATGAGCTTGCTTGAGAAAAAAAAGCCTATTCACTGCAAATGGGTCTTCAAGAGAAAAGGAGGGTTTGTCTCCTAGTGAGCCTCCAAAATTTAAGGCAAAGTTAGTTGCAAAGGGCTTCAGTCAGATTCCTGGTGTTGATTATAATGATGTGTTCTCTCTAGTTGTGAAGCATAGTTCAATTCGGACTTTCTTTAGTATTGTTGCTATGCATGATCTTGAGCTTGAGCAGTTAGATGTGAAGACTGCATTTTTGCATGGAGAGCTTGAGGAGGAAATTTATATGGATCAGCCAGAAGGATTCATAGTGCCAGGCAAGGAGAATTATGTTTGCAAATTGAAGAAGTCCTTATATGGTTTGAAACAGTCTCCTCGTCAGTGGTATAAGAGGTTTGATTCATTTATGTTGTTACATGGTTTTAAAAGATCTGAATATGATAGCTGTGTTTACATTAAGATTGTTGATGGATCACCTATATACTTGCTGTTATATGTTGATGACATGCTTATTGCTGCCAAGAGCAGAAAAGAAATCACTATAATAAAGAAATTGTTGAGTAGTGAATTTGATATGAAGGATCTTGGTGTTTCTAAGAAAATTTTAGGTATGGAGATTACTAGAGACAGAAAATCTGGTTTATTATTTCTTAGTCAGCATAATTATATTAACAAGACTCTTCAGCGTTTCAATATGCATGATTCAAAGTTAGTTAGTACTCCTATTGCACCTCACTTTAAATTGTCAGCCGCTCAGTGTCCTAGTTCTGATGAAGATGTTGAATACATGTCAAAAGTCTCATATTCTAGTGCTGTTGGTTCTTTGATGTATGCCATGGTCTGCTCTCGCCCAGATTTATCATATGCTATGAGTTTGGTTAGCAGATACATGTCTAATCCTGGTAAAGAACACTGGAAGGCAGTTCAGTGGATTTTCAGGTACCTCAGAGGAACAACAGATTCTTGTTTGAAGTTTGGGAGAACTGATCAAGGACTCATTGGTTATGTGGATTCAGATTATGCTGCTGGTTTGGATAGGAGCAGGTCACTCACAGATTATGTGTTCACTGTTGGCAGTTGTGTTGTGAGTTGGAAGGCTACTTTGCAGCCTGTTGTTGCTATGTCTTCCACAGAAGCAGAATATATGGCTATTGCTGAAGCGTGCAAGGAGTCAGTTTGGCTGAAAGGTTTGTTTGCTGAGCTGTGTGGAGTTGATTCTTGCATTGATCTATTCTGTGACAGTCAAAGTGCTATTTGTCTCACCAAAGATCAGATGTTTCATGAAAGGACAAAGCATATTGATGTCAAGTACCATTATGTTCGTGATGTTATTTCACAAGGTAAATTGAAGGTATGCAAAATCAGTACTCATGATAATCCAGCTGATATGATGACTAAACCAGTTCCTGTAGCTAAGTTTGAGTTTTGCTCAAGCTTAGTTGGTTTGACAGGTTAGCCCAAGAGGCTATTTGGCGCCAGAACTTCTATTCTTTGTTGTGTTCAGGTGATGATTTTGATATGCTACAAGAAGGAATTTGTCTTAAGGTGGAGTATGTTATATTGTGATCCAAATTCTAGTGGGAATTTGTTGGAATTTGGGCTTGGCCCATTAAGTATTTCAGTTATTCCAAATAAATCCCAAAGGCCCATGTGGTGCAAACTTTTAATCCCACATTGCTATTAGAAGTTGAGGAGACCATATGACTCTCCTATATATCTAACCCATAGGATTCACTGGAGAACATCAATTCGATTATTCCTCTTGTAAGCCGCCGTTAGGCGTTGTAAACACACACCCGATATAGTGAAGTTCTTGCTGGCTGGCGCCCGTGGTTTTTACTCTTCGCATTGGAGGGGTTTTCCACGTTAAATCCTTTGTGTCTCTTGAAGTTTGATCTTTGTTGTTTTCATCGTTTTGTTCGCCGTCGCTTCTAACAATTAGGCATATCTGATATTTAAGTAGAAAGAAACTAGCTATACAAAATTACTTGAAGGCTAAGAACAATGCTATATGTACACAACTGTTCCTACAGTTCATGTACAGATCATATAAATGAACTGATGGTTTGTATGCTACTGGATGTACTACGTGACTTCCGAACTCATAGCCAAAACCTACTATTATCGGATACAACCTCACAGGTCTGCATTATTTCATATGTTGATTAACGGAACTGAAAGGTAGTGCGAATTAACCGGATCTATCACTTCTTATTGATGTGGTTATTAGTTCCCTTCTTTACAAATCATCAGCTTCCCTGTAAGGCTGTAACCACTATGGCATTGCGTATATATTTCAGTAGACGAAATGTGTAAAGGTAGTAAGAACATTTCACTTTTCACAAATCAGCTTCGCCTGTCACTAAGCAATAGCATCATGCTCGGTCTTGCACTACTCACTGCTAGATGTTAACCTAGCACTACGGCTGGGGGTGAATATTTTTCCCAATCCCAAGCAGTTCTATTCATCATATCTATGCATGCAAAACACTCACATGTATGTTGGCTGTCACAGCTAGCTGCATCTGCATACACGTTTAGAATTGTAAGGAGAGGTGCGTACTCGGCCATGTCACCTGCCGCATGGCTGGCCAGTGTGAGATCAGCCTTGCCTCCAAGACATAACTGAGGTAGGCCGCCCAGGCCTGCCGCTGCCCGGTGATCGCTGACCGGCGGAGATGTCATCGGCAGCTTGGGGATGGGATTCGGAGGAGACGACTCAGAAGAGGCCTCCATTACTCATGGCGAGGTGTTTCTTTTCGAGGGATGAGCTAGGCAGGCAGGTGTCCAATAGTCGACACGAACACTTTCTTGTTCTCCTTGGACGGAACGCGCGCCGGCCGGCGTGGGAGACGCCGAGACTCTGAGACGAGGGAGGCTTTGCCGGTAATGCCCCTCTTGCATTGGTTGTTTCGCGGCGCCCAGCCCGCCACATTTTCCACGGCTCGCCCCCTGCTTTTCTGCGAAAACTTTAGTCAGACTTTGTGGTTCCCCTGCACGAAAGCAGATCCTTGGTTCCTCATCCTCAGGCCGTATATATAATTAAGGATGAGAACGGATACTAGATATCTGAATTATCTGATATTCGTATCTGCTTAAATATCAATATGGATATCCGTATCCGTATTCGAATTTCATGTGACAGTAAAGTAGATACATCTGAATCTAATTTTCATTAATTTTCTCTATCCGATTCCACATCCGTATTCGACAATATCCGACACTATTCGTATCTGTTTTCATTCAAAAACTATTTAAAAAAATATATTTATTTCTCACAACCCATATTATTAATTTTTATAATAAAGATATAAAAATATTAAATTTACTTTTAAATATTCTTATTTTATCTTAAATTACTTCTATATTTTTTATTTATATATGATAAAATTATTTATATGTTTATTGCAATATATTTTTATTCTTGATTTTATTTTTGTGTATTTATTTAGTAACATATTTATTGACAAATAAATTATTTTTAACTAGATATCTTTATTATATTATTATACTTTAGTTTGTACATGTATAACAATTTTATAATCTAAAACTACTAATAAAGAATTAGCTAAACGTTAGCTCATATATCAAGTCAATATCCGAATTAGAATTTGAATTCGAGGCATCCATTTTGCATTCGTATCCGAGAATATTTGAATTCGCATCAGTATTCGATTTAAAATGTGGTAAAAAATGCTATCCGAATCCGATTCCATGCGAATCCGATCTGTTTTCATCCTTATATATAATCAACTAAGTTAAAGTACGGATTAGGTCAATCTCAATGGAGTTTCATGAAGGGTTTTATGGTATTAATATCATCAATTTTGCTGATATGACAAGGAGAGAGAAGGATGGAGTTTTATGAGATGTGAGGAGTTTCATCACCATAAAACCTATCTAGCATAGTTACCTAGTTCCCGGTCTAGGTAACTGTGCCATGAAACTGTGCATTTAGACTGACCAAAGTCTCAATGGAGTTTCATGGAGGGTTTCGTGGTATTAAATATCATCAATTTTGCTGATATGACAAAGAGAGAGAATGATGGAGTTTCATGAGATGTGAGGAGAGTTTCATCATCATAAAACTTATTTAGCATAGTTTCCTAGTTTTTAGTCTAGATAACTGTGCCGTAAAGAAACTGTGCACTGAGACTTACTATAACAATTTCGATGTAGCAAGGGAGGGTATTCATTCAAAGTCTTTACCGCCATCCCTTGGCCAGCTACTGCTCGACTGCCTGCTCGTATCCTAGCTGCATACACAACGCGAGGAGCCTTTTAACTTGCCCGCGAATTCACCTGGCAACGCTCAGGAGGATAAGATCGACATGTTACTGTAGATGCTGAATATTTTGAATCAAGTGTTGAGGTTCCTCCCAAACCCTATACTTGCAGCTCTTGGGATCTCCCAAAACTTCAACTGGACTTCGAAATCGGCCAAAATGGCAACTATAGACCTCACACTTGTCTTTATTTTTTGTTTGAGGCACAACCTTGAATTTAGGTTGTGTTTAGTTGGTGAAAAAGTTTGGATTTTGATACTGTAGCACATTTCGTTGGTAATTGACAAATAATATTCAATTATAGAATAATTAGGTTTAAAAGCTTTATCTTATGCTAATCAGTTAGACTATGTAATTAGCTATTTTTTTCAACCATATTTAATACTCCATGCATGTGTCCGAAGATTCGAGGTGACGAGTACTGTATGAATTTTTTCACCAACTAAACAGGGCCTTAGCCTCCAACGTAGCAAAGTCTGCTCCGAAGCTGGCCGTACACATTGGTTTCAGACTGAATTTTTCAGAACCTGAAAATTGTGCTTCATTTTTCTCTCAATTTTCTGTACCCACATTCAAATCGGCCGAAATAACCATTGTAGATGGAACATCACTCTACAACTTTCTTGTTTTACACTTTCTCTGCTTTTATCTATAACCTCTTCAAAATCCACATCCAACAGATCAGGTTCATGCAAATTTTCAGTTTTCAGACAAGCTGCCCCAAACCTGCTGGATTCAAATCTAATTATCTCCCAAAATTTCTACTGCACATTACAATATCCCAACAACAAAGTTGAAGAAAATTCATCCAGATACCATTTTCATGTTATGCATTTTCCTTGAATCGAGCTCTAACTCGTTCAAAAAGAGCTTTGAACATTGATGTTTGCATTTGGTTAAAACTGAATATTTCTGAACCTGGACCTCGCGATGCACTTTTCTCCAAAATCTTCCACAGAACTTGAAATCTCCAAAAAAGAAGTTGTATATTTGAATATTCTCTACAACTTTTGTTCACAAAACTTGAAATCTCCAAAAAAGAAGTATATTTGGATATTCTCTACAACTTTTGTTTCGGTCGTACATTCAAATTCTGCCTCTAAGTTGATCAGAAATCGCTCGAGGTGAATCTTTTTTTTTTGGAAGATCGGGATGAGGATAATTATATTACATGGTCGTCCCTCTTTTACCTCTAGACATGCTTTTCGGACTGTAGTTGAAGGATATGTGTTTAACTAGGATGATTTTTTAATTTTGTTTTTGAGCTGTGCGCATGCGTACTTTGAATTGATTATCAGGGGCGGACCTACACTCACCCCAGCAAGGGCTCAGGCTGCCACTCAATTTCCTATCCAACATATTACATTGCAAAATTCCACCATGAATGCCCCACACCTCAACCACATCACGAGGCTCTCAGTCAATGCTAATTTGCCTTTGACGTAATGTCCCTCCTTGGTTTTCTTGCTCCTGGAACTGAATGTACTGAATTTTGCTTGTCCTCATGATGGATGCATTATTCCAAATGCGTTGCTGCTACCTTATAAGATTTATTTGTAGAAGTTCAATGTTTTTCTCCTCTCCTTTTCTAGTGAATTGATTCTGATGGTTGTTCTCTCAGTATATGGAAAATGTACTGACTTTTGGAAAAAAAACTATGCACATTGTTAAAGGTCTTGGCTAGAAGCTACATGTACACTGCAAATTATTGACAACATCAATGGAGTAAATTATGAGGCTAATGGCAAAATCGAGCATCTGAAGAAGACAATGCGCCAAGCAAAAAAAAGAAAAATATGAGGAAAAACAACTCAGCACAAAACCAGGAAGAATCAGAGTAGAAGGGTATTACATATGTAGTGGTTTGGCTGACCATTCCTTGATCTTTGATAAGATCGGACTGACATTACCAAATAGTGTGTTCGCGTCCTTATCATTGCTCCATATCAGGGGCACTTTGATAGAGGCAGATGGCAAACGGCACTTGGAGGAAAAAAAACAACAACATAAGCAACACACACATATTAACAGCATAATCATTTAGCATCTCTAATCAGTTAATCTTGAAACTTCAGCTGCTAATTCTGCCTGTGCTTTTGATGGAGCTGTAAAATAACAGATCGTAGTGAAATGAAAATTGTTGAGAAAACAGTTCACATAACCAAGTTTCAACTTTCCAATTAGAGAGCTAAATAAGTTTTCACTAGGAAACAGTCCTAAAAGAAGACAAATTTAAGCCAGTGAAGATAAGTGATCTTTCTGAAATGTTTCGGTTTTAGAGAAGTTGACAGTGTTTTAGAAATAAATTGAAGTGTATCAAGCTTTATAGCTAAGCTTGTAAAGAACAACATTTAAAGTCCATGTTTTCTTCAATCGAAGCATCGACATACATGTTGTCATGATGCAAAGAAAGGTAGTGTTCCTTTAAGTCCGGAAATTTTTATTCATCGGATTCTCCCATGTATCAGAGGCAAATCAGATGGGCTTTACCTCTTTTGTTCTGCGTTGTTGTTGACGCAAATCTGGTCAACACACAAATGCGCTAGCACGCGCAGATCGCAAACGATCCTCACCAGCGAGGTCCTGCGCAGACCGGTCAGACCGGTTCTTCAAACCGGTCAGACCGCTTGAGGCAGAGACGCCGCGAAAACCTAAAACCACGAGCTCGGGAGGGACCCTGTTGGAGCTCGCAGATCTAGGGTTGTCCTGCAGTCGGCAGGCCACCCAGAACGGCCTCGAACGCCGTAGAGACGGGCGAAAAATAGCAAGGGGTTGGAAAAGCTAGGGTTTGGAAATAAAAAGTAAAGGGTAAATGTGTTGATTCGATTGGGATTACCTCAATCGGCCTTGACCCTTCATATATATAGGGTGGGGAGGTCTGTACCCATTAGGAGTCGTAACCCTAACAAATCTCGTGTCAAAATATAACTCCTAACTCGGATTGGCTGTTTCGGACCGGTCTGATTGGTCTGACCGGTCAGACCGGGGTGCAGGTTTTCCGGAAGGCATAACTCCCTCATTCGGACTCCGAATTGGATGATCTATATATGCATTTCGATCATCTCGACGAGATCTACGCAATGGTAAAGTCCAATTGGCATTTTGACAATGTTACCCAGACCGGTCTGACTGGTTTTATAGGACCGGTCTGATCGGTTTGCCCAGATTGTCCAGCAAACTCGGTATTTGCCAATTTTGTATGTCAACATATGCCCTCCTGTTTCTTGGTAAAACTTGCATACCAAGAAACATCTCTCAAAGCCCAAAATTGTACTGAAACAATGAGAAGCACGTGCGCCAATCATGTCTTGCTTTCAAGGGCGATATTGTATATCGGCCATATCATTTGATTCTTGCTCAATATCTTTACTTCAGTCCTGCTCCATGTCATTAATGCATCTTATGTGAGTGAACCAAGTCTGAGTACATATTACCTCGGCTGTGAACTCTTGAAACACCAATTAAAATCACTCTCACACTTGTAAACTGTTGTGGACGTATAACTTGACCGAATTGCTATAAAGTCAATCGGTCGCCGCAATATCTTGATTGGATGATAGCCGGATTACTCTTGAACCTTTCTGATTTGTTTTCACCTTGTCTTCCAATATGTCTTGAATTATGCAAAAGTCCAACAACAAGCTTTTTAACTACTAAACTCGGCCTCAATAAGTTATGAAACCTCAATAGCCGAAATAGCAGCCCAACCGGTCAGATTAGTGTCAATGGTATTTAGACCGGTTTGTTCATGATGTGCCCCCACGCATGAATAAACATCGGTCTTTAGCATGAAAATATATTTTGAACATGATGACCTAATGCTTATTGATTTAAAGTATCTCTACATTTTTCCTCATTGGCAATTTTCAAACTTTCTAGCTCGAATTGAAAAACTTCTAATTCGACGTTAATTGCTAATGTTAAATTTTTGAACCAGTTCAAGACTTCATAATTAAAGCCTCGAGAACCCTTTGCAAACTGATCTATTGAATAGAAACTTCATGAGGTAAATTACCATTTGTCGATTTTCTGCCCCCCGAGCACTAAAGTCTCGTTGAGCTCCGCGTGCTGCATTCTTGGTGTAGCCTCATGATCCACTAGCTCCTCATCATCTTGTACTGAAGGCGCCAGTAGTATTTCTTCATTGCAAAGAGCCAAAACGTGCGCTTCTGTTTCAGCTTTCTGCTCAACTACAGGCTGGACCGGTCTGACCGGTTGGTCAGGGCGGTCAGACCGGTCGGCTATACCGGTAAGACCGGTTGGTAAGGGCGGTCTGACCGGTCCTGCTGGCTGGCCTGTTGACTTGACCCGCCACACCTTGCTCTGTGGGATGATGGGCCTGCATTTGTTAAATTATCCAGCCTTCAGCTTTTCGGCCTTCTGTCCCTTCTTCTCTTGACATCGTAGGCGCTGCAGCTTCCTCTTCTGAGTACGAGTCAACCCAGATGGACACCATCTTGGTTGAAAGTACTTCGATGTTGTAATGCTGCCGCTGCTGGCCTCATAATCATCAGCCATGATCGGCCTCTGGACAGAAGTATCGACTGATTTACGAAGAACCATCGGTCTTGTGCCCGCCTCATTGACAACCACCTTGATGTTGCCGATCTGCACAACAGCATCGGCTTTGATCTTCTCTGAATCAGTAGTGGATTGTACCTCTTTTTTATTCTCCTTGACATGGTACACCTGTCTTGGAGAATGAAACTGACCTAATCCCTGGTGGGACTGGTCTGACCGGTCGGTGGTAACCGGTCTGACCGGTGCAGGCTGTTGCCTCTGACCTGATCGGTGATATCTCGATTGGTCAAGCACTGGTCGTGCTAACCTGTCAAACACAGGTATTCTGAAGTTTCCTCCCCTCTAGTGAGATGGTGAATGCGGCATCGGATAGCATTGCAACCAAATCCCTTCATGCTCCCACATTGGGCAAAAAGAATCCGATGCCGGCGGCGCCCATGGCATAGTAAAATACACCTTCTGAGGAGGGAACAAGGTGGTGTCATCTCCTCTGCGCTTGCTGAATTCTCTTCTAGGATACACAGGTTTGCTTTGATGCAGAGGTGACATTGGTGTCTTTTTTAATGATCGATCTTTTGGAACGGCCTTTGCATACTTGTTCAGCAACTGATCAAAAGTGAGCTTCTGCTTCACAACTCTTTCTTGCACCTTTGATTCATTCACCTTCCAAGTATCCACTTCCGAGCGCTTGGGCTTGAATGTTTTGGGTCGGCCCTAGGGATGACCGGTCTGACCGGTCGAAGAGGCCGGTCTGACCGGTCGCACCTGAGTGACAGGCCGACTTGAATTCTGCGAGGAACTAGCTTGCCCCCCGGGTCTTGAAGCTCTTAAAGTAATTTTCAATGACTCCTTGCCATCTGGAGTCTTTTCTAGCACCACTTCCCTGGCCAGAATCTTGTCATTGACATTCTTCGGCCTTTCTTCACCAATGATCACATTCTTTCCTTTAGCTCCTTCGGCTTGCTCCGGCCGAATGAGTACCTTAGCATTGTTCTGATCAGTGGCATGAATAGGAAACAATGCTTTGTCAACTTGCATCTCATGCAAAGCCAATCATCCTTCATTAATGGCCGATTGTATTTGTCGACGGAAAATATTGCAATCATTAGTCGCATGAGAAAAAGAATTATGCCACTTGCAATATACACGCCGCTTTAACTCCTCAAGCGGAGGTATGGCATGAGACAACTTGATGTTTCCATCTCTAAGCAATTCATCAAATATGCGATCACACTTAGAAACATCAAAAGTAAAACGAGCTTCTTCTCGCTGATTGTTTTGAATCGGCTTAAGTGATGAACAAGAATAAGGTATAGCCTCAGAAGGCCATACAAGCTCAGCAACATGAACTCCCTTTTTCTCATCGTCCGAATTATCGGATTCACAATCAACATGTGTATTGGACTAATGAGACTCACAAGTTTCTTTGGCCCATTTAAATCTGCACTCTTGGCCTACAGCTTCAACTTGAAGTTGATTAATCAAAAAATAAGTATAACCCTCAAGCTTTTCTTTAAAGTGAGAGCATAAACCACCAAGAGCCAAACTAGCTAAATCTCTTTCAGAAATTGACAAATTGAAACATCGGTTTTTTTACATCTTTAAATCTTGTAAAGTAATTATGGATAGACTCATCTATACCCTGTTTAACCGATGTCAAATTTGTCAATTTCGCTTCATTGACTCCACTATAAAAGTGATCATGGAATTTTTGTTCCAATTCATTCCAAGAGTGGACCGAATTTGGAGGCAATGACAAAAACCAAGAGAAAGCAGTTCCAATCAAAGATAAAGAAAACAAGCGAACTCGCAAAGCATCACTAGAACTAGCTTCTCCAAGTTGAACCATATATTGACTAATGTGTTCCCAAGTTATTCTGTTATCATCACTGCTAAATTTTATAAAATCAGGAACACACCAGCCAACAAGATAAGAAACCAAATCAAAGTCATCAGGATACAGTTTTTGATGTAAACAAGATCTGCCCATATCCACTCCGAGTTTGGTTTTAAACATATTAGCCAGATCTCCTGCAAGATCGGCTTTATAATTTCTACTTGTAGCTGCTTGTGCGTTAGAAGCTAGACGATGTGTGATAGGATCGGTTTGTGTCATCGTCTGTACAGAACTAATGGGTGCACGCCTTGACAAATCATTATGCACATCATTCGGAATCGGCCCATGATGAATGCCTGATCCTCGTAGAAATATAGGCGGCACACTGCATGCTACAGTAGTATATGAGGAATCACAATTTTCAAATTCATTTGTTCGGCTAGGGCCAGCCGAACAAGGAATTGATGCAAACGGTGAAGGTGTTGCCAGGCTGGCCACTGCCACACCGGTCTGATCGGTCAGTTGGACCGATTTGACCGGTTCGGCCATGTTTGGTAGGGCCGAATGTGGTGGCGGCGACTGCCCAGCGAAATAGTTCGGCGGCATACTATTCAACGGTTGTGATATAAATGCAGATGCTGCCGATAAACTAGGGTTAAGGATTTCAATAGAATAACTATGATCTACACCTTCACCCATAGATGAGGTTTGCAATTGATTATTAATTCTAATAGCAAAATCTCATGTAGACTTTTCAATTCTCTTCCCGAGAGCATCTAATAACTGATTAATAAAATTGGCTGGATCAATGCTTACATTGCTCGTCGTGGAAGCAGATGGGTTCGGCGGCACGATGAATTCTTCCTTATGTACCACACCTTGCCGAGTCCTCTCGTAGCATGCAAGCAATCTTCTCGTGGCCTCTTCTCGCTCCTTCTTGAGCTGGGCCTAGAATTGCTTGCGGCACTCCTTAGGTATGTCGTCATACTCAACATCGACGATGTCCTCGGGGTCGATCTCAGATGCATCTACTATATCATCGGCCATGGTTGCCGATGAAGATTTCTTCTTCCCCAGCGGAGTCGCCAAAATATGTTGACGCAAATCTGGTCAACACACAAATGCGCTATCACGCATAGATCACAAACGATCCTCACCAGCGAGGTCCTACGCAGACCGGTCAGACCGGTTCTTCAAACCGGTCAGACCGCTTGAGGCAGAGATGCCGCGAAAACCTAAAACCACGAGCTCGGGAGGGACCCCATCGGAGCTCGCAGATCTAGGGTTGTCTTGGAGTCGGCAGGCCACCCAGAACGCCCTCGAACGCCATAGAGATGGGTGAAGAACAACAAGGGGTTGGAAAAGCTAGGGTTTGGAGATAAAAAGTAAAGGGTAAATGTGTTGATTCGATTGGGATTACCTCAATCGGCCGTGGCCCTTCATATATATAGGGTGGGGAGGTATGTACCCGTTAGGAGTCATAATCCTAACAAATCCCGTGTCAAAATACAACTCCTAACTCAGATTGGCTGTTTCGGACCGGTCTGACCGGTCTCTGGACCGGTCAGACCGGGGTACAGGTCTTCCGGGAGGCATAACTCCCTCATCCGGACTCCGAATTGGACGATCTATATATGCATTTCGATCGTCTCGACGAGATCTACGCAATGGTGAAGTACAATTGGCATTTTGACAATGTTACCCAGACCGGTCTGACCAGTTTGCTCAGATTGTCCAGCAAACTCGATATTTGCCAATTTTGGATGTCAACAGTTGTACTATTGTTAATGAGATTATTATGTCTGTGAAATGTTGTGAGATGCTCGATCAAACAGCCAAAAACACACTAAACCATTATAACATGAAAACATTCAAGGAAAGGTTCCTGAAAGTACCATCCATTGCGAGCTGCCTGCTCTTTGAATCACAGTCATCATTTCAGCACATTGTTGGAACGTCTGGGACCTCCAAACTTTAGGGTATACCTCTATGGAACGATGACTGTGGAACGTGGAATGTGTTCCATTTTATTTCAGAACGATACTGGGAACGTGTACCAACTTTTTTGGAACGATCATCTTTCTATTTACAAATATAATAAGTAATTATTTAGATATAGCATCCCACCAAGCCACTATGTTCTCACCGGACCAGCATGCAAGCACGGTGCTGTCACACGGCACATGTAAATGTTAGAAAATTAGGCAATTTCAGTGGTAATTTAATCTAGAAAAATATAATCAACATATTTGTGACATCAGATATATGCATATGTGATCTAAATGTGATTAGCATATAGATGATATTGATTATCAAAAGAGAAATATACCCAGCGGCAGAACCGGATGCACTAGTCGACATAGTGCCTGCTGATGTAGCCGTCCCGCTCGATGCAGTGCAGAAAGGAAGCAGTGCTGATCAACAACGAGACGCCGGGAAGAAGACGATCGTCACCAACACCAGCGAGTAGTCGTGCCGCTTGCAGACACTCACCAAAAACGTGATTGCCGGCCTCCACCCGAGCAGGTGAACTCACAGACAACAGCGTTTCGGAGGCCTACTCTTCCAGTGCTTGTGCGCGCAAGAACTGGAATGGGGACAACTTGGCGGCAGCAGAAGCAGTGGATTTTTCTTGAATCGAAGTTACAAACAATGCAAGGCAGAAGAAGGCTTTTATATTGCAACCAGTGGCAACCGAGAAGTCACAGGAGATCAAGAGAGAATAAATCATCCACATAAGAAACTTCCGTCATCATACTCTCAGGAATTTAGGAATAGAAACTCCCGCATGCAATTGGCTAGGAATTGAAACTCCCATCCAATTGATTGGAATAAAAACTCCCTTCATCATGCTGCTGATCTAATTCCACCTCTGTTACTTCTGTAATTTACTCCCAAGCCATAAATGCCAGCGGCAAAACACATTCATGCATGCACCACGTCATGCATACTTCAGCCTTGGGTTTGCCACATGCACCTCAAATATTGCACATTAATATTTAAACGGATCTTTAGAATTTATTTTATCAAATAAAATATGGGCCATGCCCACATTAAATCTAACAATCCCCACCAAAATTCGAAGACACGTATTAAATAACTTTGAATCCACTATTCTTTGATATACCAGAGTTTCGACGGAGACTGTTAAGTTGAATATCCATCTGGAACAGAGGTTACACTCATCCACAACTGAATAATGGACTAAGCCTTGAATTGACAGATTTGTGCGCACAAGTTTCACCAAAGTCCTTTTCTGGTACTAGGCTGCAAAAAGCATCCCCTCTGGTTGAAGCATATAAGTTATACTTCGAGGCCTTTCATGAGTCTCTAGAGATTACCCGATCTCATAGACTGTGACTAGTAGTCAAACTCATATAGATGTGTTTCTTCTAAGATGTTCTGTAGGACAACATCCCTGCTTAAGCAAGCCACCTGGATCACATTAATGAATTAATCATCCTGCCATACAGCATAGGAGAAACGTGCATCTCAAACGATCTGGACCTTATTACAAGGGGTCTCTCCATCAGTCAACCACTAGCTTGTTTCACCATTCTACTTCATGGGATCTCCACTCATATAGAATAGGTTACTGCTATGGAATGACTTCTCAAGTGGGTCTCAGGCCCATTTCCCTCGATGCACCTTCTATCACATTACGTGATAGACCCTTAGTAAACTGATCTGCCAGATTTTTAGATGTATGGACGTAGTCCAATGCAATTACTCCAGAGTTCCTCAGTTTTCTGACAGATTTTAACCGCCTTTTCACATGCCTTGTTGACTTCATGTTGTCCTTCAAACTATTCACCTTGATTATCACCGTTTGATTATCATAGTTCTTAGAAATAGCCGGTATTGGTTTCTCAACAACCGGTAAATCCATAAGGAGTTCACGAAGCCAATCAGCCTCAACTGTAGCAGCATCTAATGCTGTGAGTTCTGCTTCCATTGTTGACCTTGTTAAGATGGTCTACTTGCAAGACTTCCATGAAACAACGCCACCTCAAAGTGAGAACACATATCCACTTGTGGCGTAAATCTCATCAGCATCAGATATCCAGTTTGCATCACAATAACCCTACAGTACCCTCGGATACCCGGTATAGTGTATGCCATAGCTCATAGTACCTTTCAGATAGCACAATACCCTCTCAAGAGCACGCCAGTGATCATCTCCTGGATTTGAAACAAATCCACTGAGTTTGCTCACAGCAAATGAGGTGTCAGGCCTCGTTGCGCTAGCCAAGTACATGAGAGAGCCAATGATTTGTGAATATTTCAATTGATCTTGTGCTATTTTTCGATTTTTCCTCAATAGCACGCCCGGATAATAAGGAGTTGGAGTAGATGTGCAATCACTTTATCCAAAGTGATTCAGCATCTTTTTCACATAGTGGGATTGTACAAGAGTAACCCCACCATTTCCTTCTCTTAATAGCTTTGTATTAAGAATAACATCAGCCTCTCCCAAATCTTTCATTTCAAAGTTACTAGACAAAAAGTCTTTCACTTCCTCAATCACATTAATATTATTTCCAAATATTAGTATATCATCTACATATAAGCACGAGATCACACCTTCTCCCCCACCGCACCTATAATAAACACATTTATCAGCTTCATTTACAATAAAGCCAGCTGATGTCAAAGTCTTATCAAACTTTTCATGCCACTACTTAGGGGCTTGTTTCAGACCATACAAAGATTTCAATAACTTACACACCTTTCCTTCTTGACCATTTGCTACAAAACCATCAGGCTGATCCATATAGATCTCTTCCTCAAGCTCTCCATTTAGGAAAGTTGTCTTAATGTCCATCTGATGAACGAGAAGACCATGTGACGCAGCCAAGGGAAGTAACACTCGTATGGTCGTCATGTGGGCAACTGGTGAATAAGTATCAAAATAATCTTTGTCAGACCTGGGGCAGCGGAACTGGTCATAGGCATAGAATGTTCTAGAGTAAGAGATAGCTTATGGATATACCTTACCTCTTTTGTAACTACCCGAATAGGCATAGAACTAGCTACAGTACAAAGAAAACTACCCGAACGTGCTACAGTAGGACTCCAACTGTACTCGGCTTGGACTTTTCATATAACCCTATCCCCCCGGATATATAAGGGTGGGCAGGGACCCCCTCCAAACAATCATCAATATCTAAGGCAATACAAACCACCACACAAGACGTAGGGTATTATGCAACTCGCGGCTCGAACCTGTCTAAATCTTTGTGTTCCTTGCACCATCGAGTTCCAGAGCAGTCGATCCCTACCTACAAACCTTACTGCTAAGGGTATCCCTGAGCAGGCTTGGTGGTAAACACCGACAGCTGGCGCGCCAGGTAGGGGACTCGGCGAGTTCATCGGCGAGTTCGATGGCCACCTTCGCTTTTAGCACCACGGCGCCTCCTCAAGGCACCTCCTTCGTCTTTGGCTCGTGAGTCTGCGTCACCAATGGTTCGGGCGGCTTTGATAGCCACCTAACCAACTCTCCCGCACTGAAGATCACCACGTCAGAAGACTCCAACAAACTCGCCGGATTAGACGATCGCGGCATCATGTTGCTTCCCGACCTCGCCAAGGAGATCGAGGCGAAACTCGAAGACAACTCGAGTTCCACTCGGACTCAGATCAATCTCAAACCGAAACCTACTCAGGTTGGAACTCCTCTTGCTCAACCCGTCTTCGGTTTGCGCAATTCATCATCTGCTTACAAATAGATGATCAGATCCATCTATGAAAATAGATTGGATCATCTTCTCTGCGTCGAAAACCACTCAGTCACCGCTAGCTCGGAGGCACCCGTTTTTGACGTATACCCAGATCTAGTCGAGTCATCTCAAGACAGCCTAGATTTCATCACCAATGCATTGGCAAAAATCCAATTCGAGTCATGCCAAAGTCATACTCTTGCAGAACTACTCGATAACCTTCGGGAAGTTGCCAGCATTGACGATCTCCCGTTTCAACACAGTACTCCCCTCGTAACCGAGAGGGAAACTGGGTCCGGAGAAACTATCCTAGCTGATTATGACTCAGACCTGGAAAGCTTCTCCCTCAAACATTTGGTTCCAGTGATCATCCAACAACCTCAAGGTAGTCAGCATGATCCAAACGAAGCCTTGGATCAGATTTCAGTGGACAATCTGACCCAAGATGCTC
The DNA here is from genome assembly GCF_016808335.1 of Panicum virgatum. Taxonomy (NCBI): domain Eukaryota; kingdom Viridiplantae; phylum Streptophyta; class Magnoliopsida; order Poales; family Poaceae; genus Panicum; species Panicum virgatum. The sequence continues at coordinate 31,780,771 of NC_053152.1, read as the reverse complement.
CACAAGATGAAGATGAAGCTACTCGCACAGCTCGCTGGGTAAGAAATCAATGTAAAGGGGAGCACAGGGTTCGAGCTACCGAACGATCTCGCCTTCCACCGCGCAACCTCAATAACGAATTCAACAATGTCGCGGATCTAGTTTTCAGAACCCCAATCGCCGCGATGACAGAAGCAACCTTGCGACTCATGCAGATGCCTCAAAACCCGAAGATGGAGTGTGTCATACACCTTGCCAAGAACGCCATTGAACAACTCGAGAGACAAAACCCGTTGTCCTCACTCCACGGCACCCGGTCGAGGGCTACCGCAATAGTCATACCTCAACCAAGTCGTACTCCTGGAGGCCATCATCGCCAACAACAGCTGCAGCAGCAAAATCAAAGAAACCAGGAGGATTAGGAAGTCGCAAGCAACCATCGACCCAGGGGTGGCCAGCCACTGCCAAACCAAGCTCCTAGGCCTCAGCCAAATCACAACAATAACCGCAGGAACAACAGGGAAGAGGTAGCCGATTCCATAATGGACGCACGGGACATCATCAACGCAAGACGCAGATCGCAGCTTGCAATCAATTTCGATCGCTTCCAAGCTCTCAACAGGGCCTTCGACAACATCGAGTACCCGAAGGATTTCAAGCCTTCGAACATCCAAAAGTACGACAGTAAGCAAAACCCTGCTCAATGGTTACATTTATACTCGACCGCTGTTAGTGTTGCAAGGGGAGACACCAACCCCAAGGTCCTCTACTTCCCGATGGCTCTGGACCCCGCACCCCTCACATGGCTCGAAAGCTTGGCACGCAAGTCCATACACTCGTGGGATGACATCGAAGGTCTTCATCGACAACTTCCAAGGGTCGCTACACCGAGTAGCTATTCGACACGTGTCAGTGTTTACCGCCAAGCCTACTCAGGGATACCCTTAGCAGTAAGGTTTTTAGGTTGGGATCGACGGCTCTAGAACTCGATGGTACAAGGAACACAAAGATTTAGACAGGTTCGGGCCACGAGTTTGCGTAATACCCTACGTCTTGTGTGGTTTGTATTGCCTTAGGTGTTGATGATTGTTTGGAGGGGGGGTCCCTACCCGCCCTTATATATCTGGGGGGACAGGGTTACATGGAAAGTCCTAGCCGAGTACAGTTGGAGTCCTACTACAATACAATTGGGTAGTTTTCTTTGTACTGCAGCTAGTTCTATGCCTATTCGGGTTGTTACAAAAGAGGTAAGGTACATCCATGAGCTATCCCTTACTCTAGAACATTCTATGTATATAAGCAGTCCCGCTATCCCGGGTCTGACAAGCCCCCGAGCTCTTCGTAGCCGAGTTCTGTAGACGTCGAGTACTTGGATGGGCGTCATCGAGTACTCCAAGTTGTCAGAACATCCTTTTGGTTACTTCTGGTCCTTCCTTCAGATACGTCGAGTAGTCCTTCAAGTACTTCCGTTTGCTTCGGGGCTGTGAGGTGCTCAAACCCTAAAATCTTTGATCATATATGGTGCGTGAAGTACTCGCGCTACATATGGAGTAGCCCCCGAGCCTTAGGTTGAATAGCAGAATCAGGCTGAGGGTCACTTCAGTCTATTTTCCAAAAAAATTTAAAAATAAATCTCTGATGCCTATATCCAGTAGCCCCCGAGCCTTAAATCAAAATCCATTTTCCTACGAGTAGCCCCCGAGCGTAGATTTGGAATTAAGGATTTAAGTCATGGCATCAGATTTTATCCTTCAGATTATTTGCAGGATTCATCAGATTCGAGATCCGAAAAGACCTCTTTTTCGGGTAAAATCCCATAAAAATGATACAATTGGATCCGCCACACTGATTGCACCCGAAATAATTTCTGGAATAAAACCCGGGATGTACGGCTCTTTATTCAGTGCTCACATGAGACGTTACTATTTGGAGAATCTGCATTATTGTAGATTTGACTGCGCTCGTGAATGCTGTCATGAATGCGTCCGTGAAACGTGCACTATTGATTCACGGGTTCTCCTTCAGCAAGTCTCCTTGTGGCTATAAAAGTCAGGGGATAGGCCTTTGCCAGAAGCACCAAAGTGTAGAGACTATGACTTTTCCTTGGTGTTCTTGCTCTCGCCCTCCTGAGATTTGTGTAGTTCCTTCCAACAAAAGATGCTAGAAGAGAATTTGCGAGTGACAAGAGAAGTCTCCGCTGCCTCCTCCTGCATCCCTAATGCCCTTGTCGGATCCATGCTGGACATCATGTCCTTGCATCTTCCAATGAGGCAGTTTTGGGGTCGCTAGGTTGAGTCTTGTTGTGTCACATCCTTGGGGTTGCCTGCTTCTAGGTGCCCAAGAACTGACATCTCTGGCAGGGAAGCTTGATCTTGCCACAAAGTGTTTAGGGAGAAAGAGAAATTTCTCTGCAAGATGCTACAAGAGGATTTGCGGGGTGATTATTGTAATCTGCCTCCATACACTTGTAGCTTATCTCTCTGAATACAAATATCTTTATTCCCGAAATGGGAATAATAAGTTTGTACTTTGACACGGCCTCGGGCCGATCTAGCTGCAGCATGTTTCTTAGGAAGCCAAGAAGTGTGCGTGCAGACCCGAGTCGTTTTGTAAAGTTATGTAATAAAAAGTACTCGAGTTGTAATGTCGAGTAGTTGTACTGTGTCGAGTACTTATCCTTGTTTTGGAATGTAATCCCAATTAAGGGAAAGGATGTCGAGTAGTCGACTAGGGATGTGAGTGTTTTCTTTTCCAGAATGTAATCTTAGAAAAAGGAATGTCTCTTTTAAATCCACTTATTTCCGCGATTTGCAACAGATTGTTAGCCTGTTGGGTGTTTTTACCATGTTGCCACCGCCATTATAAAATAAAACGGTAACTTAGGTTTTACCCCACGCCGCCACTTGTTTTTACTGCTTTAGATCTATCTTTCTGCTCTCGAACTCCCAGATCCAAAGTTTTTTCTTCATTTGCTCCCCACTTTCGCCTTAGGGTTTCTGCCAGTATATGCGCGTGAAGCGATCCGTAGATTTCCGGATGGCCCCCAAGAAAGCGACCAAGGGGAAGGGTGTGGCTGCAGAGCCAACCCATGAAGAGGGTTGGAACACAAGTAAGTGTTCTCAATCTGACTTAGATTCTCTGGTGTCGCAGGGTCTTTTAGTTCCCAAATCTGTTATCCAATGGCGTCCTGCCTTGGGTTCATATCATCCGTATGAAAATACGGGGGAAATCATTGCTTTCACCTCATATTTGGAACGAGGATTGGGGTTTCCATGCTCTTCTTTCTTTTCTGGACTCCTGTGCTACTACAGGATCCAGTTGCATCATCTGACCCCAAATTCCTTTGTCCATATTTCCATCTTCGTGCATTTATGCGAAGCTTTTCTGGGCATCGAGCCCCATTTCGAACTCTTTCACTTTCTTTTTCACTTGAAACCGCAGCCCAATAGATTCGTCTTAGATGTAGTAGGGGGCGCGGGTCTCCAACTTAGGCAAAGGAAGAATAGAGTATATATCCCTTATGACCTTAGTAATAAAGTAATCGAATGGAAACCCAAGTGGTTCTATGTCGAGAACCAGTCGAGAAGTTTTCCATCCATTACCCCCAGCCCTCCAATCCAATGGCCCGAGTGGAATAAAAAACCAGCCGATGAGAGTCAGATCTCTGAGCTACTCGCGTGGATTGCCATTTTAAGGCAAAGTATGTTGACTGGGGAAACAGTCATGTTTGACTGGATGAAGCGAAGAATCCAGCCATTGCAGGCTCGGGAATCGCTTGGATTCCAGTATCAGGGAACAACTGATCCGTCAAGATACTCGAAGGAAGAGATCTCGGATGATGTAGTTTTTAGTCGAATGCAACGACTTCTGAAGAATGTAAATACTATCCCAGTTGTTCCTGGTACATTTTCTGCTGCGAATCCACTGAAGCAGGTACTTGATAAGAGTAGTCGATTCATAGAAATCGAGTACTTTACCATAGTGTAAATCTGATAGGATTTGCTTTCTGTAGGAGGACGTGGATCGCTTTATGAGTAGTCCTTCGCTACCAGGCATATATTCGCCCTTTTGTTATTCTAATTTCCTCGATCTGTTAATCAAATCTTGCTATGCTCATATGAGGTTTCATATAAACAGTACTGATATCCAGACTTGATTGTGCAGATGAGGCAGCGTCTGGGGAAAGGAGTGATGGGGAGCACAACCCCACTCCAAGTGCTGATGCCCAGACCGAGTGCCTGAGGAGTACTCGGTCAGTGGTGAGGAAGCGTAGCAGCTCCTCCGAAACTACTAGCGACATGTGAATAGCTAGTTATACTTGTAATCGAGTACTTTCTAGTTATCGATTTACAAATTTTGATTTGTGTTTTTGCTTTTCTAAGTCCGGCAGCCAAGATGCCACGACCACATTATCTGGGGATGATACTGCGGTGGTACACACTGTCCCCTCCACCACAGTGGACCCATCAAGTGGGATTGGGGCTACTCCTTCAACGAGTAGTTCTGATATAAATAGGACCGTCGATGCGGGTAAGCTAGCCGTGATCACGAAGCCTGCCCGCAAATTTGGCGTTAAGGGGTTTGCCCTCATAAGAGCTCCTGCGTAAGTTCTTTAGAACTTGTATATGTAGGATCTGTCTTGAATCTAGTAGTTTGTAACTATTTTGTCTTTGCAGAGATGCAGTCCTTGGTGAGGACGTGGGGGCTGAGAGCCACTCGGCTTCTCAGCTGGAGCTGGGGAAGCCCCAGAGTACTCCCGATATGAGTGCTCGTGATGCGGAGGCTATGGTCGACTCCATGCTTCTGGATTCTCCTTTACCCCATTCTGAGAGGGCCAACGAGGAGATCCCAGAAGGTGGTGGAAGCCGCAAGCTTCCGGAAGAAGGAGAAGGCGAGAAGCTTCCTGAGGGAGGCGATAATAAACAGTCTGCGGAGACCCCTATAGGTAAGCTTGTAGTGCCTTGTAGGAAAAGTATCCTTTTATTTGCCCTTATTGTAATTTAAGTAGCATGTTCTTCCTTTAGATACCCAAGTCACATTGAATACTGTAGGAAAAATTGAAGAAGTGCCCAAGAGGGCTGTTACAAAGGGGGTGGCAAGTGCTTCCCAGGTCACATCGGGAAGCAATTTGCTGTCAAGCTGCTAGAAGTAAGTAGTTGAATACTTCGAGTACTTTTGGAGTAGATCGAGTAGTATTCTGATATTTTTGTTTTGCAGGAAGCACTGGGACGAATGAGTGTCTAGTCTCCAGATGAGATAGAGCTAAATGCTCTCAATGAGAGGGTTAAAACACTCTCGTCTGAGAAGACTGCTCTTGAGGGGAAACTGCGGAAGCTTTCCCAATCAAAGAAAGGTTAGTCTTTAGCATTTGATATGCACTCGACTAGTAGATCTGCTTAGTGTTTATAAGATTTTATTTTTATCAAGTACACAGCTTGTGCAAAATCTTTAAAGATTCAAGAAAGCTTGGTACTGGATCTTAAGATTCTTATATACCGCAACGCAGATGAAATAGAGAAGCTTAAGAAGATCAAGGAGGACTTTGACCGTGAGGCCGCGACGGTGCTGCAACAACTCAAGACTTTGTCAGAGTCTCGAGACTCGATGCAGCGAGAACTCGTGGAGCTGAGAGAAGTCAGAGATGCTGCCCTGGAGGTGACGGAGGCCATGGATATCCCACAAGAGGATGGGGACGAATTGCTCATGCTGGCTGGGAGGCTTCGCAGGGTGCCAGGAGCCTTCGAGAGGTTTGTCTCCGACATCACCCGTCAGTACGTAGGTCACGTGCTTGGGCTGGTGAAGTCTTATTGGCCAACCACTCGTCTGGACGCCCTTGGACAAGGTGCCAAGGCTGACTGTACGGAAGATCAGTTCCGTGAGTATTTGGCGAAAACCTCCGGGGTGGCTGATCAGATTGTAGAAGTCTTGAGTAGGGTAGAGTCTCCTTAAGCTTGTCTTGTAATTGAATTGGCGTGTGAGCCAGAAGTACTTTGAACAAATGTTGGATATTTGTGTAATGTTAAGTGCTTGGAGGTAGGATTATGGAATCCTTTGTTGTGTCGAGTAGCTGCACTCGAGGATCCTGAGTGTAGGCGGCATCGCGCCCACTCAGTTATAACAGTAGATACGATGCATTGTATCTATAAGTGCCTCGGGAGGCATTCTCGAATAGAATCGAATCTGTATGGTTCCGAAACCATGGTGCTAATCGGTTTGGATTGAATCCCTCGGGATTAACCAAGTGGGAATAGCACTATGGGGGTGTTCAAAGCCGTAGCTTAGTATGGGTTTCTTTTTCAAAGGAAATGTTTTATTAGCGCGTAGCTATTGTGGACTTTGTTGTCCAAATCGGGGGGAGATCTCATTTAGAGTATCTTTAGGAGTTTTAAGAAGTTTCTTGATAGATAAGAAGACAGGAAGCTCTCGACAAGTACTTAGATTACTAAGGGAGAACATGAGTTCTTTTTTATCCCGAGCAAGCGAGTAGTACCCGTCAAGTACTCGAGGCAAAAAGATTCTGTAACGGAGATTCCTATAGTAAACTAAGTAAGCGGGAAACTTGTGTCAACTTATTTTAGAGTATCAAGAAATTATTTGTACTCCTTGAGGGGTTTTCATAGTTGACCATTTAGGATAGACCTTGTTTGGTTACCCAGATAGTATGCAGCTGTTTATGAAAATGGCCCAAACTACTCGATCGTATCGAGTAGTATGTCCTATTAATGGACTGGATTGGTTTCTAGAATAGGACTGTTAGGATTGAACTCTGTCGAGTTAACCAAGACGTGAATATTCTAGAAACATCCCAAATTTACTCGAGAAAAGCGAGTAAGGTGTCCTACCTGAGGACTGGAGTAACTCTAAGGCAAGTCTGTTAGGTACTAACCCCGTCGGGTTGTCCAAGATGAAGGTGCCGAAAGAGTATCCAAGACCTACTCGAGCCAGTGAGTAGGGTGTCCTTTAACCAAGGACTGGAGTAATCCTTAAGACAGAACTGTTAGGTATGAACCCCGTCGGGTTGCCCAAAACGTAAATGTCGAAAGGATATCCAAAGCTTACTCGAGCGAGGCGAGTAAGGTGTCCCTTTAACTAGGAACTTGAGTAATCTTTAAGACAGAACTATTAGGTACGAACCCCGTCGGGTTGCCCAAGACGTAAATGTCAGAAAGATATCCAAAACCTACTCGAGCGAGGCAAGTAGGGTGTCCTTTTAACCAAGGACTGGAGTAATCCTTAAGACAGAACTATTAGGTACGAACCCCGTCGGGTTGCCCAAGACGTAAATGTCAGAAAGATATCCAAAACTTACTCGAGCAGGGCGAGTAAGGTGTCCTTTTAACCAAGGACTAGAGTAAATCTTAGGGCAAGTCTATTAGGAACTAACCCCGTTGGGTTGCCCAAGATGAAGGTGCCGAAAGAGTCTCCAAGACCTACTCGAGCAGGGCGAGTAGGGTGTCCTACCGGAGGACTAGAGTGTCCTTTAGGACAGAACTGTTAGGTACGAACCTCGTCGGGTTGCCCAAGACGTAAATGTCAAAAAAGCACTCGAGTGAGAACCATAAAAACTACTCGATAGCTGCTCTAGTACTGAGCAAGACTTTCAAGGTGGGGTATTGGTTGTGTGAGCGAGAGCCAAGTAGTCGATATAGGATAAATCAACTTTATTTGGATTTGTCAAAATTACAATAACTGTAAAGTGACAGACTCTGACTCTTAAGACCTACCCCTTGCTCGTTGGACGTGAGCAATGGTTTACATGACTGGATAAAATTTATTTGAAGAAGGAACTTAGTCGATATGATGGTCGACTAAATTTGAGGTAGAACTAGTCGATGCAGAGGTCAACTAGATTTATCGGTGGTGTCTCCTTCAGGAGAGGTGCTCCAAGGGCCTTGCGGAGTGAGTCACACTGGAAGATCATGTGAGAGCTCTTTGGGTGGATAAAGCACTTGCGTAGCAGTACTTTGTTGATCCTGTTTCCGCTCTAAGACGATTCACCTTGATGCTGGGTGCGTGGTTTACCCTGAGGGCGGGTATTGATGGTTGCCGGTTTGTGCTTCTTGAAGGGAGCGGAAGCCTTTGGCGGGATGCGGAAGTTGGAAGAAGGGCTGTATGCCTCGACTTCCTCCCGTTCCTTTCTTCTTGAGATGATGACATTGCGCGCATCGCGCCCAATGTTGATCACACTGCGGAGGTCGCAGTTGGAGTAGTCGTAGTTGTCGCCTTGCTGTTCCTGTAGGGTGTTAGCGAGGCGCTGACGCCTGAACGCCCTCTTCTAGTTGAGCAGGCGATGATGTTCATAGAGATCTTCTGCTGGATGCTGTTTGTCCAGTTGGACGAACAGCACCGCTGGGGGAGGAGGAGGAGCAGGTAGATCCTCCTTGGTAGTGACTTGGGCTTCTGTGATTGTAGGAGTAGTAGTTTCCATGCTGTCGGAAAGGTACTCGTTGAAATCATCAGAATTGTAGTCAGTTGAGACACTCCGTGGGATCGCCCTCAGGTTCTTCTGCAATACGAACCATGAGGATTTCACGACAGAGGTCTTGAATTTCTTGATCTTGTTTGCTTGAGGACGGGTCTAAAGGAGTTCTCTGTTGGTAAGGCAGATCCGCTAGCTGTGAGGCAGAAGCGTTAGGATCTTGTGCCTTCCTGAGGTGCACTGTCCGTCCTTGCGGCGTTGCATATATAATCAGGTTAGGGAGGGAGTCCTGATCGGACTTGAGGTTCTTAGCCAAGTTGGACTTGACTTATTTACTATACTGGATTAGGTCGTCCAGTTGTTCCTCCGGGTCGGAGGAGTACTCGGATTCGGACTTGACCTATTTTTGAGTATGTATGATTTGGGTGAGCGTGGAGCGGTATGCCCATCTCTATATGGAGAGCATTCACGTTCATCCATTGTAGCCATGATTGAGTAGGAGTTAGCCCCTCAGGCTCCTTAATCTAGGGTTTGTCATAGATTGAGTCGCTGGATTGTTTTGGAGCCTTGGCTTTTCCTTTTTTAAGCTTGGCCAGTTCCCAAAGAGCGTTGGCATGCTCGGTTGGTTTGGCCATGGCATCCATGAACAACTCAACATTGTCTGACCACTCCTCAAGATCGTCAAATGGTTCAAAGTTCTCGAGACTGTTCATGAAGCGGTCAAAGTCCTGATCGAACTTGGGCTCCACTGGTTTCGGAGTTCGAGTGTGAGCAGGTTTCGGTGAAGGGCTCTGAGGTATCCTGGAGATAGACGGTCCCATCCGAACAAGCCGGGGTTTGTCTCACTAGCTTCCCCACAGATTCCTCCTCCCGATTTCTGCTCTTTGTCTTGCAGAGTGCTTTCAGCCACCTTAATGCAGTTGGCAAGTTTTGAATTTACCCGATCGATCCCTGAGAGCGTGTCGCCCGACCTCTTCTGCGGCAGGTTTGGTGCGTTAGGGTTCTGCTATAGCGCAGATGGACTGAGAGCAGTTTCTACAAGTTTCATGCAGCCCTCGATTGATCGTGAAACTCGATCTACTCCAGCGAGTAGTTCTGAGCTTTTGATTTTGGGGCGTTTGATTGTCTTCAGATGAGCCAGGTATTTTCCAAGAGTTTTGGAAAAGTAAGGCTTTTCGGAGTCAGAATTTGTGTCGAACTTGACCAAACCAAGAGTTCGGTTTTGAGTTGTTACGTTTCCTGGGTTGTCCGAGTCGAGTTCGGGTGGAACTTTTTTCTCGTTGAGATCCGCGAACTCGCGGATGCCGGCGAGTTGGGAGCGGGTTTTCGATTTAGGCGAGTTAGGCGTGACAAGGTGGCTAGAAAAGCCTCCCGTTCCATTAGCCGTGCTAGCCCAGGAACCAAAAACGAAAGTCGTGCCCTCTGGCACGCTGTTGGCATTGCTTGATCCGGCCATCGAATTCGTTGGTGAACTCGCCGAATCCCCTACCTGGCATGCCAGCAGTCGGTGTTTACGCCAAGCCTGCTCAGGGATACCCTTAACAGTAAGGTTTGTAGTTAGGGATTGATGGCTCTAGAACTCGATGGTACAAGGAACACAAAGATTTAGACAGGTTCGGGCCGCGAGTTTGTGTAATACCCTACGTCTTGTGTGGTTTGTATTGTCTTAAGTGTTGATGATTGTTTGGAGGGGGTCCCTGCCTGCCCTTATATATCCTGGGGGACAGGGTTACATGGAAAGTCCTAGCCGAGTACAGTTGGAGTCCTACTACAACACAATCGGGTAGTTTCCTTTGTACTGCAGCTAGTTCTATGCCTATTCGGGTAGTTACAAAAGAGGTAAGGTACATCCATGAGCTATCCCTTACTCTAGAACATTCTATGTCTATAAGCAGTCCCGCTGTCCTGGGTCTGACAACACGCCCTGTCCATGTGCAAGCAGGAGCAAGGCGAGTCGATCAGGTCCTACGTCAAGCACTTCTTCGACACAAGAGCCACCATCCCCAACGTCGCCGATGACGATGTCATCGACTACTTCTAGAGCGGCATCACAGTCTAGTCTCTGTACCGTGACTTCGGGCGTAATCGCCCTAAAACGGTAATGGAGCTATGAGACATGATGCAGTGCTGGGTGGACAAAGAAGAGCAAGAACGTAGTTGCTTTCCACGCCGTAACAACGACAACAATGGGAAGCGCCACAACGACCGTGGAGGGCCCAACAACCAGTGGGATCCTACGCGTAAACGCAAGCCTGATGACACTGTCGGCACTATGGATCGCACCCCGCATGGTAAGAAGGGCGACAAGCCGCAGGACTAGTTGGACAAGATTCTTCACAACAAGAGATGTCCAATCCACCCCAAGAGCAACCACTCGATGTGGGAGTGCATGATCCTGCGCAAATCCTTCCAGTCGGCACCTGCAGACGCTCCTAAGAAAAAATAGGACAAAGATGATGAAGACAACAAGAAAGACCTTGATGGTTTCCAACAGCAACAAAATATCGTCAACGTCATATTTGGAGGAGATCCCAGCTTCTCCAAACGAGCCCAGAAGCTCCTAGTCAGAGAGATCCTTTCAGTCAAGCCAGCAATTCAGAGGCCACTGAAATACAGTGAGGTCCCCATTACCTTCTCTAGGGAAGATCAATGGACTAGCTTCTCTGAACCTAGAAAGTTCCCGCTAGTACTTGACCCAGTCGTCCAAGGCTCCAAGCTCACTCGAGTACTCATCGACGGCGGAAGCGGGCTCAACCTGATCTTTGCAAGTACATTAGCCAAGATGGGCCTCAATTATATGAGTCTACTCACTCCAAGCAAGGCTCCATTCTACAGCATCATCCCCGGGAATTCCTCTACACCAATTGGCTCGGTTACTCTTCCGGTCACATTCGATACATAACAGAACTTCCAGACAGAATACATCAAATTCGAAGTAGCCGACTTCGAATCTTCCTACCATGCTATCCTGGGAAGACCAGCGCTAGCCAAGTTCATTGCAGTACCACATTACGTGTACCTACTCCTCAAGATGCCAGGCAACACAGGAGTACTTTCCTTACGTGGAGACCTCCTCAAGTCCTTCGAGTGCGACAAGGAAGCAATAGATCATGCTGCCACAATCCGGGTCCCTAGCTCTGTCAGCAAAATACTTGCTGCTGCTAAGGAACTCTCACTCAAGGAGTTGATGCCTTCCAAAAAGCCAAGCTAGTCATTGGTTAAACCAACCGGTGACGTGGGCACCAAGATTATCCAGCTACAAGAGGGAGACGACTCCAAAACCGCCATCATCGGAGCAGGTTTGGGCGACAAATAGGAACTCGAGCTCATCAACTTCCTTAGGGCCAACCGAGACGTATTCGCATGGAAACCAGCGGATATGCCAGGGTGCCCAAGGAGTTGATCGAGCAAGCCTTGAAGGTCGACCCTAAAGCCACACCAAAGAAACAACGGTTGCGGCGTTTCTCACCGGACAAGCAAGAAGCCATCAAGAAAGAGCTGGCGAAACTACTCGCAGCAGGGTTCATCAAGGAAGTCTACCATGCTGAATGGTTAGCTAACCCTGTACTCGCTCAGAAGAAGAATAACAACGAATGGAGGATGTGCGTCGACTACACCGATCTAAACAAGCATTGCCCAAAGGATCCTTTCGGGCTACCACGTATTGATCAAGTAATCGACTCTACAACAGGATGTGTCCTGTTATCCTTCCTTGACTGCTACTCAGGGTATCATCAGATTGTCTTGAAAGAAGACCAAATCAAGATGGCCTTCATCACCCCTTACGGGTCATACGCCTACAAGACCATGATTTTTGGGTTGAAGAATGTTGGTGCCACCTACCAGTGTGCGATACAGCTGTGCTTTGCTGACCAGTTACATCACAATGTTGAAGCCTATGTAGACGACATTGTCGTCAAGACCAAGACCCAGGATCAATTCATTACTGACCTGGAAGAGACCTTCAACAGCCTCCGAAAATTTCGCTGGAAACTCCACCCAACCAAGTGTGTCTTCGGCGTACCCTCTGGAAAACTACTTGGATTCATCGTAAGCAATCGAGGAATCGTGGCCAATCCAGAGAAGATCAACGCCATCATGGCCATGGATGCTCTAGCTACTATCAAGGACGTCTAGAAGCTTATAGGCTGCATGGCAGCCCTGAATCGATTTTTGTCCAGGCTTGGTGAACGGGGCTTACCCTTCTTGAAGCTCCTAAAATGACAAGACAAATTCGAGTGGACTACAGAAGCCGCGGAAGCACTTGAGAACCTCAAGCATCATCTCCAGTCACCGCCGACTCTAACAGCTCCACTACCTGGCAAGGAACTGCTCCTCTACATCGCTGCGACTACTCATGTAGTCAGTACGGCAATAGTAGTCGAACACCCGGAGGAAGGCCACGCCTATGGCGTTCAGAGACCAGTTTACTTCATCAGTGAAGTACTCTCTGAATCAAAGATTAGATATCCATCAATCCAGAAACTTTTGTATGGAATTCTAATCACCTCCAGAAAGCTTCGACATTACTTCAACGAGTACAAGATCTCAGTAGTAACTGGTTTCCCATTGGGGGATATACTCCACAATCGGGATGCCAATGGACGAATTTCAAAGTGGGCAGTTGAACTTGGAGCCTTGGAAATCAACTTCAAGCCAAGAACAGCAATCAAGTCACAGGCACTAGTTGACTTCTTAGCTGAATGGCGGGAAAATCAAATTCCAGCGCATCATAACGTTCCAGAGCATTGTGTAATGTACTTTGACGGCTCACTCAAGCTCGACGGAGGCGGCGCGGGAGTTCTGTTCATCTCCCCCAAGGGAGAACAATTGAAGTATGTGTTCCAAATCTTGTTCAAGGTCTCCAACAATGAAGCTGAATACGAGGCACTGCTACATGGCCTTCGACTAGCAGTTTCTCTCGGCATCAAGCGACTACTTGTTTACAGCGACTCTCTACTCGTCGTCCAGCAAGTCAATAAAGAGTGGGACATCAACAAGGATACAATGGACATATACGTTGAAAAAACCAGAAAGCTCGAAAACAAGTTCTCAGGATTGGAAATCCACCACGTAGATCGTGATAACAACATGGCAGCCGATGTCCTTTCCAAACTCGGGTCTACTCGAGCAGCCGTCCCACCTGGAGTTTTTGTCCATGAACTTCATCATCCATCAGTCAAGGTACGAAGCCAACAAGCCATTGACATGGAGGCCCCGGCCACAGTCAGAGAAGTATTGATGATCGAAGAAGATTGGCAGATCTAGTTTATCAACTTCATCAAGGAGTTCAAACTTCCACCACATGTCGACCCTAAAAGCGCTGAAGCTGCTCGCATCGTCAGGCGTAGCAAGGGTTTTGTCCTCGTCAGCGACAACCTATACAAGCGCTCTGCTTCTGGCATCCTCATGAAGTGTGTTACCCTCGAAGAAGGCAAAGACATCCTCAGAGAGATACACGAAGGGGTCTGCGGCAATCACACCGCATAAAGGACACTAGTCGGCAAGGCTTACATGTCAGGTTTCTTCTGGCCAACAGCTATTTCAGACGCAGAAGACCTTGTCAGATGATGCCTCGGCTACCAATTTTTCGGCAAAAAGACTCACGTCCCAGCACACAACCTGATAACAATCCCTCCATCATAGTCGTTCGCTTGCTGGAGTATGGACATGATCGGACCATTAACCGTAGCTCCTGGAGGATTCAATCATGTGCTGGTAGCAGTCGACAAGTTCACCAAGTGGATCGAGTACAAGCCCATTGTCAAGATCTCATCCGATAGAGCAGTGGATTTCATCTTTGACATCATTCACCGGTTCGGTTTTCCCCACACCATCATTATAGATCTTGGATCTAACTTCACGTGGAAATCATGTGAGTCAGAGGCTATACTACCCGCATATATCATGTGGAAATCTCCAAGACTTGAAGCCTATCAAGAAGGAGAAGCAGATGAAACTCGGCAACTTGAGTTAGATTCAGTCGAAGAAGCCATAATCAATGCTTTAACCCAATCGGCTAGATATCTTCAAGGAGTTAGACGCTATCATGATCGCAATGTCCAGCAAAGATCTTTCAACATTGGGGATCTAGTTTTACGAAGGATTCAAGATGAAAAGGGATTGCACAAGTTGAATTCCAGATGGGAGGGTCCTTTCATCGTAACTAAGGTTACAAGACCCGGATCGTACAGAATTTCTGATGCAGATGGTAACGAGGTACCCAATTCCTGGAATATTGAGCACTTGCGCAGATTTCATCCTTGATCCAACTAACATGGCGATGTCAGTTGATCTCTTTAATAAAGCAAGGGCTTTCCACCAGCTTATCGACTACATTAAAGGCAGTTTTCAATCTGATAGCATCACCTGTTTAGGATAGCTTACACAATTTTACATCAGGAAAACTACACAAGCTACATCCTTGTCTTCGGACACAACCTACTCGCTTAGCTCGAGAAGGTATATGGATACCTTTACTAGTTGTCCATCTTGGGTAACTCGACGGAGTTCATCCTAACAGGTCAACTATAAGGAACTCCAGCCTTGTCGTAAGGCAAAACTACTCGCTGGCTCGATTACGTTGTGGATACTACTACATTTTGTCCATCTTGGGTAACTCGACGGGTTCACCCTAACCGGTCAATCTTAGTAGTTACTCCAGTCTACAAGTTAGACACCATATTCACAAGCTTGAATAGGTATTGGATATTTTTAAGATGGTTTCATCTTGGATAACTCGACGGGGTTCATCCTAACAGATCTATCTTAGAAGTTACTCCAGTCCTTGGTTAGGACACCCTACTCGCTTGCTCGAGTAGTTTATGGATATCTTTACAGTTTTTTCTATTTGGGTAGTCTGACGGGATTCACCCTCACTGATCAACTACAAAGATTACTCCATATGAGCATTCTACTTGATTGATCGAGTAGTTTGTACTTATCTTACGGTATCAGATTATGCTTCTGAAGAAACACCAACAGTATAAAAGCTATATACAATGACAAAATCTTATTGAAGATTACAAAAGCTGTTACAAGTAGTTTACTTTGCCAAGTTCTCCAGAATTTCCTCAGCAATCACTTCTGATTCTTTACAATAGTCTCGGAATTTCTCATTAGAACAATCGAGAGCTATTCATTTAGTTATGGGAGCTAAATTAAACTGAGGCAAGTAAGACTTGACAACTCCTATCATGTGGGTCAGATAATTCTTGGAGGTAGCCGTCATGACATCAAAGATCTTCTTGGGAGCCTCTTCTAAACGCTCTACCAAGGACTTGCTATTCGATGACCCCTCTTTAGAATCATGTCCACAATGGCCTGAGCTGTTGCTACCAGTCGAGTATGGTCACCTGGAGAACCTGGTAGAAGGATAATTCAGTGATTGTTATTGTCAAAGCAATATCAAGACAACAGACCAAATACTCACAAGCTTGAGCAATTTGCAACTGTTCTTGAAGCTTTGACTTCTCTTCTTGGAGCTTTGATCTTTCTTCCTTAAGGATCTTGATCTGCTGCTTCATGTCACAAACTTTCTAGATGATGCTTTCGGTTTGCTTCATACAGCTTGTTCCGAGCAGCAAGGGATTCATCTAATCGTTTGGCAATCAAGGCATTCTGCTACTCCAAGGTTTTTCGGTTGTCAACAGTCTTATATAAAGCATGAGACTTCAAGAAAGACCGATTGACAACATCCTGTATCATACAAGGCAAGATTAGTTAGATGTCATCAAACTACTCGACGCATGCAAGCAGCGGCAGAGGAAGGATCACCTTGGTATATTTGAAACACCATTGCATGGAATCTGCGAGCTTCTTCATATTCTCCACATACAACAATGGATCATCAAAGAGCTCCTTACCCAATTCTTCCTGGGTAGATTGTGGCATCGACTGAAAGGGTACTAGTCGAACAGTTGGATTCTTCGACCCTTCAGCCTTGTCACTTCCACATATAGCAGTGGAAAGAGTAGATGCGGGTACCTCAAGAGGCGGCTCCTTTGACGTCCCAGGCATGTCCACACTCGGGGAGAGAGTAGTCGAGTTCTTGATTAACCCAATTACTGGAGAATCAGGGGTGGATCGAGTACTTGCTTCTGGAATACTCTCCATCTAGTTACGGAAGTCCTGGATTTGGTCTTTCTCTTGAGCTGGAAGATATTGGATCCTAGCCAAGCAAGATTTTAAATAAGAAAGCTGAGGCAAACATGATACAATTAAAGAATATCATATTCTTTCTCTCCAGCATCAACACGAGGTATCTTCCTCCACAACAAAGCTCCAGGAGCGGCTTTCCATTTCTTGCTATCATCAGAAGCAGCATCTACGGAAGTTGGAGGCATACAATGCCATGTCTTATAATTTTTCTGCAAAAGAAGCAAGGGTCCATCAGAATTTAAAAACTTTAATTACAAGTACTCGGCGGTGTTTTTCAACACTTACCCATGCATTTTCGAGAGGAAGTCCTCCTGACCTGATAAGAAGAAACAAAGAAATATCAGCACACACATGAATATTAACACCAGTATCAATCCACCAATTAGGTGTATGACAAATTGAAAGAACTGTAGGTAATAGATTACCATACCCCGATGTTCCTCCATCAGCCTCAATCATGTTTGCAGATTTCTTTGGCCTATACATGCTCTTCTCGCATGGGCACTTGTCCTTTCCTTTGTTCTGTTGATTCTTCTTCTTCTTAAAAAGAGTGGTGTTCTTTTGTTTGAGTTCTTGCTTGAATTTCTTCTTGCGGGAATTTTGAGGACCTTTCTGTACCACATGGGCACTAGAATTTGCCTCAACAATTTTCTTGCCATGGACATCTTTGGCTCTTGCCTTCTCTTCAACATCCAAAGATCCAATGAGATCAGCAATGCCAAACTCTTGTCTCTTATGTTTCAGAGAAGTAGCAAAATCTGTCCAAGTTTGCGGTAGCTTAGCAATTATGCAGCCCGCCACAAACTTCTCTGGCAGCACACAACAAAAATTCTCGAGTTCTTTCACCAGTGTTTGTATATCATGAGCTTGTTCTACTACGGAATGGTCCTCAACCATTCTGTAGTCATAAAATTGCTCCATGACATACAACTCGCTACCGGCGTTAGAAGCTCCATATTTGACCTCTAGTGCATCCCACATCTCTTTACCAGTGGACATCGTCACATATGTATCCACTATGGATTCTCCTAGCATGCTGATCATTGCCCCCTTGAATGTAGTATCCGCAGCTATGAACCATTGCTCATCCTCAGCAGTATGCGGTCCAAGCGGTCTAGGTTCGACAATGAAAAAGCAGTGCATAGAAATAAACCACAGAATACACCTTTGACGCCCCCTCTTGTAATGAGCACCCTCAAAAACATTTGGTTTCAACATAGTGCAAAACTGGTAACCGAAAAATACCTATCACGTTTTTGGAGTGTTTGAAATTTAGGCAATTTCAGTGGTAATTTAATCCAAAAAATATAATCAACATGTTTGTGACATCAGATATATACATGTGTGATCTAAATATAATTAGCATATAGATGATATTGATTATCAAAAGAGAAATATACCCAGCGGCATAGCCGGATGCACTAGTCGACATAGTGCCTGTTGATGTAGCCGTCCCACTCGATACAGTGCTGATCAACAACGAGACCCCGGGAAGAAGACGATCGTCACCAACACCAGTGAGTAGTCGTGCCGCTTGTGGACACTCCCCAAAAATGTGATTGCCGGCGTCCACCCGAGCAGGTGAACTCACGGACAACAGTATTTCGGAGGCCTACTCTTCCAGTGCTTGTGCGCACAAGAACTAGAACGGGGACAACTTGGTGGCAGCAGAAGCAGTGGATTTTTCTCGAATCGAAGTTACAAACAATGCAAGGCAGAAGAAGGCTTTTATATTGCAACCAGTGGCAACCGAGAAGTCACAGGAGATCAAGAGACAGAATAATTCATCCACATAAGGGTATGTACAATAGCAATAAATACCTCGTCTTCGTCCGGTTAATTGTGATAATCGAAGTGCATTGATCGCTGAACCGGGGCTTGCCGTCGTCTCGTGAGACGACGGCTTGGGCTCGTGGCCCGAGTGGAAATCGCCGGCTCGTCGCCCGTTGTACGGGTCATCGGCGACTCAGCAAAAGGGAAGCTTGATCCGCTGCTCCCCGGCCCGATTTGGCGGGCAAGCGCGCGCAAACCTTCCTCCCGCGCCCTGGAGACTGATGAGTCCAGCGGCGTGTTCGCCTTCCCCTTCACCAGCGGTGACTGCTTCGGCGGCGAGTTCCCGCCCCTCTACACCGTCTTCGACCTCCTTGCCGATTTCCCGGAGCCGTCGCTTGACTTCCTCGCCAATATCCCGAGGAGCCCCTGTCCCTGCCTTCCTTCTCCGCCACCACCAGCGAGTCCTTGTCGGAACCGCCGTCACCGGCGAGGTGGCAGCAGGTGGACGACTTCTTCCAAGACATCACCAATCTGTTCCAAATCGACCCGCTGCCCATCGTCTAGATAGCGCAGCACCAACTGTAAACACCGGGCTAGCGCAGCAGCCAGCAGCTGCTAATCCGGTCAATTTTATTTGCATTCCGTCGTTATTTTTTTTGGTAGCGTGAGAAGAAGGTTGTTCGGCAGGGCGGTGTAGCTGCTGCCACTGCCACCCCCCGCCGAGGAGGAAGAAGAGGCCTTGGACGGGGCGAGTTGCGAGAGAGATGGAGGTGTGTGGTGGTCGCATGGGAATGGGATCTTCTGCCACGGATGGCCCTGTGTCCTGCGAATGTGACCATCATCAAGCTATCATCAGTAATTCGAGAGAAATTAAGCTATGAGTAATTAGCAATTGGTTTCATACTTTGATGCCATGCCGTGGCTAGTTATTGGATTCACAAATAATTTTTTCATGTATACCACAAATCAATACACAAAGATCTATTTCACATATTGATCATCATGTTTCATATGCCTAGATATGTATTAAATATCTTCCAGACGGCCACACAGACACATCATTGTACAGGTTGTCTATTCTATCATCTGTGTGTGTTAATCTAGACACATACAGACGACAACTGTCTAACTATTGTACATGCCCTAAGAAATTTCCGTCATCATACTCTCAGGAATTTAGGAATAGAAACTCCCGCATGCAATTGGCTAGGAATTGAAACTCCCATCCAATTGATTGGAATAAAAACTCCCTTCATCGTGTGGCTGATCTAATTCCACCTCTGTTACTCCTGTAATTTACTCCCAAGCCATAAATGCCAGCGGCAAAACCAATTCATGCATGCACCACGTCATGCATGCTTCAGCCTTGGGTTTGCGACATGCACCTCAAATATTGCACATCAATATTTAAACAGATTTTTAGAATTTATTAGATTTAATTGTCAAATAAAATATGGGCCATGCCCACATTAAATCTAACAGTAAAAACGTGCGGATAAGGCCAACACCATCCATGGCTGCTTGCCCCTCAAGGTTCAGAGCAGAGTACAGCAACATCATCCATGGCTGCTCAATGGCTAAAGGCCAGAGCCAAATCCAAGCTCTCTCCCATCTCTCTTTGTTGTTTTCTAATCCACGAGCCAACATCAGGACATCTCTATGATGGGGGTGTAAACCCAGGACCCCTGACGGGCTTGACTCATGCAGGGACAGCCCAACCAGTCTTCTGGGCCGGACGCAGCGCGGCCCACCAACCAGCGTAGGCAGTTACCTTCGCTCATAAGCCAGCACAGCTGGGAGACCAACCTCCCAGGACATGTGGAGGCTCCCCGACCTAGCGCCCCAGGTCAGAGACGTACCAGACAACCTGGGCCGTGTGCTCCAAGATTGCCGTCCCGCCTGATAGGCGTGACGGTCAAGACAGGCCCCCGTGCAGGCTCCACGACACATGTTCTCCTTAT
This sequence comes from Panicum virgatum, assembly GCF_016808335.1. NCBI lineage: Eukaryota > Viridiplantae > Streptophyta > Magnoliopsida > Poales > Poaceae > Panicum > Panicum virgatum. The sequence goes on along the minus strand of NC_053152.1, from coordinate 31,760,479 downwards.
CTTGCGGCGCAGACATAGCCTACAGGGCTCTCTGACAGAGGGACAGTGCCGCACGTGCGGGCCCCGCGACACTACGGGAGAGGGCGTCAATGGACGTCACCTCCCGCGCTGTAATGATGGTTGCCCCTGCGCACCACTCCATTACGCTAGCGAGCGTGACCGGACGTCCCCTGTCGGATCTCGGTAAGAAACCCCTCACCGGGCACGCTGCCCTACGGGCAGGGGCTACGCAAGGAGGAGGTGAGGTAGCTCTATAGATAAGGGATGTAGACCCAGGCGGACAAGACCGGAGATGATCCCCGAACGATCATCCGAGTGACCAGGCTGTCCCGACTAGTCGAGGATGGGACAGTGCTTGGACAACCTGTTGCCCAAGAAAACCAGCCAGACTCAAGCCTCCCTACTCCCGACTGACCGAGTGGGGCTCGACGACTGACAAGGACGAAGGACTCCCAGACAGGGCCAAGACACATCGCTAGATATATATAAATGGGGCTCCACTTTGGACTATAAAAGGGAAAGCCCCATGCTAGGAAAGTGTTGGACTCCTAGAGGTTCGACAATGCTAGATGACAATGCTAGATTCAGCTTGTAAGCTTCCCTCTGAATTTTGAGCACCCGGGCTCGAGAGCAATAGAGTAAGAACACCACCCCCCATACTGGACGTAGGACACTTTCGGCCTAAACCAATCTAAATCCTCGAGTCTTTGCATGCTAGACTATATCCAATTAAGCGCACAACAAACGAGCAATCGAGTTGTTTAGTAGTCGCCCATTTTCCACAGCGACAATCTATTTCCTGCTCCTCCGCCATCCAATCCACCAAAGCAAGCCAGCAGCAAAGCACCACCGCTCCAATCGCTAGCACCAGTGATCGGCTCCACTATGAATCTCTTGCTCCACATCACGAATAGTAGCACCATCATCATCTCCAACCTCCCATTTGCCAAATCAACGCGAACCCATGCCCCCACAAACCATGGCTGCGTCCTGCTCGGCCCATCAACATGGAGAAAATGGAATCATCGAGGATGGGGGATGCCAACGATGGTGTCGAGGCAGGGTTGAGCGATTCTGCCAGGAGGAATGCGAGCAAGGGAAGAAGGATGGCAGCGGCGGCCTCAACGCGAAGTGTGTGCTAAGGGGAGCCGCTGGCAGGAAACAGACGGGTAGTAGAGGAGGAAGGAGACGATAAGGCGGGGGCAAATTTGTCCTTCGATGCGAGCTAGAGAAAGAAAATTAAAGAAATGGGAAGGAGCACCTAAAATGAAGAATTCGCATGCTTCGATGTTAGATTTTAAAATATTTGCCAATTGAGTGTCAAATAATAAAAGACTCATGAATTGTGACCCAAATTCTGAAATATCTCGAAGCTTCATGGGAGGGAGGCGCCAGAGGGGAAGAACAGCTTTGCCGGCTGATTTGAAGAAATTTGGACAGCTTTTTTTTTCCTGGCATGCATGCAGGCGCTGCACAGATGTATATGTCTCCCTCTTTAATAAAGCCCGATGGACCCTGGTACTAGTCTACTCCCAAAGCGTTACATATTTTTGATTGGATGATTATTTACAAAAACAAATATATTACTATGATGTTTTAAGATGTGCATGTCACAAATGAAGAGAGTTAATGGCTTATTGTTGTGTGTGTATGTGTATATATATATATGTGTGTGTGTATATATATATATATAGATAGATAGATAGATAGATAGATAGATAGATAGATAGATAGATCTTTTGGGCTACCTGTAGGTACATTGACCAGGTTACAAGGACAGCTAGCGAGTACTAAAGTAATGAATCCAGCTACCCACAAAGGTCCCCATTGGATGTTGAAACTAACTCAACCCCTTTCTTATATAAATAGTCATGTTCTTACTCAGTATTATCACCAAATACTTCAAGTAGTTGGTACTAGGTGGCCATCCTCCCAGAAGAGAGCACAGCACTCTCAAAATGGATGCCGGAGAGGGAGAAGGAGAGCATGCGATGTGCATTAAGGGACTTTGAGTATAGGATTGGGTGGTGTCTGGAAGAGTGAATCGCGACAGACTATGTTTGCCCGAGGACCAGCCTAGACATGGTTTTTATGGAGAAAATAGGGTATATGAGCCACGGCGACCGACGGCACGTTCGGCTTGGTTGTAGGAACTGGCTGGCTAGGCTCGTCTACACGCGACGACAGGATGTGTCTCTGATGCCGTTTGGCCTATGTTTGTGTCTAGTGTCTATAGCATGATCAATGTGTTTTTATTGAGAAATATCACATGTCATGTCTTGCTGTTTGGCGCTAAAATATTATTTATGATGATGTTGATGACATACTACTTGGACAAGCACATATATGATATCATGCAATTCTTGCTTGCGTCAATTTTATGGAATAAATTAAACATGAATTTGCCTAATTTTCTAACATTTTTGCCCCACGACAGAACTGATGAGTCTGACATTTCATATCCTCGTGAATGCGGTGTCGCTTCAGAGCCTTACACTGGATAGCAGGATCCGTGGTTTTGGGAAGGATTTGGTTGCGCGCATTTCGCAAGACAGTAGAACTCGTGATTTTAAAGAGTGGCAGAGTAGCTTCGTTGGCAATGAGGAAACCCTCTGGTTGACGAGGAGATCTTGTCCGCACCGGGAGGCTTACCTTTCTCTGAAATGTATCATTAGCCTTATCATTGCGAGGGTTCCTTCCTCTGTGGAATTAAAAGTACTTGGTACCCCCCCCCCCCCCCGGCTGAAGTTATGTTCTTCTACTCAGAGATGGAAAGGCAATGGGGTTCAGTGGTTTGCCCACATTGGGAAAACTATTTATCATCTCTTAGGAACTCCTGATAAAATCCAATTGGTGCCCGTCAAGCAATCTGGATTCTGGCATGACAGATCTGAATCGAATGGACCGTGTTGTGAAGCTATTGGTGCCTTCAGCACATAATGGCAGAGGAACTTTTGATTGTTCTTGTCAATCAACTGCAATGCTAAACTATGCAACACCAGATGCTGACGAAATAAGGAAGGCTCTGAGTTACATGTAATTAATTATTTTGTGCCTTGGCAGTATAAAATGTAATTGTTAATTAGTACACGTTATATTTTTGCTGTATTATTAGTGCTGGAATGGCATTAACAGATTGGAAAAATTCTTCTCTTATTCGGTTGACTTATCCGATCGTTTTGACATATGACGGCTCATTGCTCGCTGAGATTAACAGATCCACCTGTCACTTGTTGGATATATTAATAGGCGCATTTTGTTCTGCACCGCCAAGCATAGAATCTCCAGCTGCTATTCGTTTTGAAACCTCTTTTCTTTATGGCACGAGCTGTAGTGATGAATAAGAGCTGAGAGCAATAGTCTTGACAACCGGTGGTTCCTGTTACCAGTTTGATGGTTAACGTTAATTGACAGATCTTCTGCTCGACTGATTTGCTAATGAAGTTTTGTAGTCGAAATTAATCCAGTTAGACTACGTTCAAACATATCTTAGTCCAACAAGGGACAGCAGTTCCTCTTAATCTCAGCTAAAAGATCCCAAAAAGACCTGATGACTCCAAAAACCATTGACAATAAATTTTCAGGTAAAAAGGACTAACCTGTCGGTTGAGACTTGAAACTAGGCCACCTTTGTTGATTTGCAGAGCGCATACAAGAGAGTATATTAACATTACTCTGATATAAGTTATGTACAATATTGATATGACCAACAGATCCAACAACTCATGATATTTTCCTCAAGCTCCAGGTTTGAGGTGGCAGAATTTTTATTGCGGCAAATCATTTAGACCATAAGAAGCACCGATCTCATCAGCTGACATCAGAAACAGAGTTTCAACATTCCGGGCCACTATGGAAGACATTTGGTGCATCGCTCTCTATCACCTGCAGCATGAATGCTGCATCGCCCAACCCGCATGAAACTGAGCTGCTGCTGTGTGCAAAGGTATTTTCAGTTTCAGGCAAGCTATCTCATGGCAGTGGCACAGCCCCAGATGCTCCAGAGCAATCGAGTTAGAAAAAGAAAAGTGCAGGATAATTCCCCTGCAAAACGAATGCTAAAAAGTGAGAGCCTTTACACTACTACTGCTACCTACCTACATTCGTATATGTTCTTGACATGCTTTTGGTATTGTGAAGCGGAGCAGATAAGGTTGTGATTATTTGTTTCAAAAGTTAACCTATCTAATCAGTTAATCTTCAATGAAGTAAAGAAGAGATGTCCAGGTATAGGTATTGAGGTTTCATTTTCCAGCATGGCAAATATCTGACAATACCTGCAATCAAACAATTCAATGGGCTGTCTAATCTGACCAAGAGAAAACAAGAATACACTCCAATCAAAACTTGACATAACTCCAAGGGGCCTCGCTAATTTACGGTATGATCACACAGTACCAAGCATAAGCGGTCAACCTCCAATCCAGTCCCCTAATTTTTTTTTTGTGGAGGGAGAGGGGGGATAGCAAAAAAAAGTACCGATAAACAAAACTTTATGAATTAGCGTTGGGTAACTCTAAGAAGGTTTCTAAAACCTTATGAGTTCTTGTTCATGCGAAATATATGCATCAATGCATCGGAGTACACTCACGACAGCTTCAAGGATATATCAGAACCATCATCTTTGCGTGGCGAACTTCCAGAATGCAATGCAGTAGTCATATATAACAGATTCAGACGATTAGTTAAAGTAGTTTTCAAGATTTGGCTATTGACAAACCTAAATGAACTTGTAGTATTGTGAGAGGATCTCAGGAGCAAGCACATCACATAACAAAAGCAGGATGATCAACGTGATGGATGGATCTACTACAAATCTCGGAAAGAAAATCAACTACCCTAGGAACACAGAACGCTCATCAGATCAGATCATGTCTACTGATGACTGATAGCTGTGCTACCAATGATCGGCTAAGGAGAGGCGCCTCCACCACAAGGCCCGAAGCAGCCTCCGAAGCCAGGGCGCCGGAACCATGGCTTCCGGAGCGCGGCCGCGGCCGTGAGCCTGCGCTCCGGGTTGCTCCGCAGCAGCCCTTTCAAGACCTCGAAGCCCGCCGGCGACAGCACCTCCCTCGGGAACACCTCCCGCAGGCAGCCGCGCTCTTTCCGGCAGTGCTTCCGCAGGTAGTCCGCCCGATCGCTCGCCGCCACCCTCTCCAGCCCGGACCACGTGACGATGCCCTTGGCGCCGACCACGCGCAGCATCCTCTCGAATACCTCGGTGTCCAGCTTGCCGCCGAAGAACGGCTCGCCGGTGCCGGCGAGGAGCTCCGCCATGATGCAGCCGAGCCCCCACGTGTCCACCCGCCCGTCGTAGTCCTTGGAGGACAGGAAGAGCTCCGGCGCGCGGTACGGGGCCGGCGACGCCAGCGGCCCGGAGCCGTCCTTCTCCGCCTGCGCCGCCGGCTCAGACATGCCGAAGCCGCAGATCTTGTAGACCATCTTCTTCCTCCCGACGAGCACGTCGCCGGCGGCGATCACGTCCTCCTGGCCGACGATCACGTTCTCGGGGACGACGTCCCTGTGCAGCACGCCGGCGCCGTGCGCGCGCTTCACGCCGGCGAGGAGCTGGCGCATGGCGTCGCGCACCTCGTCCTCGTCGAGCGGCGGGCCCTCCCGGCGGCGGAGCGCCATGTACTGGCGCAGGTTCACGGGCCCGGCGTACCCCGTGACGAGGAAGCAATCGCCGTCGCCGCGGGCGCTGTCGGCGTAGGTGGCCAGGAGCTCGACGACCGCCGGGTGGCCGCGGCACGCCGCGAGGGACATGGCCTCCCGCGCGAAGTCGCGGATGCCCGCCTGCACGAAGCCGCCGCCGGTCCTCCCGGCGAGCCTCTTCACGGCGACGAACCGCCCGTCCACGCGGTCCCACGCTCTGTACACGTCGCCGAACATGCCCTGGCCCAGCTTCTCGCGGCGCTCGTACCGCTCCGCCACCGCAGCCGACCAGGGGCAGGGGGCCGCCGCCGCCTTGTTCTCCTCGGGCGGCGGCTCCTCCGGGTGCCCCTCCTCGCGCTGCAGCGCCACCACACCTGCCATGGATCGCGAGGGAAGCAAGACGCGGGCGTGTGACGCTAACGCTACGCCGCGCGGGGCTTGCTGCTAGCCCTACACGATCGACGGCGCGCTGCTGCTGGTTGAGGGCCGGGAGGGATGGCATGGCAGGTGGGGGTGCTTGTTTATATGGTGTGGTTGTGCGTGGAGTCGGAGTCGGAGCCCTGGCAACAAGTTCGAGAAAAAGGAGTTGCGATCTGTTAATCTGTTATCGAAGGGATGGCGATGGATACGGAATCCATCCAATGAAGAAGAGTTTCAATGGAACCAGAAGTGGTGGATCGGGGCACCAGGATTATTCATCTCGGCCTCCACGCGATATTTCCTGAGAAGTAACAGTGATAAGGATGAAGTTTTATGTTACGAATTGAGTACGGGATACCGAATTCCAAGGCAATCTGTTTCTTATTCTTTTCTTCACCTTTTCATTTTATTTTTGGTCATACAAACCTCACTTCATTTTATTTTTAGTCATACTAGCATAAATGTGCACGTGATTTAAAATACACTACTAGAGAATCGGTCATCGCAAACGGAATATCTCCGCCAGTTCAACACGAACTGGTGGTGATGAGGCATCACCGCCGGGTCCAGAGCAGGTGGCCGTAGTGGCCGTTGGAACCGGCGGCGATGCTGCCTATCACTGCTGGTTCGTGTTACGAACCATTGGTGATGGCCTGCGAATGCATCACCGCTAGTTTGTAACAGGAACAGGTGGTGATGAGCCTGCACAGTACAAAACCCCAACCCCTTCTTCCTCTCACCATCTTTCTTCTCCAACCCGACGGCCAAACCTATCTCCTCCATTGTTGCGGCCGGATTTTGCCGAAATTCTCATGAAACCTCGCCATTCTTGATGTATTGGCTCCACCAACTTGTTCTATGGTTAGTATGTAATGAACATGACACCATTTATGCCATTTCGAGTGATTTTGGTGATCGAATGACAATACAATCAATGTGACTAATATGATTGTTAAGATGACTATTCTCAGGCTTTTAGGTTCAAGTGGTGACAAAGAGAGAGAAGATAGGCGTAGCTAGGCCCGAAGGGCCGCCCCTACGGGGGTTCCGCATGAGCATCGGTGCATCCGATGGTTGTCGGAAGAACCGACGCAATGGTATTTTGGTGCAGAAGGGAATCAAAGTCAAGTCAGCTTATAGGCACCGGATGAACCGATGGTTCAAAAAGGGACATCGGTGCATTGGGCATATTGTGTTCCAGAGACGATGCAAGTCGCGCAAAAGCCAAGTCTTCAGCACCGGTTGAACCGGTGAAGCATCGGTGCATACCATCGGTGTAATGACGTCAGCAGAAGAGTTGAGTGCTGTGAGTGACCGGTTTAACTGACGGCTAAGCATCGGTTCAACCGGTGGTCACTGTGTCAGCTGTCAGGAGTTCAACGCCTACTTCGGGTTATGAGTGACCGGATGAACCGACGCTACCCCAGCCAGAGGCATCGGTTCATCTGATGATACGCAGATTTTCTACTGACCGTTGGAGCAACGGCTACAAGACTTGGTGGCCTATATATATGCCCCACCCCGGCCATTTGAAGATTGCTGGAGTTGCTGGACATCCCGCACACACCCAAGAACATCTCCAAGCCATACAAAAGCATCAAGATCATATCCTTAGCCCTTAGCACACTTTGAGAGTGTTGTGTAAAGGTTAGTTCTTAGTGAGTGTGATTGCAAGGCCTTGAGCCTTTGTGTTGTGGTTCTCTAGTGAACCAAAACAAGAACTTGGTATGCCGGCACCTTGGAGCTTTGAAGCTCGCCGGCAACGTCATCGACCCTCCGACTTGGTGTGGAGCGGCAAAGACACTTTGTGCGGGGGACGTGGAGACCCCCATCCTTTGTGGAGAAGCTCCTTAGTGGAACCCGGGGCCAAGGTGACCGTGATTGTGTTCACGGAAGAGACTTGGTGGCCGAGTAGCAATACTCTTAGTGAGTTCTACAACAACGTGGATGTAGGTGTGCCTTTGTGGCTAACGGAACCACGGGATAAACACCCGCGTCAAGAGTTTGCTATCTCCTATCCCACTCATTAAGCTTCCGCATTTCATACTAGCAATTTGTGTGCCTTTACTTTCATATAATAGTTTCTTGATACGAAATGCTATAGGTTGCTAAACTCTTTTGGGATAGAGGTTTCACACTAGAACAACCTAGTTGCACATCTAGATGGCATGTTTTAGTTTAAGTTTTGTGCAAACTAGTTGGAGCCATAGGTTTTAGTTTTTATTAGTGCCTAATTCACCCCTCCCCTCTTAGGCTAGAGCACCCGATCCTTACATAGTAGCCATCAATTCATTGGCTTTGTATCCATTTTCCTTGGATTAATCATGCATTTCGTGATGAATTAATCATGGAGGGCTCTTTTCTCCATTTTTGGATCATTTCTCATCATGGGGGCTTCTTTTTTGTTGTTTAAGTGCACCAACTTGTGCTAGGTTTGTAGCTAGCAATCCATTTGATTCATAGCCTTTATCTTAGGATTAGTCATTCATTTTTGCGATGAATTGATCAAGGAGACTCTCTTTTTCTTCACTTTGGATTAATCATGGAGGCTCATTAAATTTTGAGGGCTGGACTTCACATACTTGATTCAAGGTAAGAACCAGCTCTTTATGGTTAGATTGTTGTCATAACTGTGATGATTGGGATGTAAGGGATCTTTCTTAATTAATCTATAGGATATTTATTAATTGTGATGGTCGAGATGTAAATGCTTTTTCTTAATTAATTTAGATGGCATTTCTTAATTGTGATGATAAGGAACTTGACAAATTGAAGTAGACATTTTAATTATTGAAGTAAAGGTTATTTTTTAATTGATGTAGATGGCATTTAATTTGTTAATTGAAGTAAAAGCTCTTAATTGATTTAGATGGCCCTTAAAGTATGATATTCGTTATGAAACTTCATAAACTGAAAATCTATGTCTAGAGATGATAATTTTACTAAATTTAGATTCTTAGATTTTTTTTGTGTGCATAGATGAATCGAGGATGGATGTACGGTACAAAGGCTGGAAATTTGGATTTGTCGATGGTGTGGACTCGTTTGTGCAGACTGCCAAGGCACACAAGAATCTACAAGATGATGGCTACGTGTATTGCCCATGCATTGATTGCAAAAATCAGAAGCAGTTTGGCAATGTTGAGCAAATCCACTTCCATCTACTATTTAGAGGTTTTATGCCCAACTATCAAGTTTGGAACAAGTACTATGAGGTTGGTGAGACAATGCACTCCGTCCAAGAGGACAGGCATGCAACAATGGAGGAAACAACTACCCCAGAAATAGTGCAGGAACCGAACATGAAAGCGTCAATGAAAACATGCAGGAAACATTAGTTGTTGATGATGTTGTGGATGCACTAGACCAGATGATACATGATGGGGAACTAGAATTTCTTGACGAAAAGAATCTAAAGAAGTCGGAGCATATGAGGTTAGATGCAAAAACACCACTTTACCCATGTTGCAGCGTGTCTCAACTTGAAGCAAACCTGATGCTATTGCAGATGAAGTCCAATAATGGTTTGTCAGATAAGGGATTTGATGACTTGTTAAGCTTACTACAGAAGTTGCTTCCAAGCCCTAACGGGTTGCCTGAAAACACATACCAGGCGAAGCAATTGATCTGTCCAATGGGACTGGAGGTACAAAAGATCCATGCATGCCCTAAGGATTGCATCTTGTATCGTGGAAAATATAAAGACTTGGATGCATTTCCAGTGTGCTCAACTTCACTTTACAAGTATCTTGAATCAGCATTATCAATGAAAGGTGACCGCAACAAATGACCACCTGCCAAGGTCATCTGGTATTTTCCTATCATTCCTCATTTGAAGTGGTTGTTTGCAAACCCGAAGACTTCCAAGCTGATGAGGTGGAATGCCAAAGATCGACTCGTTGATGGAAATCTTAGACACCCGGCAAACGGTTCACAATGGAGAGCTACCAACTACAAATATAAGAATCGATTTGCAAAGGGGATAAGAAACATAAGGTTTGGTTTGAGTACAGATGGGATGTCTCCTTTTAACATGGTGAGCAGTAAACACAGTACGTGGCATGTGACCCTGTGCAGTCCTGTCTCATCCTGAATCCGGCGAAGTACTAGATCTCCAATATTGAAGGATCTTTGCTGGACATTGCGATCATGATAGTGTCTGACTCCTTGAAGGTATCTAGCCGATTGAGTTAAGGCGTTGACCCTAGCCTCTTCTACTAAATCTAACTCAAGTTGTCGAGATTCGTCTGCTTCACCTTCTTGATAGGCTTCTACTCTTGGGGATCTCCACATGATATATGCTGGTAGTATAGCCTCTAACCCATAGGTAAGGAAGAAAGGAGATTGTTCAGTTGTTTTGCTAGGCTGGGCTCGCAGCCCCCAGACTACATGAGGAAGTTCTTGAATCCACTTGCCACCTTTCTTGGTATTGGCATCGTAGAGTCTTTCCTTCAAGCCGTTGAGTACTAAACCATTGATGCGCTCAACTTGCTCGTTTGCCCGAGGGTGGGCTACTGAAGCATATTTGACTTCGATGCAGGAGTTGTCACAGAAATCCCAAAAAGATTGTGAGGTGAAGTTAGAGCCAAGATCTGTGATGATGGTGTGGGGAAAGTCAAATTGGTGAATAATGTCAGAGATGAAATCCACTGCTCGGTCGGATGAAATCTTGACAATGGGCTTGTACTCGATCCACTTGGTAAACTTATCGACCACTACCAGCACGTGATTGAATCCTCCTGGAGCTATGATCAGTGGTCCGATCATGTCCAGACTCGAACAGGCGAACGGCCCTGATGGAGGGATTGTTATCAGGTTGTGTGTTGGGACGTGAGTCTTTTTGCCGAAAAATTGGCAGCCAGGACATCGTCTGATGAGGTCCTCTGTGTCCGAAACAGCTATTGGCCAAAAGAACCCTGACCTGTATGCCTTGCCAACTAGTGTCATTGATGCGACGTGGTTTCCGCAAACTCCTTCGTGTATTTCTCGGAGGATGTCTTTGCCTTCTTCAAGGGTAACACACTTCATGAGGATGCCTTAAGCAGAGCGCTTGTATAGGTTGTCGCCAACAAGGACAAAACCCTTGCTATGCCTAATAATGCGGGCAGCTTCAGTGCTCTTAGTATCGACATGTGGTGGAAGCTTGAATTCCTTGATGAAGTCGATAAACTAGGTCCGCCAATCTTCTTCAATAATCAGTATTTCTCTGAATGTGGCCAGAGCCTCTGTGTCAGCAACTTGTTGGCTTGGTACCTTGACTGATGGATGGTGAAGTTCATGGACAAAGACTCCCGGTGGAACAGCTGCTCGAGTGGATCCAAGCTTGGAAAGGACATCGGCTCCCACGTTGTTGTCGCGATTGACGTGGTGGATTTCCAATCCTGAGAACTTGTTTTCAAGCTTACAGATTTCTTCAACATATACATCCATGGTATCCTTGTTGATGTCCCATTCCTGTTGACTTGTTGTACGACGAGTAGAGAATCGCCATAAATGAGTAGTCGCTTGATGCCAAGAGAAACTGCTAGTCGAAGACCATGTAGCAGTGCCTCGTATTCAGCTTCGTTGTTGGAAACCTTGAACAGGATTTGGAACACATACTTCAGTTGCTCTCCCTTGGGGGAAATGAATAGAACTCCAGCGCCGCCTCCGTCGAGCTTGAGTGAGCCATCGAAGTACATCACCCAGTGCTCTGGAATGTTCTGGGGGGCTGGAATCTGATTTTCCCGCCATTCAGCTAAAAAGTCGACTAGTGCTTGTGACTTGATTGCTGTTCTTGGCTTGAAGTTGATTTCTAAGGCTCCCAGTTCAACTGCCCACTTTGAAATTCGTCCAGAGGCATCCCGATTGTGGAGTATATCCCCCAATGGGAAGTTAGTTATGACTGAGATCTTGTATTCGTCGAAGTAATGCCGGAGCTGTTAGACCCAGGGCAGCGGGACTGCTTACAGATATAGAATGTTCTAGAGTAAGGGATATCTCATGGATGTACCTTACCTCTTTTGTAACTACCCGAATAGGCGTAAAACTAGCTGCAGTACAAGGAAACTACCCGATCGTGTTGAAGGACTCCGACTGTACTTAGCTAGGACTTTCCATGTAACCCTGTACCCTCGGATATATAAGGGCGGGCAGGGACCCCCTCCAAACGAGCATCTACACCTAAGGCAATATAAACCACCACACAGGATGTAGGGTATTACGCAACTCGCGGCCCGAACCTGTCTAAATCTTTGTGTTCCTTGCACCATCGAGTTCCAGAGCCGCCGATACCTACCTACAAACCCTACTGCTAAGGGTATCCCTGAGCAGGCTTGGCGGTAAACACCGACAGCTGGCGCGCCAGGTAGGGGACTCGGCGAGTTCATCAGCGAGTTCGACGGTCACTTTCGCTTTCAGCACCATGACGCCTCCCAGAGGCGCCACCTTCATCTTTGGCTCGTGGGTCTGCGTCGCCAATGGTTCAGGTGGCTTCGATAGCCACTTAACCAACTCTCCCACGCTGAAGAGCTCTACGTTGGAAGATTCTAACAATTTCACCAGATCTCGTGATCGCGGCGTTACATTGCTTCCCGACCTCGCCAAGGAGATTGAGTCGAAACACAGAGACGACTCGAGTTCTACTCGGACTCAGATTGATCTCAAACCGAATTCTACTCGGATTGGGACTCTTCTTGTGCAACCCGTCTTTGGTCTACGCAATTCGTCATCTGCTTACAAACAGATGATTAAATCCATCTATGAAAGTAGCTTGGATCACCTGCTACGCGTCGAAAACCTCTCAGTCACCGCTAGTCGGGTGGCACCCATTTTCGATGTATACCCAGATTCAGCCGAGTTACCTCAAGACAGCCTGGATTTTATCACCAACGCACTAGCTAAGATGCAACTCAATTCTTGCCGAGGCCACACTCTCGCAGAACTACTCGACAGCCTGTGGGAAGTCGCCAGCATTGAGGATCTCCCGTTTCAACTTGGCACTTCCCTCGTAACCGAGAGGGAAACTGGCTCCGGCGGAACCGTCCTAGCTGATTATGAATCAGACCTGGAAAGCTTCTCTCATGAGCGTTTGGTTCCGGTAATCACCCAGCCCGGGGGTGTTCCAAGCATCCATGATCCAAACGAAGCCTTGGATCAGATCTTAGCAGACAATCTGACCCAAGACGCTCCAGCTGATGAAGACAAAGTCACTCGTACAGCCCGCAGGGAAAGGAATCAACGCAAAGAAGTGCGCAGGACTCGTGCGGTCGAACGTGCTCATCTCCCGCCATGCAACCTCAACAACGAATTCAACAATACTATGGATCCAATCTTCAGAATACCAATCACCGCTATGACAGAAGCAACCCTGCGACTCATGACGATGCCCCAGAACCCCGAGTTGGAACGAGTCATAAATCTCACCAAAAACACTGTTGAACAACTCGAGAGACAGAACCACCTGTCCTCGCTTCACGGTACGCGATCAAGGGCTACTGCAACAGCAATACCTCAAGCAAGCCGTACCCCAGGAGGCCACCAGCGTCAACAGCAGCAGGAACAGCAGAATCGAAGAAACCAAGAGGATCAGGAAGATGTGAGTAGTCATCACCCCAGAGGTGGCCAACCACAAACAAACCAAGCTCCTGGCCCTCAGCCAAACCGCAACAACAGCAACCATGGGAACAATAGGGAAGATGTAGTTGATTCCATTATGGATGCACGGGACATCATCAACGCAAGACGCAGAGCACAACTTGCGGATAACTGCGACCGCTTCCAAGCCTTGAGCAAGGCTTTCGACAACATCGAGTACCCGAAGGATTTCAAGCCTACGAACATCCAAAAGTACGATGGTAAGCAAGACCCTGCTCAATGGTTACGATTATACTCGACCGCTATTAGTGTTGCAGGGGGAGACACCAACACCAAGGTCCTCTACCTCCCAATGGCCCTGGAGCCCGCACCCCTCATGTGGCTCGAAAGCTTGGCGCGCGAGTAAATCCACTCATGGGAGGACCTCAAGAAGGCATTTGTCGACAACTTCCAAGGGTCGCTACACCGAGTAGCTACTCGCCACGCCCTATCAATGATCAAGCAGGAGCAAGGCGAGTCGATCAAATCCTACGTCAAGCGCTTCTTCGACACAAGAGCTACCATCCTCAACGTCGCCGACGACGATGTCATCGACTACTTCCAGAGCGGTATCACCGTCCAGTCACTATACCGTGACTTCGGGTGTAATCGGCCCAAAACGGTGGTAGATCTACGCGACATGATGCAGCGCTGGGCTGATGAAGAGGAGCAAGAATGCAGTCGCTTCCCCCGCCACAACAACGACAACAATGGGAAGTGCTTCAACGACCGTGGAGGCCCTAGCAATTAGCGGGATCCTGCGCGCAAGCGCAAGCCTGACGATACAGTCGGCACTATGGATCGCACCCCGCGTGGTAAGAAGGGCGACAAGCTGCAGGATCAGTTCGACAAGATTCTCCACAACAAAAGATGCCCAATCCATCCCAAGAGCAACCACTCGATGTGGGAGTGCTCGATCCTGTGAAAATCCTTCCAGTCGGCACCTACAGCTGTTCCAAAGAAAGAACAAGATAAAGATGATGAAGACAACAAGAAAGATCGTGACGGTTTCCAACAGCCGCAAAACATTATCAACGTCATATTCGGAGGAGATCCTAGCTTCTCCAAGCGAGCTCAGAAGCTCCTACTCAGATAGATCCTCTCTGTTGAGCCAGCAATTCAGAAACCACTCAAATATAGCGTGGTCCCCATTACCTTCTCCAGGGAGGACCAGTGGACCAGCTTCTCTGAACCTAGAAAGTTCCCGCTAGTACTCGATCTAGTCGTTCAAGGCTCCAAGCTTACTTGAGTACTCATCGACGGCGGAAGTGGGCTCAACCTGATCCTTGCAAGCACATTGGAAAAGATGGGCCTCAACTATATGTGTCTGCTTACCCCAAGCAAGGCTCCGTTCTACGGCATCATCCCCAGGAATTCTTCTACACCAATTGGCTCGGTTACTCTCCCAGTCACGTTTGGTACAGAACAGAACTTCTGGACAGAATATATCAAATTCGAAGTAGCCGACTTCGAATCCTCTTATCATACTATCTTGGGAAGACCTGCACTAGCCAAATTCATGGCAATACCGCACTATGTTTACCTGCTTCTCAAGATGCCAGGCAATACAGGAGTCCTTTCACTACGTGGAGACCTCCTCAAGTCTTTTGAGTGCGACAAGGAAGCAATAGATCATGCCTCCACTATCCAAGTCCCTAGCTCCGTTAGCGAAATACTTGCTGCTGCTAAGGAACTCTCTCTCAAGGAGTCGATGCCTTCCAAAAAGCAAAGCCAATCATCAGTTAAACCAACTGGTGATGTGGGCACCAAGACTATCCAGTTACAGCAGGGAGACGACTCCAAGACAGCCATCATCGGAGCAGGACTGGGTGACAAATAGGAACTCGAGCTCGTCAACTTCCTTAGGGCCAGCCGAGACGTATTCGCGTTGAAACCAGCGGATATGCCAGGGGTGCCCAAGGAGTTGATCGAGCATGCCTTGAAGGTCGACCCTAATGCCACACCAAAGAAGCAACAGCTACGGCGTTTCTCACCGGACAAGCGAGAGGCCATCAAGAAAGAGTTGGCAAAACTACTCACAGCAGGGTTCATCAAGGAAGTCTACCACCCTGATTGGTTGGACAACCCTGTGCTCGTCCAGAAGAAGAACAACAACGAGTGGAGGATGTGCGTCGACTACACTGATCTAAACAAGCATTGCCCGAAGGATCCTTTCGGGCTACCACGTATTGATCAAGTAATCAACTCGACAGCAGGATGTGTCCTGTTATCCTTCCTCGACTGCTACTCAGGGTATCATCAGATCGCCCTAAAAGAAGAAGACCAAATTAAGACGGCCTTCATCACCCCTTACGGGGCATACGCCTACAAGACCATGTCCTTAGGGTTGAAGAACGCTGGTGCTACCTACCAGCGTGCGATAAAGCTGTGCTTCTCTGATCTGCTACATCGCAATGTTGAAGCCTATGTTGACGACGTTGTTGTCAAAACGAAGACCCAGGATCAATTCATTACTGACCTGGAAGAGACCTTCAACAGCCTCCGAAAATTCCGCTGGAAGCTCAACCCAACCAAGTGCATCTTTGGTGTACCCTCTGGAAAACTACTCGGATTCATCGTCAGTAACCAAGGAATTGAGGCTAATCCAGAGAAGATCAATGCCATCATGGCCATGGACGCTCCAGCTACCATCAAGGACGTCCAGAAACTTATAGGCTGCATGGTAGCCTTGAATCGATTCTTGTCCAGGCTTGGCGAATGGGGATTACCCTTCTTCAAACTCCTAAAGCGACAAGATAAATTCGAGTGGACTACAGAAGCCGTGAAAGCACTCGAGAACCCCAAGCATCATCTCCAGTCACCGCCGATTCTAACAGCTCCACTACCCGGAGAGGAATTACTCCTCTACATCGCTGCGACTACCCATGTAGTCAGTACGGCGATAGTAGTCGAACGCCCGGAGGAAGGCCACGCTTACGGTGTTCAGAGACTAGTCTACTTCATCAGCGAAGTACTCTCAGAATCAAGGTTAGATATCCATCAATTCAGAAACTTCTATATGGAATTCTAATCACCTCCAGGAAGCTCCGGCATTACTTCGACGAATACAAGATCTCAGTCATAACCGACTTCCCATTGGGGGATATACTCCACAATCGGGATGCCACTGGACGAATCTCAAAGTGGGCAGTTGAACTGGGAGCTTTGGAAATCAACTTCAAGCCAAGAACAGCAATCAAGTCACAGGCACTAGTTGACTTCTTGGCTGAATGGCGGGAAAATCAAATTCCAGCACCCCAGAATATTCTAGAGCATTGGGTGATGTACTTGGATGGCTCACACAAGATTGACGAAGGCGGCGCAGGAGTTTTGTTCATCTCCCCCAAGGGAGAACAATTGAAGTATGTGTTCTAAATCTTGTTCAAGGTCTCCAACAATGAAGCTGAATACGAGGCATTGCTACACGGCCTCAGACTAGCAGTATCTCTCGGCATCAAGCGACTACTTGTCTACGACGATCCTCTACTCGTCGTTCAACAAGTCATTAAAGAATGGGACATCAACAAGGATACAATGGACGCATACGTTGCAGAAATCAAAAAGCTCGAAAACAAGTTCTCAGGATTGGAAATCCACCACGTCAATCACAACAACAACGTGGGAGCTGATGTCCTCTCCAAACTTGGGTCCACTCGAGCAGCTGTTCCACGAGGAGTTTTTGTCCATGAACTTCACCAGCCATCAGTCAAGGAACAAAGCCAACAAGCCAATGACACGGAGTCCCCGGCCATAGTCAGAGAAGTGCTGATGATTGAAGAAGATAGGCGGACACAGTTTATCGACTTCATCAAAGATTTCAAGCTTCCACCACATGTTGATCCTAAAAGCACTGAAGCCGCCCATATTATCAGGCGTAGCAAGAGTTTGGTCCTCGTCGGCGACAACCTATACAAGCGCTCTGCTTCAGGCATCCTCATGAAGTGCATTACCCTTGAAGAAGGCAAAGACATCCTCAGAGAAATACACGAAGGAGTTTGCGGCAACCACGCTGCATCAAGGACACTAGTCGGCAAGGCGTATAGGTCAGGATTCTTCTTGCCAACAGCTGTTTCGGACGCAGAAGACCTGGTCAGACGGTGTCTTGGATGCCAATTCTTTGGCAAGAAGACTCACGTTCCAGCATACAACTTGATAACAATCCCTCTATCATGGCCGTTCGCCTGTTGGAGTTTGGACAATGATCGGACCATTAACCGTTGCTCTAGGAGGATTCAATCATGTGCTGGTAGCAGTCGACAAGTTCACCAAGTGGATCGAGTACAAGCCCATTGTCAAGATCTCATCAGATAGAGCAGTGGACTTCATCTCTGACATTATCCATCGGTTTGGTTTTCCTCACACTATTATTACAGATCTTGGCTCCAACTTCACGTCACAATCTTTTTGGGATTTCTGTGACAACTTCTGTATTGAGGTCAAATATGCTTCAGTAACTCATCCTCGGGAAATTCAAATCTACTTCTAAGGCATGTGAAGTACCAGTTGTGGACAGATTCCTTGGCAGAGTATCAACTTGAGATTCTTCTTTCACCCTCCAGGAGTTACCGCAGACTTGTTTCATAGCTTTCAACTGAGCGGCAGACCCGACGCGACTGACGGAGTTGAGCACATTAATGGGTTAGTACTCGATGGCTTGAAGAAAAGACTCTATGACGCCAACACCAAGAAAGGTGGCAAATGGATTCAAGAACTACCTCATGTAGTCTGGGGGCTGCGAACCCAGCCTAGCAAAGCAACTAGACAATCTCCTTTCTTCCTTACCTATGGGTCAGAGGTTATACTACCCGCTGATATCATGTGGAGATCCCCAAGAATAGAAGCCTATCAAGAAGGAGAAGCAGATGAAGCTCGACAACTGGAGTTAGATTAAGTCGAAGAGGCCAAAGTCAATGCCTTAACTCAATCGGCTAGATATCTTCAAGGAGTCAGACGCTATCATGATTGCAACGTCCAGCAAAGATCCTTCAACATTGGAGATCTAGTACTTCGCCGGATTCAGGATGAGACAGGACTGCACAAGTTAAATTCCAGATGGGAAGGTCCCTTCATCGTACCTAACAGTTTTGTCTTACGGATTACTCTAGTCCTTGGTAAGGACACACTACTCGCTTGCTCGAGTAGTTTATGGATACCTTTACAAGTTTTTCAGATCGGGTAATCTGACGGGACTCACCCAAAATGATTAACTTTAAGGATTACTCCATTCAAGTATTCTACTCGACTAGTTCATATTTATCCTATGGTATCAGATCATGCTTCTGAAGACACACCAATAGGATACGAATTATGGACAATGACAAGAATCAAATGAAGATTATAGGAGTTGTTACAAGCAGTCTACTCTGTCATGTTTTTCAGAATTTCCTCCGCAATCACTTCTGATTCCTTACAATACTCTCGGAATTTCTCATCAGAGCAACTGGGAGCTATTCCTTTAGCTATTGGAGCTAAATTAAACTGAGGTAAGTATGACTTGACAACTCCTATCATGTGGGTTAGATAATTCTTGAAAGTAGCCGTCGTAACATCAAAAATTTTCTGGGGAGCTTCTTCCAAATGCTCCACCATGGACTTGCTACTTGACGCCTCTTCTTCAGTATCAACCACATCGACAAGAGCTTGAGCTGCTGCTATTAGTCGAGTATGGTCTTCAGGAGAATCTGATGGGAAGATATCTCAGAAATTGATATGACAAAGCAAAATCAAGACAAAAGATCGAGTACTTACAAGCTTGGGCAGTCTGCAATTGCTTTTGCAGCATGGAGTTTTCCACTTGAAGCTTTGATCTTTCTTCTTCAAGATTCTTAATCTGATGCTTCATATCACAAACCACCAGATGATGCTGTTGACTTGCTTCATAAAGTTTATTTCGAGTAGCAAGGGCTTCATCCAGTCGTTTGGCAATCATGGCCTTTTGCTCCTCTAAGATCTTCCGATTGTCTACAGTCTCAGTCGAATGGAAGGACCTTTTGATCCTTCTGCTCCACTACTCCAAGATCCACCAGCATTGGAGGCTCCTTCAGTAGCCGCAGGAGTATCAGATGTTTCAAGGTTTGGTTTGTTTGGATTCACAGCTGTGTCTGCACTCGGCAAGTTGGCAGCCTGGGTCTCGATCAACCCAATTATAGGAGATTCGGGGGCTGATCGACTAGTTCCTTCCGAACTACTCGACACCCAGTTGCGGAAGTCTTGGACTTGATCTTTCTCATGCGCCAAAAGGTGTTGGATCCTAGCCAAGCAAGATTCTGAATAAGAAAGCTGAGGCAAATGAGGATAAAATCAACAAAATATTATATACTCATTGGCCGGCATCGAGACGAGGAACTTTTCTCTGCAACATTGATCCGGGAGCCACCTTCCGTTTCTTGCTGTCGCTAGAATCAGCATTTACGGAAGTCGGAGGCATACAATACCAGGATTTATAATTTTTCTACAGAAAGAAGCCAATACTTAGTCAGAAGATCAAACATGGTTAACTACAAGTATTCGACACGGTATCTAAAACACGTACCCAATCATTCTCGGGAGGATTATGTAACACCCGGTTTACAAAAGGACATAAACCGAGCAATCATATACGTGCCAGGATCAAGTCACACGTATATACAACAGAATGAACAGTATATCACAGCACATATCACGTAAAGAGATATAATAAAGCGAGTACGAATATTATTTATTACATAAATGACAAAATGTCTGATACAAATATGCGGAAGCGTAAAACAGGTACGGAACTCTCAGAAGCTGGGCACCACAGGGACGTCGACTGGGAGACGACCGCCTAGAAGTCCTCGTACTCCTGGTAGCTCCGGGTGAACTCCTCCGCATCACCGGGAACTGAGCAGCAGTAGGGTATCCCCAAAAAGAACAAGAGGAAAAGAGTAGAGGAGGCAAGAGTGAGTACACAACTTGTACTCAACAAGTATAACACAAACTATGAGGCTCTAAGGTTGGCTGACTCAACTGCATTAGCTTTTAATCTTGGCAAAATTTTATTAAAGCTAATTACTACAAGTGGATGAATTACCGTAAACCCAATTACATAGAAATTAATCAAAATTAATTATAAACTACTGAGAACCAAACCAATCCACCCGGACAACCCCCCTAATCAAAGGAAGATAACCCCACTAATCAAAAGGAGGATCTGGGCCGCTCATAGCCGTGAGCACGGCTAGTATACCAGTTTTACACTCTGCAGAGGTTGCACATCTTTACCCACAAGTCGTGAGCTACGCTAGTTGTTCATCACACTTCCGTAGGTGAGATGACTAGCAAACTCACTACGAGGCCATTACAAAGAATCTCGTTGGTAAGGAGTAACCGCGAGGGTTGGATCGGCGACTATGGAGCAGGTCTAGTGGGCGTCAAGACACAAAGCACAGACGAGGCCACTCAGTACGAGGACCATAGAAGCTTACCACCCTTGCCCCGCAGGTAAGTTACTCCAAACCAAAAAGACCTAATTAGTAAGCCAAGACCGTCTCATTCCAGTCTTGTGGTAGCATTGTTGTCCCAGGTTGTTGCTCTATGAACCGGTCATTAGGGAGAGTGGCCAACCAACCACTAAGCACCGTGCTGAGCCCCTAAACCATGTTTCTAGAAAAATCAATTTTAACGAGACGTGAGCCACTCAAGCACAGAACATAGAGGGCCACTCTCAGAATTAAGTTGCATATACCATTAATCAAATTAATTAAAAAGGACCAAGTGTGTTATAGCGCGGCACCTAGCACAACTAACCAAAGTGCAACCCAAGGTACATATATAAGGGATATAAAGTGGCTAGGAAAGTCCTTATAGTCATACATTATTAAAATGCAGTATGAAATTGTATTTAAAGGTGATAGAATGTTCATGTTATACTTGCCTTCCTCGAAGTGCTCCTGCTGCTCAAAGTGTCCCGCGGAGGGTGGCTCCTGGTACTCCTCCGACTGCTCAACGTCTACTCACGATCGCAACGCCAAAACAAAGTCCAGCACATACACATACATGCAAACAAAAAAAGCTAAGAAATAGTACAACAATACATAAAAACAGCATACAAAACTGGTCTAGAACTATTCTACGCGTTACAATGATCGTGTGGACATAAAGAACACCTAAAACAGAGCTAGAACGTGAAAACTAGAGCTAAAACAAGGTCCAGTGGCTAAAACTGCGAGAAAAACTAGGGTTCCAGGGGCTATTGCGCAGAAACCAGGGACTAAAACATAATTAAAGGATAGATCTAGGGGCTAACGCGCAAAAAGACAGGGGCTGGACGATGGGTTCTATTTTTAAAAAGATTAGGGGCCTAAACGTTAAAAACAGGACCTAACTGGAATTGCTTTTGAACTGGACAGGACGGTGGGTTGATTTCCAGGAAACGCAGGGGCTCTTTAGCAAAACTGCCAGGCTGAAGCGGTATCTTCGGATCTGATCCATTGGATCTCGATCCGGTGGCTCAGAACGAAGGGGTACGCTGATCTAATCGTGCGCGTTGATCGCGGATCGGACGGCCAGGGCTCATCGGAGCACGGGTCGGTGGCGAGGCTCGCCAGAGACAGAGCTCCCGCGGCGGGGTGCTGCTGGAGTTGGCCAAACTCGGTCCTCTGGGCTGGGATTCGAGCGGGAAAAGGGCCAGGGAGGCTCAGTGCGGCACGCGTAACCCACCTAGGGTCACAGCGGGGCTCGCCGGGGCGCGGAGCAGCGGGCACAGCTACGGAGGCGGATCTGTGGCGGCGGGCTCACCGGCGAGCACATGTTCGCGCAGGGTTGTGCTCAGAACTGGGCGCAAACGAGTGCAGGTGCGTGTGCAGAGCTAAGGCAAGCCTTTGACGGGCTTGTGCAGTGCTGATACGGGCTGCAGCGGGCCCGCCACGGTGGTGCTGTGCCTGTGCAGCTGCGGAGCGCCGGTGACCGGTGTTCCGGTACCTAGGGTGTGCCACTGGCCCTAAGATCTAGCGCAAAAGACAGAGGACGTCGGGGTGGTGCTCACCGAGGCTCGAAAGCGAGCTGTGACGGTGTGCAGGGGTGTCGACGTCGAAGTCCGGCGGCGGCATACGGGCGGAACTCGCGGAGATAGGTGTTGCAGCAACACTCCGGGCTTCTGGATCCCACGGCTCGACGCGCAGGTGAGCTGTGAACGAGGATCGGGGGTCAGTGAGGCACAGGGATCGCCGGCGGCGAGGAATTGACCGTGGTTGGATTCACCTGCGGTGGCGGACCCGAGGGCAATTCCGGCGCTGGGGTGGCTGAGCTCGAGCACCAGTAGCTTGGTGAGGTCCCTGATGTCGAGGCGGAGTTGCTGCGGCGACTGGCAGGGACTTGGGTGCAGCAGGGCGGCGTGGCCGCGGCGGCGTGGCCGCGGCGGCGTGGCCGCGGCGGCGTGGCCGCGGCGGCGTGGCCGCGGCGGCGTGGCCGCGGCGGCGTGGCCGCGGCGGCGTGGCCGCGGCGGCGTGGCCGCGGCGGCGTGGCCGCAGCGGCGCAGGGGCTCTGCGCGGCAATGGCGTGGCGGAGGTGATGGGATGTGGGGTGGCAGCTGCGGTGTGGCATCGTGAGGGCGCAGAGGGAAGGCCGGGGGGTTTAAAGGAAGGGATGCGGCGGTCCTGGGCGTGCGTGCCCGGGCGTAATCCCGGCGTGATTTGTTTCAACTTTTCAATTAGAGAGCTAAATCAGTTTTCAATCTAGGACGCCGGCTTTCCCGAAATCTTTCAGTTTTAGAGAAGTTGCCAGTATTTTCAGAAATAAATTGAAGTGTATCAAGCTTTGTAGCTAAGCTAGTGAAGAACAAAATTCAAAGTCCATGTTTTGTTCAATCGAAGCATGGACATGCAGGTCGTCATGATGCAAAGAAAGGTACTGTTCCTTGAAGTCTGGAAAATTTTTCATTCATCGGTTTGTTCCCCGTATTATCGGAGGTAAATCAGATGGACTTTACGTCTTATGTGCTGCTTTATACAATTGTCATTGAGATTATTAGTCTACTGAGCTTTAACCAACAAAACACTAATAATCGATTCACTCCTCTCTATCTAGCTACCAATGAAACATTATATGTATAATATTTGAAGACATGAATATGGCCACTGAAGCTCATAAATTCTACTGATCTTTCATATTAGACGGTAGGACTATCTAAGTGTCATGGTTAATGCAGAACAGTTGCAACAGTGTACCCACCAACCTCCCCACCGTTCCTCTAATAATCATTTCTCACCATGTCACCCAAATGCTGTGCATATATAAGCAGCAGTTTTTATGACCTCCTCCTAGCGTAGTCTTAGCTATCCAACACGAAGAGAACACAACACGAAGCATGGAGTCGACAGATATAGAGGGAAATTCAACATCAAGAGACCACAAGTAAAGTTGGGAAATATGATGTAGCCAGCCAGTGGAAAATGGGAAGCATCAAGAACTACCTTCTCTCTGGAACCCAAGTCACGGGGAATCGGCATGAAAATGGTTCCGGCAAAACTAGAGGGCAATGGATTGGATTAGCAGGACTCAAGCCAGTGCTCTCCACTAAGGCCCTCCATATTGTGTTCCTAGAGTGATGCCCAAAAAGGAGAGAGAAGATTTGTACATCACTCCACACACCGTGGCTAGTGATGCCAACTTAGAGTGATGCTCTAAAAACCTGGAGCGATGCAAGAACAGGCATCGGTGCCAACTTCATAAACAATGATAAAATACTGCAGCATTAGGAAGGAGTTGACACATCTAGCACACTGTAGCGTTTTCTCTGTGCGGGCGACACGTACACACCACGACAAATCCGGATACTCCGGGTACTAGCCCGGGACCAGCCCCAACCCGGAGGCTCCAGGTTAAAATCCGAATATATCAGAATTTCTGGTATACCCACTTTGAGATTATTTAAGGATGCATACGATGACTTGATTCACCTAAATTCAAGTTTTTCAAAATAGTATTTTATTAAAATAACTCCCAACACAAATCATATAATGAAAATGCAAGTTGCTTCACAAGCATGGGTTCCACACGTATAAACAATTCAAAATTAAATTTAGATGAATTCAAATCAAGCACAAAATCTTATGAATGCTTAACAAAACTCATGATGCAATGTTTAATATGATAATTATATTTGGGTCGTTACGCGCATCATGTAAAATTTAGAAGACGACAACAATGCACATAACCATCTGCTGCCAGGTGACATGAACATTCATATCGCCAAGGCAAAACCGACATTCAGGGAGACAACAATCATGTATGTATGTAGTCTTAACATGGAGCTCAAGTAGACAACGATGACGAACAAAAGAACATCACAACATCACTACCGGAAATCAATGAGGTCGTAGATCAGCAGAGGTTAAGATTGATAGGAAAAGAAAATACGGTAATAGAAACTGACAGTGTGGTTAGTTAAACTTAAACAGATAACTCCATACGATTGATTGCACATCAGTTCCAAACTCAGGTGCAGAGAGAGACCTGCATGCCAACTACTTCCGGATGAATATAGATACAGCAGATAAATAGCTTAACCCTTCTGATCCTGTGGGTGGATCATAGATAGGAGATGAGATAGGTAACATTATTGGCCCGGAGCAGAGCAAACTGTACGAAGCTCTGACGGATCTCAGCAGGATGGCAGTGGCACACACTCCTCGGCGTTGCAGTCAGCATCCATGGCGGACTCGTCGTCCTCGCCGTCCGAATCAGCAGGGTGCTCCCTCGCATACTCCTCTCTACACTTGGCCCAGATGGCGTCGATGTCTTCCTGCCAGCCGTCCCGGGGGCCGAGGGCCTCCTCCGGCACCAGGACCCGGCCGTCCCTGCCGAACTCGTCCCGGACCCGGGCCTGGTACTCGAAGAACTCGCCGTGGGAGGCCCTCAGCGAGTCGAGCAGGCCGGCGAAGAGCTCCCGCTTCGCGTCGATGTTCCTCTGCGAGAACACCGTCGATTTCACCGGGTCGTGGGTCCGGTAGAGCTCGTAGTCCTCGATGGAGGGCGTGGGGTGGTTCTCCCGCCTCTGCGCCAGGATCCAGCGCACGTGCTCCGCCGGCATCTCGACCCACTTCGTCTCCGCGGCCTTGACCTCCTCGGCGTCGCCGGCAGCGGGCGCCGCCGCCGCATCGGCGGCAGATGCACCATCGGGGGATATCGCATCAGCCTCTTGCGCCTTCCTCATCGCGCCGGTCAGAACCCCCTCCTCCTCTCTAGGCGCATGCTCGCCGGCGCACGGAGCGCCGGACATCGCATCAGCAGCAGCATCCTGAGTCCCCGCCGGCGCAGGCTCCCGGAGGACCGTCAGGCCGCCGAACAAACGGAGATTCCCTGGCGCGTCGGCCATCCCCTGTGTCGGATTTGCCGCGCGGCGCTCGATTCGGGTGGGAGTCGGGATGCTCGCCGCAGCGTGGCGTGAAACCCTAGCTTTTGGATTTGGGGTCTGCAAGGGGCGGTGGTGCCTCGCTTTGTAGACGGAGGAGCAGATCTCCGATTCGGAAGGGGATCGATCAGATCAGGAGGGTCACCGCTCACTTCCAATCAGGGCCCGTCTCTGCATAGGGGCCCAACTTGCCCAGGCCCAAACGACCCGATCTCTTTTCCTGTATATCTTTATTAAAGTTGGTGGCTACCTCTATACCCAAAAAAATATCGAATCGGTATACTTTCACGTGAATTTTCTTTTACTCGTGTGCCCTTCTGGACGGGATGGAGGCTAACAGTGGCTAACCGAGGTAGAGAAAGACACTTTTACCCTTGTGCTGGATGGCATGTTAGGGGGGTTCGAGTTTGGCTGGGAATCGCCTTTCGCGGTGAGTAGTGGCGCACTGGCGTAGTACTACGGCGACTCCTAGAAAAACAGAGCAACAAGTGCACAACCACTATCGAGAAACTTGGAGTGCGCGGCGACCTTGCTGCCTTGCTTGTGATGGGGGGCGGCGGCAGCAACCTGCCACGGCTGCAGGCGCTTGCTACGACCGCTGTAGGCGCGGCAGGCAGCGACCCTGCGGCAGGGGCGCTTTGGCCTGCGCGGCTGCCCTGCGCCATGCGGCAGTGCCCTGCGCGGCAGGGGAGGCAGTGGCCTACGCGGCGCGGCAGGGGGCAGCCCGTAGCAAGGTGCCGGGCGGCGGAAAGGTCTCGGGCGGCGGCACCTAGGGCAACGACGTACAGAAGAGATGAGTGACGTACAAGAGACAGGCAATACGGTCCATACGAAAAGCAATAGGGATACGTACCTTGCGGGTGGGTCCAAAGTGTTGAAAGATGTATAAGAGTAGCATATCTCCAATATTAGAAATTATAGTGGTATATCTCCAATTTTTAAAAGTTACAATGGTACCCTTCCAATTAACTTTTAATATGCATTTTTTTTTCTAGAGAGCTTCTCAGCCCTGCATGGTAGCAGCTGGTTGGTTTAGGACATCGTCGCGGACGACAGCGTTTGTGATGAGGCCTACTTGTCAGCGTTTATCCTAGGTTGTGGTGTTTAGGTGTTGAGTCGAATTGAGTTCGCAGCTGTGTTGTTGTCCCAATTCAGTCGGTTGATGTTGTGTCGTGTTCTGCGGATGTGTTAATGTTCCAACCCAACCGGCTGGTGTTGTTGTTATTTTTTGTGTCTAGTGTGGGCATACTAATATTATCGTCATCTCTTCTTCCTGGTTCATTTCAAAAAAAATAGAAGGAACATTTTCTCTCTCGAGAAGATGACGACCAATTTGTCTAGAAATAATGTGCCTACTAGTTTTTTCTAAAACACTTTTACAATAAAAAGAAATATCCGAGAAACTTTGTTTCAAAAATGTTTCAAAAATTTGCTCTCATGAGTCTTAGGACATTGAAACTGCATCTAGGCTCCTGATGGGTTTTGGTGAGTTGAATGACAACATGATTAAAGGACTAATACTTTTGTTGAAGATATCATGAGCAGGGATTCATTTGTAAAAGAATTATTGTCATTCACTAATATAATGAAGAATCAAATGAAAGGGAAATATTGTTGAAAGTGAAGCATATTGTGAAGGAAAATATAAACAAGGGTTCATGCAATGATCAAAGATGGTTTCTAATTATGGCTCGACATAATGAATAGTTCTTTGTCTAAAAGATCAAACGTTTTTTATTACAACGCAAGACAAAAATATAAAGATATGAGAATGAAAGTGGAACTCATTGTTGATGTGCAAAGCTTAATTCAATGAGGTGAAGGTAAGTGGTGAAGAAAACAACTGAAATGACTAGTACAAGTGACTAAGCAAGCTTTGATGAAGAGACATCTTACTATGAAGCGAATTGCTAGGGTGAAGTGGCTATTATCCGTGGGGTGTTCAAAGTACCATATTTAAACCGTGTGGAGAGAAGCAATGCAATTCGTCAAATACTTTTTGGAGTAACTAGAAGATTCCAAGGATAGATTTGCAAAAGTGATGGGAATTCTAAGTCACTAGCTCAAGTAGATCAAAAGAAGAAGATGCAATGTTGAAGTCCCAAGGTTAACAAAGTCAAAGTATGGTAAAGCTGAAGTGTTTCAGAGCTCAAGTTATTGAAGAGTGATTTATATTTAATCATGAGTATAGGTGTCTCGTGCTATCAAGAGGGATGCAAAATTAGTTGATTGACATGGTCAAAAGTTTTCATAGTTCACTCAAGTGAGGATCCTGAGAGAAAACCCCTGTGAACTAACTTTGTGCTGTTTGGATGATCAAGTGTTTGATTGGTGGAACAAGTGAGAAATCTTAACTTGGGTTCGAGCTCCTCTGACCCTAATCGGTTTGACCGGTCTGGGAAGGTACAACAGTGTTCTGGCCCAGACCGGTCTGACCGGTCCTAGGGCTAACAGCTAGTTTTAGCCAGGCCGGTCTGACCAGTCTGCACTGACAGCTCAAAAGGGTAGTTTTAGGAAGTTGGGTATTTAGACCCCTTGGCCCTCTCTTTCATGGGCTGCTGGTTTTCTGGCTATTCTTGAGCTTCCTAAAGTATTTTCTTGACCAACAAGCTCTCCCCGACACTCTTTGTAAATTGTTGCAATTTGTTGCTTATCTTTTAGTTGGGTTTAGAGATTGAGCATGTGTGAGCAAATTGAGCATTGTGAGAGCTCAGATTTGAGCTGCAGAGAGCATCCATAAGTTGAGCACTCTTGGTTCCGTCAAAAAATGTTTGTGGCATTTGTTACTCTTGGTGGTTCTCCTCGTAGACGCCTAGGAGTCGCCGGCTAGCTCCCATCCGTATGGTGAGCATCGACAAGTTTGTGCGGGCATGATCTTGCCCCCTTAATGGAAAGGATCAAGATAGTGGAAATGAGGAAAGGTTGAAAGAGACCTAGCTCAAGGGATTGAGTTGATGGACACACGCCCAACGAGCACCTCAATGGAGATGTGGGATTCACAGTGGTGAATCTGAACTTCAGGAAACAAATTGTTGTAACTTGCAGAATTTATTCAAACGCCTATTCACCCCCCCTCTAGGCGGCTATCGAGATCCTTTCAGTGTGTCATGCGTTAGGATCGGATATGACCTAGCACACAATAACTCAAGATGTATACTGGGTCAGACTTGAATGCCCTATGACTAGTCGGGGGTTACCTGTTTGTATTGCTCGAGCCTAGGTTCTCAAGAAAGTTGGGGAGTTACAAGCTCACGAGTGAATATGAATGCTTAAGAGTCTGAACCTCTAGGAGTGTCTCAGAATGTTTGTCTTCCTATGCGGAGGACCCTCCATTTTATAGTCCTGGGGAGGCTCCTTATAGAGAAAACTAGTGAAAGATCGTGGAAGGGATAGGACTACAGGCTCTATCAATCGGTGGGGGCTTCCAACTCCGCTAGTCGGGGGTTGTCAAACTTGTCAGTTGGAGAATATGGGCGGCCACCATCCTCGTCCTTCGTGATGGGGTGGTCGTACCTATACGTCATGCCTCTTCAGTCGGAGCGGTCCTTTCGTTGATGGGTACGGTGTGGATGTCCCTTGAGGCCATGCCCCATTAGTCCACTGTCGTGGTGGTGTGTCTACGGTATGCCCATGATGATGTCATGCTAGTGGCATTTGAGATGATAGCACGCTACCCCGCCCATGCTCGAGGACGGGAAGGTAGAATAGTGTTCCCTATTGCGGTAATGGGAAGCACAATTATAACTGTTTTGACTGGGTCGTTGGTCCTTATCCACCACACCCGCTTGTGGGCCCACCGGTGCACTGTGTTCGGCCGACCCTTGTCCCCTTGGTTGGAGATATGGCCACGTGCTCGGCGGAGTTCATTCGGAGCACTCAGTTGGGAGTTCGGTACGGACCTTCAATCCGAACGCCCCTGGGTTTCAGGTGATGAGCCTTGCTTCTCCGACCAAATGGAGTTGCGACCCATAAGGATGGAGCGCTTTGCTAAGGAACTGCCTTAGCTTGGTTCTGTTTTATTATTAAGTGGGCCCGCTAGGGACCCCGAATCCCTATGTCACACCCAGTTTCGAATAGAAGACCAGATGTATCACATATGTGCGCCAGGATCAAATTCACACATATGGAAGACGTCCTCAGTGAATATGTCAAAGGCAATGTTCAACAACGTAAACAAAAGGGAATAAGTACTTTATTACACACTCCGATAAATAGGCTCGAAGGTCTTAAATGTTTCACCGAATAGCCTATACGAGATCTTCAACCATGCTTCATCAACTCCCACATGAATTTTGACTGGTGAACGCTCCTAGAACTTCTCAAAGTCATTGAAGTACTCCACTTCATTGTTCTCTTTTGAATAGCAATTAGGCAAGGGTGAGTACACTTATTGTTGGTACTCAGCAAGTGGGGGAAGATGCAAGGCCATCAAGGAAAGCCTAAGGGTTAAAGCAGATAGCATTTTAGTTGGTCAAATTTTATTAGCAAAAACCTAATTACTAGGTATAAGTTTATAGCAACCCACTTAAGCATAAGATCACAAAGGATCCAATATTATGCAACCAAAAATCACTATTAAATTATTCTTCAAGTTCAATTATCATGTGAGGGTCCAAACTGCTCATTGTTGACGGCCATTATTTCCCATTTTGACCGTCAACTTCTCGGGAATAAAATGAGCTTTACACCATATTCCATAAATATTTTTCTTATTTCTAACAAGTTCCACAAGTTTTGGATGAGTTGTGCTTTCAGGAGATAATATACTAAAAATGAATCGAAACTGGGAAAAACCCAGGCCGGCCGGCCTCACCTAGGCCGGCTGGCCTAGCACCTCCACTAACTATGCCACGTCTTCGGTCCAGGAGTGAAGTGACACGCTCACATTACCTCTAAACCATAGATTGCAAGTTGGTTTGATTAAATGGACCGAAAGGCCTAGCAGATGGATTGGAAAGCTCACCTGCAGCACTTACCGAGATCTTTTGGCCGGGAGAACCACTATGGACTTCATGCACCCTTGGATCAAGATGTCGGTGAAACAGGAGTCCGAGATGGGGTCAAACCCAGGTCGGCCGGCCATGGAGAGACCGGCCGGCCTACAAATTTCAGCTTCAAACCGACGCTACCATCCACCGCCATCTAGAGAAGACCAGGAGCATCCACGAGAAGGTCGGCGCGAAATAGAGGAAATCCCAGGCCGGCCGGCCTAGGGGAGGTCAGCCAGCCCCACTTTACAGAGTCTTGAGCTCATCTTCGCGTGGAAGCTACATCAACCGACCCTCTTGCTTACACCTGACGCCTCGGCCAAATACCGACCTCTAGCTAGTATGAATAGGCCCCCATCCTCACTTGTGAGACACACACAAAAGGAGTTCTCTCTTCTCATTCTTAGTTTCTAGAGTAGGTTAGGTAGTCTGGGAGTTAGAGTCGAGTCGAGCTTGTCTCGGGATTCCGGAGTCATCATCGGAAGTCGGGTATAAGCTCTTGTATCTTTTCCTTTGACATTTATCAATATAAGTTATCTTCTTTATCTTTTCGAGTCAGCTTTACATTCCGTATTTATTTATCTTCTCAAGTTATCTTACTTGTGTGCGGAAGTAATTCCTCTAGTTTAGACTTTGTACCTATCTTGTTTATCGGGATCTTACCTTACGGGTTTTCTCGCCTGGACTAGGGAGGCTCAAGTTAGTTCCCTAGGTTGAGGGGGATTTCTCTTGTTAG
Source organism: Panicum virgatum (assembly GCF_016808335.1). Taxonomy (NCBI): domain Eukaryota; kingdom Viridiplantae; phylum Streptophyta; class Magnoliopsida; order Poales; family Poaceae; genus Panicum; species Panicum virgatum. The sequence goes on along the minus strand of NC_053152.1, from coordinate 31,728,696 downwards.
CTACAAGAGTAATCCTAACACCGAAAGCAGACATGGTGTCTGAGCTCAGTGTTAGCTAGAAAGTGTGTTCCACCCCACAGTACCGTTGTGGTAGGCGGCAGGTGGTGACAGCCTTGTCCGTCCCTTGTAGTCCACCACGTTCGGGTGTTTTTATAGTAGTAGTTGCAGGTTGTCATTGTACTCCCCTCTCATCCCTTTCTAATGTCCTTCCTCTTCCAGCCGCCGAAATAAGCTCTAGGTTCCCGATAACTAGTTAGAAACAAGTTTACTCTAGAGAGGCTATCTCGATAGTTTAGAAGTGTTTTAGTAGTCTTCTCGCTCGTTGTCCTCCCAGCTGCTTACCTCTCTAAGGATTAGAGTCTCCTGTGTCATACGGTCATCGTTGGCCAATATCTTATTCTATCTTATCAGGCTTACCCCCACTAAGTTAGTCGGTTGATATCTCTAGTAAAGTTTGTCATTCGATTCTTCGATACTCTTTAACCATAATGCTTCCCTGAGAAAATATACGATACCCTGGAATACTCCAAGGTGAAGTGCTACAGTGGTGATTCTGTGATCATGCGGAATCCATATTCTATTGAGCGTAAGAAACGCCAACAAGCATTTCTGGCGCCGTTGCCGGGAAGCAATTGGCTAAAGATTTCGTTGAATAGTTTGATAAAATTTACTAGTTTGTCACGACTAATTTTAGCGGGATTACCATTGCTCTCGGTATCTTTGTGATTTCTGCAGAGCAGTGCAGGATCAAATTCGATCTACCATATCACTTCAACTCAGATCCAGAAAGAATTGGGTGAATTGTTTGACGCATAGTCGTCCTACCAGAAGAAATTTTCTTAGGATCAAGGTTTGACAACACTAGCCTCAATACCCATGGCTCAGAACAATAACCAAGGCACTGATGGCTTTGAGATAAAGGCTGGGCTTGTCAACATGGTTCAAGCAAGTCCCTTCTACGAAAAGGCATCAGAGGATGCCCATGCTCATCTACAGAATTTTATGGAAGTGAGTAGCATAATCAATCCAAAAGACACTACGATGGATAATGTTCGTCTTCGACTGTTCCCATTCTCTTTGCTTGGGAAATCAAGGAGGTGGTTGTACACCTACAAGGACGCGTTCGACACTTGGGATGTGTGCTCCAATGCTTTTCTGGTCAAGTACTTTCCGGTGGGCAAAACCAATGCCCTTCGGAACAGGATTTCTAGTTTTGAACAACTCCAGGACGAGACAGTCCCGGAAGCCTGGGAACGTCTTCAGGAATACATTGCAGCATGACCACACCACGGCATGGAAGAATGGCTTATCATTCAGAACTTCTTCCATGGCCTGAACCAGCGATCGCAAGATCACATGGACGCAGCAGTGGGAGGAGCATTCCTCTTTCTCAATGTTACAGTAGCTAAAGTTCTCATTGACAAGATTGCTTCCAACCAGAGTTGGAAGGGACATAGGTAGCCGACCCATGCAAAAGGAATACATGAAATCGACAGTGTCAATATGCTGGCAGCCAAGATGGATATTCTCATGAAAAAGCTGGAATCTCCACACTAGGAGGTTAACCAGACTATGGAGTCTCAGATGACATGTGAGAAATGTGGCAATACTAGACACTCAGGCAAATCTTGCCCATTCACTCAAGAGGACGAAAATTCCATTGGGAACAACACTCCCAATGACTCAGACTGTTGTCCTCAGCAAGGTTGGAATTCTAAGCCCGACCTCCCCTTCGGCCAACAGCAAGGTAATAATTTTAATAATAGTTTTCAGCCCTCGCTTAAAGACTTCATGAACGGCCAAAAACAAATGAATGACAACATTAGTGAGAAATTTCTTGCTAATGATAAAATTCTTGAGTCTTTGGCTATGCAACTAGAAGGGCTAAACTCTGTTATTAAACAACAGTTGAGTTTCAACAAATTGATAGAAACCAAAGTAACTCAACTGGCCTCATCCTGCCTTAACCATGACATGGGGAAGCTATCCGGGCAACCGGAAGTGACCCCGAAAGAAAGTGTGAGTGCGGTAGCTATGCGGGCAAGGTAATCCGCACAGAAACCACATCTTCCGCAGGATGCAGGTATACCATCCTGCCTTAACCATGACACAGGGAAGCTATCCGGGCTACCGGAAGTGTCCCCAAAAGAAAGTGTGAGTGCGGTAGTTGTGCGGGCAAGACAATCCGCACAGAAACCACCTCTTCCGCAGGATGCAGGTACACGGTGGAAGACCGTAACCGCCAGGAATACCGATGCTGAAGACGAGGTGCTGGAGGAGGCCAAAGAATCCAACACCATTGCTACCCAGGAAGATCCCGTGGAACCCCCTATAACTTCACGGGACTGTCACAATACAACCGCCTTACCATTTCTAGAGCGGAGAAGGAGGCCGGTGGCCGACGAGCGATTCGGCAAGTTCATTGAGGTAACTAAGAAGTTTGATGGCAACATACCACTTCTTGATACTATGCAGGTTCTCATGTATGCCAAGTATCTCAAAGATATCCTTGGCAATAAGAGGGTCCTACCGACCACCGAGGTCGTGCAGCTTACGGATGAGTGTAGCACAGCTATACTCAATCCTCTCCTGGAGAAGAAGAAGAAACTAGGATGCCCCCACTATCACATGTTCCATCGGAGCTCAACACTTTAAGCACGCTCTTTGCGATCTACGAGCAAGCATCAACGTCATGCCAAAAGTAATTTATGATAAACTTAACCATTGTGCGCTTGCTCCTACTGCCTTGTGTTTGCAACTAGTAGACCAATCAATTCATCATCCTGCGGGGATCACTGAGGATATTCCGGTGAAAATATAGAATTTATTCGTCCCCGTTGATTTTGACATTCTCGACATGGAGGTCGACACTACGATCCCTCTCATATTGGGGAGGCCATTCTTGAGCATGACAACTGCACACATTGATGCGGGAGTTGGAGTAATCCAACTCAACATCAATGGGCAGAAGGAGAGATTCGGTTTCAGACCAAAGGATGACAAATGCTCATAGATCAAAAGTTTCAACCAAAAGAAATCCGTGAAAGAGCTGGAGAAGCCATATTCCCTCATCAAATTCGTGGAGAATCTTCGAACTCGAGAGGAGATTAAGGTGTATAACCAACGGAACGCGAAGCGGAATATCCAACGTAAGAATTTTTTGGAATTTGGGAAGAAAGAGATCGAAGTAACTCTGCCTACACAGAAGGTGTAGCAGAAGAAAGCGTTGCCACCAATGTCTCCATTAGGTGACGACGACCAAACCCAAAGTATGGATAGTCTTGCTCAGGACGAGAAACTCGGGCCCTTACCACAAGGTACGTGGTAGTTATCCATTCTTGTATTTGCATATAGGATAGTTTATATTTTTGCATAGTTTTCCCTTTCACATCATGGCATGTTTAAGTTTTCTCAAATGCATTCTTTTCATTTTACACTGCATATAAAAAAATCGGCCAAGATAGCAGACCTACTGAGCTTCATTCAAGCTTGGGGGGGTGCTGATGTATTCAGGTAAGTCATCCGACATATCCTTTCGTCTTGTGTCCTAAAACAAAACAAAAAATAGTCATTCAAAAACTAAAAAAAAGTAAAAGTATAAAATAAAATAAAAACAAAAACAAAATAAATAAATTGAAGCACAAAAAAAATGTTTCATGCTTTGAATAAAACTCCCAGCTTTTATGTGTGGAAATTCATGTAAGCTCTTATCATGGAAATGATGAATAGTTGCTCTGTCTATGATTTGCAAGAGCCTTATTTACAACTTTTTACTCTCCTAGTACTTGAACTAGTTGGCACATAAGTAGTTCCACAAAAATCTGGTTTGAGTGGGAGCATGAGCTTGATTTCCAAGTCTAAATTGTTGTGAGATTTGAGATAGCCCGAATCGGAATAAAACTGCATGCTCTAGTAGGGAACTTCTCGGAATTTCTTTAAAATGAAACATGGTAAAGAATTCCCTTTGGTTTACATGTCCTACCCATAGCCATAACATTTTATCATATTAACCTATATAAGCTATCTTGAGTTATTTTGAGCTTTGCCGAATGGTGAGTCTGTTCGAGGAAGGTACTTGTCATCTACCGATCTTTCTCCTTTGCGTACCCATTGTTTTGCTAGCCTCAAAATGTCTGGCATATCAATTACCTACCTCGGGTATTGATATCCACCTTCACCAGACAATTCCCCTCACGACAAAACCCAAAATCTCCATAGTGAACCTATCCATTTCGAATGGTCTATTAAAGCAATGCTCCCTTTCAATAACTCTATCCTCATGGAGTATGGGTCATCTTCTTAAAAAAAAACTAGAGCAGAAGCAAAGTAAAAAAAGACAGAGAGAGACAAGACCCATACCTCCACTCAAGAGAGTTGAAATAAGGAGCTCGAATAAAAAGACCAGAAATGTTCTAAGCGTGAGTCCATTTCCTCCCTCTCCCCTGAACATTTACCTCCCATAAGATCGGGATTTGATCAAGTACCAACCTCTTGCGAACCACTCTTCGGCTCGGCAACACAGGCAACCAAGGTATGCTACACTCTTCCTACCCAAAACTCCACATATCAGCCTTATAGTAGGAAGAAGATGGTCAAAATTTCCGACTATGGTGAGGATTATACACCTTGAGCGATTTGAGATCACCATTGGGGAATCTTAAACCACTTTTGACAAACTTGCAAAACTCCGAGATAGGAACCTGAACAGGAAGCTGGAAATATTTTGGTAAAGGTTGTTCAGTCTCTCAACCGCCCAAGACGAGGGATGAAATGCGAGTAAGCCCCATCTCTAGAAACCAAGGTATGAGCCAACTTATTCAAAGTACATATGGGTTAGAGTATTATGTTGTGCATAAGGTTTCTACAGAGCATTGATGCAACTCCTGATCCACCGAGCCTCTGCTTTAGCTTTGCTCGAGGACGAGCAAAAGTTTAAGCTTGGGGGGGGGGGTGCTGACGGCCATTATTTCCCATTTTGACCGTCAACTTCTCGAGAATAAAATGAGCTTTACACCATGTTCCATACATATTTTACTTATTTCTAACAAGTTTCACAAGTTTTGGATGAGTTGTGCTTTCAGGAGATAATATACCAAAAATGAGCCGAAACTGGGACAAACCCAGGCCGGCCAGCCTCACCTGGGCTGGTCGGCCTAGCACCTCCACTAACTGTGCCATGTCCTTGGTGCAGGAGTGAAGTGACATGCTCACATTACCTCTAAACCGTGGATTGCAAGTTGGTCTAATTAAATGGACTGAAAGGCCTAGCACATGGATTGAAAAGCCCACCTGCAGCACTTACCGAGATCTTTTGGCCCGGAGCACCACTATGGACTTCATGCACCCTTGGATCAAGGCGTCAGTGAAACGGGAGGCCAAGATGGGCCAAACCCAGGCCGGCTGGCCTACAAATTTCAGCTTCAAACCGACGCAACCATCCACCGCCATCTAGAAAAGATCAGGAGCGTCCACGAGAAGGTCGGCGCAAAACGGAGGAAATCCCAGGCTGGAGGCCGACCGGCCCCACTTTGCAGTGTCTCGAGCTCATCTTCGCATGGAAGCTACGTCAACCGACCCTCTTGCTTACACCTGATGCCTCGGCCAAATACCGACCTCTAGCTAGTATAAATAGGACCCCATCCTCACTTGTGAGACACACAAAAGGAGTTCTCTCTTCTCATTCTTAGTTTCTAGAGTAGGTTAGGTAGTCTAGGAGTTAGAGTCGAGTCGAGCTTGTCTCGGGGTTCCGGAGTCATCATCGAAAGTCGGGTATAAGCTCTTGTATCTTTTCCTTTAACATTTATAAATATAAGTTATCTTCTTTATCTTTTCGAGTCAGCTTTACGTTCCGCATTTATTTATCTTCTCAAGTTATCTTACTTGTGTGCGGAAGTAATTCCTCTAGTTTAGGCTTTGTACCTATCTTGTTTATCAGGATCTTACCTTACGGGTTTTCTCGCCCGGACTAGGGAGGCTCAAGTTAGTTCCCTAGGTTGAGGGGATTTCTCTTGTTAGCTACAAGAGAAATCCTAACACGAAGAGTAGACGTGGTGTCTGAGCTCAGTGTTAGCTTGAAAGTGTGTTCCACCCCACGGTACCGTTGTGGTAGGTGGCAGGTGGTGATAGCCTTGTCCGTCCCTCATAGTCCACCACATTCGGATGTTTTCATAGCAGTAGTTGCAGGTTGTCGTTGGACTCCCCTCTCCTCCCTTTCTGAAATCCTTCCTCTTCCAGCCGCCGAAGTAAGCTCTAGGTTCCTGATAACTAGTTATAAACAAGGTTTAGTCTAGAGAGGCTAGCTCGATAGTTTAGAAGTGTTTTAGGACTCTTTCTCGCTCGTTGTCCTCCCAGCTGCCTACCTCTCTAAAGATTAGTGTCTCCTATGTCAGACGGTCCTCGTTGGCCATTATCTTATCCTATCATATCAGGCTTACCCCCACTAAGTTAGTCGGTCGATGTCTCTAGTAAAGTTTGTCATTCGATTCTTCGATACTCTTTAACCATAGTGCTTCCCTAAGGAAATATACGATACCCTAGAATACTCCAAGGTGAAGTGCTACAGCGGTGATTCTGTGATCATGCGGAATCCATATTCTATTGAGCGTAAGAAACGCCAACACTCATGACCGTGATCACGACTATTATATCAGTTTTACACTTTGTAGAGGTTGTACACTTTCTCCACAATTCGTGTTCCCCTGTGTCGCCCGGGTTTGCAAGGCCCTTAAACACTTCCTTTGGTGTCTGGCAAGGGGTTCAGTATGAGGCCTTTATAAAGATTCACCAGCTCATGACAACCCGCTAAGGTTTTAAGTCAAAGCTGTCATAACTCTCCCTAATGAGGATGTGCCATAAAAGGACCATGAATCAAATCAAGGACCACGAATCAAAGCTTCAAGAGGATCGGGCTATACCCATCGATGCTTCCCCTCTTGCCCTTTCGGCAAGGTCATCACAATCTAGTGTTTCTAATTAAGCAACCAAGACAACAGCTATGTGGTATTGTGGTTGTACGGTTTTCTTGGGTGGTTCTCCATGTTCCAATTAAACAACATGATCTTGTAATTAAAATAAGTATGACAACATAAATAAAGTCATGTTTAATATTGCAAAGATTATAATCATAACCATCCCAAGATGAAGCATCTAAGCAATTCTACCCAACAAAATTATTATAGCGGGTGTTCCATGGCTTGGGTAAAAAGACTAGATAAATCCTTAGTGGCTATCCCATCACGTTTATGCAATACAACAATAAACTAAATTGAATTAACATGATATTAATAGGCTTAAATAGAATATGCAGAGGGGAAGGCCACTTCCCTTCCTCACCAAATTGATGTTGTTCTTCCTCGTTCACTTGCTCTTGATCACCCTCGGACGGCACGTTGTCTACACGATCACACAAGCAAAAACATGCACAAAATAAGAAACAATACAAAAACAGTGTCAGCAGAACTGAATAAGCTGAAAAAGATGTAGAGCGTGATTCAAGGATCGCGTGAGCGTGAGAATCGCTAAAATCGGAGTTAAAACGAAGAAGATAGGGCTAAAACAAGGTTCTAAGGACTTGTTTGCGATAAAACAGAGCTTCCAGGGGCTAGTTTTGAAGAAACCAGGGACTAGAACGTAATCTCTAAAGACCTAAAACTGGTGAAATTTTTGAGCAGACATTGAGCCACGTCGTCTGTTTTTCCCGACCAACGGATCTCAAGCCACGCCTGCATTCGCCGTTGATGTGGGGCCTCGCTTCTCGACCCTTCACGAGAGCGGCGCGGTTGTCCCCCACCTCGCACCCGTAGCCTGCATTGCTGGCCGCCACCTGTGGTAGGAAAGACCGTAAATTCCTTGCTTCGTCAGTTGACCGGGGGGCGCCGACAACGAGGACCCAGAGCTCCATGCGTTCCTGGATGAGGCGGTCGTGGCCAAGGCCCAAATCGACCGCACTGCGGGACGAGCTCTCCCAGCTGCGGACCGCTCACGAGGCATCCAGGAATGCGGCTCCGGCGGCAGGAGCGCCAGCAAGTAGGCCGCGCTCGTCTGGCTCCTCAGCTCCGCGCGGCGCCTTTGGGAGCGCTTGGCCTCAATAAACCGTTGCGCGCCCGCCCCCGTCCCTGCAGTCCAGGCCGCAGTAGTGCTCCGCGGCTGCGGGAACAATGTCAGCGGGTACGTCCAGTCCCTCCGGCGCCAGGTCTCCGCCCTGCGACATGAGGACGTGGCCGACGGTACCTTGCCATCACCGGGGATGCGCCCACCGAGGAGCAACTCGACTGCCTCCTCGCCAACGTGGACGATTCCAACACGGCGCTGTTGTCCGCCCCGGTGGCGGTGGTGAGAAGCAGCAGGAGGTGACGAGGGAGGTGGCACAGGTAGAGCGCGGCCTCCTAGAGGTGTAGCAGGTTTTCCTAGGCATGCCGGCGCTGGTGAAGGCGTAGGGCGCGCCACTGGACAACGTCGAGCGGCATGTCGCGGGCAACATGGGCACACCGGAGGCGGAGCTGCGGGAGGCCCGGAGGCTGCAGGCCGAAGCGCGGCGGTCACGGGTTACCTAATTGCCTGGCGGGCGGCCTCGCGGCGATGCTGCTCATCGCCGTAGCCATTGTTGTCGTAGCGGCGCTCGTTCTGATGCGCAGAGGCTCGTTCTGATGTTTATGACTGATGGCAGGAAGCCTTGAAATCTCTTTGGCATGTGACATAATCTCATCAACAACTTCATCAGACATGGATTCAGAAGGAAGAGACATATCAAAAGATATAAACCAATATTAGTGCACTAGGGTCAATTGAAATTTCAATACATAACCAAGGACTTTTTCTGTTTTTACCAAGATATTCTCCATAACCAAAATGATCTCTTCCTGATGAGTAACAATCCTTCTCCATTTTTGCAAGTCATATTTCAGATAATGCTAAAAAACAGCATAGTATTTGAGCCACATCGAAATACTTATTTGCAACTGCCGGTGTAAATATTACAGTCATGATTATGCAATGCTTAATCTCCTGTAAATTCATAATACAGGTTGCAATTCAAAGCCGTATAGCGGCTGGCTTTATTTGATCAAATTCAAAAGATATAAGTTGTATTGCCTATTTGCCTCAAATTGATACTTTCTGAATTCACTTAATGTTAGCTTTGTAATCTTTTAACATTTTACACCCTAATATTCATAAAAAGCATGCTGGAGATAATGCAAGTGGCTCATCACATGAAACACACTCTTTACTACTACCTTGCATGACATGATGTCTGTAATGTCGAAAAATATATATGCTAATGAATTCTATCTGTTTTACCATTTTCCTTGGCTCATGTTGCTGCATGATCTTTTGAAGGCATGTATAATTTAGATCGCCAATTGTGTGGATTTCAGCTGGACTTCTTATATCTTAGCACCTAGAGCACGCTCACCTCAACACCAACAAACTCACAAAATTTTAAGCTATGAACCGACATATCACCAATCGAATGGTGTAGTCAAGATGGGCGTGGCAACGCTGCGCAAGTTTCTAGTTAAACATACAGAGCACAAAACTTGAGTCCAGGTATGGCAGGTTCAAAAACATAAAAGATTAGGGGCTAAAACAAAAGAAATAGGACCTATTCGAAATTACTTTTGAACTAGAATGTACTGCGGGTTGATTTTGAAGAAATATAGGGTCTCTTTAGCAAAATAGCCAAGAGTTGACCGGTAAGAGGGGAATTGACTTGGGTCTCGAGTGGATGTGATCCATTGGATTGCCATCCGATGGCAGAGATCGGCTGCAGTGGCACGGCTCAGCGGCTCTGGCGGCGGCTCGGTTGAGCGGCTCGGCTAAGCGGGCAGGCAGCTCGGGCGGTGCTGACGGCGGCGCTATGCGCCGGCGGTGAGCAAACCGCGGTGGCGGGTCGTCGGAGTAGGTCGAGAACGGCGCTCCGGTGCTTGGTTCGGACATAGAAGTGCCGAGGAGGAAGAGGAGGCTTCGGCGAGCTCAATGGAGGCGTCAGGGTGGCGAGTTGGTGGCCGGGTGATGGGGCTCGGCGGCAAAGGCGGATGGGGTCGCCGTATTTGGCCGGTTCTGACCATCCAGTGCTTGGCCTCGCGTGCGGAGAAGACCAAGAGGAAGAGGAGGTAACGACGCGCGTGCTAAAGGTGTCGACGAGGTGCTGCAGGGCCGGGATGGAGGTGTGCCGTGGTGGAGTACAGCTTGGCTCGGCGGACCTTGGTCCGCCGAGCAATTCTGGTCGCAATGGGGCGAGAAAGAGAGGGCAACAGAGGAGATTACCTTTCTCACCTCATGGCGGATCTCCGGAGGTGGTTTGGGGCGAGCAAAGCGCAGCGGTGGCGGCAAGCTCGGGAAAGGCGGCAGTGCTGTGAGACACAGGATCACAGGGAGGGGTGCGGAGCTCGAAAAGGGACGAAGGGAGCTCGGGCGTGCCTTTTATGGGCCGAGGAAGGGAGTGGGGCGGCCATGAGCGGAGGGGGCGCGACACTTGAGTGGTGGCCGGCCATGAAGGCCCTGATGGTGGTGGGCGGCCGTTAGCGACGAGAAGGGGAAGAAGCAAGGGAGTGTGGTGGCGGTTCTCGAGCATTGAAGGCGACGGTTGCAGAGGAGAGGAAGGGGAAGCGTGTGGCCACGAGAAGGGAGACGGCTGGCGGCGTTCGGCACGGCGGGGAGGTGAGATGGTGGGAGGTAGAAGAAGGTGCCGTTAGGTGGGCCCCACCTGGAAGTGAGACAGAGAGAGGAGTGGAGGTGGGATGGACTAGGCCGCCTGTTTGGGCCGCGCCGGAAAGAAAAGAGGGAGGGAGAAGGAGGTGGGCTGGGTTGAAAAGGAAGGAGAGAAAGTTTGTTTGTTTTTTCAAACACAAATACCATTTGAATAAATTAATATTGAATTCAAATAAAATTTAAATTTTGGGTGTTACACCCTAGACCCGAATGCTCGCTCTCTCATTCGGGTAGAGATGGTGGCAGGACTAGGGCAACAGCTCCAAGGTCATCTAGGGTTCGAGGAGGCGGCTGCTGTGGGTTTTTATAGGTGGTGGCCTGGCTCGATTTGGGGCATGGACGCCAAGGGTCGACCAGGCTTGGCGGGCGCGCAGGGTGTTGTGGCGGCCATCAAACGGTTTCCCACGCGGTCTATGGTTTTGGGCGGTCACATATGGGGTGGTCAAGGCGAGGCATAGGTGTGCGTGGGTTATGCGAGCGGGTGCTAGCGCGGGCTGTTATGCCCCCTTATGACGGAGCACGGGTGTCTCGGTGGGCGGTGGAGGGCGAGGTGTGACAATGTAGGAGAAGGGAAAGATGATAGTGGGCCCCCTTTGTCAGGGACCTTGCGTGAAGAAAGGGTGGGGCAGAGGGGTGTGCGGGAGTGCAAGCGGTGCTGGGTTGGGCCCTTAGCAGTCCGGTTGGGTCGGGTCGGGTCGCCAGGTGGTGGTGCGCACGATTGGGCCAAGCGTGGTGTGCGTTGGCCCAGGCCGAGTTCGTTCGGTAGTCAGCATTTAAAATTGAACTGTTTGGCCGAAAAAAATTAATTTCCTCTCAAGTTTACACAAACTCTACGCACTAGAGCTTTGCAGGTCTAGAATTCTCGAATCCATGGGCATCGTCAGGCTAGCAGGAGCGCCGGCCACTCTCTAGATCCGCTCATGTTGCGGCCCATCCTCTAGATCCGCTCATATTGCCGAGTGCCCGAAGAAATGCTTTCGGCAAATATACAAACACTCGGTAGACATAGATTTTCCAGTAGTGCAGTATGAAAATTACAATCTTTTGTAATTTTGTAATAATAGTATGTCCCGTACTATGTTCACTTCAAATTGATGCTCAGTCAGTGAGCTGTTCTACTTTAGCTTGATGCTCAGATTGGGGAGATCTCCAAATTTGTATCCCTATATTTGACACTATTGCAAAAATGATTTGTAGTAACATCTCGATTTTTTTTAAGGGCGGATCAAAATTTAATCAGTTGCTACAAATAGAGCAGAATTACTGTGACAATCGACCCGCCCCTAAAAATATAATTTTAGGGGCGGGTCACCCCCTCACCGCCCAAAAAATGGACTCCATTTGTAGGGGTGGGTGAGGGGGTGAACCACCCCTAAAAATACCATTTGTAAGGATGGGTCTCCCCTCACCCGCACCTAAAAATGATTTTTTAGGGGTGGATCGTCCCCGGATCCGCCCCTGCAAATAATTTTCAATTTTATTCTAGAAATTTGTTTAATTCAAAAAATAGCAAAATATATAAAACAGGTGAAGTCTTTAGCATAAGCCTAATATGATCTATAGAACTAGGAAAAATATTAAAAACATATTTCAGTGTATAAAGTGATTATGAATGTGAAAACCATTAAATTAGCCTTGAGTTGTATGAGATAGTATAGTGAGTGATTTTATACGTTGAAATATGGTTTTGATATTTTTTCAGTTGCTACAAATGGAGTGGATTTATACGTAGATCACAATAGGTTTATGCTAAAAATTCACAATTTTTATGTGTTTTGCTTTTTTTTAATTAAATATTTTGTTACAATAAAATTAAAAATTATTTGTAGGGGTAGGTGGGGGCATTCACCGTCCCCAAAAATCATTTGTAGGGACGAGTGGGGGCATTAACCGCCCCCTACAAATCAATTTTAGATTTAATATAAAAGAATAACATACCCCATTGAGACATAAGTGGCTACGTAGTGTGGTGGTAAGAATAGTTCGCGCGAGTCTTGAGGTAGGCGGGTCGAGCTTCTTGCGGTGGCCGGTTAGCAGGGATATTTTTTTATTTTGCTGTTTTCATATTTTTTTTCTAATTTTTCATGTCTCGGAAAATGATTTGTAGGGGTGGGTCATAGGCTCACCCGCACCTACAAATTGATGTGTAGGGGCGGGTGAGCCCATGACCCGCCCCTAAAAATTAATTTTAGGGGCGGACGCTTTACCCGCCCCTAAAAATGATACGTTTAGCTGTGAAAATTAGGGATGGGTGTGGCACCCACCTCTAAAATACGTTTTTACACACTCCTACAAATGTTTTGTGTAGTAGTGTGAGTTCAATTTTGCAGAAATTTTACAAACTTGAATGACTCTCATACATAGATTAATATAAGTTTTGTTACCTGTAGCAACACACGCGCAACTATTTTAATTCAACCCAAACAAATAAATCTGAATTAAATCCAAAAAAGTTCACGCTATCAATCCATCCTTGGCTCAAATTTTAGTTTATTAACTAAGAATTCTGTGAAAGGCAGAGAAGTCACTCTTAGTTTGATGCTATCTACGAGCGCATGCATGAATTTTTTTTTGAACCCACATTTTTCACGCACATAACATTCCAAAAAAAATCTAAAATATTATAGTCTCCGAACCCATCCTTCCACACAGCACTCCATACTTGAAGGTGCCCCCACCGTTTTCACCCTGTGTCACTACCTCCAAGCCCGAGGAGTACTTTTATTGAAGCAATACTCGTAGGCATGATCTTGACCATCTTGTGAGTGAGCGAGCCAGTGTGTGAGAGAGCGCTAATTTTGTTGGAAAAATAAAAGTTTGTCAAATATGCCAGCACATTTTAAAGAATGGGTCTTGTATTTAGTTGAATTGGGTGGGCTATTTTTATGACATTAACATGCAAATCATTACATACTCCATCCTTCCACTTGCAATACTCCCTCTTTCCACTTTTATAAAGCATAGTAAAACATAGCACGATCTTTCAAATAACACTTTGATCATTCATTTATAGTATATTATATCATTTATAATTAATTATTATAAAATATATTTAATTCCACCAATCTAATCATATAAAATTTACATTATAAAATAAAAATTAATAGTCAAGTCATTGGTCAAAGATAGCAAAATTTGAACTTTGATATGCGCGTACACCTTTATAAAAGTGGAAGAAGGGGGCATTAGATACTCTCCTCATTCCAAATTATTAGTTGTTAGATTTTTTAGATACATAGATTTTATTATCCACCTAAATATAATAATACGTAGATATAACTTGAGGGTCTTGACCCTGTCCCGTGTGGAGCCCCCTTACGGCACGGCTAGTCCGGCATCCGTTGTTTGCTTCGATTGAAGGTCCGATATAAATTTTATTATACATCTAGATATATTAATATGTAGATATATAACAAAAAATATATTTAATAAAATAAAAAATTAAAATGACTAATATTTTAGAACGAAAGAAGGTGGTGTTTTGGACATTTTAGAAAACAAATTACCCAATCGCTCCCACCACCCTGGCCCTCCCGTTCCGGTCGCCGCCGCGCATAAAAATGTTACGAGTCGTCCTCTCCGGTCAGCTTGCGAAACCCTAACCCACCCCACCACCGATCGAAAAGAGGGGCGCGAGAAAAGGAGAGCGAGCAAGAAAGAGGTCGCCGACGCTCCGCCGACGAATCGCCATGGCCACCACGGGCAAGCCGCCTAGTTCCTGGGACGATTGGAGAGACGTGAAGGATAACTCTGCCCCCGCGCCGGTCGAGCTCTGGCTTGAGTTCCCGGCCGCCGTGGAAGAGCCTTTGCCTTCCGGAGTCGACATGAGAGTATGTGTCCTCCCCTCCACTCCGTCTCGCACCCGCTTGTTCTTGCCCGCCTACCGGTTTCTTTTCCCCTCCGATTTCCGTGCAATAACAATGGGATGCTCGATCTTTGTTCATTGATCTGGGTTCTTGCGATTTAGGCTCCAATCCAGATGGCATTCTTTCGGCCGGGAAGGGTCTTTTTTCAGTGGAGCAAGTAGGCCATTTATGTCCTCTAGGTAGCCCGGCTAGGTTGAAAGAATCATAGTTGAAGAATTTGTTTTCTCCCGTCAAATCGTGCACAGATGGGTAATAAATTGCTCCAAGTAGATTCTAGTGCTATAATTTCACCCGGGCGTGTAGTGTAAAGAAGATTCATCTATGATTTTGATTTTGATTTGCATCTTCCAGCAATTTGAGGAAGCGGTAGGCTTTCATCAGAATTCAGTAACGTGTCAACCAAATTTATCTGCTAGAAAATTGGTTTGTGATTAGCTTTCTTTTACTCCAGAGCTACAAAAGATTCAATAAGTAATATTTCTTATCGAAGTTAAGATTGCTTCTTCTGGAAGAGATGCTCTCTCTTCAAAATGATAGCATTTTCCTTGTAAATTGATTGGCATGTAGAGTTGTAGACCATTGCACAAAATTTGTTTGGCTGTCATTTCCTTTTCCTTAATTGATATGGCTTGCCTATTAATTGCCGTATCTGGCATGTGTATTTCCTTGTCAAGTATTACATGTCCTCTAGTGTGGTGTATTCTTTGCATACAGTTTCATCCGTTCAATTCAGCTACAGTTTCCCTTAAATTCACTTTGTTATCTAACCTTATAGGAAAGTGAGATCTATGCTGTCACTGGGGACAACTTGACTGGTTATAAGACTCTGGACCACTCTACAAAGCAACTGGTGAAGGATTACAACGCAATTGCATTACACCGAAGGGATATAATCAGAAGGATGTATCGTATTGGCAAGACTGAGTCTAAGGGCTTGCCGAAAGCGATTGCTGATGATGTTCGCCGTCTTTGCTTGCCCTCTTCAGAGGTCAAGAACTCTTACCGGGACTTGAAGCGCAAAGGAGGACGTCCTGTCCGCTTCCCGATCATCTTTGATGAGAGTATAAAAGGTTTGGTATATAGTAGCACTCTTCCTTCAAGGCATATCTTGCTATAAATGGTTGCTCCCATGCTCAGATGGCTTATTTTTGTTGCTTGCAGCGCCCAAAATGTGAATCTGCTGACTGTTAGGTTCTCACTAACATTGTTCGGAGTAACTGAAGTTTCTCATAGGAGGTATGGTGTGCCAGTGCTCTTCTTTTTAGGATTTTATTATTGTTATTCTTGATTCATGTTGCACTAACCTAGCTTGCTCTCGTTATTTGCAGCCCCAGAAATGTGAGTCCTGCTGTTTTTTTTGGAATAGTGTCTCCCTAAAATTTTTTCAGACCGACTGAAGTTGCTCATAAAAGGTACGGTATGCCAGTGTTCTTCCTTTTAGGCTTTTATTATTGTTGTTCTTGATTCATGTTGTACTAACCTAGCTTGTTCTCATTATTTGCAGCCCCAGAAATGCGAGTCATGCTGCTTTTTTGGAATAGTGTCTCACTAAATTTTTTTCAGACTGACGGAAGTTGCTCATAGAAGGTACGGTATGCCAGTGTTCTTCCTTTTATGCTTTTATTATTGCTCTGGATTTCCATTGGTGCTGTTGCTTTTTTTTTTCTTGTTCTCGATTCACATGGTACTCACATAGCTTATTTTCGTTGTTTGCAGCCCCAAAATGTGATTCTATATCTGACTTGGAATTGGATTTACAAGGTGCCCGGCTCCGATACATTGTTTTGGATTTGGACTAACTGAAGTTTGAACCAGATTAAGGCAGCCTCCTCCACATGACCCGAAATTTGATAAACACTGAAGGTGTCCTTCCCAACTGACATGGTGTCAGAATTGCCATGGGCAACGGTTTCAATATCAATTACTATAATTTCTTAGTTGTAGTACTCCCGTATTGCCGCAGAAATTGCTGTACCCTCTGAAATAGTGTTAAACCTTTTTTCTGCGAATAAAAGTGATAAACCTTGATTACTACGCAGCTTGTCTCATCATAAGAATGATGTTATCAGGCGAATGGCTGTATGCCGTGTGTTCTATCCCTCGGTGTTGATGTCAGTTTGGTCCATCCTATCCTTGCAAGAGTCTGATTTACGAAATCACTTGTTATTTTGACCACTGGGATGTTTTGCTTAATACTACTGTCGAAGGTGTTTCTGTGTGCACAATGTGAATATTTCTGCGTCGATGCCTATTGTTGTAGTACAAAGCTGCCAAAAACTACTATATATTATCGGATACAACCTCACAGGTCTGCATTATTTTATAAGTTGATTAACGGAACTGAAAGGTGCGAATTAACCAGATCTATCACTTCTTATTGATGTGGTTATTAGTTCCCTTCTTTACAAATCATCAGCTTCCCCTGTAAGCATTACTACATAAACATTAATTTGTCTTGGTTGGGAAATCTCTGTTGTCCTGGTTTCCCAACCGGGACCGTCAGGCCGAGACAAAAGAGAGACCCTACCCTTTTGTCTCGGGTCTAGCAACCGGAACATAAAGGACCCACCAATCGGGACAAAAGGTTCTTTTTTTCTATTTTTCTTTTCTTAATTCTTTTTCTATTTCAATTATACTTTTGTATTTCAATTAAACTTATGTTTTGGAATTCAGTGGGTAAGATCTCCACTAATATATATATATATATATATATATATATATATATAATATTTGTCCTAGATAGTTTTCATATATAAAGTAATTCACTTATATATATGTATATGTATATGTATATATATCTATATGTGTGAATTTCTTTACATATAAAAATGTCTAGGACCAATATTATATAAACATATATATATATATATACATATTATTGGAGGGCTTATATATATAATACATACATACATACATACTCATAAATAGATATATAATACATACATACACACACATATATATATTTACATAGGTATATTCGTTCTTAATTACACATATACGCATATATTATTATATTTGCTGCGATTGTTAATGTGAGAGTGTCCATCATAGTAGAATTTGTCTTTTGGATCGAGGACTTGTTCAACAATAAATCCGGATAATTGTTCTTGAATCGCCATAATCTTTTCCTCTGGTATGAGTTTATCGCGCATCTCCTCGACCTATGGAAAATGGAGATAATTAATTTCGACTAATTACAATACGAGTTCAAATATTAACAAGTTTTTTTACTTACTTCGACCTCCCAATCTGCCATGTTCTTTTGAGGACCTACCAGACCGTGGATGTTCTCGGAAACATAGTATGCGCATAAATTAGTACCTTGTTTCTGCCTCATACACTTTAAGAGAAAAGAGATTATCAGGTATTTACATGAATATATAATAAAACTAATGAAACGTGCAAAGAATCATCCAAGTGCGTACCACAAAATCTGTCTTGATCTTCAATTCCTTGCTGAATTTACCTGGATAATTTTTAGCGAATTATTTCCAAACCCTGTGCATCATTAGAACAATTATAGTCAAGTAACAAAGTGATTCAAAGTATCGGTCATCGAGGGAGTAGTGGTAGAATTACTTTTTCATCATGTTAAGAAGATCACTATATTGTTCTGTAGATCTCCTTAATGACTCCATAACCACCATCATGGTAATGTCGACAAGTATAACAATTAGGACCCAGTGTTCACTGCAAGATTATACGGAATAGTTAGGGTTTAAACAATTCGATGATACATAATAGAAAGAGTTAGACGGTAGGAATCACTCACGCAAAGTTGTAAGGAAACAATATCATGTGCTTGTTGTGATGAACGCTTAAGTACTTGAACAAGTTTTGGAATATCTCATTGGAATTGTCACGTAGAAGCCTCCAGTTACAAGTAATTGGGTCGATGAAGCCGAGGTGAGAGTATCCCTTTCTCCTACAAGTTTGTATCTCCATTCTACATGATACCGAATAAATCAAGGGATCAGTGTGTTGAGATCATGCAAAACAATACGTAAGGAGAGTAAAATACTTATAGAACCCACAAGCCGACCATAGAGATGTCGAGATCCTCCTGATGGAATAGTTGGTAAATTTCTTCCCAGTTTATCCATATAATGGTCTCCCCCCATAAGAAATCATCATCTTTAATCTTTGCGCACCTGCATGAAGTTGCATTCGGCCATCGCATGCATGTAGTGCTCATGCAGCTTATACATTTGCGTTGAAAGCATAGACACTACTTCGGGGGTACAAGAGATTTGCCCAGCTCATATGTCCATTTGACGACCACTTCGGCCTTTGGAATCTCTTCTTCCCCTGCAATCTGAGCCTCCTATCAGACCCAGGCCAGCGCGACTGCTTACAGGCATAGAATGTTCTAGAGTAAGGGATAGCTCATGGATGTACCTTACCTCTCTTGTAACTACCCGAATAGGCGTAGAACTAGCTGCAGTACAAAGGAAACTATCTGATTGTGTTGTAGTAGGACTCCAACTGTACTCGGCTAGAACTTTCCATATAACTCTGTCCCCCCGGATATATAAGGATGGGTAGGGACCCCCTCAAAACATCATCAACACCTAAGGCAATACAAACAACCACATAGGACGTAGGGTATTACGCAACTTGCGGCCCGAACCTGTCTAAATCTTTGTGTTCCTTGTACCATCAAGTTCCAGAGCAGTCAATCCCTACCTACAAACCTTACTGCTAAGGGTATCCCTGAGCAGACATGGCGGTAAACACCGACACCGCCGTCAGGTTTGCTTCTTTCAAATATGTAACGAAGTTTTGTTGTTGCGTTGTCTGTCCCACTACGAGAGGCTCTATTGATTGTTTCTTTTGGGCTCCAAGCTGTGGAACGTTGGACGACGATGACTTTGATTGTCTCTTCTTTTTCTCAGTAGTTTTCATAATTGTGCAGTCATAGTCTAAAGGGGGATCTTTCGGAATGAATTTTTTCTTATTTGCTTCGCACATTCCCTTAAAAAATTTCAAATCTTGAGGATTTATCACTTTCTCGGGCTTCGGCTTGAAGTGATTTTTAACTCTTTCTTGAGTTATCCGATCGCATTCTTCAAGACTCATGTCCCAGGCTTTAATAGGAGCCTCCTTGGTTTTTTCTTCTTTTTCCTCTTCTTTGGAGGCTCTTTAGCCGGTGCAGCTACCTTCTTTGTCGGCGGATGTTTCTGTTTCTTTGCCGGCGGCGGAGGGGGTGACCATGGAGGTGACGGTGATGCTTGAGTGTTCATCGGCGCATGAGATGATGGTGATGGAGAATGTGCCGGTGAACCTTGCCGAGACAGTGCTGCCCTTGGGGAGTTTTGCGGAGATGACGGCCTTGGAGAGGCATGCTGAGATGTCGGTCTTGGTGTTCGATCATCTGACTTTTGGACAATGTAGCGCTTATCCCATAGGATGTAGCCATGAATGGCTTCTGCTAGTGTCCTCTCCTGATCGCCTCTAGGAATATCAAGCTCGAGCATCTCCCAACCCTAGCACACCTGCTCCATGCCAAATCTTGTGTATTCTACCAGAATTTTCTGCTCATGGTACACATCACCTGGTTGGGTTGGCATGGCGGTACCGTACGCAACAGTGAACATTAAGTTCTTGATGGCAGTCTGCAGGTCACAAGGTGTCCACTGGGTGATCTCATCCATTGGAAATCGCTGCGGGGCCGTTGCTTCAACTGCGGCCTGGATTCCCATTGTCTCGACGGGGATGTCTGTGGAAGCGCAGCTGCTTTTCCGCTGAGACAGATGATCGGCTGCGACATTAGGCTCTGGAGGCACCGGTTGCGCTTGTTGTTGCTGGCTTATTGCTATGGCCACTTGGCGTTGAACCTCTTCCGCCAGTTTTTGATCGTGTGAGAGGAGTTGTTCCTCTAGCCTTCGCAATTCCTCCCGCTCATCATTCTTTCTTGTTGGCCGACTTCTATATAATTCAATGTAATCCCTGAACCCATACTTCCACGGAACCACGCCTTTGCCTCTTGTGCGGCTCGGATGTTCTAAATTCCCAAGGGCGTAAGTCAACTCGTTTCTCTCTCTATCCGGCTGGAATGTTCCCTCTGCCACTGCTTGTATGGCCTCCTGTAATCTCTGGGCTGCTAGCTGGATTTTTGGACCATAGATGCAACCAACGGAACGCGAAGCAGAATATCCAACGTAAGAATTATCTGGAATTTAGGAAGAAAGAGATCGAAGTAACTCTGCCTACACGGAAGGTGTAGCTGTTGTCGGTCAAAACCCACCGGCGAGTAGCGACAGGCAACACGAAGAGCCGGGAGGCTGCCGGGGCACTGGCTGGCACCGGTC
This sequence comes from Panicum virgatum, assembly GCF_016808335.1. Taxonomy (NCBI): domain Eukaryota; kingdom Viridiplantae; phylum Streptophyta; class Magnoliopsida; order Poales; family Poaceae; genus Panicum; species Panicum virgatum. The sequence continues at coordinate 31,707,809 of NC_053152.1, read as the reverse complement.
CCTCGGTCAACGGCCCAGATCTTGGCACACGCCGACACTTCCGGAGATGCAGGGCGTGCCACCTAACCTATACCCGATCAGGAAGGTGTGAACGTGCTTTCGACAATTTGCCTGCATGCACAAACACGTGTAAATATTAGTCCGAGCCGTGGTCCGCTCCCCGGGACGACTCTTGCATCGGCTTTTAAAGAGCCGATCGAGTCCCGGTGTCAGATCAGTTCTATATATCCGGATATTAATGGATAAAGCAAATAACTGCAAAAACTACTTCAATTAGATCTAGCTAATCCAATTCACGACGGTAAAAGCTTCACTACTAGATCGGAACATCCTACACGTAATTAGGCCTAACGAGCATAATAGATAACCAAACTTTAACCAGAATAGAGGCCTAAGAATAAGAGAAAGCCGATTCCCGGATCAATCCCTATTAAGATCAAGGCAAAACATCTAATACGTCGCTGGATCGTCCAACCCGTTTGCAAGGCCGAACCTAGCAGATATTAAGCCAAATCTTAAGTATAAGAACAAATCATAACAGATTAGATCTACTAGATAGAAAAGAAGCAGTGTATTATCTCTATGCAACTAACTCTATGCAAGGAGAATTAGCGTAAGATTAATACATGATCACGCAGAAATAACATGATATTCGTAGATGATAAACAACAAGAGCATGATAAATCTACTAAAGGTCATGCTACGGACATCAGGATAACTAGCACTACTCGTCATCAAAAGCGCTTCAGTACGAGTAATACCAAAGTAAAAGCAAGAACAATGCTGCCCTGATTGCAAGAAGTGATCAGGACAGCATGACACTTACTTGGATGAAACCCTAGAAAACGTGATGACGTTCTCTTCTTTTACGAATGTCATAGGGTACATATTTATAGTCCGGAGACTTGGAAAACAATCTAAACCAACGTGTCCAAATCGGACTCTATCTCTAACCCAAACTGAACTAAATCTAAAGATACATGGCCCACACGGCCTAAATACTCACGTAGGAGCCGATTCACAAGCCTTCTTTAATTCCTGCTTTAAGCCCAACTCGCTCGCGGCCCATTAATTAACCCTGTTAATTTATGGTGATAACAAATGCCCCCTGGTTTTGGCAATGATAATTCCAAAACCATTTCGTTGCTTCATCTTCCCATTGATGCTCATTAAAACGCACTACAACCACAATGGAAGACGCAACGTCTCTGCAGCTGGCTCCTCGCAGAATGTGAAAATGCCGATCCACCTTCTATTTTTTTTACTACTTAATCTCACCCCGAATCGACTCCTTTCACCACAAACTCACCTTCCTCCCATAGCCAAACAGCGCAGAACACCCAAACCTATAGCAGCTATGGCGATCTCCTCCTCCTCCGGCTCCAACTCCATTGGCTCCCCTTTCTCCCCCTCTTCTTCAAGCTCCTCCGTCTCCTCCCTCGACTCCATCCCCGAGAGCCGAGAGCCGACGCCGGAGTACGACCCGACGGTAGCGCACGAGGCACTCGTCCCTCTGCATTGGGATGCAGAGGAGTTCGATTTTGGGATCGTCACCGAGGACAACGAGCCCAAGACCGACGGCGAGGACCTCCGGCTCCTATTCCAGGAGGAGCCGGAGAGCAACAACGACGACAACTTCTCTTGGGATGGAGCCGATTCCTCCTTGGAAGAGGAGATCGGCTCCTCCTCCAGCGGCGATGACCCGATGGCTAGAAATGCCTTCCAGTTCCTCGGGTCGTCCGAGGGGGACAGCGAAGAGGAAAGCAATGGTGGCGGCGGCCTGAGCAGCGATGACAAGGCCTATGGTGGCAGCAGTGCCGACGACGACGGCGACAACAGCGACGACGGAGACACGCCGGCGCGAAGCCCCAAGCGCCGTAGGTACCTAGGTACCTATGAGCGGTAGATGTAGGTAGTACTGTAGGAGTAATACTGTAGAGCCGAAGGATTCGTCCTTTGTCAAATCGGCTCTTTCGCTTGTAAGACTTAATCTTTAATGAAGTCTCTTATCTTTTAACCGCTTGCTCGGATCACTCCCCAAAAGCCGATGGCACTGCACCGGGCTTTACTAATATCTAAGAGCCGACGAAATTCAAAATTGGAAGCAACCCGCATAAGAACAGAACATCACCTCCACTCTGAATCCAACTCGAAATAGATATTCCAAATCCGAGCGCAATTCGAGAATCCCGCTCCATAAGTTCAAGCGAAAACTCACAAAGTATCCAAAATTTGAACCAGAGCCCGCAAAACAACAAAACCCTAAGTTAGCAGATCCGAACCATGGCGGACTCCGAGGCTCAAACAGCAAGATCTCCAATCGTCGATACGGCAATCTACGGCCTGAAGGTAATATTCAGCCTGTCCTTTTAACTTTCTTCAGCTCCTCAAACCTCCGAATGAATTAAACTCCGAAATATGACACCATATATAAATTTCTGAATTTCTGAACTCCAGGTGTCAGACATCCTTTTGCCGCATCCTTCCAATCCCAAATCCCTTTGTCTTGGCCCACGAGTTTTTGAAAATCCCACAGATTTAATCTCCTGTGAAGCGAATAGAATCCCTTTCGTAAGTCAAGACATTAATTTAAATTCCTGGGCCGACTGCTTAAGAGCCTGGCCTAATCCACCCGAGAGCTGGATTGCATGGTATAACAGAGTAGCAAAAACTTATATGCCCTTGTGGCAAGAATTGAACATAGCTGATGCACTTAGTTTATCATTATCCCCCCTTGATAAAGATGAAAACCTTCTAAAGACCATCGGCTATTTCTGGTCCGACGCTCTGAACTGCTTCCTCTTTGGTCATGGACCCATGACCCCTACTCTGCTAGATGTTACCATGATTACTGGCCTAGACATTAGATCCCCAAATCCTGCAGCCCACAGAATAATAGAAGCCCCCTTCAAACTCTCATCCAAGGAATACTGCACAAACTAGAGTACTTACATGAACCAGCACATGAAGACAAAAGGTCCAGTAACTAAAAAGGAACACACAACCTTTTTAAATCTTTGGTTAGAACATTTTATTTTTTGTGGTCCTTCCTTAGCTCAATCTAAGAATTACCTTCCTTTGGCTTACCATCTGGCCCATGGCAGCCGCACCGGCCTAGGCAAACTTTTTCTCGGAGAAACATACAGATGTCTCCATCTGATGACAACTAATTTGCTCAGCCAAAGGAAACTCAAAACTGGAGGTCCTTGGTGGTTTATTCAGTTATGGGCACGACTCTACTTCCAACATTAGATTCCAAACTTTCAAAGCCTAACCAAGAATTCCTTCCCTGACGAGAATGGCAAGCCAATTAGATGCACCAGCTATGGTCAAGCCCTATTCAGCCTTCCTAGCAGTAAACTGAACTCGACAGATGCAGCAAACTTATTTAGAGTTTTCTACAAAGGTCTAGACAATCCCCTCTACTTTCCATTCACTGAATCTAAAGCCTTTGAGAACTCAACTGCCTTTAGGCTGGATAGCTTTGCCGATGACGGCAGTACTCGGCATCTATATTCCCTAATGATTCGACCTGGCTTCCTCCCTATTGGCATAAGTACTTCCAACAGAATCATCAAACTAGGTTATGAAACCTATCAACCAGTCGTAGCAGCTCGGCAATTTGGCTTAGGATAAGTCCCTCCCCACTTCCATATTCACCACTTGGTGGAGAGTAGGGCCGATTTGCCCGATGGTCTTACCAGCTCAAGATGCTACAGCATGTTTGACAACCTTCACATTCCAATACCAGCCGATTTGTCCTTTACTCCCTCGTCAATCGACTTTAACACATGGTGGGGAATGTGGAAAACTCATGTATTCAGAAGAGCTCTAGGCCCTCTACAATAGCAAATTGATCTTGAATATGCAATCCCCATGGAAGAGGTACTGAATCCGTGCACCTATTCTTTCTAAGTCCTCTATCACTTTACTTGGCTAACCCTGCTCACCTTGCTTATAGCAACAAGATGATCCAGAACCCATAACCAGTAACGGGGAGCCATTCTACTTCCTTCCAACCGCCCCTGATATTCTCTTTTGCAAGGAATCACCGTCAATGAAGAAAGTAATAATGGTTGTTCAGCCAGACTCACCCCAGTCGGCTTCTAAGCGGAGACAAACATCTGGAAGTGTTGCCCCCCCCCCCGAGTCCCGACTAAGAAAAGGAAGATCACCGCAAGACGAGTCATCAAGAAAACAGCAGAATCTTCCCCGAATCTATCAGAATCCAACACCAACCAGGTAATTCATTTTTCCGAAACTTCTTCCTTACGCATATATATTCTTGTTGACTGTAATCCTATTTCCATGATGCAGCTGGAGACATCCTCAGTACTGGAAGCCCAGCACAACAGGGAACCACCATTCATGAAGCCGACACTGGAACAACTGAAGTCCAAGAACAGCAAGAATCAACCATCGTCCCAGCAGAAATTCGCAGCGAGGGAACTGCAACAGCTGATGTACCGATGGAAGTTCAACCCGAAACTCCCGATGCTCCGATGGAGGTGCGTGACGAACAGGCTGATATAGCCGATGCCCCTGTTGTTGCCTCAAACCCAACTGAAACGATCGCACCAGGACTGACCATTGCTTATTCCTTAGAATAGGTAACATTACATGAGCCGATTCTAAATCAGCCGATAACTCCATTGATGCACCTTGTTCCCAAAACTAACTCCAATATCTCCACAGGGCTTCAATATTTCACGGCAGCCGATTGACCTCGCGGATCAACTTCAACACATCAATAATCTGCTATCTGCTCCAATCAGTAACCTGGTTGACGATTCCAGCGAAATAAAGAAAATCCTCGAGCAGATAGAATCCCAACTCCCAGAGTCACTTCAGGTCAAGCTCTGGCCAGCCGGCCATCTTCCCTTCTTTCGGGCAGAGGTGAAAGCAGCACAACAGAGAATAGAATTACGTCATTCTCAAATTCCTCTGAAAGCTGACATCGCTCAATAGTGCAAAATGCTCAAACAGAAGAAAGCAACTCTGGATGCCAAAACTGATATCTCCGCGAGTATAAGGCGACTCAATCTCCTGGAGAAAGAACTGGTGGAACTTGAAGAAAAGGTCCGCACCACCCAGAGACTGATCCAAGAGGAGAAAGCCTCGATTGCAAACTCCAAGCAAGAAGCCCAAGAAATGACCGAGCAGATACGGGCAGAGTTCGCAGAGATAAGCACCTTGAGTCAACAGATAGTAACAGGTGATGACAAGGACGACGAAGCGATCATAGCAAGAGCCGACGCCATACGCGTAGAAGCAATCCATGCCATAGAAGGGTTCCTGAACTAGTAGAACAATTCAGAGAACATTTAATGTTGCCTGTTAAATCTGAAACTCGTACCTATTGACAACATCTTAAGTCGATGGTTACACATCGGCTGCCTTGCTTCTCATATATATATATATATATATCTTTTTTTTGCTGGCCAACTCAACGTGTTGGCCTGTCTACTCCTTTTTTTTCTTACTGGCCAACTCAACGTGTTGGCCTTTTATAATACATCCAGATGGATTTCATCGGCTCTTGATTCGCCTTCCCACATGCTCGGGAAATATTTCTTGAGGTGTTGGCCATTGACAGCCACAGGAAACTTGACACCATCTAATTCCTCAAGCATGTATGGATTTCCAGGCAGGACCTGATCAACCTTGTACGGCCCGTGCCAAGTTGGAGACCACTTACCATACTTTCTATCTTTAGTTCCCAACGGTAGCACTGCCTCCCAAACTAGGTCTCCAACCTAGAAATTTTTTGGCCTGACCTTTTTGTTGTATGCACGAGCGACTTTAGTCTTGTTTTCCTTGATTTTCTCCAGTGACCAAAGTCTCCGCTCTGTGAGATGCTCACGTTGTCGCTCATCAAGGCTGCATATTCCTCAGCTGATATATCATTCTGGAACTCAACACACCTTGATCCAGCCATGATCTCCCATGGTAAAACAGCGTCTTGACAGTAGACCAGATGGTATGGTGTCATCTTGATGGATCCGTGACACGAAATACGATATGCCCACAAAACCTCTGACAACACCTCATGCCAGCACCTAGGATATTCATCGATCTTCCTCTTGATCTGCTTGATAAGACTCTGGTTGGATGCTTCAGCCTGTCCATTAGCCAGGGCATAATATGGGGATGATCTGATCAGCTTGAACCCCGTGTCATCGGCGAACTTCCTAAATTCCTCCGATATAAATACCGATCCTCCATCGGTCGTAATGGTCTGGGGAATCCCGAACCTATGAATGATGTGCTCTTTAACGAAACTGATCACATCTTTTGATGCCACCGACCTCATGGGTACCGCTTCCACCCATTTCGTGAAATAATCCGTAATAGCCAACACCCATTGGTGACCTTTGCTAGATGGCGGGTTGATCTGGCCAATCATATCCATGGCCCAACCCCTGAACGGCCATGGCTTAATGATAGGTTTCATTACTGACGTCGGCACCATCTGAATTTTGCCAAATCTCTGACATGCCTGACATCCCTTGTAATATTTGAAGCAGTCCTCAAGTATGGTAGGCCAGTAATATCCCGATCACCTAATCAGCCACTTCATCTTATGAGCCGATTGATGAGTATCGTAGGCTCCCTCATGAACCTCATGTAAAAGCCGATTTAACTCCGAAGGCCCCAGACATTTAAGCAGTAGTCCTTCCAAAGTCCTATAGAACATATCGCCCCCTATCAGAACATACTTCATAGCTTTGAGTCTTATCCTTCTGGGTGCCCCCCGAGCCGAATCCTTTAAATAATTGAAGATATCGGCTCTCCAATCTCCAGGTTCTAGAAACTGAACCTCTACATCGACCCCATCGGCTGTTTCCTTGTATCCACAAGCCATCGGTGCCAAGTCGTTGGCTTCATTGTTTAGAGTCCTGCGTATCCAGTGGAAATTAATGTACCTGAATTGTGACATCAACTCACGGCACTGCATCCATATTTGAAAAAGGGCCTCGCTCTCACACCTATACTCTTCCGTGAGTTGAGAAATCACCAGCTTCGAATCTCCAAATATTTCCACCGCTTCTGCACCAGCTTCCAGGAGTAATTCCATCCCCTTGCGAACGACCTCATGGTAATACCAAGGTAAAAGCAAGAACAATGCTGCCCTGATTGCAAGAAGTGATCAGGGTAGCATGGCACTTACATGGATGAAACCCTAGAATTAGGGGCGGCGGTGCGCCAAGGTGTTGTTGCAAAACGTGATGATGTTCTCTTCTTTTACGAATGTCATAGGGTACATATTTATAATCTGGAGACTTGGAAATCAATCTAAACCAACGTGTCCAAATCGGACTCTATCTCTAACCCAAACTGAACTAAATCTAAAGATACATGGCCCACACGGCCCAAATAGTCACACAGGAGCCGATTCACAAGCCTTCTTTAATTCCTGCTTTAAGCCCAACTCGCTCGCGGCCCATTAATTAACCCTGTTAATTTATGGCGATAACAGTAGCGGAAGAAAGCGTCGCCACCAATGTCTCCATCAGGTGACGACGACCAAACCCAAAGTATGGATAGTCTTGCTCAGGAAGAGAAACTCGAGCCCTTGCGATGAGGTACGTGGTAGTTATCCATTCTTGCATTGGCATATAGGATAGTTTATATTTTTGCATAGTTTTCCCTTTCACATCATGGCATGTTTAAATTCTTACAAATGCATTCTTTAGTTTTTACACTACATACGAAAAAGAATTTGGCCATGATAGCAGACCTACTGAGCTTTATTCAAGCTTGGGAGGTGCCGATGTATCTAGGTAAGTTATCCGACCTATCCTTTCGTCTTATGTCCTAAAAAAACAAAAAAATTAAAAAAAATTAGTTAGTTCAACTAAAAACTCAAAAAAGGTAAAAGTATAAAATAAAATACAAAATAAATAAATAAAACACAAAAAAATGTTTCATGTTTTGAATAAAACTCCCAACTCATATGTGTGGAAATCCGTGTAAGCTCTTATCATGGAGATGATGAATAGTTGCTCTATCCATACTTTACAAGTGCCTCGTATACAACTATTTACTCTCCTAGTACTTGAACTAGTTGGTACATAAGTAGTTCCACCAAAATCTGATTTGAGTGGGAGCATGAGCTTGATTTTCTAGTCTAAGTTGTTGTGAGATTTGAGATGGCCCGAATCGGAATAAAACTGCATGCTCTAGTAGGAAACCTCTCGGAATTTCTTTAAAATAAAATATGGTAAAGAATTTCCCTTTGGTTTACATGTCCTACCCAAAGCCATAACATTTTGTCATATTAACCTGTATGAGCTATCTTGAGTTATTTTGAGCTTTGCCGAATGGTGAGTTCGTTCGAGGAAGGTACTTGTCATCTACCAATCTTTCTCCTTTGCGTACCCATTGTTTTGCTAGTCTCAAAATGTCTGACATATCAATTACCTACCCTGGGTATTGATATCCACCATCGCCAGACAATTCCCCTCACAACAAAACCCAAAATCTCCATAGTGAACTTATCCATCTCGAATGGTCTATCAAAGCAATGCTCCCTTCCAATAACTCTATCCTCATGGAGTATGGGTCATCTTCCTTACCAAAAAAAATTGGAGCAGGAGCAATGAAAAAAACAGAGAGAGAGAAGACCCATACCTCCACTCAAAAGAGTTGAAATAAGGGGCTCAAATAGAAAGACCAAAAATTTTCTAAGTGTGAGTCCATTTCCTCCCTCTCCCCTAAACATTTTACCTTCCATAAGATCGGGATTTGATTGAGTACCAACCTTCTGTGAACCACTCTTCGGCTCGGCAACACAAATAACCAAGGTTTGCTACACTCTCCCTACCTAAAAACTCCACATATCAGCCTTATAGTAGGAATTAGATAATCAAAATTTCCGACCATGGTGAGGATCATACACCTTGAGCGATTTGAGAGCACCATTGGGGAATCTTAAACCACTTTTTCAAAACTTGCAAAACTCTGAGATAGGAACCTGAACAGGAAGCATCAAATATTTTGGTAAAGGTTGTTCAGTCTCTCAACCGCCCAAGACGAGGGATGAAATGCGTGTAAGCCCCATCTCCTGAAACCAAGGTATGAGCCAACTTGTTCAAAGTACATATGGGTTAGAGTAATAAGTTGTGCATAAGGTTTCTGCAGGGTATGAGCATTGATGCGACTCCTGATCCACCGAGCCTCAGCTTTAGCTTTGCTCGAGGACGAGCAAAAGTTTAAGCTTGGGGGGTGTGTTGACGACCATTATTTCCCATTTTGAGCGTGAACTTCTCGGGAATAAATTGAGTCTTGCACCATGTTCCATACATATTTTACCTATTTCTAACAAGTTCCACAAGTTTTGGATGAGTTGTGCTTTCAGGAGATAATATACCAAAAATGAGCCGAAACTGGGAAAAACCAGGCCGCCCGACCTCACCTATGCCGGCTGGCCTAGCACCTCCACTAACTATGCCATGTCTTCGGTCGAGAAGTGAAGTGACACACTCACATTACCTCTAAACCATGGATTGCAAGTTGGTTTGATCAAATGGACCGAAAGGCCTAGCACATGGATTGAAGGACCCACCTGCAACACTTACCAAGATCTTTTGGCTAGGAGCACCACTATGGACTTCATGCACCCTTGGATCAAGATGTCAGTGAAACGGGAGGCCGAGATGTGCCAAAATGAGGCCGGCCGGCCTACAATTTTTAGCATTGAAGCCAAGCAACCTACACCGACACCAGGAGGAGATCAGGAGCGTCCACGAGAAGGGCAGTTGCAAAAGGAGGAATCCCAGGCCGGCCGGCCTGGGAGAGGCCGGCCGGCCCCACTTTGCAGTGTCTCAAGTTCATCTTCGCGTGGAAGCTACGTCAACCGACCCTCTTGCGTACAACTGACGCCTCGGCCAAGTACCGACCTCTAGCTAGTATAAATAGGCCCCCCATCCTCACTTGTGACACACACCAAAGGAGCTCTCTTCTCGCATTCTTAGTTTCTAGAGTAGGTTAGGTAGTCTGTGTGGCGGAACCACCCAAAACTACTGGGCCCGGGTGCACTGATCTTTGTTGCTAAGCAACTCTGACCCAATTTGGCACTCTCCGGTAGTTCCTCGAGTGAAGCCTCGATAAAAGCCACGCTATTCCAGGATCAGCAGACAACACTCACACGAAGGTGAGCCCAGAGATTACAACACAAACCAATTCATACATCTCAGAGTGATTGCAGCGGAAAGAAATTTTATTACAAACCATGTTCAGGATAGTGTTTTAGCTGATTTGCTTGCGATTTCTCCAGAGATTTATTTGCTAACCTTTTTGAGAATGAATGCAGAACCTATACGTCCTCACCTAAGGAAAAAAAATTGCCAAGTAACCTTGGTCTTACGCAATGACTTTGGTGGCATACCTATTACGTCTCTCACTATATAGCTACTCGATATAGCTAGATAGCCTATAATTCGATTTCGAGTTAGCGTACCTGCAGAAGATTGACAGTATATAAAATGAACCTTTCGTGCCAGCACTCACAAAAGCGTCCCCATACATTACCGATCACTATAGAATCGGCATCCATACCATTACCGCCGTATGGACAACGTTAAGCATACGTTATCGAAACAACGTATGGACTGAGTACCGTCTTTGACGGGGAATTGAATTCCAATTTCGAACCATTACTCCCCATATACTCAACCGAAGTTGGTATATGGGCAGCAGCTCAAGTAGGCCACTGCTTGAGCTCCAGCGTTCGGCTCGCATCACCGACGGGAAGGTCAGACTCCCTCAGCTGACTGAGTAAGCATACCTTCGTGGCGATGATGTAGTTGCAGAATTTAAATTACAGAATTTAAATACTGAAAGGTAATGTGCTGGAAGTTAGCCATACAAAATAAGCCACCTGATTATACCCATAAGATTCCCTAGGGCTTTACGTCCTAGACTTGTCCTTGGAGATCCTAAACTCTTTCAAAAACTTTAGTAGCTTTGAAGTAAAGTTTTAAATTGTTGTTTTGAAAACCGAGGTTGCCATCTCTGGTAGGCTGTCTGCGAGCTCTGATGCCAGCTGTGGCGGAACCACCCAAAACTACTGGGCCCGGGTGCACTGATCTTTGTTGCTAAGCAACTCTGACCCAATTTGGCACTCTCCGGTAGTTCCTCGAGTGAAGCCTCAATAAAAGCCACGCTATTCCAGGATCAGCAGACAACACTCACACGAAGGTGAGCCCAGAGATTACAACACAAACCAATTCATACATCTCAGAGTGATTGCAGCGGAAAGAAATTTTATTACAAACCATGTTCAGAGTAGCAAGTACTGCGGAGTTACAACTACTCAATTATTTAAGTCTCATGTTCAGCGAAAGTAGTAAAGATAACTAGCGAGATAACGTGACGCATCGGTAAAGCCCGTACGAATGCGTCACTCAGCGGGAGGGTGATTAGCACCAGCTGAAGGGCCATCCCACTCAACAGACCAACCCGGAGGCAGAGTACAAGGCCAAGTAAGACTCGCAAACAGATCTTCAAAGTTAGTACCTGAAAAACAGTGCCACAAGCAAGGCTGAGTATACTAATACTCAGCAAGACTGACCCGTCTCCGGATATAACATAGTCCGATAACTAGACATGCAAGGCTTTTTGGTTGGTAGGGTTTGTTTGCCAAAGATGCCGCTAAGTGTTGATCCTTACCTTCAGGTTTGACTTAGCCAGATTCTAGTGGAATTAACCATTCTAAATTTGCAACTAACTCTACTCAAACATGGTAGAGCAACCATTTAATCAACCAGCAGTATTTTCATCATCGTATTCCACTTGTTACTCTATGTGACCGAAAACATTAAGCAATCTCATGCCGTGAGAGGCGGACGATTCCGAATCGAGTTTCAACCTGGCCAGGGGAACCTAGACCACACGCATGGGGATCGACTTCGCTCCCGCCCACGCTACTTTTCCCCTTTCTTTCCAGTCCGTGGATCCGGAACACCCTCCCCGACTACAGAGTCCGACCACTCTGCACCCGTACGTTGCGACATAAAAATAAACCCTACTTCTACCAAGAGGGTGCGAGATCGTTCCACTCGCCGGTCCAATCAGGTACTTAAGCTTACCGATTACCATATTTCTTGGTATGTGGCTAGTACTTTCAAACGCTTAACGAAATGAGCCACACACCTCGACCTTAGCCATTTTTTTGACTACACCAGCGGGGTATCACAACTACACAACCCCGCCCGTTGTCCTTACATTTCAACAAGAATTAAAGTCAGTACAATTCCTATTTGCTCGCGAGAGGCAGAAAACCACTCGACTTCTACCGTACCTATTTAGCATGGCAACTAGTCAATAGAGAGATCCGGTATCAAACATAGGTTCCTATGGATCATGCATCTAGGGTTTTCGATCAACGCCTGGAGAACTTAAATGCAGAAAGCCAACTATTACCATACATTAATAAATAGATAGCTGAAAGATAATTCGGAAAAATAATGGGATTATGCTCCGGGGCTTGCCTTCTTGGGCACTGTCAGGCAGAAAAGCTTCTGGGGCTTGGCCCAGGTCTTGAGACAAGTTAGTACAGTTCAAGGAGACCTCCTGATCCGCACGAGAGTCCGCGGGCACCAGTTCGTAGTCACCGTCCGCGAGATTAATCGTTTCTATATGCCATGCAAGATTATGAGTTATTCATGGATAACAATTTCTTTCCTTCACTATAAAGTTGTAGTCCAATGAAGTTAATTTAGTGACGATTTCACATTTCAATGCATGGGCAAACGTTTATAGAGTAGTAAACATAACTACGTTTATTCATGAATGGGTGGGGTTTTGGGTTTTCATTTTTAATTTCAACACATAGCATGCTTTCATTCTTTCTTAACAACACAACTACTAAAGAGCTAGGGATGAAACACTAAAGTAACTCAGATTCAAACTTGAACATTCATGGTATAAATTTCAGCATCTACCATAGAGCAAAAACTATAACTATTCATGCAAATGGATTACTCTAGTTGCTTCATCTTTTTGTACAGAATGTTCAACATGGGTTCTGGTGCTACAAATTTTATGCAAGCAACTTCAAAGCATAAACTCAGTACTGAAATTTTTCCAGATTTTATACACTTATATAGCAGAGGTGATAAAAAGAATAAACACAGCAATCCATTAACAAAGATTAATTCTACAGAATGTTTTTCTAAGGATTTGGTTCTCAAATTTTTACCAGAGACTAGTCCTGAGTTAAACATACTCCAGAAATTTTTTCAAGATTTAACTCACTATGATAAATTAGTTATTTAGTTAATTTAACATGAGTTTGCATGAATTTCTCAAGATGCATTTGACCAGTATTGCATCTGAACTTTTTACCACAGGTAGAACATACTCTAAACAAGATCATGCCCAAAAATAATGATCAGAAACATTGTAGATTACTCAGAACAAAAATAGTAAATCTAGCCCTAAGATGCTAAGCATGATTATTCGACAAAGCCAAACTCAGTAACTGCAGCTCAAATTTTTTTGACAGGAACACAGAGCTAAAAAGAGACTCCAGAAATAAATATGGATTTTTCTGAGCATAAGAACTATATATGAGGAATTAAGTTGATTAAACAAGCATAAATCATGGTATATAGCAAATGAACTCTAATAAATCTTAAATTTAGGTATTAACAGTGTTTTAGCTTTTCATGCACGCAGTAAAAATTCCAGGGCAAGTTCATGTGCATATTTTCCAGAATTAAATTGAGAAAGCTAACAACAGATTAGAGAATCTTGATTGTTCCAACATGATAACTGTTTTGGGTTGGTGTCATCTTTTTACTATGATCTTAAAATTCCATTAGTGATAACATATCCAAAAATCAAGGTCAATGGATGAGCAGAACTTCATGAACATGCATAAGGTGGTTTTCTTAATCTTTTCCCTAGATTAAACTCGGTTGAGTTTCTGCAAATGTGAATGTTACAAAATTTGTAGATCTTGTTACAAGGAATCCAGATCAGTTGAGTTTGCATTTTTCCGATTTTTCTGTGATTTGTTTCGCATTTTAGGAATTCACTGGTATACACTGAAAAACTTGCAGAAACACCCTTAAACGAAAAAAACAAATTACAACCGGGTCCTTCGCCGGCCTTCTCCACCGTGGCATCTTGCCGGTGGTGTTCTGCGGTGCAGGGCTTACCGGGGCTGCCACGGGGAGGCGCGTGGGAGAGAAAGGTTCGAGGAACACCTACCCTGGTCGACGTTCGAGCGTTTGGTGCACGGGTTCAAGCTCGTCGGCGTTGATGGCGGGTCGGTTGTTCGGTTCGCCGGCGCTGGAGGCGAAGGAGGGCTCGGGGTAGGGGAACAAGGCGCGCACGAGCACTGCATGAGCTCGTGGATGCTTCTGGGGTAGCTGTCGGGCTCGGTCTCCTTCGGAGCTGGCCGGTCCGCGGTGAGCCCGAGCTCGCCGGCGGCGGCGCAAGAGGGGAACGGTGTCGGGAGGGGGTTTGGGTTCGATTCCGCGCGCGTGGAGCGTAACTAGGAGGTGGAGAAGCTTCTGCAGTGGTCGGAGGGGGGCAATGTGGGGCTGGGTTAGCCGGCCCGCGCGAGCTGGATCTCGGCGGCCATGGCGGAGCGGCGGGAGGAGGAAGAAGAGGGAGAAGGGGCGCAACTGTGGGGTGCTGGGGGTCTTTATAGGCCAAGGAGCTCCTGGGGGAGGAATGCAGTGACTGGGCGCGGTTGATTTGGTCCTGGGCGGCTCGACGGCGAGCGGGCGGAGGAGGCAGCGGCGCTGCGCCGGCCGGGGTGTCGTGGCGGCTCGGGAGCGGCCTGGGACGCGTGTGCGCGCGAGGAGGTGCCAAGGGGCGGGCCAGGTGGCGTGGAGAGGTTTCCCCGGGTCCATTTGGCCGCGGGCGCTCGGTGGACGAAGTCCACCGGCGGCGTACGGCGGGCGGCGGGCGAAACAGAGCCAGCCGGGAGAGAGAGATGGAGATGGGGGCTCTTTTGCGATTTCTGAAATTTCCAGGGACCTCTCGGTAAACTAAAATTATCTCCTATTTGGAGGGCTCAAATGGGAAAGTGTGGAATACCATTTTTGCATAACTTTTCAAGATCTACAACTTTTGTGTTATGCAAATTTTCATTTGAAACTCACATTTTGAACTATTGGTACATTTACATATTTGCACAAAAGGACTTTAGTTTTATTCAGTTTTTGACTCGATTTTGGCTGAAGTTCAATTGAGCACATGTCAATTGAAACACCTCTCATGAGCCAACAAAAATTTTGTGCACATTTTTGAATTAAATTTTGAGTAGCTTTTCACTCCTTTCTCTTTTTCCTTTAATTTCTTTTGTATGATTTGTATTTTATTTGGTGCTTTCTCTTTGAATTAATTTCTCAAATTTTTATTTTAACTTTAACTAAGGTACATTGATTGTATTTAAAAGTACTGACACCTGAGGTGTCACAACCTACCCCCCTTAAAAAGAATCTCGTCCCGAGATTTGATGATTGAATTGAGGCGGGGAAAATGATATACCTGAGGTGGAGCTAATGAAACCCGGATAATGTCGATTAAGATAATCCTCCGTCTCCCAGGTGGCTTCTTCTTCAGTGTGATGAGACCACTGAATTTTATACATTTTTACCACCTTTCGACGAGTACCTCTCTTTTTGATCCAGAATTCTGAGTGGATATTCGGTATATGAGAGATCGGGCTCCACTAAAATTTCCTATTGATCAATGATTTCCGTAGGAACTCGAACACATTTCTTGAGTTGGGATATGTGGAAAACATCATGGATGGCGGCAAGTCGTGAAGGAAGTCGCAAACGATAAGCCACGGGTCCACATTCTTCAATGATTTCATATGGCCCGACATTGCGAGGTGCGAGCTTACCCCTGACTCCGAAACGTTGAACGCCTCGAGTTGGGGACACTCGTAAATAGACGTGGTTACCAACCATGAACTTCAAAGGATCCCTTCTTTTATCGAATTAACTCTTTTGCCGAGACTGGGCTGCTCGGAGATTTGCTTGTACTATTTTTACTTTCTCTTCAGCCTCGACCACTAATTCAGGTCCAAAGATTTGACGTTCTCCAGTCTGGGACCAACTCAAAGGAGTTCGACACCGTCGACCATACAAGGCCTCGAAGGGTGCCATCTTCAGACTGGCCTGATAGCTGTTGTTATAAGAAAACTCAGCCAAGGATAAACATTTGTCCCAGTTTTTGTCATAATGGATGACACATGCTCGAAGCATATCCTCAAGAATTTGATTTACCCTTTCGGTCTGTCCGTCAGTCTGTGGATGGTAAGCTGAGCTTCGAATTAATTTAGTTCCGAGAGCCTCTTGGAGTTGCTCCCAAAACCTTGCCACAACCTGAGGACCACGATCCGATACAATTGTTTTGGGTATACCGTGTAGGCAGACAATCCGATCAATATAGATCTCAGCATATTTCTTGGCTCGATATTCAGTATGCACTGGAATAAAATGAGCAGTCTTTGTGAGCCTATCAACAATGACCCAAATGGAATCATGGTGCTGAGAAGTATTTGGTAAGCCCACGATGAAATCCATGCTGATATCTTCCCATTTCCAAGACGGAATCGGTAGAGGTTGGAGAGTTCCAGCAACTTTCAAGTGACTAGCTTTCACTCTCTGGCAGGTGTCACATTCTGCGACATATTTGGCAATCTCTCTCTTCATGCGAGTCCACCAAAAATTTTGCCTGAGATCTTGGTACATCTTGGTGCTGCCCGGATGAATAGAGAATTTAGAGAGATGTGCTTCGTCCAGGATTTGTTTCCGCAGCTCAGGATTCTTGGGAATGATTAGGCGATCCTCGAACCACAAAATTCCTTTATGGTCCACTCGGAAACACTTATATTTATTTTCACCTTCTACTACTTTCTGCTTGATGATACCAACACTTTTGTCGTATAATTGTGCCATGATGACCTTGTCATAGAGTGTTGGTTCCACCGAAATATGATTCAAAGAACCTTGAGGGATGATCTCCAATTTCAGCCTTTGCATTTCAGCACACAATGTGTCATTATACGACTCCACTGAAAAGCAATTGCAGTGAACCTTGCGACTGAGCGCATCGGCTACAACATTCGCCTTGCCCGGATGATAATGGACCTCCAGATCATAATCTTTGATTAATTCCAGCCATCTTCGTTGCCTCATATTCAGCTCACTTTGAGTGAAAATGTATTTGAGACTCTTATGGTCGGTATAGATATTGCAATGAGTACCCATAAGGTAGTGTCTCCAAAGCTTGAGAGCGTGAATAACGGCGGCTAGTTCAAGATCATGAGTGGGATAATTTAGCTCGTGTGGCCGAAGAGCTCGGGAAGCATATGCTATAACCCGATTGTCTTACATCAGAACACAACCAAGACCAGTGCCTGAAGCATCACAATAAACGTCGTATGGTTTATTGTTGTCAGGTTGAGCCAAGACTGGTGCAGTGGTTAGATGTGCTCTCAAAGTATGGAATGCTTCATCACACTTTGCGTTCCATTTAAACTTGACATCCTTCCTTAGTAGCTCTGTCATGGGCTTAGCGATTCTGGAGAAGTCTGGAATAAATCTGCGGTAATACCCCGCCAAGCCGAGAAAACTGCGGATCTGATGAACTGAAGTAGGAGGTTTCCAGTCCATCACTTCTTGTACTTTGCTGGGATCAACTGATATGCCTTCACTAGATATAGTGTGACCCAGAAATTTGACTGTGTCCAGCCAGAATTCACACTTGGAGAATTTTGCGTACAGCTTATGATCTCTGAGACGTTGAAGAACAATGCGCAGATGTTGCTCATGTTCTGCCTCATCTTTGGAATAGATCAGAATGTCGTCAATAAAAACCACGACAAACTTGTCAAGTTCCGGCATAAATACCGAGTTCATGAGATACATGAAATAGGCCGGAGCATTGGTGAGACCGAAAGACATAACCAAGTACTCATAGAGTCCATATCTGGTTGAGAAGGCGGTCTTGGGAATATCACAAGGCCGAATTTTAATTTGATGATAACCCGAACGAAGATCAATCTTGGAGAAGATCTTTGCTCCAGCCAATTGATCAAACAATACATCAATGCGGGGAAGTGGATATTTATTTTTGATGGTCACCGCATTGAGAGGCCGGTAGTCAACACACAACCTCAGACTGTCATCCTTCTTCTTTACGAACAATGCTGGGCAACCCCAAGGTGAAGCACTTGGGCGAATAAAACCCTTGTCCAGCAGTTCTTGCAGCTGGATTTTTAATTCGGCTAATTCTTTAGGCGGCATTCGATATGGCCTTTTTGAAATAGGGGCTGTACCAGGCTGAAGTTCAATGACAAATTCGATATCCCGGTCTGGCGGCATACCAGGTAAATCTTCCGGAAAAACATCTGCATACTCACGGACTACCGGAATATCTTCGAGACGAATATCTTTCATGGCATAGGCACAAGAGTTGTGACATTGATGATGTGGTAAATACAGAACCGAATGACCATGAGTTGGAGAATTTATTTCAACGGCTCGAGAAGAGATATCTAACATTACCCCATGTCTTTTCATCCAATCCATTCCCAGAATAATGTCCATACCTTCTAGTGGCAACAAGATTAAAGTGGTAGGAACAGTTTTACTACCCAAACTAAGTGGCGCATTATGAACGATTTGGTTTGATGCGACTTTACCACCCGGGGTAGATATCATGAATGACCCTTTTGTGTGACAGAAATCTAACCCAACCCTTGCTCCAAATTTAGAACTAATGAAGCTATGAGATGCACCAGAATCGAATAAGATAACAGTGGGGTGTTGGTTTATAGAGAATGTACCCGACATGATTGGTGCTCCCTCAGGAAGGTCAGCAAGGTTGGTGAAGTTAAGTCGGCCCTGCCTGACTTGAATGGTTTGCCTCTTGCCCTTGTGCTGATCATTTCTGCGAGAAGCCTGCCCTTGAGATTGTCCCGCCTGGGGGCACATCTTGGCAAAGTGATCCGGACTCCCGCATCTGAAACAGCGGTTATTATTATCGGGGCGAGCGGCTGGCTGAGCATTAGGCCTAGGGCCGTTCTGCTGCTGCTGAGGTGCAATTCGAGCTTGCTGAGGAAACCCGAATCGAGTCTGCTGCTGCTGTTGAGGAGGTCGAATAATCCAACGCCCTGGCTGAGGGGCCTTCTGAGAGGGTGCGGGTGGGCTATTCTGCACAATACGATACCTCGATGCAGAGGCACTCGAGGGTCCAACAGGTGCCTTGCGCTTCTTTTCCGCGCGGTGTGCAGAAATCAGATCCTCCTGAGATATAGCCATATTCACCAATTCATTGAATGAGTCTGCTTGGACAAGATTTAGCCTCTCCTGTAACTTGGTACTAAGGCCTCGACGGAAACGTTCACGCTTCTTAGCGTCGGTATCTGCGTGATGTCCAGCATACTGACACAGTTGATGGAATACTTGGGCATATTGCACCACAGTACGAGTGCCCTGAGTTAAGGCCAAGAACTCGTTGAGCTTACGGTCAAGAAGTCCGGCTGGAATATGATGATCTCGAAAAGCCAATTTGAATTCATTCCAATTCACCACATGATCAGCCGGTAGCATCCCGTGGTAATGATCCCACCACATACGAGCTGATCCGCGAAGCTGCTGCGCGGCATAGCGAGTCTTGTTCGCTTCGGAACAAGGAGTAGTCAATAGAGAAAACTTGGACTCGATCGTGCGAATCCAAGCGTCCGCGTCCAGAGGCTCATCCGCTTTATTGAACAGCGGAGGCTGAGTGCTGAGGAAATCTTGGTAGCTCGCCTCTTGTGCGTGATGAGCATGATGCCCACCCCGCGGTTGTTGCTGAGCTTGAACCAGCTGCCGCAAAATCTCCGTCTGGGCGGCAAGAACCTCAGCAATACCCACTGGTGGAGGAGGTGGAGGTGGATCGCCATTCCCCCCGGCTCCAAAACCACTAGGGGTGCCTCGAGTCGATCCCACCATCTGAAATGTGAGTACTTTTGCATTAGACTCATCATTATCACCACCTCGAATGGGAATTTCAACTCAAGATGACATGTAAATATTCAGAATTGCTTAAATCACATCGTGCAGAAAACCAGTGATACAAAAACGCTCATAACTGGAGTTCCGTACATGATATAAACTTGAAATTTTTACAGAAGATAGATAATTTCATGAGCTACAACTTTGGTAGTCATCACAAAGTCAGATTTCCAGAGTAGGTTAGTCGAAAAATTCATTTACTCCTCCTCTGGTTTTTCTGTTTCACAGAAAACAGGGCTTCTGTAATTGGCGACTATCTCCCGTGTTACTGATCCGTTTTGGCTGAAATTTTGCGAGTATTTGCACGATGAAAATTGGAACAACTTTGGTATTCAACTCAGGAGCTAAATCCGAAAGGAAAAGAGGATAAAAATTCGAACTAGCTGCTGCTTTCAGCTTTTCACAGATCACTGATAATTAACACTAGTAGCATTAGGGATTCATTACATCCATCATCCTCTCATTTCTACTTGGTTACTCCTAACATCAGTACTAAGGGGGTTACTCAACTCTAGGTTAGCCTAGTAGCCATGACCCAAAAGTAGGCCACACTAAGAGGAGTCTACAAAAGCTAGACAACCGCGCCTCGGTCTACATGTTGACCGATGCCTCACTTGCCGCGGGAGTGTGAACCTCAACCGGTGCGGGCTGCGGCGCCTGGTCCTCGGAGTCCATCTCTGAAACGCCCTCTATCTCCTGGGGCTCGTCCTCCTCGTCCACCTGCATCTCGTCGGGAGGTGCGTGAAGGGCATCCTGCGCGTGCTGTATCGCGTGGAGCTGCCCCTGGGCCTCGTCCAACTCAAGCTGCAGGTCGTGAAACTGGTCCTCCAGAAAGTTGATCGTAGCGTCACGATCCGACACAGTGTCCTGAAGCTCGTGAACCTGGCCGTGGAGCTGGGCGATAAGAGTAGCCCTGCTCTCGAGCTCGGTACTAGCCTCCTGAAGCTGCCCATCTCTCAGCTGGACCGCCAGGTGCAGGGCCTGAGCGTGGTCCACCAACTGAGCGACGGCGTAACTCTGGTAAGTGTGAAGTCTGTAAAGGCCGTCCAAGCACATCGCTGTCGTCCGAAGTGCCCCGACCGGGTCAAGGGTAGCGACCACGTCCACGTGTGCCATCCGGTCGAGCCAAAGCGGGTCTGCTGGGTCAGGTGCAGGGAACAACCCGAACGCGGTCAGAACCACCTCCAGAGGGTGCGAAGAGCAAAAAACGGTCATCGCCCTCATGGCGGTAAGCTCCCAAGTGTCCAGCAGGTAGTGACTGACCACCTGGGTCACGATCGGCTCCCACCCGTTGAGCGGGTGCTGCGGGATCACCATCGTCACACTGCAGCGACGAACTCCGTCCTCCACAAACTCGTGGCCATCGTAAATCGGTGGCTGGAGGTAACCGGCTGCACTCAAAAGCTCCCAGAGACGGCGGGGAAGCCCGTCCCAGTGCAGGCAAGCGGAGTGCACGTGTCCCTGCGCGTCAACGACCAGCAGCTCTTCCATCTGTCCCAACAAAAGACCGATGGATCAGCTGATGGTAACAGGAACTACTAACTCTGGAACAGTGAAAGAAATGGCCAAAACTGTAGAGAACTTGCTTCAAAAATTCTCAAAAATTTACACAAGATCCCTCTGATATTAAGGAACAATTCATCTAGTCATCACTAAGCTCAATTCGGATTCCATGGGGGTGATATGCTCAGGTATTCAGAGTGATGTCAACCAGGAAAACTGAGTGTCCAGAGAGGGTGTATTTTGACTATAACTCTCAACCCAGACGTCAAAATTTTTTCAAATTTTTATGGTAAGATCATCACTTAGTTGTCTACAACTTTCATGTTGAACGATTTTTAGTTTGAACAACTTATAAAGGTCGAAAAATTTCAGTTGTATAGACTGTTCAGAGTTAACAGTTTTACACAGGGTTGATCCAAAAATACCAATACCATGCTAGAAGGCTTCAAAATTTTTCAAATTTTTACAGCAGCTGGATAACTTAGGAAACACCATTTAGTCTTACTACCCCAAGTCGATTTGAGTAACTTAACAGAAGGTTAAAATTCGTGGAAACCAGGTTGCAGACTTTCTGGATACTCCTTAGGATAGTGTTTTAGCTGATTTGCTTGCGATTTCTCCAGAGATTTATTTGCTAACCTTTTTGAGAATGAATGCAGAACCTATACGTCCTCACCTAAGGAAAAAAAAATTGCCAAATAACCTTGGTCTTACGCAATGACTTTGGTAGCATACCTATTACGTCTCTCACTATATAGCTACTCGATATAGCTAGATAGCCTATAATTCGATTTCGAGTTAGCGTACCTGCAGAAGATTGACAGTATATAAAATGAACCTTTCGTGCCAGCACTCACAAAAGCGTCCCCATACATTACCGATCACTATAGAATCGGCATCCATACCATTACCGCCGTATGGACAACGTTAAGCATACGTTATCGAAACAACGTATGGACTGAGTACCGTCTTTGACGGGGAATTGAATTCCAATTTCGAACCATTACTCCCCATATACTCAACCGAAGTTGGTATATGGGCAGCAGCTCAAGTAGGCCACTGCTTGAGCTCCAGCGTTCGGCTCGCATCACCGACGGGAAGGTCAGACTCCCTCAGCTGACTGAGTAAGCATACCTTCGTGGCGATGATGTAGTTGCAGAATTTAAATTACAGAATTTAAATACTGAAAGGTAATGTGCTGGAAGTTAGCCATACAAAATAAGCCACCTGATTATACCCATAAGATTCCCTAGGGCTTTACGTCCTAGACTTGTCCTTGGAGATCCTAAACTCTTTCAAAAACTTTAGTAGCTTTGAAGTAAAGTTTTAAATTGTTGTTTTGAAAACCGAGGTTGCCATCTCTGGTAGGCTGTCTGCGAGCTCTGATGCCAGCTGTGGCGGAACCACCCAAAACTACTGGGCCCGGGTGCACTGATCTTTGTTGCTAAGCAACTCTGACCCAATTTGGCACTCTCCGGTAGTTCCTCGAGTGAAGCCTCAATAAAAGCCACGCTATTCCAGGATCAGCAGACAACACTCACACGAAGGTGAGCCCAGAGATTACAACACAAACCAATTCATACATCTCAGAGTGATTGCAGCGGAAAGAAATTTTATTACAAACCATGTTCAGAGTAGCAAGTACTGCGGAGTTACAACTACTCAATTATTTAAGTCTCATGTTCAGCGAAAGTAGTAAAGATAACTAGCGAGATAACGTGACGCATCGGTAAAGCCCGTACGAATGCGTCACTCAGCGGGAGGGTGATTAGCACCAGCTGAAGGGCCATCCCACTCAACAGACCAACCCGGAGGCAGAGTACAAGGCCAAGTAAGACTCGCAAACAGATCTTCAAAGTTAGTACCTGAAAAACAGTGCCACAAGCAAGGCTGAGTATACTAATACTCAGCAAGACTGACCCGTCTCCGGATATAACATAGTCCGATAACTAGACATGCAAGGCTTTTTGGTTGGTAGGGTTTGTTTGCCAAAGATGCCGCTAAGTGTTGATCCTTACCTTCAGGTTTGACTTAGCCAGATTCTAGTGGAATTAACCATTCTAAATTTGCAACTAACTCTACTCAAACATGGTAGAGCAACCATTTAATCAACCAGCAGTATTTTCATCATCGTATTCCACTTGTTACTCTATGTGACCGAAAACATTAAGCAATCTCATGCCGTGAGAGGCGGACGATTCCGAATCGAGTTTCAACCTGGCCAGGGGAACCTAGACCACACGCATGGGGATCGACTTCGCTCCCGCCCACGCTACTTTTCCCCTTTCTTTCCAGTCCGTGGATCCGGAACACCCTCCCCGACTACAGAGTCCGACCACTCTGCACCCGTACGTTGCGACATAAAAATAAACCCTACTTCTACCAAGAGGGTGCGAGATCGTTCCACTCGCCGGTCCAATCAGGTACTTAAGCTTACCGATTACCATATTTCTTGGTATGTGGCTAGTACTTTCAAACGCTTAACGAAATGAGCCACACACCTCGACCTTAGCCATTTTTTTGACTACACCAGCGGGGTATCACAACTACACAACCCCGCCCGTTGTCCTTACATTTCAACAAGAATTAAAGTCAGTACAATTCCTATTTGCTCGCGAGAGGCAGAAAACCACTCGACTTCTACCGTACCTATTTAGCATGGCAACTAGTCGATAGAGAGATCCGGTATCAAACATAGGTTCCTATGGATCATGCATCTAGGGTTTTCGATCAACGCCTGGAGAACTTAAATGCAGAAAGCCAACTATTACCATACATTAATAAATAGATAGCTGAAAGATAATTCGGAAAAATAATGGGATTATGCTCCGGGGCTTGCCTTCTTGGGCACTGTCAGGCAGAAAAGCTTCTGGGGCTTGGCCCAGGTCTTGAGACAAGTTAGTACAGTTCAAGGAGACCTCCTGATCCGCACGAGAGTCCGCGGGCACCAGTTCGTAGTCACCGTCCGCGAGATTAATCGTTTCTATATGCCATGCAAGATTATGAGTTATTCATGGATAACAATTTCTTTCCTTCACTATAAAGTTGTAGTCCAATGAAGTTAATTTAGTGACGATTTCACATTTCAATGCATGGGCAAACGTTTATAGAGTAGTAAACATAACTACGTTTATTCATGAATGGGTGGGGTTTTGGGTTTTCATTTTTAATTTCAACACATAGCATGCTTTCATTCTTTCTTAACAACACAACTACTAAAGAGCTAGGGATGAAACACTAAAGTAACTCAGATTCAAACTTGAACATTCATGGTATAAATTTCAGCATCTACCATAGAGCAAAAACTATAACTATTCATGCAAATGGATTACTCTAGTTGCTTCATCTTTTTGTACAGAATGTTCAACATGGGTTCTGGTGCTACAAATTTTATGCAAGCAACTTCAAAGCATAAACTCAGTACTGAAATTTTTCCAGATTTTATACACTTATATAGCAGAGGTGATAAAAAGAATAAACACAGCAATCCATTAACAAAGATTAATTCTACAGAATGTTTTTCTAAGGATTTGGTTCTCAAATTTTTACCAGAGACTAGTCCTGAGTTAAACATACTCCAGAAATTTTTTCAAGATTTAACTCACTATGATAAATTAGTTATTTAGTTAATTTAACATGAGTTTGCATGAATTTCTCAAGATGCATTTGACCAGTATTGCATCTGAACTTTTTACCACAGGTAGAACATACTCTAAACAAGATCATGCCCAAAAATAATGATCAGAAACATTGTAGATTACTCAGAACAAAAATAGTAAATCTAGCCCTAAGATGCTAAGCATGATTATTCGACAAAGCCAAACTCAGTAACTGCAGCTCAAATTTTTTTTACAGGAACACAAAGCTAAAAAGAGACTCCAGAAATAAATATGGATTTTTCTGAGCATAAGAACTATATATGAGGAATTAAGTTGATTAAACAAGCATAAATCATGGTATATAGCAAATGAACTCTAATAAATCTTAAATTTAGATATTAACAGTGTTTTAGCTTTTCATGCACGCAGTAAAAATTCCAGGGCAAGTTCATGTGCATATTTTCCAGAATTAAATTGAGAAAGCTAACAACAGATTAGAGAATCTTGATTGTTCCAACATGATAACTGTTTTGGGTTGGTGTCATCTTTTTACTATGATCTTAAAATTCCATTAGTGATAACATATCCAAAAATCAAGGTCAATTGATGAGCAGAACTTCATGAACATGCATAAGGTGGTTTTCTTAATCTTTTCCCTAGATTAAACTCGGTTGAGTTTCTGCAAATGTGAATGTTACAAAATTTGTAGATCTTGTTACAAGGAATCCAGATCAGTTGAGTTTGCATTTTTCCGATTTTTCTGTGATTTGTTTCGCATTTTAGGAGTTCACTGGTATACACTGAAAAACTTGCAGAAACACCCTTAAACGAAAAAAACAAATTACAACCGGGTCCTTCGCCGGCCTTCTCCGCCGTGGCATCTTGCCGGTGGTGTTCTGCGGTGCAGGGCTTACCGGGGCTGCCACGGGGAGGCGCATGGGAGAGAAAGGTTCGAGGAACACCTACCCTGGTCGACGTTCGAGCGTTTGGTGCACGGGTTCAAGCTCGTCGGCGTTGATGGCGGGTCGGTTGTTCGGTTCGCCGGCGCTGGAGGCGAAGGAGGGCTCGGGGTAGGGGAACAAGGCGCGCACGAGCACCGCATGAGCTCGTGGATGCTTCTGGGGTAGCTGTCGGGCTCGGTCTCCTTCGGAGCTGGCCGGTCCGCGGTGAGCCCGAGCTCGCCGGCGGCGGCGCAAGAGGGGAACGGTGTCGGGAGGGGGTTTGGGTTCGATTCCGCGCGCGTGGAGCGTAACTAGGAGGTGGAGAAGCTTCTGCAGTGGTCGGAGGGGGGCAATGTGGGGCTGGGTTAGCCGGCCCGCGCGAGCTGGATCTCGGCGGCCATGGCGGAGCGGCGGGAGGAGGAAGAAGAGGGAGAAGGGGCGCAACTGTGGGGTGCTGGGGGTCTTTATAGGCCAAGGAGCTCCTGGGGGAGGAATGCAGTGACTGGGCGCGGTTGATTTGGTCCTGGGCGGCTCGACGGCGAGCGGGCGGAGGAGGCAGCGGCGCTGCGCCGGCCGGGGTGTCGTGGCGGCTCGGGAGCGGCCTGGGACGCGTGTGCGCGCGAGGAGGTGCCAAGGGGCGGGCCAGGTGGCGTGGAGAGGTTTCCCCGGGTCCATTTGGCCGCGGGCGCTCGGTGGACGAAGTCCACCGGCGGCGTACGGCGGGCGGCGGGCGAAACAGAGCCAGCCGGGAGAGAGAGATGGAGATGGGGGCTCTTTTGCGATTTCTGAAATTTCCAGGGACCTCTCGGTAAACTAAAATTATCTCCTATTTGGAGGGCTCAAATGGGAAAGTGTGGAATACCATTTTTGCATAACTTTTCAAGATCTACAACTTTTGTGTTATGCAAATTTTCGTTTGAAACTCACATTTTGAACTATTGGTACATTTACATATTTGCACAAAAGGACTTTAGTTTTATTCAGTTTTTGACTCGATTTTGGCTGAAGTTCAATTGAGCACATGTCAATTGAAACACCTCTCATGAGCCAACAAAAATTTTGTGCACATTTTTGAATTAAATTTTGAGTAGCTTTTCACTCCTTTCTCTTTTTCCTTTAATTTCTTTTGTATGATTTGTATTTTATTTGGTCCTTTCTCTTTGAATTAATTTCTCAAATTTTTATTTTAACTTTAACTAAGGTACATTGATTGTATTTAAAAGTACTGACACCTGAGGTGTCACAACCTACCCCCCTTAAAAAGAATCTCGTCCCGAGATTTGATGATTGAATTGAGGCGGGGAAAATGATATACCTGAGGTGGAGCTAATGAAACCCGGATAATGTCGATTAAGATAATCCTCCGTCTCCCAGGTGGCTTCTTCTTCAGTGTGATGAGACCACTGAATTTTATACATTTTTACCACCTTTCGACGAGTACCTCTCTCTTTTTGATCCAGAATTCTGAGTGGATATTCGGTATATGAGAGATCGGGCTCCACTAAAATTTCCTATTGATCAATGATTTCCGTAGGAACTCGAACACATTTCTTGAGTTGGGATATGTGGAAAACATCATGGATGGCGGCAAGTCGTGAAGGAAGTCGCAAACGATAAGCCACGGGTCCATATTCTTCAATGATTTCATATGGCCCGACATTGCGAGGTGCGAGCTTACCCCTGACTCCAAAACGTTGAATGCCTCGAGTTGGGGACACTCGTAAATAGACGTGGTTACCAACCATGAACTTCAAAGGATCCCTTCTTTTATCGAAATAACTCTTTTGCCGAGACTGGGCTGCTCGGAGATTTGCTTGTACTATTTTTACTTTCTCTTCAGCCTCGACCACTAATTCAGGTCCAAAGATTTGACGTTCTCCAGTCTGGGACCAACTCAAAGGAGTTCGACACCGTCGACCATACAAGGCCTCGAAGGGTGCCATCTTCAGACTGGCCTGATAGCTGTTGTTATAAGAAAACTCAGCCAAGGATAAACATTTGTCCCAGTTTTTGTCATAATGGATGACACATGCTCGAAGCATATCCTCAAGAATTTGATTTACCCTTTCGGTCTGTCCGTCAGTCTGTGGATGGTAAGCTGAGCTTCGAATTAATTTAGTTCCGAGAGCCTCTTGGAGTTGCTCCCAAAACCTTGCCACAAACTGAGGACAACGATCCGATATAATTGTTTTGGGTATACCGTGTAGGCAGACAATCCGATCAATATAGATCTCAGCATATTTCTTGGCTCGATATTCAGTATGCACTGGAATAAAATGAGCAGTCTTTGTGAGCCTATCAATAATGACCCAAATGGAATCATGGTGCTGAGAAGTATTTGGTAAGCCCACGATGAAATCCATGCTGATATCTTCCCATTTCCAAGACGGAATCGGTAGAGGTTGGAGAGTTCCAGCAACTTTCAAGTGACTAGCTTTCACTCTCTGGCAGGTGTCACATTCTGCGACATATTTGGCAATCTCTCTCTTCATGCGAGTCCACCAAAAATTTTGCCTGAGATCTTGGTACATCTTGGTGCTGCCCGGATGAATAGAGAATTTAGAGAGATGTGCTTCGTCCAGGATTTGTTTCCGCAGCTCAGGATTCTTGGGAACGATTAGGTGATCCTCGAACCACAAAATTCCTTTATGGTCCACTCGGAAACACTTATATTTATTTTCACCTTCTACTACTTTCTGCTTGATGATACCAACACTTTTGTCGTATAATTGTGCCATGATGACCTTGTCATAGAGTGTCGGTTCCACCGAAATATGATTCAAAGAACCTTGAGGGATGATCTCCAATTTCAGCCTTTGCATTTCAGCACACAATGTGTCATTATACGACTCCACTGAAAAGCAATTGCAGTGAACCTTGCGACTGAGCGCATCGGCTACAACATTCGCCTTGCCCGGATGATAATGGACCTCCAGATCATAATCTTTGATTAATTCCAGCCATCTTCGTTGCCTCATATTCAGCTCACTTTGAGTGAAAATGTATTTGAGACTCTTATGGTCGGTATAGATATTGCAATGAGTACCCATAAGGTAGTGTCTCCAAAGCTTGAGAGCGTGAATAACGGCGGCTAGTTCAAGATCATGAGTGGGATAATTTAGCTCGTGTGGCCGAAGAGCTCGGGAAGCATATGCTATAACCCGATTGTCTTGCATCAGAACACAACCAAGACCAGTGCCTGAAGCATCACAATAAACGTCGTATGGTTTATTGTTGTCAGGTTGAGCCAAGACTGGTGCAGTGGTTAGATGTGCTCTCAAAGTATGGAATGCTTCATCACACTTTGCGTTCCATTTAAACTTGACATCCTTCCTTAGTAGCTCTGTCATGGGCTTAGCGATTCTGGAGAAGTCTGGAATAAATCTGCGGTAATACCCCGCCAAGCCGAGAAAACTGCGGATCTGATGAACTGAAGTAGGAGGTTTCCAGTCCATCACTTCTTGTACTTTGCTGGGATCAACTGATATGCCTTCACTAGATATAGTGTGACCCAGAAATTTGACTGTGTCCAGCCAGAATTCACACTTGGAGAATTTTGCGTACAGCTTATGATCTCTGAGACGTTGAAGAACAATGCGCAGATGTTGCTCATGTTCTGCCTCATCTTTGGAATAGATCAGAATGTCGTCAATAAAAACCACGACAAACTTGTCAAGTTCCGGCATAAATACCGAGTTCATGAGATACATGAAATAGGCCGGAGCATTGGTGAGACCGAAAGACATAACCAAGTACTCATAGAGTCCATATCTGGTTGAGAAGGAGGTCTTGGGAATATCACAAGGCCGAATTTTAATTTGATGATAACCCGAACGAAGATCAATCTTGGAGAAGATCTTTGCTCCAGCCAATTGATCAAACAATACATCAATGCGGGGAAGTGGATATTTATTTTTGATGGTCACCGCATTGAGAGGCCGGTAGTCAACACACAACCTCAGACTGTCATCCTTCCTCTTTACGAACAATGCTGGGCAACCCCAAGGTGAAGCACTTGGGCGAATAAAACCCTTGTCCAGCAGTTCTTGCAGCTGGATTTTTAATTCGGCTAATTCTTTAGGCGGCATTCGATATGGCCTTTTTGAAATAGGGGCTGTACCAGGCTGAAGTTCAATGACAAATTCGATATCCCGGTCTGGCGGCATACCAGGTAAATCTTCCGGAAAAACATCTGCATACTCACGGACTACCGGAATATCTTCGAGACGAATATCTTTCATGGCATAGGCACAAGAGTTGTGACATTGATGATGTGGTAAATACAGAACCGAATGACCATGAGTTGG
The DNA here is from genome assembly GCF_016808335.1 of Panicum virgatum. Classification (NCBI taxonomy): domain Eukaryota; kingdom Viridiplantae; phylum Streptophyta; class Magnoliopsida; order Poales; family Poaceae; genus Panicum; species Panicum virgatum. The sequence continues at coordinate 31,677,423 of NC_053152.1, read as the reverse complement.
AGAATTTATTTCAACGGCTCGAGAAGAGATATCTAACATTACCCCATGTCTTTTCATCCAATCCATTCCCAGAATAATGTCCATACCTTCTAGTGGCAACAAGATTAAAGTGGTAGGAACAGTTTTACTACCCAAACTAAGTGGCGCATTATGAACGATTTGGTTTGATGCGACTTTACCACCCGGGGTAGATATCATGAATGACCCTTTTGTGTGACAGAAATCTAACCCAACCCTTGCTCCAAATTTAGAACTAATGAAGCTATGAGATGCACCAGAATCGAATAAGATAACAGTGGGGTGTTGGTTTATAGAGAATGTACCCGACATGATTGGTGCTCCCTCAGGAAGGTCAGCAAGGTTGGTGAAGTTAAGTCGGCCCTGCCTGACTTGAATGGTTTGCCTCTTGCCCTTGTGCTGATCATTTCTGCGAGAAGCCTGCCCTTGAGATTGTCCCGCCTGGGGGCACATCTTGGCAAAGTGATCCGGACTCCCGCATCTGAAACAGCGGTTATTATTATCGGGGCGAGCGGCTGGCTGAGCATTAGGCCTAGGGCCGTTCTGCTGCTGCTGAGGTGCAATTCGAGCTTGCTGAGGAAACCCGAATCGAGTCTGCTGCTGCTGTTGAGGAGGTCGAATAATCCAACGCCCTGGCTGAGGGGCCTTCTGAGAGGGTGCGGGTGGGCTATTCTGCACAATACGATACCTCGATGCAGAGGCACTCGAGGGTCCAGCAGGTGCCTTGCGCTTCTTTTCCGCGCGGTGTGCAGAAATCAGATCCTCCTGAGATATAGCCATATTCACCAATTCATTGAATGAGTCTGCTTGGACAAGATTTAGCCTCTCCTGTAACTTGGTACTAAGGCCTCGACGGAAACGTTCACGCTTCTTAGCGTCGGTATCCGTGTGATGTCCAGCATACTGACACAGTTGATGGAATACTTGGGCATATTGCACCACAGTACGAGTGCCCTGAGTTAAGGCCAAGAACTCGTTGAGCTTACGGTCAAGAAGTCCGGCTGGAATATGATGATCTCGAAAAGCCAATTTGAATTCATTCCAATTCACCACATGATCAGCCGGTAGCATCCCGTGGTAATGATCCCACCACATATGAGCTGATCCGCGAAGCTGCTGCGCGGCATAGCGAGTCTTGTTCGCTTCGGAACAAGGAGTAGTCAATAGAGAAAACTTGGACTCGATCGTGCGAATCCAAGCGTCCGCGTCCAGAGGCTCATCCGCTTTATTGAACAGCGGAGGCTGAGTGCTGAGGAAATCTTGGTAGCTCGCCTCTTGTGCGTGATGAGCATGATGCCCACCCCGCGGTTGTTGCTGAGCTTGAACCAGCTGCCGCAAAATCTCCGTCTGGGCGGCAAGAACCTCAGCAATACCCACTGGTGGAGGAGGTGGAGGTGGATCGCCATTCCCCCCGGCTCCAAAACCACTAGGGGTGCCTCGAGTCGATCCCACCATCTGAAATGTGAGTACTTTTGCATTAGACTCATCATTATCACCACCTCGAATGGGAATTTCAACTCAAGATGACATGTAAATATTCAGAATTGCTTAAATCACATCGTGCAGAAAACCAGTGATACAAAAACGCTCATAACTGGAGTTCCGTACATGATATAAACTTGAAATTTTTACAGAAGATAGATAATTTCATGAGCTACAACTTTGGTAGTCATCACAAAGTCAGATTTCCAGAGTAGGTTAGTCGAAAAATTCATTTACTCCTCCTCTGGTTTTTCTGTTTCACAGAAAACAGGGCTTCTGTAATTGGCGACTATCTCCCGTGTTACTGATCCGTTTTGGCTGAAATTTTGCGAGTATTTGCACGATGAAAATTGGAACAACTTTGGTATTCAACTCAGGAGCTAAATCCGAAAGGAAAAGAGGATAAAATTCGAACTAGCTGCTGCTTTCAGCTTTTCACAGATCACTGATAATTAACACTAGTAGCATTAGGGATTCATTACATCCATCATCCTCTCATTTCTACTTGGTTACTCCTAACATCAGTACTAAGGGGGTTACTCAACTCTAGGTTAGCCTAGTAGCCATGATCCAAAAGTAGGCCACACTAAGAGGAGTCTACAAAAGCTAGACAACCGCGCATCGGTCTACATGTTGACCGATGCCTCACTTGCCGCGGGAGTGTGAACCTCAACCAGTGCGGGCTGCGGCGCCTGGTCCTCGGAGTCCATCTCTGAAATGCCCTCTATCTCCTGGGGCTCGTCCTCCTCGTCCACCTGCATCTCGTCGGGAGGTGCGTGAAGGGCATCCTGCGCGTGCTGTATCGCGTGGAGCTGCCCCTGGGCCTCGTCCAACTCAAGCTGCAGGTCGTGAAACTGGTCCTCCAGAAAGTTGATCGTAGCGTCACGATCCGACACAGTGTCCTGAAGCTCGTGAACCTGGCCGTGGAGCTGGGCGATAAGAGTAGCCCTGCTCTCGAGCTCGGTACTAGCCTCCTGAAGCTGCCCATCTCTCAGCTGGACCGCCAGGTGCAGGGCCCTGAGCGTGGTCCACCAACTGAGCGACGTCGTAACTCTGGTAAGTGTGAAGTCTGTAAAGGCCGTCCAAGCACATCGCTGTCGTCCGAAGTGCCCCGACCGGGTCAAGGGTAGAGACCACGTCCACGTGTGCCATCCGGTCGAGCCAAAGCGGGTCTGCTGGGTCAGGTGCAGGGAACAACCCGAACGCGGTCAGAACCACCTCCAGAGGGTGCGAAGAGCAAAAAGCGGTCATCGCCCTCATGGCGGTAAGCTCCCAAGTGTCCAGCAGGTAGTGACCGACCACCTGGGTCACGATCGGCTCCCACCCGTTGAGCGGGTGCTACGGGATCACCATCGTCACACTGCAGCGACGAACTCCGTCCTCCACAAACTCGTGGCCATCGTAAATCGGTGGCTGGAGGTAACCGGCTGCACTCAAAAGCTCCCAGAGACGGCGGGGAAACCCGTCCCAGTGCAGGCAAGCGGAGTGCACGTGTCCCTGCGCGTCAACGACCAGCAGCTCTTCCATCTGTCCCAACAAAAGACCGATGGATCAGCTGATGGTAACAGGAACTACTAACTCTGGAACAGTGAAAGAAATGGCCAAAACTGTAGAGAACTTGCTTCAAAAATTCTCAAAAATTTACACAAGATCCCTCTGATATTAAGGAACAATTCATCTAGTCATCACTAAGCTCAATTCGGATTCCATGGGGGTGATATGCTCAGGTATTCAGAGTGATGTCAACCAGGAAAACTGAGTGTCCAGAGAGGGTGTATTTTGACTATAACTCTCAACCCAGACGTCAAAATTTTTTCAAATTTTTATGGTAAGCTCATCACTTAGTTGTCTACAACTTTCATGTTGAATGATTTTTAGTTTGAACAACTTATAAAGGTCGAAAAATTTCAGTTGTATAGACTGTTCAGAGTTAACAGTTTTACACAGGGTTGATCCAAAAATACCAATACCATGCTAGAAGGCTTCAAAATTTTTCAAATTTTTACAGCAGCTGGATAACTTAGGAAACACCATTTAGTCTTACTACCCCAAGTCGATTTGAGTAACTTAACAGAAGGTTAAAATTCGTGGAAACCAGGTTGCAGACTTTCTGGATACTCCTTAGGATAGTGTTTTAGCTGATTTGCTTGCGATTTCTCCAGAGATTTATTTGCTAACCTTTTTGAGAATGAATGCAGAACCTATACGTCCTCACCTAAGGAAAAAAAAATTGCCAAATAACCTTGGTCTTACGCAATGACTTTGGTAGCATACCTATTACGTCTCTCACTATATAGCTACTCGATATAGCTAGATAGCCTATAATTCGATTTCGAGTTAGCGTACCTGCAGAAGATTGACAGTATATAAAATGAACCTTTCGTGCCAGCACTCACAAAAGCGTCCCCATACATTACCGATCACTATAGAATCGGCATCCATACCATTACCGCCGTATGGACAACGTTAAGCATACGTTATCGAAACAACGTATGGACTGAGTACCGTCTTTGACGGGGAATTGAATTCCAATTTCGAACCATTACTCCCCATATACTCAACCGAAGTTGGTATATGGGCAGCAGCTCAAGTAGGCCACTGCTTGAGCTCCAGCGTTCGGCTCGCATCACCGACGGGAAGGTCAGACTCCCTCAGCTGACTGAGTAAGCATACCTTCGTGGCGATGATGTAGTTGCAGAATTTAAATTACAGAATTTAAATACTGAAAGGTAATGTGCTGGAAGTTAGCCATACAAAATAAGCCACCTGATTATACCCATAAGATTCCCTAGGGCTTTACGTCCTAGACTTGTCCTTGGAGATCCTAAACTCTTTCAAAAACTTTAGTAGCTTTGAAGTAAAGTTTTAAATTGTTGTTTTGAAAACCGAGGTTGCCATCTCTGGTAGGCTGTCTGCGAGCTCTGATGCCAGCTGTGGCGGAACCACCCAAAACTACTGGGCCCGGGTGCACTGATCTTTGTTGCTAAGCAACTCTGACCCAATTTGGCACTCTCCGGTAGTTCCTCGAGTGAAGCCTCAATAAAAGCCACGCTATTCCAGGATCAGCAGACAACACTCACACGAAGGTGAGCCCAGAGATTACAACACAAACCAATTCATACATCTCAGAGTGATTGCAGCGGAAAGAAATTTTATTACAAACCATGTTCAGAGTAGCAAGTACTGCGGAGTTACAACTACTCAATTATTTAAGTCTCATGTTCAGCGAAAGTAGTAAAGATAACTAGCGAGATAACGTGACGCATCGGTAAAGCCCGTACGAATGCGTCACTCAGCGGGAGGGTGATTAGCACCAGCTGAAGGGCCATCCCACTCAACAGACCAACCCGGAGGCAGAGTACAAGGCCAAGTAAGACTCGCAAACAGATCTTCAAAGTTAGTACCTGAAAAACAGTGCCACAAGCAAGGCTGAGTATACTAATACTCAGCAAGACTGACCCGTCTCCGGATATAACATAGTCCGATAACTAGACATGCAAGGCTTTTGGTTGGTAGGGTTTGTTTGCCAAAGATGCCGGCTAAGTGTTGATCCTTACCTTCAGGTTTGACTTAGCCAGATTCTAGTGGAATTAACCATTCTAAATTTGCAACTAACTCTACTCAAACATGGTAGAGCAACCATTTAATCAACCAGCAGTATTTTCATCATCGTATTCCACTTGTTACTCTATGTGACCGAAAACATTAAGCAATCTCATGCCGTGAGAGGCGGACGATTCCGAATCGAATTTCAACCTGGCCAGGGGAACCTAGACCACACGCATGGGGATCGACTTCGCTCCCGCCCACGCTACTTTTCCCCTTTCTTTCCAGTCCGTGGATCCGGAACACCCTCCCCGACTACAGAGTCCGACCACTCTGCACCCGTACGTCGCGACATAAAAAAAACCCTACTTCTACCAGGAGGGTGCGAGATCGTTCCACTCGCCGGTCCAATCAGGTACTTAAGCTTACCGATTACCATATTTCTCGGTATGTGGCTAGTACTTTCAAACGCTTAACGAAATGAGCCACACACCGCGACCTTAGCCATTTTTGACTACACCAGCGGGGTATCACAACTACACAACCCCGCCCGTTGTCCTTACATTTCAACAGGAATTAAAGTCAGTACAATTCCTATTTGCTCGCGAGAGGCAGGGAAACCACTCGACTTCTACCGTACCTATTTAGCATGGCAACTAGTCGATAAAAAGATCCGGTATCAAACATAGGTTCCTATGGATCATGCATCTAGGGTTTTCGATCAACGCCTAGAGAACTTAAATGCAGAAAAAACTATTACCATACATTAATAAATAGATAGCAGAATGATAATTCGGAAAAATAGTGGGATTATGCTCCGGGGCTTGCCTTCTTGGGCACTGTCAGGCAGAAAAGCTTCTGGGGCTTGGCCCAGGTCTTGAGACAAGTTAGTACAGTTCAGATTAACCTCCTGCTCCGCACGAGAGTCCGCGGGCACCAGTTCGTAGTCCACCGTCCGCGAGTTAACCGTTTCTATATGCATGCAAGATTATGAGTTATTCATGGATATAATTTCTTTCCTTCACGATAAAGTTGTAGTCCAATGAAAGTTAATTTAGTGATGATTTCACATTTCATTGCATGGGCAAACGTTTATAGAGTAGTAAACATAACTACGGTTATTCATGAATGAGTGGGGTTTTGGGTTTTCATTTTTAATTTCAACACATAGCATGCTTTCATTATTCTTAACAACAACTACTAAAGAGCTAGTGATGAAACACTAAAGTAACTCAGATTCAAACTTGAACATTCATGGTATAAATTTCAGCATCTACCATAGAGCAAAAACTATAACTATTCATGCAAATGGATTACTCTAGTTTTCATCTTTTTGTACAGAATGTTCAACATGGGTTCTGGTGCTACAAATTTTATGCAAGCAACTTCAAAGCATAAAACTCAGTACTGAAATTTTTCCAGATTTTATACACTTATATAGCAGAGGTGATAAAAAGATAAACAGCAAGCCATTAACAAAGATTAATTCTACAGAAAGTTTTTCTAAGGATTTGGTTCTCAAATTTTTACCAGAGACTAGTCCTGAGTTAAACATACTCCAGAAATTTTTCAAGATTTAACTCACTATGATAAATTAGTTATTCAGTTAACTTAACATGAGTTTGCATGAATTTCTCAAGATGCATTTGACCAGTATTGCATCTGAACTTTTATCACAGGTAGAACATACTCTAAACAAGATCATGCCCAAAAATAATGATCAGAAACATTGTAGATTACTCAGAACAAAAATAGTAAATCTAGCCCTAAGATGCTAAGCATGATTATTCGACAAAGCCAAACTCAGTAACTGCAGCTCAAAATTTTTTGACAGGAACACAGAGCTAAAAAGAGACTCCAGAAATAAATATGGATTTTTCTGAGCATAAGAACTATATATGAGGAATTAAGTTGATTAAACAAGCATAAATCATGGTATATAGCAAATGAACTCTAATAAATCTTAAATTTAGGTATTAACAGTGTTTTAGCTTTTCATGAGTAAAATTTCAGAGCAAGTTCATGTGCATATTTTCCAGAATTAAATCGAGAAAGCTAACAACAGATTAGAGAATCTTGATTGTTCTAACATGATAACTGTTTTGGGTTGGTGTCATCTTTTTACTGTGATCTTAAAATTCCATTAGTGATAACATATCCAAAAATCAAGGTCATTTGATGAGCAGAACTTCATGAACATGCATAAGGTGGTTTCTTAATCTTTTCCCTAGATTAAACTCGGTTGAGTTTCTGCAAATGTGAATGTTACAAAATTTGTAGATTTGTTACAAGGATTCCAGATCAGTTGAGTTTGCATTTTTCCGATTTTTCTGTGATTTGTTTCGCATTTTAGAAGTTCACTGGTATACACTGAAAAACTTGCAGAGAAACACCCTTAAACGAAAAAAACAAATTACAACCGGGTCCTTCGCCGGCCTTCTCCGCCGTGGCATCTTGCCGGTGGTGTTCTGCGGTGCAGGGCTTACCGGGGCTGCCACGGGGAGGCGCGTGGGGGAGAAAGGATCGAGGAAAACCTACCCTGGTCGACGTTCGAGCGTTTGGTGCACAGGTTCAAGCTCGTCGGCGTTGATGGCGGGTCGGTTGTTCGGTTCGCCGGCGCTGGAGGCGAAGGAGGGCTCGGGGTAGGGGAACAGGGGCGCACGAGCACCGCGTGAGCTCGTGGATGCTTCTGGGGTAGCTGTCGGGCTCGGTCTCTTCGGAGCTGGCCGGTCCGCGGTGAGCCCGAGCTCGCCGGCGGCGGCGCAAGAGGGGAACGGCGTCGGGAGGGGGTTTGGGTCGATTCCCGCGCGTGGCGTGGAACTAGGAGGTGGAGAAGCTTTGCGGTGGTCGGAGGGGGGCAATGTGGGGCTGGGCTAGCCGGCCCGCGCGAGCTGGATCTCGGCGGCCATGGCGGAGCGGCGGGAGGAGGAAGAAGAGGGAGAAGGGAGAAGGGGCGACTGTGGGGTGCTGGGGGTCTTTATAGGCCAAGGAGCTCCTGGGGGAGGAATGCAGTGACTGGGGGCGGTGATTTGGTCCTGGGCGGCTCGACGGCGAGCGGGCGAGGAGGCAGCGGCGCTGCGCCGGCGGGGGTGTCGGGGCGGCTCGGGAGCGGCCTGGGACGCGTGTGCGCGGCGAGGAGGTGCCAAGGGGCGGGCCAGGTGGCGTAGAGGTTTCCCCGGGTCCATTTGGCCGCGGCGCGCGGTGGACGAAGTCCACCGGCGGCGTACGGCGGGCGGCGCGAAACAGAGCCAGCCGGGAGAGAGAGATGGAGATGGGGGTCTTTTGCGATTTCTGAAAAAATTCCAGGGACTCGGTAAACTAAAATTATCTCCTATTTGGAGGGCTCAAATGGAAAGTGTGAATACCATTTTGCATAACTTTCAAGATCTACAACTTTTGTGTTATGCAAATTTTCGTTTGAAACTCACATTTTGAACTATTGGTACATTTACATATTTGCACAAAAGGACTTTAGTTTTATCAGTTTTGACTTGATTTTGGCTGAAGTTCAATTGAGCACATGTCAATTGAAACACCTCTCATGAGCCAACAAAAATTTTGTGCACATTTTTGAATTAAATTTGAGTAGCTTTTCACTCCTT